>NC_064643.1:192308986-193558986 GCF_023864345.2 Schistocerca serialis cubense
GTAGGGACAGAGCATCGAGTGACATTATACTGAGTGCACTATCCGAAAATTACCTCGAGCAATTAAACAGAGAACCGACTCGTGGAGATAACATATTGGACCTACTGATAACAAACAGACCCGAAATTTTCGACTCCGTAAGTGCAGAACGGGGAATCAGTGATCACAAGGCCGTTGCAGCATCCCTGAATATGGAAGTTAATAGGAATATAAAAAAAGGGAGGAAGATTTATCTGTTTATCAAGAGTAATAGAAGGCAGATTTCAGACTACCTAACAGATCAAAACCAAACTTTCTGTTCCGACACTGACAATGTTGAGTGTTTATGGAAAAAGTTCAAGGCAATCGTAAAATGCGTTTTAGACAGGTACGTGCCGAGTAAAACTGTGAGGGACGGGAAAAACCCACAGTGGTTCAGCAACAAAGTTAGGAAACTACTGCGAAAGCAAATAGAGCTTCACTCCAAGTGTAAACGCAGCCAAAACCTCTCAGACAAACAGAAGCTAAGCGATGTCAAAGTTAGCGTAAGGAGGGCTATGCGTGAAGCGTTCAGTGAATTCGAAAGTAAAATTCTATGTACCGACATGACAGAAAATCCCAGGAAGTTCTGGTCTTACGTTAAATCAGTAAGTGGCTCGAAACATCATATCCAGATACTCCGGGGTGATGATGGCATTGAAACAGAGGATGACACGCGTAAAGCTGAAATACTAAACACCTTTTTCCAAAGCTGTTTCACAGAGGAAGACCGCACTGCAGTTCCTTCTCTAAATCCGCGCACAAACGAAAAAAATGGCTGACATCGAAATAAGTGTCCAAGGAATAGAAAAGCAACTGGAATCACTCAACAGAGGAAAGTCCACTGGACCTGACGGGATACCAATTCGATTCTACACAGAGTACGCGAAAGAACTTGCCCCCCTTCTAACAGCCGTGTACCGCAAGTCTCTAGAGGAACGGAAGGTTCCAAATGATTGGAAAAGAGCACAGGTAGTCCCAGTCTTCAAGAAGGGTCGTCGAGCAGATGCGCAAAACTATAGACCTATATCTCTGACGTCGATCTGTTGTAGAATTTTAGAACATGTTTTTTGCTCGCGTATCATGTCGTTTTAGGAAACCCAGAATCTACTCTGTAGGAATCAACATGGACTCCGGAAACAGCGATCGTGTGAGACCCAACTCGCTTTATTTGTTCATGAGACCCACAAAATATTAGATACAGGCTCCCAGGTAGATGCTATTTTCCTTGACATCCGGAAGGCGTTCGATACAGTTCCGTACTGTCGCCTGATAAACAAAGTAAGAGCCTACGGAATATCAGACCAGCTGTGTGGCTGGATTGAAGAGTTTTTAGCAAACAGATCACAGCATGTTGTTCTCAATGGAGAGACGTCTACAGACGTTAAAGTAACCTCTGGCGTGCCACAGGGGAGTGTTATGGGACCATTGCTTTTCACAATATATATAAATAACCTAGTAGATAGTGTCGGAAGTTCCATGCGGTTTTTGTGAAAAACATCCTGTTACTTGCAAGCTCTTTGATTTCCATGTTTTTAGAGGAGGCATTCTTGAACATAAAAAGAAGAAAATGTCCCGTAAATATGACCTCTCACACCTTAAGAGCTGTGAGCATTTGTTTATCCGCGCTACTGTGCAACACAGCACTTCTACTGAATAAACGCCCCTATCTCGTAAGGGAGCGTTTTAGAGCCTATGTTTACTCAGTTTCCTTCTTGGTTTGGTCCATACTACTGCCTCTGAAGGCTGCCCACCCTAATATCTTAGTATAAATAGTACTGGTACGTGTAATCCACTCTGAGGGCTATCAAAATGATTTTCGCTTTGAACTTTCGGCTCAGTCGTTTCCGGACCAGTGTCACTTACCTCAAATTAATACATTTAGCCTTCTTCATCGTCCCTGAAAGTTTTTAACATCATCACGGAATATCACGAAATTGAACAGAAGCTGCAAAAATAACAACTGTGGGAAAACTATGTTAGAGAGTCATGCATTGACGTTTAAATTCATACACGGTGTAAAAAAAGAATATACGTATTACGAAGTATTATTTTGTCCAAACTATCAATCGCTGCGCCTCAGCTTGGCTATTGGAAAAACGAATACATAGTCCAGTTTCTATTAATAGCCGCTACATGCCAGTTGTCTTCGGTTTTGCTTGGTAACCGTCATATGATTAAAATGGCTACTCCGCAGCAGAAATGATTTTGTGTTCTCGAGCTTGCGAAATGCAATTCCGTGAATACAGTGCAATGACGTTTTAGGCTGAGACGCCAAATTGATCCTCGGAATGGGTGGAACATACGCAGATGGTACCGACAGATTCTAGATGCAGGATGTGTATGTAAAGGCAAGTGTCCTAGCCGCACTCGTCTTCCTGAAGAAAATGTTTCACGAATTCAAATTGCTTTCCAACGTGGTCATTCAAAATCAACTCGTCTTGCCAGTCGGGAGTTACAGCTGCCTACACCAATTTGGCCGCTTTTGAGACGTCGGTTGTTTATGAAGCCGCACAAGTTACATCCGTTACAAGCTCTGCGTCCTGATGACAAACGGAATCGTGTGGTATTTTGTAACGAGATTCTTGATGCTACTGGCAATGATGACACTTTCGCACAACGCATCGTGTTTAGTGATGAAGCGACTGTCCATGTTAGTGGTCAGGTAAACAAACACAGTGTTCGAATTTGGGACCTACAGAACCCACATGCAGCCATTGAACATTTCCAAGATTCCCCCAAAGTCAATTTGTTTTGTGCCATATCCCGATCGTCTGTTTAAGGGCCATTCTTCTTTGATGGAAACACGGTTAACGGTCAGCGGTATCTCACTATGTTACGAAAATGGTTATTTCCGAGGCTGCACGAAGACAACTTCTTTTTTCAACAAGAGGGGGCACCCCCTCACTGGAGCAACCAAGTGTGTGAATATCTGAATGAAACTCTACCGAACTGTTGGATTGGTCTTCAAGGAGCTGGCGACTTAGCATGTCTCAGCTGGGCTCCACGGTCACCGGATAAGGCACCCTCTCACTTCTTCCTGTGGGGTTTCGTTATAGATAACGGTTTATGTACCACCACTCCCACGGAACCTGGAAGAGTTGAAGAACCGGATTCGTACTGCCATAACATCAGTGACGATGGACATGCATGCCCAAGAATGGGAGGAATTTGAGTATCGATGTGATATTGAACATCTGTAATCTGAACTTCAAAGGTTCGTAAATATTTGTGTACAGTTTCATATTCCTATGTCAAAGTTTAGTAAATATATGCGTTCTCAGTACGTATATTCTTTCTCAAACACCCCGTATATCCTGCTGACACTATTTGTGGTCGCATTGATTTATGGCTACAAATGTTTCGCTAAATAATCCACTAGTGTACGAATGTTTAGTTACACTTACCTGTCATTCGATCCATTCTGCAGCTTCTGATATCTCCGTTTTGACGTCCACTGATGGTTGATTACGGATGAGAAGTGCTTTACCATTTCCTTAAGACGGCTAAAAGTGACGTAGACTCTAGATAATGCTGATATTTAACAGAAGCGTCACCCATCAGATACATACTTTTGCAGACAATATATTTTCCATACCTGCAATTTTTATTTGAGTAGCGACTTATTTCTCTGTGTTGAAGTAATTTTTTACCACCTTTCAGTTGTCGGATACAACACAACGGAATTTAGCGTTCTGATAAAACAACAATCCCAAACACAAGTCCACTGTTCCACCGCTGAGCTACCCCTTTCGGTTTCGAATACCGACCATTTGTTAATTAGTGTACTAAAAATTTAATTATTTTCAGGGAAACATTGTGGAATTCTCTAGTTTCCCAAATACACTCCTGGAAATGGAAAAAAGAACACATTGACACCGGTGTGTCAGACCCACCATACTTGCTCCGGACACTGCGAGAGGGCTGTACAAGCAATGATCACACGCACGGCACAGCGGACACACCAGGAACCGCGGTGTTGGCCGTCGAATGGCGCTAGCTGCGCAGCATTTGTGCACCGCCGCCGTCAGTGTCAGCCAGTTTGCCGTGGCATACGGAGCTCCATCGCAGTCTTTAACACTGGTAGCATGCCGCGACAGCGTGGACGTGAACCGTATGTGCAGTTGACGGACTTTGGAGCGAGGGCGTATAGTGGGCATGCGGGAGGCCGGGTGGACGTACCGCCGAATTGCTCAACACGTGGGGCGTGAGGTCTCCACAGTACGTCGATGTTGTCGCCAGTGGTCGGCGGAAGGTGCACGTGCCCGTCGACCTGGGACCGGACCGCAGCGACGCACGGATGCACGCCAAGACCGTAGGATCCTACGCAGTGCCGTAGGGGACCGCACCGCCACTTCCCAGCAAATTAGGGACACTGTTGCTCCTGGGGTATCGGCGAGGACCATTCGCAACCGTCTCCATGAAGCTGGGCTACGGTCCCGCACACCGTTAGGCCGTCTTCCGCTCACGCCCCAACATCGTGCAGCCCGCCTACAGTGGTGTCGCGACAGGCGTGAATGGGGGGACGAATGGAGACGTGTCGTCTTCAGCGATGAGAGTCGCTTCTGCCTTGGTGCCAATGATGGTCGTATGCGTGTTTGGCGCCGTGCAGGTGAGCGCCACAATCAGGACTGCATACGACCGAGGCACACAGGGCCAACACCCGGCATCATGGTGTGGGGAGCGATCTCCTACACTGGCCGTACACCACTGGTGATCGTCGAGGGGACACTGAATAGTGCACGGTACATCCAAACCGTCATCGAACCCATCGTTCTACCATTCCTAGACCGGCAAGGGAACTTGCTGTTCCAACAGGACAATGCACGTCCGCATGTATCCCGTGCCACCCAACGTGCTCTAGAAGGTGTAAGTCAACTACCCTGGCCAGCAAGATCTCCGAATCTGTCCCCCATTGAGCATGTTTGGGACTGGATGAAGCGTCGTCTCACGCGGTCTGCACGTCCAGCACGAACGCTGGTCCAACTGAGGAGCCAGGTGGAAATGGCATGGCAAGCCGTTCCACAGGACTACATCCAGCATCTCAATGATCGTCTCCATGGGAGAATAGCAGCCTGCATTGCTGCGAAAGGTGGATATACACTGTAGTAGTGCCGACATTGTGCATGCTCTGTTGCCTGTGTCTATGTGCCTGTGGTTCTGTCAGTGTGATCATGTGATGTATCTGACCCCAGGAATGTGTCAATAAAGTTTCCCCTTCCTGGGACAATGAATTCACGGTGTTCTTATTTCAATTTCCAGGAGTGTATCCCAATTCCAGCTCTTTAAAGGGAAAATTCAAGAAATATATGTTGTCAATAATAAATTTAAGGAGAGAGCCGATGTACTGTGATTTCTGCTTGTCATCTATACTGCCTAACCCATTTCATGGTATGGGATGGAGGGTACTTTGAGTACCACAGTCACTCTCTCCCTCTCCCCTCCTACCTTCTGTTACAGTTGCGAATGATTCACAGGAAGAACGCTGTGGGCTCGAATCTTTGTAATTCCACCTTCATGGTCTTTTTGCGAGACATACGTGGGAGGAAGGAATACAGTGGCTGCTTCTTCTAGGGTCACAACCTCTCGGAATCTTAACAGTAAACCTTACAGTGATTCAGAACGCCTCTCGTGCATCGCCTGCCACTGGGCTTATCTGTGGCTCTTTCAAGCTTACCGAATGAAGCTATAACAAAGCGCGCTGATCCTCTTTGGATCTTCTCTATTTCCTCTATCACTCCAGGTCGGTACGGATCCCCGATTGCCGAGAAATATCCAAGTACTAGCCGAACGACAGTTTTGAAACATACCTCCTTTGTTGATGGACGACATTTCCTGAGGATACTCCCTCTGTCTCAGTGAGGAATTTGCCTTACTCGCGATTCCATTTTCGCAAGACCGCTACGGTCGCAGGTTCGAATCCTGCCTCGGGCATGGTTGTTTGTGATGTCCTTAGGTTAGCTAGGTTTAACTAGTTCTAAGTTCTAGGGGACTAATGACCTCAGCAGTTGAGTCCCATAGTGCTCAGAGCCATTTTTGATTCCATTTTAAATCACTCCGTGCGCATACTACTATGTATTTTATGGAAGTAACTGTCTCCAGAGATTGTTATACAATAATGAATTCCTACAGTAATGGGCCTTTATGCCTGTGTATACACAATAAGGTACATTCGTTGATGTTAAGGGTCAATCCTTTGCCGGTCTTCCGGTAATTAATTACGATTTTATAGCATTGCGACTTCTCTCTTTACAAGAGCAGTATCCACGAAAGGCCTCATGGTACATCTGACTTTATCCTCTAGTTTCTTTATATATGTTCTGAGAAGGAATGGTCCCGTAACACTCCCTTGGAGTACGCGCGATGTTACTTTTACGTGTGAAGACTCCTAACCATTGAGGATGATACACTGCATTTATTTTGTTAGAATCTCTTCAATCCAGTCACACAACTAATCTAATATTCTAAACGATCTTACTTTGTCCGTTTGTTGACAGAGCAGGAAACGGTATTCACCGAGCGAGGTGGCGTAGTGGTTAGACACTGGACTCGCATTCGGGAGGACGACGGTTCAATCCCGCGTCCGGCCATCCTGATTTAGGTTTTCCGTGATTTCCCTAAATCGCTACAGGCAAATGCCAGGATGGTTCCTTTCAAAGGGCACTGCCGACTTCCTTCCCCATCCTTCCCTAATCCGATGAGACCGATGACCTCGCTGTCTGGTCTCCTTCCCCAAAAAACAACAACAACAACAAACGGTATTCAACGCTCCTTGAAGTCCAGGGTCAAGGAAGACAGTATCGATTTGGGCGCCGACATTTACTGCTTTCTGGTTCTCGTGGGAACACAAGATGATCATTCCTTTTGCGCACTCCATGTAGACCCTTACTGATATCCCGTCTGGTCCAGTGGCCTACTCTCCTCTGTGCCACTGCAATTACTTTTCTATCTTGTGGCCACTTATTTCGACATCTGTCGCTTTTATGCTCATGCGACAGTTTAAGGGAAGAAGTTCAGAATAATCTTCCTCAATGAAATAGTTTTGGAAAAGATTGTTTAGTATTTCGGTCTTGTGTCTGTCGTCTTCCGATGGTATAGCACCATGGTGAGAGTATGTATGGAAGATCTGTTTACTGATTACCATAAGACCAAAACTTCTGACGATTTTGTGTCAAATCGATAGACTGAACTTTACTTTCGAATTCGTTGACGCCTCACATATGGTTTGCCTTACACTTATTTTGGTTTAATTCAGTTCTTATTTGTATATGCGACTCTGGATACGTTTAAATTTGAAGTGCGGCTGTCTTTGCTTTCATAGCGGCGGGCGAGGTGGCGGAGTGTTGTCACATTGGACTCGCATTCGGAAGGATGACGGTTGAAATTCTGGTCTGGTCCACCAGTAATAGACTTTCCTTGATTTCCCTGAATGGCTCCAGGCACATGCTCCGATGGTTCCTTTGAAAAGAGCACGGCCGATTTCCTTCCCCATTCTTTCATAAGTACGGCGGATCTTCCTCATCCCTCACAAGTCTGTCAGTCACATACCTGTCTGATGAGTGCTGTACAATACTTTTGAACATTGTCCATTCATGCCCAACATTTTCGGTATTGGACAAGATCTATGTTGACCGCTCAAGTTATCTGGAATCATTCTTTTGCCACTCTTTTTGTGAGGAATTTTTTTCACGCTTTCGCTTAAATTCTTATTTACAGCTGTATTCGATGCTATTATAACATCCTTACGAATTCATATTCCCAGCTCTACGCTGTTTCGTAAAGTTCCTGTCTGTTGACAACCAGGAGGCCTAATTGGTTACTTTCTTGAGTTTTTTCTCAGATTAGGTGCAGAAGTTAATTTTCCGATAAATAATTTTGAAAAATTTCAGATGCCATCTTGTCATTACCACCCCTAACCTTTTGATTCTCCCAGTCTATAGCTTGTAAGTCAAAATCTCCACTTAATACACGATCAGGTAATTTAACTGAAATATTCTGAAATTTTGTCTCAAGTCTTCCGCCATTACAACTCCGGGGGCGGTGGTCTATGAAATCAACCGATTACTATCTTCCTGTAACATTCAAATTATTTCACGTTCGGATTTTATACCAACTTCAAAAGATATTGTCATATTTATTACGTCTACAAATACGTCTCCTCCATCTGTGTTCAGCCAATCTTTGCGATATACATTGCAATCGGAATTTAGAATTCCACTGCTGGTAACATTTTCTGTGAAAAAAACATTAGCCTCCTAAGTAGAAGAAGCCAAAGCAGTTAACATAATTCTTCAGAATGGAATTATTTTATACTGGATCGGTTATTGAAACTTTGAACTTACTATAAACATCATATTTCTCACTCTTATGCATTCATTATAAAGGAGTCGTATGTGTATAGTACGTGGATCATTCTGATGGTCATTAACTTTTGTTTGTCCAGACATTTTATTTAAGATAATGAAGGAAAAGTTATTTATCGATTTACGAGGAGCGTTCAATAAGTAAGGCAACCTCTATTTCTTCTAAGCCAGTTTTGGTTGAAAAAATGCTGAATTTGCTATCGGGTATCTTGGAGTATCCGCGCTTCAGACCCTATAGTTCCTTGAAATTTCTATAGGTAGCGGTGCTATCTCTAACGGAGGTGCGTTCCAAGAAGATAGCTGTCATTGTGTTTCTTTTGGCGGAAAACCAGAACTTCAGATATTGATAGGCACTTGCAGAATGTCTACGGAGACCTGGTAGTGAATAAAACCAGGGGAATCGCTGGGCAAGGCGTCTGTCATCATCGCAACAAGATGAGGCCAACATGTCCGATATCCCTCCTGCGGGCCGTCTGCATGCAGCTGTCTCTTGCAGTGTTGGAACGTGCGGACACTCTCATTCGAGGCGATCGATGGATCACAATCATACACCTCGCATCTGAATTTGGCGTTACTGTTGGTAGCGCTGACGCACTCGTCCACCAGTTGAGATACTCAAAACTGTGTTCATGCTGGTATCATGGCCTCCATAAAAGAAACGAAGGATCATCCGTTAGGAATTGCTTGGGCGTTCCAAGGCTTATAGTGACAACTTTTTGCCGAAAATAGTCGCATGCGGTGAAATATGGGTTCAGCCCTTCGAACAAGAAACAAAACAGCAGTACATGGAGTGGCGCCCACTACATATCTCCTCCGAAGAAAAAGTTCAAAGCCGCACCCTAAGCAGAGAAAGTCATGACGATGGTTTTCTGGGGTTGTAAGAGGATTATCCTGTTTGACGTCCTCTTTCACGGTGCGCTACCCTCAGTAAACTGAAGGAACAACTTCAGCATTTTCGCCGTCACAAAATGCAAACGAACATCTCCTTATCCCTGACAACGCAAGGCCTCAAACAAGTATGCGCACCAAAGAGTACCTTACGACTCCTGTCTGACTGACCCAATGGTGTATGCATTCTGCACGAATGGAGAAGGGAGATGAGGAGCTTCTTGATACAGCAAAACCTTGGCTCCGACATCGTCAGATAGAGTGGTACCATACGGGAATACAGATCCTCCCAGTAAAGTGGCATAAGGGTGTCGTACTCAGTGGAGATTCGGTAGAAAATTGGATTTTATAGGCAAAAAGTGAGTTGCATTATTCACCGAACGGCCCTCGTATGTTAATATTTTAGCTGTTTTTCTTGCCAATCGCCATTCAAATTTATGCATTTGTCCTAGTGCTCCACAAGCTTTCCTATGCCTTCTGCATACTCAGTTGGTTGATTGGTCGGTTTTGGGGAAGGAGACCAGACAGCGTGGTCATCGGTCTCATCGGATTAGGGAAGGATTGGGAAGGAAGTCGGCCGTGCCCTTTCAGAGGAACCATCCCGGCATTTGCCTGGAGTGATTTAGGGAAATCACGGAAAACCTAAATCAGGATGGCCGGACGCGGGATTGAACCGTCGTCCTCCCGAATGCGAGTCCAGTGTCTAACCACTGCGCCACCCCGCTCGGTTGCATACTCAGTTGCAACGGAGTTACTGACGCAGTCACCAACCACCACTTTCAGTTCGTTGTCATTTCCATACTGTTTTTCGCCCAAAGTATCCTTCAATTCAGGAAAAAGGTGGCAATCACTCTGAGTAAACTCCCGGGATATATACAGTCAGGTGACAAAAGTCATGGGATACCTAAATCCCGGTGTGGTGCAACAACCGGACGTCGCATGGTATCAACAAGTCGTTGGAAGTCCTTGCGGAAATACGGAGCCGTGATGTCTCTATATCCGTCCATAACTGCAAAAGTGTCGCCGGTGCACGAATGGACCTCTCGATTATATCCCAGAAATGTTCGATGGAATTCATGACAGGCGAACTGGATGACCGCACCATTCGCTCGAATTGGCCAAGATATTCTGCAAACCAGTCGCGAACGATTGTGGCCCGGTTGTCATCCGTAAATTTCCGTGGCTGACTGATAACATGTAGTCTATGAACGGCTGCAAATGAGCTCCAAGTAGCCGAACATACCGAGGACCCGGTCCATTTCATGTAAACAAAGCCCACACCGTTATGTATCCATCACAGTATCTTATTGACAACTTGGGTCTATCCTTTTTAGGGTCTGCACCACACTCGAACGCTACCATTAGCCCTTGTCAACGTATATCGGGACTCATCTGACTCGTCACGGTTTTCAATTCGTCTAGAGTCTATCCGATGTGGTCACGAGCCAAAGAGAGGCACTGCAGGAAATGTGCTGCTGGCGAAGGCACTCCCGTCGATCATCTGCTGCCATAGCCCATTAATTCCAAATTTCGCCACACTGTCCAAATGGGTACGTTCGTGTCGTACGTCCTACACTTATTTCGGCAGTTATTTCGCGCAGTGTTGCTTGTAAGCTAGCATTGACAACTCTACGCGAACGTCGCTGTTATCAGTCGTTAAATGAAGCCCGTAGACCACTGCGTTGTCTGTTGTGAGAGTCAACACCTCAAATTTGGTATTCTTGTCGCACTATTGACACTGTGGGCCTCTGAGTACTGAATTTGCTAAGAATTTCCGAAATGGAGTGTCTGATGCGTCTAGCTCCTACTCCCATTCCGCTTTCATAGTCTGTTTATTCCCGTCATGTGTTTACAGTCACTTCGGGTACCTTCTCACACGTATCACCTGAATACAAATGACAGCCACGCATGGGCACTGCCCTTTCTAGCACTGTGTAAGCGATACTACCACCATGTGTATATGTACACATCGCTATCCCACGACTTCTGTCACGTCAGTGTCTGATAAACGTTGAAAACATCCCATTTAAATTACTGTAGCGCATCCTTCGGCAACGCAGCAAAATGCAGGAGAGGCGCATGAAGATGCACAACGACGCTGAACAACAGTTCACACATTTTGTTTTGAACGGTTGGTCTTGGTCGGTGAATGGTATGACAATAGGCCATTGCATTTATGGTTTTCTTCTCGAAGCATAAACACCCATTCCATCAGAAAAAAGTGTGGCCACAATCCTTTTGATAATCAGAATTTTTCTATCTTTTATGTTTTTATAGGGGCGATTGTGGCTGGTGCCACTCTGTTGACTGTCGCTTTCTTTCTGGACATTTTCGCGAAACACAGCTCTCGTCATCAGTAACAGTGTAGCTCAAAAACTCCTCGCCGTCCTTATTGTACCAACTGAGAAAACTCGGTGTAGCTCACTTCAGTATTTTTGTGTTCATCTGCCAGAAGTTGAGGAACCCACCTGGCACATGCTTTCCTATACCCCAAACAATCACTAACCGTTGGATGAGGAACTGATCATGAGATTTCAGAACAAAAAAGCATGGTTGAATCCTGAAAAGTGAATTTGTTAAATTGTTTCCTCAGTCGTTGATTTGAGGTCGTCTGTCACAACATAAGGCTGATAGATTTTCATCGTGGATGTTATATCGTATGCTATCAAACTGGATAAATTATTTTCTGAATCAAGCTTCATTTACTACATCTACATAAACTTCCATTATGTGTCATTAACTATGGATAGGGTGGATGTTTTCTGCGTTTTTTTTACCGTATTATACTACAAATTCAGACCCTGTGGGATCCTTAATTTTGTCACATATCTTAAATTCGCACAAATAACTTCGAAGCGATCGGTCCAGCAAACATTTAACGTAATACTGTCGCTAACGAATAGAAAGGCTTATGACACGGCAGCGGGGAATGCAGAACAGCGCGGCTGGCCATATAAAAACTTTCTTTACTTTTAGGAGACCCTGACGTTTAATTTTAACTGATACTCCAGTTTTAACGTAATGAATTCATAACACTTCTGAACTAATTACGACATGTTGCACTTTACCTCACCATACGTGTTTCTTGGGATAAAGGAGAAGCGAGAAGAAAGAAAGTTCAGCATATTCAAATAAAATCCGTCAACCTTTATTTCGATTCATATTTCACAGCATCAGGACAACTTGTAATATCAGTGAGGTTGGAATTGAATATCTTTTCCATGACCTCCAACATTAATATATAGTACGTGTATTGCATATATAGTAGTGGTATTTTGCAAATGCTTCTCTCTTCGGCCCGATAACAAGTAATATAGCTACAAATATGTACACTGTCATATACATGCGATATTATTGAATGATCTAACATAGAATTTCTTACAATAAGGCAACATTCAACGTGGTCTTATAAAGCTTGCTTGGCAGTCCAGAAAGGACTAGCCTCACGGTCGAAGCACCGTTGGTCCGAGCTGGTGGAAGGTGGCATTTACTGCGGTTCGAGAGTCGCTTATGAATTACGATGTTATATGATGTGTGAAGAAATATATATTAATAATTTTATACACTGTTCTTCCTTTTCTTGTAATTTGTATCTCGCCTGCAGGGAATCCTATGATTACCACATGCGTTCTCCAAAATAAAAAGGATTCTCCCTCTCTTAATTCGTTTTGTATTATTTTAGTCTGACGGTCATCAGCTATATATTCTCACCAAATATAGAATTCATATTTTTATTTGAAATTGTATTAAACAACAACAGGATCTTGTAACGTGAGAATATTACAGGCTTGGTGTCCTTGTTACTAATAATATTCTTCAATGTGTGCTCTTGAACACCAACATTATTGCAGATATCAAAAAAGTTTGACTGTCTGCATAGTGATATCTTCTTGTGTAGGCTACATAGGGCTTTCTCCAGTTTCCAGCTGTAGTGAGAAATAAATCTGTTGGTATCACTGACTAAGTGCACAAGGGCTGGATATTCTAAATATTTGCCAATTCATTGAGATACAGCATTAAATTTGTCAACAGAAATTTTTTTTCAGGTAATGAAATCCACTGAAATCTGAAAAACCCTCTCTCACCTACATTTCGTACTATATCTTAAATATTCTTCTCAGCCCTTTTAATGCTAATCCGGATTTTCAAATACTTAAGTCCACCACTCCAGTAACCAGAATCCAAAACAATATTTGTATTAGGCTCCCTGCGGTGTTGTTTACACCACTTAAAAGTAAGCAAAATAGATATTGTTCTTATATGTATTTAGATTTTGAGTTTCCTGAAGTCAAACAAACGTCAAAAAACGGCATTTTCTACAAATGACAAGGCAGTACTCTCTCCAGAATGAGGATAAACTATTTAAGTCTATGGCTCTTAATGTCAGAGTAAACATAACCATGCATAGCCACCAGCCATGAGGGCAAACGGTGCTTCGACCACATCTTCCAACAGGTTTCCGCCAATAACATTTTTACACTACACTAACGCTTTACTCTGTCTCTTTATTGTCACTCCGCAAATAGTTGCGTGTAAGAAAATGTTTCGTCATGAATCCTCGTCGTCATGTCTTCATGAGAACTTCTTGAGTCTGGCGTTCCTTGTCAAGCCAGAAATAAGTCACAGTCTAATATCTGCTACACACTCCAGTAAAACTCTCACAGATCTGTCGCAAAACGTTCATTTCATTCAACAGGAAGATAAGTTCGGATACGCATTTCATTAAATCGTCATAACAGTTTAAAAGCGGACGATCTGACATTTTATCGTATTGACGGTTCTGTGTAGAAACTGGAATGTGCTTCCACGTTGACTTTGTTATTCTGCAACCCCGTAAGCGAAGCAAGTGAATCACTTCGCAGAAGGTAATGTAGTTGTAAGATGCGTCTGAAGTCACTCTTGCTGTTGGAACAGTAGCTAAATGTTGACAGTCTAGAACGAAAGTTACTCTCAGAACTGATTCGGGTTCTCGAGATGTCTACTGAGTTACACACCTTTGGTCTTCTTCTTACTTGTTCAGCCACCGACTGTGCTATTTTTCGCGATAATGGACAATTACGAATTTGGGAACATTTTTGCCGGAAAACGAAAATGATTATAATGAATAACAGCATCAAGAAACACCGTAACGGTCTACCCGACACTCTAGTAGACATTTAATTTCTTTTTTAAAATATATGTTGGAATGGGACAACTATATACAAAATACAATGAGGCTAGAGAATGTTGCTGAAGAAAAGGATATGGACAATTTATCTGATTTTGTTAGGTAAAGTAACTTGAAGGATGCATTGTGGCATTTATTTTCTAGAAAAAAATGGAAGACAATAATATTGTAACAAAACGGGATGTCTTAACGTGGCAGGAAGTGGCTAGAAAGGTCTGTCGGAAAAGCAATGGTGCGACAGAAAGTGGAAGAGAGGCGCGTCATAGACAGTATAGAAAGTCGAATATGGGCGATGTAGTATGCCAGAGTTAACTTTACATTATTTAAAGGAATTCAATAACACTGGTATGGAGGGCCGAAGTGGAATATTCCACAAAATTAGTCAAGAAATGTTCTACATTTGACTGTGTTAGTCATTGCTCACTCTCCTTTCCCTGTCATAGACAAGGGATTGAGAGAGAGAAGAGAATAAACGTAGTAAAGAGAAGAGAGGAGAAAGGAGATTTTTTGATCACTTTAAAGAGCACATACGTCACACGCCAGAACAATCTTTGGAGAAATGAAAAGCAAGTGTGTCCAAATTAAGAGTGCAATGGAACTCTCACTGTTGAAAACAGAGCAGAGTGGGGATAGGTGGAAAGTGTGCTTTGAATGCCTATATAAGCGGCATGAACTGTCTAACGATATGATAGAAAAATAAGTATGTATACTACAGTAAGAGGAACACCAGGGGGTCTCTAGCCACGGTCTGGATTTTAATAACGTACTTATCGTAGTGAAAGAATGTAATATTTGTGGCAGTGAGTCGGGGAAGCAGTTGATGTACCAGAGAATGCGTGTAATTTCGATAGAGATGACATCTAGAGACTTCCGGCTTCGTCACTTATATAAAAGACACTTTGACACTGGCCACGTAGCGAATGTGTTCACATCGGCAACCAACGTCTCTCGAATCCCGTATATGTATCTCTCAGAGAATATACATTCCCGGACCAATATTCGTGGGTTTGTTTTACTATTCCGATGAGTACCATCACCTGTCCCAATATTTAACACTTTCTTTTGCATCTTTAATTATTTACAGCAGCGAGCTAGGAGAAGATCGATTTGGGTTCCAAGAAAATGTAGAAACACGCGAAGCACTACTGAAACTACAAGTTATGTCAGAAAGCAAACCGATGTATATAGCATCCGCAGATTTCGCTGAAGATGTGAAAACTGCAATAAGGTATGGCGCAGTACGTAGGAGTGGACGTCTCTAAAGGTGACACTCACACATCTTCGACAGTCAGATATAGGTACAATGAAGTTAACTGCGAGCAAATCCTCGGTAATAGAAGAAATCCTTCAATTGATCGAGGAAACAAGGAAGTAAAAACTTTCAAGGAAATACGGGAATACAATAATAAAAATTACATAGGAATGAAATAAATAAGCAGAAAATCCAGAGTGAAATGACTGCAGGAAAAGTGTGACGGGATCGAAAGAGAAATGGTCACCGGAACGACCGATCAAGCATATCGAAAAATCAGAACAATCTTTGGAGAAACGAAAAGCAAGAGTGTCAACATTAAGAGTGCAATGGGACTCCCACTGTTGAAAACAGAGGAGAGTGGGGATAAGTGGAGAGTGTGCTTTGAAGACCCGTACAAGCGGGGTGAATTGTCTGATGATGTGATAGAAAAAGAAAAGAAATTGGTATACAAGAGAGAGTGATTAAGTTGGGTGGAAGTGCTACTTTCTTACGAAGTGATTGGCTCAGAAGAGGAATTCGTGGGGGGCTGCACCCAACCAGTCAGAAGACTTCTGACGCAAAAAAGTTTGGAGAAGACTTTTGAGAATGTTGACTGAAGTACACTCTTTAAATTTTAAAAATGTCAGGGATAACATGTGGGGAGCATAAGGTTATTTTCAACTTGTACAGGTATCGGATTGCAATTGTAAAAGTCGATGAATATGAAAGGGAAGCAGCAGTGGAGAATGGAAGAGAGAGGATTGTAGCGTATCAGCAATGTTATTCAGCCTGTAAATGGAGCAATCGGTAAACGAGTCCAAGGAGAAATTTTCAGAGAGAATTATAATTGACGAAGGAGAGGTAAAAACATTTTGGTTTGCCTACGACATTGTAATTCTGTCACAGACAACAAATAATTGGGAAGAGCTGTTTAACGGAGTGGATGATGTCTTGAAAAGAGACTATGAGATGAACATGAACAAAAACAGTTGAAAGATAATGGAAAGTATTCGAAATGAATCAGGTAATGCTGAGGGAATCTGAGGCGCTTAAGGTAATCGGTGAGTTTTACTATTTTGGCAGGAAAATAACTGACTATGGCTGATGTCGAAAGGATACAAAATGCAGACTGGTAATCGCAAGAAGAGAATGTCTAAGACACAATAATTTCTGAACATCTAATATAAACTTATGTGCCAGGATATCTTTTCTGAAGGTAAAGTAGGAAGTGTGGCATTGTACAGAAGCGAAATGTGTTTGACTTGCAGTTCAGAGAAGAACAAAATAGAAACTGTGAAAAAGTGGTGTCATCGAAGAATACTGAATACTGTATTGGAAAACAAAGAAGGCGTAACTAAATCGAAATTTGGAAAAAAGAAATTTGTGGCACAACTTGACTGAAATAAAGCAGTGGTTGATAAAACTCATCCAGAGGCATCAAGAAGTAGTCAGTTTGGTAATAGTACGAAGTTCTAGAAAAGAAGATGGAGGAGGGGGGAAGGGTAAGAATTGCAGAGGGAGATTTAGGCACGAATACAGTAAGAATGTTCAAATGGATATAGGTTGTAGTATGTTTCAGAAAATTCGTGACATTTGGCTGCATTAGAATGATTTATAAACTTTGCTACTCAGTGACTATCATCTGGCATCTAAATCAACGTCAGAAAACACAAATGACCACATAACCCGATATGCAAAACGTCATAAAGACACTATATCCAAAACGGTAACTTTCTAAAAAACATAGCATGAGAAGCCAAAGCACTTGTAACCTCAAAGACAACACGAAGAATATGTACAATCGATATAAGCACGACATACGAAGATAATTTTCAGATAAAAACAAACAACTAGAACTACAACAGTTACAGCATAGTCATAAGTAAAATGTAGAAAAAGACAAGCACCAATTATTAAAAACAGGTTTTGTTTGCTGACTGTTGAGTAAGCGTTAAACATTGCACGATAGTAATGTAAATAAAGTGACCTATGACAAAGATCTTTGAATCAACATTACAACAGGAGTACCAAATCCTAGCTACAATGTATAAATCTATGTATCACATGTCCCAGCCAACAGACAGGGACAAAACAGTACAGGATGCACAGTGTTACACCTAAAAAAAAATAAAAACACTAAAACTGTTTTTGACAGTTGCTGATTGTGGTTTTTGTACATTTTTACTTTTGGCTGTACTGTAATTGTTGTATTATGGTTGTTTGTTTTCTCTTTAAATTAGTTTTGTATGTCATGATTTGTATCCACTGGACATGTTGTTGGTGTTGTCTTCGAGGTTACAAGTGCTTTGGCTTCTCAGGCTATGTCCTGATTACAAAGGGCCAGTTACATGATTGTTCATGAAACTGATAGTTAATACGGTTGTATGGTTCAGCATGATTCACATGTGACTTGCAGCAGCCAATTTTTTACTAAGTTAAATTTTTGGATTTCGTGTCTTTATGACATTTTGCACGTCAAGTTTTATTGTCATTGTTGTTTTCTGACGTTGATTTAGCTGCCAGATGATAATGACCGAAACCGGTAGCAGATTAATAACTTGTTCTAATGCAGCCAAGGGTCGTGAACTTCCTGAAACATGTATCCGCTGCTGACAGCTGCCTGAAGAAAAGGTTGCTGTAGTTATTCCGAGGTGGAGAGGCTCGCACAGTGTAGACTAGTATGGAGACCAGCACGGAACAAGAATTCTGGCTGAAGACTGTAGCATCAAACAACAATAAGTTTACCAGTAGTTTGCTAAGCAGCAGTCAGTGCACGGTTAGCCAAAGCACGTGTCGTTAGCCCGGCACGACCCCCGGGGTGAGACTGTGACGTGGGGTAGATTGCGCTGAGGTGGCGTGGGCGGGGGCGGCGGCGGGGGCGGCGGCGGCGGCAACGTGAGAGTTTGCGCGGCGAAACCGCCGAGCCGGGCAGTTGTGGGCGGCTGGAATGCGGCCGCGGTCTGCGGGCACTCGCTACTTGCTGGCAGTGGGCAGGGCCCGGCTGCTCCAGCCGCCCGCCACTGTGCGCGCTCTGCAGAGGGCGCTGGGCGACTAGCGGCCTGTCAGCTGTGGCCGCGCCGCGAACCAAGTTGGTCCACAGCCGCGCGCCGCCCTCCGCTTTGCCGATTAGCACCGAGTTCCGTCACATCCAGGATACTCGCAGCTATTTACTGCGGTGAACTCGACCAGTGTAATGGCTCCGTAATTTGCACACTAATAACCTCGTAGATGTCTAAAAATCTACATTTGATACGCTTTACGAAACATTACAACTCATCGGAAACAGTCTCTGATTTTACAATTCATAAATTCTCCCGGGCTATTATGCCGTGATCGAAGTGATTTCACAGTGAAATCCAACGTTTCGTCCCCATCTGCTGAGGACAATTTCAAGGGGGTAGCTACTTTCAAGGTACCAAATGATACAGAATCCCCTAAAGGTGCCCAAGGACGCTCGCCAACCGCTGGAAAAAGCAGGAATTTATAGGATTCGGTGTATTTTTGCGGAGCTGTACTCGGGTACTACAAAAAGAACGGGCAAAAAAAAACTACTAGAAGAGCACAACGGCAACTGTAGAAAGGGTGAGACAGACAGATCAGTTGTTCCGTAATATTCATTTTGATAGGGCTCAATACTGGCATCCACAAGCGGGTGGTATGTAAGGTTTCACAGAGAGGTCATAGATGTTGTTAAACACCCATAAATTTCAATAGGCGAGAGGAGGGCGTGAAACTGAATGACATCTGGATTTCGGTGCTCAAGACGATCTGTATCAGTCTTTCACCATCGGGAGATAACAACAACGGATGAGCCCCTTCATCCAGAGGTTCGAGTCCTTCATCGGGCATGGGTGTGTCTGTTGTCCTTAGCTTTAAGTTAGTTTAAGTAGTGCGTAAGTTCAGGGACCGATGACCTCAGCAGTTTGGTCCCTTGGGAATTCACACACATTTAAACATCTTTTACAACAACGGATGACGGCAGTCGACAAGGAACAATTGCACTCGGGCATTCAAAGAACGTGACGTCACGCCACTGCGGGGGAGCACGCGTGAACGATATTTTGCTGCAGTCAGTAGCGAGCCAAGGTGTGAGTCGCACACTCAAAGTAGCTACGATCTCCCTGGAAAATGTGCCTCGCAGATGGCAACGTAACGTTGGATTTTAAGGTGTAATCCACTAGACCACGGCATAATAGCCCGAAATATTTCATTAATTGTGACTTTTCCCGCCTACAAAAGTATATATTTTACAGACTCTAATTTTAAAAAAAATTTGGTTTATTTCCCTATCCTTGCTTGAAACATATCTCGTAGAAGGATCATCGAACTTCCCACACACGTACAGAGTTATTCAAAAGCACCTCCACGTTTCCAGGAGATAACTGCACGAAAACTATGCATATGTGTGTGTGTGTGTGTGTGTGTGTGTGTGTGTGTGTGTGTGTGTGTGTGTGTCTGTGTGTGAGTGTATATATGTGTGTGTGTGTGTGTGTGTTTGTGTGTGTGTGTGTGTGTGTGTGTGTGTGTGTGTGTGTGCGTCTGTGATTTCGTGGACGTTGTCATTACGAATATAAACACCGGTGGTGTCGTCGCTAGTTTTGATCTTCAGCACTCAGTGTCACTCCCACAAGTGGAACCCTCTCAGTTGGCAGAATTTATTACATCTCTGAGCTACGGACACGCAAGCAACAGATGATGAACGTCACCACCTACACAGTTACTCGAGTGTCACAGGTATCGAACATATTCAAATGCTTACTTCATAGAAGAACGGAAGGAAATGTTGTAATAGATTAGGAGAGAACTAATTTGTTTTAAGAAGAATTAGTGACACTCTAGATGAAATTCTGACATTGCGGCTAATAAAACTTTATGGGTAGATTGAGGATGCATATAAGACAAATATTATACAGAAGCAGGCTGTAGACTCACCCGGCGTCTCTGGTACGCCTAACGAAGGACAACAGAAGATTCTGAAGAGGTGTCGAAACGTCGATTGTGTAAGAAGAAACTGAAGGAGATCTTGGCGCAGGTTAATAACTTAGATGTTACGTTGAATGACAACGACAACGAACCTCTGCAGACGTACGTTGGCACCGAAAAAGCTTTTGATGCTGCCAATTAGTGTAAAACGTCATTTAATTTTGGTCATTTTTGTGTTAGCTGCCGAGGCAGAAGCATGATTTATTCCTTTCGTGCGAAGAAGACAGACGTAGCCAGTAGTATCATATATTTACCACTGGCCAGAGTAAAGAAATCGGTGAGGCAGAGTTGCCCGTTGTGATCATTGACGTTTAAACCCTATATTGAAGTGTCGGCAAGAGGAGTAAAGACCTGTCTCATTGTAAGAGTGATTTCTCGTGGGCAGAGAATCAGCATGATTCACATATGATAAAGCTGACTATTAGTTTGGCTTTATAAAAGGTAAATGCACCAGAGAGACTATTCTGACATAACGCCTGATAATGAAAGCAGGCCTAAAGGAAAATCAGGAAACGTTCACACGATTTGTGGACCTGCAAAAAGCATCCGACGGTGTAAAATGGTCCAAGATGTTAGAAACTCTGAGAGAATTGGGGCAAGCTAAAGGGAGAGACGGGCAATATATAATAATTGCAAGACCGGGGAGGGAACAATAAGACTGGAAGGCCAAGAACGCAGTGTTCGTACTGAAAAGAGTGTAAGACCTGGGTGTAGTCTTTCGCCCCTACTGTTTAGTCTGTACATCGAAGAAGCGACGACGGAAATAAAGGAAACGTTCAAGTGGGGGATAAAAATTCAGGATGAAGGGATATCAATGATAACATTCGATGATGACATTGCTATCCTGACTGAAAGTGAAGAAAAATTGTAGAATGTGTTAAATGGAAAGAACAGTCTAATGAATAAGTAATACGGACTGAGAGAAAATCGAAGAAAGACTAAAGTAATGAGAAGTAGCAGAAATGAGAACAGCGAGAAACTTAACATCAGAACAAGGGATCACGAAGTGGATGTAGTTAAGGAATTCTGCTACCTAGGCAACAAAAAAAACTCACCAAGCACAGGACAAGGAGGACATAAAAAACAGACTAGCACTGGAAAAAAGGGCATTCCTGGCCAAGAGAAGTCCATTAGCATCAAACATACGTCTTAATTTGAGGAATAAATCCCTCGGAATGCATGTCTGGCGCACAGCATTGTATAGTAGGAGATATGGACTGTGGGAAAACCAGACCAAAGGAGAGTAGAAGACTCTGACATGTGGTGCTACAGCGAATGTCGAAAATTAGCTGGACTGCTAAGGTAAGGAACGAGGAGGTTCTGCGCAGAATCGGAGAGCAAAGGAATATGTGGAAAACACAGAGAAGGAGAAGGGACAGGATGATAGGGTATCTGTTAAGATATCAGGAAATAACTTCCTTGGTTCTAGATGGATCTGTAGAGGTTTTAACAAAAGAAAAACTAACAATAATGGTGCATACGCTTGACAGGAAAATTTTAAATTTGAGAAACATTCCTTAAAAGGTGGAGAAAATTTTCTATTTCGGAAGTAGATAGAGAGAAAAGTAAGGTGCGAAACTAACATAGTATCTAGGATTGCAGAACACAAAAATTCTTCCAAAAAAATGAGACAAACCAACGAAATAAACAAAAGTATAAACCTTGACATGAGAAAATATTAATGTAAACTATAACTGGAGCGTATTTCTCGTTGGGAAACACGGATAGCGGGGAAGGGAAAAAACATAAACGCAATCACATTCTTATGACACAGTCATAACCGGTTTCGGCCATACAGTGACCATCTTCAGATTCTAAAGGCGGAATACAACACATGAACCTGTGTTCAGTGTATGCCGCCTTTAGAATCTGAAGATGGTCATTGTATGGCCGAAATCGTTTATGACTGTGTCATAAGAATGTGCTGCTCTATAAATAAACAAAAAAAAAGTTACAAAATAATCAATCACTCACTCCACTGACAAAATGTCTTTTTTCTTAAAGGAGTAAAACAAGTAGAAGCATATGAAAAAAGGTGTTACTGGATAGAGGGTAAGATTAAATGGATTTATCAAGCATGAAACGTATATGGAAGGACAGACTCGTAGAGCAGCCCTACGTTTGTGGTAATGTTGGATATAGCAGCCCTGCCAAAATGGATAGCTGGAAAGTCACAGGACTGAATAAGCGCGTAAGACCAATTTTGGAATTTACGGTCATTCGTGACCCGAAATGCACCATCTTAAAGCTTTGTGGTCGAATAATGACGATTCAGCATGGTCTCGATGTTTCCGACTTCATGAGAGGCTTTGTACATGAAAAGCTTTTTAAAAAGTAACACTTTCAGGCAGAGGCCACTGGGAAGACCAATTTCTACATGTTGTTATGATTAATTAAATAGGTAGGTGGTAACCGTAAGTAAGAGAGCATAACAACATCTTTGACGATCTGAAATCGTGAGTCTCTTACTAGCAAATCTGGAGCAGACATGTCAGGGCAACCAGTTCGATTCTGTTCTGCTCGGAATGTATGTTACAGAATTGTAAATTACATGTGTATTTTAGAATTTATTGAAATTTATTACATATGATACACACCCGGACCCGGCAATTTTTTCCGTAATGTTACTGTAGAAATAGTTTCTATATTCAATTTTCCGACAGCAGAGTCCGATAAATGATTACCAAGTTAAGTAAGTAATGACCATCTGCAGACATCTGTGGTCATCGTCATCTCTGAGGGAACCGAGTGATTACTCATTATACTTCGCTATCAGAAAAACAGGATTACCGAAACGTCTAAACAGTTTCATAATGGTTGCCCTTCGCAATGACTGATACCACATTTTACTAACTCTGTGCGACGTCCACCCATTGTCTGGACCAGCTGCTGCTCAGGCAGGAGCGTCAGTTCTGTAAGCCCTTCTAGACAGGGACACCGGTTGTGTTGGGATGACAACCGTGTAATCAGTTACAGGTGTGCTTCGCAAATTCTAAGGAAGAACTCGTTAGTGGGACTGAAACGAAGAGTGTCAAAGTGGAAGAATGAGAGGATAAACAATTAAAAAGTGTATTTAATGCCTAAGCCGTTATCTTACCTGTGGGAGCTCTGAGATGGGATATTTATCGCAACTGTTCGAGTCTTCACATGGGATCTTTTTCTGATGTACGTGTTTTGCACTACTTTCACGTACCATGCTAGTTCTTCCACAAACTGAATTCATGGTCCTGGGGACGAACGTAATACAGCATATTATGTAATTCATGAAGGAGGCTTTCATCTGACTTAACCCATAAATTTCGGCGTGAATGTGTGCAGTATGAAATTTCTTACCATCGTCATATTGCGCGATAAAAGCAGATACACAGCCAAATCACCTCCAGTAATTAGGAGGAAAATATAAATATTACCTCATCTGCCTCTTGTTTATTTACAATCAGAAGCAGACCGTAGCTTTTAAGAAACCAAGTAAACAACCTTTATTGCTAGTAATGTAGTTGCACAGAATCTGAGGGCAGCTGCATTTATGATTTGGCGTGTGAGACTACTAGAAATCAATGTCACGCCGTTCTTCGTATCAGCTCTATACTGTTTTTGTGAATCGTTCTTTGGATGAGGTTGGGAGAAGCCAACACAGATTCTCAGCTTGACTGCTTCATTTTGATATTCTCATGTTGTAGGCATCACTTCGACTCTCTATTAAGACTAATAGTGTTTACTCCTTTTCATACGCTACTTCAGGGAATATTGTCTGCACTACGATTGCAGAGCAGATTTCCCTCAGACAGCCAATTTACTCGATTTTGAGACTATCAAATTGTATCGGTCTGCTTTTGGTGTGCATAAACGTTCTTATGGGGTTGCACATTGAGCACAGCAGTACATCTGTGTGATAACTCTCCGAATAGTTATTACTGTGCTTGGAAATGGAATCAAGTCATGGTGCAAGAGATCTTACCGTTAGCAGAAAGGAAGAATATAAATTTGGCTGCATCACACAAAACATTGAGAATAAAACGCTGAATGAAGGGAGACTGTGGCTGAGGTAGGCTTCCCAACATAGAGGAGACCAGGCCGGAAAACCTCTAGCCCTGAACGTTCTTGGCTAAGCGGATATAGTGGATTGGCAGTACTAATGTCGATTAACTGAATTCTTTTTAATGTAATAAAATCCGATAAACGAGTGGTATCGTTAACTTTTAGCCATGATAATGCTATTGCTCTATTGCCATTACGTAACTGTAACGCTGGGGGGGGGGGGGGGGGGGGAGACTGAAAATAATACTGTAACCGTGTAACAATGGAAGGGATTTCATATACAGACAATTACGATGATACTCAACACTCTCTAATGCCCGGAAGCCACGTATTTGGAAAATTTTCATGAGCAGGGAAACTACCAGCATGAGAATTGGTGATGCACTCTCAAAGGATGTCACACGAGACAGTCCCCGGGAACGTCGCCTTTACTTGGCGTTTTTACACGTTCGTGTGAAGGCGAATTATTTCGATGGACAGCTTCAGGTGCTTCATTCCCAGAAGAAAACAATAACTAGGAAGAAAGTGGAGCATCGGAGGCTGTCCTTGGAGTGAGGATTCGAGCAGATAACAAGTAGGACGCGAATCGATAAAAATGTGCCTGTTTCCGTCGTCATTAAGCAATTTGACGAGAGTGCCCTTTCACGCAAGCGGAGAAGCAGCGCCCGCCTTCAGTGTCCTCGCTGTCGCGGCTACCGACGCACGTTCGCTGTACGCCTGGGGTTTGACCGTTTCCGCAGGCACGAGGTCGCGTCAGGTTAGCGCAGTGGACTGCGTCATAGCACGGCGCAAACCAGAACTGCGGCGGCGGCGGCGGAGACCACGGCGTGTGACGTCACGGCTGGGCGCGTCGTAGAGCCGCTGGCAGGTCGCCCCGCGTTGCCAGGCGA
This sequence comes from Schistocerca serialis cubense, assembly GCF_023864345.2. NCBI lineage: Eukaryota > Metazoa > Arthropoda > Insecta > Orthoptera > Acrididae > Schistocerca > Schistocerca serialis. Next base: position 192,334,568 of record NC_064643.1, read on the forward strand.
CGAGCCCCTTCCGCCGCTGCCTCGGCTGCCGGAGCCGGTGCCCATGCCTGCGGAGGATAATACACCAATGAGTTACAAAATTATGACCGCCGAGTGCCGCCTGGTAGCGTTGCAGGCCGTTGACGCAGTAAGGACAGTAGGAGCAGGATCAAAGTATGGAAACACTACAAGAAATTCCCGCTCGAGCATAAATGCAGATGATAGCCAACATAGCGGGCGGCGCTGTTGTATTTGACCACAAACGGCACTTATGTAATGTCCTCAATACGTTTAAAGTGACAGTCGTCAGCAGAACAGTGTTCTTTGTAGCTGTGAGGGCGTTATGTCGGAGCTAAAGGAATTGGGAACGTGGGCAAATTGTCGACACCCTTATACTGGGTGCTTCCTTAACTATAGTTCAGTTCTTTTATCTTGGCGGATCGCGCATGCCCTCCCAGTCGCGGGAGATTGCTGCGTTGCCAGTTGTACGCGCCAAGAAAAGCAGCGTCATAGTATAGTTGGCAAACTTACGTTTAGGGGGGAGCGCGCAGTTTATGAAGTAAAGCCACCACGGCCGCATTAACCCTTTCGCTGCTACAGACACGTGCTCCCCGCATTCCGCGCTGTGCGCGATTTTGTCATCACTGCACTGCTCGCCTGTGCAGACACATGGTGTTTCGACTGCTTTGACACACTTTATCATTCGATTTCACACAAACTATGAGGCCCCAAAATTTGATTTCTACTCATCTTCTCGACTGATACCTTCCCCCCATAAATGACTTAATTTTGTTTCGATGTTCAACGCAGTTATTGAGCAGCATTAGATGTAGTAAACCCTTGCACGGAATTTTGAAGAGTTTGCAGAGGTAAAAGTCCATAGCGTATACTTTCTGTATGGTCGATTTTAGTTGCCAATAGAAATTTCAAAAAATTACATTCAAACGAATAAAATTCATGAAGCAAGACACTTTAATATTGTTTTTAAATAAAGAAAATAATAAGCACCAAACAAGGATTGAACTCAGAACCTTTCGCTTAGCAGCCATGCAGCTTTAATCATTACGCTTTGTTTTATCTCATTCTTTTCGTTATCGTTCATTGTATCTGCTCGGGGCGGACGTCGCTAGATACCCGTTTCCGTTCGTCGTTGATCCATTAACTAATTTTTTTTATTACAGAGGGCAGCGAACCCCCTGACCGAACACGCTGAGTTACCGCGCCGGTACGCTAAACCAGCTCGTCATTCAATAGATCTCCCGGAGGACTCTAAAATATCACGCAAAACACCGACAAACACTGTTGGTATGACTACGAATCACTCACGTTTCTTCGAAGTACAATAGGAAATAAACAATTACCGCTGTTCTTTATTGCGAAAAAGCACATAGTGAGAATGACACCTTTCCTTGCTATCGCCTGAATTAGGAGGCTTATTGCTTGTTTGGTTTAACTAATTAATAGAATATGAAGCAATTGGTATAAAGAATGCTTTTTCCAAACTTTCTATAAAAGAAAGTCTGCTATGAAGACATTGCTTTTGTTCAATTACTTTATTTATGACTGAACGTTTCTAAAACTGAAGACACTCGTCCGTGATCTGCACTGCAGTCGAGCTCTGACAACGTCGTTGTCTCTTCATTGGTTAACTGTGTTATGTGACGTCAGATGCGCAGAACGAAACTAAACTCGGCCGCTGTCGTAAATGACACGCACTTTAACGTAGCCGAAGGGTTTGGTTTTTGAAGAGGCACTATACACAGGGATAGCGAAAAAACGTCATCCGCTAAACCACAACGCGGACGAATGCATATGTTAAGCGATCCTGACGGGCAGTCATTGAAGATGATTGTAATGAAAGTGGACGATCGCTGCGACAGTCATTGCAGATCAGAAAGCCGCACTCGCGAACCATGTCGGTATAAAACACGTAGGGAGCTCCATTAGCATGGAATTGACGGTGAACAGTGCATGTGTATGCACTGTAAATATACATTACACATTTTTTGACATATTCGGAAACGGCATTTTCGGCTTTCCTATGCTGATCTGAAAATTAGTCTCGGCCCAAAACTAGCCATTGAATGAAAAATAAAATATTTGCAACTTGGACTGGTTTTTCGTTCTGTTCAGTAACAGAAGTTGCTGACCCAAACTACTCCAGTATGCTGGAAGTTCGTGGGTATAATTTGGTCGAATGAGTCTTGCTGCACACGCTGTTTCCAACTACTTACCGAATTTGCGTCCTTAGAGTGAAACATGGCTGGGGTTCAGTGATGATTTGGGCAGCCATACCATGGTACTCCACGGGTTCTGTGGGTACTATGCAATGACGCGCTACTCCAAAGGATTAGGTGACCAATTTGGCTAATGAAGGTCCATTCCATTGTACAGTGTTTTTGCCCAAAAGATGATGCTGCGTTCCAACGCCACAGGACCCCTGATCTCACAGGTCGCATCGTCCAGGTCTGGTTTTGTGAGCAGCAGGCTGAATTATCGCATCTTTTCTGGCCCATAAGGTTAGCAGATCTCAGTATTGTTCCACTATTTTGCAGGAAGACTGGTATAAAATTCCCTTGAAAGCCACAAAGGACCTTTAGTTAACCATTTCACCACGACTGGAAACTGGTTTGAATGCAAACGGTTTTGCTACACCCTGTCAAGGATGGTAATGTGGTGTGTTTCTGGTGTCTCCCCCCCCCCCCCTCCCCCCGCTCTTCTGTAAGTAGAGCAGGTAAGAATGAGGAACAATTCTAGCGACGATACGGGCCGAAAACGGAGAAAACCATTGACACAAGAGACTGTTACAAAGGCAGATTTCTATGGTCAGGCGCCTAGGAACAAGTCTCTCGGAAACTGTGACGCGTGCTACTGATGTGTGCACCAGTGTAAAGTAGTTGAAGGACAGGGAAACCCTGAGCAGGCGACAAGGCGTTTGACGTTCGCCCTCGTCCTAAAACGTGAAGGTTTGAGGTTGCTTGCTCTGTAAAACAGGACAGATTGCGATCGATGGCAGATCTCATGACATCAGAATAACAGCGTCAAAAGATGTTATTCTTCTTACAGTAGTTTGAGGACATGATACTTAACTCACTATGATGTCTTGTCCATGAAATTTGCCTAATCTGACTCCGATGGAAAACGTTTTTGACGCTACCGTGTGTCATCGGTTCGGCCACAGACCACCGGCAGATGTTTTACGAGAGTTATGTGAGCTCTATAGTCATTTGGTGCCACATACCTCCATAAACGTAGCTATAACTTGTCGAATCCATGGCAGGCAGACTTGCTAGTGGGCTGTGTTCCAATGGTGGACCAACGAGGAACTGAGCAATAGGTTACAATGCCTTGTCTCATGAGAGTAAATACTTTTAAATTCAGTCTTCACGCCAGAGGAAGGAGTATAACCTGACTGCTTGATTTTATACCTACTGTATTGTAAGTACCGAGAAAATGCTACGGGACATTGAGTAACGCCACAAAGTAAAGCGTCCTGGGGTGTTGTAGAACCATGTCTAGCGGTTCTAGTACAGCACTGAGGAGCGATACTTCTGCCAAGGCACAGGCACTCTGAAGGAAATGTGAGGAAACAGTTCCCTGGGATCAATGGTCTCTTCCAATACAGCCAGTTCACGACTAGGCAATAAAAAAATGCGTGGCTTTAAAATGTATTTTATAGCAAGTGTTCTACAAGGTTTATTTATCAGAAGAGATGGATACATATTTAAGAAGCACTGAAGTACGGAGTGCATAAGGAAAATTACATTGGTAAATAAAAAGCAAGACGAGTAGATAAGCAAAATCTCAGGGCTTCTGGTAGTTCATTGCCTGTATAGTGGGTCACAACGATAGCTGACCGCCTTGCCGTCGCTCTGCGTCACAGGTCCAGGTGCGGCAGTGCAAAGTTATTTAGTCTGAATGACTAGGAAATCAGTGTGGGTTTAGGCCTCTTAGAGGCTGTCAGGACCAGATCTTTAGCTTACTGCAAATAATGGAGAAGTGTTATGAGTGGAAGAGGGAATTGTATCTATGCTTTATAGATCTAGAAAAGGCATATGACCGGGTTCCTAGGAGGAAGTTATTGTCTGTTCTACAAGATTATGGAATAGGAGGCAAACTTTTGCAAGCAATTAAAGGTTTTTACATGGATAGTCAGGCAGCAGTTAGAGTTGACGGTAAATTGAGTTCATGGTTCAGAGTAGTTTCAGGGGTAAGACAAGGCTGCAACCTCCACTGTTGTTCATATTATTTATGGATCATATGTTGAAAACAATAGACTGGCTGGGTGAGATTAAGATATGTGAACACAAAATAAGCAGTCTTGCATATGCAGATGACTTAGTTGTGATGGCAGATTCGATTGAAAGTTTGCAAAGTAATATTTCAGAGCTAGATCAGAAATGTAAGGACTATGGTATGAAGATTAGCATCTTCAAAACGAAAGTAATGTCAGTGGGAAAGAAATATAAACGGATTGAGTGCCAAATAGGAGGAACAAAGTTAGAACAGGTGGACGGTTTCAAGTACTTAGGATGCATATTCTCACAGGATGGCAACATAGTGAAGGAAGTGGAAGCAAGGTGTAGCAAAGCTAATGCAGTGAGCGCTCAGCTACGATCTACTCTCTTCTGCAAGAAGGAAGTCAGTACCAAGACTAAGTTATCTGTGCACCGTTCAATCTTTCGACCAACTTTGTTGTATGGGAGCGAAAGCTGGGTGGATTCAGGTTACCTTATCAACAAGGTTGAGGTTACGGATATGAAAGTAGCTAAGATGATTGCAGGTACTAGTAGATGGGAACAATGGCAGGAGGGTGTCCACAATGAGGAAATCAAAGAAAAACTGGGAATGAACTCTATAGATGTAGCAGTCAGGGCGAACAGGCTTAGATGGTGGGGTCATGTTACACGCATGGGAGAAGCAAGGTTACCCAAGAGACTCATGGATTCAGCAGTAGAGGGTAAGAGGAGTCGGGGCAGACCGAGGAGAAGGTACCTGGATTCGGTTAAGAATGATTTTGAAGTAATAGGTTTAACATCAGAAGAGGCACCAATGTTAGCACTGAATAAGGGACCATGGAGGAACTGTATAAGGGGGCTATGCTCCAGACTGAACGCTGAAAGGCATAATCAGTCTTAAATGATGATGATGATGATGATGATGATGACTAGGAGTCCATGGCAGTAGATTCTGCCGTAGAATTGGAAAGATTTTTCTGCACACGGCACATAATGACTCACTTCCTTCACAAAATGTGAGAGCTGTGTCTTCAGTGAATCTACTGAGTGTAGGTCACTGAAACGGCTGTATGTGTTTAGTGTGATGTCATGCTTTTGTTGATAAAATTGAACCTAACGACGACGCTCATGTCAGGAACGTCAACGACATTGTCCATGGCAATCGAAGGCTGACTCTCTTAGAGAATCCAGAAGAACATAATATTTCAGTTAGATCACGCCATGAAATACTGACACAGCATCGTGTTGCCGACAAGTTCGTCCCACCGCTCCTGGGTCAAGACCAGAAAGGCCTTCGCCTCAAAATCAGTGAAAAGCTTTTGCATCGCGGAAATGAGAACGAGATGCTGATAGTTTTCCTTGATTTTGAAGGATTAGTTCATCATAAATTCGTGCCACAGGGACAAAGTGTTAATCGATGGTACTATTCGGATTTGTTGCGACAACGGCCTGAAGCGTTGCGAGACAATTCATGGCTCTTGCATCACCATAATGCACACGCACGCCCACCCGTGTGGGTGCACGACTACTACACAAAATAAGAAACCAGTGTGCTGCCTCGCCCTCTAAACTCTCCAGACCCGGCCCCAGCGGACTTTTTTTAATTTCAAAAGTTGAAAACCCTGTTGAGAGGACTAAGATTTGCAACTGTAGACAAGATATAAGAAAATTCTCAGCTGACGCTTCGTGCGATCCAGTAAGAGGCGTACGAAGACTGGTGCCGGAAGTAGAAACGGCGTTGGGAGCAGTATTCCAATAGTGGAGGAGAGTATATCGAAAGAGACCACACACAATAAGCGAACCGTAGAAAATTTTTATGGACAAAGTTCCGGAATTTTTTGAGCAGACCTTGTATACATATGGGTTTCAGCTGAAGGCCGATGTTAGATTAGATTAGGTTTACTTTCATTCCAATTGATCCGTAGTGAGGAGGTCCTCCAGGATGTGGAACATGTCAGGAAAACAACAATACATGACAAATATTTACAACTAAAACTAATAAGCTAATCTACCATTCCACAGGTCCCAAGTGGAATGATCGTCATTTTTTACTGAACACTATATGAAAGTCATTTTACAAATACTAATGCACTACATTTAAAATAAAAAGTTTTTTATTTATTTATAAGGAAATATACATGTAATACAACTACTATAATACTTATTTACAATGAACACATTACTGCACTGAAATTGTGCAGAAGTTATATTGTACTTATATATACACAAATCAGTTGGTTTTACTGAGAAATTCATCAAAGGAGTAGAAGGAGTTGCCCACCAATAAATCCTTTAGACTTCTCTTAAAGTAAATTTCATTGGTTGTTAAGCTTTTTATGGCTGCTGTCAAGTTATTGAAAATGTGTGTTCCTGAATAATGCACACCTTTTTGTACAAAACAAAGTGACTTTAAATCCTTGTGAAGATTATTCTTATTTCTAGTATTGATTCCATGAATTGAGCCGTTGGTTTGAAAAAGTGATATATTTTTAATGACAAATTTCATTAAGGAATAAATATATTGGGACACAGTGGTTAGTATCCCTAGTTCCCTAAACAGGCTTCTGCAGTATGTTCTTGAGTTCATCCCACATATAACTCTTACTGCACGTTTTTGTGCCTGGAAAACTTTAGCTTGTCTTGATGAATTTCCCCCAAAAAATATTCCCATATGACATATGGAATGAAAGTAAGCATAGTATGCCAGCTTTTCATTTTGATATCCCCCCTATATCTGACAAAATTCGCATTGCTAACAGAGATTTGTTAAGACGCTTCAGCAGTTCTGTGGTGTGCTCCTCCCAGTTGAATTTATTATCAAGCTGTAATCCCAAGAATTTAACACTGTCCACTTCTTCTATCTTCTTGTCATTGTATGTTAGACATATACTCGTGGGACACCCCTTACAAGTTCTGAACTGCATGTAGTGTGTTTTTTCAAAGTTTAGTGACAAAGAATTGGCTAGGAACCAGTGATTAATGTCCATAAATATTTTATTAGCTGATCTTTCTAAGACTACACTTGATTTGCTATTAATTGCAATGTTTGTATCATCGGCAAACAAAACGAACTTGGCATCTGGTAATGTTACTGATGAAAGGTCAGTGATACACACAAGAAAAAGTAAGGGCCCCAAAATAGAACCTTGTGGGACCCCAAATGTAATTAGTTCCCAGTTGGATGATGCCTGATAGCTTGATACATGTCTCTTTCCTAATAACACCCATTGTTTCCTGCCAGAGATATGAGATTTGAACCATTTTGAAGCATTTAATGTTACACTATAATATTCTAATTTACTTAAAAGGATATTGTGATTTACACAGTCAAATGCCTTTGACAGATCACAAAATATATCAGTTGCCTGCAATTTTTTGTCTAATGAATTAAGCACATTTTCACTGTAAGTGTATATAGCCTTCTCAATATCAGAACCTTTTAGAATTCCAAACTGTAACTTTGAGAGTATGTTATTTGAGATAAGATGGTTATAAAGCCGACTGTACATTACTTTTTCCAAAATGTTTGAGAATGCTGGCAACAGTTGAATTGGACGGAAATTTGATGCTATTTCTTTATCTCCCTTCTTAAACAGTGGCTTAACTGCAGCATATTTAAACCATTCAGGAAATATTCCATTGATAAACGACTGGTTACACAGATAGCTTAATATGTTACTTAGCTCAGAATCACATTCTATAATTAACTTTGTTGATATTTCATCATACCCACTAGATGTTTTTGATTTTAAAGATTTTATGATGGACATTATTCCTGTTGTGGTAGTGAGCGTGAAATTCATATTATGGAAGTTACTTGAAGTGTCTGGTCTGAGGTATTCCATTGCAGTATCTACTGAACCTGACAACCACATCTTTTCAGTAACAGTTATGAAATGTTTGTTAAAAAGTTCTGCAACACTATACAAATCTGTCACCAATGTATCATTTACTCTCAATGCTATTTGTTCCTCTTCATGTCTGGTTCCACAGGTCTCCTCCTTCACTATATCCCATATTGTTTTTATTTGGTTATCTGATATGACTGCCTTTTCCTTGTAATATATTTACTTTGACATCCGTATTACAGTCTTTAATATTTTGCAGTATTTCTTGTAATGTGCTACAGCATCAACATTGGAACCGTTTCAGATTGACAGATACAGTTTTCTTTTTGTTTTACGAGATACCCCTATTCCTTGAGTAATCCAAGGCTTCTTTGTAGACTTTGCTCTAACCTTGGTAAGTTTTGGAGGAAAATAGTGTTCGAATAAGGTGAGGACTTTATTAGCAAAAGTGTTATATTTTTCATTCATGCCATGAGCACTGTAAACATCAGTCCAGTGAATGTCTCGGAGGAGTGTCCTAAAATAATCAATTTTTGGCTTACTGATTACCCTCTTGAGCTGAGATTTAACATATTTTATATGCTGTTCAGTATTAACATTTAACAGAAGGAACTGCATGTCATGGTCTGAGAGGCCATCGACTATTGGTTTTGTAATATAATTTTGTTCATTGGACTTTTCTATAAAGATATTATCAATGGCTGTTTGTGAGCAAGTGGCTACCCTAGTGGGGAACTTTACAGTGGGAATTAAGTTGAATGATAGTGTTACTAACTCAAATAAGGTCTTATTCGGAGAGTCTTTAAGGAAATCTACATTGAAATCAGCGGCAACCACTATTTCTTTGTTTTTGGTTGTTAAATGGGCCAGTACAGCTTCAAGGTGGTTTACAAACAGATTAAAGTTACCTGCAGGTGCTCGATACACACTTAATATTATGAAGCATTTTTTGTGAAATTCTAATTCTGTTACACAAACTTCCATATGCTGTTCTAGGCAAATTTATGAATGTCTATGTTCTTAAATTTATGACAGTTCCTGATGAATGTGGCAACTCCTCCTTTCTCCATTTCTGATCTACAAAAGTGAGATGCTAACCTAAACCCTGTAACACTTAAAAGTTCTATACCAGTTGTAACATGACGTTCAGCGAGGCAGATTATGTCAGCTGGGTTTGAAGACTCTAATTCATCTATGCAGATAGTTAATTCATTAATTTTATTTTTCAGTCCTCGAATATTTTGATGCAATAAAGATAGCTGACATTTCACACTGACTGAGTTAAAATTGGGTAGAGTTAAAATACCTGCTGACTGTTGAAAATTCTTAACCAATAGCTGTTTATGCTGATGTAATAAGCTGGAATTATGTTTTTTTTATTTCTTTCTCAAACTGAAGGTTTGTCTCAATTCTAACCTCTCTTAAAATTTGCTTTCTTTCTGTCGTCCCTACCCTAAAAACGGGTCTTTTCTGAACCCTATAACCACTGGTATTTTACCACTCATGACAGTGCCTCCCCCCTTTTACTTTCCTGCAATTTCCCCAGCCAATTTACCCTTCCGCTTCCTGTTGAGGTGAAGGCCATGCCTAGTATAATCCCACCTACTGAGAGAATCAACAGGAACCACACCAATGTGTGACCCTGCACCCGACATAAGCAGCCGTTCCAGGTCCAAATTAACTCTCTTGCCAGAAGAGTACAAATGACGTCGGTCATGGCGCCCAAGAACGGATACAAACTCAACAGTAGTATGCTTCGATGCTGATGCAATCTTTGCCAGGTCTAACGACTCTTTAGTCAAGACAGATGACGTGAATGTGACGTTCTTTCATCCGCTTGGGCAACGTTCAAACGCACGTTCAGGTATCTGTCATGCTGGATATTGCTCCGTACGTTCGGAAGGGCTCCCACATATGTTTTTTCTTTTCTTTTTTTACGCTATGACGTCAGAAACTCAACACGCTCAACACTCAACGTTCGAATGCACTGTCTGCGTGCTGACGCCCTAAGACACTTGTCGAACATCTGAATCAGTTTACTGATGAGTTTGTAAGAGTGGTGATCACAGGGAAAGACGATTTTACAGAATTCTCACACCTGCACAGTAACTATAGAAAATTCATGTTGTTAATAAAGGCAATAAATTCTTTAAATGATTCTGTGAGCAGTATGGTTTTTGTTGAATAATTACGTTTAGATGACTTAATATATTTTCATTTATAGTTGGTTTCGGCTACTGCCATCATCAGAACCTAAAGTTTAGGCTTTACTGGCGGTTGTTGCACCACTTTGGCGTGGATGTGGAAGCGGAACTGGGCGTATACTTGATGTACGTAAACCAAGCTTCAGTATCATAAATCTCCACTCATGGATGTCAGAAGTTATTTAGCTGATTGTAGAATTGCTTTACGATGTGACATGACTTTGTTTCCCCTCATCTAGCTTGTTCAGTAACAACCTCAACTGATTGACATCGAGACTGACCACTAAGTGTTTTCTTCAAATAACTTTTGCGTTGTGTCACACTTCCAGCTGCAAGGACCGTAGAGGGGGGAGGTTGGTCTTCAGCCATTAGGAAAGTTGAAGTTCAAATAAAGGCTGTGGTTCCTGGCAGGTAGCTATGCTGGGCGCTGTTACCTGGGACGCGCTGAGCACAGGACGCAGCTGAGGTGGGGTCAATCTGGATGATAGTAAGATGAGGTAAAAATATGATATATCGTTATTTATACGGTTCGTGATGTATTAGCTAAGTTTATTGTCGCTGCAGAAGTATGTAAAGACGTCGTAACCGTTATTATTTTGACCAAATAGACAGCTTTGTGGGTGTTAGCTGCAACGGTTTTGTTGTAGTATGAGCCATAAGCTCTTTAAGCTATATCATATCACTTTCTCATTTCGTTAATGGGTAAAAATATTAACATCACAATATGATTTTGTGGGGCAAAATTAACTTTTTCAAATAGTTCTCTCTGTGACGTAGAGTCGAGCAAATGTTCTTTGAGAGCAAGTTATTGATAGCTGATTTTGTGAATAGCAAAGCACATTTTCTAGGGGCTTGAAATACCGATGAGTGTGGTAATGCTCTGCATAGTTCCTTTATCCTTCAGGTTTCGCATGCAGTCCGATCTAATTCACAATAATCAAATTATGGTGATGGTCTTCAGCCAAACCCCTACATCTCGCCCCCCCCCCCCCCCCCAATTGCAAATGATCGGTAGATTTTGTTGAAATATTTTAAAGATAGAACGCGGCTTTCTCGTTTCCGCCAGAAAATCTTTGAATTAGATGAGAGAGATACGTATCACGTCATTCTCATTGATGTTGCGCAGCCATGCGATCACAATCAATCAAAACTGGTGTCGTCTAAATTCTGTAATTAGTTAACGTCCTCTCTTGGCTCACCTCTCGAGATCAGATGAATATTGCGTGTGCTCAGGCGTTTTAGTGTGTAGCTTCCCAGTCCTGTGTGACCGTGCTTTCACTTTAATTCACATAGCAGTGAAGTTTAGCGTAATGCTTCGCTGTATACTTCTGCATGTCGATACATGGCAATCTTGTGCATTAGACAGAGAGAGAGAGCGATACAGAACTAATCTCTCCCCACCCCCTCTCCACCGATCTCATTTTAGTATGAGCACTGAAAGCGTAAGCGCAGGAAACCAATTATGATTTTCATCACATATCGAAAGTAGTAACACTGTATGCAGCTGAGTAGCGTGTTAAGATATGCAATAAATTTTCACTTACGTTAAAATATTTCCTGGAATTGCACGCAGGTATCTTTCCTACCTCAGTTACTCAATAATTAATTTCACTTCACAGTTATAATGGAGAAGGAGAAACCGTGTAGCAATCTTAAATGATGCTAAATCGAATAGTCATTTCTCCCTTGACAAATCGGTAGAAATTATTTGTCAGACATGAGTAAAGCAAGTGGTTATAACATCCCTTACTGAGCGCGTTGGTCTTATGGGCGTGCAGCGCTATTCGTTCCATGAATTAACCAATTATGATTTTCATCACATATCGAAAGTAGTAACACTGTATGCAGCTGAGTAGCGTGTTAAGATATGCAATAAATTGTCACTTACGTTAAAATATTTCCTGGAATTGCACGCAGGTATCTTTCCTACCTCAGTTACTCAATAATTAATTTCACTTCACAGTTATAATGGAGAAGGAGAAACCGTGTAGCAATCTTAAATGATGCTAAATCGAATAGTCATTTCTCCCTTGACAAATCGGTAGAAATTATTTGTCAGACATGAGTAAAGCAAGTGGTTATAACATCCCTTACTGAGCGCGTTGGTCTTATGGGCGTGCAGCGCTATTCGTTCCATGAATTAACCCTTTGCCATTAATTAAAATCAGGCCCGTTCTAATTAATCATACAACAGAAATAAATTTTCACGCTCAGTTAACCCGAGCTCGCAGTAGGGGAAAGCATGAATTATAACACAGTGCCGCAGTATTACAAGAGCTCAGTTCAATCAAGCTACTCTGTAAGACACTTCATGTCTAATAGCGCAAAGCACAGAAGTCATAAAAACAGAAATAAGTTAACTTTGTAGCTTCAATAAAACTGACGACGATCTTTGCTTCATATGGTCTAACTTTAGGATATCATGCTAATAATAAGCGAAACATACCGTAATGAATTTAAATTCCAGCAGTGTTATTAATAGACTGTTCATTTGTAAGGAATTCTTATGCTTAATATCACTATCCTGTATAGCATAAAATGACATGTTTATCAATTTAGAAAGACGTAGCTTGCAGAAACTCTTCGAAGCTCTAAGCGATCACTGATACAGCCAATGACAGAATGTAACCCTTTTTCATTTCAAAGCCAGAAGTCTGATACTTGGAGGAATGTGAGTTGTCACCGACAGCTAGATGCTGGAGTGCTTTTCGTTCAGCTTAGCACTCAGTGAGCCAGAGACACAGCGGGATGTCACGAGACTGAGGTGAAGTCGAGAGGCCGGCAGCTAAGGGGTCTGTATAAACTTTTCATGGAAGGTTCAGACACGAAGTCGTGTTCCAAATAAATATACGTGACAGAATAGGGGACTACAAACATTACATGATAACGTTAGCTGTCGGGGTCTGCTATTATCATATCCAAAAGACCGCCGTGTCTGCCACTACTCTAGGCATCAACAGGCACCCATCGGCTGGAAGAGGAATACCATCGACTCGTCACTTTTACGACGTAAGATCCGTATTCAAGATCCGTATTGATCATGACGAGGTACAATGTCTAAAAAAAAAATCTGAAGTACTCAGAAGAGAATGAGGGAACAAAATGGAACTTCAAGGGTTTAGAGCAGTCGTTCTCTAAGTGTGCGCCAGGGCGCACTGGTGCGCCTTAGAAGATTTACGAGTGGGTCCTGTAATATTTTAGAAACACAAATGGCCAAATACAAAAGAACTTATAGCCACCCAATTTTATCCATTTCACCAAAGGTCAGCCGTTGTGGCCGAGCGGTTCTAGGTGCTTCAGTCCGTAACCGCGCGCTGCTACGGTCTCAGGTTCGAATCCTGCCTCGGACATGGATGTGTGTGCTGACTTTAGGTTAGTTAGGTTTAAGTAGTTCTATGTCTTGGGGACTGATGACCTCAGATGTTAAGTCCCATAGTGCTTAGAGCAATTTGAACCATTTCTTGTCAAATAGTTCAGGTTGGTTAAGGAAATAAAGTGGCCTATTCTCCTTGTAGTGTCGACAGTATTCGGCAAATTTCATGCCGACAGTCTTCTCTCTTTCATTGCTACTAATCTTAGCTATCTAACAGTAGCAGCAATTTGGGAACTGGGAAAAGGTATTTCAAAATAATTAGTGATGATAAAGCCATCGCTGGCCCATCGAGGCCATCCCTTACACCAGTGAGAAGTGTAAGGAATTCTAGGAAAAGTTTAATTCTCAGTGTGGCGAGAAAAATAATTATTTGGATGGCAGAATGCTGCCGTCTGGAGAAAGAGAACGGTCAGATAATTGTCACATTGCTACAATCATAACAATATGCAGTGGTGAGAATGATTAATTCATTTAATAATAAATGTAACTCTATTTACAAGTGTAACACTTTATCCATGGCAAAGTTTGGTGTGGCCAACACACTAACGTATTTCATATGTTGTAAAAATCTTTCAGTCCAAGACTGCAACCATGGACTGCAAGTTTCTTACAACATAATGCTTCATTGTCATTCATAACTAATAAATGCCTCAAATGCCATTTTCTTCAACTCCTTGCACTAGAACTGCATTACAATAGCCTTACCTTAATTTCACAATATCTGTTAGTAATAATGAGATTTTAGCAAACCATTTTTATTTTTGTGTGTAAAATATAACTATCTTAGTCGCTGGTCGGTACCAACGCTGCAGAGACATCCGTGGATGACTAGCACTGGTCGTGAAATTTTCGTAACCATCCCCCCCCCCCCTCTCACCACTTTTAGCCCTATAGGTGCTGTGCAAATTATTTTCTCACGCCACGTTCATGCCTTCTTTCCGCAACCAAACGGTACGACACTTGCGTCGCTCTTAAAGCTTGTAAATAAACACTGAGTTAATCCATAGTGTAGTCAAGCATCAATGCATTTCTAGTCAGATCCAAATGTTCAGAATCAGGAGAATATGGTGAAAAACTATTTGACGATTGACAGGGTTTCTCCGACGGAAACTCTTACGGATATTATCTGGTTGTGCCTTGCTTTTGCTTCGCAGGACGTTTTTCTTTTATGATGGTAACCATGCTTAAACTGAGCCTTGTGCGCTATGCATGTGGTCGCAACTTGTCCACAGAATTCGGAAGGATTTGTGTCGTTCCCAATGATTGCGAACCTATTCCACATAACTCCGAGTGGTGCTGTTACAGCACGTAGGAGGTGAATTGTATATTATTATTATTGGCCGTTATGGTCTATTTAGGTACCGCGACGATGTATCAAAAATTGTAAATAACATTCTCAACCAGCCACTTTTTAATAATATTCTATTGAAAATGCACACGTTTCTGTTGTCAATAAAATATTGTTGAAAAGACTAACTGGAAGAGGAAATTATCTATTAGAGTTGTTTATTGTTTGACCTTGAGCTGTCCGTGACTAAAAGAATTTCATTTCATGTTCTTTGTTACAGAGAGTAGCACATGTGAACATGATCGTCATTGTTAATGAAGCCTTGCTACTTCTGAGCGTCATTTCCACTGCAATTTAGTGGTCCAGAGGATTCATAACAGAAGGTTCCAGCAAGGTTAACGGAACCTAAAAATTATCATTGGCCAGCACTGTTAACCCATGGAGGCACAAGACTCCAGGCCCAGAAGGAAAACGCTTTTCCATTGTTATGCGCCTGACGCTATTGCAAAGCTTTCAGGTGATATGTCAATGAGGTATTGTTAGCATACGGAGGCTCGTGTTTTGTGTACTGTGCACTGCTTATTTTAAAGACGCTGGAAGTGAAATACAATCGAATAAAATGGACAGATTTCTGAAAAACAAGCACAACGTCGAAGAGTTCAAATCTAGAAGTGAACTAACGCTAAGTACAAGTAAAAAAGCAAAACAGCGACCTACTCGTGAGTACAATGAAAGCTATTGAAGCTGTGGTTTTACTTGGACTGGGAGTGAAGATTAGCCTTTCCCACTATACATAGTATGTGAGTATAAAATGACAAATGAATATCTGCTTTCTAGTAAACGAGCAATATTTTAAAACAATGCATCCACATTTGCAAGATAAACCTGTAAGCTATTTCAAGAGATGGCCTGTACAGCAAACATGGGCGACAGATTCTTTGAAAAGTGTAATGTCTGTTTCTGATAAAGCTCTGATCGCTTACTACCAAGTCTCTTAACTAATAGCAAAGAGTATGAAAGCTCATACTATATGTGAGTCACTTATTTTGCCTGTTTGCAAAAAAATGGTCATGACGATGCTAGGAAATGAAGCAGCTATGAAAATAAGCAAGATTCATTTATCGAATGACACAGTTCACAGGCGTGTTATAGAAATGTCTAATGATATTGAGAAAAATGTGTGTAGTAATAAGCTGACGCACTCAAACTTTGCATTGAAAGTCGATGAATCACCAGACATTACTAACCAATCGCAAGTTTTAGCATTTCTCCGTTTCATTAATCAAGATCAAATAGTAAATCAGTTTCTTTCTTGTGCCTAGTGCGTCTACTAAAGGTGAGGACGTTTTCAACATTTTCAATAATTATCTTAATAAGTGGCAGTTAACATGGAAGTCGTGTGTAGGCATTTGTACAGATGGCGCCCCTTCAATGTTATCCTCTGTTAAGGGCCTTACATGTTCTACATCCTGGAGGACCTCCTCACTATGGATCAATTGGAATGAAAATAAATCTAATCTAACCGGCAGTTTGGGAAACTTGTGCAAGAAAGCTGCGATCTGGGGTATGTATTATAATAAATGTAATCGCATAATCGCATCCATTATAAATTCTTCATTGTTCATTTGCCAGCAACTACTCACTGTAACCATACACAGACAAACTGAACCGTCGTAATAGAGACTATGAGATGACCCACAGTACGCGATATGACAGAAAGACAAAAGCATATCAAAGTGGTTCCGTCCTCGCTTTAGAGGCATTAAATAGCATGAAATTGCTTACTTTGAGCCTTGATGCAATTTTTTAATACTAAATTCACTCTCTACTACTTCGTTACATACTTAAATTGAGACGTAGCTCCGAAAAGCAGATAAGACTTCACCTACTTCTACATCTATATCAGTACTCCGTAAGCCACCTGACGGTGTGTGGCGAAGGGTACTCTCGTACCACTAAACGGCCGATTTGAAGCCTACAACCTAGCATGTGTGGTGCTTTGCGGTGGCACCACAGTAGACTCTTTCAATTTTGTGAAGGTATTTGGAGTAATTGCATAAATCATAATTACATTACTACATTGTAACCAGGCGCTGGACACCGTACGTCCTTTGAACCAAAATGCTAAGGAGGTGACCCTGAATAATCCCTAAAAATTTGTTGGTGGCCTTCTGGTGTACACCGTGTGATTGCGGAGTCTTTGCAATCTTCTCGGTTGTAAGGACACGCACCAGCTATCACCGATGATCCTCCTATGCTTCAGGTAACCCGATACTTTTACACATAAATATATGTAGAAATCGTTGTAAATTGCTTTCATGATACGGTATAATAAATGTTTTTTTTTCTGTTCGTCTGAAGGTGGTCTGATGCGGCAGAAATTGGCAGTGAAAGTAAAACAAAAATGTGATCTAGACTGTTTTTACAAGGTACATTTTTTACAAACAGTATTAACAACAATAAACTCGATTACTAAACCGCTATCCCTAAACCCAGTACCAATCGAAGATTTCCTGTTTAACAGCTTTCAGGGGCAACAAAAGTATGATTTTCAATATTTAGCTTCATTATCGTCCGAATTAGAAAAGTTAATATGGTGTCATTATCTACTCATTAAGAAATATAATTTTATGTTAAAGGTCTAATACAAAAAGACAGGAATTACAATTAGAAACTGAATGTCTGTATTGATACATCGTACCCGACAGCGCAAAATACCCGGATTATAGTCGTCCAGTATTTGAGAATGGGAGCACTTAGACATCTAAAACAAGTTTACTCATAATATCATACCCTTATGACATTTTTTCTCGCTGACACCTTCGACGAAATGATCAGAGAGGAAAATCTACTGCTTACTACATTTTCAGTAAACCTTCAGCATTAGACATAACATTTTTATTTATCACTTCTTTACTACCGATTCTATTTGCAACAACGTTTTCTCGCGGAATCATCTGCTACAACTGAATGTACCTGCAATATTCCATCACTGTACGGCTCACAGTTCAGGAGATTCGTCGAATACTAGCTTTTGCATAACGGGGCTAGTACGTGAATAAGCGTCAAAAACTCTTTTTTTAAAAAAAAAAAAGGTTTTCCTAATGAATGCTCTTCAGTTTTTATACCGCAGGAAGGCTCAAAATCAGAGGAATTTAAGTGTCTGCACACATGACGACGCCCTTATGCCAAGCAGATATCTCTGTTAAAAACACAATATTGTTCTCACTTTTTTTTACAGAGTTTTATTCTCTGTAGTCTTAGTGAAAGTAGATTATTACAGAAGAATTTACATGCTAGGACTCAAAACCGAAATGACAATTTTCACAACTGTACATGTGAGCAGATACCAAAAACTGTTCTGGTGGGACTAAATACTTTGAAAAATGGGTGCTAGGTGCTTTTCTATCTTTCAACGATGGTGCAGTGAAAGGTTGATGATTATGGAATTGGTGGGAGTGCCTCGTGGACTAAATATTCAAAGAGCACTGATTTCCACTGACCGCAGGAGACTATTCGAAGCCGAGAAATCAGCGTTGGAAGCCACCGAAGAAACAAGAACAAGACGAAGAAGTCAGAAAAAGAAAAGAGAGGCAGAACAACCCAGAAACGAGATGGATGTAGACCTGAGATGCATTAATGTTATGTAGGGTATACAGAGAAACAACTTTTAGCACTAACTTAAATGTTCCAGAATTCCACTTTTTATGTTCTGTTACACATTGGTTAAAAGATCTTACAGTGCTGAAATTAAGATCTTACAGTGCTGAAATTTTGTATAATATTTTAAAACATTCTCATCTAAAGTGTATTATTATGAGCAGAGTACACAGAGAAACAACCTTTAACATTAACTTAAATGTTCCAGAATTCCACTTTTTTTATGTTCTGGTGCACATTGGATAAAAGATGCTAAAGCTGAAAATTTGTATAATATTTTAAGACATTCTCAGCTAAAGTGTGTTATTACGACTTAAATTTCGTAATTAAAGACTTTTTTCAAGAAGGTCTGTGAGTTACTTAATGAATTTTTTTATAATCAATATTAAAATTCTTCTGAAAAATAATTAATGACAGCGATATCTATTTAAACCTGTACCTGAAATATAATAGTGGAAAGAACTTTAAGAAGAAAAAAACAGCTTCTGCTTCGATTTTACTCCGAGATATATGTAACTATCTGACTATAAATAATGAACACACTTAATTTCACTTCCAATATAAAATACAATTCAGAAAAAAATGTGAGACCCACTATGTACACCTTCCGACATATTTATGCCGGTATATGGTGAAACACGGCGTACGTGAGATGGTTTTTATTCAGTGTGAATGTTCTTAACGCAAATACTACATGGTTTTCACAATACTTCGTTGTTGTAGATGTGGTCTTCAGTCCAGAGACTGGTCTGAGACAGCTCTCCATGCTACTCTATCCTGTGCAAGCTTCTTCATCTTTCGGTATCTACTGAAGCCTATATCCTGAATCTGTTTAGTGTATTCATCTCTTGGTCTCCCTCTACGATTTGTACCCTCCACGCTGCCCTAAAATACTAAATTGATGATTCCTTGATACCTCAGAATTTGTCCTACCAACCGATCCCTTCTTCTAGACAAGTTATGCCACGAATTTCTCTTCTCCCCAATTCTATTCATTACCTCCTCATTAGTTATGTGATCCATCCATCTAATCTTCAGTATTTTTCTGTAGCACCACATTTCGAAAGCTTCTATTCTCTTCTTGCCTAAACTATTTATCGTCCATGTTTCACTTCCATACATGGTTACACTCCACACAAATACTTTCAGAAATGAATTCCTGACACTTAAATCTATACTCGATGTTTACAAATTTCTCTTCTTCAGAAACGCTTTCCTTGCCATTGCCAGTCTACATTTTACATCTTCTCTACTTCGACCATCATCAGTTATTTTGTTCCACGAATAGCAAAACTCATTTACTACTTTATACGTCTCATTTCCTAATCTAATTCCCTCAGCATCACCCGATTTAATTCGACTACATTCCATAATCCTCGTTTTGCTTTTGTTGATGTTCATCTTATATCTTCCTTTCAAGACACTATACAGTATGTTCAGCTGCTCTTCCAGGTCCTTTGCATTCTCTGACAGAAGTACAATGTCATTCGCGAATTGCAAAGTTTTTATTTCTTCTCCATGGATTTTAATTCCTACTCCGAATTTTTCTTTTGTTTCCTTTACTGCTTGCTCAATCTACAGATTGAATAACATCGGGGATAGGCTGCAACCCTGTCTCACTTCCTTCCCAACCGCTGCTTCCCTTTCATGGCCCTCGACTCTTATAACTGCCATCTGGTTTCTGTACAAATTGTAAATAGCCTTTAGCTCCCTGTGTTTTACCTCTGCCACCTTCAGAATTGTAAAGAGAGTATTCCAGTCAACATTGTCAAAAGCTTTCTCTTAAGTGTACAAATGCTAGAAACGTAGATTTGCCTTTCCTTAATCTATTTTCTAAGATACTCCGTAGGGTCAGTATTGCCTCACGTGTTCCAACATTTCTACGGAATCCAAACTCATCTTCTCCGAGGTCGGCTTCTACCAGTTTTCCCATTCGTCTGTAAAGAATCGCGTTAGTATTTTGCAGCCGTGGCTTATTAAAATGATAGTTCGGTAATTTTCATATCTGTCAACACCTGCTTTCTTTGGGATTGGAATTATTATATTCTTCTTGAAGTCTGAGGGTATTTCGCCTGTCTCATACATCTTGCTCACCAGATGGTAGAGTTTTCTCAGGACTGGCTCTCCAAAAGCTATCGTAGTTCTAATGGAATATTGTCTACTCTCGGGGCCTTGTTTCGACTTATGTCTTTCAGTGCTCTATCAAACTCTTCACGCATTATCATATCTCTCATTTCATCTTCATCCACATCTTCTTCCATTTCCATAATATTGTCCTCACGAACATCAGCCTTGTGTAGACCGTCTATATACTCCTTCCACCTTTCTGCTTCCCCTTCTTTGCTTAGAACTCAGTTTCCATCTGAGATGTTGATATTCATGCAAGTGGTTCTCTTTTCTCCAAAGGTGTCTTCAATTTTCCTGTAGGCAGTATCCATCTTACCGCTAGTGATATACGCCTCTACATCCTTACATTTGTTCTCTAGCCATTCCTGCTTAGCCATTTTGCACTTCCTGTCGATCTCATTTTTGAGGCGTTTATATTCCTTTTTTCGTGCCTCATTTACTGCATTTTTATATTTTCTCCTATCCTCAATTAAATTCAATATCTCTTCTGTTACCCAAGGATTTCTATTAGCCCTTCCTTTTACCTATTTGATACTCTGCTTCCTTTACTATTTCACTTTCAATGTTACCCATTCTTCTTCTACTGTGTTTCTTTCCCCCATTCTTATCAATCGTTCCCTAATGCTATCCCTGTAACTTTCTACAACCCCTGGTTCTGTCAGTTTATCCAGGTCCCGTCTCCTTAAATTCCCACCTTTTTGCAGTTTCTTCAGTTTTAATCTACAGTTCATAACCAATAGATTGTGGTCAGAGTCCACATCTGCCCCTGGAAATGTCCTACAATTTGAAACCTGGTTCCTAAATCCCTGTCTTACCATTATATAATCTAAATGAAACCTTCCAGTATCTCTAGGCTTCTTCCATGTATGGCAACCTTCTTTCATGATTATTGAACCAAGTGTTAACATTGATTAAGTTATGCTCTGTGCAGATTTCTACCAGGTGGCTTCGTGTTTCATTCCTTACTTACATACCATATTCACCTACTACGCTTTCTTCTCTTCCTTTTCCTACTATCGAATTACAGTCACCTATAACTAGTACATTTTCGTCTCCCTACACTATCTAATTTGTTTTATCTCATCATACATTTCATCAATCTCTTTGTCATCTGCGGAGTTAGTTGGCGTATAAACTCCTACCACAGTGGTGGGTTGGGCTTCGTTTCTATCTAGTCTACAATAATGCGTTCACTATGCTGTTTGTAGTAGCTTACCTGCATTCCTATTTTTTTTTATTCATTATTAAACCTACCCCTATTTGATTTTGTATTTATAACCTCGTATTCACCTGACCAAAAGCATTGTTCCTCCTGCCACCGAAATTCACTAAGTTTCCTTTTTAAATTTTCTTACCTACCTACCCGATTAAAGGGTCTGACATTTCACGCTCCGATCTGAAGAACGCCAGTTTTCTTTCTCCTGATAATAACGTCCTTGAGTAGTCTCCACCCGGAGTTCCAAATGGGGGAATCTTTTACCTTTGGAATGTTTTACTCAAAAGGGCGTCATCACCCATTAACCATACAGTAAAGCTGTATGTCGTTGGGAAAAGTTACAGCTGTAGTTTCCCCTTGCTTTCAGCCGTTCGCAATACCAGCACATCAAGACCGTTTTGGTTAGTGTTACAAGGCCAGATAAGTCAACCATCCAGACTGTTGCCCCTGTAACTACTGAAAAGGCTGCTGCCCCTCTTCAGGAACTACACGTATGTCTGGCCTTTCAACAGATACCCCTCCGTTGTGGTTGCACCTACGATACGGCTATCTGTATCGCTTAGGCACGCACGCCTCCCCGCCAACGGCAAGGTCAGCGGTTCGGCGGGGTGGGGGGGGGGGAAATTTGTTATTCCTTTGGGCTAATTACTATACATACAAGAGCCAAAGAAACTGGTACACCTATCTAATACCGTGAAGAGCCCCTGCGAGCTCGCAGAAGTGCCACAACACGACGTGGCATGGACTCGACTAATGTCTGAAGTAGAGAATAAGATAACTGATACCAGTAATCATGCAGGGCTGTCGTAAATAAGTAGGAGTACCAGGTGTGGAGATTTCTTGTGTACAGCACGTTGTAAGGCATCCCAGATATGCTCAATAATGTTCATATCAGGTGAGTTTGGTGGGCAGCGGAAGGGTTTAAACTCAGCAGAGTGTTCCTGGAGCCACTCTGTAGAAATTGTGGGCACGTGAAGTGTTGCATTGTCTTCTGGAATTCCCCAAGTCCGTCGGGATGCATAATGGGCACGAAAGGATGCACGTGACCAGGCAGTATGTTTAGGTACGTGTCACCTGTCAGATCTGCAGCAATCTGCAGAAGAGTTGACCTACTGTCATGTTGAACGATTCTCTTCAATCGTCACTGGTCGCATTCTTGCAGGATTTTTTTCCGGCTGCAGTGATGTCGGAGATTTGATGTTTTACCGGATTCCTGATATTCACGGTACACTCGTGAAATGGTCGTACGGGAAAATCCTCACTTCGTCGCTACCTCGGAGATGCTGTGTCGCTAGTGCACTGTCTATGACCTTCAAACTCACTTAAATCTTGATAACCCGCCATTGTAGCAGCAGTAACCGATCTAACAACTACGCCTGACATCTGTCGTTTTATATAGGCATTGCCGAAGGTTGAGCCGTATCCTGCCTGTTTACATGTCTCTATATTTGAACACGAATGCCTCTACCAGTTTCTTTGGTGCTTCATTGTATAATTTAATACTTTTGGTTTTGTCATCTCTTTGCACGATGAATGAGTATAAAATTGATGTTAATTTTTTGCAAGAGTCTAGTAAATAAATATTCTCGTTACCCATATGTGGTATTATTGGGTCACTAATTACCTTCTTGCGGTGTGTCGAATATCACAATGTTTTTAATCTTTGTAGCCTTCCTGTAAAGTGTGGAGCGCAATTTTTGCAAAACCGATGTGGCGCCTCCGTGTTGTTGAAGACAGGAACCAGTACTCGGGCCCGGGCGACAGCTGTTACCGCTGCAACCCTCCCCTTCCCCTGCACCCCTCATCGCCCTGCGCCACGGCAAGGGGTGGGACACGAGCGGGCCTCGGGGTCCACCCGGCGAATTTTGCATCGAGCGCTTCCCGCACCCCCTCCTCCCCAACCCACACCCAGTTACACCCCCCCCCCACCCCCACCACCACTCCCTCACCACCCGACCCCCTCGCGCCTCACCGCAACACGCGCCTCCCATTACGACAGCCGCACAGCTGCGTTGCTACAGCGAAACCATTGGTCGTCATAGCCCAGCACTGGCACCACTCAGCAGGCCCGCAGAAATTACGTGCCTGCCACGGTAAGCACTGTCTTTTTGTATCACCGGTAGTCTTAGCTGACGCTAACGAATTCACACCGTGAGCTTGCTGCAGCCGATGCAATAGGATGTTCTTAGTCTGCCTGACAATCTTTGGCCCCAACCATTTCCCTACAAATCTGCCAAATGATATGTAAAACTGATTAAAAATGTTGAAATTTTTTGCCATCGGATAATTTTTAGCACAGTAGATATCTTGTCTCCAGTTTTCAAGAGTTTAATTCGTGCTATAAATGATTTAAAACCCACCTGTTTTTAACGAATGCGCAGTGCAAGACCCCCCTTTTTTACACAACTCTCTTCTTATTTGTGGCATTTTATTATTTCCTGCCATCAGAACAAAAAAAAATGTTCAAATGTGTGTGAAATGCTGATGGACGAAACTGCTGAGGTCATCGGTCCCTAGACTTACACACTACTTAAACTAACTTATGCTAGGGACCCCACACACACACACACACCCATGCCCGAGGTGGTGTACAATAATGGTAACACTGGAAGAGTCAGGACCTTTACGAGACAAGGATTCGATCCAATCTGATTCACTGAAAACCTACTGAAGAAGACTGCTGGTGTGTGTGTTGCTATTTCTGAAATGTCAGTGAAGGTTATTGCCAAATGGGCGCGCCAGGAGGATTAGATTAGAAGAAAAGAAGTGTACGAAGACCAAAAAGACCTAATATATGGCTAGGGTCAATATTAAGGTACTTGTTTCTGGCAGAAATACTACTAATTTTTTTCTTTTTGTGCATTTCCCGTAAGTTTCATTTTTCAGCGTATAAGTAACATTTCCTGCTGAACCATTGCAGATAAAAAGGTGAAAATTGCTTCATACCTTGTAAATATTATAATATAACATCCTGTGGTACGAAAGCTCTAAAAGTGCCTTACCGTCAAATTTATTTAAATTTTTGTAAAATAAAAATTGCTGTGTATCATACACATAAATTTAAAAATAAAACTGTTACGAGAGTTCTAAAAACTGGCACACTGGTTTTTTTAATCTAATTATTAAGAATAAACTACCACATTTAGAAAGTGGTAAGTAAAGTAACCTTGAGGAAGTGTTCTTCATGTGATAGTGTATATTCATCAACGTCCTGAAGTCCGCAGCTCGTGCTCTAGTGGCTAACGTTTCTGTCTCTGGATCACGGACTCCCGGGTTCGATTCCAGGCCGGGTTAGGGATTTTCTCTGGCCAGCGACTGGGTGTTTGTGTTCTCCTCATCATTTCATCAACATCGTCATTCGTGACAGTGGCTGGATTGGACTGTGAACACAGTTGGGCTGTGTAAACATTTGAACTTTGTCTGGGGCTGACGACAGCGCTGTTGAGCACCTCGTAAGTCAAACATCATCGCCAACCTGATCTAACTATTTGACAAAATTACTGGAAAAAGGATCTAGAGTAGAACCAATAACGTAATGACAACATGTGAAAAATATGGTTCAGTTACCTTTAGTCACTAAAAGTTACATTTGCTTATAGGTGCCCAAATATTTTTTCATAAGTCTTCCCTTAACTGAGAAACACTGGTCCCAAATAACGATATACACATGTTGTCATGTTAATCTGGTTCCTTGCTTGGTATAGGTTTCCCACGGAATTATATCTCTAAAATAGCTTTCAATTTCTCAAATAGCTTTCAATACCATTCAACTGATACGTAAATTTGGCATCATATTTGAGAATCTTCCTCCAGCACCGCACTTTAAACACATTAAGCTTCCATTCACCTCCAGTTACAGCAGTACTTCGACTATAGTCACACCAGCCTCAGTTCTACGCCAATGTGTGTCGCCAGTAATTTCTGTTACTGATGAAAATCTCTCTCCTTGTGTACAGCCACAAGGGATTTTAGTTCACAAGAGCCGAATTATTCTCCTAAGGTATCATCTCACGTTTTGATAGAGTATGCATCACTGTTGTTTTTGGTACCAAACACTGCCTGTCTGTTAGTTTTGATCTTGTCAGCTACTAACGTCTCATTTTTGAGCTAAGGTATTCCCCTGTTTTTTCTGTCGGTCTCGCTCTCACTCTATCGTTGACCGTCAAGCACAGCTCTCCAGCCCATTCACCATCTTCTTCTCATTTCCCTTATCTCTGTATATGAAAGGAAACGCCCAATTGACTGACCCATCATCGCTCGGGCCTATCTCCAAATTTGGAGAGATTATTGATCTTATGCTGTAGGCATTGTTTAGGGAGAGATGTTTGGAAATTCCACCCCTAAGGTGATGAAATAAAGGATGAATTTTTTCTTCTTTCAAATAGTCTCTATCAAGGCAATTTTGTAGCTAGAGCTACGAGAATTGGTATTTGGTTTCGTTCTCATAAACAAAAAAAACGTGTTTCAGCAATTTCGGAAATTCAAGCACTAAGTGGCTGAAAGAGTAAGTGAAAGTTTTTTAAAAGTAAGTAATAGTAAAGCACCACTAAAGCAGTTTTAAAGCTCAATCTATGAAAATTGCTATCTGAATTCTATAGAAATGTGTTACGGGATGAAAGTTTCTATGGTAATGTCGCCACAAGAACTTAAAAGGCATCTCTACGACTCCAACTTCCAGAATTACTTTTCCTTCGAAAGTGACAAAGCTCTTACGGATTTAATTAGTGTAAAAAATTTAGATGATGTTGCAATTTGTGAATAACATAAAGATTCAGTTTGAAAAAAAAGCTGTGCAGAAAATATAGTCCACGCAAACGAAGCAGCGGCCTCTGAGCTAGTTTCTTATATAGCATCCAATAAACACTTATTTTTCTATGCCTGCCATTGTTCTTTCTTGCGAGGGAGAACAGAGTTCCTGATCATACTTTTCGTAACACATTTTATCAGCCTTTTTAAAAAAAATTAAAACAGTAAACAGAAACTTGTCATTGAAGGAGTGGGATTTGAATATGTAATATTTGTTTCACCTGGGCAAAATTGCAATAATATTTTCTTTATTCTTGGCCGATTTCGGCTATAAATTAACAATCTTCCGAAACCGTAACTCTCACTGAACAACGTGAGCACGACATGCGTCTTTATAGTTCGTTTGAATGTATCAACTCCTGTTTCTTAACATCCTAAGGGAAACATGCCCGCTACAGCGTACTTCTGCGCGTTGAACCACCCAAACATGGTCTTTCCAACTGAGCTATCCAGGCAAGGCTCACGACGAACCCTAGCAGCATCACTTCCGCCAATGACTTTTCTCCTGCGATTTGAAGGAAGAAGAGTCGTGAGATGTGCTTGGATAATTCATTCGGTAACTGTAAAATTTTTTCAGCATCATGTATTTGGCTTTCAAAAGAGGCATGTAGAAGAAGACATTGATGTTATAATCTGAGTTATATGAACCAAAAACCATTAACACTCACAATTTATTGTTTTATTGTTTTCCAGCATTTGGCGCACCGTCTTATAATGCTTTAGCTATTAACGTTTTAAATCCCAGTTTGGGGCCGGCCGCGATGGCCGTGCGGTTTAGGCGCTGCAGTCCGGAACCGTGGGACTGCTACGGTCGCAGGTTCGAATCCTGCCTCGGGCATGGATGTGTGTGATGTCCTTAGGTTAGTTAGGTTTAAGGAGTTCTAAGTTCCAGGGGATTGATGACCTATGATGTTAAGTCCCATAGTGCTCAGAGCCATTTGAGCCCAGCTTGGGAGTAAGGATGTTCCGGAAACGTGGTCTGAGGAATATATTGCTCTAGTCCATTTTAATTTGGACTGAGATATGTATATGTGAAGGAAGCGCATGAGAGCAGCATCACAAGATTCAAAGGTCGGATACATTATATTTGGAGCTGTCATATTATATTTTGGCTCTGTTCTGTTGTGGCGAGTAATGGGAACCCTTCTGTCAGAGAACAGCTGTATGGATGTGGCCTGTGGCATGTCCTCAGCACTTGGATTAGTGAAAGCTGGAAAACATCAAATTGATTTCTTCGACTCACAGGTGAAGAACTTATTTTCTCATGTGAAAATAAGTTATGAATTTTCAGGGTATAATTAGACAATGCACATTTAGCGTAAAGGAAGTCAGTGATTTCATTGACACGTACGTGTTTTCAGACGATATTGTGTTACCTAAATTTATTATGCAATGACTGCACCCTGTTATACAGAAGTGAATGCGGTACGGCTTGCTTATTAAACAGCTATGCTGGTCAGCCTTAGAAACCAGCATGAGTGTTCTTATATGGTTTCTTCAGGTCTGTCATTCTGCTTTTATTTCCGAAATAGTGAGGTATGTTCAATACAAAGTTCTCGGGCTTCTAGCCACGTGAAGTGGTTAAATTTTCACAAGCTTTCGACCAAGCGCTCTTTGGCCTTAGTCAGTGGTATGACTGCCAGTGGGCTGCTGTACGAGCTCCCATAACGTAGCTGCCAGCTTTGACGTCGGTGGTGGTCGCCGTATCGACGTATACGGGCATAAGCTGACTCGGTGTTCGATGTGCCCTGGGTCACCGGATGCCACGTATGCCCATACGATACGGTGTGCACCAGTGACGTCACAGCCAGTAGTTAGCGTATTTAAGGGAGTACATCAGCACACTGGCAATCAGTCCACTTGACAATGGAACAAGGAATGCTTGGTCTAATGGCCTTGGCATTTTCACTACCTAACGCGGATTGAAGCCCAAGAACCTTTCCTTCAGTGTTATCGCCGCGATATTCAGCATGCTTAAAGTGAGGTATGTTGTTTGTAGCGATCACACTGATATCTTTATCTGCTGCAATTGCGTTGTAACTGTCTTTTCTTATAAATTTTACATCCTTTGACATGTCATACGCCCAGGAAGAAGATGAGCATGTATTTTGTATGTCTACCACGGCTATTTACCTGAAATAAAACATTGTGATAATGAGTGAAAAGACAAAAGAGTTGCTAGAGTGCTTCCCCCAAGAGGCAAAACTTGTAACTTCGGGGCTCAGACCAGCAACGTCTTACCTGCCAGGAAAATTGACTACTATATTTTACCGGAACTCTGGCACCACAATTCTTTAATTAGAGAAGGATCCCTTATGCTGCAGAACAGGCAAAGAATTGAGTGAAACAGAAAAAAAGAAAAGGGAAATCATCCGGAAAGTATTCGGAAATTAAGAGTTGTTAGTTTATGAAGAAAGTAGATGGAATGGAGAAAAAGTCGTATTCTTTCGGCACCTCATTTACTGCTAAGTGCCTTTTGTGCTGAAAAGTGTCATCGAAATGTAAGTAACATGCCATTTTTACGAGAGAGACTTGAAATTCTGTTTCGGAAGGAACACCAAAAACTTCCCCTCCTCGGAAGTGGATGAAAATAATCCAAAGTTGCTTCATGAGATGGTTATAGGTATTCACATAAACAACACAGTGAATCTGACATGCTAAATGTACAAATAAAGATGTTTTGAGAAATTAGTTAGGGACGCTAATGATAGCGAAAAACTTAAGCACGCCGATGGTTGTATTATCAGAGACCCTATACGTGATACAAAAAGTAATGCGCATTGGCTCGCACCTGCGGTGGCGGGCGGCGGCGGCTGCTGGTGGTCCCTGGCCGGCCCCAGCGTGGCGGGGGCGGCGGGGGCGGCACCGGCGCCGGGGGCGTAGCCGCCATCCAGGTCGAGCTCTTCCTCCGCGGAGCCGTACTGGTCCACGTACTCGTCCCGCTCGTACGGGTAGACGCGCCTCGTCGGACCCGGGATCTCTGCAACGTGAGCACAGCAGGTGTCACTCAGCGTATTCCGGTCACCTCAGGCTTCCACTATATTTGCTCTTCTCATATCAACTACCTCAACTCCGTTCTAGACAGACCTAGGGATTATCTGCTTTCGCTTTTCTAGGGCGTACACAAACAAAAACTGACCCGGAAGAGGTTTCATTCACGTTGAGATGTTCATTGATTTGCTATTTTCTATTAGTCTGTCATCTAGATACAACAAGAGACCGAATGTTGCACATGAATTGGCGTGAATATAGCACATAATGTTTCGACGTACACTACTGGCCATTAAAATTGCTACACCAAGAAGAGATGCAGATCTTATACGGGTATTCATTGGACAAATATATTGTACTAGAACTGACATGTGACTACGTTTTCACGCAATTTGGGTAAATAGATCCTGAGAAATCAGTACCCGGAACAACCACCTCTGGCCGTAATAACGGCCTTGATACGCCTGCGTATTGAGTCAAACAGAGCTTGGATGGCGTGTAGAGGTACAGTTGCCCATGCAGCTTCAACACGATACCACAGTTCATCAGTGACTGGGATATTGTGACGGGCCAGTTGATCGGCCCCAATTGAACAGACGTTTCCAATTGGTGAGAGATATGGAGAATGTGCTGGCCAGGGTAGCTGTCGAACATTTTATGTATATAGAAAGACCCGTACAGGACCTGCAACATGCGGTCGTGCATTGTCCTGCTGAAATGTAGGGTTTCGCAGGGATCGAATGAAGGGTAGAACCACAGGTCGTAACACATCTGAAATGTAACGTCCACTGCTGAATGTGCCGTCAATGCGAACAAGAGGTGACCGAGACGTGTAACCAATGGCATCCCATACCATCACGCCGGGTGATACGCCAGTATGGCGATGACGAATACACGCTAGCAATGAGCGTTCACGGCGATGTCGCCAAACGCGGATGCGACCATCATGATGCTGTAAATAGCACCTGGATTCATCCGAAAAATGACGTTTTGCCATTCGTGTACCCAGGTTCGTAGTCGGGTACACCATCGCAGGTGCTCCTGTCTGTGATGCAGCGTCAAGGGTAACCGCAGCCATGGTCTCCGAGCTGATAGTCCATGCTGCTGCAAACGTCGTCGAACTGTTCGTGCAGATGGTTGTTGTCTTGGAAAGGTCCCCATCTGTTGACTCAGGGATCGAGACGTGGCGGCACGATCCGTTACAGCCATGGGGATAAGATGCTTGTCATCTCGACTGCTAGTGATACGAGGCCGTTGGGATCCAGCACGGCATTCCGTATTACCCTCCTGAACCCACCGATTCCATGCTCTGCTAACAGTCATTGGAACTCGACCAACGCGAGCAGCAATGTCGCGATACGATAAACCGCAATCGCTATTGGCTACAATGCGACCTTTATCAAAGTCGGAAACGTGATGGTACGCATTTCTCGTCCTTGCACGAGGCATCACAACAACGTTTCACCAGGCAACGCCGATCAACTGCTGTTAGTGTATGAGAAATCGGCTTGAAACTTTACTTATGTCAGCACGTTGTGGGTCTCGCCACCGGCGCCAACCTAGTGTGAATGCTCTGAAAAGCTAATCATTTGCGTATCACAGCATCTTCTTCCTGTCGGTTAAATTTCACGTCTATTGCACGTCGTCTTCGTGGTGCAGCAATTTTAATGGCCAGTAGTGTAATTTCAAATGTTGTAGTATAACTAAGCATTACGAGATTTAACGGGAATAAAATATATACATAAAATATATACATAAACGAAAGAAGGAAATTTTTCTAAACAAGAAAAAAAATGTCTTTTTATTCCATTTGGCAATCTGGCGCACAGATGTTTGTTCATCTGGAATCCAGATTGCACATGCTACTAGTCTGCTACACTATGCTGCGCTGCCGGATCAAAAATGTTGTAATTTATAATTCCGAACTACACTTCTAGACAACGCTACACCTCAGGGCACTACACTACACTGCACTGAACAACACTACTGTACTTCGTATTAACCAAGCTAGATTTATCATTAGTCAGCCCCGGCAGACTGAGGTACGACTCAGGATTCTCAGGGACTGTGCAGCTTTTGTCACTTAAAGTGCAGAGATTGAGAGGTGGTTGTCAGGGTCTCACGAAATCCTTCCTCGTCTTCGCCGAGGCACACCTCCTCACTGTTTCCTGATGGTTATTGCAGGTGGATGTCTTGCCGACTTGCGTCTCGTTGGCATGATATATAGCCACTTCTTGCTTGTCTCTCAGAGATGTAGGCTTGCAATTCATAACCTGCCATTTTAGCTGTCAGTGAGTTTAGCTTATGCCACATATCCTCATTAGTTATTATGTTATAGTCTGTTGTATTACCGAAGATGTTCCTGTCCTGGGCTGTAACATCTTGTCTAATAGGACACTCGCAGACGATGCAGTCCGGGGTACCGTATGCTCCACATTCTCAAGTGTCTGTGAAGCGTTGCCGTATTTTCAGTAAGTAGCTGGGTTGTGTACCAAGTCTGGACAGGCAGTTTGTAGCTCCTTTCGTCAGAAGAAAATTTAACATTCTTGGTCGTTCCTTTATGTTAGGAAGGAACTAGCACGTTCTCCTCCGTGTTTCTTCCCTGTCCCAGATTTCTTGCCATTCGCAATCAATGCAAACCTTTATTTCTGCATTCGATGGGGCTCTCCTGTCCAATATCTGATTTACTTTTATCATATTCGCCCTTCTTGAGCCGATATTGTGCATCTCTCTGTCTTACTACTAAGTCTATAGCCAGCAAGCCTCGTATTGGCGTTCTTCTATACGCGCCAGTAGGGCGCAGGAGTCTCTTTTCTTTGTTCGCCGTAGAGCCTGGACCGTCTTTACCTTTCTCGCTCTCTACGCCCAAATGCTCGACTCGTAGCCCACAATAGCAATTAAGATTCTTTGTGATAGCTGAAAACATCTTTGGCCAGTAGTTGCTGTTTTGTTTAGGATTTTACTGCCCCATGTGGATGAAAGTTTTGGGTTGCGTCAATATTTATATCAAGGTACTGTAAACTTCCTTTCTTTTAACAGGCTGATTATTTATTCTGATTGTTGGATTTCTTGTTCTAGATAATTTACATTCAGTAACACGTAAACGGTTTTGTGTGCTTCTATCGTTAGTTTCTTTCCTACACGCCAGATACAAAGTACTTCTAGAACTACTCTACTACTATGCTCCGATTTCGCAATTAGCTGGTAGGTCCTATAATCATCAGATAGTCTGTGTAGGCGATGCCTGCTCTGGAACCGGTTTAATAATACCTTTGTGCCGATATTCCAGAACTCTTCACCACGAACACAGCCCTGTGGGCGGTCTTTGGTGACGCTTTTCACAATTTTCTGTGCGTGACTTTTTAATTACACCTCCACGTCTGTGCAGTAATCTTGCAGGGTGTTATAGAGACTCCAGGGGCAGTCCATATCTTTCAGTCATTTGAACAGGGCATGGCACCATAAATTATCAAACGCCACGGCTATATCAGTCATTAGGCCTGTAAGGCACTTGTCGTCAGAGGTGTTGACAATGTCTATTGCGAGATTTAACACATCCTCTATGGAGTTTCCCGAATCCGAGCTGCAGGGCATCATGCCTACTATCTGTCTGTGGTTCCTCAGGGAGCACCGCGCCCGCATCTCGTGGTCGTGCGGTAGCGTTCTCGCTTCCCACGCGCGGGTTCCCGGGTTCGATTCCCTGCGGGGTCAGGGATTTTCTCTGCCTCGTGATGGCTGGGTGTTGTGTGCTGTCCTTAGGTTAGTTAGGTCTAAGTAGTTCTAAGTTCTAAGGGACTGATGACCATAGATGTTAAGTCCCATAGTGCTCAGAGCCATTTGAACCATTTTTGGAGCACCGCAGAATCTTTTCCTGTACTGCGGCTGGAGCATTTACGAAACAGATCGACCTGTAAGAAGATTTCGGTTCTCTTTTTTTTTTTTAGTTGAGTGATATTCGGGATATTCCAAATTTTAGGCACTTGTCCCTGCTAAAGACACTCGTTTAGTAACACTGTCATGTATGGTATAATTTGGTCTACTAGCTTGTGTCACACTTTTTCCATTTATTCTATCAGGACCTGGGGCTTTCTTCCTATTTAACTTCATTATTCCCAGCCCCACTTCCTTCGGCCAACTGGAATCACAACACTATTCTTCAAATGCTGCTCTAGCAGTTCAGAGCGGAGCTGCTAATGGTACTGTGTCTTCCATTTCGTATATTCCGGCTACGGAGTTCTGAGTAGGTACTGCAATGGTGTCTCCCAGTCTGTCCTCAACTTGCCATCGCATCGTTTCAGGTTTGATAATACAGTGGATGATCCAAGCTTGCTTATTGCAGGTTTGTGTGGAAATCCCCAAACATCTGATAGCATTTTGTCCCTAGCGTAGGCTTTCTAATTTTCTGCTTGTTTGGTGTAGTAGCTCCTTATGTTGCTGTCTGACATTTCGTTAGAAATTCAGCCTTCTTTTTCATTCTGTTTCCCCTAAGGGTCTCTGTTAATATCTTCTCACCTGCCTTCCTCTGCGCCTTAAAGATTGTATTGCGGGACTCCATGCAATTTTAAACGCTTTTGATTTCTTAACCAATATTGGGGCCGCCATCTTTTACGCTGTCTGCCACGCTGGCACTAATTCGTCGCCTTTGGCTTCAACATCAAATCCACCTCCTTGCAGTGATTGTAGCTTGAATTCTGCCTTTAACAGTTCCCAGAGTTTATAGTGCTCGTATTGGACATTAGCGTCGAAGACATTATCTGCGTCTCTAATTGTGAATTTGATTATGGTCACTTGTCAGTAAGACAAGCAAATATCAATTTACATCATATCCCATGACTGTGGATGATATAAGTTGGGTTACCTATCTTAACGTCCATGAAACATTTTTCTGTCAGTTTTGTTTCGCTCATCCCGTATATAACAAGAGATGATCATACTTTGTCAGGAGGTACCATTCAGGGAGAGAAAGATTCTAACAGGAGGATGAAAATCCCCCTGATCTTCCACGTATGTGGCGGTGATAAAAGGGGAATATGTGAAAGACAAAAGAGGAGTAATTGTAGGAGCAGGTTTATCTGTTACTTCTCTGAGAGAAAGGTACTCGCGTCAAATATTCGCGCCATTCATCCGGTATGGTAAGAAAGTCGGAGAATCGTGGTGATACTATTGATTCGCATTTATGCGAGGTATTCTAAGGAGGTTGCTTACATGGTCTTGAATTTTGATCTTTTATTTTGATCATTCATCTAAATAACTTAAATAAATAGATACACATACTGATGAGCAAAAAAATTGTCAACACAGTCCACCGCGACGTTGGACGCCGCCAGGTGGCGTTGCGAGCAAAGTATGTATGTGCAGCAGACACGTAGCAAAGATGTAGTCTGTGTATGAGGAAATCCATTGAGATAAGTGTCTTTGACAAAGGGCAGATTATTATTACGCATAGCCGGTGAACGAGTATTTCGAAAACGGCGAAGATGGTCGAATGTTCACATGCTCCTATCGTGTACGTCTACGGAAAGACGTAGAAGGACAGTGAAATACCACTAGGCGCTAAATGGTTGAATGTCCATGACGATTCACAGAACGTAGGGTTCGGAGGCATGTCTGCTCTGTGAAGCAGCATGATTGTGATCTATGGCATCCCTGCCGAAAGAGCACAATGTTGGTGCACGCACAACTGTTTATTGTACATTGTTGAAAATGGAGCTCCACAGCAGACTGGTCCACTAAGTGTTGACATGTTGAGCCAACGTTATCGTCGGTTACGATTGCAGTGGACCCGTCAATCAATGGAACCGTGTCAGCCCTCCGGCTGAATTACGGTTTTGCTACACTATGTCGCTAGTCGTCTCGACAAACGCCGCCATTGAGATCGAGGTGAACAGCGGCTCGAAACGTGCAGACTACTCCCACGGACGCAGGCTGCTGGGAGCAGTATTATGCTACCGGAGACATTCTCCTGCGCTTGCATGGGACCTGTGGTAGTAATCGAAGACACGCTGACAGCTGCGAACTACCTGCATCCCTTCATGCTTGGTGTCTGCCCCGACGGCGAAATCATCAATCAGCAATATAACCCAGAACCGTGCTCCAATGGTTTGAGAAGCATTATAGTGAATTGACGTTGATGTTTTGGGGACCTAATTCGCCTGATGTAAATCCTATGGAACCCATCTGTTCGCTATCGGGCGCCGTTACCGCGTACGCACATCTCAGCGGCCAGTTTAGCCAATTACATGACCTGTACGTTGACATCTAGTGGCACATACCTCCACAAACCTACCAACAAACTGTCGGTGATGTATTTCGTTTCAAACACTGACAAACAAGCTATTAAGCAGGTGGTCATAATGTTTTGGCTCGTGAGTATATTTTACAAATGAGTGACGCACGCTTGAACAGCGGCTTGTTTAGTCAGTGCGAGAGCGACTGTACCTCTGGAAGATGGAACGATGAAAGCAAAATTTCGCAAACTATCTTGTCGCAACATGTTTACATGTTAGACACGAATCGAACTGTTAGTTCAATTTTATATTGGTTTTCAGAGTGCTGGTAGTTTTACATGAATGGTGTGTGTAAAGAATATAAGCCGTCAGATTTGGTCTATAAATCGAACATCGAAGTGATTTAATGAAAAGGAAGCAAGATTTCCTCATGCATCTCATTGAACTCGTGAGGAAGATGATGGGAAGGGGCGAGGAAGGGAAGGAGTAGGAGAGAGGGGAGGTAGACTCTTCACCAAGACGCGTTAATGATTATATCTACGCCACTAAAACGTACGAAACCGTTTTATTAGGCGGTGTAAATTACGTGCGTTGTGTTCGGGAAAAAAGTGAGCAGTTATCAGTTGTGGGATGTTATTCTACCGCATTTTGAAGACCTTAAAAAGACTATAAAATTTTTGAATGAGCTACAGCTGTAAGTAGGCTGTTTATGTTTTCTCTATGTAAGTAGGCTGTTTATGTTTTCTCTATGTAAGTAGGCTGTTTATGTTTTCTTATTGGCAACGTTACGTAGCGCTCAATATGAAAATCACTGGCTGTGCTGTGGGCAGTCTGTGTCTGCTTTGCATTGTTGTAATACTCGCCATTGTAGTGTTAGGCAGCTGGCTGTGAACAGCGCGTAGCGTTGCGCAGTTGGAGGTGAGCCGCCAGCAGTGGTGGATGTGGGGAGAGAGATGGCGGAGATTTGTAATTTGTCATGAACTGATATATATATATATATTATGACTTGTGATGATATTAAGGTAAATACATTGTTTGTTCTCTATTAATATCTTTCATTTGCTAACTATCCCTATCAGTAGTTAGTGCCTTCAGTAGTTTGAATCTTTTATTTAGCTGGCAGTAGTGGCGCTCGCTGTATTGCAGTAGCTTGAGCAGCGAAGATTTTTGTGAGGTAAGTGATTTGTGAAAGGTATAGGTTAATGTTAGTCAGGGCCCATTCTTTTGTACGAATTATTGAAAGTCAGATTGCGTTGCGCTAAAAATATTGTGTGTCAGTTTAAGGTCAGTCATGTATAAATTGTTCAAAGGGGACGTTTCATATGTCGACCCTTAGCCTAGGATACCTCACTGGAATCTTCTGATTTTTTCTTGTAGTTTGTGTATTTAGTGTAGCTTTTGTTTATTGCTAGCGCGTAATTGTAGAGAGAATTTCCTTTGTAGTTGCAGTCTTTCATTGTTGTATAGTAAAACAGTTGTGGCATGCATGTAGATTTGCACCAAGTATTTCGCAGCTGCGATTGCAATTAACTAGATATTATTTTCAGTGCTATGTTAATGTGTTCTTTTATTTTTGATCTTCAAATTGTGTTTTTCTGTGTTGTCGTGTGAAATACTGTGACAATAATGGCGTGTGAAAAACGTAACACTAGGCTCCAAACTAAACTGAGAAATAATAGTGATGACGAGCGTAGCTTATCAGCGCCGC
Organism: Schistocerca serialis cubense; assembly: GCF_023864345.2. Lineage (NCBI taxonomy): Eukaryota > Metazoa > Arthropoda > Insecta > Orthoptera > Acrididae > Schistocerca > Schistocerca serialis. The sequence continues at coordinate 192,372,233 of NC_064643.1, forward strand.
CGAGTAATGAATTTACTAATGTTCAAAGTAGTAATTTGGTAACTGTGCACAGGGAAATGGAGCGGGCGTCAAACAATGGCATGGACAGTGAAACAATTAGTGAAGAGGGAAGTATTATCGATCGACCGGTCGTCAATAGCTCGACTCAGGAAGCCGAAATGACACGACACGATCTCGCAAATACTGTAGATTCAGGTTTTGGGTCATCACCGTTTTCTCAAATAAGTCAAGACACATTTTCTGCTTGTCAAAATGTGAATGTTGCCGGTGCAAATGCACTGCCGAAAAGCGTAGAGAAACAGATTCCAGACACTAATACATTATTATTGCAATTAATGCAACAAATGGAACAAAATCAGAGACAAACACAGCAAAAGCTTCAAAAGTTAGACACACTGGAACAAAATCAGAGACAAACACAGCAACAGCTTCAAAAGTTAGACTCATTGGAACAAACTCTTGAACAAACGCGTGAAGATTTAACTGCTGAGTTACATAACATTGAATCGAAATGTCAGAAAGTGTGTAATGACGTAAAAACACAAATTTGTGAGCATTTTCAACCTATTTTTTCGCTGCATGAAAATGCATTACAGAATCACGAAGCAGCCATAAAAGAACTGCAAACCATTGTTCATGAAAATCATGAGACCTTGTGGGCTAAAATTGACTCAGTTGCATCTACCGATTCGGTTACGCAACTTGCAAAAACTCAGGAAAACTTAAAGGACACAGTAGATTCGATTTCAACACAAATGGACACTTTGAAGCTTGGTTCAGAAAAACACACTGAGGAAATGTGTTCATTATCAGAGAAAGTAGTTGAACTTTCGGATCAGCTAAATAATTTATCTACGAAGGTAGATGATAATCTGAATGACGCAAAACCGGTAGTCTTTAATGACACAGAACAGAGCGAACAAATTAGGAAACTGAAACAAAATCTGAATCAAATTGATACGCAACACCAAAGAGAAATCCGGGAAGTACAAGATCAGCTGACACAGGTAATACAAGAATTACGTATTTCAGGAGACACTCGCGCTCCAACACGGGAAGAGGGACTTAGAAATACGCAAAAGCCACAAAATAATAACACAGGGCATTTCGGTAATTATGAAAGAAATTGGCAAGGTACACCGAATTTTGAGATGGAACCGCCGACACAACGTAACTATGACCGAGATGCTACTCGCCGACACGATGATTTTGACTATAAGTTGTTCATTACTACACGTAAATTCAAAACGTTTAAGAATTCTGCCAACGACATTCATCCACAAGCGTGGCTCCATCAATTCTCTCATTGTTTCCCTCCCAACTGGTCATTGGAGCACAGGTTAGAATTTATGTGTGGCTACTTAGAGAATGAACCAGGTGTAAGAATGCGATCGGTCATTCACGATTGTCACAGTGAAGGAGATTTTTATCATGCCTTCCTCTCAGCGTATTGGTCTCAAGCTACACAAGACCGTGTAAAACATAACATCATAATGATGAAACACTTCGAACAATCTGAATTTTCCAGTCTTGTGAAATATTTTGAAGACATGTTGCACAAGAATCAATACCTGTCTAACCCATACAGCCCCTCAGAACTCATCCGCATTTGCTTAATCAAACTGCCTGAACATTTACGACATATTATTTTGGCAGGACGTTGCAAAGACGACATTGCAGCATTTCAGGGACTCTTACAAGAATTAGAAATTGACACTGACAATCGCGGAACGCGAAACCAGGAACACAGCAATTACAGGTCACATCCGTCGCAATTCCGCGATGAAAGAAATAATAACTGGACGCGACAAGGCTATTCTCACAACACAAATCGGGACCGAAATAGACACCACCCGTATTACAACCGTTGGCAGAGTAGTAATAATTACAGGGAAAGATCACCTCTCTGCGGTAGTGACTATCACAGAGACAATCAGAGAAACAGACAATTTGGGAACCAAAATAATTATTATCAAGGGAGACAGAATAACTTTAGACGCAACGGTCCAACGCGCAGTTACGATTCAGGGAGAAATTCTCCACCACTTAACCGACAAGAAAGGAACTACAGGAACTACCGACATGACGACAGACGATGTGATCGTAACGACAGACCTGAATTGCATCAGAACTGGCGGGATTTAAACAGGGCAGGGCCCTCTCGTCACGGTGAATTTGTAGAAGTTAGGTCTCCAAATCCCAATAACGACGCGCGCCAACAAAGGAACAGACAATGACTCGCACAGCAGGCAGCCGCGTGCGCCCGCTGGCTCCGAGAAAAATAACATAAGACGCTAACCTTGAGAAATATCCCAGTATTCTTTACCGACGTATACCGCACGATAACTGGGTTGATGTTGAAACTCTGAGTACTGTGAAGAGTAAAAGATTGTACCACATTTCAAATGTAAAACCGTTTATTGAAAGATAATCTGCTTTTTAACTTTGTCATTGCCATAAAACTTTTCGCTTTACATTACTAGTATGCTTGTCAGACTTAGAATCTGTTAACATGCAACGATGTTTGAAGTTAAATATCCAATCAAGAACCAAGATAACTTATTTAAACAGAAATTACGAATGCATTGTAATAGTGAACAGACGACACAGTGCTGTATTTGTACATTCTTGCTTGTTAGTTGCACGATTACGTAACGACTATCAGGCTTACATACTTAGGACACATACTATATTGGTACTGCTAATGAGATTTTAATGCAACATTTTGGTTTACTTGAAAATACATTCTGGGTTTAAAGTACTTTCTGTGAGATACCAGACGACAGAGTGATTAGTTTATGTGACAGCTACACGATTTTTATCACGACGCTACTAATGAGTGACAATTTACAATGTTGATTTTGCGGTGTTTCTGTTTTATATCTGCACAGTTTTTCTGTATTATTCCGGAAAGTAAAACATGTTTTAGTAGTAACTTTTATGGTGTAGCTACAAGGAGACAGCCTTTTCTGTAGCACAACAATACGTTACAGCACAGTACTTTCTTCATCACAACAATAAGCGTAATAAGTATGATATCTATACGCAAAGCATTTCACTTTGTTTATCATGAGGTCAGTACATTGACTTCTGCAGAACTTAGCTTTGGGGGACGATAACTACGACACTTCCACAGAGATTATCTTACAGCAAGACGCATGTTTAGCGCTACAGGACACGTATTTGAGTGATCAATTTCGTACTAAAAACATTTATTTTCAAAGATATTTGAAACACAATGATACAAAGTTTTTCCGTGATATATTTCATTCCATTGGTGTAATCTGTAACACCTGAGGGTATAATTACATTAATCCTCAGGGGGGTACACGCTTACTTTGTGTACCATGTGTATGGCAACCACAAGGAACCCTAGCTAATATGGTATTTGCTTATACAACTTTACACATCGGTACCATATTTCTCTAACACACAAATTACACAGCTATCTGATCATTTAACTGAGAGATAAACATTTTTTTTACTACGTCAGTGACAGATGTTTACGTAATTACACAGCTGGATAACTTCACACTTATGAAACTGTATTTTGTCTGTGCATTGTAAACTGTTCATATTTTTTCGGAACCATTGTCATACTATGAGAGCTTTGAATGATGTATTTGGTAAAGGGATTATGATTTTTAAAGTACGTTTGAGGCAGATGACACTTTTGACATGAGCAGAGAATTTTTTTAATTATTGGAGGAAGCTACGACGATTTTGAGATTTGACTGAGGTGTTATGATGTTATTTTTACGACGACGATGTGTATTATGCTGCTGAGGTATGTTTATGATTAATAGGCTGAGGCTACATGAGTTATTTGATTATGCTTCATATTTATAATGACGAAATATTGACGAGTGTCGATGGATACGTATATGTGTAATAAGGTAAGGAGTAATGAATAGTGGGTAGGGACTCTTGCCTTGTGAAACAGGATGTTGGAAACCAAGAATCGTACTTTACGAGTTATGACATGTGTGAATCATGTGTGAATGTATCACAATGCCACTGAACATTTTTTGGACACTGTTATATTCATAGGATTTTGTTTCTACAGATTTGCAACGCTAATTCTTGACCTGTGAAGTATTTTTATGTGAGACTGTCACTTTAGCGAAAATTGCTGTCGTAAATATTTCCGTACGAAAGTTAAGTGACCACCTGCACGTAATGCGTCGCGGGCACCCAGCTGTGTCAGATGCCTGGAGAAAAAGTCATTAGCGCGTGCCTTTCAGAGCACAGGAAGATAGAACAAAAAAAAAGGGGAGGCCATTATCCTTGGAAATATTTTTACATCTGCACACCTGGTTATGACAAGCGTCTTTCTACGAGAGTTGAGAGAATTTCTACTAACTTATGAAATGTCACATGACTATTGAATGATATTTTTATGCTTTGGTTTGCGTAATTGCTTATTTCATTTGATACCTGTTTTTCAGCTGTGTTGCAGCATTGCTTTTATAAAATAAAATGCATTTGCTAATGTGAACACTTTCTGTCAACAGATCTATTAAATAATTATTTTATGATCCACATTCTTTAAAAAAGGAGCACTTGGAAAGGAAAGAACAATAAGAAGGAACTAGTAACTGCATTCATAATTTTCTTTTCAAGTAATTGGTAACTTTTTGGTAGAATAACTTCTTGTGGTGCACCACTTTAATTACATAGATATTAAGATGTGAATATACATTTCCCTTATCTGCATTGTTGTTTTTACTGTATTATTTTTTCTGCTTGAGCTATGTCATGTTTAGATATAAGTTATTGCATTTGCTGTTGCTGTTTGCCAGGCATAGTGCTACTAAATTTCACATTACATTACTCTGTTAAGCCAGTTTTACAACTGATTTTTTTTTTGTTGCTGCTCATTGGCTCATATTAGTTGTAATTTTGCATTTTATCTGTTAATTTAGATTTACGGTAGCTTGCTTTGCAATTTTCCAATTTTTTTGGTAATTGCTGTTTATATTAATTGTTATGTGATGCTGCATTGCCTCGTCCCTTAGTTTAGCATCTGAGCTCAGTAGATTTAAGTTAGCTTAAGAGGGGGTAGCCTCTAAGAGAATGAGTTGCGATGAATTGGAAGAAATGCATTGAGAAAACAGGTTTAGGTAGGATTTTCTTGGAAATAAATGTTGAGGTAAGAAATGTGTGAACATATAAATACAGAAAGCATGCTTAGATAGAATTTTTTTTGGTGGAAACAAAGGATGAAATAAGAGGAAAGATATATGAAGTTTTGGGTTGGACTGCAGTACCAAATGTTACACTGAAAACGAACCCTGTCCTTTCCTATTGGTGTTATCCCAGTATGTGTTTGTGTACCCTTGTGTATTTGTTTTCTTCCTGTCTCTGTGTAGTTTCATAGAATTTTTTCTTCTATTAATATTAAGCTACATTCACTATGATGAGGAATACTGTTATCCTCAAATATAATTGGCATTCATAATATGTTATTTACCTTATAAATATGCTTACACATTATTTATTCTGTTTAATGCTCATGTGTGAAGTTGATGTTTCAAAAGTTATTGTGATCTTTTATGTATGTACTCATGTCATAATTCCACTGATGTATATGTTAGTTCGATTCTTTTGTAAAGCCTGAACTACAAATGTTATCTGTATTGTTAAGTTCTTTAATGTTGTATTTTGTACCTTTGTTATTGTATTCTTCTGTTATAAAATTGTAATTGTCACCAGTTCATGATATTATTAACTTGTAAGTTACATTTCACTGCACACGTTTCTGTTGGTCACAGTATACGGACAATATGTGAGAAGTAGGGACTGATAGTGTTTGCACGTGTGTTAATAATTCAGCAAGGGACTGGATAACAGCATTGCTTGTTCTAAGGACAATTTCAAAAACTTTGTGAGTGCACAAGTGGTGGTTTATGGACTTGCTATATTGTCCGCAAGACTCTTCGATGGTGATTGTGCACCTGCACAGTCGCAACAGATGGCTTCTGGCCATTTCTACAAGGACTACAGTGGGTCTACACCTTTGCTGACTCACCAGTACCATTATTTCTACAAGGCCTGCAGTGGGTCTGCACCTCTGGTGGCCCACCAATACCATTATCTCTACAAGGACTACAGTGGGTCTACATCTTTGATGATCCATCAGTACCATTATTTCTACCAGGACTGCAGTGGGTCTGCGCCTCTGGTGGCCCACCAATATCGTAATCTCTACCGGGACTACAGTGGGTCTGCTCTGTGATGACCTACCAATATTCATCAAAACTTCGACTGACTCTGCAGTGGGTTTGCTCTGTTGTGACCCAATACTTGTCTGCATGTCGAGAGTCAGCACTGTCTTTCCGTTGGAAGGACAACACTACTTCTTCAAGACTGCATGGAAATCCACTACTTCCGTGTGCATTTTCTTCTACTGCTCAGACTTTGAGAAAAACACTATATTTTACCGTAATGAATAATCAGGACTGTCTTTATGGACTGTGACAAAATTTTAGCTTTTGACCAACGTTGTATCAATAAGTGTGTGCATTTGATATCTTTGTTATTGTAATTATGAAAATTTTTTTTCAAATCTGTATTGGGCACTGCCCAAACCAATTTGTAAAAATTTTTGTGGGGAGCATGGGGGCTATGTAAGTAGGCTGTTTATGTTTTCTCTATGTAAGTAGGCTGTTTATGTTTTCTCTATGTAAGTAGGCTGTTTATGTTTTCTTATTGGCAACATTACGTAGCGCTCAATATGAAAATCACTGGCTGTGCTGTGGGCAGTCTGTGTCTGCTTTGCATTGTTGTAATACTCGCCATTGTAGTGTTAGGCAGCTGGCTGTGAACAGCGCGTAGCGTTGCGCAGTTGGAGGTGAGCCGCCAGCAGTGGTGGATGTGGGGAGAGAGATGGCGGAGATTTGTAATTTGTCATGAACTGATATATATATATTATGACTTGTGATGATATTAAGGTAAATACATTGTTTGTTCTCTATTAATATCTTTCATTTGCTAACTATCCCTATCAGTAGTTAGTGCCTTCAGTAGTTTGAATCTTTTATTTAGCTGGCAGCAGTGGCGCTCCCTGTATTGCAGTAGCTTGAGCAGCGAAGATTTTTGTGAGGTAAGTGATTTGTGAAAGGTATAGGTTAATGTTAGTCAGGGCCCATTCTTTTGTACGAATTATTGAAAGTCAGATTGCGTTGCGCTAAAAATATTGTGTGTCAGTTTAAGGTCAGTCATGTATAAATTGTTCAAAGGGGACGTTTCATACAGCATATTTCCGTTGCTGCTATTTCTGGCTATTTGGAATGAATGGTTGCTGCCACTTAGTTTGGATTTCGTAACACAGGGAAACGATGATCCATGCATGATTATATACATATTTGTTATTTGAACTGTATAATTTGTTTGTAGTACTACATTATGTGATCAAAAATATCCGGACACCCCTAAAAACATCCCTTTTCATATCAGGTGCATTCTGCTGCCATCTACTGCCAGGCACTCCACATTAGCGGCCTCAGTAGTTATTAGATATCGTGAGAGAGCAGAATGGGACGCTCTACGGAATTTACATACTTCGAACATGGTCAGGTGATTATTTGTCACTTGTGTCATATGTCTGTATGCGAGATTTCCACATTCGTAAACATCCCTAGGTCCACTGTTTCCGATGAGATAGTGAAGTGGAAACGTTAAATGACATGTACAGCACAAAAGCGTACAGGCCGACCGCGTCTGTTGACTGACAGACACCGCCGACATTTGAAGAGGGTCGTAACGTGTAATAGGCAGATATCTATCCAGACCATCACCCAGGAATTCCAAACTGCATCAGGATCCACTGCAAGTACTATGACAGTTGGGCGGGAGGTGAGAGAACTTGGATTTCATGGTCGAGCGGCTGCTCATAAGCCACACATCACGCCTCTAAATGCCAAACGACGCCTCGCTTAGTGTAATAAGTGTAAACATTGGTCCATTGAACAGTGGAAAAACGTTGCGTGGAGTGACGAATCGCTGTACACACTGTGGCGATCCGATGGCAGGGTGTGGGTATGGCGAGTGCTCGGTGAACGTCATCTGCCAGCGCGTGTAGTGCCAACAGTAAAACTCGGCCGTGGTGGCGTTATGGTGTGGTCATGATGTTCATGGAGGGGGCTCAACCCCTTGTTGTTTTGCGTGGCACTATCACAGCACAGGCCTACATTGATGTTTTAAGCACCTTTTTGCTTCACACTATCGAAGAGCAACTCGGGATGGCGACTCCATCATTCAGCACGATCGAGCACCTGTGCACATCGCACTGCCTGTGGCGGAGTGGTTATACGACAATAACATCCCTGTAATCGGCTGGCCTGCACAGAGTCGTCACGTGAATCCTATAAAACACCTTTGGGATGTTTTTGAGCGGCGACATGGTGCCGGGCCACACCGACCGACATCGATACCTCTCCTCAGTGCAGCACTCCGTGAGGAATGGGCTGCCATTTCCCAAGAAACCTCCCACCACATGACTGAACGTATGCCCGTGAGAGTGGAAGCTGTCATCAAAGCTAAGGGTGGGCCAACACAATACTGAATTCCAGTATTGCCGATGGAAGGCTCCACAAACTTGTAAGTCATTTTAAGCCAGGCGTCCAGGTACTTTAGATCTCATAGTGTATACAGCTATGTTTTATTAACAAGCCAGTCCAAGTAGTCAAAAATCTGATTTTAAATGAGTGTTGTAGTGGTCTTCAGTCCGAAGACTTATGATGCGGATACCCAAGTTAGTCTGTTCAAATCTCATAATACCTGTATAACTTCTTCAAATTACACCCGCTGCCTACTACAGCGAAGTTTGTATCTCCATTTATTTCTGCTACGCGAATTTCCCTCCAGTTGACGGCATCCTCGTGCCTGAGGATGTGATGTGTGAATGAATCCCTTTATTTAGTCAAGATGCGTGATAATTCATTTTCTCCCTATCTACCCGTCTAATCTTCAGCATTCATCTGCACCACCACATTTAAAACGCTTCTACTCTTCTCTTGTCTGAAAGCTTTGTCGTTCTTGTTTCATTTTCGTGCAAGCCTAATCTATATAAATACCCTGAGAAAATATTTTCTTGTTATACCTTATTCTCTCTAATTCGGCCATTGTAAGTTATTGTTTAGGTTAAGTATACCACATCTAGAGTATGATTTACTAATCTCAGCCGGCCGCGGTGGTCTCGCGGTTAAGGCGCTCAGTCCGGAACCGCGCGACTGCTACGGTCGCAGGTTCGAATCCTGCCTCGGGCATGGATGTGTGTGATGTCCTTAGGTTAGTTAGGTTTAAGTAGTTCTAAGTTCTAGGGGACTGATGACCACAGAAGTTAAGTCCCATAGTGCTCAGAGCCATTTGAACCATTTGAACTAATCTCATTGTTTCAGCGTCGTTTGATTTACTTCGGCTACATTCATTTATCATTGTTTTCTGTTGTGAAGTTGCTATCATAACCTGTTCATGAGACAATACACATGATCACATGATCTTTCAAATCCGTCGTCGTCTCTGACAGTCTTACTACTTCGTCACCAAAATAGAAAGATTTACATTCTTCTCCCTTCTTTCTAATTTCCCCTCGGTTTACTTTACAGCTTATTCAATATACAGACATCCGGCATATGCTACAAACCTGTCTCCCTTCTCAACTATTGCTTCCTTTTCATCTCATTCGACTCTTAAAACTACATTCTGGTTGCTGTTCCAGTTAAACGTAACGTTTCGATCCATGTGTTAGATTCCTGGTTACTTCAAAAACTTAGATCTTCCAGTCAGTAGTCTCAAAAGATTACCCGTTACACCTACTTTATTATGTGGTTAACACCCTCTTCTCATCTGAAGAGAGGTCCTGTACTTCCTCCTACCATACTTCACTAAGTCCCACTCTCTCTAATCATCCATTTCTTTCGGTAAAGATTATCAGCGCACACTCCGCTGCAGAGTGAAAATCTCATTCTGGAAACATCTAGTGGTTGGTTGTGCGTTACACAGGGTTGTCCATATAGGATAGTAAATACAGTGCCTGTCTTCAGGTGTCTGGCTGTTTAGGATTTTTATTATTGTTACCGTGCTGCTTTTGCACGAGTCTAACAAACCTGTGACCAATCCCACTTCCTTCTTTGCAAGAGGGGTAAACAGAAAGTTGTATCTATAATCTGGAAAAAAATTAAATTCACTGACTGATTTGCTGCTGGTTTGCCGATGCTAGTCGGTTGTTCTGGAAAATGTAAATCAGTATTGCAGGCCATCGCTAAAAACGTTAAAAGGAAATTTATCGAGGCTGTGGAGTCCGTCCACAAAAAAATTTATGAAATAAAATATTTACTTTAAAACTAGAGACGCAAGAACATAATTTCTGCCCTTCCAACAAAGCTCTCTGCACCGAGCGAGGTGGCGCAGTGGTTAGCACACTGGACTCGCATTCGGGAGGACGACGGTTCAATCCCGTCTCCAGCCATCCCGATTTAGGTTTTCCGTGATTTCCCTAAATCGCTTCAGGCAAATGCCGGGATGGTTCCTTTGAAAGGGCACGGCCGATTTCCTTCCCAATCCTTCCCTAACCCGAGCATGAGCTCCGTCTCTAATGACCTCGTTGTCGACGGGACGTTAAACTCTAACCACCACCACCACCAAAGCTCTCTGCATCCATCCTCACGCGAAACCCAGAATCGGGACACTAACTTCGTTTGAACCGCTATACTACAGTACTTGTGTTAACTCGCATCGTTGTACTGCTTGCTCAGGTATTAATCAGTGTATATCTACCTACAGACTGCATAAATAAATAGTGCGGAGCGCAGCCTCGAGTGTACTGAACACAGCCGTATGCCGGACACTCACCGTAGAGACGTATGCTGGACTCCACCTCCCCCAGCGAGTTCTTGGCGACGCAGCGGTAGGAGCCCAGGTCCTTCTCCTGGAAGTTGCGCACCACCAGCACCATCCTGGTCTCGAACATGGACTTGCTCACCGTCTTCACCTCGTACTTCTCGCTGGAGATCAGCATCTCTCCTGTGAGGACACACACTTCTGAATCACTCCGAAAAACACACGTTTCATTGTTTATTCATTTATAGTTTTATTTAGCCTGACCAGAATAGGAATTTCCGGTCTTCATCCCACAGGGTACCAGGAAATACACGTTTCAAAAACGATTACTAAACATTGTTTATCAAGTTTCTCAATTTCCCAACGTACTTGTGGCTCAGTTAATTTTAAGTGGAAGAACCGTATGAAGAGCCCACAGAAAAAATGGAGAAAGTTACATTTGTACATTTTTCAAGAGAGGAAATATAAACATTCAATAATACAAAGAAATACTTAAAAGACTCTAATCGAGTGCAATCGATGTAATTGTGATGCCAAATTTAATGGCTGTAAAGTAAGCATATTAGAAAAAATAATAGCTGAGAATATATGACAAAAAGACAAAACTTGGAAATAAAGTACATCTTCATGACGGAAAGAACGTGGCAAAACCAATAAATTCTGGTAAGCTTTCTTTTCGTCTTTGTGTTTTTTATCTGACATATGGCTAGGGTAGGTTTTGTTGATAGTCCGTGCATATTTCTTCAGTTTCGCCTATCTTCATTTCCTCTCTTTTCGCTTTCTTGAATAAAATGTAACATTTCTGAACTTGTGAACCTGGTCTTCCTTACCAAATGCTTTAATTTCATTTGTAATTTCTAACTTATCTTTTTCAGATATATTTTGGTAAAGCTTTTCATTCAAACTTTTTAAATCTGCCTGAGCAGATATCACAATGCGGGTGCCCAAGTGATAAGTTAAAATTCCTGTTAAAGATTATCCGGTATGGTTCAAATGGTTTTAAGCACTATGGGACTTAACATCTGAGGACATCAGTCCCCTAGACTTAGAACTATTTAAACGTAACTAACCTAAGGACATCACACACATCCATGCCCGAGGCAGGACTCGAACCTACGACCGTAGCAGCAGCGCGGTTCCGGACTGAAGCGCCTAGAACCACTCGGTCACAGCAGCCGGCTTTTCCGGTATGTGTCATATACAACAGGACGTTGACGGTATTTTTCTTTATAAAAATTATGCCATTTCTTTATTGATAGTTCTTCTGGAAGGATAATAGCGTCTGTCTTTCCTTTGCATAGTGGCTATTTCTTCTCTTAAATGGATCTATGTGGTTTATAACGGCTGCCTCCTTTTATTTGGATAGTTTCAAAACATGGGTAGCATGCATGTCTCTCTTGTCTTCGTGATGTTCCTCTATCCTTCATACTCGTTTGTACTGCATGCATTCTGTGCATTGTTATTCCATGCAAAGCAATGAACATCTTTCGGCAAACAGGAATTTCACTCACTGTAACATTTTGTTTGATTTTGACAATGTATCGGAAAGAGCAATCTCTGACATTAGCATCACCATGCTTACGCCTTCTTTGACCAGTTAATGTCACTGAAATTAAGCTGATTAAATGACTGATTATTCCAGGAGCTGTTCTCACCCGTGTGGTTTCATTTGTTTGAAACATTCAGACAGTGAGCATTTACAGTCACTGCCTAACTCATGAGGCATTGACCTAAGGTCCCTACAAACATTTCTCTTTCTGCCATTAAGTTTACTCTATTTCTAACAGATTGGTTAACAGATGGCGTCTCACCTTCATTTGGTGACGAACCACACAAGTTAAAGACTCTAACAGGATCACACTACTGTCACATTTCAAATTGAGCACTGTTGTAATGTAAAATGTAGAAGCAAACCTTGGATTTACTGCATTCCGCCGGTGAGAAGATTGGCTTAGAACGGTCTTTCCGCTACCACTAAAAGTAAAACCCTTTGTATCCTGGTGAAAGCCATTTTAACTGTCTTATGGTATCGGCGAGTACCGTCAAAATCTCCCATAAACTCATTTCCTTATTAAATAAACACCCCACTTTTTCCCTGGTGTCTTCATATTGGAGACCCGCTACAACACATAGTTTCAGCTACTTTTGCCACAGAAATAGTTGTCAACTTTGGCTGTATTGCAGTTATTAAGTTAACGTATTTTGCATACTTTCATTCACTGATGTCACACAGGATAATATTTCAGGGAAACTACACATTTTTGCAAAAAGTATTCGCTGCACTAACATGTAGAACGAGCAGGCATCTCTTTAAGCAGCGGAAGATATTAGTCGAAGTCTGTCAGTTCATTTTTTTCACTTAAATAATTATCATCAACATTCAATTTGAGTTTGAGGGTAACAGAAATATTCACAAGTACAACTCTAGAAGGAAAATCATCTGCATTACAATTTAATTAATCCAACTTTGGAGAAGAGAGGGATAACATATGTAGCTGCAAAACTCTATGTCGAACTAAAACGTTTGATAGACAGCAGGAGTATTTCAAATGTACAGGTTAAAAGTCATTCTTCTTAAGCACTCCTTCTACACCGTGAAGAAATTTCTGAACAGAAATAATCTATCGATTATTCGAAAAAGAAAACACTAAATTGCTAACATGAAGCTATACAATTATTTTGCTGGCGTTGAAAGATGTACGTTTGTTTGAGTACATCCTTCGTCAGAGTATATTCTAATAAGTAGATACGGTATTTTACCATTTTTACATGTAGTCTGCATCAAATTGTACTCGGATGAGGGTCTACAGGAAATTTTTGGGTTATGTGTTTTATTGTATCCTATCGTTCCCTTTTTGATCAGCAACTTCTGTTTCATGAACACTCCCTGTCTTGAATGAAATCCATTCTGTTAGTTTCGTTGTGAGCTAATGCGAATTTTGTGCTATCTCCGAGCTTAGAAACGAAGGGCTGAACCTTTGGTACGGACAGGATAATAGCAGGGGGGGGGGGGGGGGGCGAAGGATAGAAGAGCAAGGAGAGAAATTTTGTCAAAAGACCCCAACTGACTCGGCGATGTTGACGTGGAGCGCGTAGGTGGGAAGATCTTTCCCCTCGAATTCTTGGGCGACTGCTGCCAGTGGTTGCTGGAAGTTCCTGGTAGAAGCTTCGACATTTTGATAGAAAATCTGTCGGTTAAAACGGGTAAACATGGGATCCGTAGGACGTGTTTCTGACGCGAGCCTATTGGACGTTGTGTTGCTCCCAGAAGCTAGGTCTGGGGTTGGCCGGAATGTGCGCCGAAAGGTGAGTCCTCTCAGGGATGTTGAGGAGTGAATAGTGGTCAGTTGAAGACGGGACGAGCTGCAGTCTAGAAGCGTTGTAGATGCTGTTGGCCGGTGGGGACACGCTGAGCAGCTGCACCGCGAGGCAACGACGGTTAGAGGCAATGCAAATGCTTGCTGGCGTGCTGTTAGGTTACGGACACAGCTTGTTAGTTGTCATAACTCTGTGTACCGCACTTTTTCCGAATATCTGAAATCCTTGCCACATGTGTCGTAAGCTAAATTCTTTACACCGCCCTGTTTTTGGTTCACCCAGTGTGTTCGTTATCTTGCTTTAGTAATGGGAACGAACGTCAACATCTCCTCTTGTCCCCTACAAATCGGTTAGCCAATCTGTAATGAATAATAGAAACTTCCTTTCTAGTTCTCTTCCCTCAACAATTTTTTCTCTGCTGTAGCACGTTGGATCAAGCACAAGCTTATGAAATTCTCTCCATTATTCCGGTAGAGGCACCTCCTTCTCCCTATGTTGATCACTTTGTCTGCCAAGTTTTTGTCAAGTCTTCATTTAGCAAGAGGCAGCAGAATTTAAGAACATTGTTTGATACATAGTTCAAATTTCCTTCATGTACAAGTAACTGTAGATAAATTCAATGGTTTGAATAGAGTCTTTTATTTCAAGCATGCCACGTCTTTTATACATGCATTAGGTAATAGATTAAGAAATATATGAGGTACAGCTAAACATTTTATTTGTCTCCATAAGGCTATGCTGTGCTACTTGTGTCCGTTCCGTTAGGTCAAAAAAAATGTTTTACGTGTTTTCAGGGCAAAAAATTCAACCAACTTTAACTAACCAGACTTTGACCATTGCACTTAAGGCGTAGGACACCGCCATCGTTGGTTGTATTAAAAGGATAATAGGAATTAGTGGTGAAGCGTATTAATGCACACATTTTTCCTGTTTTCAACCAAAAGTACGTATTAAGATCACTAGTTTATCATCAGATCACTTCATACTACCAAACATAAAATCAAAGCCGGTACCATATACTGTCTATGAAATGTGTGTTCAACTTGCATGTTTATTCAGTTGCCTCGTTGCAGATCTACGTGACCTCTAATCTGATGAATATTAATGTATAACCGCAACCGTGGTCAGGAACTGTAAACTTCAAACCTTACCTACGTTCCAATTACACATAGGAAGTTTGATGCCGTCCTTGTTTCCCAACTGCTCGCTGTGAGGTATCTTGTTTTTAACAATAGAGTCGTATCTGCCAGGAGAGCACAATCAACCACACAGCCTCGCCCCGAACCAACCTCAACCAACTTTCCGTTCCACATTTGACACACTAAACGTTAAAAGCAAGACGAACTGCGTAGCTATAGCGCACCTTTGAAAAAAGCAAAGAGACCGAATTATGGAACCTCACTGGACTAAAAAAGGAAATGCAGCCCGATTTAGCAGATTCTAAGTACTGACCGAAAAAGTGGATCTCTGAATTTTGGAAAAACATCACTTCTCCTGTCATATACTACATTTCCTAATCTTATTATTGTGCTGAACATACTATCCCGTCTTTTGCAGAAGCAAAGCAAGACACATACAAACGGACACTGATCTTTAGATAGTAAGTTGCTAAGATTAACAATAAAAATGGAGTGCATAGCAGTCCTTTTCAGGCTTGACGTGAATTCCTCGCTCCTTGTTGAAATTACGTTAAAGCAGAATCCGACTCGCAGCAGCAATCGAAAGGATTAGTACGCTATGAATCCAATGAATAAATTACATTAAATTAAGTTTTAATAGGATTTATAATCTATTTCACCAAGTATGTAATACCCTTGTAGCTTATTTATTTAAAATTCAAATAAGTGCCTCGGCGAGTCGCACAAGGAGCCGGACCGCGTATAATGAAGGCGCCCCCATCTTTGATGTTTCGTTAATTGGAAAACAAGAGACTTTTGAGGGAGGCGCGGCGGCCGCTCCCCATCGAAAAATGCGTCCCGCAGCGGCAATGGCGCATATAAATACCGCTCCGAGCAACTCCTGTTCACGCTGCAGCAAATTCACTTTCATTCTTGACACCGTTGAAACAGACTGAGTCGATTTTACTGCGCTAGCTGTGTGTGTGTGTGTGTGTGTGTGTGTGTGTGTGTGTGTGTGTCTGTGTGTGTGTGGTACACTGTAAACCTACTTATGAGACATTTTCTCTCTTATTATTATTAGTTTTATATTCAATTATGATACTAGACTGCAATTCTAGTGGTGTAAATTTTAGTAAAGGATAAAAGATTATTCTTTTAATTACAACTTTGAAGGTTATTTGATTAATTACCTTAATTCTTTAGTGTAGTGAAATTAAGGTTGATGTTGAACTTAATTCTGTTGCTGAAACTATCACTCTGGTGTGTGTGTGTGTGTGTGTGTTTATTTGTGTGTGCGTGTTGTAAGGGATCCGTGATCCCACGAACATAGATATTAGTATCCGCCACCCAGGTCGATAGCAGACAGGAGTCGATTGTCGTGCGCTGCAGGAGGCAGTATGACTAGTGTCGAGTGAGAAGTAGTACCGGAGAGACGGGCAAGAATGGTGGTCGAGTGAATAGTAAACGGTAAATTCACCGGAGTATGACAGATGAGCGCGTCGCCCTAATCGTCGTGGGGTTGACCCTCATCGATATCGATTCGCGACTGATATGAAACCACCAGTGACAAGTGCCGAATTACGTGTTTCGCGTCAACCGCGTCGGCCAGCAACAACAATGGATTGCAGTGAGGATTGTTGTGAATATTAACCATCATCATTTTGTGTGACCAAGTACTTAAAATCATCAACCAATAATAGATATAACCGTAATTTGACGTGTAAGGCGAAGGTAACAACTGCCTCAGAATTTATGTGTTAGAAGAAAATACATATCGGTTTGTACGTCACAACGTTCATGGTCTTTTATGATAGACAAACTTTCAATCATTAACTATTCCGTCTCAGAACAGCCGCACTCGGTTGAAATACCCTCGAAACCATATCAGAAAAACCGATAGCCTTCATCCATTAAGCACACAGTCATATAATCATAATATTTAACTGTTTAGCTGCTTCGGTAAACCACACAAAACCTAATAAAAGACCAAAACGGGGGTGTTTCAGTGTGTATAAGAAAGAGTGAGGTATAGAGAGAAAGAAATTGTCAGTGCGCATACAACAGCATGGGTTACCTAATACTACTATTTCAAAACTCCGCGCATAAAAACCGGATTCTTCCGAAGCTCATGCCTCAGCTTCTGTTGGTGAATACAAAAGTAGCGCCAAGTGTTTTGGATAGAGTTTAGGCTAGGGACCATTTGTATAACAAACACGAGGATGGTCTTAGTGCCTCTGTCATACTGTACAGTGTCTAAGTATAAATTTACATACTTCTCCCTCGTTAGGCAAATGGAGCAAATTGGTTGCTTCATTTTGCATTTGGCGTGGTCTACAGTGGCCCTTAAAGAGCTTATGAAGGCGCCACTACCTCATAGATGGTCCCTTAGAAAATCAAAAAGGAAGAAATACCTTTTTTTCGTACCAGTGACAGTGAGAACTAGGGGAGACTGCAGGAGAGAGCAGGACGGAACGAAGGAAACTGTAGCTGTGAGACAGAGGTAGTGACAGTTGGAGAGCCACAAAGAGATAATGGTGAGCGAGTTACAGTTAGTGGAGCTCACGGGGGTGAGAGGTGAGCTTAATGTTAAAATGAGCACGAATATGGGAAAATATTTAGGAAAATTTTTAAAGGTGCTGAGGAAGATAGAATGAGGCACTTGGTACCTCACTAGTCTTTTAAACAGGAGCATATTCAACTTCTTTGTAGTCCGATAGGGGAATTTTTCTGTTTTTTATCTTGATGCAGTTATCATGTTAGACCATTTTTATTTTATCTTACGTAGACATTATGGCTATTGGTGGGGTGGTGACTGATTTACAATTAAGAGATATAAAATAAATAACATGAAGCTTCAGCCGGAAATGTGGCACGATGTAACCTCACCCAGTAAAATATCAGTGAATTTTTTAAAAGAGAGCACAGGTCTTCTTGGAGTGCTGTATAGCTCCTCAACTAGCACCAGAATATCTCGTGACTCATCCACAGCAAACGTAAGTCTTGGTGGCAAAGAGGTGCGTATGTGCCGGTTGGTTATATGGAACGGGAGAAGAAAGTTGGATGTCCCTGGAGATGTGACGGAATGACAGAAAGAAGCTATCATATTGTGTTTCACGTGCCAGTGTTCCCAGCGTGAGTGAGGTTACGCAATTTTTTGTGTATCGATGACGACTGTCTAGCCTGTAATGGTACACCACACGCTGGCGTGTAACACAGAGGAGGTTCAAATTGGTTCAAATGGCACTGAGCACTATGGGACTTAACTTCTAAGGTCATCAGTCCTCTAGGACCTAGAACTACTTAAACCTAACTAACATAAGAACATCACACACATCCATGCCCGAGGCAGGATTCGAACCTGTGACCGTAACGGTCGCGCTGTACCAGACTGTAGGGCCTAGAACCGCTCGGCCACCCCGGCCGGCCACAGAGCAGGAACAGCGCTCATAAAGGAATGCTGACTGATAGTAACTGGAGACGAGAGTCAAGTCTTATCAACGAAAATCGTTTTCAACCACGACTGGAGCTTTTTTTTCCTTTTCTTTTTTTTTTTTTTTTTTTTTTGAAAATTGTAGAACGAGAAGAGCTGTTGCTTTCAATCGATTCAGATGCAACTCAGTCCGTTTCATAGCGAGCGTTATGAAGAAGACGGCATGAAATCAACGTTTGGAGGCGGATATCTCGCAGTAGTCTGTGGCTCGCAGCGGCACTGAATGCTGCACGTCTTTTAGGGACCAATCAACACAGAAAATGCACAACAGCTCACTGTAAGCTTATGGCATGATCCAACGAGCTTCGATTTGGCTTCTTTCCCAATCATGCCAGGTGCCGAGTGCGCCAAAAGGCCCGTGATGCGTTTAAGTCTCAGTATTTGGAGGGTGTAGGCTAGGCCAGAGGGGTTTTTCTGATGTTTTTGCCGTGGATTTCGTAGCTCTACCTCGACTCACTCACGCAGGACAACGTGAAAATGAGCAAGAATTAAAATTTCAACGTTCTTTGTGACCACTTATTGTTCTCACCCCTGCATCTTCAGGTTGAATCTGATACATGCGTTCCTTGTGCATAGCGCACGTATAGTAGGCCAGAGGGTTTAACGTAGGGGTACTGTTGTTGAGTGATCTCTTGGGTCTCGCTGGTTCTTAAAACGGAGTCGGGAAAGGGAGCTCTTGGACAGCCGGTGTTCACGAGCGACACGGACAGTCCTACGCGAGGTGCCAGCAGAACGGCAGCGTGTGTAAAGGAGCAGGGGGCCTTGGTGGGGAGTCGCGGGCAAGGGGTGCGAACGAGCGGTACCAGTGACTTGGAGCTGGTAGCTGTTGTCGGAACGCCTCGCAGGAGATGTGTGTCGTATGGCGGAACTGGTTGTCGTCTTGGCAGTGTGCACTGTCTCAACGGTATTGTTTGCAGTACAGAGCCGGTGTGGGGTGCTCTGCCGACTACTACCCTTATTTGGTTGGAAAATTGTTCCTGGGTTCTGCCATTCAGCAGTTGCTATTAAAGCTTCCATGTCCACAGTGCACTGTGTTTTCCTACACAACGTCGGTGTAGATGTTATTTGATTTGGCTCGGATGCGCTGGCGTTTTTAGTGCCGTCCAGCATGTCACGTTCTACGAAACTTTCGGCTTGTTAAATAATTGTTCGTAAGTGTAATTCCGGGACTTGTGCCTTTGAATTGAGGGGGATTTGGAAGTTAAAGTGTTCGCCCTTCGAGAGTGTCTTAGTGCAAACTTAGTAATGAGAATTTATTTAAGGTCTGAAAGGTTTTTACTAGTCGTTAAAGAAGGCCCAAGTGTAACCATTCTATTGTTGAAATAGTGGACATCTATTTAAAGGTTTAGTTCAGTCTTGATAATTGTCTTAAGCTTTGGAAAAGGTTTATTCATTCTTAAAAGGCACCTCACGGTGAAACTTACTATTTTTGTTGACCCAGTTATTATAGTTTAGAGTAACTGAAATTAGCCTGCCCGGTTGGCCGTGCGGTCTAACGCACGGTTGTCCGGGCGGGAAGGAGCGCCTGGTCCCCGGCACGAATCCGGCGTGCGGATTTGTGTCGAGGTCCGGTGAACCGGTCAGTCTGTGGATGGTTTTCAGGCGGTTTTCCATCTGGCTCGGCGAATGCGGCCTGGTTCCCCTTATTCCGACTCAGTTACACTATGTCGGCGATTGCTGCGCAAACAAGTTCTCCGCGTACGCGCACACCACCATTACTCTACCACGCAAACATAGGGGTTACACTCGTCTGGTGTGAGACGTTCCCTCGAGGGTCCACCGGGGGCCGAACCGCACAATAACCCTGGGTTCGGAGTGGGGTAGCGGAGGAGTGAAGTGGACTGCGGTAGTCGTCGTGGGGTTGTGGACCACTGCGGCTGCGGCAGGGACGGAACCTCTCCGTCGTTTCTAGGTCTCCGGTTAACATACAATACAATACAACTGAAATTAAAATTTGGAAAAGCATTTTATCCACCCTTTAAAGGAGACTCACTAAGAATTGTGGTCCACTTTTTTAAGCACTGGTTTAAACTAAAGTTTGACGTTATCGTTATGCTCTCTTAGAGGTAGTGTCAAGGATAAGTATAGGTCTTAATCACGTGTTAACTCGCAGAGTACCATGTACCAAAAATATTTTGATTTTTTTAGATCTCCTCAAACTATTTGTGTAATGTTGCTGAATTCGTTCCGCGTATAGCCCGAGGTCAAGGCAACTAGGGGAAGAATGTTATTAAAATCGAAAGAAAAACTATGAAATTTGTTTTCACGTTTATTTTCAGTTATCGAGAAGTTCTCAGTTTTCTTGCACTGGCGAACTTTCAGTATTTTTAAACTTATAGTCAAGTTTCTCCAAACGTTTGTTTTGAGTCTGTTTTACTAATCAAATTGCTGAGCTTCTTAAAATCGTGTATTGCTAAACGCTTTCAAGTTAAATTTTGCTTTAAGCAAACTCTCTGTGATCGTTTGTTCTTATTCTCTGCTTTACTATTTACACTGGTGAGCCTGCCTGAATAGTTATATTTTGATTATTTGTTTCAAATTAAATCGTTGCCTTAGTTAAAGTCTATCTGAAGTCTTGTTCTGAATCTCGGTTGTACTACTCGCATTGGTGAGCTTCCCTATAAACTATAAGTTGCCTAATTGTTCTATGCATGCTACCAGAGTATTGTCTATCGACAAATAAAAGAAAAAAAAAACATATTTTTGCTGTATCCTCGACTCGGGTTTGGTCTTTCGCCTTCAGCAGCCGTGTCCTGGCGTCTAATCATATCAGAGTTACTACTACTACTACTATAGAGTATGTTCTGGCACCTTATCGTATCAGAGCTTCTACTACTGCTAGTACAGAGTATGCTGTGTACACTCGTGTCTTCCAGGAGGATGACAGCCGTGTTCGTAGGACGGCACGTATAAGTTCCTGGTATGATGAACACGCACGCACAATAAAGCACCTCAGCGGGTCCAGTATATCATCTGAGCTTTTCTGTTCTCTAAGGCAGGTCATTGACAGCGTATAGTGCAATGACTCCCAGTCTTTCTGAGACTATCACCCATAAGTGCAATCAAATATTGGCACTACCCCTCCCCCCCCCCTTTCACCCGCCATCAACAACTTTAGCGCCTAACTGAACTTTAAAATGAAAAAGAATTTTCTTTGAACGCTTTTATTTTTTAAATGATGGAAGAAAAATGATGTTTAGTTTTCGTAGGTGTCTTAAAACTCGAAATACTGAGTCAATGAGACAACTGGTGTCGCTTAATTCTAACACCATTTCATTTACATTTGTAGAAAGATGAAGTAATTCTCGGTGCATTGCGAGTGTTACCTACAACTCCTCCTCAGAAAAGAAAACTAATTATCTACATTGATGGTAGATACTTATTACAAAACGTGCTTCCTCTGCACCACTCCTCTCCCTAGTGACACTTGCTTCCGTCATATCCTGCAACCCCACAGTAAAATCAACAAAGGGTGTACACAATACTTTTGCTTCTGTACCACTAGATTCCTGGACGCCTTACCCCTGAAATTGTAGGTACTGGAAGACTTAAGGCTGCCAATGCTTTGCTCTGAACATTGCCGCACAGCAGCCTAGTAGCCATTACGTAATTACTGCTTTGTTGTTATCACAATTATATAGCTTCTTGTAGCAATACGAAGACTGAAGCAGTTTCTGATCCATTGTGGGAAAATGCAGTTTACTGAGATATTTAAGCACACACGTATAAACTCTACTTTCACAGAGGTATGATACAAAGTATATGTTCTGTAGGTGGACTATGTGAGAAACAAGGAAGATGTCGTCCATACATACGTTTCCCAAGCTTTGACCTCCTGCACATGGTCTCACGCGTAAATGCTGGTATTTGAAATAAGAAAATGTAATTGTTGGCAACTGATGTGATCAGGATCACAGTTTTACGAAATAGTGATAATACTAACGCAGATTTTTTGAAAATAGTTGAGTTTTGAGAACCAAAAACTACTGAATCCTTTTTTTACCCAATAAAAAATTTCATTTTACTGGTATAGTATGCTCCATGCGTCGCAGTTCCGCTTCTTGCAAGGTATAGAGTGCATCTACAGCCGAATGAGGTGTTTAACTTGCAGTATGCAGACACAAGTCTCCCCGAATCTCATATGCCGTTTGCTAACGCGCGCATCTATCCGGGGAGAGAGGTGAAGGGAGGGGATAGTGACCGGGAGATTTTATAAATGCTATGAAGTGGTTCCGGATAGACAACACTGCACGATAAACTTAATCAGGACTTACAGTTCCACATGTCTGTTTTAGGCAACATTTCATGTTTCCTGGGAGTTGGTGTTTCCTTGTATGACCATTTCTTTTAATTTACTCTCACACAAAGTTCAGATATGTTATCGTGCATTGAATGTAGCCATGATGACCAATGTCATTACGTCGTAATACTTTTTAGAAAAGGTCTGAAATCACCTGTC
Source organism: Schistocerca serialis cubense (assembly GCF_023864345.2). Classification (NCBI taxonomy): domain Eukaryota; kingdom Metazoa; phylum Arthropoda; class Insecta; order Orthoptera; family Acrididae; genus Schistocerca; species Schistocerca serialis. The sequence goes on from NC_064643.1 coordinate 192,395,460, forward strand.
TGAATAGCGGGGGACACCCGTCATGTTGATACCATACGCACTGATTTTCGTCCAGTGGGATATCGTCCACTAAGTGCAGTGGCACATCTGTTGGTAACAGTAGGTACTTGCGGCTATTCATTGTCCCATCGAACAACACGGCTAAAGACCATTGTCTTTGTATATCCACTTCTCTAAGTTAGCGCAGAATTTCATTTGATCACTAAGCATATTTGCAAAGATTTACTGATGGGTTCTACGCGACAATTCATCCAGAAACAAAATCTTGGATAGAGTGGCCCTTTCAGTTAGCAGTTTTCGGGTCGCCAATCGGAGAACTGTAATCGGTTTTGAACGTCATGTAGCTATCGATGGAACGCATTGAGTAAAGAACTGATTGCATTGGAATGTGGCATTAGCAGTACACCACTCTGTCTGTGCCAACTCGCAAATTGAAGCTGCCTTGTGATGACTTGGGGACAGTGGGTTACCGCTGCTAAAAACGTTACTTGTTTTTGTCTCATCAGCTACTGGTTGTTTTCGATGGCGTATTTTAATCATCGGGCTTACGGATTCATGACTCTGTCCTTTTTTGTGCAATATGTTATGTTATGTTATGTCATGTTATGTTAACCGGAGACATAGAAACGGCGGAGAGGCTCCGTCCCCGCCGCAGCCGCATTGGTCCACAACCCCACGACGACTACCGCAGTCCACTTCACCCCTCTGCCGCCCCACGCCGAACCCAGGGTTATTGTGCGGTTCGGCCCCCGGTGGCCCCCCCAGGGAACGTCTCACCCCAGACGAGTGTAACCCCTATGTTTGCGTGGTAGAGTAATTGTGGTGTATGCGTACATGGAGAATTTGTTTCCGCAGCAATCGCCGACATAGTGTAGCTGAGGCGGAATAAGGGAAACCAGCCCGCATTTGCCGAGGCAGATGGAAAACCGCCTAAAAAGCATCCACAGGCTGGCTGGCTCACCGGACCTCGACACAAATACGCCGGGCGGATTCGTGCCGGGGACCGGCGCTCCTTTCCGCCCGGAAAGCCGTGCGTTAGACCGCGCGGCCAATCGGGCGGGCCTGTGTGTAATGGTTGCTAAGACATCGTGAGGAATTCGCGGATAACAGCGCTACTACTATTAAATATTACGCTAGGTTCATCAATTCTTCTGGTCAACTAACATTTTTATAATTTCAAGACTAAATCCGAAAGTGTAGGAAGGCACATCAATAGGTCAGCTGAACCTAATTACTCAACATCGTATCGTTTGCTTATAACTTCGTTGCTGACACATGTACGGGACATCACGGAGGCATACTTACAGATGCAAGGACGGCTGGTGACACATTCAGAGTTCTAGGCGCGCAGTCTGGAACCGTGCGACTGTTACTGATAACCACAGCAGTTGAGTCCCATAGTGCTCAGAGCCATTTGAACCATTTGAACACATTCAGAGGCTATGCTGTAGAGGCTCGATGACCCGCTTGCATAGCGTAAAGACGTATGAATTATCACACGTAACTTTCTAGCCTCGGTGCTAGCGATGAACTGATTGGTTTCAGACAGTATATCAAGTATTCCATGAAGTTTCGGAATTGCAGACGGAAAACGTCGACTTCTTGGCACGATACTTCGGCTGACAACCATTCCGCCATTTTCAGGTGAGTGTTTTGCTTTGGGGATTGCTAGTTCGCATTTCTTAAAAGAATAAAAGTAAAAAAATGGCGCGAAGACACATACGCGAACATTACCGCTAGATTAGCGGCCCCTATCAAGTTACGCGCCCAGTTCGAATATTGCTCCACCTACGCTGCGCAGGGTCATGTGTGCTCTTTGTCACAATGCGCACTCGCGGAATTAAGCTTCAAATATGAAAATGGATAAAATTAAATGTCACTAGACGTGTCACTGGTCATAAAATATTTTCATCCTGAAGACATTAAAAAATCACAGATTCCCAAGACACATTCAGTTGAAAGCCTCCACCACGATAAATAAGGTACACCGCTAAACGTATTTCCATCGACTTCTTAATAACTGCATTCCAGTAGGATCTCGTCGAGGCCAAGATTTCATAGCAACAGTAATCCATGGAATGTTCTGTGGAGATAAAATACTAGGCTATGGCTGACTTACTGGGCTGCGAAAGGCGTGTGTGGCGACCATGTTCAACGCGTCCTTCACGTACTGTGTGCGTTGTCTGACCAGTGTAGGCTTTGCCGCACTCGCAAGTGTTCTGTAGATTCCAGCCTGCCGCAGTCTGAGATGGTCCTGTGCCGAACCGAGAGGGACCCACGTCTTTGTATGTGGGCGGAAGATTGTTTTGACTCGAAGTTTTCTTAAGTTAATCTCCCGACCACCTACAAAGACATAGGTTTAACCTCGAAGATGCTCGCACAATGAAATATTTCCATAAATAGTTTCATTCCCCCGTTTCAATCCGATAGTGGTTAAATTTCCAGAAACAGTGAAACATGACTTTTCTTATTTCCAACTGAGAAGTCAATTTTAAATTTTCATAGGTTTAACTTCAAAAACGGTTTCACAATAAAACTTTTTCATAAAAAACCTCATTCACCTCTTAGAGTCGGAATTTCCCTTCTTAAACGACGCCTGCAGTGCAAGATCTACACCTTCTCCAAATTTCAAGTTTCTATCCTCAGCTATATGGGCTGCGCGACGATGACTTAGTCAATCAGTACATTACCTTTTATATGCAGAGAAGATGAATATTGCTTCTCGATTTGACCAATACTATCATCTGCAGGAATATGAGACACATTTTTTGAAATATCCTGTTTATGTGAAGCACAAACCTGATGAAAATTGCCTGCAATTGTGGCCTGAAACATCGGTGGCTTTGCCACATAGCGTGCGGAAAAATGTGCAGAAAAAATAGTCTGAAATGGAGGCATACCGCTGAATCGTACGTTTTGATCCCAACTAACAAATGTAATTTCACATGATAACAGGCAACAGTGACAGATGGTGACAGCTGCAGCACTTACCAGTGTCCCTCACCCAGTAGTTGATGGACGTTGGAGAGGCTTCCACGTTGCACTCCAGAGTGACGTCAGTGCCCAGCGGCGCACCAACCAGCTGGTTCGGCACCTGAATCACTGGGTGGACTGAAACACAGGTCAACAGCGTTTCAGGCATTCACTACTAGCGTGTTGGCAACAAGAAATTCAACCATTATTTTATGTTTCAGTATCTACAGACGAAACGGTCCTGAATAGACGTCTCTACTCATTCAACTTGCTCCTGTTGTTCGACATCTAAATAAACGGGTCGTTAAGTAATTTGGGCGAACGAAGGTATTAACTGTACATCTTCATCAACATATCTGCAAACATTGCATGTCGAATTCGAGAATTGCGACACGTTTCGTGGTGGTGTCTTCGTGGGCTATAAAAAGTGCAGGACCATATCCGTGTGTAACACAGTAAGGGAAAGCGAAACAATACTTTTTTGCAGTGTATTTACCGAACTGCCAATAAGAAATTGTAATGTCTTTGCGTATGCGTTATCAGAAGTACGGACATGGAGTGCCGTATAACGAAATTGCAACCGAGTATTTTTAACGTCGAAGCTGACTTAAAAAGAAACCGAAAGCACTCAATCAAGAAAATATAGTGCAAGTGACAATCTGTTTAACAGTGCGGAAACACGAAACGCATTTTTCAAATTATTCCGTATTGCATCTACAAACAATCCATTTTCAGATCCATTCTGTTCACGAGAATACTAATCAAATTCTATGGTGCGTCCATACATATCAAAGCTTTCTTTACATGTAGAGGCTAGTTAGCTATGAACCGACGAGTTCTCACTGCTCAACTCAACTACTCTGTTAAGATAGTTTAAATGTGTGCCAAATCGTCCTAGTCTTCTCTGTAGTACACGCAGTCTCTGAACCAACGGTTGGGAAATTTATCAAAGCAACTGAGGCACACTTAACAGAAACTGATGTTCATAATTCCCTTTAATTAGTCATGTTCGCAATATACTGAAACGAATTATTTACACAAGAACGATGAAACCAGTAGAAGACGACCTCGTGGGAAATCAGCATAGATTACGGAGGAATGTAGGAACACGTGAGACAAAATTGACCCAACAACTTATCGTAGAATGCAGATGTAAGAAAAGCAAACCTAGATTTATAATTTTTATAGATTCAGAGAAAGCTTCTTGCAGTATTTCACTGGAACTGACTCAACGATATTCTACAGGTAACAGGGACAAAACACAGAGAACGGAAGGGCATTTACAACGCGTACATACACAAGTCACACAAGTCGAAAGATATGAAAGGGGAAGCAGTGGTTAAGACGAGTGTGGGGATGTCATTCAACATGAAAGGGTGAAAGCAGTAAAATAATCTTAGGACAGATTTGGAGAATGAATAAAAGTTCAGGGACAAAAAATAAAACTTTGAGATTTATCACTGACAATGTAATCCTGTCACAGATGGCGAAGGACTCTGCTGAACAGACGAACATAAACAGAAGTGAAACAAGAGTAAAGGAATGTAGTTGAGTAATTCAGACGTCGCTGAAGAAAGTAGACTGGGAAATTACACACCAAAAGTGGCACATGAGTTTTGCTATCTGGGCACAAGAATAATCGGCGATGGCCGATGTAGGGATGATGTAAACTGGGGACTGCCTTTAGCATGAAAAGTGTTTTGTCAAAAATGAATTTTTTAATATTTAACATCATTTTAAGTGTTACGGAATCGTTTCTCATGGCTATTTCTTGGGGAGGGCGAGGGTAGCTTTGTACTGAAGTGAAAAATGGACGATAAGCAGTTCAGATAAGAAGAGGTAAGAGGCTCTGGAAAAGATTTGCTGCAGAATGATACTGAAGATTGCAGAGGTAGATAGAGTAACTAATGAGATGGAATTGGGTCGAATTATGAAGAAGAAATTTATGACACAAGTTGACTAAAAGAAGGATCGGTTGGTACGTTATATTCCGAGGTACGAAAGACTCACCAGTTTGGGGAAAGATGTGGGGGATAAAAGTCGTAGAATGAGATCAAGGCATGAATATAATAATCATATTCCAATGAATATGGTTTGCAGTAGTAACTTGGAAGTAAAAGTGCAATAAACAGTCTTCGGTCTGGTGACCGCTACAACAAATCACATTAAAGTATTATGCTGAAACACATTCACTACTTTTTCAATAATGACTTAAGTGATGTACAAACTGGAAACTTAATCATATCAAAGGAAACGGTCCACCTACATTTTTGTATGAAGTGGATCAAGAGAAGGATAAAGCAGACAAATCGAATATATAATTGGTGTGCAGCAGTTTTGGCGTGTCGTCAAAACCTTTTGTGAAAGTTGAGATTATATGATGAGTTTTACAGATGACAAAATATTTTTTTTAATTTCATATGTGGCAAACTAGCATTTGCAGTTGTGCTTATGTGATATATAGTAAATTATTCATCCCACACTGACGATCACTTACTGTACTCTTTTAATTGTCAAATGGCAAGCAGTTATCTCGTCTAAATTTTCTTCACGTGCGTTAAAAAGTATCTGGAACGTTCTGGACTGTAGAGGAGATTATCTGAGACCAGCTGCTAGGTACAAGTAATATATTTGAAGTAGCAGAAAAAAAGTATGTCTAATCAAACAATAGTATACTTGATGTGAATCTTCAGGTTTTGGCGGCGCAAAGACTGTTCCATTAAGTTTGGGGTGTGCAGCCGAAACTTAATGGAATAGTATTAATGGAATAGTATACTTGTAACAATCAGTTCCTGAAGCAACATATTAAGGCACTGTTTTTAAATCCCGAGCATCCTGTCTGAGGTAAACTATATATATATATATATATATAAACACGTCTACCAAAATTGGTAGACGTGTTTCTACATCTGAATAATGATGTATATTCAAATTTCGCACCAGCCGCATAAGAGTGGCGCTAGTAGCGCCAGTATGAGGATGCAAACGTCGTTAGCTTCAAATACACGCTGCAACAGTCATTAGCGTTAGTTATCATCAGGACTGGACGGGGTAAGTTGATGTTAGTCGACAATGTCTTTAAGAAGACAAAGACGCTGTTATCAACACCTCAGTGACTTCGAACGACGTCGTATGACAATGCTACGGGCAGCTGGATGTTTCTTCTGCAGTACTGCAGAAAGACTTGGCAGGAATGTAGCCACTGTGCATGAATGCTGGTAGAGGTGGTCACGAGAATGTACGGTAGCAAGGAGATCGGGCAATGAACGGCCACGTGGCACTACCGAGTGGGAAGACCATCCTGTTCGTCGTATGTCTCTGCCGCATCCTGCTGCATCTGGAGAAGCAATTTGAGCAGCAGCTGGCGCCACAGTGACACAACGAACTGTTACAAATCGGTGACTTCAAGGGCAGCCAGACTGTCTGTATCCCCAACCGCTACCGTTTGCGACTTCAGTCGTAGCAAGCGGAAGCTCGTTGGTGGGCAGGAGAGAGGATTGTTGTGTTGATTGATAAGAGCTCGTTCGGCCTCGGTGCCAGTAATGGTCGTATGTTGGTTAAAAGGAGGTAAGTTGTGGCCCTGCACACAACAAGTCTGCGTTATAGACCCACTGAACCTAAAGATACCAGGAACACTGTCTTGGTTCTCCCACGCATCCTGACTGCTAAAGAGTACATCAGTCTGGTGATTCCACCTATCGTGCTGCCATTCATGAACATATTTCCGAAGGGTGTTTTGCCACAGGCACCTACAAAACTATTACCTATACAACACAGTGCATGCCGTTTGCATGCTTGCATTCGACATCAAGGCGTTTACACCGTTTATTACTGTACCTGCATTTCACATTGCAGTGGCTTATCTCACTCTTCCATTAACCTGTGATCTTGCAATGTTAATCACTAAAATACCTAGACAAAAGTATTCCCGAAATTTCATTACTGTACATTAATTATTTTTTGGTGTTGCGAAACCGTTGGTGTATATATGCTACGGATGGTAGGGTGGTACAAGTGATAGACACACATACTCACAGTGCACATTGACCATGACTCGCTTGCTGACAGACGGGGGTACGCCGTTGGACGCGATGCACAGGTACGCCCCCATCTCTGAGCGGGACACCTTGGTCAACTTCAGCACCTCTCCCTGGTATATGGGCACTGCAACAGGTGGAATTGTCAATAGCAGCGGGAAGCGACCACACCGTAAGAGATTCGCACTGGAAAATAATCACTCAAGCATCGTTCATATTACACACAGTGCAGCCGAAATACACCGACAAAATCTCGGAAGCTGTTCAAGGACATTTTCTAAGGATATTGGTGTAAGCGACCTATGGCCTAAAGTAACTTGTTACAGGGTAACGGTGTAATTATAATTTATTCGGTTTGTTACTATATTAAATTTTGTACTCGTCTGGACCCACAGCGTCATATAAGGACATTATGTTTTCAATTACAATAGGCCTACTTCGCCCGTGATTGCCATCTTCAGGTTATCTGTGGAAAGTACTTAGTTTGGTATAACATTTCAGATTTTTAAATAGCTGATTTAACGTATTATAGAATTATGCTTTGCTACGTACATCAGGTGGTCTTTATATTCATATGACGTCAATGTCTCAGTTGCTATCACTACTGTATACATTTGTTCCTTTGATGTTGGTGGAGCTACAGCAGGTGTTAAACTTAGCTGGAGGAGTTATTTCTGTAATCATCGAATTACGAAAGTTTATTTCATGAAAACGTTACTTGACAACTGTATTGTTGTATGGTTACAGGCTGTTTGGGTCTATGGTATTCTGTAGGTCATATCCTTTTTTTTTTACCAGAAATGTTATATTGCTTATATGATTCGGGTTTACGTCGTTCTACGCTGATACGCGGTTGAATCTACTGTTTTTTTTTTAATTGGTTATTCCAGATAGTGTTATAGTGCACGAGGTTTACAACATTTTCCACGTGTTTTTTATTCTTACATGTCTGCTATGTAAGTGTGTATCAAAAGTGGTGGAAGAAAGTTGATGGGTTATTGTCGCTCTCTCTAATATGTTCTCCGTGTCGAATATCGAAATTCCGTCCACTTTGCCATATATAGAATTTGTCACATATTTAACACTGAATTTTATACATGCCTGTATTTCAATACATGATAGGTTTTGTTCATCTGGAGTGTATTAGTGTTCGAAGATTGTGTTGCGTCTGGAATGAAAATTTTAATATAGTGTGTTCTAGCAATGAGCAAAATTGTATGCCTCTTACATTTTGTTTTAATAATCTAGAATTTTTTTGTTGTATATTGTTTATTACAAGTGTGTAGTTTTCTTAGGACGTTATATAGTTCTTTGCTAAGCACCTATGCGAAACTATCTATTTTTTCATTGACTGTACGGACAGGAACTGATATTTCATGAATTTTCGGGTGTTCAAATAATTTAGGTGTTCTAGGATTGATTAACAAACATATTCCATTCGAACTGTTTCTATAACAGTAATATTGGTATCTGTGAACATTTCGGCCTTTGAATTTTGACAGTGACTACTAACAAAATGTGCTTCATGTCACATTTGAAAGCCCACTGCGTTAGTTACTACATAACCGTCGGAAACTTATAGCGTAGTAACAAAGTAATATTTAAAACACTGTACTCCGTATCAGTTGCTTTCAGTTCAATTTCAGGAAATAATCGTCCTTTTTTTCTGTTGCCGTTCTTAATTTACATCTTTCTCACTGCGGTTCCCGGAGAGCCAAAACATCGGAATAATATAGTGAATTTCATCTTGCGTTCTCTAATAACAGATCAACACATTCAGAAAATTATTCACTGTACTGTATAGATATAAATTAACAGTACATATAAGAAACTATCATGGTAGTAGACTTTAATATGAGCAAAGTATTCCACATTCAATGCTGAAATATATTCTCATAACCAGAAAATATGTGGTAGGAAGTGAGAAGATGAAATGTAGTTTCTGACCACTACTATCGTAAAACTTTCTGCACTTTCTTATGGTGTTATAGAATGTGATATCATTGTTACATTTTTCGTATGGGGTCTATCTTCCCGGAGACATTCCTGGTGCTGTTAGCAATGTGTGGACTATGTGATGATACCTGTTATCATTCGATGCCTCCCTCGCATCCCCGCACTCTTATGCGTAAGATCATCCCACAAACACCAATGCTACCGAATGCTTGTACTTGCATATAAAGCTGAGTTATTTTCAGTGTGATATTCATCTAGTTAATGGATTGTGATTTTGTTTGCGCTAGTTGAACTGGCCAGAAAAGAAGCAGCTGTTGTACTTACGACCAGAAATTTTTCAAAATACAGGAATATGACATTATGTTCCCACCAAAGCACATCATCACCGGCCGGCCGGAAACCTAGGGTAGCTCATACTGGTCAGTTTAAGACGTAGGTAGTGTCCTGAAGATGCACATTTTAGTGTGTTATTCTTCAACTTCTCCCAGCATAGCTCATGACGAATTAATTCACAGATGAACGAGGGCTGTCATTGTCCAACGATCAACATTTTTCGTTAGGTGATCACGTTACTATCAGGAGGTGAGCTAATGTACTGAACGCTTCATGATGGCAATGTGGTCGCTTGCCGAAATATTGTCCACTTTGTGCAGTGACACCCGGCCGTTCACTCCTGAACTATTTTGCTACGAAAATTTTAGTACGGTATTATCCAAAGTTTTCAGTGTTTCTTATATTACATTTAAACAAAGAATATGTAAAGTCAACAGTGATCCACTTTCAAAGTTTAGCGGTTGTTACCTGACTGGCCCTCGGGTTCAGTTACCGACTTTGTCAACTAGTTTACTGAGTTGAGAGGACTTGAACACGAAGCAGTGAATCTAATTAGAAAAAGAAACGGCTCTGATGTTAGATCCGATTTCGGCAACAGGGAGACTGAAGTACAGTTTTAGACATAAAAACTGGCCGCCGGCTGGCCGCCACAGAGAATAAGGCCGAGTCGGTCACTTAAGGTGGCCAATAAAACCGACCGTCTCTGACAACGCAAAGTCCGGCCATCTGCACAATCTGGTAACGCTGTGAGATACAGAAGTGTCAGGAGGAAGTGCTGTGTACTTACGAGATATAATGGGGTTGTTTTAGCCCTCTGCAATATAAAACTGAGTAAAGGAATCAGCGATCAACTTGAACGGATGTCCTATGACATCTGCCCAGACCAAATGCAACGAACATTACAGAACAAAACAAAACAAAAAATAAAAAAGGGGTAATCGTCTTGCATTCTAAACTTATAGTCGTGTGTTCGCGTCCAACCGTATCTCTCTCTCTCTCTCTCCTCTCTCTCTCTCTCTCTCTTTTGTTTTTTTTTTTTTTTTTTTTTTTTACCACATTTCAGCCCTCGTCTAAAGTTACGAATCTGATGTAACATCGAAGATAATACGTTTGACATACTAACCACTAGTAATAACAAAAACAATTCCGCAGGACAGTTCGTGGCTGCGTCGCCATCAGCCAGACGCCACCCGCCGCCTGAAATCCGGCGCTGCCCAGGTGAACGCGGCGCAAAGCTGTCAGTCTATGTATCAACTGTCATTTTCGAATTTGAAGTTCTAGTTATCATCTTGCAGCCAAGCATGGGATTTTGCTTACTTTAAAATAATGAACTGGGGTTAAGCGTTGTAAAATTTGGTCTCAAGTGGAAAAAGGTGAAACTTGTGCAACACAGTACATACTTTAGGTATAACCGAGGGGTGTGTGCAGAGGAGGCAGCTCGAAAGATTTGAACTGTTTGTGGAGCGTGTGATTTTGGGAAATATACACAACAGACAGATATTCTTGTTTCAACAAAGATATTTCTAGCATGAATGATTTTCCACATTAAGAAAGTTTAGACTGCTGATATAAGTGATGGATTACCGTTTAACCATCATGCGACATTTGCATTCAACAGGCAAGACTCAGAAGTCTGGTGTAGGAGTCCTGCATGTTCTAATTCCAAACAACAAAAACCAACGGAGTGACTGTTCAAAATGGTTCAAATGGCTTTGAGGACTACGGACCTTAACTTCTGAGGTCATCAGTCCCCTAGAATTTAGAACTACTTAAACCTAACTAACCTAAGGACATCACACACATCCATGCCCAAGGCAGGATTCGAACCTGCGACCGTAGCGGTCGTGCGGTTCCAGACCGTAGCGCCTAGAACCGCTCAGCCAACCCTGCCGGCGGAGTGACTATTATTGCAGTTTTGCTTGAACGTCATCAGTTCGCTCATTGAGCAGTACTATTACTAGTGACTAGTTATGATGCCTTTATCGTTAACTTCCAAACAAGAAATGAAAGGTTGAGCCCCCCCAAACGACGTAAACTAGAGAAAACATTGGTGTGAACATAATATTTTCTATCTGATAGCTCCAAAAGTGTGTTTTGCACTACTCATTCTTCCCCAAGTGTGTGTCCATCACTGCTGGAATTTTTTGCCAACAGTTGAGATACCTTTCGGTCGCAGTGTAAGAATATCGACCGACAAAACTACGTCATGTGTGGTAATGCATGATAACGCACTCTGTTGATTTGAGAAACAAAAATATCCAGGAGATTGCCGCACAGGAGATCAGGCTCTTGTACTGATAGGGAAGTCATCTCTCAGTCACTTGTCCCTCTGATCGTATACTCGTAAAATTTTACGCTTCCCGCTGTTGATCGATCAACCGTCAAGGCAATTCATTTCTAGACGATAATGCTCTTTAAAATACACAGGTTTAATAATTTGTTAGAACCAGTGGGTTTCTACTGGCGTAGAATTTGTAAACTACCTTAGCTTTGTCATATTGTTTCAGATATTGTGAAAGGATATACTGTTGCTGATATAACTGCGTTTTCCATTAGTTTATTGAACACAACTGTAATCATCAAAGAGAAATTAAATAGTTACTTTACTAATACAAATTAAATTCAACTTTCTACCGAAACATCACGACGGCCGTCTATTTTAATAAAGTATTAAGTGTCTGTAAGACGACTGTGCCTATTTTAACACAAATTAATGGGACATTACCGACTTTTGACTTCGAAAAGGTCTCTATTTACTCCATGCCCTGTATCATACTCAAGTATTATGGAAATGGGGCGGTTAATAGATAAAATTTTGTATTCACAACAACAAAAAATATGTCGGCTGAAAACAAAACAGGCATTAAGAATTTTGCACGGCCATAAGGTTTTCTCTCTCACATTAAGGGGTACTGAAAGTAGCAAAACGAATTTTCTCGAGCGTTGTCTTACCATTTCCTTATTGAGTTTCTATCTGCCTGCTTGTAGCTCTGCTAAAAAATAATTAAAAATACGGCTTTCAGCGAGTCTCGATAGGCGAACGAAAGCAGCTTGTAACCGGCCGGCCAGCACGTTACCTCGGAGCTAGCGAAAAAGGGTGGCATCTTTGAGTTACTTATCAGCCCAGCAGCCGCTATGACAGATAAATCGCAACATAAAGAGACTATAGTAGTTGTGTTTTCCGTGCGGAACGACGCTCGTGGACTCAAAAGCATTAACTGATATCCTTAAATCACATATCACTCACATTATTCAACTGAAATTACACCATACTATCAAATGAATTTAGCAGGATAGTTCTGTATCATCAAGGAAGTAAGGTGTCGGTCACAGAGAACATATTCTGCGTTGTTGCCAAGTTTCAGTCATATTACCAGGAAGGATATCAGCTGATGTGTTCTGTGAGTAACATCGGAGGTGACTATAGTTGCGCCTCAAAGTCGTGGCTGGCAAGAGCTGGAATGTCTTCATTATATTTCACTGAGAAATTAGCATTTCTGTAACTAGGTTTAGAGAATAGAGCGTAATTACTTGTAATACATCGATTCTCTGAGTGCAAATGAAATATCATAAATTAATAACTGCGACGATTTATTTGTGTTTTACTGTCTTAATCGGACCGAAACCTTGAAATCATATTCACCAGACACTATTCACAATTTTGGAGCCTCTCCAGTGGATGAGTTGGCAATGTATCTTTGCTATACAATATTGTTATTGAGATCACTGTCATTGGCACGCCTGCCACAAGAAAGGTATGACCTGGCTTCTTACTGAAGGATATTCTGCCATTGCTCGAAACGTGAAGATTTAAGGTGAATTCTAATATTCCATATGGCGAAAATCTGATGTTTCTATTCATGTTGCTGTAACATTCATAAAACAGTTGCAATAGGCGGCAGGAAAGCGCCTGTGAACAAATAATAATTCAGTCATAATTAAATACATACACAGACAGCGCCGCTCCTCGTTCACCTGGGTGGCGCCCGATTTCAGGCGGTAGGTGGCGTCTGGCTGGTGGAGGGAAGCTGCTGCATCGAGAGGAAATGCTCGCTCGAGCGTAAACTGCACTGATCGCGACGCAACAACGAGCTGTCCTGAGGGATTGTTTCTGAAAGTTTTTGTTATTACTAGTGGGTAGAATGTGAAGCGAATTATCTTCGATGTTCAATTAAAATCATAACTTAAGTCGAGGGCTGAAATGTGCTAAAAGGAAAGAAGAGTGATACGGTTGGACGCGAACGGGCGACTTTAAGATTAGATTGCACGACGATTACCACTAGACCACGGGCTAACACAACCCCAGAATATCTCGTACACAACACTTTCTCCTGACCTTCCGGATCTTACAGCGTTTCCATATTGTTCGCGTTGTAAGTGGCGGTCGATTTTATTGGCCACCTTAAGTGAACGACTCGGACATAGTCTCTGTAGGGGCCGGCCGATGGTCAGTTTTTATGTCTAACAGTGTACATACATCATGTGATCAAATGTATACGGACACCCCCAAAAACCGAGCGAGGTGGCGCAGTGGTTAGCACACTGGGTTCGCATTCGGGAGGACGACGGTTCAATCCCGCGTCCGGCCATCCTGATTTAGGTTTTCCATCGTTTCCCTAAATCGCTCCAGGCAAATGCCAGGGTGATTCCTTTGAAAGGGCACGGCCGACTTCCTTCCCCGTCCTTCCCTAATCCGATGAGACCGATGACCTCGCTGTTTGGTCTCTTCCCCCAAACAACCCAACCAACACCCCCAAAAACATACGTGTTTCATATTCGGTGGATTGTGCTGCCACCTACGGCCAGGTACTCCATATCAACGACCTCGGGAGTCATTAGCAATCGTGAAAGTGTAGAATGGGGCTTTCCGCGGAACTCACGGACTTCGATCGTGGTCAGGTGATAGGGTGTCGCTTGTGCCATACGTCTATACGCGAGATTTCCATACTCCTAAACATCCATAGGTCCACTGTTTCCGATGTGATAGTGAAGCGGAAACGTGAAGGGACACGTACAGCACAAAAGCGTACAGTCCGACCTCGTCTGTTGACCGACAAAGACCGCCGACAGTTGAAGAGGGTTGTAATGTGTACTGGGCAGACAATCACACAGGAATTCGAAACTGCATCAGGATCCACAAGTGCTACAACAGTTACGCGGAAGATGAGAATACTTGGATTTCATGGTCAAGCGTCTGCTCGTAAGCCACACATCAGGCCAGTAAACACCAAACGACGCCTCACTTGGTCTACGGACCGTAAACATTGGAAGCGTAAATAGTGGAAAAACGTTGTATGGAGTGACGGATCAAGGTACACAATGTGGCGATCCGATGGCAGTCTGTAGGTATGGTGAATGCCCGGTGAACGTCATCTGCCAGCGTGTCTAGTGCCAACAATAAAATTCGGTGGTGTTATGGTTTGGTCGTCTTTTTCATCGAGGGCGCTTGCACTCCTTGCTGTTTTTCGTCGCACTATCACAGCACAGGCCTAAATTGATGTTTTAAGCACCTTCTTGCTTCCCACTGTTGAAGAGCACTTTGGAAAGGGCGATTGCTTCTTTCATCACGATGGAGCACCTGTTCCTAGTGCATGCCCTGTGGTGGAGTGGTTACGACAATAACATCCCTGTAATGGATTGGCCTGCACAGCGTACTGACCTGAATGCTGCAGAACACCTTTGGGATGTTTTGGAACGCCGACTTCGTGCCAGACCTCACCGACTGACATCGATACCTTTTCTCAATGCAGCATACCGTGAAGAATGGGCTGCCATTCCCCAGGAAAACTTCCGGAACCTGATTCAACGTATTCCTGCGAGAGTGGAAGCTGTCAGCTAGGCTACTGGTGGGCCAACACCATACTGAATTCCAGCATTACCGATGGAGGGCGCCACAAACTTGTTAGTCACTTTCAGCCAGGTGTCCGGATACTTTTGATCACGTATTGTATCATGTGCCACGCTATTCTCACGTAGAACGCTGCTGTATTCAACTCCAGAAGCTGAAATAAACGGAATAGACCGAGAGCTACAGCCAGCACCTCGGCACAGCTTCTCGCCAATTTCTGGCTTCGTGATCTGTAGAAATTAAATGCATGGACTACTATGTTTTTTTTTTTTTTTTTTTTTTTTTTTAATTGGACGTATTGAAAGCTGAGTTTTATTTGTGTGTGTGGGGGGGGGGTATGTGTGTAATCAATGATTGTCCCATTTCATGTTACCTGGGATAGATCCTTTTTCCTTGCCCTGTAAGTGCACTAAGACTGCGTACATCTAATAAAGATTTCAAGATGTACATATGAGTAGGCGAGTAATGGTGCCAAAACAACAATTGCTGGCAGTAATTTCTGTTTTTCTGTCTGGTAACTGAGTGTGACCTGATGTCTGAAGGATGCACGCATGCGGAACATTAGCTCTCCTGTCTAAAATCTCGTGGGATCAGAATAATAAGACCTTTACCATCAACGAATGTAAATGGTCGTTGGACTGCAAACACGTGAAGTACGTTGGAAGTAACAACCTAAGCATAAACACCCGAACCATAGCCAGTGTATTAAATAAATAATATTGAACATTTGGTGTAAAAAACTTAACATTTACCTCAGTATTTATGATTGTCTATGGGTGTGAGATTACTACGGAAAAATGAATCGAAAGGAAGGGAACAAGATAACACCGTAGGCATCCAGCAAGGAAGCCTCATATAACCTTGCTCTGTCCACACCTCGTCCATCCTCCAATTCACTTTTATTGTCAGGAACCACGGGTGTAGTATTGTCGTTACTGCAAAGGGTCCGTTCTGAATTCATTATTGGTTTGATTAAAACATGATTATAAGCGCTCATATGGAACGGACGTCTCTCCCCTTACTAAAATTAATGCCTCGTTACCAGCTTTGGCGTTGAGTTAAAAGGAAATATTGAAACCTACGACCGTGTCGAGTGTGCTAGCGACGCTGCTATGCGTCCTCTCGATGCAAATGTGTACGCAGCTACCGGATGCCATATACTCGCCATTAACCTGCGAACAGGAACATAAATTGACGTTCCTCTGTACATACTGGTTTCGCTATTTCCTTTCACAGATCTTTTATTATGACGTATATGTCTCTGATAAAGCTGCAGGAACACTGTTTCTGCCGAAAGGGGCAGACTAATTAGTGCATGGAATCTGATTTGCACGTCACGCTTGGCCGTGAAAAGGGAGAATTGGCGCAAATGAAGAATTTAATTAAATTTCTTACTCAGTTCTGCTCTGTTCAACTCCAGCGGCCCAAATATTCGTTGTAATTCCGCATTTGCCTCTTCTGAAAGTCGAAATTTAATTTCTACGACGGCTTATTTGTCATTGGCGTCGTTCCTAAGACGAGCTGATTTTCCGGTGTTTCCTTTTGACTTGAGCGTAGCACCAATACATAACTATAGCGAAAGCTTCAGAAATCTCGCTTATTATATTTCCTCCAGCCCCAGACGCTTTTGTCGCTCTTCGCCATTGTGTATTATCGAGTACTGAACTGTAATTTCAGGAATACGGAAACTTTACAAGAGTAATAGCCTCGTTATCCTTTGTCATTTTGTTTTCATTAGTCCGTTATCTTTCGGTTGCCCAGCTACCCTTTTGAAATGTAGGCCAAATTTTTTTCTGATAGATGAACAAATACCACGCAAGGATCATGTTATTCCGACTTCCTCTACCTTATCATTAAAAAGTAATATCTATTAACAGGTCAGAGGTTTCGGTAAAGGCAGACTTTCTGTTTTCTCGGAACATAATAATTTCTCCGATACAGCCGTATTTTAAGAAAAGAACCAAACATGTTAGCCGGGTTAATAAACATTTTTGCCAACGAATAGCAAAGTAATCTTAGGCAGCAGAAGAAATATTACAACTGATCGGTGTATGAAAAAGTACAGAACTCCTCACGGAAATTTACGAATACAAATACAGAAATGCAAGACACTCAGGAATGAAATGAATGAGTTCAAGGAAGCCAAGGCAAAATGGCAGCAGGAAAAACGTGAAGATATCGAAAAAGAAATGCTCGCCACAATGACTGATGCAGCCTATATGTAAGTCAAAACAACCTATGGTGAAATGAAAACCAAGATTGGCAACGTGAAGCGTGTAATAGAAATTCCACGGCTAAGCGAGGAGTAAAGAGCGCATAAGAGGAAAGAGCACAGTAATGGTACCCATGACGGATAGGACTTGTGTGATGAAGTGATTCAGGAACAAGTGGAAACTGATATGGAGAAAATAGGAGATGCAGTATAGTAGACGCAGTATACTAGAGCTTTGGAAGCCTTGTGATCAAAAAAGGGAGATGATAAATATCAATACATCAGAATTTCAAGAATCATTGATGAGTGGCAGCTTAGCCACTACTCAAGTTGGAGACAAGTATAACAACACAAGAATGGATAAGAAAATTAAGGATGTGTCAGATGACGATCAGCTGGCTGTCGGAAAGCTAAGGGCACCAGAGAGCAGTTCGGACCTTGCAACTGGTAATGGAAGCAAGATTTAAGAAAAATTGAGATACGTTCATATGATTGGATAGCCTAGAAAAAACTTTCGTCAGAATAAAATCCTGAGAAAAATAGGGGTAACATGTAGAGAAATACGGGTATATACGGTATGCACAAGAACCAAGAGGGAACAACAAGAAAGGAACACCAAGAACACGTAAGTGCACGAACAGAAAAGGGTGTAAGAAAGGGACGAAGAAGAATTACAGGGCCTGTTAGTGGGATGAACAGTCTAATGAGTATGGAACGTGGATTGATAGTGAAACGAAGAAAGACGGAAGTAACGAGGGATTGCAGAAATGAGAGTAGAGACAAACTTAACATCAAAATTGATGATCACGGAGGAAATTAAAGAATTTTGGTACCTTAGAAGCAAGCAGCAAACGCCAAGATGTACAGTCTATGTGCTCAGAAATACTGTAGTAGCCATTCAAGAAAGGCCTTTATCTGCAGTGCTGGCTGAGGACAACAAACTTGTGTGTCTTACTAGTGCTGTACAATCAGTCCATTTGCAATTTGACATTTGAGCGTCAGTCAATTTGCACCACCGTAGCACTTACGGATTTCTGTTGGCTCAAAGTCTTACTGATTTGCAACACAGCGGGAGCGTAACATTCATTACTCTCACTAAGTGGGCGTCCTCTTTCGTTACTCTAAAGACGAAAACTGATTTTAAGAGAACTGTGAACCGCAAACAGTCACTTACAGTTATCCCTTGCTGCACCTGGAAGATTTCATGGATAAGTTGCGTATCGGTCGTTATTTTGCCAAAAGTGACATGCGCTGTACTGTTTACAAATATCTCTGGATGAGCAATCGCAACAAGTCTTAGTCATTAACACGTATCTGGATGTCTTCAAATTTTTGAGGTTACCGTCTAGCAGTGCTTCTACGCCTGCCAATTTTCATCGCTTTCTGGAGCAGCTGACTGCAAAAGTTCCGTTTCACTCGAATTATTCAGATGACATTGTTGTCTCGGCTCGCACTTATGAAGAACACATTTATAATCTTCGCACTCTGTTTCAGGTGTTGTCTGCAGCTGGTCTTACGTGTCACACTGACATATGTGTGTTTTTTCAGACAGGACTTGAATACTTAAGGCATGTCATTTATAGCCTGGGCGTTCACTCATTGCAATCCCATGTACTTGCTATGTGTGACCTTCCACAACCATGCAGTGATCGGGAATTGCAGTCTGTGTTAGGGTAGCTCACGTATTACATCCTTTTTATTCCTAACTCCTCTCAAATCGCGACTCCCTTGCACCGCCTGCACAAGAAGAATTTTCTTTCTGTGTCGTTACAAGAGTGCCAGTCCGCTTTCCACGAGAAGAAAAATGGTTTCCTTAGTGATTGACGCCTTGTTCATTTTGATCCAGTGAAACCTATGGTCCTGGCCGTGTATGCTTTCTCTTATAGCATCGGTGCAGTTTTGTAGCTTAAATTTGGTCCTGTTGAAAGTGTGATTGACTTTGCTTCGAAATATTTGAAGAAAGCTCTATGTAATGATTCACAAACTGAAAAGGAGGCTCTCTCCATTGTCTATGGTATCACTAAGGATCACCAGCTCCTTTTTGGCAGAAAATTTTGTTTGGTGACCGACCAAAAACGCCTACAATGTTTGTTGAGCCATTATCAGTCACTCCAAATTTGCACGAAGCAGAAGCTGCCACCGTGGGCTCTTCTTTTGTCAAATTATTAATATGAGATTGTGTACTGGATCACTTACAAGCATGCCCATGCAGATGCTCTTTCTTGCCTCCCTGTTGGATCAGACTCAATATTCGATGGGGCTTGTGCTTCTTGTTGCTACGTTCATGCAAAAGATATGCTACGTTTAACCACTGGAAGCTGCAGCATAAGATCCCGATTTCCACATTCTGTTCCACTGCAAGCGCACTGGTAGGCCCCGTTCAGCCAGATAAATTTTTAGCCCTCTGGTTCACCGAAATTTGGCCCATCGGCATGCCACTGCAGTTCACCAAGGTGTCATTTTGCCTCGTACCTGTAATAAGTAGTCATGTGTTGTGATTCCCCAGGCTACCAGGCTGACATACTTTAATTCTACTTTAAGGACGCTTGGACATCGTTCGCAACAAGCAGCTGGCGCGACGTCATTTCACCTGGCATGATCTGGATGGACAACGTGAACAGTTGACTTCTCAGTGCCAAACATGTGGTGAATATCAGTCAGTCCCGCCTCAGCAGTTCTTTGAATGGCCCAAACCTCAAGCTACTTGGCACCGTATGCACTTGGATTTCTTGAGCCCTTACTGGAATATCCATTGGCTCACCATCGTTGACGCTTGCAGCAAATTCCGCTTCGTGGTTCCTATGCACTCTACTAAAGCTCATTCCTCAATCCAAGCCTCGTTGACGATCTTTTACCTCGAGGAATTGCTTGAAGTGATTGTCACTGACAATAGACCTCAATTGTTGCCGCAGAGTTTGAACAATTTTGCACAACATCCACATCACTTACATGACGAGTGCACTGTTCCACACGCAATACAGTGGAGAAACTGAACGCTTTGTTAGGATCTTTAGGTAAGAAATGGACAAACAGCGTGCACCCCCCCCCCCCCCCCCCCACACACACACACATGATCAAGCTCTGTTGCTCTTCTCATCTTCCTACTTCTTCCAGCCAGACCACCGTCAGTAGAGCTGTTACTTGGACGGCACCACCACACTTTGCTTCAGATGCTGCAGCTGCCATGTCGGACAGCGCTCAGTCGTACCAGACAAGCCAAGTATCACAATAACGACTGGACCATTTACAGACTGTATGGCGGGCAGAGGCGTTGGGAGCGAGGCACCATCATTGTCATTCTTGGACATTGTGTCTGTTTACTTCAGGGATCGAGAGCACTGCTGAGTCCATGTAAGTTTCAGGATCCTGTCGCAGACTTAGTGCACTCGGATTCCATTCCTGCCTGAACACAGCAGCCCTCGCGGCATCCAGCTCCCAGAAGCCTGTCCCAGAACTGATGAAAGTCGGCGCTCATTCATGGACGTCGCCGTTCTTCCGTCCTCACAGCTACCGTCATCTGGGATGGGCGTCTCGTCCCAGCAGCTGTTCCATGTGACTCCTCAGGTCGCTCTGTAGTCATCAAGGTGCCTCCATCCTCGTTTGCTGCTTCACCTCTGGATGTGAGTGAATGACATCTGTCCAGTTTTTTGGGCTGGTGTTCACAGGAGGGCTAAGGGCGTATGTCAGGGCCTGAGCAGAAGCTTGGCATGAGCCTCACTTTCGGTTCCGGACTCCTCATTGCGACTTGCGTTCAGTCCTCCGCCTCAGTCATTGCTCACATGCCTACACTACACGATGACAGTGAGAAGGTTTAGAGAGAAGGGATGTGGTATCGTATATCGATACCACGCTACAGACCTCAGAGGTGGCAACGGAATTTAAAGTTCCTGTCTGACGCCAATAGCGCTCGCAAAGGATTTAGCAGGCCCAATGGTGCATGCCTGCTGATCCACGCCTCCAGCAGCTTTGGACTACGAGTGCTCTCTGCCACTGGATGGCTGTTGGCCAACACAATGGACTTGCACTTGGAGACTCTTTGCTATAACATCATCATTTGTGCTTAGTAGAGAGAGTTTCTTTGTTGTTGCTGTTGTAAGAGCTGGACTCTACATCTTGCTGCGTTTTTGCGATGGGAAATAAAACTTAAGTAAATTTTCTGTAAGTTGTACCTAACACATATATTGCGACTGAGATGGGGCGTGCTGTTCGTCTGGAGACCAAGCTCTGGAACTCCGCTGATGGAAACCTTGTATTCGACTGTCACGTTGATGGCCAGTACAGTCCGCAGCTGAGAAAAATGCAGCCGAAAGGAATGTGACCGCGAGTCGGTAACGTCGATTATACAGTACCCGAAACTCTAAAGATATTTTAATGAATTAGAAAATGTTCCAGCGAGGTAAATACAAGAAGCAGTTAAATAAAAACGAAACAGACGGAAAAAGTAAGTAAACTGCTTTCATGGAAAATGTTTGCGGTCGCCAACAGATCATGATTGTACCCCAAGCATGCACATGTTCATCAGAAGCAAATACATGACCTTGAATATCTTTATTGATGGCTAAAAGAATTGAAATCTCATGGGAAGACTAAGGGGCCATATGGAGGATGCGTGGGGGCTTCCCATCGAAATTTCTGCAGCGTACTCGAAACAACCTTGGCAACATGCTTGAATGACCCAATGTTGTTGAAACGAATGAATCACCTCATGTAATTTTTGACGCTGTGTATCGCATGTTGGCAAGGTTGTTTTGACTACACCCCAGAAGTTTCGCTAGGATGCTCTTACACTTCATCCATATAAAGCCCCCATCCCTCTCCATGCGAATTCCAAACTCTTGATGCTGTGAAGGAAGATATTCAGGGCTAGTGATCTGCTTTGGATAAAGGGATGGACGTCTGGATTCAATAATACTTTTGAAATATTAACCTCTACTTATTTTTTCCATCTGTCTCGTTCTCATTTGACTCTCGCTCTCTCTCTGTCCAAAAAGGCCGCACGGCACCGACTGACCGCCGTGTCATCCTCAGAGAATATGCGTTACTACATGCGGGTATGGAGGGTCATGTGGTCAGCACACCACCCTCCCAGTCAAAGTGAATTACTGCGAACGAAATCGTTACTTCTCACTCAGCTTCTCATTTGGCCTCATAAGGACTGAGTGCAACCCGCTTGCCAATAGCGCCTGGCAGATCCGGATGGTTACCCATCCAAGAGCTAGCAAGTCAGACAGCGTTTAGCTTTGGTGATCTGACGATAGCCGGTGTTACGAATGCGTTGGATTTTCATCTGACTGCCTCTGATATATTATATCTTCAGTGTATTGACATTTCTGAAATAATATTGGTCAAATTCTCTGTGCGTGTGTGAGTCAGGGTGCGCGATTTGTGCTTTTACCAGTGGGGGAGGGGATGTCTTAGGGGGTTATTAGTATTATACATGTTACTAGCTTGGACTGTGGCGTTACCCATGGTTAAACAACTATTTATAAATAGATGTTAATGCCGAAACTCACTATTCATGCGTATGCACTATCAGAAAAGCCATCCCTTGTTATATCTTTAAAAGTACATTATAGGTAAAGCTTATTTACAAAATCATCTACATACAGGTATACGAGGGTAATTCAAAAAGTAGAGGCACATTTGTGGAAAGCTGTACTTATTCTGATGATAGAAAACCGAAACATATTAATAGCATTAATAGTAAAACTTATTAAAAACTTTCAGTGTTCGGCTCCACAAATTTAAATTATATGTAAAGTTTTACTCCAGTGCGTGGGAAATAAACATCCCAGGTTGGAGTGCATAAACTAAAACCAGAGGATGGGATGGTCTGATGCAGAGGGGGGAAATCCCCCCCCATCCCCCCCTGCAAATCGCACACTGGTGTGAGTGGATGCTGTATAAATAGTTTATTCATAGGGGTACTGCTTATACGACTATTCAAATGCATTGTTTCTTCGCAATACACGTTTTGCTCTACTCAGTTGAAGTATCTGATAATGATGTTTACTTTTCCGTGTCTTGCTCACAATGTGCATGTGATGTGTGTTCCATAATATATTCTGTTTTTCTCGCTGGTGATGCACATAAAAAATAAACAACTGGAAGACAGTAAATGGTGAATAGTTAAGCGCAATAAGACTGACGATGAAGTCCACTGGTAACATAATATTCTTCAAACGACCAATAGAGAGCACTGGCAGCCACCGGGTACGAGGGTGGCAGAGGAAGGGCTGTTTCCTCGCTGCCCGCCTTACAATTCGCAGCCATTCTTCTCAGCTGCCTAGTGTACGAGGTCTGACAACGTCTCAGCCATATGACACTAACCATTACATTCGTCAAGTCTATAGAAGCACCCTGTCTCCTGCATATCACCTACCTCTAATTCAGTTGCTCATACGGGTGTATTTTTTGTAATTGACGTATTTCCAACTGAAATTATGTGAGCTTAGTAAATGTTTGTTTCATAGCTAATTACAACACGATCACTTAAAATTGTATAAAATATTCACGTTACCGTTCTCGCCAATTACCTAGTATCCTTAAATGTACTTAGTCCACTTATATATCCGTACGACTAAGAACATCTGGAAGTGGTAACTTTTCCTCTTTTTTCTCTTTTTTTAGTTTCATTCCATCCATGAAGGGGATGGCTAACCCATTTTCGAAAAATCTATGGTTTCGTTTGGGCCAGGGGTTATATGTTATGCTGTGGTGACTCTAAATATTTATTAAAATATGGGACTGGATGATATTCTATTTCCACTTATTGTTTGATTTCTTAGTTTGTCTATGGGGATGGATATTACAAATCCCAGCATATCCCTTACAACGAAGAAAAAACTCTCCCTAAAAAACCTGAGTGGTGTTGATTCACCTGATCTTCAGGCTGTTTCAGATGTTGCAAAAATAACTTCAATCTAGGTACACCGCAGGCTTAATTCAGTAAATAGAGCAAATAACTTAGAAGACTCGTTTAAGGTAATAACATTAACTACACCAACGAGAAAGAGGAAAGGAGCACAAGGTGTATTGGCAAACAGAGAATGGTACTGTTTGTATAAAGCGTTTATTTTGCATTTTGTTTACGACCTTCCACTAAGGAAGGGATTCTATTTGTGTTTATCTGCTCTGCATAGTAACTAACAGTTCTTGATAAAACTTTACGTAGTTTTCGTGTTACATTTCTTAGTGTTTTCTTGATCGTTTAGAACAGAAAACTCCCTAAAACCGTCTTTTGTTTGTTTCGCGGCCGTTAGCCACTAGTCACTTGAATCAGCAGTTGTCTTGTGACAGCCAGAGCGAGAGCACCAGCAGCAGCGAGTACTGTTTGTATAAAGCGTTTTTGTACTTATTTGCTGCGCTTAGCTTTTAAATAGTTTTTCTGGGAAAACCTAGCGTAGTTTTCGCGTCTCGTATTTCAGTGAGTGTTTCTTGATTATCAGAGTAGCTCATCAGAAGATTATCTTGGGAATTTGTCACCGTATAGAGTAGGGTAAACATAGTCAAGTGTAGGGACTGTGGTTGTTGTGAGCGGACGCAAGGAGAATTGGCCACTCTTCGGGGGCAGGTGGAGGCTTTGTCTGTTAGGCTCATCGAGCTCGAGGCGCAGGCGTCGGCTCGTAGTGGCGTTGGGGCAACTGTGGTGAGACCTATGCCTACTTCGGTGGCCTTGGAATCACATGGAACCCCTGATGTCGCTGCGTCTTCCGGCAGTGAGCATCTTACCAGTCAGCCATCACTCCAGGGTGAATGGCGGACAGTGGTGGGCTCGCGCGTGCCTGGCCGAAAGGCGAAGGTGGGATCTGGCCGCGTGGCAGCTGCCTTACCCCTTTCCAACAGGTACGGGGTGCTTCCTAGTGGTGATGACATCGTTTCCGAGCCACCACAGGATGCCTCGCCTGTTGGGCCAGTGGCCGATTCTCCGGCAAGGTCCCGACAGAGGGCGGGCCTATTAGTTATAGGGAGCTCCAACGTTAGGCGGGTTATGGAGCCCCTCAGGAACATAGCGGGTAGGTCGGGGAAGAATGCCAGTGTGCACTCGGTGTGCTTGCCGGGGGGTCTCGTCCGTAATGTGGAGGAGGCCCTTCCGGCAGCTATTGAACGCACTGGGTGTGACCGGCTGCAGATAGTAGCACATGTCGGAACGAATGACGCCTGCCGCTTGGGTTCTGAGGCCATCCTTGGTTCCTTCCGGCGGCTGGCTGATTTGGTGAAGACAACCAGCATCGCACGCGGAGTGCAAGCTGAGCTTAATATCTGCAGCATAGTGCCCAGAGTCGATCGCGGTCCTCTGGTTTGGAGCCGTGTGGAGGGTCTAAACCAGAGGCTCAGACGACTCTGCGACTATAATGGTTGCAAATTCATCGACCTCCGTTATTGGGTGGAGAACTGTAGGGCCCCCCTAGACAGGTCAGGCGTGCACTACACACCGGAAGCAGCTACTAGGGTAGCAGAGTACGTGTGGCGTGCACACGGGGTTTTTTAGGTTAGAGGGACCCCCCCCCCCCCCTTGGGCGAAACGATAAAATACCTGACGGCTTACCAGAGAGGACATTATCATCGTTGATAAAGAACGACCGTCCTCAGAGACCAAAAACAGGAAAAGTTAACGTAATATTGGTAAACTGCAGGAGTATCCAGGGCAAGGTTCCTGAATTAGTATCTCTTATTGAAGGAAATAGTGCGCATATAGTATTAGGAACGGAAAGTTGGTTAAAACCGGAAGTGAACAGTAACGAAATCCTAGACACAGAATGGAATATATACCGCAAGGATAGGATAAACGCCAATGGTGGAGGAGTATTTATAGCAGTAAAGAATTCAATAATATCCAGTGAAGTTATTAGCGAATGCGAATGTGAAATAATCTGGGTTAAGCTAAGTATCAAAGGTGGGTCAGATATGATAGTCGGATGCTTCTATAGACCACCTGCATCAGCAACCGTAGTAGTTGAGCGCCTCAGAGAGAACCTGCAGAACGTCGTGAAGAAGTTTCGTGATCATACTATTGTAATAGGGGGAGACTTCAATCTACCAGGTATAGAATGGGATAGTCACACAATCAGAACTGGAGCCAGGGACAGAGACTCTTGTGACATTATCCTGACTGCCTTGTCCGAGAATTACTTCGAGCTGATAGTTAGAGAACCAACTCGTGAAGCTAACGTTTTAGACCTCATAGCAACAAATAGACCGGAACTTTTCGGCTCCGTGAATGTAGAAGAGGGTATCAGTGATCATAAGTCAGTGGTTGCATCAATGACTACAAGTGTAATAAGAAATGCCAAGAAAGGAAGGAAAATATATTTGCTTAACAAGAGTGATAGGGCACAAATCGCAGAATATCTGAGTGACCACCATCAAACGTTCATTTCTGAGGAAGAGGATGTGGAACAAAAATGGAAAAAATTCAGAAACATCGTCCAGTACGCCTTAGATAAGTTCGTACCGACTAAGGTCCAAAGCGAGGGGAAAGATCCACCGTGGTATAACAATCATGTACGAAAGGTACTACGGAAACAAAGAAAGCTTCATCATAGGTTTAAGAGTAGTCGAATCATAGCTGATAAGGAAAAGCTGAACGAAGCGAAAAAGAGCGTAAAGAGAGCAATGAGAGAAGCATTCAACGAATTCGAACATAAAACATTGGCAAACAATCTAAACAAGAACCCTAAAAAGTTTTGGTCATATGTAAAATCGGTAAGCGGATCTAAATCCCCTATTCAGTCACTCGTTGACCACGATGGCACCGAAACAGAGGACGACCGAAGAAAGGCAGAAATACTGAATTCAGTGTTCCGAAACTGTTTCACTGCGGAAAATCGTAACACGGTCCCTGACTTCAGCCGTCGCACGGACGCCAAAATGGAAAATATTGAAATAAACGATATCGGAATTGAAAAACAACTGCTATCACTTAGTAGCGGAAAAGCATCCGGACCAGACGAGATACCCTTAAGATTCTACAGTGATTATGCTAAAGAACTTGCCCCCTTTCTATCAGCAATTTATCGTAGATCGCTGGAAGAACGTAAAGTACCTAGCGACTGGAAGAAAGCGCAGGTCGTTCCCATTTTCAAGAAGGGTCATAAATCAGATGCGAATAATTATAGGCCTATTTCGCTTACGTCATTGTAGAATAATGGAACATGTTTTGTGTTCTCGTATTATGACGTTCTTAGATAATACAAATCTCCTTCATCATAACCAACATGGATTCCGCAAACAGAGATCATGTGAAACTCAGCTCGCCCTATTTGCCCAAGAAATTCACAGTGCCGTAGACACTGGCGAGCAGATTGATGCCGTATTCCTGGACTTCAGGAAGGCATTTGATACGGTTCCGCACTTACGTTTAGTGAAAAAAATACGAGCTTACGGAATATCGGACCAGGTTTGTGATTGGATTCAGGATTTCCTAGAAGAAAGAACACAACATGTCATTCTTAACGGTTCAAAATCTGCAGATGTAGAGGTAATTTCGGGAATACCGCAAGGAAGCGTGATAGGACCTTTATTGTTTACAATATACATAAATGACTTAGTTGACAACATCGGTAGCTCCGTGAGGCTATTTGCAGATGACACGGTTGTCTACAAGAAAGTAGCAACATCAGAAGACTCGTACGTACTCCAGGAAGACCTGCAGAGGATTAATGCATGGTGCGACAGCTGGCAGCTTTCCCTAAACGTAGATAAATGTAATATAATGCGCATACATAGGGGCAGAAATCCATTCCAGTACGATTATGCCATAGGTGGTAAATCATTGGAAGCGGTAACGACCGTAAAATACTTAGGAGTTACTATCCGGAGCGATCTGAAGTGGAATGATCACATAAAACAAATAGTGGGAAAAGCAGGCGCCAGGTTGAGATTCATAGGAAGAATTCTAAGAAAATGTGACTCATCGACGAAAGAAGTAGCTTACAAAACGCTTGTTCGTCCGATTCTTGAGTATTGCTCATCAGTATGGGACCCTTACCAGGTTGGATTAATAGAAGAGATAGACATGATCCAGCGAAAAGCAGCGCGATTCGTCATGGGGACATTTAGTCAGCGCGAGAGCGTTACGGAGATGCTGAACAAGCTCCAGTGGCGGACACTTCAAAAAAGGCGTTACGCAATACGGAGAGGTTTATTATCGAAATTACGAGAGAGCACATTCCGGGAAGAGATGGGCAACATATTACTACCGCCCACATATATCTCGCGTAATGATCACAACGAAAAGATCCGAGAAATTAGAGCAAATACGGAGACTTACAAGCAGTCGTTCTTCCCACGCACAATTCGTGAATGGAACAGGGAAGGGGGGATCAGATAGTGGTACAATAAGTACCCTCCGCCACACACCGTAAGGTGGCTCGCGGAGTATAGATGTAGATGTAGATGTATTCAAATATATTTTTAATCGGATAATTATGCAAATAAGTAAAGAATTTAAAAAAAAAATCATAAATAAATTAATCACAGGTAAGGGGATTATTCCTCTTTACAAAATTTATTTATTACTTATTATTCGTAATTTAAATAGCGAATAACGTGGAATGTTACAGCATTTACTTTCTTTACTTCATTGACAGAATTTAATAAATACCTTTTGTTTCTGTGGCTCAGTACCGTTTCTAGTTGACAAATGGTTTGTTCAGAAATATGCCTCAGTTACTCCTTGGGTTATGTTCCGGATTGCAAAGCTAGAGAAAAAAGCCGGGCCATTGTTTTGGAGTACATGTTGTAATGTAGGTTCCCCTCTAACTGGTTCCGCAAGTCGGTTCAGATACTGGAGGAAGGCAAGGGCACATCTACATGCCTAATAACACACTGCAATGTGCACCAACTTTTGGGCTGAGCACAGCTTTACTTGCTCCAAAGCGTAACGAATGCAACGTAAATACGCTTTGTAGGTGGATGGAGCACAGTTCAACTATCTTTGCACTTGCCAGTAATCCCCCCCCCCCCCCTCGCTCCCTCACTGGTGACATACTGAAGTACTCTACATAAGTAGCAAATGCAATGAACAGAAACTCTTATTCTACAGTATCTTCCTCCATTGTACCAAGGTTGCATACTGAAGTACTCTACATAAGTACAAAATGCAGTCAACAGTAACTCTTAATCTACAATGTCTTCCTCCATTGTACCAAGGTTGGTATTAGTATTAGATACGTGCATTTCATTGCTGTAATTACTTACTTCGTCCTTGTTTGCAGTGCTACGAAGTGAGTGAACGAACTTAAGAACTCCGTCATCGCTAATAACTAACACCAATAGACTTAAAATAAGTCTCCTAAAGCTTTTTTGGAAGGCTGCTGAACGACCAGTCACCCAGATCTGAGTAAGCTATTGCGTTAAATCATGAAATAGCTCCGAAATGATGAAATACATCCAACAAACGCATACGCGGTTACATAATTTTGAGACTGAAACATCTGGAAAGGGACACTGGGTTAATAATTTGCAGTAGGCTAAAATGCTTTTTAGTGAGAAAGTGTCAATAGACTATAGGAAAATATTTTTCGCCTTTCTACATCAACTGCAATTACAGCGGCAATGCCTTAACCCCGATTTACCTGAGTTGCTGCCCATGACCAAGAAAGGTTTCCAACAATCTACAGACATGTAATAGCCATTGAAATGTTTGAGAAGTAGTTTTACAAGTTTCAGTTGGTGCTATGACGTAAAAAGGAAATTTATTTTGTACGTGATTTGGGGTGTGAAGCCAGCGTGGAATCACAACGACGGTATTTGCCAAAATAATTGATAATTTTTCAGTTTTTTATAGAAAAGATTATTGTTTGTCAGTCTTACATCGTTAACCTGAAATAAAGGCGATTTCAGGAGATGTAACACACCGATATCTTCTTCCCACGTATAGAATGTATTTTCTTTTGCGCGTGATAACTGGAAATCTTTGAAAATAAAATAAAGTTGTTGATGAGAATTTTGGAAAAAGAGCAGGTCTGAAAACTAATTTCAAAGTAAAAATACATTGGATTAATAAATGAGAAAGTGTTGGAACAGGAAGTCTCAGTCGATATCAGATTTATCAATTATTCCTAAAGATTTTTATTCTCAGACGATGAACAGATACTTCTATTAATGCAGATTAATATGGTTTCGAATAAATATTTTCATTCGCTATTCACGAATAGCGAATACAGTTTGTTACCTGTATTCGTTATACGCCAGTCGAATAAATTTTGCCCAACTCTGGTGGTAAGGGAAGCGCGTGATGCATGCGCACACTGCAAGTACCCAGCCTGTGTGCAAGTGATCTGAGCTGTTGACACCCGCGTGAGCGTGGGCAAGTGCTCGCTCTGCCGTGTCGCACCCAGGCCATGCGCCTGCAGGTCTCTCAGAGTCTTCTCTCACGTACCGTGGAGTAGAGGGGAACTAGCGAGCAGTGTGTGGCTACTCCAGCAGCTGTGGTGATACGTTCTTCCCTCTTTAATCGCCCTGGCGTGAAGTCACGTGTATAGATGTTGATGGAACAAATTCCTATCACCCTGAAAAGTGCAGGAGAGTGGAGTTATATACTTGCTCAGCTGTGTGATGGTGTGGTTATTCATTTGCAAGAATGTATCGGCTAGAGTTCCTACCTTCTACCACATGTAGTTAGTCCGTTTACTGTTGTATGGACTCGCAAGCTGACGTCTGCGTGGCTTCACTTTGGGTGTGCGCGCTTTGTCAATCTGCTATCTGGTCTTCGCATATTGGTTTTGGATGTTTTCAGGCTATTTCCGCAATGGTATGTTGTTGGCGGTTAGGGGCATTTGCTTTTTCTTATACCACGCCATCCTCGGAAGGGATTTGTTATTAATAGTTGTCGGTCTGATGGTTTGCATTGGTGAGAACTTGTGCTGCTGGTTGTTTTAGACACCAGCTCTAGGGAAATTGGTTCTGGCTCGCTTGCGAGTGTTTCCATAGTGACGCGTTGTTGCTAATTTGGAACGCTTACGTTTCTGTTGTGTGTAGAACCTGTGGAAGATCAGTGACCGATAGTGCATTTGTCTGATACTTTGCACCACCATCTCTCCACTGACGCCCTCGAGTAGTGTAATTGAATGAATTCTTGTACTGGTCTCATATATCAGTGAGTACACCATTCGTGTAGTGAGTATAATCATGTGGAAGGAAATGTGCGGGGAGTTAGGTACTGTACAGCATGCTTCTGGAAGTAAAAGTGTTTTTGAGTTGTTACTCCCAGTTACCACCTGGTTTGTTAACCCACTTATGAACTGTGAAAGTACCGTGTAACATTGTTACGTACTATTAGGAGACCTTTAGTGTTCGTTTCCTACTGCAGGCATCGACAAGCTGACCGTAGAGTTCTTTTTTTGGTGAATTTGGTGAACGAAAGTGTTCTCAGTCAGTCGTGAATCACGTCTTGAGTAGTTCGCTTTGCCTTGTTTATGAATGTTTGCACAACTGAATTGTGGCTGGTGTTTTGGGACGCTTAGGTTTTTTATGCTCTCATACGCATTCGAAAAGGAGGATCAGTTACTAATAATTTTTCTGTCAGGAGTTTGGAAGTAAAATTGTGTTCACAGATTTTTGAGTTGGTGCAATCCGACTGAAGTGCTGTAACGATTCCTTCCGGCAGTGATTGCGTGATACAATTATAGCGTTCAGTGTTGGGGGAGACGAATTTTGGACGTTATTCAGAGAAACAGACCAGCAAACCTCGCTTGTGTACTGTGTCGAATTCTGGGTAGTTGTAGGTGAATGTCATTACCATAATTACGACCGACTGAGCCGCTGCTGTTTGATTGTCCACTCGTTCGCGTCAGTCCATGTCACGACTGTCCGAGGAGGTGTGGCTCGCAAAAGCCGTGTCCAAATTAGCATCGAGTTTAGTTGTAAGTGAGAATGAACTTTTATTAATTTTGCTAGCCTTTTTTGTGAGCTTTACTTAATTTTATTAGCTGTGTTTATTAAACGGGTTTTGATTGCGCGCACGTCCGCATATCCAATTTAAGTTGTTGGTTTCTGATGATCATGGTATCGCTGGTGTTGATTACTTTCAGGTGGGTGTAAGGAATGACGTACAACAAAGGTGTCCACTTTGGTCAATGGCTGTCCTGAGATGTTAACTAATTCTGCAGCGGGAGATGTTCTATCAGCGATAAATCAGAATCGGGGAGCTGACTATCAGCAAGGATACCACCGCATACTGTGTCCTGCTGTCAGTCTGGATTAGGCTAGTGGCCTTCTAGGTACATGGCTGTCTCGGTTGTAAACTGATATCCTAGATTAAGCTACGGCTAGTTCCATTTAGCCTAAGTGGGTTATCACACGACAGCTGAGTGATATTGTATGATAAAAGGCTACTACCTTAGTTGTGACTGACGCTATTGTCATTAAAACTAACAAAATCGAATGAACCCTCTAAATTAAGAACTAGCTCAGGGTTAGCTTAGTGAGCGGCCACTAGTGTGTCTTTTAATAAGTAGTAACTATTTTTACTAGCCGGCCACAGGATAACGTCTGAGATACGTAGTTAACTACTTTTGCTGTCGATGTGGTTTCTCATTAGTAATCTGTGGTGACCGTTGAACTTGCGTGTTTATCAATGTCACTAAGTAACTGTATCTGTATGAAGTGGTACACACGGCTTATGAGCATTTTAGTGATTACCAAACATACAATAGCGATTGAAAGAGCGTTTTTCCCATATCGTTTAATTTTCATTGGGATTAGAGTTTTATTTTCTTGAATTATTGGTTAAATGGTGATTACCGAATGGATTTTCGCTTAAGTTGTAGGTGATTGATTAAGGGAATGTTTTTATTTTGTGTGTATGTAATGTTGCCATCCAGCTGTACTGTTAGGTAGACTGAGAAGTATTATAAAATGTTCAGTAGATCTGATTCGTTATTCAGCTCTCTGTTCCAAAATAGGAGACCTTCTGCTGTCTATTCGTTTACCATTCTAAGCAACTGAAACGTTCGCACCGTCTTTCCTAGCGAAGCTACGCTAATCGACCTGGTTCAAAGAGTCGCTATCATATAAAACTTCAATAATTTTAATTATATGTCAGATCATAACGGAGAGAGCGTGCAGCGTCCCATAGCCAATCCGATCTACGTCCGTGACAGACTGACGACAGGATATCGGGCGAAGATAACGCTATTTTTTACCTCGAGGCTGTTCAAATATTGCAGTAAGCATTACACTTGACATCTCGCCGAAGGCGCCGAGGGACCATGTCAGTGGAATACGAGGAAACACTCCGATACGCGTGATGAAAGAATACCGAGTGGAATTTAAAACGACAACAAAACACTGAGGCGATCGCGTGTCGAGGGAATGAGAAGGAATGTTCCAGGTAGATAATGAAGAGGACGGTGTGCATCTTGAATCAATTAAGAACGAAATGAGAGGTCAATCAACGATAGATTAGGTGTCAGCAGTCAGTTTGAGAATCGAGCACCCAGAGGGCAGTGACGCTCCGCAGCAGCGTCTGATGAGCAATAGATATTCAGCTACGAGAAAACCGAGACTGATTGTGGTGGACTCACGTCAGCTGCAAGCTAAGTAGCGTTTTACAGTTGTTATAGTAGTACTGCTGAACAGAGGCTGCCTGCTTCTGTTCCGAGGAGCTGGAATAGTCAGTGAATTGCGGGGAAATGTCACTGCTATCCAGCTGCTTATCTGGGTGGTAACGTGCTCGCCTCCCATGCAAGTGGGACCAGGTTCGATTCCCTGATGAGTTGGAGATTTTCTCCGCTAGGGGACTGGGTGTTGTTCTTATCATCATTTCATCCTCATCATCGGCGCGATAGTTTCCCAACGTGGCGTCGACTGAAATAAGACTTGCACTTGGCGGCCGAACTTCGCGCATGGAGCCTCCAGGCCAACAATGTCATATGGTCATTTCCATTTCTCCATGTCACTGCTTGGTTCTCGTCTCTTGATGTTAGGTCAAGTGCCCTTGACTACAAGTGAATTAGTTCGAAGTACTGCTGACTGTTTAGTTATACCAAGTGTCAGACCGAATGACACTGCAAGCACTTATCTGTGATAGATACTTTCGATAATTACCAGAAAGGATATCTAACATTCTGGTAAAGACTTTTGCTCCTTCATCGCACTAAACAAATGTATTTGTTAGAAAAATGAATTGATTAAAGAAACAGTAACAACTTCCTACTTCAGCGAACCATTCCTGCCAACTCTATGTGAGTTACCAACCTTTTGGAACTGAATCCCCTACAACCACTGACAGTGACAAATGAAAAAAAATGAAACTGAATCCACACTGTCGTTGACCTCCCGACTGCACCACGGAAACTTTGGTGCAGTAAACCCGTGTTGAGACGCGACCAAGTTCTGACGTTTGGAGTCGCTTTAATCTGAAGATGGCGTTTGTTCCAAATTCGACTCAGATCCCGAAGAGGAGAAACGGCTTGTTTATGAGACCTGAAAAAATAAAATAAAAACTAAAGAAATGTGGTATCAGGGCAACCGTTATCAGTCGGAAAAGAAAACCAAACTTTCTTTTCCCCAATCATCTCTCCTGGATCAAGACTTCAAAGGTTGATGAAACACAACAACGAATTGGCTTACTACTATCACTATCATCAGATAACTACCACATAAAGCAACACACTATACGCTACCAAATTACTAGTGCACACCATGAAGATGACGTGCTACAGACGCGAAAGTTAACCGACAGGAAGAAGATGAAGTGATATGCAAATAATTAGTTTTTCAGAGCATTCACACAAGGTTGGCGCCCGTGACAACATCTACAACGTGCTGACATGAGGAAAGTTTCCAACCGATTTCTCATACACAAACAGCAGTTGACTGGCGTTGCCTGGTGAAACATTGTGATGCCTCGTGTAAGGAGGAGAAATGCGTACCACCACGTTTCCGACGTTGATAAAGGTCGGATTGTAACCTATCGCGATTACGGTTTATAGTATCGCGACATTGCTGCTCGCGTTGGTCGAGATCCAATGACTGTTAGCAGAATATGGACTCGGTGGGTTCAGGAGTATA
Source organism: Schistocerca serialis cubense (assembly GCF_023864345.2). Lineage (NCBI taxonomy): Eukaryota > Metazoa > Arthropoda > Insecta > Orthoptera > Acrididae > Schistocerca > Schistocerca serialis. The sequence continues at coordinate 192,430,837 of NC_064643.1, forward strand.
ACACGGAACGCCATGCTGGATCCCCACGGCCTCGTATCAATAGCAGTCGAGATGACAGGCATCTTATCCGCATGGCTGTAGCGGATCGTGCAGCCACGCCTCGATCCCTGAATCAACAGATGGGGATGTTTGCAAGACAACAACCATCTGCACGAACAGTTCGACGACGTTGGCAGCAGCATGGACAATCAGCTCGGAGACCATGGCTGCGGTTACCCTTGACGCTGCATCACAGACAGGAGCGCCTGCGATGGTGTACTGAACGACGAAACTGCGTGCACGAGTGGCAAAACGTCGTTCTATCGGATGAATCCAAGTTCTGTTTACAGCATCATGATGGTCGCATCCGTGTTTGGCGACATCGCGGTGAACGCACATTGGAATCGTATATTCGTCATCGCCATACTGGCGTATCACCCCGCATGATGGTATGGGGTGCCACTGGTTACACGTATCGGTCACCTCTTGTTCGCATTGACGCCACTTTGAACAGTGGACGTTACATTTCAGATGTGTTGCGACACGTGGCTCTACCCTTCATTCGATCCCTGCGAAACCTTACATTTCAGGAGGATAAAGCACGACCGCATGTTGCACGTCCTGTACGGGCCTTTCTGGATACAGAAAATGTTCGACTTCTGCCCTGGCCACCACATTCTCCAGATCTCTCACCGATTGAAAACGTCTGGTCAATGGTGGCCGAGCAACTGGCTCGTCACAATATGCCAGTCACTACTCTTGATGAACAGTGGCATCGTGTTGAAGCCGCGTGGGCAGCTGTACCTATACACGCCATCCAAGCACTGTTTGACTCGATGCCCAGGCGTATCAAGGCCGTTATTACGGCCAGAAGTGGTTGTTCTGTGTACTGATTTCTCGGGATCTATGCACCCAAATTGTGTGAAAATGTAATCGCATGTGAGTTCTAGTATAATATATTTGTCCAATGAATACCAGTTTATCATCTGCATTTCTTCTTGGTGTAGGAATTCTAATGTCCAGTAGTGTATCTTAATAAATCCTAATATTATAATATAAACAATTAATTAATCACATAGAACAAGATGAAGCCTCAGCAGTTATGCTGACTGAGGAGTTTAAACAAAGTGTCTTTGGACTAATACAGTCACTCTTAGAGTGTGTGCTTAACAAAGGCAACTGCTCGCACACACAGCGCGCACACCCGCTCTTCCGTGTGCCATCGGTATACAAGAATAACTTGCCACATAACAATCATAGACTTCTGAGCAGATTTTATGGCTACCGAACATAGGCAATGCACCGTTCGCGTACCACACAGTGCACTGTATCTATCATGTAACGCCCGTGTGCAAAAACCGGCTGCAAAAGCTGGTAGTACTCCTCTTAAAGTGCAGAAAGGCACTTCTCCACCTCGACTGGGAGCGCTGTGCATCCCGTCGGGAAAAGTCACCAACCACTCCACCAGGCTGTTGTAGCCACACAGCGACCACGCCCTGTCCATCCCGCACTGAAGTCCGTCTTACAAACCCACAGCACACCAGACTCTCGAGGGCTCTCGCTCACGGCGGTACCCAGTACTCGCTCGTTTGTCTCCGTGCAGCGGCTGACTACAGACCTTTAAAGCCCAGCCTGTGATCTTGCAACGTAAATCACTTAAATATATTACCTAGACGAATGTATTCCAAAAATTTCATTACCCTACATTACTTATGTTTCGGTACAGCGATTTTTTCCCGTCCTTGTACTTCGAAAAGAAGATTGGATTTCAAAGGTCGAGGCTGAAGAGGAAAGCGCAAGTGTACTAGACTAAAGACGAAAAGAAGAACTGCAAGTGAGGAGACTACATTTAAATCATCGCAGAAAACGTGGAAGAAGAAACCGAAAATACATCAGAAGACAGAAGCAGTCACACTGAGAGAATGGAATTATATCTTGGTTTCTTCGGGAAGCAAACCGAGTTGATTCGTCGTACGTGAGACAGGAAAATACGGCGAGTTTTACCGTTCTGAAGATTGACTGCAAGTGTAGATCAGTTAATATTGTTATGTGCATTGAACTGTGAATTATGTTAAAAGAGGGCCGGCCGCGGTGGTCTAGTGGTTCTAGGCGCTCAGTCCGGAACCGCGCGACTGCTACGGTCGCAGGTTCGAATTCTGCCTCGGGCATGGATGTGTGTGGTGTCCTTAGGTTAGTTAGATTTAAGTAGTTCTGAGTTCTAGGGGACTGATGACCACAGATGTTAAGTCCCATAGTGCTCAGAGCCATTTATGTTAAAAGAGTGAACAGTGAGACGGCTAAGGCTGCGATCATATTGTTTGTGTTAAGTAAATAACAGGGCAATCTGCCATATAAAATCTAGTCATGCAGACATTATTGTTCAAAGTGTTAAACTTGTCGTACTTGTTTATAGATCAAAACTTTTCTAGTTTACTTAACCAAGGTACGAGACGTTGGAACAAACACTAGACATTTATTTGAATTTTTATCAGTTAGTTTTCTAACCTACGCGCCAGCCACCGCTATTTTTCTGTGGTCCAGTGGATTTGCAAAAGCAAGCAGCATTCCAACGGCAGCAAGCAACTTCCTCGGCTGCAGCGCGCCTCGCGGTGAGCCATATCTGAGATCCAACGATTACCATTCAGCCATCTTTTCGATGTTATATCACGTGGAATTAAATGTAGTGTTGGCAAACTGTTAAATGAAATTCAATAAAGACCAGGGAGCACTATTATCATGTCCTTAAGAAATAATCAATATTCCACGGCATATCAATTTATTTAACAGCAATATAATTCTCTATCATAGAATCTGCGATTGTACACAATAATCGCAACTGTATAAACATCTAAGCCTGTATAAGAATGATCTTATTAATAATTTTCTCAGCGCAATGAATACATTAATGAGCTGTAAAAGAAAAAGGTCGAGCATAATTTTGCTAAACATACAAGACTGAATTCAGGAATCAAAATGACATGCATAATCAAAGATTATACTTAATTGAGAGTTATGCTAACATTTCATTTTCTTTTTTCAGAAGTGTGGTCATACAACGTATCAAGTACCCCTCTATAAATATACAACTTAGTTCTTACTAATCTTTGCTCACTCATACGTGACCAATCCTTACGATAGTAATCATTTTGTTATTATTTTCGATCGTAATATGGTTCGGAAATACCGAATAAGTGAAACACGTCAATATATCACTTCTTTTACTTGCCCTTTCCATAACAGTTGCAACGAGTATAATTGAGACACTGATCCACGTATCTATTTACAACAGAAAACAGTTAACGTCTCTGTAATCAGCCTTAAAACAGGCCTTATGGTAAGTATGTGTATTTATATTTACTTATGTATACCTTTGTATATATTGCTTCGTAAGAGTGAAGGCGAGTGCATGGCTGTGTGGCCTTGCTCATCTCAGTCAGATATAAGAGGAAAGATAGCCACAGGGTGATTTGGAGGACTTATTTAGTCAGTTTTGGAGCATTCAGTATTAAGCCGAGTCTGTGAAAGGGGAGTGGTACTTCAATTTGATCAGGAATTGCTGTTGCGAGCACTTTGTGTACTAAGGTATTAAGAACGGATGATAACATAGTAAATATTGCTATCGGATCGTTATAGAGAGCATGGGGTGAGAGGATTGGGTTTGCAAATTTTTAACACTTATAGTAAGAGGCTTGGTTTTGCATAAGTTACATCTCCCTTAATTAAAATTTCGTACAATTATCTTAACCAATCCAGCATTCGTATTACCAGTGATGGATTAGGTTAGGAGGAAGAGTCATGAAGAAGTAAGTTCAGGCCGTGTTAGCAGGTCTCACAGTAGTTTAAGAACACGAGGAACACCAACGATTCTACCAAGCACATCTGGCCATCCAGGTCTATTTTTCCCTAGGAAAATAGCTGGTGTTTTATATTACAACCAGTCTCTTTAAAATGCTTAAAAACACTTATTCTTCTGAAATTTTCAAGAGATCTTGACATCAGAGGGCCTAACATGTACACTCCCACAAAGCACTATACCACAATCCAAGTATCTTTCTGCTCCCCTTATCTATAATCATAGATTGATCTGTCCAGTCCTCATTGTCTAAGTATTACCATTTTACATCTATTTGCTCGAAATGCAGAGGGCTTTAAATATATACTGTCAATGAACACAACGTAATCATAATTATTGCCCACATCTTCCTAACTGCCTCTAGTTGTTGCAGTATGCTCCACATTGAATCTACTCATCACTTTTTCACGAGTGCTAGCTTGCAACTGCATTCATAACATGAAGTCCCACACGTGTCTGGAATATTTACACCCACGAGCACCCCTTAAATCTGGTTGTGGGAGAACTTCAAGAAGTAAGTTACATGATACCGTGGCGAGCCAAACAATTTTCATGGACACAAAAACATGACATTATATTTTTACATAGTGATTAAATCTCTACGGACAACAGCAGGAACACACTGACAGTCGCTCAATTCCTCGATTATAGCAATTCGGTCCTTGGCTTGGCCGCGAAGCCATTCGATGACCGTTGAGAGAACGTCCTCATCGTTGAAAAATCTACTACCTGCCCCCCCCCCCTACCCCCAAGTTCTTTGATTTCCTGGACACTGTCGTCTGCGGTCGATCTCGATGATCTTACTTCCCGATAAGTATTACCCACGTCTGTGCGGTCTTGAACACATTCTTAACACCATTTCACTATGGTTGGAAGCTGCATTCGTCCAAATTTCATCAGAATTTCGTGGATAATCTGTGTGAAATTTATGACGTTTCGCCCAAAAGAATCATACTGACCCACGTACTACAACTTAAGAAAACGTTTCCAGTTGCCACGCCATTTCACTAACACACTGTTATGTAGCCATCATCCACAGTACAGCAGAACTGCGTCTGCAGGACACCCTCTCTTCTGACAAAGTGCTACTACTGTTGCATATTGATCGTAGCGTAGGACGACATGTGTAAATTAACTGTCTTAAGTCCCTAGGTACAATACATACAAAAAACAGATCCACTGCAGTGGACAGAGCTTCTCTCCAAGTTTTTAACCCACATCATATTCTCTAAACGGGCACTCTTTGCTTTGCGACCGATGTCAATATGCACAAGCAGTTCATTGAGATCCCTGCTGCCGATGGGAAGGCAGGAGAAGCAGCAGCAACTTGGCAATCGGTCCACTGGGTTACCTATTCGCAGGCGCGATCTAATCCGAGTGGATGATTTCTCTTCATGTTCTGGTACTCCTGCCTGCTAGTGGTGCAATCTGCAACTAAGATATGTCGTGTAAGACAACTCAAAACCTGGAGAGATTCTCTATCCATTGAGACCTCTGGTCTGTACATCTTCTAGTTTCATGCGGCAGCTTTCTGAAATGCTGAAGAGACTTACGAAAAACTCTGTATTTAACTTATTTCATACTGCGTACTTGGTGTTGTCTGGATATTCTACGTATTAGTCCATCTCCTCCTTGCCCCTCTCTCTGACCTCCTCCTCTCCCATTTCACTTTCACTACCGGCTCTCTCTATCTCCTCTCTCCTGCTCTCTTACGATCTGCTCCTCAACTCTCTCTCTGCCTGTCTCCTCCCCTTTCTCTGTACATTTGCTCCTCTCCCACCCCTCTCCCTCCATCTCCACTTTCTCCGTCCATTTCCCTGTCCTCTTCTCCACCACTCTCTTCTTCTGCTTCTCTCAGTCCATCTTTTGCTCTACCCCCTGTCCCTTTCCTTTCTCTGCTCTTCCTCCCCCTCTCTCTGTCCATCTCCCTCTCCTCTATGTCCATTTTCCCTTTCCCCTCTCTCTGCGATATTCCTCCTATTTTCTATCTCTGTCCATTTCCTTCTTCCCCTCTGTCCATCCAACTCTTCCACCTCCATCCCTCTCCACCTTATGATCCGCAACCGCATTGCAGCTTTCTGGATTTTAGCCCCACATTATTTCATTCCAAACAGTAAATAAAATGTGCACCAAGCTTGGTGGCGACCATGTCAGAGCCAATTACTATGGCAGGAGGGCGTTAGGGCATGACGTATGAGGAACAGTGCAACCCTCTAGGAGGAAAGCATGCATGCTGTAACTGTGGCTGCATGGTACAGCGCATATTACACCGCAGTCTCTGTAACAAATTATATAAATGGTCTCTGGCATGGAAACCATGCATTTCCAGATATAAGTTCATTAGACCATTTTTGTTCCGTATCGTTTTTCGATCGACCCCAGGACTTTGTACGCGATGGAAAAAAACCACCTTGTAGTTGGAAGCACCAGCTACCTAATGATTTGGTCCTTCTGCATGGAGAAATAACGTATCTGATAAGGAGATTGCTCGCGATGTCCAGGAAAAGCAGATTACAATTCTATTGTGACAAAGATTTTCACTTTTCCCGACGTATCAGTTGACAATTTCTGCCATTGAGTACAGTCACTGTGTATTTTATTGTTTTGAAAAATATTTGTAGTCTATCTAAAAGGCCATTATTCCTCTTTGTGGCCAGTTGGGGCCATCAACAACCTTGGTGAGATATGATTGCAAATATACCGTTTAAGCTTCAGATCAGTCAAAACCTGAACATAAAGATATGGTGACGTAAACACTTCCAAAATCAAGGCCTACAAAAGGAAAGATTGACATCACAGCTCGATACTGGTGAAACGCAGGTCTCCATTTTCCTTCATTTGCAGTAATCGGCAGTAGCTTTTAGCAGAAAAGCTGCCGCCATTGCCGCCGCCTTACCCCTGGTCTTGATGCCGGAGGGATCCTTGACGACCAGGTCGGCGCTGTCCTCGCGCCGCCACTGCACGTGCGGAGCGGGGTGCCCACGTGCGCGGCACGTCAGCCTCACCGTGCCGCCCTCGGGCACCACCATGTCCCCGGATGTGTCCTCCGCGATGAAGTCCGGCGGCACCACCACGTGCAGAGTGCCCATCTGCAAAGAGACATCAAACTGCTTCTCTAGACACACTCACGCGAAGGCCTTCTGATCTACTTTCAAACCTATCAAACTATTCTACTAATGTCATCTCGTAGAATCGGGTGTACTGCCTGTGGTCCGATATTTCGACGTCGTAACTCGGCGTCTTCATCGGGTGTTCCCTGAGACTGGTTCACGAGCTGACCTTGTCCCATATTTATGCCTGGGCGGTGAGTGGCAATCCCTATGCCGTCCACGCCCACTGTGGCCATTTCTAGCCGTGGTATCAATCTGTAGGAGCTCCATCTTCGGTCCGCGCCCGTTGCGGCTCTCTTCTGAGGTAGCGGACATCCCAAGGCGTTCCGTATTGGGTCCGCGCCCGATAGGCGCGATCCCAGCACTATCATGGCTCTGTTGAAGTTCCTTTTGCTGTCCGCGATTGAAGATGGAGCGTCTAGAGATTCATACCACCGCCATAAATGGCCACAGTGGGCGCGGACGGCATAGGGAGCGCCACACACCGCCCAGGCATAAATATGGGACAAGGTCAGCTCGTCAACCAGTCTCAGGGAACACCTGATGAAGACGCCGAGTTACGACGTCGAAATATCGTATTGGAAAGACGGGGACCACCGGCAGTACACCCGATTCTACGAGATGATAAGAAATCGCCAGGAAAGTCTTAGAAATTATTTTCTACTAATGATGACAGAAATCCTGCATGTTCACATACCAAATTGTCTGCCTTGACGCGACGTCACCAAAATGACGGAAATGAGCCAGTCACAGAAATCCAATATACAATAACGGAAAAAGAGCCGCAACACCACAAAGTAATTAACGTAGAATAACGAAATTTCCGGCCTACAACTGCCAAGATAACATATGTCAGTGATCAACATTGCAAGATAACAGGTTAATGTAAACGCGAGATAACTCAAAGCAAATGTGAACTCCTGCTACGTTAATAACAGTTGTAACGATCAGAATGTTGAATTCAAGCATGTAAACGAGCACGCATCGTGTTCTACAGTTGCCAGACCTCGGTTTGTGAGAAGGAGTTCCATACCTCTTATACTTTCTCGGTCAATACAGGGGTGGTTATGCTGTTTGTGGATGATGATGAGCTTGTCGTCCGATGATGTCCCGTATGTCTTCGATTGGAGACAGATCTGGTGATCGAGCAGGCCGAAGCAACACGTCGACACTCTGCACTGTACGTTGCGCTTCAACAGCGCTGTATGGGCGAGCATTATCCTGTTGCGAAACAATCACTGGAATGCTGTTTATGAATGACAGCACAACAGGTGGAATCACCAGACTGGCGCACAAATTCACAGTCAAGAGGCGTGAGATAGCCACGAGTGTGCTCCTGCTGCCGTACGAAATCACACCCCAAACCATAATTCCCGGTTTAGGTCTAGCGTGTCTAGCACGCAGACAGATGGGTTGCCAGCCCTCAACCAGCTTCCTTCTAACCAACACAGGGCCATCACTGGCACCGAAGCAGAATCAGCTTTCATTAGAAAACCCAAAGCTCTCCACTCTGACCAACGGGCTCTCACTTGACATCATTGAAGTCGCAAAGGGCGGCGATTTGGGATCAGTGCAATGAACGCCACTGGGCGCCGGCTCGGTGTTGTCTTTCCAGTAACGGATTTGTAACAGTTGGTTGTGTCACTGTGGCGCAACTCCTGCTGTAGATACAGTACGATTGCCAGAGCTATACGCCGAAACAGGCGGTCTTCCCTCTTGGTAGAGCCACGTTGCTGTCCGCAGCCCGGTATTCTAGCGACCGCAGGTTATGCTAGCCATCGCTGCCAGAAATCATATACATTGGTTGCATCTCTGTCAAATCTTTCTGCAGTTTCACAGAAGGAAAATGCAGAAGAAACATCCGGCTTCTCGTAACTCTATTAAACGACTTCATTCAGATTCATTGAGGATAATGGAGTCTTTGTTGCCTTAAGGGCATTCTTAGCTAACGAGAACTCACCAAATCCAATTTCAAAGTTAACAACCGCTCTCGATGGTTATAGTGTATATTTAAAGCAAACCTGATATGCATCCTCATAGTGACACTACTAGCGCCACTCTTATGTAGTGGCGCGAAATAAGAATAGCTATCATCTTTCAGATGTAGAAACACGCCTACCACTATCCTTCTTGATGTTGCGATTTGTTTTCCGTCATTGTATTTAAAATACTCATCATAGCACTATCTCTGGTGATTTCGCCAGTTCCTGACGACACTGCCACCTTTCAACATAATCTAGAGTCTGGAAATGTGCAGATCACTGCGAACCACGAATCTTGTTGAGGCGGGATGTCTTGCTTGCCTTAACGATACAGATATCCTTATCATAGGTGAGTGACAGTAGAGGCGTGTCTGTTGAGAGGCAAGACAAACTTTTCCATCCTGAAGTGTGGCAGCAGCCTTTCCAGTAGTTGCAGGGGCGTCAATCTGAATGATAGACTGATATGGCCTTGTGTTAGCAGCTAACGTTTCCTGGCTGTGCTGGTAATGGAAACGGGTGAAAGAAATGGCAGACCCTGGAGTTTTACTGTATGCTTCGTTGCTGACGGGAATCGTAAATAAAATAATCCGGAGATATAATAATCCCCGATTCAAATCTCCGGGCTAGATTCCTCAGGAAGATTTCGTCATCAGGAAGAACAAAAAAGGCGTTCTAGAGGTCGGAGCACGGAACTTTTGATAGCTCTGATAGTTAGGTTAGAGAGTTTAAAAATGGAAAATGATAGGGTGAAGTTAGATGTAGTGGTAATTAGTGGAGTTTGGTGGCAGGATGAACAGGACTTTTGGTCAGGTAAGTACACTGTTATAAACACTAAATCAAATAGGGGTAATGCAGTAGTACACCTGCTAATGAATAAGAAAACAGTAATGTTGGTAGGCTATTACGATCAGCGTAGTGAACACATTATCTTAGCCAAGATCGACACGAAGCCAACACTCTCCACATTCGCGCAAGTATATACGCCAACTAGTTGCGCAGCTGATGAAGATTCTGAATGAATGTATCATCAGATAACAGAAATTCTTCAGATAATGAAGAGGGAGGAAACTTTAACAGAGGTAGGGCACTAGAATTAGGTAACTGGAAGAAGATGGGAGAGATAAATAGTAGGAGAATGTGAAGTGTGGGAAAGGAAAGAAAGAGTAACCAAATGGTACAATTCTGCACGGAGCATAAGTTAAGTATTGCTAACACTTGGTTTAAAAATCATGAAAGATGCTGTACACGTGGAAGAGTGGAATAGACCTGGAACCGCTGGACTGTTTCAGAGGGATTATACAACGGCGAGAGAGAGATTTTGAAACCAGATTTTAAACTGTAAGATATTCTGGGAGGCAGATGTCGACTGACCGTAATTTAATGATTGTAAAGTGCAGATTAAAACAGAAAAATTTTCGAAATGTTAGGAAATTCAGGATATGTGACCTGGATAAGATGAAAGTACTAGAGGTTGTAGATAGCTGGAGCATTAGGAAACAATTGATTGGAAAATGGAAAAGGAATACAGCAGAAGTGGAATGGATAACATTGAGAAATGAATTAGTAAAATAGTTTGTGGTAATTATACAGAGATGAAGAGACTTTCACGGGTTTGAGTAGCGTGGAGAGCTGCATCAAATCAGTGTTCGAACTCAAGACCAAACCAACAACTAAGTTTTCATTATATAAAATTTCGGGGTTAAGCCGCATAAATTTCACTTTTTCTTATTCTTCTAATATTTCGGCTGCTTACTGTCCAGCCATCTTCAGAGTGAGCCGAGGTGACTAACGCTCCAGTACTTGCTCCGTCCTTTTAAACCTGGGGACCGCACCACTGCACATAATTTCGTAGATACACAAGGCACCAGAGACGTTGATCGGTGGCAAAGAGGTATGACATATGCATGGAATTAGATCTATGGCTGCGTGATCGATCCACAAGGTGATATCGATGTATCAATACGAGCTGCACCGTCGCCACGTCTTTGTGAGTATACCACGGAATTACAGACAGTGCCGGATCCCATGATTTGTCCAAGCTGAAGCTGCTATCTCCATTAATTAAACTCGTCGCCAACCGAATTTCAGTTGCTTCTTTCACTACTGACTCCCAGAAAGATGAAGCTGAGGCTAAAATTTCAACGTTATCGTACACCATAGACTGTCCAGTGTCAATACAATTCTCTGCCACCGCAGATTTGTTAGGTTGTAAGAGTTGCGTGTATCTGCGGTGCTCTACGCATCTCTTAAGGACTGTACGTGTCGTCTGTCCGATGTGTGAACTGCCACACTCACAGGGGATCTTGTGAACGCAGCGTTTCCGAAGCTCTAAATCATCTTTAATAGAAACCAGGAGACCTACTGTCTTTGCTGGAGGGCGAAAAATCACTTTCACTTTTTGTTTACTGAAGATCCGTCCTATTTTTGCCGATAGGCTCCCCACATATGGCAGAAAATATACGAATTTAAAATTTTCCGTGACTTATTCTGCATTCCGTATACCCACTGCTGGTTTCATTTATAGTGCCTTACGTATCTGCTGTGAGAATTACCTGTTAGCTTCAGAAACTCTTCTCAAGTGTAGAAGCTCGTCCTCCAGATTCCTCTCTTCAGCAATGGCGTGTGCTCTGTGTGCCAGAGCTCTGAGTACATTCGTCGTCTGCGAAGGATGGTGGCAGCTACGTACACGTAAACGTAAATCCTCGTGGGTCGGTTTTCGATGTACTGTGTGTCCAGATGTAACATCATCATTGCGTCGTACCAAAACATACAGAAATGAAAGGCATCCATCTTTTTCGATTTCGATCGTGAGCTGAATTTGTCCGTGGATGGAATGCAGCCGATTTAATTTTTTTTTTTCGTTTGTCGTCATGATGGGGCCACACAGCAAATGTGTCATCAACATACCTACAGAATATTGTTGGCTGCAAGCTAGGAGAATCCAGTGCCTTCTCCTCGAAGTCCTCCATAACGAAGTTGGCCACAATGGACGACAAAGGACTATCCCTGGCGACACCATCAGTCTGTTCATATAATTCGTTCCGGTTATTGAATAAAAAATACGTCGAGGTCAAAACATGTTCAAACAAAGCTAAAACATCTTTATCGCAGATTTTGCCAATGAGAAACAATGATTCTGAAAGAGTTACTTTTCTGGACAATGACTTACTCTCACTTTCTCTTACTCCTTCGCTCTACAGCTCTTGAAGGGCCTTGGCCTGCATCACAATATCCTGCCATTCTATCCGATCCATGGCTTTCAGTCTCCATCCTCTGACACCCAGATTTTCCAAGTCTTCTTCATCCACCCATCTCTTTCAGGGGCGTCCCCTCCGCCGTCTGCCTCCAGCCTTGCCATCAAAAATCCTCTTACATGCTCTGTCTTCTTCCATTCTGACCACGTGCCCTTCCCACCGCAGTCTTCTTACTTTAATGGTAGCGACAATGTCAGGTTCTTCAAAAAGGTGTCGTAGTTCAGCATTCGTACGAATGCGCCAACCTTTTTGATCATATATTGGGCTATATATTTTACGTAGCACCTTTCTCTCCCATATTCTAAGGATCCTTTCTTCATTTACAGTCATGGTCCACGTTTCGGCACCATACATAACAACTGGTCTTGTAATTGTTTTTTAAATGAGGAATTTGGATTTTCGTGATAGAAACGAGCTCCTAAACATGGGTAATGCGGCAAAGTAGCATCTGTTAACTGATGCTATTCTGGCTTACACATCACTGCCAATGTCATTTGTCTCAGTGACAGTCGACCCAAGGTACTTGATGTCTCTCGCCCTTTCCAACTCCCTGTCGACTATCCTGAGATTAAGTAGGTTTTGTTGTTTGGTCATTGCCATATACTTGGTCTTTTCGACATTGACTGTCAGGCCAAGTTCTCTGAACAGCGACACTACATCGAAACTGACTATCATATCAGCATTGTTCAGTCTGAGTGATTTTAGGTTGCCAATGAAGTCCACAGAGTTACGTTTTCCCACCAAAGTCCTTAATAATGACGTTAAGTGTTTGGCACAATCATGGGTTGGAGAGCCGATGTTACTCATTATCGGATGCGAGCAACACCATTCTTATCGATCTTTGGAAGTCTATAAAGGCTTGGACGAAATGCACCACTTGGTTTCAATCTTCGCACAACTCCTGGTGGAAAGTGGGAGACGTTCAGAAGCGAAGCACTCCTCCTTATCAACTGGTTGGTGGGGTCTTTATTGAACTTCCGGTATTTGCTGTCAGTCAGTAAACTGTTTATTATACCATGATAGTCGTCATGAGACATTAAAACAGTACATTACCTTTATCAGTTGGAAGAATCACAGTTTCGGTACCCTGGCGACACTTACGTAGTGCAGACCTCTCTGCCACAGATATGTTACTTCTTTGTGGGCAAGCCTTCATATCTACTCGAAAAGTTTCGTGTCTTATCTTCTGCTGACTCCTTAGAAAGAGGCGAACATTTTATTCAACAGGCACTGATGAACTCTGGTATGGGTGAAATCTTTAGCGTGGGTGCGTAGTTCAGTTCTTTACTTAAAAGCATCATCGTAACGTCGTCAAAATCTTTACCCGTCATATTAAACAATGCTGCTGCAGGGCGGTTGCAGTCAGCATTTTGAAGAGCGGTGCTGTAGCTGCTGGAGTACTGATGATTCTTCGTGTTTGAGTGTCCCTGTTAATACATATCTATAAACTAATTTGAGACGTAAATGGGCACGTAAAATTCCGCTTTAAAAATAATTTTGTTTGTGACAGGAAACCAAACGACGTCACATGAAAGACGTGATGTGTGGTGCATTTTTTGAGTCATCATGCTGCTGACTGGTTTCACGAGGCCCGCCACGGATTCCTCTCCTGTGCCAACATCTTCATCTCAGTGTAGCGCTTGAAACCTACGTCCTCAATTATTTGCAGGATGCATTCCAATCTCTGTCTTCCTCTACAGTTTATGCTCTCTACATGTCCTCCAAGAACCACAGAAGTTATTCCTTGATGTCTTAACAGGTGTCTGTCATTCTGTCCCTTCTCCTTCACTGTGTTTTCCACATATTCCTTTCCTCTCCGATTCAGCGCAGAACCTCCTCATTTTCTTACTTTATCAGTCCATCCGATTTTCAACGTTCGTCTGTAGCACCACGCTTCAATTCTCTTCTGTTCCGGTTTTTCCACAGTCTGTGTTTCAATACCATACAATGATGTGCAAACGTACGTTCTCTAAAATTTCTTCCTCAAATTAAGGCCCATGTTTGATATTAGTAGACTCCTCTTGGACAGGAATGCCATTTTTGCCAGTGTTAGAGAGCTTTTGATGTCCTCCTTGCTCCGTCCGTCATTGGTTATTTTGCTGCCTAGGTAGCAGAATCCCGAAACTTCATCTACTTTGTGACCATCAGCCCTGATGTTAAATTTCTCGCAGTTCTCATTTCTGGTACTTCTCTTTACTTTCTTCGATTTACTCTCAGTCTGTGTTCTATACTCATTAGACTATTCATTCCATTCATTTTTGTTTTCATCATTGCTACTTCGATGTACAGACTGAACAGTAGGAGCAAAAGACTACATCCCTGTCTTACAACCTTTGTAATCCGAGCACTTTATTCTTGGTCATCAACTCTCAATATTACCTCTTGGCTCTTTTGTATATGGTATATTAGCTGCCTCCCCCTACAGTTTACCCCTATTTTTCTCAGAATTTCGAACGTCTAGCACCATTTCGTATTATCGAATGCTTTTTCCAGGGAGACATTACGAAAACGAATAAACCAACGACATTGTGGACAGAGTCGTCTGTAGTTGCCGAACGATATATATACAGGGATATAAGATATCTATTTAAGATATCATTCCATACAGCTCATATACAGCGCCGATTAGGACGAGTTGGACTGCGATACATACCAGCCCATTGCACTACATTAATCACTTAAAGAACGATAAGGAGAAAATTATTGACCTGCGCCAAATGGAAGTCAAGAAGTCCCAATAAATAAGAGACATAAAAGTAAAATTTCGCATTACGTGAGAGGGTGCTGGATCGTTATTTTGAAGCTGAGTAACGATTCCGCACAACATCAACACTACAGCTCACTGTATAACACAATAACGGAGGGTGATTTCCTGAATCCCAGCACCAAAATGCATCCCACAATTAGTTATACAAATATCTGGTGAAATATCAGTAACACAGTTCTCCCTAAACAATTTCGCTCCAACTGGTACACTGCTGTACTATCGGAAAAATCCACAATGTAAATTAGAGATCGAAGCCGAACTGCACAGGCTACCAGACGGTGGATGCTCTATGACGCTTCTACAGATGCAGAAATCAGACAGTGGTAGGGAAGAACCAGCAAAATACTGGCTATAATAAGAATAACAACGGAACACACATCTAAAATAAATCACATGTTAATACCAGTTTAGAAACGACTTCCAAAATTCCAAACGATACATGACTAACGGGACTCTGTGTTAGTTGCGTTACATTTAAAGTACTGTCATTAGAAAGATACGTGTAGTATATCAGAGAACAACATGAAAGATTTATAGCAGAACAAATTTACAAAAAAATTATTCCAAGTAACCAAGCAAGCTCTCTCCCTTACTAAGATAATTCATAAAACATAAGAAGCAATTCACTCCGGTTGCATTTGCAGAATACTAATAATGACAAATAACTGGTTCAAGAAACTTCATTCAAGAACACAAATGATAATTTGGCGAAGATCCCATCGCTCATTTGTTATCTTTGAGCTATACACAGAAGAAAATTTATATCGTTAACTATTCATAATACCTCGGTACAAAAGGAGAAAGCAGTATTAATTAATACACAGAGAAGATATACTTAACTGTGACTCAAAAGTATTGCTGATTTTACTGAAAGAAAAGATTTTTAGCTTTGCTTGGGAAATAATATTAGGTCTAGGAAAAGTTCATTGTCATGGAATAACAGGATTTTTTGTTTACAGTTGAATGTTTTTTCCCGAAAAAGGAAGAAATAAATTCATTTTCCGGAAGAGCACCATTTTTTATTGTTATATGAAGAAAAGTTATTTTTGGATCAGAAAGAGGGAACAGAAAATTAACGGCAATGAAGCAAAGCAATAATAATAAAATGTTTGCTTGGAATGGGATGGAATCCCTGTCGGACGAGCGATATTTTCAGTCTGCCTTTAATCTAGAATGGCGTTCTCAAAGACGTGCAGATTCACCATGAATGATACGTGGATCGATTTACTCATAAAACAATAGTCTCCCTTTCCCTGGTAGAAATACCGGACTGTGTTAGATAAGTTAGGGACACGAAAATCAACCAAGTGGCGTCCAGTGTAAAGACATGTTCCACGCCGTTAATTCACACGAAATTATCATAATAAATATTTGTATGAGTGAGGTAGTCAGACGTTAAACGAAGGTACTCCAGTATATGACAATAACAGCTCGGAAAGCCTCACATCGCATAGAAATTTCAGTATTCTGCGAACTTCGTGAATCACTAAAAATATAGAAATTCGTCTTTCAACAATGAGGAGGTAGAAATCCCTACTCTGCAATGGTCCTTTACATTCCCTTTCTCTCATGCCGTATCCCAGCTATGAAACATTCATTCTTTCTCAGTTATGCTGCCCTACTTTACTGTGCAGAAATGCACTGCCAAAACACGGATTCAAAGCTCTAGTACGGTGTATAGTATAACGAGACAAGCAGAAAAAAATTAATTTTCGTACTGTATTTATTCTTCGTTGACCATAATAAACTAGTGCTGGGAACTGTCAGTGAAAGACTTATTTGTTAGTCTATTGGATGTCATTCGCTAAGGAGATGTTTGGCTAGACATGTTAATGAACCTGACGGCAATTAATAAAGAAAATGAGCCGACAGAATATTAGTCTAGTAATCCAAAGCAATTTGATTCCGTTTTTATTTAAATTCTATATCTTATTATCAAATAGGAATTGACAAATATTGTATCATATTGTTTCAATAATACTAAAGTATTTTGATTTTAATTACTAACGGCATGAAAATGAGAGTACAATAAATAAATTAATATTTGGTGCAACAATGCGAAACATCAAAGAGAAAATAAAATACTTCCTTATTTCTATAGATGGTGTAATATTTCTGATGTACGTAACTTTTCATTTATTAATAAAGCATTTCCTACACCTCTATCAAATGTAATCTATATGTATTTGACGATGCTGGTGCTGATTCCGCATTTTACATTTGACGATGCCACTATGGCTGCAGTACATTAGAACTTTGTTTTTATGAAACAGATCTGATGATGGTCATTAAAGACCGAAACCGGTAATCTGTTATCAAACAGTTTGTGACCATAGACGTAAATTAAAGGAAACTTATTACATATACGGGTTACTGTTTTTTCGCGAAGATGTAGCAGCTTGTGAAATATAATTTATTCTAACAGGGCAGTTATCGTTCCCATTCGATATCTGATGTATAATATTGAAAAGTTAAAAAATGGTATTAGCGAGATTCAAGGCAGTTACTAAAGTGACTCACAAGCAGAGATTTCATTAATAAAAGATCTCCAATAACTTCTTTTGAAGCATGATCAGTAGTCTGTACTGTTTAAGTAAATTGATGTCCTGCTTAAGACCTTCCGTTGTGAAGAAAATTGAAGAAGAAACACTTGCAAGTAGTTTTACACGAAGTTTTTAGTGGACATTGCTCTTCATGTTAGTGTGTGGAGTCCATCCCCAAAGTTTGTAAAGACTAACCTTTGATACCCCTTCACGGAGCCTTCACAGTACAGATGCATATGACGGCTGACTGTGGTTTTAGAGCTGTCAACTTCCCTTACAATATTTGCGGCCGCACTCACGCGCCCCACTGGACTGAGAAGTGCAGAGTCCGGTGGCCGCATTGATCTGCGGCTTAGAGAATATGGATGCGCGCTATCCGTCCAGCGGGGAAATCTGCTAAGAGGGCCGGCGAGTGCCGGATGATGCCTCATCTCGGAGACGTATGCCCTGCCCGCGCCCTGGCGCGGTCGCCAGACGGATGGCCCCCGGCCGTGGCTGATTCTGGGGGCGGGCGGGCCGCTGACGGAACGACGCGTCACTGTGCGGTCGGCGGGAGCGGCGGCCGGCGCAGGAGCCGCAAGTGGCCCAGATATTGCCCTCGCGGGCTCTGTTGTGCCATGGGACGCGATGTAAACTTTATGCAAACACAGAAGCAGGCACCCGATTCCACCACCAGGTCACAGAACGAGCTGGCGTAGTGTCTTCGTCCGAATACGAACCGAAGCAAAGTAACACATGCTGTGCTGATCACACACAAACTAGAATGTAGCTGTAACACTAGAATGGCATGAAAGTGTAGGTACAGCTGGGAAGTGAATGGCACAGGGCTATAACCTCTCACTGAAGTTATTCAGTTTGTACTTTGAGCAAGTAGTTCAGGAAACAAAGGGAAATTAGGAAAGCGAGCTAAAATTCACGGAGAAGAAATAAAAACTTTGCTGTTTGTCACAGACACTGTGAATCTGTCAGAGACGACAAAGGGTTTGGAAGAACAGTAGAACGAAAATAATACACGACACGCTTCAGAACTTGCTTTCCATCATCAGGTTGCATTTTCGGCGTTTAGTTCAAGTGTGTCACTATCAAGACACCAGAGATGTCGAAATACCTTCAGAATCGTGCACACGATAAAAATGCGCAGACTGCACATAAACAGGGAAGGTGAAATCTTCGTCGAAATATGGATGGACGGAATAATTAATTATATTGAATTATTGTTGAAAGAAAGGAAATTATTGACATTTTAATACGGGAGAGAAAGGTCAAGGACCAGTAATTAGTAGGCTTTACTCTTTTTAAGATGTTTCTCGTTCTCTATCTCTGAAAGCAGAACAGGTTGTTCAAGTTTAGACCCAAACTGAAGTGGGTGTCTCTTCAGGCAAATATCAGATAAGTTGGCAGTGAAATACAGGGAGTGGAGAGACACCGGTAGGAAAATCTTAAGGCAAAAGTGGCTTCCGACTGATGTGCCACTAGCAAGTAACATTGCTCGATTAAACTTTGACCATACATAGAGAGAACATCTGCATTATACTACGAAAGGCAACTGAAGGAAATACGCCCGAAACTGAAGGAAATACGCCCTGAGACGAACAAGAATTACAATGTTATTCGAAAACAATAATTACGCCGAAGTAACCACGATTTGTAATGAATCCATGTACATTACAAACGGCGTAATACGCTCCTTAACTAAGTGTGTCGTCACCAAGGACGGCAATGCATCTTCTGGAGTGTGCTTCCATTCTGGCCTCAAGGTTTGGAAGGAGTTCTTGTGGTAGCGCTTTACAACTGCTGAATGGTCTTTGGTGCCTGTGGACGTGCTGCACTGCGTCTCCTCGTCTCCTACACGCACTCGATGGGAATTAAATCGGACGAACGGGCAGGCCAGTCCATTCGCCGAATATCCTCTCATTCCAAGGCACGTATTATGTCCTATCTGCTCGCGGCGGTGTCATTCATAAACAAGAAGGCAAAGTTTCTGGGAGCATACGGTGTTCCAACAGCTCGACATATAGGTGAAACTACATGCGAGGTACGATACTACGTGAAGAGTTTGACAGAGCACTGAAAGACCTGAGTAGAAACAAGGCCCCGAGAGTAGACAACATTGCCCTAGAACTACTGGCGGCCTTGGGAGAGCCAGTCCTGACAAAACTCTACCATCTGGTGAGCAAGATGTATGATACAGGCGAAATACGCTCAGGCTTCAAAAAGAATATAATAATTCCAATCCCAAAGAAAGCAGGTGCTGACGATGTGAAAATTACCGAACCATCAGTTTAATAAGTCACTGCTGCCAAATACTAACGCGAATTCTTTGCAGACGAATGGGTAAACTGGTAGAAGCCGACCTCGAGGAAGATCAGTTTGGATTCTGTAGAAATATTGGAAAATGTGAGGCAATACTGACCCTAAGACTTATCTTAGAAGAAAGATTAAGGAAAGGCAAACCTACGTTTCTAGCATTTGTAGACTTAGAGAAAGCTTTTGAAAATGTTGACTGGAATACTTTCTTTCAAATTCTGAAGGTGGCAGGGGTAAAATAAAGGGGGCGAAAGGCTAATTACCATTTGTACAGAAACCAGATGGCACTTATAAGAGTCGATGGTCATGAAAGGGAAGCAGTGGTTGGAAAGGGATTGAGACACGGTTGTAGCCTCTCCCCGATGTTTTTCAATCTGTATATTGAACAAGCAGTAAAGGAAACAAAACAAAAATTCGAAGTAGGTGTTAAAATCCAGGGAGAAGAAATAAATCTTGGAGGTTCGCCGACGACATGCTAATTCTGTCAGAGACAGCAAACGACTTGGAAGAGAAATTGAACGGAGTGGACAGCGTCTTGAAAGGAGGATATAAGATGAACATCAACGAAACCAAAGGGAGGATAATGGAAAGTAGTAAAGGAGTTTTGCTATTTGGGGAGCAAAATAACTGATGATGGTCGAAGTAGAGAGGATATAAAATGTAGACTGGCAATGGCAAGGAAAGTGTTTCTTAAGAAGAGAAATTTGTTAACGTCGAGTATAGATTTAAGTGTCAGGAAGTCGTTTTTGAAAGTATTTGTGTGGAGTGTAGCCACGTATGGAAGTGAAACATGGAAGATGAATAGTTTGGACAAGAAGAGAATACAAGCTTTCGAGATGTGGTGCTACAGATGAATGCTGAAGATAGATGGGTAGATCACATAAGTAACGAGGAGGTATTGAATAGAACTGTGGAGGAGTTTGTGGCACTACTTGACAAGAAGAAGAGACCGGTTGGTAGGACTTGTTCTGAGGTATCAAGGGATCACCAATTTAGCATTGGAGGGCAGGGTGGAGGGTAAAAATCGTAGATGGAGACCAAGATATGAATACACTAAGCAGATTCAGAAGGATGCAGGTTGCAGTGGGTATTGGGAGATGAAGAAGCTTGCACAGGATAGAATAGCATGGAGAGCTGCATCAAACCAGTCTCAGGACTGAAGACCACAACAACAATAACATGCTAGTTCCGGCGGTCCAGTTATTATGGTGTCGGAAGCCATAAAGATATATGGACATATTCTCCTCCAAATCTTTGAACACATCTCATTTACCATTCAGTGTTATTGTGAGACTATACTCTTTCCCATTTGCATCTCTTGAGCGGTGTATCCGGCACTGATTTCACTGTTATGTGTGAAAGTGAGCGATCGCTTCGAAAAGCATAGGTCGAGGACGTCTTGGAACGAGAGGATCTCCGGCTAAAAGATTCTCCTGCCTGGTCTTCCGATTTAAGTCCCGAGTAGGACATGTGGGATGCATCGACGTACTGCCGCGCGTTCACATTCCCCAAAGACCCTCTAGTAGTTGTCAAGCGCTGGTGGCGGAATGGAAGGCCCAGTCCCAAGGACTAATCTGGTGGTCAGTGTGGGAGAACGCTGCAGAACTTGCACTTCCGAACCGTGGTGATCACACGCCATATCAGGAACGACGTCCCGCAGTTGTTATATCCACGAGACCATGGTAAGTCGCGGTGACGTCAGGGCTATCATGGTCTTTGACCAAAAGTGTCATTTCTGTTCTTCTGATTGCCTATTTTTTAAGTTACCCTGTGTCCAATACTGTAGCAGTTCTTTCTATGTATTGTCCAAGATTCATCGGGCTATGTTACTTGGCAAGGATACGTCATCCGAAAGGTAGATAAATCCTTACGTTTCGCGCACATGTGTATTTCTGAAGAGATTACGACTTTTACTTTGTAACCGAAGGAAATCTTCAGAAATCCTTTGTCGGAAACGGCAGTTGGGAATTATTTTTATATTAACTCTGAGGCAATATGTTCAGACAAAAACATGAAAGCCTGGCTGACGTGTGGGTCTAAGTGTTTATGTGTGCTCAGAATAGAGCCGGTGAAGTGCAGTGCAGTGCAGTCGATCTGTTCGACGGCGATTTCTGTAAACTCTGACTGGTATGTCTGAATTCTAAACAATGAAGTAACAGAAAAAAGCAAAATGTTCACTGATCCATTCTAGAGCACCGTGTAAGGGCAGCTTTGTCTGCAACGGAAACAGTAAACTACACTGAAATTCACGAAAAGGAGAGAAATAAAAGGAAGTTTTAACATTATTAGAGAACAATTTAGTTTAGGAAGAGCAAAGTAATGTAGATAAATAAATGAACATCAACTATATTCAACTACTCGGAAAATGCATTTTCCAAGTAAAACTACAAGTCACGTTGTAGCGGAATTAGTGTGTTGACAAGAAAAACAAAATGTGGAAGCAAGTGCATTAGCAAAGATGCGAGAATAATAAAAAGGTATGGACAGAACCGCTCACTATGCCCACGTCTCTTTATCATACTCAAAGAAGATGAAGCAGAAACCATGACAAAAATTCCAAAATACACAAAAATGTATATTAACAGAATTCACAGCATCATATTTTATAATATCTCGATCAAAGCTGTTTCTAGAAAAATTATGAACTGTTTGTTGCGGAAGCTCAAGAGAGAGAAAAATTGAAATATTTTTTTGTATAAAGTGCGCACAAACTCCACAACATTTATCGCCTCATAAAAAAAGCAAACTGATTGTGTAAATTGAACAGCACAGTGACTAATGACATTAGAACAATAAATGATATTGAAGAACGTATTGTAAAGCAGTTTAAAGTGTGTGGAAGCGTAAGTAATCTATTGACAGGCAGTCACCTAGGAAAAAAAAAATATCACGACTTATTTAACAAGCATTCTTGAAGGAAAAAGTAATGAGCAAATACCTTGGGATAAGATAACCTAATGTTGCTTAACACCATAAATATATAAAAATTAAACTAACTGGATAATTAATTCGTCTGGATAATTAATTCTTCTGGATAATTTATTCATCGTAACAATTTCCTGAAGAACCAGGTTTAAGTGTTATTATCTGGATGAAAAGTCAGTGGTAGATATGAACAGGACTACTGCTATATATTGTCATCAGAGGAATAAGTTTCGTGGTGCGTTTCATCAGAAGAATAAGGTCTGACAATCATAGCTGATTGACAAGATTGTTAAGAATGCTTATATTAAGACAACAACACCCTTAGATAGTGGCTATTGCAATGATACTGCTATTGGAGTGCCATAGCATTAACCGAGGGAGGTGACACACAGGCTAACACACAGGACGTATTCGGTGAAGTGGTGATCAAATCGCCGTCGGGAAATAGAGATTCAGGTATTCACAATAATATTTGATTTGCTTTACCCCTTCTGTGTATACAAGACCTCCATCTCTAAGAACAGCGGCGATAACGTGCTGTAAGCTGTGACTCGATTTTCCTTCCACTGAAACATTGCGCCTTAGTTATCTTAAAGTCAACGGCCAACATACGTTTCTGAGGCACACAACGATCTCTGGTGTGTATGAAATGTGTGCTCCGTGTGTAAGCGATAAAATTGCTGAGTGAAAGTAAATTTGACGTAACAACAAGAACTAAAAACCACTTCAAGGTGTAAAATATCTGGTGAACTTCTTCGCGAAAGAGTGAACAGTAATAATAGAGCCCAGAACACTCTTCCTGATGTCTCTGAAATACCAGTGCTGTTTAGCAGTCTGTCAAGAGGTAATTCAAAAAGTTGTCGTTAAATCCTTCTAGTTTTACAAAATTTATTTGGTAAAAGACAAGAATGAAAGCCCTGTTGTTGTTGTGGTCTTCAGTCCTGAGACTGGTTTGATGCAGCTCTCCATGCTACTCTATCCTGTGCAAGCTTCTTCATCTCCCAGTACCTACTGCAACCTACATCCTTCTCAATCTGCTTAGTGCATTCATCTCTTGGTCTCCCTCTACGATTTTTACCCTCCACGCTGCCCTCCAATACTAAATTGGTGATCCCTCGGTGTCTCAGATCATGTCCAGCCAACCGATCCCTTCTTCTAGTCAAGTTGTGCCACAAGCTCCTCCTCTCCCCAATTCCATTCAGTACCTCTTCATTAGTTATGTGCTCAACCCATCTAATCTTCAGCATTCTTCTGTAGCACCACGTTTCGAAAGCTTCTATTCTCTTCTTGTCTAAGCTATTTATCGTCCACGTTTCACTTCCATACATGGCTACACTCCATACAAATACTTTGAGAAACGACTTCCTGACACTTAAATCTATACTCGACGTTAACAAATTTCTCTTCTTAAGAAACACTTTCCTTGCCAATGACAGTCTACATTTTATATCCTCTCAACTTCGACCATCATCAGTTATTTTGCTCCCCAAACAGCAAAACTCCTTTACTACTTTAAGTGTCTCATTTCCTAACCTAATTCCCTCAGCATCACCCGACTTAATTAGACTACATTCCATTATCCATGTTTTGCTTTTGTTGATGTTCATCTTATACCCTCCTTTCAAGACACTGTCCATTCCATTCAACTGCTCTTCCAAGTCCTTTGCTGTCTCTGACAGAATTACAATGTCATCGGCGAACCTCAAAGCTTTTAATTCTTCTCCATGGATTTTAATACCTACTCCGAACTTTTCTTTTGTTTCCTTTATTGCTTGCTCAATATACAGATTGAATAACATCGGGGATAGGCTACAACCCTGTCTCACTCCCTTCCCAACCACTGCTTCCCTTTCATACCCATCGACTCTTATGACTGCCATCTGCTTTCTGCACATATTGTAAATAGCCTTTCGATCACTGTATTTTAACCCTGCCACCTTCAGAATTTGAAAGAGAGTATTCCAATCAACATTGTCAAAAGCTTTCTCTAAGTCTACAAATGCTAGAAACGTAGGTTTGCCTTTCCTTAATCTTTCTTCTAAAATAAGTCGTAGGGTCAGTATTGCCTCACGTGTTCCAACATTTGTACGGAATCCAAACTGATCTTCCCCCAGGTCGACTTCAATCAGTTTTTCCATTCTTCTGTAAAGAATTCGCGTTAGTATTTTGCAGCTGTGACCTATTAAACTGATAGTTCGGTAATTTTCACATCTGTCAACACCTGCTTTCTTTGGGATTGGAATTATTATATTCTTCTTGAAGTCTGAGGGTATTTCGCCTGTATCATACATCTTGCTCACCAGATGGTAGAGTTTTGTCACGACTGGCTCTCCCAAGGTTGTCAGTAGTTCTAAAGGAATGTTGTCTACTCCGGGGGCCTTGTTTCGACTCAGGTCTTTCAGTGCTCTGTCAAACTCTTCACGCAATATCATATCTCCCATTTCATCTTCATCTACATCCTCTTCCATTTCCATAATATTGTCCTCAAGTACATCGCCCTTGTATAGGCCCTCTATATACTCCTTCCACCTTTCTGCTTTCCCTCCTTTGCTTAGAACTGGATTTCCATCTGAGCTCTTGATACAAATGCAAGTGGTTCTACTTTCTGCAAAGGTCTCTTTAATTTTCCTGTAGGCAGTATCAATCTCACCCCTAGTGAAATAAACCTCTACATCCTTACATTTGTTCTCTAGCCATCCCTGCTTAGCCATTTTGCACTTCCTGTCGATATCATTTTTGAGACATTAGTATTCCTTTTTGCCTGCTTCATTTACTGCGTTTTTATATTTTCTCCTTTCCTCAATTAAATTCAATATTTCTTCAGTTACCCAAGGGTTTCTACTAGCCCTCGTCTTTTTACCTATTTGATTGCTGCCTTCACTATATCATCCCTCAAAGCTACCCATTCTTCTTCTACTGTATTTCTTTCCCCCATTCCTGTCAATTGTTCCCTTATGTTCTCCCTGAAACTGTGTACAATCTCTGGTTCTTTCAGTTTATCCAGGTCCCCTTCTCCTTAAATTCCCACCTTTTTGCAGTTTCTTCAGTTTTAATCTGCAGTTCATAACTAATAGATTGTGGTAAGAGTCCACATCTGCCCCTGGAAATGTCTTACAATTTAAAACCTGGTTCCTAAATCTCTGTCTTACCATTATATAATCTATCTGATACCTTTTAGTATGTCCAGAGTTCTTCCATGTATACAACCTTCTTTCATGATTCTTAAACCAAGTATTAGCTATGATTAAGTTATGCTCTGCGAAAAATTCTATCAGGCCGCTTCCTCTTTCATTTCTTAGCCCCAATCCATATTCACCTACTATGTTTCCTTCTCTTCCTTTTCCTACTGACGAATTCAAGTCACCCATGACTATTAAATTTTCGTCTCCCTTCACTACCTGAATAATTTCGTTTATCTCATCATACATTTCTTCAATTTCTTCGTCATCTGCAGAGCTAGTTGGCATATAAATTTGTACTACTGTAGTAGGCGTGGGCTTCGTGTCTATCTTGGCCACAATAATGCGTTCACTATGCTGCTTGTAGTAGCTTACCCGTACACCTACCTTTTTATTCATTATTAAACCTACTCCTGCATTACCCCTATTTGATTTTGTATTTATAACCCTGTATTTACCTCACCAGAAGTCTTGTTCGTCCTGCCACCGAACTTCACTAATTCCCACTATATCTAACTTTAACCTATCCATTTCCCTTTTTAAATTTTCTAACCTACCTGCCCGTTTAAGGGAACTGACATTCCACGCTCCGATCCGTAGAACGCCAGTTTTCTTTCTCCTGATAACGACGTCCTCTTGAGTATTCCCCGCCCGGAGATCCGAATGGGGGACTATTTTACCTCCGGAATATTCTACCCAAGAGGACGCCATCATCATTTAATCATACAGTAAAGCTGCATGCCCTCGGGAAAAATTACGGCTGTAGTTTCCCCTTGCTTTCAGCCGTTCGCAGTACCAGAACAGCAAGGCCATTTTGGTTAGTGTTACAAGGCCCGATCAGTCAATCATCCAGACTGTTGCCCCTGCGACTACTGAAAAGGCTGCTGCCCCTCTTCAGGAACCACACGTTTGTCTGACCTCTCAACAGATACCCCTCCGTTGTGGATGCACCTAGGGTACGGCTATCTGTATCGTTGAGGCACGCAAGCCTCCCCACCAACGGCAAGGTCCATGGTTCATGGGGGGAGGATGAAAGCCATAGTAGAACAAAACTACGTGGAATATTATGTTCATTCAGACTTCATAAAACTCGAGCCTTCTTCAGGAAACGTATGCTGGGACGTCATGCAGTGAAAAATTTGTCAAACCCTTGGAGTGGTTCACATAGTGCGTTAATCATAGAAATTTTTTGGAAATTCGCAATCCTAGCGTGTTGCTGAAAAGCACAGCTTTCTTCGTGAACAAATTCTCCAAACTTATCCATTGAGTCTTCCCTATAGCGATGTAGCCTTTCTTCAGAAAAGGCACTTTTTAAGATTGCCAAGCATCGCATTTCGTATTGGTATCGCCTATTACGATTTTAGCAGTACGTCTCTGTAAAAGGTCGATGCCTATTGTCATACTTAATTTATGAGGACACCGTCTTAGCAATGTAGTAATGAGCTGAAGTTCTTGATTTCGGATAAGCTGTACCGCACTAGTCAGAACGCCACATAATAAACCTAAGGCTTCAAACGTGTTTGTCTTATGTCATATTTCTTGGTAGTATTACGCACATGTATTGAAACGAAGTGATAGTCTCCAGACATTCGCGTTATCTTGAAGCTGTATACTATTGGCTCTTTCTTTCTGCCTTACTGATATCACTTGAATTTATCTATATTTGCAATCAGCTGCCTCTCACTGCACAGAGTGGATTATTTTCCGTTTCTTTCTGTGAACCCAGCGTATACATCTATATGGGGAAAAGCTGCTCAGAGGAAGTGTGAGAATACAATGTACTGGAGGTAGAACGTTCTATACAATGCGAGGCTTGTTTTGATATTTTGCAGGTATACGGGGTGATTAATACGGGGTTATTACGTGATGATACTTTAAACTTTTAGTGATAATAGAGAAGGTAAATGTATCTACCTGAAGTAAGGCACTATGGTCCGGAAACGACGGAGTGAAAGGTTGTAAGCCAAAATTGTTTTGTTACCTCTGAGTGTGGAGTAAATTACCTGTAATGATGTTGATACCATTTTAGGATAAGTAACTTTCAGAGGTGGTAGTGTGGGCCAAAACAAGAAAAATGTCAAGTAAACATGGTCTCTAAATTGCATGCCTTAAGGGTGATGAGCATTTGTTTGTTGCTACTGAGAAACATATCTCTTCTATTGAACAACTGCCCACAGCTCTTTAAGTATGCATTTTAGACCCCATTGTATCCTGAGCATTTTCTTCTACCCTACTAGCTACACGAATAATTTGGAAAGGTGTTTCACAGTATCGAAGATGAACAAGTGCTCAGAGTTTTTAATTTACGCTTGTTAGAGCCCATGTTTACATGAAATTTTTTCCTTGGTTTGGTCCATACCACCACCTCTGAAAGTTGCATACCCTACAGTGTCAGAAACAACAGTACCCGTGCATGTATTCCATTGTCAGCGATATTAAAAAGATTTCCGTCTATTACTTTCGAATCAATCGTTCTCGGACCAGAGTCCCTTATCTCAAAGCTATGCATTTACTTTCCTCCAACATTTTGTAATATATCATTCCCGAAACTTTTTTAATAACATCATGTGATCATCCTGTATAAATCCACAGAAACGGCCATGACCAAATTTTGTTATCAAGTATTCTGCAGAGATGCGCGTCTCGCATGAGTATATGCAATCAGTTTTAACCAGGAACTGTGGAAGGGAAAACAGAAGCCATATGTAAATGTAGTGCCAAACTCTATCATAATTAGCGCTAGTGTCACGACAGCTTTAGCATCTCATTGAATATCAGATATGTCGACAGACCATCACATGAATGTTTTACCTCAGGTTCTAAGGAAACTAAGGAACAGTCTGCGTATTTCACGCTGCATCATTAGTAGAAGACAGAAACCTAATGAACACCAACACGTATAAATTCGGTTCGGCTGCTGTGGTCGAGGGGTTCTAGGCACTTCAGTTTGGAACCGCACAAACGCTACGGTCGCAGGTTCGAATCCTGCCTCGGGCATGGATGTGTGTGATGTCCTTAGGTTTGTAGTTCTAAGTTCTAGGGGACTGGTGTGGTGACCTCAGATGTTACGTCCCATAGTGCTCAGAGCCATTTGAACCATTTGAACCTGTCTCTGGCATGGATGTGTGTGATGTCCTTAGGTTAGTTAGGTTTAAGTAGATCTAAGTTCTAGGGGACTGATGACCTCAGATGTTAAGTTACATGGTGCTCAGAGCCATTTGCGCCATTTTTGATTAGGTTCGTGTTGCAAGCGTGAGAGTGTCGCGGAGAACTCCACGCAGCTCCAGCGGCAGATCCTACAAGACGTTGTGATCCACGAAAACATATACTTTTAAAAACCCGAGTCCTTGTCGCTTTTGTTTTTGTGGGCTCTGGTAGGATATCTTGTTTGTTGCAGCTCCCCACGGCACTATAACCCCTTGCCAGCTTCTTCATATCACTATAACTACTGAAAAATATACTGATCGGCCAGAGCATCACGACCACCGATTTCCTATCGGTATAAACCCGTCCAGGCGGTAGCAGTTTCATCTGGCGAGGAATGACTGCTAATCAGACACACGCACAGTGCACGGTCAGTGAGCGTGCTGTAGATGTGTAAATGAGGAAGGCACGTGATTTATCTGAGTTTCACCGAGGGCAGATTGCGGTGGCCCGGAAACTGCACGACTTGTCGGGTGTTGAAGAAGTGATGTGTGAGAGTTTTAACAGGTAGAGAAACCAAGGTTAAACCATGCCCATGTGGGCGGCCACATCTCATAATTGCTTTTGGATGTCGTAGGCTGGGCGCAACGGTAAAAGAGGACAGGCAGCGAACTGTGGCGAAACTAACATCAGACTTCTGGGCATAGTCCAAGTATGCCTGAGCACACAGTGTACCCAACAATTTTAACCATGCGACTCCCCAACCAAAACACCACGACGTGAGCAGCTACGAATTAAATGAGCACGTGACCATTGGCTCTGTCTTAGGCTCAATGGCAGAGCGTTGGATGGTCTGATGAATTCCAATACCTTCTTCATATGCCGATGGGAGATTGCGAATATGTCGTCTTCCAGGGGAACAGCACCTTGACACCCGTACGGCGGGACGGAGACAAGCTGGCGACGGCTCCACTGTGCTCTGGGTATTATCCACGTAGTCTCCTTCATTACGATCATGTTTGCCGACAGCAGCGGCATTTTTCAGCAAGACAATGCGCCATGTCGCAAGGCCAGAAGTGTGATGGAGCCGTTCGAGGAACACAGTGGCGAGCTACAATTGACATGTAGGCCCCCAGCTCACCAGAACTGAACCCAATCGAACATATCTGGGATGTGATTGAACGTAGCGTCACAGGTCATCGCCACCCTCCCAGGAATTTACGGTAATTAGGTAACTTTTCTGTGCATGTGGTGCAAACTCCCTCCAGAGACCTACCAAGGCCTCACTTCTTCCATGCCACAACGAGTCGCCGCTGCTATCCTTGCCAAAAGTGGACATACCGGCTATTATATAGGTGTTAATAATGTATATACTCGTCAAACTGACCATAGCAAGAAAAGATTTTCTGGAAATAGGAAATTTATTAACATCGGATCTAAATTTAAATGCTATGGAATCGTTTCTGTTACAATATTCGATTGTTCCGCGCCCCCTACAATTTTTATCCATCACTCTTACTTCCATTATCAAACTGACTTTTCCTCTGAGAGAGATCTGTAGGTTCTGCCTAATATTCATTTGCTTCTCTGAATTGCTCGTTGGCCTTTGCCACTTGGTAATTATTTGCAGGTAAATATCTTTAACCTCTTGGAAGGAGGTGTGTGCCATTTGTTCTATTGTTTATTTTTATTTTTCATTTATTTACATTTTTTAAGACTTACATGTCAATAAACGATAATCTGGGTCCGTACTTCTCGTTTGGATTATAATCCACCGAATGTGTAAATCTCAACATGAAGCCAAAATACTAAGAACATGGGAAGATGCTGGCATGTTTCCGACTAAATGTACTTTGACTGACGCTACCTCCTGATGTGATTAACATTCAATTAAGAGTGCTTTACTTGCGTAATTTCAGTATAAATAGAGCACAAACAGTTATGAACCACTCCCGTCGGAGGTTCGAGTCCTCCCTTGGGCATGTGTCTGTGTGTGTGTGTTGTTCTCAGCATCAGTTAGTTTAAGTAGTGTGGATGTCTAGGGACCGATATGACCTCAGCAGTTTGGTCCCTTAGGAAATCACACACATTTGAACACGTGATGACTTTTTTTTTTTGAGTCATCTGTCTTCTGATTGGTTTGACGCGTCCCGCCACAAATTCCACTCCTGCACCAACGTTATCATCTCAATATAGCAATTACAACTAACGTCCTCAATTTGCTAGATGCATAGCAATCTCTGCCTTCCTCTACAGTTTTTATTCTCTACAACTCCCTCTAGTAGCATGGAAGTTATTCCTTGGTGTCTCAACAGATATCCTGTTATCCCGACCCCTTTTGTTGTCAGTGTTTTTCACGTATTCCTTTCCTCGTCGATTAAGCGGAGAAACTCCTCATTCCCTATGTAATCGGCCTATCTAATTTTCAGCTGTAGTACAACATGTTAAAGGCCTCGATTCTCGTCTATTCCTGTTTTCCTACTGGCCGTGTTTCAGTTCCATACAACAATGCGCTCCAAACGAACATTCACAGAAATTTATTCCTCAAATGAAGACTTATGTTTGATACCAGCAGATTTTTCTTGTGCAGGCATGCCCTTTTTTACCCTTGTTTGTCTGCTTCTTATGTCGTCGTTGCTCCGTCCGCCATTGGTTATTTTGGTGCATAGGTAGCAGAACTTCTTAACTTCGTCTGTTTTGTGATCCCCAGTTTTGTTGCTAACTTTCTTGGTATTCCTGTCTTATTGTTTCTTCTTGATTCTTGTACATGTTGTATATTACCACTATTTCTCCGCAGATTGTCCTATTTCTCTCAGAATTTCGAACGTCTTGCCCGCTGCTACATTGTCGAATCCTATTTCCAAGTCTGCAGATCCAATGAACGTGTCTTGATGTTTCTTCTTTTCCATTATCTTCCTCTCCATTGTCAACCGTAATGTCAGAACTGCCACTCTGGTGACTTCCCCTTTCCTGAAGCCAAACGGATTGTCATCTAACAGATCTTCAGTTTTCTTTTCCATTATTCTGTATATCGTGTGCAACATGGATGTATGAGCCGTTAAGGTGATTGTGCGAAAATTCTTGAACTTTTCGGCTCTTGTTATCTACGGAATTTTGCGGATTATGCTTTTCCGAGAGTCTGACGATTTATGGCGTCAGTCTCTTACATTATACACATCAACGTGAACAATCATTTTCCTGCTATTTCCTCCAATGATTTTAGAAATTTCATTGGAGTGTTATCTATCCCTTCTGCCTTATTCCCTCCTAGGTATTCCATCGCTCTTTTAAATTCTAATTCTAATACTGGATTTCCTAAACCGACTGCTGTTTCTTCTTCTATCACGTCATCAGACAAGTCTTCCCTCTCATAGAGGCCTCCAATGTACTCTTTCCACCCACTCACCCTTTTCTCTTAATTAACAGTATAACTCCCACTTATTATTAATGCCCTTGCTTTTAATTTCACCGTAGGTTGTTTTGACTTTCTTACATGCTCAGTCGGCCCGTCCGGTAATCATTTCTTCATTGATATCGTCATACTTTTCATGGATCCATTTTAACTTAGCTTCGCTGAATTTTCTATTTAGTTCCTAACTGACTAGTATTTCTGTATTCCTGAATTTCCCTGAACACTTTTTGACTTCCTGCTTTCATCAAACAGCTATAGTTTTTCATCTGTTATACATGGATTCTTCGCAGTTGCCTTCCTTTTACCTACGTTGTTCTTCAAATTGCCGAAATCTCACACGAATGGCGCGCGGATCTCCAGCTAGGTGTCGCCGTCGGTCTTCCTCAAGTAAATTATGTGACATGGAAGCCGATCAGCGGGCCGCCATTTTCTGAAACTACAGGTGTGTGCATTGCAGACGACACTCCACTGATTGACGATGGGGACACGCCCATCACAGACTGGCAGGCTCCAGGCCGGAACCATGGGTACGAAAAGCAATGTCTGTTTCACGCACACTCGCGACATAACTGTAGCAGGGTAAACTTGACAGTGTTCCGATTAATCCGGAAGTTACGCCCCCATTAACTTACTGACTCCTCAGGAATTTGTCTCAAACCTTTGGAAAACTTGAGATGCCTTCGAGCAATATTCAGGAGGGTGGGGGAAGAAACAAGCATTTACTCACTGCTCAGAAACTAAGCCCGAGACCATAGCTTTCATTTGGAGCTAGTATGTGACGTAATTCGCACTGACGTTAGTAAGACGAGAGTACGGGACTCTTTAGTGGAAATTTATCCGTTTTTGGATCCCTGGTTGACTGGAACGAGTTTTGGAGGGAATTAGATTTGTTGAAAAGCAGGAATTAGGGAATCGAGCAACAAGAAGGATTTTCTGCTTTCGATTTGGGAGAGTGGATGAGGAAGACTGAGGCTGTTCTACGGAGAGGTACAGCGGTCTCTCGTTCCACAGATCGATGGGGAGCTGTTGGTGTTCGTTCGGCATCCGAGACACCAGCTGAAGTGGTGAGTGTGATCTCTGCCGTGCTAAGCTTTGATCGAGTATAGCATCGTGTGAAATTTACGGTCGCTGAGATCAACTTAGAGTTTCTTTCACAGTCGAAATCATGATATTTAGCTTTGCACTTAATTTTTTTCGCAATTCGGAACTTAACGTTTTGGTTACAGTGAATGTTAACTGAGCTGACTTGCTCGTTAACTTGCTCGGTGCATGCATTAATACTGGTGCTGGTATAAACCGCCACGAGTGCCATGCGTAGCTAACTGTTGCTGCGAAATCATATAAGGTACACTCAGTTCCGATCTTTTCGAAGTTACGTCTCTGTTACACAGTGTTCCCCAGTACCTTACTGACCCACCACTAACACGCATTAACTGTAACTGAGATAGGTTGAAACTTCATTGTGTTTCGCATCATTTTTTGAAAAAAGACGTTGCAATGTTTAGTTCATTCTTTGTGTGCAAATAATTAGAAAATAAATGTGTAATAAACTTAATTTTTATGAATATCATGTCAGTAACTAATAGATACAGTGACATTTCATTAGTGATCAACCAAGGCCGTCAGCCATACGTACACGAGGAGCACATTGTTTTTCTTACGACAGTTAAATGGTGCAAACATTTCTCTTCTAAAATTACAGATAGATCTAGATATACCCACAGGACTTTGGAGAGGTTACTTTATTTTCTTCTTTTGTTCAAATGGCTCTGAGCACTATGGGACATAACTACTGTGGCCATCGGTCCCCTAGAACTTAGAACTACTTAAACCTAACTAACCTAAGGACATCACACACATCCATGCCCGAGGCAGGCTTCGAACCTGCGACCGTAGCAGTCGCGCGGTTCCGGACTGCGCGCCTAGAACCGCTAGACCAGCGCGGCCGGCTCTTCTTTTGTGATGGATGCTCAGGCAGTCCGACGACCCTCGAACTGAATAATTAAAAAAAAAAAAAAAAGCAATCCACAGCAGCTCGCTTGGTTCATCCCCATATAGTGCCCGGAACAGAACTAGTTTTCGTTCAGCTTGATGCATCGGGTTCAGCTCTACCAACTGAATCTTTTGTTTACTCAAGTTGTGCTATAAATTTATTTATTTTCCCCCAGTGTCGTTCGGCATCTCATCATTAATTAAACAATCTACCCGTCTAATCTTCAGCACTCTTCTGTAGCAATATATTTCAGAATCTTATATTCCCTTGGTGCGTGAACTGTTTATCGTTCGTGTACCACTGACGGACCTAATAAAGAAGATTCCCTAACACTTGAATTTAGATTTGATTACAACAGATTTCTCTTGTCCAGAGAAACTTTTTTTTCCATTGTCAGCCTGCATTTTATATCCTCTCTATTTCGGCCGTCATCAGTTATTTTGGTTGCCAGATAGAAAAACTCGCCGACTAGTGACTCATTTCCTAATCTCACACTCTCAGCATCGCCTGGTTTAACTTAACTACATTCCTTTACCCTTGTTTTACTTGTCTTAGTATTCGTCATACAACATTTCTTCAAAACATCTTCTATTCGATTAACTGATCTTTCAATCCTTAGCCGTCTGTGACAGTTTTACAGTGTCATCGACAAACCTCAAAATTTTATTTCTTCTCCCTGAACTTCAGTTCCTTTTCCAAATTTGTTCTTTATTTCCTTCAAAGCTCATTGTACCAACTAAAAGACATCGGTGAGAGGTTACGATTACGTCTCACTCCTTAACCGTTGCTTCTCTTTCACATCTTTCGCCGCTTATAATTGTCTGGTTTCCGTACAACTTGTAGATAAATTTTCGCTGGTTGTATTTTATCCCTGCTACTTCCATATTGTCAAGGAGTCATCGTCCTAAATTTCCAATAGTATCCAAGTAACACATAACTTCCTCCCACGGACATCTCGAGATACTCATGTAATGATAAAATCAAAGAAATTGGAGGTATATGGACGCTGACCTCGTCCTCGTTGTGCAGAATTCGGGAAAAGAACGGCGAAGAGGGAAATGATAACGGTAGCAGAAGTAACCTGCGCTGCTTACCATAAGGTGGCTTATAGAAGAAGACACTGTCAATCCAGAAAGGTTCAAAACTGATTGACGTTCTGACATACAAGCGACGTCAACGCAGTAACTGTGTTGGTAGCTTGAACTAACAATTATAAACAACAGACGTGCATTCGAGCAGTAAGTTGTCTCAGCGTACTGTGTTGATATTTTGTCACAAATCGAAATGGAGCAAGGAACAAAACATCTGTAAATCGCCTGCTTAAGAAATTTTTCAGAATATTTTGAAGAAGAAAAAAGTGTGAGCAAACTTTGTCCCACACATCTTGACTCCCGAACAAAACGCCTGCCGCGACTTGATTGAAATGTAGAACGCGGACCGTTCTGTCCCGCAAGAAAATCAGCACAGGTGATGGGACTTGATGGCATCAAGACGAACTAGCACAAAACGATCAAGTGCAGACATTCACATTAACGGTCAACGCTTTTGCCACACAACCGATATTCAAGGCAATGTGGAGCGCGAGTTGAATAACATCCCAAAGAAGGACGTTTCTGACAGTTTCACATGGTTATATGACACGTTCTGTGCCTTGTATTGAAGTGGGGAGAAACTATGTGAAACACTT
This sequence comes from Schistocerca serialis cubense, assembly GCF_023864345.2. Lineage (NCBI taxonomy): Eukaryota > Metazoa > Arthropoda > Insecta > Orthoptera > Acrididae > Schistocerca > Schistocerca serialis. The sequence continues at coordinate 192,466,972 of NC_064643.1, forward strand.
GAAGCACTAAAACCACCATCTTCACATTTCTCAATTTTTTACTGATCAAGTCTTGAAAGTTTAAGGACTGACGAGGTAAGTATCGACTGTACGTAATTATAAACAAACGTAAATTACTACGTTTCTAATATAATATATAATTAAATTTCAGTTCAAGTAAAATGGACAGTGGATGAGAGCCTTCATATCCGATATGAACAAGATGACTAAAATTTCAACAAATGATATGTGTCGTTGAACGCAAAACTTGGGCACTACGATTGTAGAAAATGTACGCAAGAGATTGTCTTTGTGTGGATAGGAGAATCTGAATGAGAAGTTAGAAGCCAAGAGGAGAAAGCTTTTAAGGAATATCTCAGGTTCAATCGGATTGGACGCCATAACAACGAACTACACACTCCCCAGTAATAAGATAGGTACCTTACGAGAAAGGGGAATGCCTTCTTTATAGTCGGAACATGAGTAAACCCAAACCGGCTGACCACTGACCAAACAAATTTTACGAGCAAATAAAAGAAGACCCTGTATTACTGAGTTTGTGCTGGATTTTCAAGATATAATTATCACAAATGCAGACACCCAGATCCATGGCATTTAAAACGAGGAACTTGGCACAATCCGGTATTCTCAAGAGGAGTCGAAGCTGACAACTTTTTAACACATGATCTAAACAATGAAATTAAGTTCGCAGAAAACGACAATGGTGGACCGAATGATAATGCAGGACATAAAATTGGCACCACGGCTTGTTTTCAGAAGCGTCCCGGGTCTTCGTATAGAATTACTATGAACATATCCACATACAAAGACTCCGAGGAAATCGAGCGAGGCCAGATTGCATTCAGTATCACGTTACGGACAAAGCGTTTGGCGTGCTGATACGGGGTTCCTTTCAGTTCGCAGAATCCGTAATTTGGACAGGACCGTTAAATTTCTGACCTTTGAACTGCATTCGGTAGCTCTGTGCCGTTGTCTTCCAACAATGTAACGCAAGGCCGTTGTCCTGGCTACCATATCATTCACATCCATTGAACACACCTGGTCACGGTTTGCGGGGAGACTGACACGCCACCGTATGTCACCTGATACAGTTGATTAACTCTAGTATAGCTTGAAATAGCATGGAACTATGTGGCCGTATGCTTCACACTAACTGGTCTCCATTCTCAGCCGGGATAGAGTCAAAGTTACTACTACATCTGAAAGTTTCATGTATTAAACGTCGTACGCAGAATACCGTCGAATGACCTACAAATTTAATCATGGATTCTTACCACCCGGAATCTCCAAATGAATATTGGGGTTTAATGGCCTTGTAGCATTCATTACTTACAATTGAAAATTATAAACATTACATCAAACGAAAGAGCAAATCAAACATATTTTCTTACAAGTTTTCGATGTGAACACCATTCGTCACGCGTCACCAGTTGAGTCGACAGGCGAGTTATTCCCATACGTGGTTCGGTGTAACTGTTGTAACAAGTGCTTCAATCCTGTTTATGAAGTCGACTAGATTACCTGGTGGCGGAGGCACATATCAATAATCTTTTATGATCCCTCAAAGCTAAAATTCGCATGCAGTCAGATCGGATGAACATGGAGGGCATGTGATACAATATCTCTCACCCCGCCTCTTGCGGTTAGTCCAGCCGTAGGTTACATCTTCGTTTGCACATAGGTCTAGCGCATCAAGGTAAGAATCACTGTCTACAGTTGCTGCACCTCAGAAGAAAGCCCATAACCCATCCGCCAAGATGTGGCAGAAGGAAGATCAAATTTATGGGTGTCTCGTTGCAGCTCTACCACATCATGTGGATCTTCTGATGCCCAGACGCAGACATTATGTGTGATCGCATTTCGATTTAGGTGAAATGTCGATCCATTACTGAAGACGGCAGGGTGCAGAAAATCTTCATCGTCATGCAACAGCATTTCGGTAACTTGGTTGATTGATTGACTTGGGGGAGGAGACCAAACTGCGAGGTCATCGGTGACATCGGATTAGGGAAGTATGGGGAAGACAGTCGGCCATGCCCTTCAGAGGAACAATCCCGGCATTTGCCTGAATCGATTTAGGGAAATAACAGAAAACGTGAATCAGGATGGCCGGACGCGGGTCTGAACCATCCTTCTCCCAAATGTGAGTCCAGTGTGCTAACCACTGCGCCACCTCGCTCGGTGATTGGGAGGTACACCGTAGTTTGCACGATTTAGAGCTTGTAACAACTGTAGGCATGTAGCTGTAAGCACTCCGTCTTCAAGCCACAAGTGGCCCATCGGGATCATCCGACCGCCGTGTCATCATCAGCTGAGGATGCAGATAGGAGGGGCATGTGGTCAGCACACCACTCTCCCGGTCGTTATGATGGTTTTCTGTGACCGGAGTTTCTACTATTCAGTCGAGGAGCTCCTCAGTTGGTATCACGAGGGTGAATGCACCCCGAAAAATGGTAACAGTGCATGGTGGCCCGAATGGTCACCCATCCAAATGCCGGCCACGCCCGACAGCGCTTAAATTCGGTGATCTGACGGGAACCGGTGTATTCACTGCGGCAAGACCGTTGCCCTATGTAGCTGTAAGAGTCTCCTTAAATGTCTCCACACAGACGACACTGGAACTGCTTATTCACGACTACCCTGCCAAACTGATTTCTTGTGGCTACACACGAGAAACTCTCTCACTTGTTAACACGTTCTTCGGTCAGTCGTGGTCATCCCGCACTCTTGCGTTTGCCGAAACAGCTGTTGTTTCAAACTGATGATACCATTCGACTTATCATCACTTGGAGGATTACAGTGGAACTTAACACGGAACGCACGTGGCACTATAACAAAGGATTCAGTCCTTGCAGACTGTAAAACACAAAAAGTTTTCAGTTCACTAGTCGCCACCTTCATTGTACTGTTTTACAACGGATGACACAGATAACAGCGCATGTACATGCGCACAAGTATAGAAAAAAACTGTTGACTTTCTCTTTCATTTCATGTAATATTTATAATTACTATAAGTTGAATGTAATAACTGCTACTAAGCCATTAAATCCACAAACTCATTTTGTAACACTGGATACTTTACTGTAAACAGGGTGGTCTATTGATAGTCACCGGGCCAAATATCTCACGAAATAAGCATCAAACGAAAAAACTACAAAGAACGAAACTCGTCTAGCTTGAAGGGGGAAACCAGATGGCGCTATGGTTCGCCCGCTAGATGGGGCTGCCATAGATCAAACGGATATCAACTGTGTTTTTTAAAAATAGGAACCTCCATTTTTATTGCATATTCGTGTAGTACGTAAAGAAATATGAATGTTTTAGTTCGTCCACTTTTTTTGCTTTGTGATAGATGGCGCAGTAATAGTCACAAACGTATAAGTACGTGGTATCACGTAACATTCCGCCAGTGCGGGCGGTATTTGCCTCGTGATACATTACCCTGGTTAAAATGGACCGTTTACCAATTGCGGGAAAGGTCGATATCGTGTTGATGTATGGCTATTGTGATCAAAATGCCCAACGGGCGTGTGCTATGTATGCTGCTCGGTATCCTGGACGACATCGTCTAAGTGTCCGGACCGTTCGCCGGATAGTTATGTTATTTAAGGAAACAGGAAGTGTTCAGCTACATGTGAAACGTCAACCACGACCTGCCACAAATGATGATGCCCAAGTAGGTGTTTTAGCTGCTGTCGCGGCTAATCCGCACTTCAGTAGCAGACAAACTGCGCGAGAATCGGGAATCTCAAAAACGTCGGTGTTGAGAATGCTACATCAACATCTACTGCGTCCGTACCATATTTCTATGCATCAGGAATTGAATGGCGACGACTTTGAACGTCGTGTACAGTTCTGCCACTGGGCACAAGAGAAATTACGGGACGATGACAGATTTTTTGAACGCGTTCTGTTTGGCAGCAGTAACGTAATCCGGCATAATATGCACTATTGGGCAACGGAAAATGCACGATGGCTGCGACAAGTGGAACCTCTGCGACCTTGGAGGGTTAATGTATGGTGCGGCACTATGGGAGGAAGGATAATTGGCCCCCATTTTTTCGATTGCAATCTAAATGGTGCTATTTATGCTGATTTCCTACGTAATGTTCTACCGATGTTACCACAGGATTTTTTACCGTATAACAGAATGGCGATGTACTTCCAACATGATGGATGTCCGGCACATAGCTCGCGTGCAGTTGAAGCGGTACTGAATAGCATATTTCATGACAGGTGGATTGGTCGTCGAATGGCCCGAACTTTCACCGGATCTGACGTCCCTGGATTTCTTTCTGTGGGGAAAGTTGTAGGATATTTTCTATCGTGATCCACCGACAACGCGTGACAACATGCGTCAGCGCATTGACAACGCATGTTCGAACATTACGGAAGGCGAACTACTCGCTGTTGAGAGGAATGTCATTACACATATTACCAAATGCATTGAGGTTGACGGACATAATTTTTAGCATTTATTGGATTAATGTGGTATTTACAGGTAATCACGCTGTAACAGCATGCGTTCTCAGAAATGATAAGTTCACAAAGGTACATGTATACATATTTGAACAACCGAAATAAAATGTCCAAACGTACCTACGTTCTGTGTTTTAATTTAAAAAACCTACCTGTTACCAACTGTTCGTCTAATATTGTGAGGCATATGTGTGTGACTATCACAGCGCAATCTATCACAAAGCGAAGAAAGTGGTCCAACTAAAACATTCATATTTCTTTACGTACTACACGAATATGTAATAAAAGTGGTGGTTCCTATTTTAGAAACGCAGTTGATATCCGTTTGACCTATGGCAGCGCCATCTAGCGGGACAACCGTAGCACCATCTGGCTTCCCCCTTCAAGCTAGACTAGTTTCGTTCTTTGTAGTTTTTTCGTTTGACGTTTATTTCGTGAGATATTTGGCCCTGTCACGATCAAAGGACCGCCCTGTAAGTAGAATAAGTAAAATTTAGTAATTTTATGTCCTTTCTAACGTTGTATTTGAGTGGTCACCGTGTTGCGTCTGCCATGTGGGTGACCCAGGTTCGATTCCATGTACTGCCAAGGACTTTTCCTTGATGAGAGGACCGGTACGGGATGTACTCAGCATTGTGATGCCAACTGAAAAACTACCTTAACTATTAGTAGCGGCTCCATGGTCTGAAAAGTATGCAAAACAGCAGAGAGAGCTGTGTGCTGACCACATGCCCCTCCACACCGCATCCTCATAACGCCATATGGCAGAGGTTGACACGGCGGCCGGCCGACATCCGTAGAGCCATCACAGCCTGTACTATAAGAACGGGCGAGAAGACCTTCCGTTCACAAATCGACAAGGATTTAGAAAAACTTTGTCTTACGAAACCTTGAATCGTTGCCTGCGAACCTTGAATGAATGGCAACTGACCAGATTCCTTATTCGTAGATTTCAGAAAAGCATTGCACAAAGTGCTACACTATAAGTCATATGTAAATGGAAAGTGGAGGGAGAGCAAAAGATAGGAAAGGAATTACTGATATCATCTGCATCGGGACAGTACGCGAAACGAGCAGCGACGAGTGGAAATGTGTGACGGATCGGGATCCGAACATGCGATCTTCTGCGTGCTAGGCAGGTGTGGTAGCTACTGCGCCATCCGGGACCTACCTTTACAACAACTGCGCGGAGTATGTCTTCTCGGTTCACGGCTGACCCACATCCCACATTCCCACCGAGCACAGCTTATCCTCGGTCCCTGTTCATTTTCTCCATGCTCGCTATTATGAGATTGCCGCCGGAGGCCGGACCTAATTGTGCGCCCGTACTGAAGAAGGCAGATCCATTGCCCATGGAGACGAATCAATTATATGAACGCATGGTGTCTGTTGTGTCAGACACGTCCGAAGGAATAGCTTCTAAGGTATGTTAGTAGCTTGAACACCTTTTAAGGAATAGTACCTAGTACATTGGCCAGGGAGGCGACTGTTCATCAAGGACAAATATATCGTCGGGGTGTGAGACACGATCGCTCTTACTGCCTATTAACGATTTGACAGACAGGGTGAGCAGCAATCTGCGACTGTTGGCTGACGATTCTGTAGTATAAGGGTTAGTTTCATTATTGAGTAATTGCAAAAGAATACAGGATGAAGTGGACAGCGTTTCTATTTGGTGTGATGAATGGCAGATTGGTCTAAATGTAGAAAAACTCGAGTTGATGCGAATTAATAACAAAAACATCCCTATAATGTGTGATTACAGTATTAGAGGCATGCTGGTTGACAGAGCGACTTCGCTTAATATGTTGGTATAAAAATTCCAATTTGACATGAAATGAAACGAGAACGTAAGGTCGGTTGTTGGCCGATTTCAGTTTGTGGTAGAGTTCTATTACACTCCAGAATGAGATTTTCACTCTGCAGCGGAGTGTGCGCTGATATGAAACTTCCTGGCAGATTAAAACTGTGTGCTGGACCGAGACTCGAACTCGGGACCTTTTTACCTAGGCAAAGGTCCAGAGTTCGAGTCTCGGTCCGGCACATAGTCTTAATCTGCCAGGAAGTTTCTATGACACTGTTGCTTATCTGGAAATAAGGTCGCATAGAAAAAACTTACGCGACCGATTATTGAGTACTGCTCGAGTGTTTGGTCCCCCACGGGGTCCGACTAAAGGAAGACATCGCAGTAATCGAGAGGCGTGAGGCTACATTTTTTACAGATAAGTTCAACCAACACTTGAGTATAATGGAAATGGCCCATGAATTCGAACGGATATACCTGGAAAGTCGAAAACATTCTTTTCGCAAACTATTGATGAGAATTTTTTTCGATTTTTGAATGAGATTTCTGCCATTTGACTGAATGTTTTAATGGCCATTTATTTAAAACTGTAGCGATTTCAGCTATATATCCAGTATCAAACGCAAAGTTGAAACACCACAATATACCCGATGTGTCTACATCACATGTAATCTCGAAATATCGCAGCATGTATCTGCTCGTATACACCTGTCGTAGCATTATAGGATGCAAGTACGAACGACAAGTGGACAGTGCGCCTGACACTGTACACAGAAGAAACACCTTACCAGACTTCGTTGCGGTTATGATGACCTAAATAGTACTGTGGCATGCACTCTCCATGTTTATGCACCAACTAACATTAACCAGTGAGAAAGTTTAGAGAACCGACGAGAACAGACAGCAGCAACGTTTCCTTCCCGATTAAGCCCAAATTCGCTTACTTCCTTCGTTTCTTCCGACACACATCTCGCTTAGATCCGCTCCATTTACGAGTAGAACAGTAAAGGCAGAGACTAGCAGAGGCGCAAGAATCCATGCGCCGTGCTCCGTATTGTGTGTGTGGGGAAGGGGGGGGGGGAGGGTGTTCTGGGGGAGGAGACCAGGCAGAGAGGTCACCAGTGTCATCGGATTGGGGAAGGATTGGGAAGGAAGTCGGCCTTGCCCTTTGAATGGAACCATTCCGGAGTTTCCTGAAGCAATGTAGCGAAGTCACGGAAAATCTAAATCAGGATGGCCGGTCGCGGTATTGAACCTTCGTCCTCCCGAATGCGAGTCCAGTGTGCTAACGACTGCGCCACCACGCTCGGTTCCGTAATTGTGACTTGTGTAGCATACGCAGGTGGTTATAATGACAATGCAGGTAGAGAGGTCCAGAGTGGGCCGCAGTTATTGTATGGCAATGAAGCTGGGTAGCTGTTCTGATGCGTTAATGCGAAACCGATTTACGCTAAAAGAAAGGTAGCTCCAATTTTAGTCACCAGCTGTAAATCTCGTGCTGTCAATGCAAGAAAGACGTATAGAAATGTTTTATTATGTAATGGATTACGAACGGGACGTGGTCAGAAAAGGTCAAAGAAGTGAGAATGGCATAATTTTTATTTTACAGTTAACTGCTGCTTATACCGTTTACTCAGTATGAGCACCGGACACATTGACGAGATGCTGCATCTGTAAAACGACGTGATCAACAGTTGCTTGCAGGAGATCAGTTGAAACTGAGCAACACATTCCTCTATATTTGAATCCAGAAAAGGTAAAGAACGAAGGTGTCGTTGACAAACGCCTTCTTTTAGATATCCTCTGAACCAAATGTCACATGGATTCATCTCAGATGATACTGGAGGTCATGAATCTGGGGTGCCTCCGGAAATAACACGCTCATGGAAGGTAGAATTAAGAAGGCCTTCCACTGGGAAAATGACATGAGACATTGCCACATCTTGTATTAAAATATTGGTGTCCAGACAGTTGAGTTCTTCCGAATCAGGAATTATGTGCTGTACAAGGAGGTGTCGATAACGTGCGGACATCACGGTGAAATTTACACGGCCTCTGGGTTTATTCTCTTCAAAGAAGAACGACCAGAGTATCAAGGTGCTTGTGAATCCACACTGCACAGTCACATGTAAAATGTGCCTCGTTACTCCATACAATACTGCGCTAGCACATGTCATTAACTTAGATCCGTGCCAGAAACCAAAGGGCAAATTTAGAACGTTGCTGCGGATCATAGGTTTCATTTGCTGTAGTGACTAGGATCTTACGTTGATACTAGTGTTAAATAGAACGAGAGCTTTCCATAGATTTGGCCATGGCATGGACAGCTTTCGTGACACCGTGTGAGCACTAGCACTAGCACTGCATAATCAGTTACAGCAGCAGCAACCTGGCCAATAACTTCCACTGGATGGGGTGCCTGCCACTTCCAGCTGCCACACCAAGATCACCCGCGTTTTCCATTTTCATTACCAGTTCCTTGAAACCAGTTGACGTACTTGGCGTCTCCGATCAATCAGTCAGCAGTAATCTCTATACGCAGCACAGTAATTGCTGGCGTTCCCATAAAGCAGTTTCACTAATAACGCATGGTCTCTCTCCTTGATAGCTACATTGTTCTCTCCAGTTACGGCTTGTAAAATAACAGCGTGGCTGGAATATTGTCAGACGAATAGTATACAGAGCCAGATTTGCAGCTGGTGGCCACAGCTGGAACTAATCTTTTTCAAGCGTACATTGGTTCAGTAGTAACGTATTGGCATATCTGAGACGTTTCGCTGGCCTTTGATACACTAATGGCCAACAAAATTGCTACACTAAGAAGAAATGCATATGATAAACGGGTATTCATTGGACAAATATATTATACTAGAACTGACTTGTACTTACATTTTCACGCAATTTGGGTGCATAGATCCTGAGAAATCAGTAGCCAAAACAACCGCCTCTCGCCTTGATACGCCTGGGCATTGGGTCAAACAGAGCGTGTACAGGTACAGCTGAGCATGCAGCTTCAACACGACACCACGGTTAATCAAGGGTAGTGACTGGCGTATTGTGACGAGCCAGTTGCTCGGCCACCACTGCCCAGATGTTTTCAATTGGTGAGAGATCTGGAGAGTGTGCTGGCCAGGACACTTTCTGTACCCAGAAAGGCCCGTACAGGATCTGGAACATACGGTCGTGCATTATCCTGCTGAAATGTAGGGTTTTGCAGGGATCGAATGAAGGGTAGAGCCACGGGTCGTAACACATCTGAAATGTAACGTCCACTGTTCAAAGTGCCGTCAGTGCGAACAAATGGTGACCGAGACGTGTAAGCAATGGCACCCCATACCATCACGCCGGGTGATACGCCAGTTTGGCGATGACGAATACACGCTTACAATGTGAGTTCACCGCGATGACGCGAGAAACGGATGTGACCATCATGATGCTGTAAACAGAACCTGAATTCATGCGAAAAAATGACGTTTTGCCATTCGTGCCACCATGTTCGTCGTTGAGTTAACCATCGCAGGCGCTCCTGTCTGTGATGCAGCGTCAAGTGTAACCGCAGCCATGGTCTCCGAGCTGATAGTCCATGCTGCCGCAAACGTCGTCGAACTGTTCGTGCAGATGGATGTTGTCTTGCAAACGTCCCCATCAGTTGACTCAGGGATCGAGACGTGGCTGCACGATCCAGTACAGCCATGCGGATAAGATGCCTGTCATCTGGACTGCTAGTGATACGAGGCCGTTGGGATCGAGCACGGCGTTCCGTATTACTCTCCCGAACCCACCGTTTCCATATTCTGCTAACAGTCATTGGATCTCGACCAACGCGAGCAGCAATATCACGATACGATAAACCGCAATCACGATAGGCTACAATCCGACCTTTATCAAAGTCGGAAACGTGATGGTACGCATTCTGCTCCTCCTTACACGAAGCATCACAACAACGTTTCAGCCGGCCGAAGTGGCCGTGCGGTTAAAGGCGCTGCAGTCTGGAACCGCAAGACCGCTACGGTCGCAGGTTCGAATCCTGCCTCAGGCATGGATGTTTCTGATGTCCTTAGGTTAGTTAGGCTTAACTGGTTCTAAGTTCTAGGGGACTAATGACCTGAGGAGTTGAGTCCCATAGTGCTCAGAGCCATTTGAACCATTTTTGAACAACGTTCCACTAGGCTACGCCGGTCAATTGCTGTTTGCGTATGAGAAATCGATTGGAAACTATTCTCATGTCAGCACGTTGTAGGGTTCGCCACCGGCGCCAACCTTGTGCGAATGCTCTGAAAAGCTAATCATTTGCATATCACAACATCATCTTCGTTTCGGTTAAATTTTGCGTCTGTAGCACGTCATCTTCGTGGTGTATCAATTTTACTGGCCAGTAGTGTAATTACTGCCCTCACTTGACTTCCTTGAGTAGCTACAGTTTAATTACAATCACCCGGTATGCACAGGTAAATCGCGTGGAACTGGAGAAGTTGGCATGTGATGGAAAGACAAGAGATGAACGTACGTCCAGTTTCCCGTATACTGAAGGATAACGATGCGGAAGATCAGCAAACGCGCAACAGGCAGTAATCGGGCAGAGCTGCCTGAGGCTTCTGCGGTATGGGGGTGGTTCGGCTTGTCGGATCGGATGTGTCGCACCGGCGGTGGTGGCGCCGCATCGCATCACATCGCACCGCACCGCGTGGCGTGGCGTGGCGAGGCGAGGCGCCGTGTGCTGTCAAAGGCGGCCGCCCACCAGGTGAGCGCCGGAGACAGGCGCCATTTCATTAGCGGAGCCTCCAGAAAGCCTTTGATGGCGGCGAGTCGGCGCGTCTGCAGGAATGCCGGCCGACCTGCCGCCTCCAGCGGAACAAGAGTCGCGCGCACGCCTGCGCCTCGGTCTGTGCACACAATGGTCAGGCCTCTGCAGGCCGATAGCCGCTGCGGCCGTCCAATATCGGCGGGGTCTCATACCAAGTAAACACTATTGTTCGCCGATTCTTACTTACATCACAATAATAATACACAGAAAAACGGGAGAGGAAGTTGAGAAATAGTCAGATAAGGATACGTTTGGCATTCCGAAAGGTAAGGGTTTCAAAGAAACAACTTATAATGGAAACAATGCTCACGAATAATTATTTAACTAAAATTAAATTCCTAACATAAGATGTTATTAAACTGGACTAAAACGTATAAAATTCTACTCCTGGTCCTAATACAGACTCCCAACCCCACACAGAATATTTGTGATTATGAGGACCTGTAAGATGCGGCAGTATATAATTAATCCACGAATTTTTCATGTCGTAACAATTATTTATTCTACACTCCTGGAAATGGAAAAAAGAACACATTGACACCGGTGTGTCAGACCCCCATACTTGCTCCGGACACTGCGAGAGGGCTGTACAAGCAATGATCACACGCACGGCACAGCGGACACACCAGGAACCGCGGTGTTGGCCGTCGAATGGCGCTAGCTGCGCAGCATTTGTGCACCGCCGCCGTCAGTGTCAGCCAGTTTGCCGTGGTATACGGAGCTCCATCGCAGTCTTTAACACTGGTAGCATGCCGCGACAGCGTGGACGTGAACCGTATGTGCAGTTGACGGACTTTGAGCGAGGGCGTATAGTGCGCATGCGGGAGGCCGGGTGGACGTACCGCCGAATTGCTCAACACGTGGGGCGTGAGGTCTCCACAGTACATCGATGTTGTCGCCAGTGGTCGGTGGAAGGTGCACGTGCCCGTCGACCTGCGACCGGACCGCAGCGACGCACGGATGCACGCCAAGACCGTAGGATCCTACGCAGTGCCGTAGGGGACCGCACCGCCACTTCCCAGCAAATTAGGGACACTGTTGCTCCTGGGGTATCGGCGAGGACCATTCGCAACCGTCTCCATGAAGCTGGGCTACGGTCCCGCACACCGTTAGGCCGTCTTCCGCTCACGCCCCAACATCGTGCAGCCCGCCTCCAGTGGTGTCGCGACAGGCGTGAATGGAGGGACGAATGGAGACGTGTCGTCTTCAGCGATGAGAGTCGCTTCTGCCTTGGTGCCAATGATGGTCGTATGCGTGTTTGGCGCCGTGCAGGTGAGCGCCACAATCAGGACTGCATACGACCGAGGCACACAGGGCCAACACCCGGCATCATGGTGTGGGGAGCGATCTCCTACACTGGCCGTACACCACTGGTGATCGTCGAGGGGACACTGAATAGTGCACGGTACATCCAAACCGTCATCGAACCCATCGTTCGACCATTCCTAGAGCGGCAAGGGAACTTGCTGTTCCAACAGGACAATGCACGTCCGCATGTATCCCGTGCCACCCAACGTGCTCTAGAAGGTGTAAGTCAACTACCCTGGCCAGCAAGATCTCCGGATCTGTCCCCCATTGAGCATGTTTGGGACTGGATGAAGCGTCGTCTCACGCGGTCTGCACGTCCAGCACGAACGCTGGTCCAACTGAGGCGCCAGGTGGAAATGGCATGGCAAGCCGTTCCACAGGACTACATCCAGCATCTCTACGATCGTCTCCATGGGAGAATAGCAGCCTGCATTGCTGCGAAAGGTGGATATACACTGTACTAGTGCCGACATTGTGCATGCTCTGTTGCCTGTGGCTATGTGCCTGTGGTTCTGTCAGTGTGATCATGTGATGTATCTGACCCCAGGAATGTGTCAATAAAGTTTCCCCTTCCTGGGACAATGAATTCAAGGTGTTCTTATTTCAATTTCCAGGAGTGTATATATCCCACGTTTGTAGTTATACCTCTTACAAATATTTTCATACCAGCTAAAAACTTACAAAGACAAATCTCCAGTACTATCTGTTCGTGGCAAGACTTTTGTGTGGGCCTAGGAGAAATGATTTTATACTTTTTAGCCTGGTTTAAAAACGTGTTTCATTGAAACTTTTTTATTTACACAAGTATCTTCTGCTGATTAGCCTAGGGTGTGTGAAATTTCTCAGTGGATTTTGATCGTGTTATGATTGTAAGAGACAAGTGTTACATTTAACGTACATTTCAGTGTCTATTTACCTGATCAAATCAGGACAGTTAACACATACCTAATAATAATATATCAACCTGTTTACATGATATTTTCCCAGAAAATAAAGATGCTGGCAAAATTCATTTTGTACGATTTTTACAAGATTTTTACTTCAGTATTAAAAGAAATTAATGCCACATCCATGTCAGTTGCCAGTTTCAAATTATTAGTCACTTATGGTGTCAGTGGTTTTAGTTGTTGCTTTATTTCCCCTCCCGTCTCTCTCTGCCCAGCGATGTCTGTCTGCTTGCATACGATGTGGAACATATTCCGATAGTACATGTACAACTCGCCAGTCACCATGGAAGCTAAAATGGCATGCATTAACAACTCTTTTCACTTCCATCCCCTTACCTATGTATTACGTGAATCAGAGAGACAATAGTCATTCCAGATGTGGAACGGGTCCTACCGGAGGCCATGAACAGCGCAGGCTGCAGCCAACTGCAGGTAGTGGCTGACATCAGTACCAATGATGTGTGTCACTTTGGATCAGAGCAACAAATAACCCTAAGTTAATAACGAGCATCAAAACGGATACAGGGATTAGTGAACACAGGATTGTCGGAGCGAGGCTGAATATTGTAACCCCCAAATCCTCCAGAAATAAACGAAAAATATACCTGTTCAAAAAAGTAGATAAAAATTCACTTGACGCCTTCCTGAGAGACAATTAACAATATACGTATCGATAAGATGTGGCTTGAATTAAAAGAAATAGCATCGGCAGCAGTTGAGAGATTTATGCGAAATAAATTAACATACGACGGAGCTGATCCTTCTTGGTGCACGAAACGTGTCAGAACACTCTTGCAGAAACGACGAACCCAAAAATGCCAAATTTAAACAGATGCAAAATCCCCAAGATTGGCTATCTTTCACAGAAGCTCGAAATTTAGCGCGGACTTCAACGCGAAATGCTTGTAACAGTTTTCACAACGAAACTTTTCTCAGAACCAGGCAGAAAATCCAAAGCGATTCTGGACGTATGTAAAGTATGCGAGTGGCAATACACAATCAATGCCTTCTCTGTGCGATTGCAATGGAGATAGTATAGAAGACAGTGCCGCCATAGCAGAGTTACTGAACCAGCCCTCCGAAGTAAATATTCCAGATTTCTACTCAAGAACAGCTGCCAACATGAGTAATGTAGAAATAAATATCCTCGGAGTAGTGGAGCAAAACTTAAATCACATAACAAAAGCAAGTCTTCTGGTCCACACTGTATACTAATTAGGTTCCTTTCAGAGTATGCTCATGCATTAGCTCCATACTCAACAATCATATACAACCGTTCGCTCGACGAAACATCCGTACCCAAAGACTGGGAAGTTGCACAGGTCACACCAGTATTCAAAAAAGATAGTAGGAGTAATCCACTAAATTACAGGCCCATAACATTAACGTCGATACGCAGCAGTATTTTGGAACATATATTGTGTTCGAACGTTATGAATTACCTCGAAGAAAACGGTCTATTGGCACACAGTCAACACGGTTTCAGAAAATATCATTTTTGTGAAACCCAATTAGCTCTTTACTCGCATGAAGTATTTAGTGCTATTAACAAGGGATTTCAAATTGATTCCCTATTTCTGGATTTCCGGAAGCCTTTGGACACTGTACCACACAAGCGGCTTGTAGTGACGTTGCGTGCTTATGGAATTTCGTCTCAGTTACGTGACTCGATTCCTGATTTCCTGTCAGAGGTCACAGTTTGTAGCAATTTACGGTCAGTCATCGATTAAAACAGAAGTGATTTCTGGCGTTCCTTAAGTTAGTGTTATAGGCCCTTTGCTGTTCCTTATCTATATCACCGAATTGGGAAACAATTTGAACAGCTGTCTTAGGTAGTTGGCAGATGTCGCTGTCATTTATCAACAAGTAAAGTCATCAGAAGATCAAAGCAAATTGCAAAGTGATTTAGGAAAGATATGTATGGTGCGAAAATTGGAAGTTGACCCTAAATAACGAAAAGTGTGAGGTCATCCACGTGAGTGCTGAAAGGAATCCGTTAAACTTCGGTTACACAATAAACCAGTCAAATATAAAGGCCGTAAAATCAACTAAATGCCTAGCTATTACAATTAGGAACAACTAAAATTGGAAGAATCACATAGAAAATACTGTGAGGATGGCCAACCAAAGACTGCGTTTTATTGGCAGGACACTTCGAAATGTAACAGATCTACAAAGGAGACTGCCTACACTACGCTTGTCCGTCTTCTTTTAGAATACTGCTGTGCGATGTGGGAATCATGTCAGATAGGATTAACGGAGTAGATCGAAAAAGTTTAAAGAAAGGCAGCACGTTTTGTATTATGGCTAAATATGGGAGAGAGTGTCATTGAAATGATACGGGATTTGGGGTGGACGTCATTAACAGAAAGGCGTTTTTCGTTGGGACGGAATCTTCTCACGAAATTCCAATCACCAAAATTATTTTGATGACACCGACCTACATAGAGAGAAACGATCACCATGATAAAACAAGTGAAATCAGAACTCGTACGGAAAGATACAGGTGTTTGTTCTTTCTGTGCGCTGTACGAGATTGGAATAATAGAGAATTGTGAAGGTGGTTCTATCCTCTACCAGGCACTTAAATGTGATTTGCAGAGTATCCATGTACATTTAGATGTTTTTTAAATCTAGTTAAGCTTCCTATTTGTTTCGTTGGTTATTAATGAGTGGAATTGTAAAACAGTTTATGTACTGGATCACCCCCAACAAATTACTTGTAAAAGTGGTCGCCTTACCAACATGTTTTCAAATGGCTGTAACATGCAAACAGTAACTATTTCATGACATTGATTCCTAAATGCAGCAAATGAAGCAGACGAAAGTGAATACAAACATGCAAAATATGAGATAGAGAAGAAGTGGCAAATAGTTAAGCAGGAACGGCTTGAGGACAAATGTACTCACTCTGCTCTACAAGTTCTAGAAGTTCGTAATTCTAGAACACCCTATATGTTGGTGAGATCGAGATTTTGGAACCACATTTTAAACTGTTAAACATCTCTAGGAGAAGACTTGGATTCTGACCACAATTTATTGATTATGAACTGTAAATTAATACTGAAGAAACGGCAAAACGTTAGGAGGTTAAGGACACGTTAAGTGGGTAAACTGAAAGAACCAAAGATTGTTAAGAATTTCAGAGGGAGCATTGGGCAACGTTTGGCTACAATAGGGGAAAGCCATAAAGTAGAAGACAAATGGGTAGCTTTGAGATTTGAAACAGTGAAGACAACAATCAAATAGGTAAAAATGCAATGCATACCAGAAACCTTTGCATAACACATGAGATATTTGATGAAAGGAGAAAATACAGAAATGTAGCAAATGAAGCAGACGAAAGCGAATACAAACATGCAATATATGAGATCGACAAGAAGTGACAAATAGTTAAGCAGGAACGGGTTGAGGACAAATGTAAGGACTGAGGAGCATATTTCACTTTGGGAAAGATAGATACCGCCCAACCGCCTACAGGAAAATTATAGGCTCCTTTGGAGAAGAGAGAAGAAGCTGTACGAATATCAAGCATATGTAAAACATATCCTAGACAAAGAACACGAAGCTAGAACGTGGGATGAGTGTACAGAGGGTCTACACAAAGGAGATGTACTTGAAGGCAGTATTATAGAAATGGGAACGGATATAGATGAAAATGAGATGGGAGATTCAATACTGCGGGAAGAATTCTACAGAGCAGTGAAAGAAGTAAATCGAAAAACAGCCCCTGGAGTAGTAGACATACACCATCAGATCTACTGACAGTCTTGGGAAAGCCAGCCGTGACAAAAATGATCCGTCTGGTGTGTAAGAAGTAAAAGACAGGCGAAATATCCCCGACCTCAAAAATAATGCAATAACTTCCGGTATAAAGTAAGAACGTGCTGAATGGTGTGAATATTACTGAACTATCGGTTAAATAAGTCGTGGTTGTAAAATACTAACAGGAATTCTTTAAAGAAAAATGAAAAAAAAGGTAGGAGCCGGTCTCGGGTAAGATCTGTTTGGATTGCGGAGAACTGGTAGAACACGCGAGGCAATACTGACCCTGCGACTTCTCTTAGAAGATAGGTTAAGGAAAGGCAGACCTACGTTTATAGCATTTGTAGACTCAGAGAAACCATTTGACCATGCTGAATTACGCCCCTTCAAACCCTGAAGGCAACAGGGTTAAACCATAGGGAACAAAAGTTATTTACAACTTTTATAGAAACCAGGCGTCCGTTTTAAGAGTCGAGGGGAATCAAAGGGAAGCAGTTGTTGAGAAGGGAGTGAGACTGAGTTGTGGACTATCCCCGATGTCATTTAATCTGTACATTGAGCAAATTGTAGAGGAAGCCAAAGATCAATTTGGAATAGGAATTAAAGTTCAGGGAGAAGGATAAAAGAACTTTGATTTCCGTCAGAGACAGCAAAGAACTTGGAAAAGCAGTCGAACAGAATGGTGTGTGTAAGGTGAATATCGACGAAAGCAAAAAAAAAAAAAAAAAAAAAAAAAAAAGAGTATGAAATGCAGTCGGATTAAATCAGGCAATGCTGAGATGCTGAGGGCATTAGATTAAGAAACGGGACACTTGAAGTAGTTTTGCTATTTCGGCAGCAAAACAACTCTTGATGATCAAAGTTAAGAGTATATAAAACAGAGGTTACCAATGAAATTTACTGGCAGATTAAAACTGTGTGCCGGATCTTTTTTTGTAACCACATATATTTATTTAAATATATCAACAACGATACATTTAAAAAAAACATTTCATTCTATTAACCTATTATATTCCTAGTGTTGGTTAGCATTACTGTCATTTATTAGGTTTTCGTTTGTATATTCTTTTCTTTTTCGTCTTTCTCTTATTGTTGTTCCTTGAGCCCTTTTACATGGCCATTTGTCGTCTTCTTTTGGGTAAAACATTGCAGGACAGGCATAATAATTTTTATGTAGCATCGACACACTGATTTTGAGTTCAAATTTCTGTATGTCATGCACTTGTCCAGACACAGGCGCATTGTGCATTCTGGTTGGATCTCTTCCTCTAGATTGCGCTGTTATGTGGGACAGTATGAGCGAAACATCAGCGTTATAGATAGAGCAGACGTGCAAGCAAACGTTTTTACGTATACTACAGATTATACATAAACTGCAGAAGAGAGAAAAATTATGTCATATTGTATAAGCGAAGCAGAGAGGAAAGTGTGAATAAACAATATAAATTTTATAGGGCACATTGTAAAGGAATCATTAAAAAAAAATTATGAGTAGTTGGCACTTTCCACTAAGTAATGCTTGTATCCTAGACAATACAGTAAAATAATGCTAAAAACACTGATAGTATTACTGGGCGTACTTTTGATACTGATTTGGCTGCGAGCATCACAGTTGTTTGGTGAGAAGCACTTTGTATCACTTATTTCACTAAGAAGAAACACGTTATACTGCTATACTTCACTATTTGAGGCGAGAGGAGAAAGCACTTTATCTTTTCTGTTGCACTTATTCACTATCACTGCACAAGTTCTTCTTGTGGTGAGTGTGGTTAGGTGGCTGGTGGCGGTGCTGAGGGTCACAGGCCGGGGAGGACTCTGGAGATAGCTGTCTGCAGTTAAATCTGCAGGAAGTTTCTGAAGTTCTCGCGGTAGCACCTGTGCTGCTGGGCCGTCTTGTTCTCCTCCCAGAGGTCCATGAGGAAGGCCAGCTGATCGGTCTGCGTGTGCCGTCATGGCGAGGATCCAGAGAGTTGCCAGTCGCTTGGGTCGTGGAAATGGGTTGCAAAATAAATGGTTCAAATGCCTCTGAGCACTATGGGACTTAACTGCAGTGGTCATCAGTCCCCTAGAACTTAGAACTACTTAAACCTAACTAACCTAAGGACATCACAGACATCCATGCCCTATGTAGGATTCGAACTTGGGACCGTAGTGGTCGCGCGGTTCCAGACTGTAGCGAATAGAACCGCTTGGCCACTGCGGTCGGCAATGGGTTGCAGTCTGGGGCGGTGATTGCTTCCACTGTGATGC
This sequence comes from Schistocerca serialis cubense, assembly GCF_023864345.2. Lineage (NCBI taxonomy): Eukaryota > Metazoa > Arthropoda > Insecta > Orthoptera > Acrididae > Schistocerca > Schistocerca serialis. The sequence goes on from NC_064643.1 coordinate 192,486,329, forward strand.
TTCCCGGCGCCGTTCTGTTGATGTGGGCCGGGCCACCATCTGCTGGCATTCCCGCAGGTGAATCGGTGCTCGAGTGTGTCGACCATAGCACATACGTCGCACTTGTCACTTGCGACGAGTTTTATCTCCGCCAGTCTTTGGTTGGTTGGTACCGTTATGTTAACTATTTTGTACCATGTCTCCTTCGCTTATTTAGGCAACACGTTTTCCGAGACGTTACCCCATATTTGCTTCCAATTGTATAGCGGTAGTTTGTGTTCAATTTTGTTTTTTTGCCAGCTGCTCCCTGAGGGTGTAGTAAATTTTCTTGGCTGTTCTGTGGCTGGGGTTCGCCACGGTGTCCAGAACGTAAGTTTTGTTGGCGTTGTGCATCCTGACGTGTCGTTTTCTGAAGGGAATGTGCCTCGTGTCGACCGGCGCTTCTTCTGATGCGGGCTTGTATCCTCCAATTATCTTGGCTGTGACACTCCCAGGTTTATTGTCCTGGATGGCGAGCGTTCGTTTTAGTAGAAGAGCTGCACATTTGGTCTTTATATAAACCAGGCCTAGTCCCCCTTCTTTCGTTGGCAGCGAGCAATTTGCTTGCGCCACTTTGAATATATTTCGACGCCACAACAGGTTACTGCACTCGTTAGTGATTTCGCAATTTCGGTCGGAATGCTTAAGATTTGTGCCGAGACTCGAACTCGGGACCTTTGCCATTCAAAAAATGGCTCTGAGCACTATGGGACTCAACTGCTGAGGTCATTAGTCCCCTAGAACTTAGAACTAGTTAAACCTAAGTAACCTAAGGACATCACAAACAACCATGCCCGAGGCAGGATTCGAACTTGCGACCGTAGCGGTCTTGCGGTTTCTGATGATGAATTAAGGGCTAGGAAATCTCTTCTGAAAGATATTCGTAATTTGGATATGCAGCTCCGTCTGTTTACCGTGTTAGCAGTTAAAGTTGTTGGGTGTAAGGTCCGTCAGTTATGCAAAACACCGTTTTTTTCCAAAATCACAAACATGTTTCAGCACGTCTGTGCCATCATCAGTGGGATTCGGGTGCATTTAATCTTCACATTGCAGATTAAATAAAACAGAAACTCACTGATGATGTCACAGAGGTGCTGAGACATGTTTGGGAACGTGGCAAAAACGGTATTTTGCATAACTGACGGAACAATCTTCTGAAAATACTTGTATGGAGTGTTGCCTTGTATGGAAGTGAAACGTGAACGATAAACAGTTCATATAAGAAGAGAACAAGCTTTTGAAATGCTATGCTACAGATCAATACTGAAGATTAGATGGGTAGAACACGTAACTAACGGTGAAGTAGTGGATAGGATTGGAAATAAATTAACAGGAGACATTTGAGACACCATGGAATTTTGTTTTGGAGATAAGTTTGGAGGGTAAAAATCATAGAAAGCACACTGAGGAGGGTGTAAATTGCAAACGTTATAGATGAAGAGGCTTGCGCAGAATAGAGTAGCATGGAGAGCTGAATCATACCAGTCTTCGGACTGAAGACCACAGCAACAACAACTAAGAAAAATTGGAAAGACATCCAGAAAGTAACTGGGAATTATTAGTAGACAACTGAAAATAATCAAAAGTTCTTTCAGGGAGACAGACTGCATAGAATACCAAATTGATAAAAAGAAACAGGTAGGGAAAATATTCTGAAAAATAAAGTGTGTAGGCAAATTTAAATACCTTGGGCAATGCGTACAGCCAAATATTGCGTGAATGGCGAACAAGAAGTTAGTTAAGATAGGTAAACGTAGAAAAGATGCAACAAAGAGGAGATTGTATAAGAAAAAAAGGTAAAGCCTTCGACCACATGGGTGTTGATAGACCCACTGTGTAGTTCAGATGGCTTGCAACGAAATGAGAAAGGGGAAAACTGAAAACATTACAAAAAAGAGGAAAAAATTCCATCACACTAACGTAATAAAAATGAGGCAACGGTACATGAAAGATCATAAATGAAGATCTGTAGCGATCAGCAGAAAAGATATCAAACAGACACGGTTAAGAAAGAACGGCTCAATTATATGAGTAGGTAACAAGGGTGATTTTATATGGGTAATGAAATAAAAGTTTTAACTACATAGGCAACTTACAAATGATAATAATATTAGTTGAGGAAACAAAATAATGGTGTGTACGTGGTTAAGATTGACAACATATGGATTAATATTAAAGAGACGTTTCAAACAAATATCGATAAGTTCAAGACCTAGAAGGTAGAGTATCTATAAATGTCAGGAACAAATGGTTGGAAGGAGGAGCAGCATCCATGAAAGAAACAAGGAAATCTGGAAGGAAACGAAAAAACAGACAAGCATGTTAATTACTCCCTGCGATCCACAGTAGAGCAAGTAGATGAAGTGTTGGATGTGACAACATTACTCTGCCTAACCGTTTACTTCATGTAAAACTGGAGCGTTACTTTGTGACTAAAGGGTCTTAAGACTTTTGTCGAAGCTAATCGCGAAATTCGGTCTGACTCTAGTGACTGTTATGTCAAACCGAAGCAATATATTTGAAGTTATAAGTCGAAATCTGTAAAGCGAGCGAATAACATCCACAGTAACAAGTAATTTTTATCAGCTGTAGAACCTTCCCAAAGAAATTGTTTATCAGAAACACAAGGACATAAAACTCAAATTCGCTCTAACTGGAAAAAATGGAAGCATCTTTCGAAATTAACGAAAGTTCTTGGCACAAAGGGGATTCTTGCTCAGGACGCATCAGATTTCGTAGATTTCAGTAGCAATAATAACCTTAACTTAATTCTGGAAGGCAGACTGTCGTAACTTGTAATTAGGTGTTTTACCCGTTATTATGTCAACAAACTTTTGTTGAATGCTGCACTGCTTTTCGTAGTGACAAAGGTACATGAGACTGTTTTTCAACATAATCACCAAGTCTCATTAAACAATGTTCGGAATGTCCTAACAACCATTGAGTTCCTCGACGGCAGAAATCTGCTCCTTGATCACGGAGACCTCCGAGAGCCGCTCTGTGAAGGTTCTCATCGTTGTTAAATCTGTGACTGCTGCGAATCAGTTCCCCGACTGCATGGACGTTGCCGTCTGTGGTCGATGTCGATGGTCTTCCTACCAGATCGACATTACCCACTTGATGGCACCATTTCCCTACGACGGAACGCGACATTACAATTTTTTCTGTACAAGGTGGTCAGAAACAGTCTGAAAAGCTTGTAAGGGAGTTGCATGGTAGGCTGTGCTGAGAAATAACTCTCAAGACAAAAATATTAGGTCTGCGGCGCCGTCTCCGAGTTAATTAGTACTGACGTTAGTCTGTGAGGGCGCTGCGCATGCAAACTCAAGCGGCTCGCCACATACAATTAGTGTCAGCTGTTCTCGTACTGCAGATGATTGCCCACGAGATGACTCAGCCTTTGGCTCGGGTTCGACCCTGACTACCGTCCCGTGTCCCAATTTTTGTGTCGTTGTCTTGTTCTATTTTACGAAACCAAACGAGTAACGCGTTTTTCACCTCCTTCTGTGGCGGGGAGTTTGAATTTGTGCGCGCAACTGCCTGACTGGGTAACTTCAAATCGGAAACGACGCTACGTATGGAATTTATTTCTTAACAGTTATTTATCACCACAACTTACACTGGAACGCACTTACAAGGCTGTGTGTGATAACCCTGTATACCGGCAGAATTTCATGGTGAGACTACGCACAATTCAGACGTTTTGCTCACAGTAACTGAACTGTGTACTTTGGAGTACGTTTCCCGTTGTCGCGTCATTTCATCCTTCTTACAAGGGGAGGCCGCCAATTGTGAAATTCAGATTCGATTCATACTGCGCATAATAAAAGCTCATGGCCAGAGGTGTAATGAGACAAAGCACTAAGATGCAGTTCTCAGCCGTAGTCGAGAAAACCGACAGTTAAAAAGAAACCGTTGCGGTGAAATACTCTCTACGATTTACAGTTTTCTACAGCGTTGTGGCGCAGCGGTAAATGCTCGGGTTTGTAATCCGAAAGTCGCCGGATCGAATCTCGCGCCATGCAATATTTTTTTAGTATTTGTTTTTTGTAATTCAAATGTTTATATATACACACACACACACATATATATATAATTCCCGGCAATCAGTTGCAACAATTATGCATATAATTAGTTGTTGAAAGTCGTTTGTCGTGGAAAAACTGGCGACTTCGAACATGATTATGTTTTCCGCAAACAAAGATGTATTTCACAAATGTTTTTAATTGTCTTCATAATGTTTACCACGAATAGTTAACGGAAGACGTAGAAACGATATTCCGAAACGAATACGTATAGCGTAAGTCAAACGTTCGAATTAGAATAGAGACCCCACGAACACAAATTTGCTGTGGCAGGTATGAAATATAAACTCCGTTACTCGCTCGTTACACTTGATGGACAGATGTTGAATGGGCCGAAACGAGCCGCCGCATAACAGCGTAGTTGCCTGCTAACTTCGAAAGAAGGTAGATGCGGTCCCTAGCGCAACTTATAACATCGTCGAAAATCAGTGCGGGCGTGAGAGCTTTGGTACACCCTGTTAAACAAACGGAAAAATGGAGGCGGTACAATTGGAGAGCGATCCGCCTTCACCAACATGCATAAGCAATTCATTAATTCGTGGCATGCAAATTTTTTTATTATCAGTTTTTTGTAATTCATATATATATATATATATATATATATATATATATATATATATATATATATATATATATAAAATTCAAATATATATTTGAATTACAAAAAACTAATAATAAAAAAAAGTTACATGCCGCGGGATTCGATCAGGCGACCTTCAGATTACGAACCCAAGCGCTTACCGCTGCGCCACGACGCTGTAGAACATTAATAACCATAGAGAGTATTTCACCGGAACGGTTTCTTTTAACTGTCGATTTTCTCGACAACGGCTGAGAAGTGCATCTTGGTGCTTTGCCACATTACACCTCTGGCCATGAGCTTTTATTATGCGCATTATGAATCGAATCTGAATTTCACAATTGGCGGCCTCCCCTTGTGAGTGATGTACGTGATAAACGCACCGCAGCAGAACTGAGTCTCTAGGGGGTCGTGTACGTGTACAATCTTGTGACAATGTACCAGTCTTTATGTACAATGGTCTTAGCATGGGGCGACATTCGTGACTTGCTTTTCGATTTCCTCTCGTAATTCCATAACGTTTACTGACATATATAATTGCTCCTAATTCAAAATTGGAAAAAAGGTGTTTAAATCTTGAAGAGATTTGTAATAATCCGTATCGTCAGAGTCTACGAAAGTGGAAATAACAAGGGGTAACAATAGAAAAATACCGAATTAAATGTTTTGCAAACCGAAGTGTCAGCTTACCGACACTGTTCGTCAACTACTCTCTAGAGGTAGTAGCACTACGGAAAGGCAAAGGAAATAGCCGAATAGCAATAAAAGTCCAAGAACAAGTACTCACGCCAAGATTCACGTTTGTAGAGCTGCAAATAACTTATTGCATAACGGTAGCAAGTTATATTCCCTGACGTTGTAGAAAGTAGACATGATTAATAGGACTTAGTGGCTCAAGGGAGCGAATGAATATTACACGTTATTAATCTGGTATTTCAGGAGTTGAAAATACCAATGTTAAAAATGCAGACGTTTTATTTTATTTCGTAGTTATTGACTCATTCGAACTTGCACAAACCTGGAATCAATATGTATTTTTCGCACAATGAAGCCCTTTGTTGGCTCTAGCCATGCTCCTGATAGGAAGACAACGAATCAAATTCAAGAAACTCAGCAATGTAAAAAATGTTGTTCTAGTAAAATGAATATGTCGTGCAGAGACTCTTTCTTAAGAATAATAACGAAATTCCGTTCGTTGTATAAGCTCTGTTGAAGAGGTGTGTTACATCTACATCTACATGATTAATCTGCTATTCACAATAAAGTGCCTGGCAGCGGGTTCAATGAACCACATTCAAGATCTCTCTCTACCGTCCCACTCTCGAACGGCGCGCAGGAAAAACAAGCACTTAAGTTTTTCTGTTCGAGACCTGATTTCTCTTATTTTATCATGATGATAATTTCTCCCTATGAAGGTGGGTGCCAACAGAATGTTTTCTCTATCGGAGGACAAAAATAATGATTGAAATGTCATGAGAAGATCCCGTTGCAACGAAAGACGCCTTTGATTTAATGATTGCCACTCCAATTCACGTACATGTCTGTGACACTGTCTCCCCTATTTCACGATAATACAAAACGAGCTGCCCTTCTTTGTACTTTTTCCATGTCATCCGTCAGTCCCACCTTATGCGGATCCCACACCGCACAGCAATACTCCAGAATAGGGCGGACAAGCGTGATGTAAGCAGTCTCTTTAGTAGACCAGTTGCACCTTCTAGGTGTCCTGCCAATGAATCGCAGTCTTTGGTTTGCTCTACGCACAAAATTATCTATGTTATCGTTCCAATTTAGGTTATTTGTAATTGTAATTGTAATTTACAGCCTTCACATATATGTGACTTATCGTGTAATCGAAATTTAGCGGATATCTTTTAGCACTCATGTGAATAACTTCACATTTTTCTTTATTCAGGCCCAAGTGACACTTTGCGCACCATACAGATACCATACGTAAATCATTTTGCAAGTCATTTTGATCGTCTGATGACTTAACAAGACGGTAAATGACAGCTTCATCAGCAAACCATCTAAGACGGCTACTCCAATTGTCTCCTATTTCTTTAATATAGATCAGGAACAATAGAGGGCCTGTAACACTTCCTTGGGGAACGCCGGATATTACTTCTGTTTTACTCGATGACTTTCCGTCTATTACTACGAACTGTGACCTTTCTGACAGGAAACCACGAATCCAGTCGCACAACTGAGGCGATACTCTGTAGGCACGCAGTTTGGTTAGAAGACGCTTGAGAGGAACGGTGTCGGAAGTCTTCTGGAAATCTAAAAATATGGAATCAATGTGACATCCCCTGTCGATAGCACTTATTACTTCATGAGTATAAAGAGCTAGTTGTGTTTCACAAGAACGATATTTTCTGATTCCGTGCTGACTGTTTGTCAATAAATCGTTTTCTTCGACATACTTCATAATGTTCGAATACCGTAAATGTTCCAAAACCCTACTGCAAATTAAGGTTAATGATATAGGCCTATAATTCAGCGGATTACTCCTATTTGTCTTTTTGGGTATTGGTGTGACTTGAGCAATTTTCCAGTCATTAGGTACGGATATTTCTGTGAGCGAGTGTTTGCATATAATTGCTAAATTTGGAGCTATTTTATCAGCATACTCTGAGAGGAACGTGACTGGTATAAAATCTGAACCTGAGGCCTTGCCTTTATTAAATGATTTAAGCTGCTTCGATACTCCGAAGATGTCTACTTCTATGTGTCTCATCTTGTCAGTTGTTCTTGATTGAAATTCAGTAATATTTACTTCGTCTTCTTTGGTGAAAGAGTTTCGGGAAACGGTGTTTAATAACTCTGCTTTACTGGCACTGTCATCAGTGACTTCACCGTTGTTATCGCGCAGTGAAGGTATTGATTGTGTCTTGGCACTAGTGTGATGTATAACCAGAATCTCTTTGGGTTTTCTGCCAGATTTCGAGGCGGAATTTCGTTGTGGAAATTGTTAAAAGCATCTGCCATTGAAGTACGCCCTATATTTCGAACTTCTGTAATACTTTGCCAATCTTCGCGATTTTGCGTTCTTATAAATTTGGCATGCTTTTCTCGTTGCTTCTGCAACGACGATCTGCCCCGTTTTGTGTACCGTGGGGAATTAGTACCATCACTTATTAATTTACGTGGTATATATCTCTCAGTTGCTGTCGATACTGTCTCTTTGAAAACATTCCACAATTTTTCTACACTTACATGATCAGATCGGAAGGAGTGAAGGCTGTCTCTTAAAAATGCGTTAAGAGCATTTTTATCAGTTTTTTTTAAGTAGATATACTTTGCGTCTCTTTTTGATGGTTGTAGGTGTTACGTTATTCAGCCTAGCAGCAACTGCCCTGTGGTTGCTAATCCCTGTATTCGTCACAATACTCACTATTGGTCCAGGATTATTTGTTGCTGAAAGGTCAAGTACACTTTCGCAACCATACACTTTGCATATAGTGTGAACACTCCAGTATTTGACGGTGACGTCGCCCGGCGTCCGGCTCTTTTCCGTAGACGCCTAGTGTGAACAGGCGTTTAGAGGCTTAAAATAAAAGAGGAACCCTATTGGCACAGATTGCGAAGCAGCAGTAGGAGGGACGGACGGCCGTAATGAGGTGTCAAGTGTCAGCTGGACCGGGTCTGTTGGGCGCTGCCGCGCTCACGTCAGATCCCCCGGGCAGTGCGGTGTGGGGACCGTAACCGTGTTAAGCGGCGCTGATCGAGTGCCCGACCCGGCGGAGCCGCACCTGCGCCCCGCCTTGCCGCCACCCCACTGCGGGTCCCTGGGGAGAGGAGGGGAGTAGCAGCAAGCCCGCCAGCCGGCAGCCTTGCCGGACAGCGCGACACACCGCCACGGTGCTGGACTCCAGCGCACCGCCGGGAGACAGATCACCTGACGTCACACAGGCTACCTACGCTGCTGCCATTCCACTACGAATCCCGACCCTAGTCTCTCTGACGATATTGAAATATCACTTCTCTCACTTTTACTACCCCAGTGTCACATACAGGCTGATTTTCTTCCACCGTGTACACCAGGGACTGATCGATCAGAGGATTCGGAACATAAAAGGTTTAATGGCCGTATGTCCGGAAACGTATGGTTTCCGTGCTAAAGACCATTTACTCAATCACACAGTGCTACAGGGACTGCGGTCTATTACTCGCTGTAGGATGCAGCCACAGTTGCACTATGTGTTGGACATGGTTTCGATGTACCTCAACGCATGCATGTATGCGCCATAGCATGTCCTGTCTCACACGTTCACATCGGGCAGGCTGCATCCGAACAGTGTCAAAGGTAGCATGAACATGCTGCTCCACTGTCTTCACACCTGAAATAGACCAAGCACAAACGATACTTTTGAGCCGGCTGCTGTGGCCGAGCGGTTCTAGGCGCTTCAGTCCGGAACCGCGCTGCTGCTACGGTCGCAAGTTCGAATCCTGCCTGGGGCTTGGTTGTGTGTGATGTCCTTAGGTTAGTTAGGTTTAAGTAGTTCTAAGTCTAGGGGACTGATGACCTCAGATGTTAAGTCCCATAGTGCTTAGAGCCGTTTGAACGATACTTTTGAGATGGCCCCATAACCAGAAATCGCACGGGTTGAGATCCGGTGAACGAGCAGACAATGCAGCTGGACCGCCTTGTCCGATCCATCGACTAGGGAAGACACGATTGAGATGCGTGCGGACATTAACGGCGAAGGAGGCTGCAGCACCACCAAGTAACAGCCACATTACCGTGCATGTCATCAATGGCACTTCTTCCAGCAAAGTCAATGTCACCCGCAAGAAACGGCAATAGTTCAGGCCTGTTGGGTTACGTGGAAGGAAGACTGCTCCCAAAATACGGTAGCCAGTTTCACCGGTCCGCACACTCCGGCTGCGCTGATTCTGATGATTCGCTGTCACCGTACCATGGAGGTTCTGCATACTCACCCACAGATGACTGTTAACGAAAGTTGAAGGTACCACTCTGCGTAAAGGTACCCTCATCTGTGACTAGAGTGGATGACACTAATCCCGGAATCATGGTTACCTCGTGAAGAAACCACTGACAAAACGGTTCCCGACGTGGAAAGTCTGCCGCTAGTACGTTTTCCACACGCTGTTGGCGATAAGTGTAGTAACAGTTGTCATGGAGAAGTTCCACACGAAAGTCTGGCTTACCCCGTATTGGCGGGCGAACTGCCTTCTACTGACACAGCTGTCGCCTTCTTGAGCGTTAATCACTTTTTCCTCCAACTAAGGTGTGGGAGATTACTGTGGAAGAGATTACAGATAGACTGGGACTCAAAAAATGGCGTAAGGTAACGTGGCAAAAAGAATGGGACTCCTCTGTCAAGGGTCGTCGCGTCTATTCCATGTTTCCGGACATTGAGGAAGGGCTGAGGTTAACACATGTAGATTCAAGCCGTGGGATGGTCCACTTTTTAAAGGGCCATGGGCCATACCCAGAACATCCAACACGTGTTGGGTTAGTCGAGAGTGACATATGTGTCTGTGGTGATTTGGGGACCCCCGAACATATTATGCTTAAGTGTAATACCCTTACGCACGTACGATAAGTACGGATATAAAATAAAAAATATGTAACCAAGAAACATTGAATATACTCAAGGACACAACAGATGAGGTCTCTACAAAAATGTATGATCTTTTCAGAAGCCAGAATCGTTATGGTAGGAAGCAGGAACATCATGCAAGACAAGGCCAAAATTGCACCAGAGACAGAACTACTTACACTAACTCTGGAAGTGACACTCAAAGTGAAATGGACCTAAGATGAGAATTAGAGTCGATATCGAGAATATAACTTGAATCGAAGTATCCAGCCTGGAAGTAATTGTGAAGGTTATTATTTCATGTGAAAATTCTGCACTAGTAACTATTGTAATTACACATATAAACAGATGACTTGAAACGTCTGTAGTCGTCAGTATCTTTTACATCTATTGTGGTTATACTACACCAGTATCTGATGGCTAACGCCCAAACAAGGAAGGCAGTGCACATAGTTTAGGTAATGTGCGTATTAACTGCAATTTAAAAGTAGCTACATTTAAAGGGCTTGTGCCCGCTGCTACAGGTGGCATATATAAATGTGGTTCTCAGAACCTTTAATGTTTTGTATTTCCTTAATGGAGATTTAACTAGATGGGGATAGCACCCTGTAGAAGACTAACTGTATAATTTTCAGTAAATCTGTGTAACTACTAGTAATTACTTGCAACTATTAGTAATAACCAATTTCAGAACCCATATACTGTCACATTCATATGTGTTAACATACCAATCATAAGTGAGTGTGATGGGCTAATACCAGTATGAAAAAAAAGTTCTAACGTTTCTGGTACGTCCTTTGTGATTTCCTGATTCCTGCAACGACTCTGTCTCAGACAAATGGTGAAACACTGTTACAAACATTGAATGCTGAGGTTGTTGTCAGCAGGTATGGGTTCCCTGATACGGCCTAGCTGCCAGCTGCCCATTGCCATTTGCCTTTCCGTAAGTAAACACCATCTTGACGAGCTCTCGATTCGAATACGGAACCATTGTGTACCACACTATATAACATCCACTACAAGGTTAATCAGCATGAGAAGTGGATAGGACTCAACGTTACCAATTAATATGGCAGGAGAGAGTGCTAGGGCATGATGTATGAAGAACACTACAACCCTCTAGGGTGACTACATGATACACCGCATATTACACTGCTGTCTGTGTAATAATGTATGCTTGAATAAATGGACCCTAGCATGGAAACCATGCATTTCCGTATGTACGGTCATTAGACCTTTTTTGTTCTGTATCCTCTCATCGATCAGTCCCTAGAGTATGTACACAGTGGAAAAAATCACACTATATATCTACGTGTATATAGAGTGATCCATAGTTTTTTCAAATTTCGTGTTTCTTCACCCACATCCCGTAGCTTTTTCCCTTTCTTTTAAGAAGTATATGAAGACGTATGTTGTTGGAACTGAAGACGAGGAACCCATGCCGCAGTGTCCGAGAAGTTGCTTCATGTAACTACATGTTCTGTAAGATGGCACGAACTATACCCCTTACATGAAGTCATTAAGATCACCGAACTCACGTTGAGCGAACAGTAAGGTTGAACAAAAATGACTGACAAGGCACAATGCATCTTGTAGAGGGTATAGCATGAACGTATTGGAATAATTAATGTTGGGTGATGGTTTTAAAGTAATTCACGCGATGTGAAAACTTTGTGGAAACGCATTGATTTACTGGAGGCTAGTTTATCCCAGGGAGGTATTCAGAGTTGACCACGGCCGGGTGGCGACGTGTGGCTGGGGAGCGGCGAAGGGAAGCGACAATAGGCAGCTTAGGGCGGCTCAAACTCTAAGACAGCGGTAACGGGGCGCGGCCTCCAGCTGCCCTAAGGTGAGTGACAGTGAGGGTGTGGTTGACCCCATGCTGGTGTACCGAGAAGCAGGCAGAAAACGGTACGCCTGTTGATAATTGGCCGTCGTCTCATTTTCAGCGAAACATGCGAGAAAGCCATGCAAAGCTACGGCAGAGTGGACAAAATATGAGTGTTTATGACTATAGCAACTTCACGCTGAATTCACGGTCCACAGAGTCTGAAGCAAATCAGGTGAAGAATGAAATACGCCGGCCTCCGATGGAAACGTGGGACCAAGGAATTTGAAATACTCCCTGGGACGGTTAAAGGCGCTACAGTCTGGAACCGCGCGGCCGCTACGGTCGCAGGTTCGAATCCTGCCTCGGGCATGGATGTGTGTGATGTCCTTAGGTTACTTAGGTTTAAGAAGTTCTAAGTTCTAGGGGACTGATGACCTTAGCAGTTAAGTCCAATAGTGCTCAGAGCCATTTGAACCATTTGAACTCCCTGGGAGTCAGAATTTGGGAGAAATTGGTCTTTTATGCAGATGCAGACGCTACCTTGATGGGTGGCCTGGGAGGAGCTAAATAGCAGAAGTTGAGAAGAAGGGATATTTTGTGGGAATTTGTGAACTTTCCAGAGCAGGCACTGGTCGGCGCTGGGAAGCGACGCAGAATTAACGCGACTGGTGCTGCGATTGGCGTAAGTGATTTTGCTGGAGGGGAAACCAAGGCGAAGGGTGGACTGACATAAGTCTCCGTAGAGGTCTTCCACTCCCAGCTTGCCTAGAGTGCGGACGTGACGTTCTTTACTCAGCTTGCCTGAGAGAGAGTGAGCATCTCTGCAGTTTAGGACTTAGCAAACGGGACGATTGAGCTTGGAGGTAGAAAGTTTTCGTTCAGCTATGTACTGAGAAAGATAGTTAGGGGTGCAGCCTTGCAGCACCACGAGGCCGGCCGACGTCCGCACAACGATGCCGCACCGCCACGCTGAATTCTGTGATATTGCGCCCGCTCCGGCTTGAGTTAGGCCACTGATTAATTTGTTGAATCACGTCGGCAAAGTTTCCACGAGAGTTTCATGGACCGTTTATTGTAGAATTCTTCTCGCACTTTGCATTACGCCTGGGTCAGTCGATAGGAATTAATTTTGATACATTGCGCTTTACTCCACGTAAACGCAATTTCTTCCCACTGCCTGTTAGGAGAGTCATGTAATGTGATTATTGAAGGTCTTGAGTTAAAATAAATGTGGGCTAAGCGACTGCATCTGTTTTCAATCAAGTAGTTGAAATCCTAAGTCACTTTCTTAATTAAAATTATGTTCAACATTTGCATCTGGTGCTCAATAGCTGAATATAACAACAATGTGCATCCTATTTTAATTAAAAGGGATCAATTCTGAATCAATTAATGTCGACATTGCCACCGCAGTTCAATCAGGAGTCACAGGGCCTTATTACTTTCTTTGCGTTATCCGATATTGTGGCAGTTTCGCACTCTCTGTTGATCTGTTAGTCAATTAGCTGGGGTGAACACACGACAAAACCAGATAAGTGACGGGTGGGGTGTTATAGTTCCTCATTATTGCTTACGTGGATGCTTCAGTGCTATTGTTAGGGTGGTCCTTATAAGGAGGTTACGTAAAAATGTCAAGTGATTTGAGAAAATCCTCTATTTTCTTTATTTTTGCCATTTTTTGATAATGTGCTAAATTTCATTATAATTAAGTAATACTGACCCATACCAAAAGACTTAAACGTTCAAAGACTTATATACTAAATTAAGTGAACGTAGTTTGTACCGGAATAAGCAACTGAAACCAACCCCTTGCACATATTTTTGAAACTGTGCTTCAATATATTTAAAGAAGAGAAAAATAAGTAGTACAGTGCAACAGAACATACAAAGTGTATGAATGCAATACTAGTTTCTGCACAACAGTCTTTTCAGTATCCATTTTTTACAATCAGTGTATTGTCTCCAGTGGTCTTGCACACATCGAAAAATTCATTCTTTTTCTTCTTCGTCAAGAGTTAACAGTCCACTAACATCTTGCATTAACATCACTCCTCTTTTCCGCCGTATCATATGTCATTGTAACTTTTCATAGCCTCTTTGGCTAAGTAGTGCAATTAACCTTGCCTCCTCAGAACTTTCGTACATCAATTGAAATGTTCGATTCCATATAAATTTCGGTCTGGCTTGAGTTAATTTTTTTTGTGTAAATTATATATTCCACATCTAAAGATAATTTTACATACATTTGGTCATCGAAACGCTACTTCACTGATAACCTATTTTTTTTTCACCTTCATCCATTTAGCGCTACGATCATTAATCATGAAAATTAGGAATCTGGATTGTTAACTTGAATGAATCAAAAACCGCTTTACAGAGAAGCTAATATTATTATGCTTTATTTTTCATGTCAATATAATTTATGTTTCATTTTTAGTTTTCCTAATTTTACTATCGATATCTGTCGGCAGTTACACAAAGAGAGGAAGGATATAGTTTTTATATTGTCAAAATTTGCAACCTTAATTATTAATTATTAGATGCATAAATCTTTACATAAATAATTATTTCCAGAATATATTACATATATAATACCCGAAAAGTAATCTCCATTAAGTCAGTAATAATAAAATTAATTTAAACTACATCTTGTTTTGAAAGCATTTGGATGGTATGTACATAATACTTTTAGAAGTTTTAGCCGCCAAATACGCCATAATAGTTTCGGTTGTTGTCGCGATTGGTTAATGTAACTATCTAGTTTTTTGTTTTGTGTTGAAATGCTGCACAATGCATTTACTTAGCAAGTATTGACGTAGAAAGTGTCAAGAATTTACGAATAAATACTGAGGGTGCCAAAAAGCAACAATATTCTAGATACTTTTATTGACACAAAAGACCTTTGACCTATTAACTGGGAAGCACAATCAGCGATGCGTTTTTCTTAGTACTGGTATGCTCAAGATAGTCATATTTACTTTATATTACATTTAGTCTGCCTCAAAACACATTCATTCAATAATTGCACCTTCTTACATTCATTTAGTTGAAGTAAGTGATTAAAAATATTTATTACCTCATTAGTTGCTAAGAGAGGAGAACTCCATGTGATAAAAATCGTCATAGTGGTTACAAATAATTTTCAAACTTGGTAACACTAACGAAACTTCCTGGTAGATTAAAACTGTGTACCGGTCAAGTGCCCGCAAAGGTAAAGGTCCAGAGTTCGAGTCTCGGTCCGGCACACTGTTTCTGTTGTGTCCGCACTATAACACAACAAATATTCCGTGATAACCAAATTTATTTGACCTTCTGTCACTCAAAACAAAACTTAAGTTCGACTACACAACACTTCGCTGGCTGTAGCGCCAAGGAGAAATCAGAGTCACTAGTAGAGAATACAAGTCCAAACCACTGCCAACCATTCGATACCGTCGCGTAGCAAGTTTCCAGCCAGGGAGCCCACAGTACGGTTCGGTCGTCGTGAATCCAGCAGCCGGGTAGTAACACAGTCATCGGCGAAGATGGAACTGGTTAAACGGGCTCAGGGAGCTCGCTTAAATCCGAAGGTCCGGCCAATCAGAGTGTTGGTAGATGGCGCCCTCGTACGGTTGCTCACTCTGGTGGCAAGGGCAGCGCCGCCAGGGTAATCCGTATCGATAGTGGTGTGTACGTTGCCGCTAACCCCGCGACGACGCGTTCACTTGCGACAGTTGTTGACATCGTGCGTGGCGCCAGCGGTACTCGCTGTGTGCCGCGCGTGTTGTAGCACGCCGCACCGAGTTGACGGCTGCTGTGCGGCGGCCGATACGACAGTTTTAATCTGCCAGGAAGTTTCATATCAGCGCACACTCCGCTGCAGACTGAAAATCTCATTCTAGGTAACAGGAACCTTACAGATTCCAGATATTAAACTGTTTCACATGCCAGAAAAAAAAATCGCCATTAGGTTGTTCAATAAGGTCGTGCAAGATTTTCCCTTTCTCCTGAATAATTTATCAATCGTGTGTTGTCCCCTGTTAGAAGTATGCGATCCAACTGTAACAGAATGAAGCTGGTGTGCAAAGGTCTTCAGTAAACTGCGCAGTATAAATTTGCGTCCAGATAAGGTCGAGAGAAAGTTCGCTAAAGCCATATCAGATTTCCGCAACTTTCCAGGCAGGCAGGAGAGTCGTAGGCTCTTCTAAACAACTGTAACGCCAAAATTTTCACACTAGGAACTGGTCGTAACATATTTTCTATCTGGCGCTATCACAGTTTGTTTCTGTTTCCGTGTGATTTCCCTCGGTGGTCTCGCAACATACTCTTCATTGTTTGCTCTTCTACCATTCGCTAAATAGTATCCCCAATTGCTCAAGTGGCCTAAATCTTCGGAAAATGTTTGAGACATCAAAGTCTGCTCCCCTTGTGCCCTATTTCTGTGACTGATTTTGACGTCAATGTGCTTTTGAGAATGCGTCATCCGGTGCTTCATACTGATGCTCACTTGAACTAAGCACCTTATAATCTTCGATATTAATCTTTCTGTAGGGGCGATACAGTTTTAAGGGCGATATACGCCCCATTCACAATGGACTGGTTGGACGGAACGGGTACATTGGATGGTTGATAGTAAAGGGTGACCCAAAAGTCCGTTAACATTTGAAAGTGCACTAATTCACGGTATAATGTAGATAGAGAGGTAAAAATTGACACAATTGCTCGAAATGACATGTGGTTTTATTGAAACCAAAAACGAGTGCAAAAACTGACCAGCAGATGACGCTGGACAGCAACACGTCAGAGTAGCCGCATAAGAATCGCGCATAAAGTGAGCAGTATTGGGGAAGGGAGTCAGATCATCCCTAGCTCGGCTGATAAACAGCTGCTGGAAGGTACGACTTTTATGCAGCTTCGCGCTCCTCCCCATTTTGCTACACCTCTGGGAGACCTCTTGCACACTTCGTTTGGTGAGGATCACGTGCTGAGCCTCCGCTTCCGTCATCCTTGTCCTTCCATGTCCCCAGATATCAATCCGTCTGATTACTTGTTATAGGGTTACGTGAAGTGGGAAGCCTGACACGATTGTCCGACCTTATTAGGGATGCTAAATGATAACATCCATTGACAATTTCTCACCACACCTACTGCTATGCTGTACAGTGCTGTTCACAACGTTGTCCCTCAACTACAGATATTGTTGATCAACGACGGGCGAAATGAGCATTTATATAAAAAATATCGTCTTCGCTGAAAATCAGTTTTTATGCTAATTATTTTGAGATTCGATTCCATTAAGATCTTGGCACACCACGATCACACAACAGCTATTGCAAACAACGAAGCTTCAGCATTGGTCGTACAAATTTGAAACCGTTTTTTATTATTGGATGTCGATTTAAATCACAGTGATCATCTTCAGTGCAAGACTACGTCTAGTGGAGTCATATAATGAAGCAGAAAATAAATGTTGAAACATAGGTTTTACCGTGAAGAACGTGCCAATTAGGAGGTAAGATTCAACTCTGATTGTATGAGTCAACTGAACTTACGTTTGCACTGAAGATGATCACTCTGTGATTGAAATCGATATGCAATAATAAAAAACGATTTCAAATTTACAAGACCAGTTCTAGTGCTTCCTTTGTCTGCAATGTTAGTTATTGCTTTTGTATCATATGAAGTCCAATCTACTGGTCATTTTATGCATTTTTTCTTAGTTTCAGTGAAAACCCACGACATTTCAAGAACGTGTGTAAATTTTTCCTTTCTATCTACATTATTCGTGAAGTATAAAATTTTCAAATGTTGTCGGATTATTTGGTTACCCTGTACATTAAGTTACTATGTGAACTCACAAGACAGTGATTCCGATACAGATCTTCCTTTTGTCGTGTTTGCGCACAGTTCAAAGGTCCACACGAGTACAAGGTATCTCTGTACAAGGTGGTGTGTGGTATGAAAATTGCGTTGCTATTTGATATGACTAAGGTGAAAAGAGACAAGGACGGAGGTCGGTATGTGAATTCGCGAGAACAGTGATGTATGGAAACGGGTGCAATAGGCAAGCACCAACGCACTAGAAAAGCAGGAGGAAGCCGTGAAATGCACGGGGAGTTTACAGTGAATGATGTTATCCAGACCTTATGCACCGAACGGCAAGGCAAAGAAATTTCTCACGATGTAACAAGGACCTATCACCGCGATACAGACCATATATCTAGTCAGCTGTAGGCTACTGTTGCCGACGAGGTCGACAATAGTACACATCGTTCAGAGGCTCTCCGGAGTAGATCCCAGGGGCAGTCATTTCTGGTTGTCCTTTCGCAGAGTGATGTTGAAACAGTTAGTCCCTGTCAAGCATTCTGAGTGCAAGACTACTATATTACTCAGTCTATAGCGAATTACAGTAATGGCAAATGCATTCATTAATCAGTAATATGCGCTAAATATGAACAATGGACAGTCATTTGTGTAATGCCTTGAATTGAAATGTGTTGAATATGGCTAATATTCTATTGGTGTCTGCTCATTTGGCCATGTCTGAAATGACAGATACAATGGGTACAGTGCATTACTGGTACAAGCACAGACATTTTTATTGGTGACTGAGGACAATGTGCTGAACAACATTATATTAGTATTTACTTCAGTTTCAGAGCAGTAATAATAGTTAGTGGGGTAGTACGCTATTAGGTTGATTAGTACGTCCAAGTACACGTGAAAGGAGCGAATCATTAATGCATATTTCCCCTTTGCACCAGGTCAGGTGATAACTGTGGATGCATGGGTGAAAAGCTTTTAGGCTATACTGACAGGCGTAGTCCACTTGGTGGTGCAGATCCCATATATATCAGAGAGGGCATTCGGCAACGATTGACTAAAACTGGGCAAAATAATTCAGTAGAAGACAAATGGGCATCTTTGAAAGATGATAAAACTGCAAGAAATGGAGCAGGTGAAAGGTAATACAAACGTCCACAAAATGAGACTGATAGGAAGTGCAAAATAGCTAAGCTGGAATGGATAGAGGACAATTATAATGATTTAGATATATGTATCGCTAGGGGAAAGACAGATACCGCTTATAGAAAAACTGGAGAAGCTTCTGGAGAAAAGAGAAGTAGCTGTATGAATATCAATGGTTCAGATGGAAAAGTCGTCCTCAGCAAATAAGGGAAAGCTGAAAGGTGGAATGAGTATATGGAAGTTCTGCAGGAGGGAGATGCACTTGAAGGCAATATTATAAAAACGGAAGAGGATGTAGATGTCCGTGAGACAGGAGATACGAAACAGCGAGAGTAATTTGACAGAGCGCTGAAGGACCTAAGTAGAAACAAGGCCCCGGAATGAACTACTAATACCTTTGGGAGAGCCAGCCATGACAAAACTCTTTCATCTTTTGAGCGATAGACGTGACTACTGACAGGTGTCATTATTACAGAACTTAATTTAGTTAATTCATGGTTACATTAATTATTTACAGAAGAAGGGAAAACTGGTAGAGACCGAAATTGGGAAAGATCATTTTGGATTCCGGAGAAATGTAAGAACACGTGAGGCAATTCTGATCTGTTATCTTGGAGCATAGGTTACGGCAAGGCAAATATAAGTTTATAGCATTTGTAGACTTAGAGACAGCTTTTGACAATGCCAACTGGAATACTCTGAGATTCTGAAGGTAGCAGGTGTAAAATAAAGGGAGGGAAAAGCTATTTACAACTTGTACAGAAACCAGACGGCAGTTTAAAAGTCGAGGGGCACGAAAGAGAAACACGGGTCGCGAAACGAGTGAGAGAGGAATAAAGAAAACGAAAGACAAATTTGGACTAGGAATTAAAGGTGAGGGAGAATAAATTAAAACTTTGAGGTTTGTCGATGGCAATTTAATGCTGTCAGAGACAGCAAAGGACTTCTAAGAGCAGCTGAAGGGAACGTACAGCTACTTGAAAGGCATTTATAAAATGAACATTGACAAAAACAAAACAAGGATAATGGAATGCAAAGTTATTAAATTAGGTGATGGTGAAAGGATTAGATCAGGGAACGAGGCTCTTGAAGTAGTAGATGACTTTTCCTATCGACGATGGTCGAAGTAGGGAGGATATAACATGAAGACTGCCAATGGAAGGAAAGAGTTTCTGTAGCAGAGAAATTTGTTAACATCGAACTTTGATTACAGTGTCAGGTCTCTCCCGAAAGTATTTTCAAGGGGTGTAGCCATGTGTGGAATTTCAAAATGGACGATAGACAGTTTACACAAGAAGAGAATACAAGTTGTGCTAAAGAAGAATGCTGAGGACTAGATGGGTAAATCGCTTAACTGACGAGAAGGTATTGAATAGAATTTAGAATTGGCGATAAAAGAAATTTGTGGCACAGCCTGACTAGAAGAAGGGATTCGTTAATAAGACGAATTCTTAGACATAAAGGGATCACCAATTTAGTATTGGAGGGAAGTGTGTTGGGTAAAACTTATAGAGGGAGACCAAGAGATGAATACAATAAGTAGGTTCAGAAGGATTCAAGTTGCAGTAATTATTCGGATATGAAGCAGCTTGGCAGGGATATGCGAGTAAGGGGTTCATTGGGGGATGACGTTAGGTCAATAGTGTGTAACAGGCTGGGAATTTCGATCGGAAGGGAAGCGTGCTCGGGTGGTCAAAGCTATTAAGGCTACGAGATTATCTAGTTTCGAATCCTGGTTGGGCACAAATGTTGACCTATTACCGTTAACTCATTTCGAAGGCGCGACGCGGGTGACGTCAATGACACATTTGAATAATCTGTTATTGCCATTTGCTTGTGTAATGTAGACTCGCCGCATTCTATATTAATGCAAAAGTGAAGCTTACAATATAATAGCTGACCGTCGTCAGAAACAACAGTGAAAACATACCTACATAAACTTGAAATTCTGCTTCGGCGGTGAAGTGAATAATTATTTGAAATTTGTTCGTAGTACCAAATGAGAGAAGGAGATGACTTCTGAGTCATCTGTTCAGTGAGGCCAGCGAACTTTCACGTGGGAAGACGTACCCACGTCTGTCATCCAAGCTGAGCTCTTCTTGATGCCCAGCGAGGTTAGAGCGGCTGTAGTTATCGGAGGTGGAAAATCTGCATACTGATCTTTCAGGCGCTGCACATTAGAAAGTCTACTACAGATATAATGTGTTTTTCCTACAGTACCCTACACTTACGAAGAGCTAACTTTGGTTGTTTGCTCTTCTTCGTTGTGTTGCTATTTTAGTGACCACCCGTGTATATACTTTGTACGCCACAGAGGTTACTTAATACCAATATTAGAGGCTTTTGTATCATTTTCTATTGGCCGTAGTTCCACTTACCTTACTGTCGCGATATCTTGCTAGATAAGCTACCATGACAGCTGAACAGTTCGCGTGGTGTAGCCTTCCTCGAATACAGATTCTCTAAATTTACCCAATAGACTGGCGCGAGAACGAAGTATCTCAAGTATTTCCGCTTTATTCCCTAAACGAGTCTCGTAATTTTCATGTGGGTGTAAATCGTTCGCTTTCTGTTTTTTGCCTACCTGCAAGGGCACCAAACAAGAGAACAGAAGAATACTCTAGACTACCCATGCAAGCAGACTTATTTTGTAGAAGCTGTAGTCACATATAATCAACTCTATCATGATATAATCTTACTGCATGCAGTGTGTTTGGGAAAATTTCAATGTCTATGCAGATAAACAAACGCTCTCCATAGCGAGCTAAGCACTAATGCCCTGCAGAGCTGCGACGAAGTCCAAAACCCATACATTCGAACAACGTGGGAATGAGGTACACCAAAGTAAGAACCTCGTAGTTCAATGCAAATTTGATTCTGCTACTTACGCTAAGAGCGTGGAAAGTCATAATCGCTGTGAGCTAACGAAAACAGTCCAAATATCGCTGGTATGAAAGTCCTAAGTAACAGCAAGACTCTGTATGGAAGAAATGTATAGAGCCAAACGATAAAAGTGATTATAATGCAGAGAATTAACTTTGCAGTGATGATGGTCATCCTTAGACAGCCAGTAGTTCTGTCGATTCCACACGTGGTGCTGATGGTGGTGTGTTGGGGCTTATGGGCGCTCAACATCGAGGTCATCAGCGCCCTGACACACATTAAAAGGAACGAATGTGGACAGACCTAAGAAAACTAAAGCACACTCTCAAAGAAAGTAGGAAAAGAAGGAAAATGCTACATAAGAAAGTAAAACCTAAGGAAAAGGGAAACATAGCAACAAGAATGTCACAGGAAATTGTTATTGGCTGGCCACTTACATAAAATATGGGTGAGCTTGTCACACAGTGAGCAAATTAAAATCCTCTCCCTAAAATATTTGTAAAAACATTTGACAGGGCACAGAACTTTAAAACTTTAACCACATTCGTCCGAGTGTTGCCTAAAAGAGATGGCAGGTCCGCTGGCAAGTCAGCCGCGACCCGCTGGTCAGAAAATAAAACGCAATCCAATAAAACGTGGCGCACAGTCACCTGGACGCCGCAAGCACCACACATTGGAGGGTCCTCTCGCCGGAGCAGGAAGCCATGCGTCATAGGGCTGTGGCCTATTCGAAGCCGAGTGAGGAGAACCTCGTCCCGTCGATGGGGCTGAAAGGAAGTACACCACACACGCGTTGTGGGCTTGACTATACTGAGCTTATTGTCAGTCACTTCCAGCCACTCATCCTCCCACCGACGCATGACCCGTGAGCTCAACAGCGAGGTGAGTGCGTGCAAGGGGATAGCACACTGAGATACTTGTGGGGCAAAACACGCCTCCTCGGCTGCGAGATCTGCCCTTTCATTCCTAGCAATGCCAACATGCCCCGGAACCCAGCAGAAAGCTACAACCTTCCCCAGTCGCTGTAGTCGGAGGAGGGCATCCTGGATGGTCTGGACAATTTTGTCTGCCGGATATAAACGTTGCAATGAGTGAAGGGCACTGAGTGAATCGGAACAGACAAGAAATTTAGGAGAGGAAGAATGTCTCATGTGCTCCAGTGCCCGCAAGATCGCAAACAATTCTGCATCATAGACAGTAAAAGTCTGAGGCAGTCGGACCTTGAGGACACGATATGTAAAAACAACTGAGCAACCAACAGAATCCCCTTGTTTCGACCCATCCGTAAAAACAGCTACATAGTCGTGGTGCTCAGATAAAATGGCAGAAAATGCTGCATTAAAAACGGTGGCAGGAGTGCAATCTCTCTTGTACTGCAATAAATCTAAAATCACTCCGGGCCTCTTCAGTAACCAGGGTGGCAGGCGGTTAAAACCTTGGATTTGGGGTTGTACAGACTCCACATCGAGGGACTCTAGTACACGTTGCACACGGATCCCAAACCGCAACGTAGCCCGGGGACGGCGGGAAAAAAGGCGGTCCAGAGGTGGATGGGCAACAAGATGGTGAGCAGGCGATCTGGGAGCTGCAAGAAACTTACACGCCTGGCGCACCAGCTGGAGCTGCCGCCGGATGGTAAGTGGCGGTTCGCCAGACTCAGCACAAAGGCTGGGTACGGGACTGGTCCGATAAGCACCTGTGGCCAGTCGGAGCCCAGCACGGTGAACAGCGTCAAGAATCCGCAAATAAGATGGCCTCGCTGACCCGTATACTGTGCACCCATAGTCCAGCCGTGAACGCTCAAAAGCTCCATAAAACTGAAGGAGACGCGCCCTGTCCGCGCCCCAAGATCTGTGGCTGAGGCACTTGAGGATGTGATTCCCTCTTGAAGCAGTGGCAGTGGCCTCGTAAACATGTGTCGGTGCTAGTCGATGTAGCAATCTCTCTATGATGTATACTTGCACACGGAAGCGAGGAATGAAAATTTGTACCAAGGCCGGTAATTCGAACAAAGATCTCCTGCTCACTAGGCAAATGTACTAATCACCACTACGCCATCCTCACACGATTGCTTTCCACAACTGATACAAATGATGAGCCACTGCGGTGTTTAGGAGGAATACAAAGTGGGCTGATAGATGAATGTAAATTGAGATTCAGGACGGAGACGTGCTGGGGTAGTCCATGCAGTTGTGCAAAACCACCGTGCCATAGTCGCACAGTGTTTAGCACATCCACCTAATGAGCCGGAGACCTAGGTTCGAATACTGGCCTTGGTATAAATTTTCGTTCATCGCTCCAGTCTGCTCACACACATCACAGAACTTTGGGACTTGAAAAGGTTTCTGGAACCATATAGTTTCATTTGATTAAATTCTATCTATGTTGACCAGCCTGTTCATTGCCGCGTAACTATTACTGAACATCTGAAACACGATGAAAACAATATGAAGATATTGAAAGTAGAATACTGTGATTGATCAGACTCCTCTCAATTAATAACCGTACTTTTCGATCCCTCTTCTTGTATTTTCATCAGGAGTTTCTGATGCTCCCAAGAGGTTGCAAAATGTCGAACACCAGTGCCGATTTCACGCATAAAGACGTTTACCAAGCTCTTTCTCCTAAGGAGGGGAGTTATCGGACAAACCTTTGTCTAAATGGTAGCCCTTCGTTACTGTTTAGTTACTAATTGCAGGCTGTAGGAGCAGAAAAATGTTTCCAAAACAGGTCATAAACAAAAGCACAACTGTTATTGTACTACTGAAGTATTTTCGTGAGAACACTTGAATCCCTGCAAGCGGAAGCCTGATAGTTACTTCCATTACGGCTGGAAGCCATGATCCCAGAAGCCTGTAGCAGTCATCTACGGTTTCCTTTAGCTTCCTTCTGTGCGTAGCACAGATATGTTGTTGTATGGATATCCTGCTTATAGTCTTCCCTGCGCTATACTATAGAAGATTTCATATATTGCTTCACAGTTTCGATAATGATGTTTAATATGTCATTTGGTTCCTCTCCCTGATTCATAAGTAACTTCAGTAACTTCGGCAAGTAAGGGAAAGGATCAAGGGAGTCAGTACGAGGTCGAAGGAATTCTTTTACTTAAAACTAACTAAAAATCTGTATTCCACATCCGTTTCTCAAAGTATAAACTAGCTATTCCGCTACCGTGTAACCGTACAATAAAACTGCTAAACGGGAAGCAGATTTCTCGTTCATGCTTGCGAATATAATAAAACGTGTTAGGAAGGTCCTACACAGATATCTGAACACAATATAACGCCACCTTTGGCATCCAAAAGAGGGTGAAACTTCCTGGGGATTAGAGTACATCAAAAATTAATTTAAAACACCACAGCTTCTGGCCTATTGTTCATTGCCTCGAACTCAGGAGAAATTTATCGAGCTTTTTGATTTTTCCTATTTACAGACAAAAAGCCTTGATAACATTAAAAATTGTCATGTAATACACGGACAGCCAACCTTACAAATGTAATATATTTTTCAAGGAGCTTAATAGCACCTCGGTAGGGAAAACAGAATGCTTGGAAAAATGCAAGCACCACTGGAAACTTACCGTTTGTATCTATATGATCGAAACACTCAATGCAGTTGATTCTTTATTATACTTTTCCTAGAGCAGTGCACTCTGCATGTATCCCTCTGTACGGAATGAGGAAGGAGTCGGACGTCGGACACACAGCACATACTCATTGGTCAGTAATACAGAACATGAGCTTTTTCCAGTTCATTCCGGGGTTGGTACAGCAATCAGTATTTATACATCACTTGTGTGCAGCCAGACTACGCACTACATCTCCTGCATGTTTATGATGTAAAGTTTATTGAAGGCTTGATCCTGTTTGGTTTGCAATGGACTGCGCCACATGACGTAATTAGGACACCCTCTTTGAAAGGGGCATTTATCTGCTAGGATATTTTATGCACGGTATCCCATGTACCGATCGCTACCAAATATCAGACAATCCGAAGATGCCTAAATGAAGGATAAACGAGTCATCGGAAAATAATAAAAAAATTGGATACTGCAACCAAGATTGCTTGTTTCTTCACACTCAGAACATATCCTATTTGAACCACTGAAACTTCTGTATTATTATATGGTACGAGAGCTTTCTCATCAGTACCTCTCCTATGACCGTTACTTTTCCGCACTTACCACCACACTATGTTTTCCACAATGCGCTCACTACAAACCTATTATCCATAGCAATTCTGTTCTTTGCACTGCTCTTAAAGATACCGTACCTGTAAATAACTTCTTTAAACATGTAGGCTGCGTCGACAGTTTCTTCTGTCTATAATACTGTAAGACGACAGACCTTCACAACACCTCAATGAAAGGTGCAAGGGAGGCATGGAACACCTTGTTAGATTAAGGGTAAAATTCCTCTTCAAACATCTTCAACGTCCTTAGGTTAGTTAGGTTTAAGTAGTTCTAAGTTCTAGGGGACTGATGACCATAGATGTTACGTCCCATAGTGCTCAGAGCCATTTGAACCAATCCATACATAAATTATCCACTCTCCATCCTTTTTCGAAAACCCTTCGTGACATCCATCTCTCTACACTAGACACCCAGAAAATTGTTCCTACACACGTAACCATATTTTTAGTTACATACATCGGTTCTCTCAAGTTTTCGAAGTTCCTTATGTAATGCC
This sequence comes from Schistocerca serialis cubense, assembly GCF_023864345.2. Lineage (NCBI taxonomy): Eukaryota > Metazoa > Arthropoda > Insecta > Orthoptera > Acrididae > Schistocerca > Schistocerca serialis. The sequence goes on from NC_064643.1 coordinate 192,512,932, forward strand.
TCACCACAGAATCGACAATCACTTATCAAAATCACCTTCATTCCTCTCTAGCCTCATATACTCATACTATCACCTCAGCATTGTAATGTAAATCTTGTTAACTATATTGCTTAACACAGTAATCGTAAAAGTCTAATTTTTTCGTAAGTATTTAATTAATGTCTTAATTTTTTGTTCGTTAAGTGTAGAGTTCTGATACTGCTGGCTGTGGAACTATCTACTGCTGCAAACCAACACCTCATCCGAGTAAAGGCAGGGGGATGACTCAGCAGCAGGGAGAAAAACTGGATGATAATAGTTCACTTAGAAATATATTGCTCCTGTGATATGTTTGTGTGATCGCTGTAACTTGCCACATTGTGTCTCTGGCATGTAACTAAACAGACATGTAAACTTGATACTCTATAATATCGGCGTCGTAGAGGTGCATGTGCTAGCCATAGTCTCCTGCATTTGCATGGCTCTTCGTTCTGTCAGTGGTGACATGGCATGTGCTCAAAACATGATCCTCCGCATGCAATAAAATTGTTTTTCATGGGGTCGTTGCTTATTTGCTGGTCACTGTCCTCTGTGTGAAATCACCTGAATCCTCGCAGGGCAGTGTTGGCACATACTGGCTGCAGTTCTTTCGCTGTACTTGCCTAGTCCTACACGATGTTCACGTTGCCTTGGCACATGTACTCATAACGCACCTCCAATAACACTCAGTTTAGTCTTCATGAGGTTTTGGTAGCTTTGGTACATTCAACACTCAGTTTAGTCTTCATGAGGTTTTGGTAGCTTTGGTACATTCAACACTGACAGCCTTCCTGCTGTAGCTCACATGGGGTGAGTGTTGAAACTTGCGCTGGTAATGGTCCATTCCCTGTACTCACCTGACTCTGGACAGTTGACTTGGCACATTTACTACCTGCAATACTCCTCTTGCACTCATCTGACTCTTGATGAGGTTGGTGCCGATCAGTCCTACATTTTACGACTCTCACAGTCCTCCCTTTATAATTGCCTGACACCCTAATGCGGTCATTGTTGACTCATGGACTATCTGTGGTAGACGCTTTACGATGCTGATGTCGTCTTAACTTGTGATACTGCACAAAGCGCACTCTCTGCCCTTACCTGACTCGTCGTGCGGCCGGTGTTGACGCATTTACCCTCGTGCGGCTAGTGTTGACGCATGTATGAGCAGTAGCCCTCTCCCTGCACTTACCTGACTCTTCATGAGGTTGACTTCGACTTGGCGTTGGTAGAGACTGCGGATCTCCTATTGCACTCACCTGACTCTTCATGGGGTCAGTGTTGACTTGACACATGTACTGGCCGCGATCTTCCTCTTGCACGTTGCGGAGGTGCAGGTTCCACGTTGAGTGGTCGTCGTGCGAGACAGATACACGCGGGTTGTGCGTGATCACGTGGTCGTGGATCGCCTGGATGGCTTTCGTGTCTGCCTTCACCCAGCCCACCTGCAAAAACACGCAGAAATTGTAGGCGAGGTCTGTTCCACAACAAATAATTTTCTTTGGCTGCCGGGGTGATCACGTTAATAAAAATTTTAAAGGCCAGTTTTAAATGGACCATATCGTACGTCCCCATTTATCAGCCAACGTAACGAGTGCTGCGTGATGAACAACAGGTGACATGTCTCCTTGGAAGACTACAAAGCTCTGTAGCAAATCATTCCATTTTGATGAAATCCTTTACGAGGCGTATGGAAAATCACGACTGCGTAACGCAATATAGTTTCGGTGAAGCAATAAATACTCTATGCAATGTCACAAAATTAGTTCGGAGAGGCTCCGACACAAGTCCCACGGTACTGGTAGCTGCCTTGTTTTTCGACATCGTAACGATATTGAAAACGTCCGATTTTCTAGTCGTGAGCTAGCTGCTAAAAGAAATTCTCTGATTAAGCCGGAGATTTCGTCTGCATTCGATTTACGTGCAAGATCTCTGCTTTTTCCAAATGAGTTTCCCGAACTGTAAATGCAAACCTCGACTCGCTTTGTTTTTTTCGGCTCAGTGAGGAATGGTGGCTTGAAATTGAGATGGTCGCTGGCTAAAAAATGACGGTAGATCGAATGGACATGATTACTCGTATAGATTCTTAAGCTGCTGATTATTATATGATTATCTGTTGTAGATCTCGTACCGGCGAAAGAGGAGTGCAGTTTCCTTGAGGATGGGGTACAATTCAGCGAAAGAGTATGGAAGGGCAGCAGTATTCATGGCACGTAGTCTATGTTAATTTAGTCCAAATTATCGATAATAGTCGGCAGCGGTTACGGAGATCTGTTCAGCAGCGGTATTGTCAGGCATCCAGCAAACTCGACGGAAAATGTAGGCAGCGTATCTCAAAAAGGAAAGAAGAAAGTTTTTCAGTGCCTGATGCCACATAGCGTGCAGATATATGTCGGAAATTGTGTTTTATTTCCGTCAGCTGTTACAAAAATCATTATTATTAAAAACTTTCAAACAACCAGCGGAAGTACATGACGCCTTTTGGGAATGGAAAGAAAAACGTCCCATTGGCTACGTGCCTAAATCTACAGCTGCACCTACATTTCTGCTCTGCAAATCACTGTGAAATGTATGGAAGAGAGAACTTTTCATTGTAACTGTTATTAGGGATTAATTTCGTTCCTTTCGTGTACTGAGTATGGCGTTCCTTTCGTGTACTGAGCACGGGAAAAACGTTTAACTGCTTCTGTAATTAGCCTAACCTATTCCCTATTGAGGCAATACCTGTGAGGTTGTAGTATATTCCTATATTAATCACTTAAATCTTGTTATTGAAGAGATGCCTTAAATCCTCATCATATCTCTTTTCTGCGTTTCATCGAAGATGTTACACATATCCGGTTTAGAAAAAAGAGAGGTGGCAAGTCGGCAGTTTTCTTCTTAAAGGAACAACTCATATATTTTCCTCGAGCGATTTAGAAGAACTACTCGAAGGATAAATATGGTTGGTCGCATGGGTAGGTAAGTTACACTCCTTTCGAGCACCAGTCCTTTCTTTTAACCATTGTGCCTCCTGGTGAATTACAGGTCCAACTTTTACCTCCATTTTCACGTAAATTTTGCATAAATTGGGAAACTGCAGTAAAGTTAGACAGACGGCGATCCGTGGTGGTGGTAGAGAAGTAAGTATTTCGTAACACACTGCTCAGCGCACATTACTTAACATGACGCCCCGCAACAGACGTCCCCAGTCTCTCCCATGTTGACTGGACAGCATCGTCAGTTATAACTGCACCTGACATGGTATCATCGAGATAGGACCGTGGAAACGAGTTGGCTAGACGGAAGGCTTTCCTCGAAGGGCGTCTTTGCTGGCCACCGGGGCTCAGTCGAAGAGGGACTTACCACTGCGGACATTTCTACTCCAGTAAACGAGATTCCAGGCCGAATACGTGTCTGGAGACGACCCATACAGTGGTGGGATACCGTCCTGATTGTCGCCAGCCATACGCCCAGCAACCAGGAGTGCTCTGGAGTGCCATTTCTTTACATAGCAGGAACTCTTTGGTTGAGATCTGCGGCCTCCATTACGCCACAGAGGTACGTCTACGATATTCTATGCCCATTTTTATTCCCCTTAATGGCAATGCATCCTGGGCTTGCATTGCAGCAAGACAATCTCCTGCCCGCCCACGGCGAAAGTTTCTACTGTTTGTCTTCACGCTTGTCTACCTTGGCCGAAATTAAGGACGTTTGGAGCATTACATGCCCTCCAACCAGCTCGGTATTTTGAAGCTGTAATGCGACAGTTGATCAGAACTTGGTACAGTATCCCACAAGAGACCGTCCCGAAACTCTGTCAGTCAGTACAAGACCAAATAACTGCTTGTATAAGCGCCAGAGGTGGACCAGCTCGTTATTGAGTTGCTTAGTTTGTGAAGCTCTTCTTCGTGAACGATTTTTCTTATTTTTCTGAAATTGCAATCATTTGTTGTCCGTACCTAAACGTCATATCTGCCGATTTCCGACCCATTTGCATAATACCTTCCTTTTGCGTCTTCCTTTTGTCTTAGAGTATAAGACTGACCAGATGAGTCCGCTCATGCTTGATCTCTTACCCGATGGCACTAGTATCTTAAAGCTGGGTAACTGTCGGTGTGACAAGCCAAGATGTTTAATCGTGTGGTTTGAGGAACGTGATATTGAACTCACGTTGGTCTTCTATAAAAACCACGCCTAATACGCACCCGGTGGAACACATCTGGAATGGTACCGGACCACCTCGGCTATCACACGTCACTGGCCAGTAATTTATGGAAACTGCGTGACCTGTCCGTGGAAATTTGGTGTCACGTACCCCCGGAAATCTATCAATGGCTTTCCGAATTCATGGCACGTTAAAGCTCAACTTTTTACTGTTTCAAAATTTAAAAACACTCGCTATTACCCAGGAGGTGATAATGATCTGCATCATCAGTGTACAGTCTGACCGAACAAAATTTTTGGACAACACATTAGTCACTTTATTCGTAACAATATGCGCCAACTACACGAAACTTTATATCCGCTGTGATCCGTTGCAGCACAAAGCAAACGGTATTTGTTTTTACGTGAGGCAATAATGACCGGAAAGACATGCCTCAACAATTAGCAATGGTGACTGCGCTATGTAGATTATGTGAATGGCTTCTTCAGTTCTTCCACGAGATCTCAATGTTATACAAGTGCCAAAACTTTACACCAGCTGAAAGACACTCACTTTAGCTTCCATCCATTGGGCTGACAAGTATCACTCACGAAGATTATTCAGTTGATTCGTTTTGCCGTTTCTCATCTCTAATTAAGGTTCTCAGCACAATGTAAAGGATTTTCTGCAGTCCTTCCGGTATGAGAATCAAGAAGCAAAAGGTAACAGCAATAATATGCAGTGCTGAAAATGAGTATGATGCGGAGAAGAGCTAGAAGTGATAGATGAGTTTACGTATTTCGGAAGCAGACTAACATGAGATGGTAGAAGCCAGAGAGAAATTGTAAGCAGAATACAACACGCTGAAATTACATTTAATCTTAGGAACAACTTACTCGCCAGCAACAATACACGTCAGAAAATAAGGAAACGAGTCATAAAAGCATTTTTTTGGAGTATGACCCTCTACAATACGAAAATAATCTGAGGAACAACTTACTCGCCAGCAACAATACACGTCTGAAAATAAGGAAACTAGTCATAAAAGCATTTTTTTGGAGTATGACCCTCTACAATACGAAACTTGGGCAATAGGAAAACAAGAGAGGAGACGGCTTAAAGCCCCGGAGATTTGATGTTACATAAGGGTGACGATGAGTTGGAAAGACAAAGTTACGAACGAAGATGCGATGAGAAGAGTACAGGGAACCAGATCTCTGTGGGGCCTCGTCTAAATAAGAAGTGACCAACACGTAGGACACATTTCGAGACACACTAACATCATTGGAACTATAGCAGAAGAAGCTATAGAGGGGGAAGAATAGCCGGGACGAACAAGAATGTTACACATTCAGGAGTTTATAAATGGTTCAAATGGCTCTGAGCACTATGGGACTTAATATCTATGGTCATCAGTCCCCTAGAACTTAGGACTACTTAAACCTAACTAACCTAAGGACATCACACAACACCCAGTCATCACGAGGCAGAGAAAGGAGTTTATAAATGATGTGGGTTGCAATACATACGCGGAAACGTTAAGGAAGGCAGACAGAAGAGGGGAAAGCGTAGACCTACTGCTGCAAACCAACCTCAGGGCTGAATACTAAAGAAAGACAGACTCTCTAATTTTCCAATACAATCTTTATTCAATATAATTTTCTAAAATTTGTGAAGTATAATAACTTGATTCTATAAATGTGCTGACTTGGAAGGATGACGGCTAGTGAATGTAAGAGAAAGAGAGATAGAATTCCATGTGCTACACTGTATCCTGTGATTAAGGACTTACCAATATATGTACGAAGTTTAGTGTAGAACTTACCTGGGTGTCTCATGCAAAGCAGACAGTTTACGTTTTTACAGCTGGGGCAGAAAAAGACAAACGTGAACTGAACACAGGGATTTCCTTGAGCTTAGACAAGCTGCTAGTTTGTAAGGTTTGTAATGCGTTTTCAGTTCCCCGGTGGTGATCTCTGCTGTATACAGTTTTCCTGTCTATGTTTGTTGTTATGATCTTGTCGGTCTCTTATTTACCGGTCTGATACCAGGCTGCAGTTCAACTATAGCTTCACATCACCTAATATACACTCCTGGAAATGGAAAAAAGAACACATTGACACCGGTGTGTCAGACCCACCATACTTGCTCCGGACACTGCGAGAGGGCTGTACAAGCAATGATCATACGCACGGCACAGCGGACACACCAGGAACCGCGGTGTTGGCCGTCGAATGGCGCTAGCTGCGCAGCATTTGTGCACCGCCGCCGTCAGTGTCAGCCAGTTTGCCGTGGCATACGGAGCTCCATCGCAGTCTTTAACACTGGTAGCATGCCGCGACAGCGTGGACGTGAACCGTATGTGCAGTTGACGGACTTTGAGCGAGGGCGTATAGTGGGCATGCGGGAGGCCGGGTGGACGTACCGCCGAATTGCTCAACACGTGGGGCGTGAGGTCTCCACAGTACTTCGATGTTGTCGCCAGTGGTCGGCGGAAGGTGCACGTGCCCGTCGACCTGGGACCGGACCGCAGCGACGCACGGATGCACGCCAAGACCGTAGGATCCTACGCAGTGCCATAGGGGACCGCACCGCCACTTCCCAGCAAATTAGGGACATTGTTGCTCCTGGGGAATCGGCGAGGACCATTCGCAACCGTCTCCATGAAGCTGGGCTACGGTCCCGCACACCGTTAGGCCGTCTTCCGCTCACGCCCCAACATCGTGCAGCCCGCCTCCAGTGGTGTCGCGACAGGCGTGAATGGAGGGACGAATGGAGACGTGTCGTCTTCAGCGATGAGAGTCGCTTCTGCCTCGGTGCCAATAATGGTCGTATGCGTGTTTGGCGCAGTGCAGGTGAGCGCCACAATCAGGACTGCATACGACCGAGGCACACAGGGCCAACACCCGGCATCATGGCGTGGGGAGCGATCTCCTACACTGGCCGTACACCACTGGTGATCGTCGAGGGGACACTGAATAGTGCACGGTACATCCAAACCGTCATCGAACCCATCGTTCTACCATTCCTAGACCGGCAAGGGAACTTGCTGTTCCAACAGAACAATGCACGTCCGCATGTATCCCGTGCCACCCAACGTGCTCTAGAAGGTGTAAGTCAACTACCCTGGCCAGCAAGATCTCCGGATCTGTCCCCCATTGAGCATGTTTGGGACTGGATGAAGCGTCGTCTCACGCGGTCTGCACGTCCAGCACGAGCGCTGGTCCAACTGAGGCGCCAGGTGGAAATGGCATGGCAAGCCGTTCCACAGGACTACATCCAGCATCTCTACGATCGTCTCCATGGGAGAATAGCAGCCTGCATTGCTGCGAAAGGTGGATATACACTGTACTAGTGCTGACATTGTGCATGCTCTGTTGCCTGTGTCTATGTGCCTGTGGTTCTGTCAGTGTGATCATGTGATGTATCTGACCCCAGGAATGTGTCAATAAAGTTTCCCCTTCCTGGGACAATGAATTCACGGTGTTCTTATTTCAATTTCCAGGAGTGTATGTCTCACATGAAATGTCTGGGATAATTTGAAGTAGCTGGGGAATCATAGAAATTAACATCCTCCCATTTATTATCACTTCGGCATCTATTCATTAGTGATTTGCATCGTATGGACGCGGAATACCTAAATAATTAATAGACTTTCTTCCATGACGAACTGGGCCATTATCAAGTGGCCGTGCGGTTCTAAGCGCGTCAGTTTGGAACCGCGTTACCGCTACGGTCGCAGGTTCGAATCCTGCCTCGGGCACGGATGTGTGTGTTGTCCTTAGGTTAGTTAGGTTTAAGTAGTTCTAAGTTCTAGGGGACAGATGACCTCAGTAGTTAAGTCCCATAGTGCTCAGAGCCATTTGCACCATTTTTGAACAAATAAACTTCAAAGCAAATTACGTTTTTGGCTCAGTAAACTACAATAATTTTCAGTCTCGGTCGGGCACACAGTTTTAATCTGCCAGGAAGTTTCATATCAGCGCACACTCCGCTGCAGAGCGAAAATCTCATGCTGGAAACATCCCCCAGGCTGTGGCTAAGCCACGTCTCCACAGTATCCTTTCTTTCAGGAGTGCTAGTTCTGCAAGGTTCGCAGGAGAGCTTCTGTAAAGTTTGGAAGGTAGGAGACGAGATACTGGCAGAAGTATAGCTGTGAGGACCGGGCGTGAGTCGTGCTTCGGTAGCTCAGATGGTAGAGCACTTGCCGGCGAAAGGCAAAGTTCCTGAGTTCGAGTCTCGGTCGGGCACACAGTTTTAATCTGCCAGGAAGTTACATAAATTTTATTTCTCATCACATTATTAACATTACTTAGTAAATCTAAGTGCTTACTGATCAGTCGCTTACTCTCTGGTGACACATACGCTACAAGGGATTTGTTTAATTTGATGTATGACTAAGAGCAATAAAAATTATCTGAAACTTCGTAGCTGGTTAAAAATTTGTGCCGAATCGGGATTCGAAATTTGGAAATTTGTGGTAAGTTTTTATGGACCAAACTGATGAAGTCATCGGTCCCTAGGCTTACACTTTACTTAATCTAACTTAAACTAACTTAAGCTAAGGATAGCACACAAACCCATGCCCGAGGGAGGACTAGAACATTCGACGGTGGGAGCCGCGTGAACCGTGGCAAGACGCCGTTTTAACGAACATGATAGTCAACTCACATTAATGACTTCGATACCAAATACGAATAATATGAACCCGACGGAACACATCCGGGACACTAGTGGACACCAACGACGCGAGCACGTGTCACCGGTCCGTAAGGTGGACCGACACCATTTTAACCAGGTGGTCGTAATGTCTTGGATCATCAGTGTACAGCTAGATTCAGTAAACGTACGGGACAATACATTAGGAAATTTTATACGTAACAGTAGTAGCATGCGACAACTGTGATTCCTGCGGCGGGTGCGAGTTATGTTGCTGACACTTCGCTCTGAGCTCCAGCCTCTTTTGGCAGGTTGAGGTAGCAGTGGATGGGCATCACTCTTGACGATCCAACGTAAGTCTAGCACGACCACCGAGTCCACCGATCGCTCTGCACCGGTGGCCAGCCCAGTTACCGCTCTCATTGATGATGACCTCTCACCTGTGGTCGAGTGGGAGGTCGCCTTGGGGTATGGTAGGCTGCAAAAGAATTCCTGGTGGGATGGGCGTAAGGTCTCCCTGGGTGGTCTGACAAATACATTTTAGGTGCTATCTGTAGCTGTTATAACATCCACGAGATAAATTTTTGGCTACAGTGCGACGAGAGGAAATTAACCCTCTAACAGTTATAAACATTATTTATTCGACATATGAAAAAATTGTGAATTAATTATTTATATAATATTCTACGATGTAATTGGACATATCTATGTGTATCATACAAAGACAATGATAATTGTAAATTCCTTTTATGATCTGCTTTTGTCTTCCTTTGTTTTTACCTTTTGTTGGTTCTCTTTTGTAGGTTCAGCACGCAAGACGCATATCAAACTGTGGTCTGTTAAGAATTTGTAATTATTTGATAATTATTATTATAAATATGAGTGATTAATTATTTGTAACTCTAATTCCTCTCTCAGTAAGCATTATCTGTGTTAATTATTTCTTTCCGCTGCAACGAGCGCAGCCATTGATGATAGCGATTTGTATCGCGTGTTTGTCTGTGTTTTCCTTAGAAACAAATCAAATGTTTGCTTGATGAAGTGTAAATAGTGCACAATACGAAAGTAGAGTTTCTGTAAAGTTCAATAAGTATTTAAAATACTTATTTGCTCTAACAATAGAAAGTCTCTATCAATTGTCTGCCGCCATCTTAACAATGATCACAGCGGCATATTCTAATTACGCAACTCTACAGACATAAATGCTGAACGTAATACAAATGTGTAAAAATAAATGTGCACCGGTGGTCCCGAACTCATTTTAATGAAAATGATTCGAATCAGATTGGTTCTTTAAAAACAGTGCTCATAGCACGATCCTTATAAGAAACTTTTCTAGCTGATGTATGGAGCCGAAATTAATTACGCACGAGTTGCGAAGAATATTGTTTCAGGTAACATACGTCAGTGTTGTGCGCGGCTGATATTCTGTGGTTTTAATGATCAGTTTGCTGAAGATAGCTGTTTCCATCGTAATCCATAGTTGTATAGAATCTGTTGTATGAACCGTGATTTAGTGACACTTACACAACTTACAGACAACACTTTAACACGACGTTAACTTGGAGTTCTTTAGCAACTTGATCAAATCTTTAGCCGGGAGAAAAATTATTTAGTAATTACTCAATTAATAAAATAAGATTATCATTTCCATTTACAAATTAGTTAAATACCAAACCACTGAATAACACAGCGAACGCCACACTGGCTCAGTCCCTCTGCGTGATGCAGTCGCTGGTCCTGTTTCACAGGAAACCTCTCAGCCTGCAGGGCCCAGGCAGTCACAGAGGGTGGGATTATCGGTAGCTGGGAGCTCCAGCGTTAGGCGCATTATGCGGTCCCTTAGGGACATGGCTGCCAAGGAGGGGAAGAAATCCTGTGTGCACTCCCTGTGCACAGCAGGTGGAGTCGTGCCAGACGTGGAATGTGTACTTTTGGATGCTATGAAGAGCACAGAGTGCAGCCAGCTGCAGATGTTGTTCACGCCAGTTTCAATGATACCTGCCACTTTGGATCAGGAGTGATCTCTCTGGTTCCGAGCGGCTATGAGAAGTGGTAAACACCACTTGCAGTCACCATCTGCAGCATAGTCAACAGAAACTATTGCGGATCTCTGGTACAGAGCCGATTGGAGGATCTGAATCAGAGGCTCAGACGGATCTGCGACCGTGTAGGCTTCAGATTCCTCAACTTGCGCCGTAGGATGGTGGGATTTCGGGTTGCACTACGTAGGTAAGAAATCATTATACACTGGAGGTGGCGACATGGGAAGCGAGGCTGTATGGTGTACTCTGTTTTTTTTTAAGATAAAGGCTCTGCGTGAAACACACAAAGGTTTCAGTCACAAACGGTATAGGTCGAACACAGGTAGAACGTAAATCTAGGACCATTGATATAACAGTCGTAAATTGTCGTAGCTGTTTTGAAAAAGTACCAGAACTTCAAGCGTCAAAAGAAAGCTCAAAGCGTTATAGGAACTAAAAACTGGCTAAAGTCGGAGATAAGTTCAGCCGAAATTTTTGTGAAGGCTCAAATAGTGTTCGGAAACGATTGGCTAATTATAGTAGTGGATGGCGTGTTTGTTGCTGTTATCACTAGTTTATTTTGAAGCGACATTGAAATAGATAGTGCTTGTGAGTTAGTACGGATAGAGGTCGTTCTTGGCAGGAGGGATAAAGTGATAAATGGATCCTTTTACCGACTTCCCAACTCAGATGATACAATTGCTGAAAGATTCAAAGAAACATTGAGTCTAATTTTAGACACGTGGCCGACTTATACAATTATAGTAGTAGGTGGTGACTTCAATTCAGCCTCGATATTTTGACGAAGGTACATGTTTCAATCTGGAGGTGTGCATGAAACAGCATGCGAAATTACGTTAAATGCATTTTCTGAAAATTATTTCCAGCAGCTGGTTGATGAGCGCGCTCGAGTAGTAAACGGGTGCGAAAACACATGTGGCCTCTTAGCAACAAATAATCCTGATCTAACAACGAGCAACAAAACAGATACAGAGATTAGGAAGACTGAATACTGTAAATCTCAAATCAACCAAAAATAAACGAAAAACAAACCTATTTATAAAAAAAAAACAGGGAGAAGTTCGCTTGATGCCTTTCTGAGAGACATTCTCCACTCCTTCCAAATAAACAATGTAAGTGTAGACGAGATGTGGATGGAATTTAATGACATGCTACTGCAGCAAACGAGCGACTTATACTAAATAAATTAACAAACCACGGAACTAATTCCCCCCGTATTACACAAACACGTTAGAACAGTTGCAGAAACAACGAAAAAAGCATGCCAAATGTAAACGAAACCAAAATCTGTAAGATTGTCACCCTTTGACAGAAGCTGGAAATTTAGCAGGGTCTTCAATGCGAGATCCTTAGAACAGATTCCACAACGAAATTTTGTCTCGGGACCTGGCCGAAAATCCAAATGGTATGAATCTGCTAGCTTCAAGACACAATCAATGCCTTCTCTGCTCGATAGAGTGGAAGTAATATAAATGATAGTGGTGCTAAAGCAGATTTACTAAATACAGGCTTCTGAAATTCCTTCACCAAAGAAGCAAATGTTACACAATTTGAATAAAGAACAACGCCAACATGAGTAACTTAGAAGTATATTTCCTCTAAATGGTGAAGCAACTCAAAGCACTTAATAAAACTAAGTCTTCAGGTGCAGACTGTATACCAGTTAGGGTCCTATCAGAATACTCTAATGCAATGTCTCCATTCTTAACAATCGTATACAACGGCTCGCTCGACAAAAGATTCGTACCCAAGGATTGGAAAGTTGCACAGGTCAAACCAATATTTAAGAAAGTCAATAGGAGTAATCTACTAAATTATAAACCCGTATTATTAACGTCGATATGCAGCAGGGTTTTGGAACATTTGTTGTGTTCGAACATAATGAATTACGTACTTCGAAAAGAACGGTCTACTGACGCACAGTCGACAAGGATTTAGAAAACATCGTTCTTGTGAAACAGAACTTGCTCTTTACTCACACAAAATGTTGAGTCAAGGGATTTCAAATTGATTTCGTATTTCTTGATTTTCACAAGCGGCATGTAATAAAATAGCACGCTTGTAGAATATCGTCTAAGTTATGAGACTCGTTTCATGATTTCGGAACAGAAAAGTCAAGGTTTATAGTAATTGACGTAGAATCATTGAGTAAAACGGAAATGATTTCTGGCGTTCCACAAGGTATTTTTATAGTCCCTCTGCTGTTCCTTACTTATATAAACGGTTTAGGAGACAATCTGAGCAGCTGTCGTTGTTCATCGTCTAGTAAAGTCATCATAAGATCAAAACAAATTGTAGAGTAATTTAAAAAATTTTGAAAAAAATTGGCAGTTGACCCTCATTAATGAAAAGTCTGAGGACATCCACATGAGTAGTAACGTGAACTCGTTATATTTTTGTTGTACTATAAATCAATCTAATCTAAAGGCCGTAAGATAAACTAAACATCTAGGAATTACAATTACAAACAACTTAAGTTGGAAGAACACTTAGAAAATGTCGTGGGGAAGGGACACAAAAGGCCCGGTTTTACTGGCAGAATACTTAGAAGAAGCAACAGATCTACTAAAGAAACAGATTACACTAAGCCTGTATATCTTCTTTTGGAGTTTTGCTGCCCTGTGTGGGGTCCTTACCAGATGGTATTAACGGAGTACATCTAGAAAGTTCAAAGAAGAGCAGCACGTTTCGTAATGTCGAGAAATAGGGGAGAGAGTGTCATGGATATGATACAGGATTTGGGGTGAACATCATTAAAAACAATGGCACTTCTGCTTGCTCCTGGATCTTCTCATGAAATTTCAATCACCATCTTTCTGTTCCAAATCGGAAAATATTTTGTTGACGCCAACCTACATAGGGAATAGAGATCATCACAACAAAATGAGGGAAATCAGAGATCGCACGGGAAGCTACGGGTATTCGTTATTTCTGCTCGCTGCTCAGGAGTGGAAAAATGGAGAATTCCTGTGAAGGTGATTCGATGAATCCTCTGCCAGGCACTTAAGTGCTGTTTGCAGAGTATCAGTGTATATGTAGTGCAGATGTACAAGAGACTTTACATCGGCTGTGACCGGTTGCAGCACAAAGTAGACAGTTTTCGTTTTAGATGAGGCAATAATGACCAAGAAGTCCTGCTGCAGCAACTAACGAAGATAGACGTGACTGGCTTGTCGAGTTGTTCTGAGTGACTTAAAAACTTTTTAATGTGCTACAAGTGGAAAATCTTAAACCATGAAAGGAGTCAAGGTTAGCTTCCCATGGCTTTGGTGTTATAGTTCACAGAGCGTTATGGGCTGATAAGTACCACTCACCAAGATCATTCAGTTTATTCATTTTGCTGTTTCCCATCTGTAATTAAGATTCTCAGTACAATAGAAAAGATTCTCTGCAGTCCTACTGGTATGAAAATCAAGAATCAAAAGGCTACAGTAATGCTATGCAGTGCTGATAATGAGTATAAACCTAAGAAGAGGTAGAAGTGATAGACGAGTCTACGTATCTGGGGAGCAGGATAACAAGGGATGGTAGAAGCCAGAAAGAAATTGTAAGCAGAATACAGCACGCTAAAATTAGATTTAATCTGAGGAATAACTTACTTACCAGCAAGAATATAAATTTGAAAATAAGGAAACGAGTCACGAAAGCATTTGTCTGGAGTATGGCTCTACACGGGTGTGAAACTTCGGCAATAGGAGAACAAGAGAGGAGACGACTCAAAGCTATAGAGATTTGGTGCTACAGATGGATGATTATGAGTTGGAAACAGAACGTTACCTACTAAGACGCGCTGAGAAGATTACAGGGAACAAGATCTCTATAGAGATTCGTCTAAATAAGAAGAGACAAACAATAATGACACATTTCGGGACACAACATCATCATTGGAACTACAGCAGAAGGAGCTGCCGAGAGAAGGAATCGCCAGGGACGACCAAGAATATGACACATGCAGCAGGTTATGAATGAAATGGGATGCAATAGATACGCGGCAACGTATAGGAAGGCAGACAGAAGAGGGGAAAGTGTAATGCTGCAAACCAGCCTCAGGGTTGAACACTAAATACAGACTCTCTCATTTTGCAATCCCAATATTTATTCAGTTTAAGGTTCTAAAATTTCTGAAGTAGAATAACCTGATTCTACACTGAATAGACAAAGAAATACATACATCTGCCTAATATCGTTGTAGGGTCCCCGCGAGCACGCAGAAGTGCCGCAACACGACGTGGTGTGGACTCGACTAATGTCTGCAGTAGTGCTGGAGGGAAGTGACATCATGAATTCTCCAGGGATGTCCGTAAATCCGTAAGAATACAAGGGGTGGAGATCTCTTCTGAACAGCACGTTGCAAAGGCAATATTCATGTTGTGGTATACACCACTTCTAACAAACACCGAAGCCACTTAGCTTCTGTGTGTCGAAAGTCCCGCCGGCCGCAGCAACCTTCGGATCCTCCGATGGATGTTAATCTGATCGCCGCTATTGATCATCAGGAGACCACCAATAGGTATTTTATTTAAGTCCTGATTGCGGAAAAACCGATTCAATTACAGGTCGACATTGGCGCAGCCGTGAGCATTCTAAATTACGCCACATATTTGAGACTTGGCGCTCCTCCCTTGCACCACACGCAGCGACGCCTCATAGCGTAGGGCAAACATTCCATTCCAGTGTGCGGTCAAGTCGACTTGCCGACGACATACCGGAATGTCACCCGCCAGGTCACCTTCTTAGTAGTTAACGGGGATTCCCCTGCGAATTTATTTGGGCTGGATGCATTTCGGAAATTTGGTTTTTCAATCGACGATTCTGTGAATCTGGTGTCGGACGAGGTTCCGTACTCGGATCTGGACGGGCTTTGCCAGGATTATGCAGACCTGTTCACCCCCGGCCTCGGTTCCGCAAAGAATTTTGAGGCACACATCACACTGAAACGGAATGCGCGGCCTCGGTATTTTCGCGCCCGTGCCGTTCCTTTAGCTCTCAGAGATCAAGTGAAGGAGTTGGACCGCCTCACGGCAAGTGGCGCTCTTGAGCCTATTCCTTCTAGTCAGTGGGCTACTCACCTCGTCGTTGTTCGGAAGCCGTCAGGGCAGCTCCGTCTCTGCGGTGACTTTAAAGTGACAATTAACGCCCAATCAGAGATCGAGACATATCCTATTCCAAAGCCGGAGGAGTTGCTGTCCAAATTGAAGGGTGGAACATTCGTCTCGAAAATAGATCTCGCTGAAGCATACCTACAACTCCTACTTGATGCCGCATCTCAGCATTTCCTGACCCTCAACACACCGCACGGGTTATATCGTCTGAAACGCCTTATGTTTGGGATAGCCAGTGCCCCTGCTATTTTACAGCGGTTTTTGGAACAATTAGTCCTTAAAGTGGATGGATGCATTAACTATTTGGACGACATCGTGGTGACGGGTCGTACGACGGAGGAACACCTTCACAACCTGAAATCTTTATTCCATGTCTTACGGGAGGCTGGCCTAAAATGTAGGAAAGAAAAATGTTTTTTTTTTTTTTTCCAACCTGAAATTGAGTACCTGAGCCACGTCGTTTCCTGTTCGGGTGTTCGTCCGTTAGAGAAACATTTAGAAGCCATCATCAAGCTGCCACGACCTACAACGCTGACACAAGTTCGTTCCTTTCTGGGGAAGATTTCATATTACCGGAAATTCTTACCCGCGGCTGCGACGGCAACTGCCCCCTTGTCTCAGTTATGCAAAAGAGGGGTTCCTTTCGAGTGGACGCCGGCATGCGACCCCGCCTTCCACAGGTTGAAATCCCAATTACTGCAGGCCCCGTGCCTCGCACGTTTTGACCATACTAAGCAAATCGTCATTGCAACGGATGCCTCGGATACAGGCATCGGGGCGGTCCTGGCTCACAGGGAGGCAGATGGATCGGAGCACCCTGTGGCCTATGCATCGAAAACATTAACCGATACTCAACGCCGGTATTCCCAAATTGAAAAAGAGGCACTGGCTATCATCTTCGCCTTAAAGAAGTTCCATGTTTTTGTGTATGGTACAAAGTTTCACCTCATTACGGATCATATCATTATTCAATCCTGCAGCAAAGATCCCTGACCGGACTGCTCACCGTCTTCAGCGCTGGGCTTTGTTTTTGGCACGATACCAGTATGAAATCCACTTTCGCAACACAACCGAGCATGCCAACGCGGATGCCCTCTCCCGCCTTCCATGGGGACCGGATTTGGATTTCGACAAAGAGGAAATTCTGTGATTTCACGTAGACGAAGAAGCACAGGCCGCAGTAGAGGCGTTTCCCATTACCAGCTCTCGGGTAGCGGACGCAACCAGTAACGACGAGGTGCTCCGACAAGTCTGTCGTCACGTGCGTAATAGATGGCCCGAACGACCGCCTCCCACGGCTTCTGCGGCGTTTCGTCAGTTCTTTACTGTCCGCCATCAGCTTCAGTTAGTTGACGGGGTCCTTCTACTTCTTTCGGATGACGGACATCCACGGGTCGTCATTCCGCAGTCTTTACGTCAGCACGTTCTGCACCTGTTACACCAAGGTCATTGGGGGATATCCCGGACGAAGCTTTTGGCTCGCCGGTTCACATACTGGCCCGCTATGACTCAGGAGATTGAACGCCTCACGCAGACGTGTCCCTCCTGCCAACGCCAGCAGGCAGCTCCACGACTTTCCTTTGCCTCCAGGCCACCATGTGCTCGCCATTGGGAACGGGTGCACGTTGATTTTGCTGGGCCGGTGTTTAATGCCATGTTTTTTATTGTCGTCGACGCATATTTCAGGTTTCCATATATTGTCCGCTGCAAGTCGGTTTCCACCTCCACCACTATTGCAGCCTTAGAAAAAATATTTGCCATTGAAGGTCTGCCGGAGGTTCTCGTCTCGGATAACGGTCCGCAGTTCCGCAGTGAGGATTTTCGGGTTTTCTTTGCCCGGCATGGCATTCGCCACATTCCGACGCCCCCCTTCCATCCTCAATCTAATGGCGAGGCAGAGAGGATGGTCAACACCTTCAAAACGCAGATGAAGAAATACCTCCAGGATCACTCCCCCGACGCATCTCTTACTTTTTTCTTGAGCAGTTACAGGTCCACGCCCATCGGAGATAAAAGCCCGGCGGAACTTCTTCACGGACGGCAGCCCCGGACCCTCCTGAATCTGCTTCTGCCGACACCTCGGTTGGCTCCAACGCTGTCTGCATCTCGTTTCCGCCCAGGTACTCTGGTGTGGGCGAAGGGATTCGGCCGACAACCAGCCTGGATTCCGGCCACCATCATCCAGGGCAGGGGCAGGAAAGTCTTCCGGTTTCAACTTCCCGACCGGGAGGTTCTTCGACATGTCAATCAGCTTCGCCCTCGCCTGCCTTCCCAATCGTTTTTCTCCTCCTCCTCCCCCCCCCCCCCCCTCGGCATATTCTCCTCCCGTCCCCCGCTTCCCCTGATTCCCCACGCCAACCAGAGGAGGACATGCCAGGGTGGTCCTCGCAGTTGGCCCCCGGTCGGCTCACGGACGACGCCTCCCAGCCAGAGCTTCTTTCCCCGGACGTGGATCTGACCCAGCCACAGCCAGCCGGGGACTCCGAGGTCTCCCCCGATCGCCACCCCCACGTCACTCCGGATGCCGATGAAGACATGCCACTGGTTCCTCCTGCACTGCCTCCTCTGCTGCCGCGGTCCGCACGCTATAACCTTCGCCCCCGGCCGGGGCGTTTTCGCCCGTATGCTCCTGTGCCCAGTCTCACCGCCGACGCCGAGGTTTCGGAGGAGGAGGACGCCATGGACGGGCGTTCATTCGCAGCCAATGTTTCCACGCTTCCCCACGGGGGAAGGGGTGTGGTATACACCACTTCTAACAAACGCCGAACAACGCGCTCTAGTACGCGGCCGCCAAATACATCGCTGGCCGCACTTCTCTGGGCATCCCACTGCTTCCATCGCTGGCCGTTTTCACACGTACGCTCCCTTACGTGGCCGAGAAATACATCGCTGGCCGCACTTCTCCGGGCGGCTCGCGGCTACCATCGCTGGCCGCCTTCGCGCTCGCGCGTTTGTCAGCACACAGCAATTGGCTACGCCAGGAAACATTGCGATTGGTTTTCCCTCGAAAACAGCGACCCCAGCCGACGGCTCTATTAGCTAACAAGCCTTATATAAACCCGGCCGTCGCCGCAAATGACAGTTCTCATCGGGAAGTGCAGTACGCCGTGTTTCAGCTGCTTGTGGATGACTCGCCGCACCACTCGAGGTTACCTGGCTGCTCGGCGGAAATCTTGCGACTTCACTCGGAGAGACTGAACTTCCCTGGACTTGGGAATAATTACGGGACGTGCACCCCACCATGCACATTTGGGCATTGGTATAACCAAACTTTAATTATGCATTACTTCTGAGTGTGAGCCTGGGTAGACGCTTGGCTAACATAACTGTTAAAAAGTGATTTGTGATTTAATAAACCAGACTGAAGAGGTTATTGTGTTATTCCTGGTTATAACACATGTCTTGTCCGTAGGAACGCAAAATGGACATGAATGGCTGCAGATGATCAGTAGTGAGTAGTATTTAGATGTATCAGTGGGCGCATATGACTCCAACTGCACACTCCCGACACCATTACAGAGCCTCCACCAGCTTAAACAGCCCCTGCTGACATACAGGGTCAATGGACTCATGAGCTAGTTTCCCTACCCGTCACGTACATCCGCTCGATACAACTTGAAACGAGACGTAAAGCCTTGTGTCGTGCAATCAAGGGTACACGAGAGGACCATCAGCTCTGAAAGTCCCCATCGATGATGTTTCTTTGAATGGTTCGCATGTTGACATAAGTTGATGGCCCAGCACTGAAATCTTCAGCAATTTGAGGAAGTGTTGCACTTCTGTGACGTTTACCGATTGTCTTCAGTCGTCGTTGGTCCCTTTCTTGCGGCCGCAGCGATGTCGGCGATTTGATGTTTTGCCAGATTCCTGATTTACACGATACACTCGTGAAATAGTCGTGCAGGAAAATCCCCCCCTTCATCGCTACCACGGCGATTCTGTGTCCCATCGCTCGTGCCCGACAACAACACCACGTCCAATTTCACTTAAATGTCGATAACCTGCCATTGCAGCAGCAGTAACCGATCCAACAACTGCGCCAGACAATTGTCTCGGCGGTTCATACTGCCTGTGTACATATCTGTGTATTTGAATATGCATGCCTGTTCCAGTTTCTTTGGAACTTCAGTGTATATACGAGCTGGCTTGGAAGTATCGAGACTAGCGAATGTAAGAGAAAAAGAGATACAATTCCATGTGCTACACCGTATCGTTAGATTAACGACTATCCAGTACGTGTCTCAAGTTTAATGTAGAAGTAAACTAGGCAGTTCATGCCAGGTAGATAGTGTATGTTTGTACAGTCGGAGCAGATAGAGAGAAGCGTAGCCTGAACACCGGGATGTGTGTGATGTTCTTAGGTTAGTTAGAACTACTTAAACCTAACTAACCTAAGGACATCACACACATCAATGCCCGAGGCAGGATTCTAACCTGCGACCGTAGCGGTCGCCCAGTTCCAGACTGTAGCGCCTAGAACCGCTCGGCCACCCCAGCTGGCTAGTATCCTGTATAAACCGGTCATCAAAATTTGGTATACTCACAGTCCGCCACCTCCCTGCGTGTTCGTCTGTCTGAAAGGTTTCGCCATCACACAAACGCACGAAAGGGGCTTGAAATGTTGTGTGATGTGGTTGGTGTCTGTGAGGATACTTGTTTTGGTATAGCCGTGCTGTGTCTCGACCGTTTCCTTCTCCTTGGCCGTACAAAAACCCCATCTCGGATTGTTCCCGACATGAATACCAGCCCATTCTATTGCTTACAGTACGCTGCGTCAATCTTACAGCTTGCAACCCCGCAGGAAACACACGCAACGTGGTTAAAGGAACTTTCTCAAGTCAGCCCTATCTACCATAGGAACGATGCATTTCCGGACATGTGTTCACAGGACATTTTTGTTCTATTTCCAGTCAGGAATCCGCCCCAGCATTTTGTGAGATTCATTAATGTTCACACACACAATGACAGAAAAAATCGTAACAAAAAATAATTAATGTAGGGTAATGAAATTCTCGGAATATATTTGTCTGTACGATATATTTAAGTGTCTGACACTGCAAGAAAATAAGTTATTGTAAGCGCGAGATATGTCACTGAAAATGTGAAATGCTGATACATTAATAATCACCAGACATTCACGCATTGTGTTGTACAGGTGCACTCGGTCTGTCAATACACTGACGGTTAATGCTGTTTGTAGATGAGGCTGGAGTTGAATGCTGATGATGTCCCATATGTACCCGATTGGAGACAGATCTGGTGATCGAGCAGGCCAACGCAACATGTCGGCAAACCATAGAGCATGTTGGATTAAAACAGCGTTACGTAGGCGAACGTTATCCTGTTGGAAAGCACCTCCTGGAATGCTGTTCATTAATGGCAGCACGATAGATAGAATCATCTGACTTACGCACCAATTTGTAGTCAGGGTGAGGAGGATAACCGGGAGAGTGTTCCTGCTGCCATACAAAATCGCACCCCACACCATAACTCCAGATATATGTCCAGTGTGTATAACATGCAGGCGGATTGGTTGCAGGCCCTCAACTGGCCTTCTTCTCACCAAAGCACGACCATCACCGGCACCGAGTCAGGACCGGGCTTTTACTACTTCGGTGCCGATCGAGATGTCTTGTAGCGCTAGTAAATGGACAATCAAGAACGCAGCTATGGAGCTGAGGATTATCTCTGTGTATCACATTCCTTTGGCACTGTTTCAAGGTCTTAAGACCTTAAGACTTTTAACGTCTACAATATGTACCATCCGTTTTCCCAATTCATCGCACCTCAAACCTTCACCATGGGCTACCAAACTTTGTTTCGTTAGTTTATCTCGCTAACTTACGACTATGGAATACAGTACTGGCCATTAAAACTGCTACACCACGAAGATGACAGCAATAAGATGCTGTGATATGGAAATGTGTAGCTTTTCAGAACATTCAAACAAGGTTGACGCCAGTGGCCACACCTACAACGTGCTGACATGAGGAACGTTTCCACCCGATTTCTCATACACAAACAGCAATTGGCTGGCGTTGCCTGGTGAAACGTTGTTGCTGTGATGCCTCGTGTAAGGAGGATAAATGCGTACCGTCACGTTTACGACTTTGATAAATGTCGGATTGTAGCCTATCGCGATTGCGGTTTATCGCATCGCGACATTGCTGCTCCTGTTGGTCGAGATCCAATGACTGTTAGCAGAATATGGAATCGGTGGGTTCAGGAGGGTAATACGGAACGCCGGGCTGAATCCCAACGGCCTCGTATCACTAGCAATCGAGATGGCAGGCATCTTATCCGCATTGCTGTAACGGATTGTGCAGCCACGTCTCGATCCCTGAGTCAACAGATGGGGCCTTTGCAAGAAAACAAACATCTGCACGAACAGGTCGACGACATTTGCAGCAGCATGGACTATCAGCTCGGAGACCATGGCTGCGGTTACCCTTGACGCTGCATCACAGACAGGAGTGCCGGCGATGGTGTACTCAACGACGAACCTGCGTGCACGAATGGCAAAACGTTATTTTTTCGGATGAATCCAGGTCCTGTTGACAGCATCATGATAGACGCATCCGTGTTTTGCGACATCCTACCCTTCAATCGATTCCTGCGAAACCCTACATTTTAGCAGGATAATGCACGACCGCATGTTGCAGGTCCTGTACGGGCCTTTCTGGATACAGAAAATGTTCGACTGCTGCCCTTGCCAGCACATTCTCCAGATCTCTTATCAATTGAAAACGTCTGGTCAATGGTGGCCGAGCATCTGGCTCGTCACAATACGCCAGTCACTACTCTTGATGACCTGTGGAATCGTGTTGAAGCTGCATGGGCAGATGTACCTTTACACACCATCCAAGCTCTGCACGACTCAATGCCCAGGCGTATGAAGGGCGTTATACCGGCCGTTGGTGGTTGTCCTGCGTACTGATTTCTCAGGATCTATGCACCCAAATTGCGTGAAAATGTAGTCACAGGTCAGTTCTAGTATAATATATCTGTCCAATAAATACCCGTTTATCATCAGCATTTCTTCTTGGTGAAGCAATTTTAATGGCCAGTAGTCTATAATGAAAAATATTCGGTCCCTTGTGTACTGAAATTCGTCAGCTATGTCTTCAAACTCTTTCGGAAAAAAATGTAACTTTATAGAGACTTGTGTATCTTCTGAAGATAACCCGTGGCTTCAATCGAGAACCGGGGGCGGCTATCGCAGTAAACTGCATCAGACATGGTACGTGCTTTGCGTGCTGTGCTGGCAGACTGGAGACTGCCGAGATTGAACGATGTTAGCTAATGAACCAGGGCGCACTTACTCGTTTCAGCATGCCGGGCACGTCTGGCAGAAATGAATCTCACGCAACTACTTTTACAGCCACACAGAGTGTATCGCTCCCTGGAATTGTTTTATATGGTACACGTTCGTGCTCATTTCGTACGTTCAAGTTACAGCCTGCCCATGTCCTGAAACAAAAAGTGAATCTTAATTAAAAGTATTACACTGATACAGAAGTTAGCTAAACATTTTCACGGATTACCTTTTCTTGGTTGTTTGCGCTAGAAAGTACTTAATTAAAATGAGATTTTTGAAATTTAATTATTCATTTCACTGGGAATCATCATTTCCGTTGTACTAGAGCAAAATTTCTCATTTCACTACTACTCACGAAAGAAAAATTTTAAACGATATTGTAGGACATTCTTACATACACATTATTTTTGATATCCATCAATTATGTGTATCCAAAAGAAGTTTCCTTGATCACAAGATAAACAATACAGTATCGAGGTAGGAGTATTCACATGAGAGGATATATAATATGTCGACAATATAAATTTGGCGAATGCATAACACAAGAATACTATGAAGTATTAGTGAATATTATTATCAGACAGTCAAGTTGAGTACAGCTGTTTATGAAGTATGTTTCATGTCATTTTGGTTCAGTAGTGTATGTAGTTGCGATTATTGAACAGCCTGGAAGATAATCAGCTCATTGTTGTTAATACATGTACTTAAGTATCATAGCGCAGTTAATTACTATTTGGTGTGAAAACACTAATAAAGTACAGTTCTAGAACGACAGTAAATTGGAATAAGTATCATTGTTATTAATTGAGTTGCGATGAAAAGTGTAATAGAGCATTTAAAATGAAAAAATTATTATGTCCAGAGAAGGTAAGGTTAACGCTCGCATTATTTTAAACGAGTCAAGAAGCTATTCAGAAGTCTCGAAATTATTGCGGGGGGGTACTGAAGGAAACAGGCTTTAACCTAGGAAGAAAGGAAGTAGAAATATCAGAAATCTTTACTAAATTCGTGTATCCGGACATCAATCTGAGTTAGCCTTGAGTAGATCGTATGGTTAGCATCTATGCACAGTAATGGAATCATTTATACCTTCTGGTGTCAAATCCGATCAACGTCTTTCCTTCTACATACATTTTTGCTACAGCTTACTCATCGTCTTTGTGAGGGTTTCTAATCGAGACTTTCTACAAGCCTTCTATGCTACTGCTGTTTTATTACGTGTCGTGTCACTTGGCATCCTACAGTGCTATAGAGGCAGTTTTTGTAGCACGCGCTATATAGCTGTATCTGGAAAAGTCCATTTATGAACACGGCACAGTGCTGATAATTAAATAATGTTTTATAAATAAAATAGTGTCGCTCGCAGATAAAGTTGCATTAATTAGCAAGCAATGTATGGAATTGTACTGGAAGGGCCGTAATCAGAAGTAATACTGCAGTGAAAGATCCGCAGACTGCAGTTCGTAATCAGACGCGGACCCTGGTGGTTCGCTATCGCCTGCGCGCCTGTCCACCCAACAGGCAGCGCCGCTTGCCGGGTGGCCGGCATGCCCGGCGCTATGGGACCTGCACGCGCACACAGAGACGGGCTGAGGCAGGGGCACACAACAGAATCGCCGATAAATCAGCGGCCTTGGGGAGCGGCAGCGATGCCGCCTGTGCCGGACAAGCGACAAATAGGGCGCGTGCCGGGCACGGCCGGTCGCTCTTCGCGGCACCTGAGGGAGCGTGGAGTCGGCCAGTTTCGGCCGGAAGCGGGCCTGCGGCAGGCCATTCATCTGTGTGCGTTCACCCGACCGGAAGAAGTCGTGGTTGCTCTGCTTCATTTGCATGAGACACTTTATTCACCCCTAACGGCCAATTTCAACAAAACGGTTGACATGGTCGTGTATACAGGCAATTATCCAGGAAGTGCAGAAGTTAGTTCTATACATTCATCCTATAATGACAAAAATTGGCGTTATACTACCAATTTAGGCCACAGTAACCATCTTCGTATTTTTCTCGAAGAGGGAAACCAAGTACAACTATTGGGCAATCTACATCTTGAAGAGAATAAATTCTGAAATACTGAAAAGCTACCAATTTAATTTGTATACAGTTACCATACTTAAAGTTCCGGTTTCAGAACGCTGTAGAAGAGGGCACTCCTCAGAAGACGTCAAATTTGAACAGTACATTATTAGCGCAGGGGATAATATAATGAAATTAACGAAAACTTTACCCTTAGATGGCTCTGTAAGCGTCTTAGCGTAAATGGAGTCGGCTACGAATGACAGATGAATCGCAATACGACAGCTATTGTTTGAGCTACTCATGCACCATCCATATTGTTCAATGTGCGTAACTGTACAAGTTCAGCAGACAACAGTTGTGACACTGTTAGTTAGGTGAGCCACATCTTTGACAGACGTCGGATCAACTTTCACATAGCCCGCATCTCGTGGTCGTGCGGTAGCGTTCTCGCTTCCCACGCCCGGGTTCCCGGGTTCGATTCCCGGCGGGGTCAGGGATTTTCTCTACCTCGTGATGGCTGGGTGTTGTGTGCTGTCCTTAGGTTAGTTAGGTTTAAGTAGTTCTAAGTTCTAGGGGACTTATGACCACAGCAGTTGAGTCCCATAGTGCTCAGAGCCCCCCTTTGAACTTTCACATTGCCACATTGCACACCAAAATAACCTGTCATTTGGAATTTTGTAATCATTTTCTCCAGACCCTCATCAGATATCAATATAACGTCTTTTTTCATATCCTTGAGTGTCCGGAACTTGTTCAGGGCTACTAGCGCACCGTTCTTGTAAAAAAGCCTTGCCGGCAGCTCGTGATCCTATACTGACACAGTGATGGGCGTCGCGGGCGCAAACTGAGGAAAAGTCGTGAACTGTGCGTCTATTGGCAGTGTATATTCTGACACTTATAGAGCCACCTATGGGCCAAATTTTCGTTAAACCTTTGTTTTTCATACCGTGACGTTTCCTCTGCGTCAGTGACAATATATTCAAATTTCAAGTCATTCTGAGCAGTCGTTCTCTTTGTACAGTGTTTTGAAACTGGAACTTTTAATATGGACACCATGTACGTAATATATAGAATAAAAATGTAGGATAATTTACCTCCAGAATGAAATTTTCACACTACAGCGGAGTGTGCGCTTATATGAAACTTCCTGACAGATTAAAACTGTCTGCCGGACCGAGACTCAAACTCGGGGCGTTTGCCTTTCGTGGGCAAGTTCTCTACCAAATTTCATTCTGGAAGCAGCTCCCAGGCTGTGGCTAAGCCATATCCCCGCAATATCCTTTCTACGAGGATCCTACGAGACCTTCTGTGAAGTTTGGAAGGTAGGAGACGAGGTACTGGCGGATATAAAGCTGCGAGGACGGGACGTGAGCGGTGCTTGGGTAGCTTTGTTGGTAGAGCACTTGCCCGCGAAAGGCAAAGGTCCCGAGTTCGAGTCTCGGTCCGACACACAGTTTTAATCTGCCAGGAAGTTTCAAAATTTACCTCCTTAAAACGTAGGAAGCTTTGTATTATCCTAATATAATAAAGCCAAGATACCGTCAAGAGATATGTACATAATTATTTAAATAAAAATAAAAGTATAACAGATTTTTAAATCGGACTAAAAAGTAGAAAATAATTCCTCCTAGCTCCATGCAGACTCCAAATCCCATACAGATGGTTTCGAAAATTTGTGTTTGTGAATTTTTAATAGGTGTGAGAATGCTTGTAAGATTTATGACGAAAAAGGTGTGGGGCATGAATTACGCTATTGACACATAAATACACTGGTGTTCAAAATAGAAGCAACAAACAGTTATTTTTCCACAATACAGTGTAAAAAGGTGATAGCGAAGTAGAAACAATGTAAAGAATGCAAAATGTAAACAACAGCATCGTGGTTAACGGTGGGCAAAAATGTTCGTTTTTTCAACTAAACGGATTTGCAGACACATTCTACCCACTGGTTAATGTGCTCAGTATGTGGTGTGACCACCTCTGGCAGCAATATAGACATGACAAAGACGGGGCGTGATGCGAACGATATAATCCATCTCATCTTGAGGTAATACCGATCATACTTCCAGCAGAGCTGCTCACAACTCTTGGAGAGTGGTTGGTGGATGCTGACGTGATGCAACTCGTCTCCCCAGAGCATTCCTGGCATGCTGTATGGGATTCAAATTGGGAGAGCGAGCAGTCCACGTCATGAGCGTAATACTTTCCTTTCCCGAGAAAACATCAACCACTCGTGGTCTGAGAAGTCGGGCTTTATTGTCCATCACTATGAAGTCTAGGGAAACAGCACCTCTCAACAACCGCACTTGAATCTCAAGATACCGCCGCGATACCTGACAGCAGTTAAACCTTGTCGATATACCTGTACAGTTCGAGTGGTGAATATAGCCCCTGCCCCTCCTCCTCGAATCTACCTCTTTCCACAGTGTTTGGACACCTAAATCGTGTCCCACGTTCCATCCAGGGACAAATCCGTCGGGAATCACTCTACAGACCAATCGGGACTCATTTGTGAAAAGAACATCGGACCACTGTTCGACCGTCCAAGTGGCATGTTGACGACTCCACTTTAGACGTTCCCTTCTGTGACGACGCGTCAGAGGTACACATACACCAGGTCTCCGACAGTAAAGGTACTCTGCCAAAGCCTTCTCTACACCGTTTGCCTCGATACAACACGTCCCGTGGATGCTGCGAAGTCAGATGCCAGTTGGCGTGCAGTACCGAGGCGGTGCAGTCGTGCCCTTACAGCCAAATAACGGTCGTTTCTTTCTGACGTGAAACGTGGTCGTCCCTGTCCTAGTCTTCGGTCACTATAATCTGTCGCCACATCCGAAGAACAACTGAATGTTTCCCACTATGCCGTAAGCCTATATCAGTTTGCAACTGTCCTGCTTCCATTCTTCTTATGGCCTCCCACTGCAGAAAGGCTGGTCAGTGCTTTCTCTGTGCCACACTACATCGTCTGTGACTGTCTACACAGCGATTGTGGGTGTGGGAGTATCCAGCAAACACTACCCCGCTTGATAGATATCAGGACGTGATCGTTGGCGTGTTTGTCCATCGACTAATATGCTATCCCCCGTGCAAAACACGATCGTGCAGACATCTGTCGACATTGATGTGACTGTATAGTGAATTAGACACAGGCCGGGAAACTGTGGTCTATTGCTTTAATTTTGGAGAATAGTGTAGTTCGCCACCTAAGCCTATTTATGTTTCCCACGTTTTTCGTCATAAATCTTACAAACATTCCTTAAAAGTCTTTCATTAATTATGTGTGCCAAATATCTCGATTTTAGAATTTTTTTATTAAAATAATTATCTTTATACACAGATGAAGTCGAAACATTATGACCACTGCCCACAGCGACTTTGGATGCCGACTGGTGACGTCGCGGGCACGTGACGTGATAACAAATCTATACCAGCGGAGCAGGTACGGACGGGGGTTCACCGTAGGGAAGATATGAGCTGAAAATGAGGAAATCTCTTGAGATAAGTGACTTTGGCAAAGGGCAGATTACTATTACCCAGAATCTTACAACACCCTCATTGGCATTGTAGCGAGAAGGAAGTACTTCTCTGGGCGGCACCACTAACCTGGTGTCTTGCTGCTTCGGTAAGTCCCTCGTAGCACAGTGGTAGCGCTCAGGAGCCAGGTTCCATGTAGTTGGTGATCCTGCTGAAGTGGAGTGTTTAGGGATGCCAGTTGTTAA
Organism: Schistocerca serialis cubense; assembly: GCF_023864345.2. NCBI lineage: Eukaryota > Metazoa > Arthropoda > Insecta > Orthoptera > Acrididae > Schistocerca > Schistocerca serialis. The sequence goes on from NC_064643.1 coordinate 192,541,935, forward strand.
TTGTCAACAACGTCTGTACCATAATCGTTTCAATACAGAAATTTCTTTGTCACACACGTCACAGAAACAGCATCTGCAATATGGCGGCTGTGGACTACGCCGTTATTCGACCCTTTACACCCATTAACACTGTTTTCCGACTTAACATAATAAGAGACGCTGCCCACGACACGTGGCGTTCTTATAACTAGCAACTTCACTTTATATCTTATTTAACAGCAGAAATATGTACTCCCGACCGTTCTTTTAGAGCCGCCCAGGTTACTCGACCGTGCGTTTTGAGTGGCTCCTCGCGACTAACTCGCCCTGTCTTCCCGAAGGACAAGAGACACCATCTCACCTTTCTCTCTGAGCCAATAAGGACACTTCTCTCGTTTCCTGCAAATATGCATATACAAACCTTCAGCCAATGGCCGTTCAGATCGCTGTTGCTAGGCAGATATGACGTGACGTTTGCGGACATTGTGACCGAAGTTTGTCTCGGAACACTGTCTCAGATTGTAAGATCCTACTCCCGAATAGTCGGATCCTGTCCCTACTAAGGTTGTTCACTGAATGTGAGGTTCGGAAGTTTGTCAGGTCGGTAAAGTGGGATAGATGGATATCTGTGGCATCTCTATAGAAAGAGCGCCAATGCTAGAGCACGCACAAGTGTTTGGAACACACGGTTCATCATACATTGGTGCTTGTGGAGCTCCGCAGCAGTCTATCCGTACGTGTTCATGTGTTGATACAACGAAATCGCCAATTCCGACCGCCGTGGGCACAGGACCATCGGGATTTGACCGTCTATCAATGTAAACGTGTCGGCTCTTCGGATCAATCACATATTTGCTAAACGTGGTCTATGGTCGTCTCCAGAGACGCCTTCATCGAGGTGAATGGCAGCTCGAAACGTGCAGCGTGCAGGCTGTTGGGAGTCATTACGCTATGGGAGTCATTACCCTGCATTTGTGTGGGACATTTGGTAGTAATCGAAGACACACTGACAGCTGCTTCGCGCTCGATATCTTCCCCGACGGCGATGTCATCTTTCAGCACTGTACTTGTCCGTGTCTCGGAGTCAGAATTGCGCTACAGTGGTTTGAGGAGCATTATTGTGAACTCACGTTGATGTCTCGGCGACAATATTCGTCTGATGTAATCTTATGGAACACATTTGCGTGGTTACCGGGCGCCATCACTGCGTACGCAAATCAGCGGCTCGTAATTTACGCGAATTAAGTGACCTATGTGTATACACCTAATGCCACATATCTCCACGACCTACCAACAAACTATCGGACCCCTTATATGCATAATCAATGATGCATTTCGCTCCAAAGACGGACAAACAGAGCTATTAAATAGTTGCCAGCATTTTTTTCTCAGCAACTTCGTCCGTGTAGGCGTATGTCACATAAATCTCCACATCACCCCCTCCCTTCTCTCTGTCGATCTTCTCTTCGCCCTTCTTTCAGCTCAGCCATATCCATCTGTTCCTATACCACTTGGAACGCATACTCCCGCATACCGCCACACAAATCAGTTTCCACTACTGGCCATTAAAACTGCTACACCACGAAGATGACGTGCTACAGACGCGAAATTTAACCGACAGGAAGACGATGCTGTGATATGCAAATGATTAGCTTTTCAGAGCATTCACACATGGTTGGCGCCAGTGGCGACATCTGCAACGTGCTCACATGAGGAAACTTTCCAACCGATTTCTCATACACAAACAGCAGTTGACCGGCGTTCCCTGGTGAAATGTTGTTCTGATGCCTCGTGTAAGGACGAGAAATGCGTACCATCATGTTTCCGCCTTTGATAAAGGTCGGATTGTAGCCTGTCCGGATTGCGGTTTATGATATCGCGACATTGCAGCTCGCGTTGGTCGAGATCCAATGACTGTTAGCAGAATATGGAATCGTTGGGTTCAGGTGGGTAATATGGGACGCCTTGCTGGATCCCAACGGTCTCGTATCACTAGCAGTCGACATGACAGGCATCTTATACCCATGGCTGTAACGGATCATGCAGCCACGTCTCGATCCCTCAGTCAACAGATGGGGACGTTTGCAAGACAACAACCATCTGCACGAACAGTTCGACGACGTTTGCAACAGCATGGACTATCAGCTCGGAGAACGTGGCTGCGGTTACCCTTGGCGGTGAATCACAGACAGGAGCGCCTGCGATGTTGTACTCAACGACAAACCTGGGTGCACGAATGGCAAAAAGTCATTTTTTCGGATGAATCCAGGTTCTGTTTATAGCATCATGATGGTCGCATCCGTGTTTGGCGACATCGCGGTGAACGCGCATTGGAAGCGTGTATTCGTCGTCGCTATACTGGCGTATCACCCGGAATGATGGTCTTTACTTAGCAGTAATATATAACTGCTCGGTCGATAACAGATCCGTACCAGATGATTGGAAACCTGCACAAGAGCACAGCAGTACGCAAGTAGGGGATTAATGGTAATTCGATGAACTACAGTCCCATATCACTGACGTCAATTTGGCATATGATATTCGAAGATATACTGTGTTCTTCTCAACCAAACTAACTCCTTATCCACACGAAGTATTGAGTAATATCGACAGGAATCTCAAATTGATTCCATACGTTTGTACTTCCAAAAGGCTTTTCACACCATTCCTGACAAGAGGCTCCTAACCAGATTGCTTACCTATGGAGTATCGTCTCATCTGTACAATTGGATTTGTAAGTTGCTGTGAGAAAGTCATATATTGTAGCTATTTCCGGATCTAGTAAAATAGATGCGCTATCTGGCGTTCACCAAGAAAGTGTAATATGCCCTCTACTGTTCTTAATGTGGATAAAGGATTTAAGAGTGAAATGTGGAGTATTAGATTTTAATTAAGAACAAATGGAAGAACAGGTTTCCCAGCTATACCTTCATAAATGAAAGACTCCTATCAGTAGCTAAAAATAGAGATAGGCTATCTCACAAAAATAGGTGTAGATATCCGTCAAGATAGAAGAAGGGTAGAAACCAAAGTATTCTACGACGACCTACGAAAGCACGTTGGCAACAATAAGAAAAGTTCTACATATGTAGGTAATTTTCCGACACTTGGAATAATATTAAAGTCTCGATGGCACATTATAAATAACAATGGGCACGATTTACGTCATTTTTTAACATGTAACGAAATGAAAATAAGCAACAATTTCTTTAGAAAGAACATTATTCATAAACTGATGTGGTGTGCAAGAGGCTATAGATTTATTATTGATTATGTCATAGTGAACGGAAAGCTCGGAGGACTAGTACAACATGTAACGGTACTTAGAAGTAGCGACACAGAGGCAGATCATTTCCTGGTGATTATCAAATTAAATCTGATTACTAGATAGAAGAACCAAACTATTACGAAGAACAATCTCGAAGACGAAGTTTTCAAAATCTACTTTATGCAACGCTGTATGTTAATTATATGCACGAAAAATTCATAACATATTGAAAGAATACCTAACATTACTTTTACAGTGACTTACGAATTATTTACTAAATAAATCTAGAAAAATAATATATATACAAAACGGGAAAGCACAAAATCATGCGCGTTGTAAGTGACGATGGAGGCAAAAGGAAAGAAAAAGAAATTTAGGAGGTGAAAGTGTGACAAAATATGGAATGATGACAAAGCAAACGCAGTTAACGACAAACAAAGAACTTACATTACAAATCTACATCACAATACAGAAGAAACAATAGCGCAGTATAAAGCAAAATTCAACTAGGCTAAGAAAATAGTTGCAGAAGCTCATTAAAAATTCTGGGATAGAATGATACCAAACCTTCAAAATAAACTGCAAGGTAGACAAGATACGGCTCAGGAACTCCAGAAACAAGTCAGCGTACAGGAGAAACATTCTCCACGAGTACACGTAATGGACAAAGGAGCTTGGAAGAAACACTATCAAAGATTACGGGTAGAAAACAATAACAAAATTTAAGTAACGACAATAAACGAGGTCAAAGAACCAGGTATTGAAATATACCAAGGAGACAATACTACACTGGCGCAGATACAAGAGGTATTAAGGCAGATGAACAACAGAAAACCACCAGGACACGACAACATATACGAAGAACTTAGCAAATGTAGACGTCTAGTGCTGGAACTGAGACTGTTGCATTTATTAAATGAACGTTGGAAATTGATTGTGATACCTGACTCTGGGAGATTGGTGGAAGTAATATCATTCTATTGAAAGGGAATTATAAATGCTTGTCAGAAATATGGAGGCATACGTCTGTTGAGCTCTTGCCACTAATTAAATGCACGAATAAATGTTAACAGACAGAAAGGATAGCTAACGCCCTCTTATTGGAGAAATAAAGAAGTGTTTCAAAAGAGGACGATCATGCAATGGCAATACTGCAGTAGTGTGACAGATAACTGAGAAGAGACGAGAAGATAATCTGGAAACTCATATTGCATTTGCCAATTACGAAAAAGCCTTCTACAGAGTCAACAGGAATGTGCCGTGGAATATAATGGAAAGACGAGGGTATTCGAAACATTTAATGCAAGTAACAAAAGTTCGTATTTAAGTAACGAAATTTCAGTTAAGACAGACAAAGAAAGAACAGAACCAATGGCAGTTAAGAGAAGTATGACAAGAGCGCAGTCCCTCACCCACTTCATTTAAAATGTATACTGACGACATCGTCAGATAATGGAAACGTGACATCTACCCAGGAATAACATTAATTCCTATAAACACATTTAAATACTGTATTACCAATTTCTTCTATATCATTTGGACTCAATATACAAACTCTAAACTAGAAAATATCAGAAACTAAAACCAAAGTTATGGTTATTATCAGAAAATACCGAGAACTTTCAAAGATAACGCTAAATAGGAAATCAGTTGAACAGGTATCTCACTTTCATATACTGGGATGTGATGTAATTTACGAACATGATAATGACATCTACAGTAAGTTAAGTAAGCATCAAGTCGTGTGCGGCACTATACATAGAACATTAACTAATAAAAACAGAAAGGATGCGAAGACAATACTTTACAACTAACGGCGACGTCTACGCTCATACGCAGATGTGGTATCTGGACAGTAATAAGGGAAAATCAAAGAAGGATAAAGTCAGCTGAAATGAAATTTTCAGGGAAGCAAAAGGATGTTCTCTGAGAAATCAAATATAGAATTCTGTATCAAGGAAAGATTTAAATATATTTTGCATGAATGAAACAATAGAAAACGATATTACAAAATGGAAGAAGCATATAGAAAGAATGGAAGTGAAGAAGAAGAACTGCATTTAAGAGACTATCTGAACAGTCATCCTAGACTATTTGCAGTTGATGCTGTCGGTTAGCGTCTAGTAATGTTATCGGATGACCCAAATCAATTGCAAAATGATTTAGATTATATCTCTTTATGATGCTAAAAGTGGCAGCTGATTGAGAATAAGTGTGAGGTCATCAACAGGAGTACTGAAAGGAATCCATTGAAATTCAGTTACATTATTAATTACACAGTTCGAAAGGTTGTAAATACCTAGGCATTACAGTTACGAACAACTTAAAATGGAACGATCACGTAGAAAACGTTGTGTGGATGGCGAACCAAAGACTGCCAATTTATTGGCAGAAAACTTAGAAGATGCAACAAATCTACTAAACAGACTAGGTTTCATACACAAATAGTCTATAATTTGTGGCCTGTTTACCATACTGTATTAGTTTTGTGATTCTAGGGATCCATTTTATGGTAGCTACTTTTAGTTCAACCGAGTAGTCTTTCCAAATAACTGTCGTAATACATCTACTGTAAATTTTGCTAGTTTTTCAACTGAAATTCTGAGACTTGTTCCATTAACTATTTCTGTCTAGACAATTCTTTTCTGTAACTGTACGCCTCAGAATTTCTGAAGTTACTGAAAATCGTTTCCTAAATGGCAGGCCGTTTATTTGTATTCCATTCAATTTCTTTTTTGGACTTATCGGTTCAGGTTTGTGAAATTTTAGCTCCAATGTGCAGGTCCCAATATTTTTCATTTTATAAAATTTTTTAAACCCTAAAGGTAACAAACCATCCGCTTCTATGTCACTAGTTTTTGTTTGACATGACACAGAAATTTCTCCCATTAATTTCTATTTAGTTCTCCTCTACAGGTCTTCTATTAGATGCAATATGCCTCTTTTCGTTACTTCCCAATTGGTCTGTTTAAGGTTGTTATTAAAGAAAGTGTGGTTTTTAGTTTTCAGTTATTTTATTTCTTCTGCGCTCTAAAACTTACGTTTCGTAAATATCGGTGAGGTCCTTACATTCTCATGTTTACGGACACCCTGCGTTTTCGGTTTATTGTAAAAGTAAATTGATATACAATAAATATGGCTGTTGACGTAGGTTAATCAGTCTGAGAGAAACATACCAGAACTGTAAGTTAATATTTAATGTGACTGATTATAACGGGCAGTCGAGGAAAGTACGAGATAAGGCTTTGGGACTTTTTACATTATGCAGTCAGAGAAAGATCTGTGCCATTCACGCAGAAGTGGAAAGGCATATTCTGGATTATGTAGGTTGATGGGCAAAACTAGAAGAAGTCAACAAGTCACAAACAATAGGGGATGACCTTAGAAATCACATTCCAGATTGTGGTTAGCAATCAGGTTGGCTTGATACCTGACATGGGAGAAGATCCTCAACCTGTTCATAAGCAAATTCGAGTGCAACTGAGTCGTAGGAACATCAAGACTAGATCTGTTGAAGAGTCAAGTAGAAAGACTATAGTCTCGGGTGGAAATATTGGCGGGTGTAACCCAAATGGTAGAAGAAAAGCTAAATGTATTACTCCACTTCAAAATCATCGTGAAAGGTAGTGCTCAGCTTACATCTACATCTATGTGATTACTATGCGATTCACAATAAAGTGCCTGGCAGAGGGTTCAATGAACCACCTTCAAGCTTCTCTACCGCTCCATTCTCGAACGGTGCAAGGGAAAACGAGCCCTTAAATTTGTCTGTGCGAGCCCTTAATTCTCTTATTTGATCGTGATGATCGCTTCCCCCATATGTAGGTGGGTAGTAACAGAATATTTTCCCAATCGGAAGAGAAAACTGGTGATTGAAATTTCATGAGAAGATTCCGTCGCAACGAAAAACGCCTTTGTTTTAATGATTGCCACTCCAATTCACGCATCGTACCTGTGACACTATCTCGATGTCATCCGTCAGTCCCACCTGATGCGGATCCCACACCACACAGCCCAATACTCTAGAATAGGGCGGACAAGCGTGGTGTAAGCAGTCTCTTTAGTAGACCTGTTTCACAGTCTTAGTGTTCTGCCAATGAAAGGCAGTCTTTGATTTGCTCTACCAACAACATTATCTATATGATCGTTCCAATTTTGGTTATTTGTAATTGTAATCACTAAGTATTTAGTTGAATTTACAGCTTTCAGATTCGTGTGACTTATCGCGTAATCGAAGTTACTGGATTTCTTTTAGTACTCATGTGAGTAACGTCACACTTTTCTTTATTCATGGTCGATTGACACTTATCGCACGATACAGATATCTTATGTAAATCATTTTGTAATTCGTTTTGTTCACCTAATGACTTTACGAGACGATAAATGACAGCACCATCTGCAAACCATCTAAGATATCGTTAATATAGCTCAGGAGCAATAGAGGGCCTATAATACTTCCTTGGGGAGCGCCGGATAATACTTTTGTTTTACTCGATGACTTTCCGTCCATTACTACGAACTGTGACCTTCCTGACAGAAAATCACGAACACAGCTAAGCCAGGTGAGAAAATGCGGGCTCTCTTCGGAGATTTGATAATAAAATCGGGACCTTATAGAATTAGGAAACATCTTGTCTAGTAACTTCGGTTATAGAATTAAAGGTGATCTGGATGAAACAGGAGCAGCAGTAGCCGACACCATGACCAGCTCAGTCTTAACACAGCTGTAACCCAAGTAAACATAGCCCAGGAGCAATAGAGGGCCTATAATACTTCCTTGGGGAGCGCCGGATAATACTTTTGTTTTACTCGATGACTTTCCGTCCATTACTACGAACTGTGACCTTCCTGACAGAAAATCACGAACACAGCTAAGCCAAATGAGAAAATGCGGGCTCTCTTCGGAGCCCTGCACCTGTTGCGCAATTGGGAGATGCGGATACACGAATTATAACCTGTACCTGAGTAAGAGCGGAGAGTGCAGATTAGATGAGCATCTTACAGAAAGTGTAAGGAGGCTCATAAGCACACGTTGCATTATCTGCATGGATGCTGGAGACAGCGAGAGAAATTTTTGATAGTAGAGTCAGTTTATAGGTGCAGTCTTGAAAGAAATCAAAACAGATAAAGATCATTATGTAACATTTCCAGAAAATCAAAATTAGTTTTTTGCTAAAAATATATCTAGGAAGTATATTAAAAAAACAAGTAAGCTATGGATAACTAAATTGGTTAGTATTTCACGAAAGAAAGAAAAATTTATAAAAAGTCCAAAACAAGTCAACATCTACCGTTAATCGCATTCTACGAAAAATATTATCATATTTTAAGGCAAGTCGTCAAAACGTCTGACATATGCCCATCCTGACAGAAATTAGTGATGGAGATGGTAAGGTGATACTGTGAAATGGGAGGCAATACGACTAGTCAGTGCGCAAGATACCATAATAAGTGAAAGAGGTTACAAAGCTGTGACTGACAATTTACATGCTGAGTGTATTTTCAACACTCACGTTTCAAATGTAGCAGCAAAAAGAGGATTGAATAATTTACTATCATGAAGACGATGCACCATCTCATTTCCTCACCGAAGTTCGAGGTTTCCTCGATAATCGCTTCATAGGCCGGTGGATTAACCGTGAAGGGCCAGTCGCATGAACACATTGCTTCACAGACTACGTTCCTACTGTACCAAACAGTTTAGCAGACCTGAAAAATCGAATTTACGCTGCACAAGTTACATGCAATTTGCTACAATGAGTGTGGGAAGAAAATGATTACTGGTGGGATGTTTACCGCATGACAAATAGTAGCCACATCGAACCTAAATAACACTTGACACTTTCATGTGAAAGCTGAGGCTGTTTGCTACAAAATGACACGTATACCTATTCCGTAAGTTATCTCAATAAATTTCTATAATATCATTCCGAAGTGATAAGCTCCTGTTTGACTCACTCTGCAACAGCAATATTTTTCACTGACTTGAACCGAATTATAAAAGTTATCAAGAACAAAGCTCATATGGTGTTGGTATAATTTCATACAGAAATCAGAAGTTTTTCTAACATAACAAATAATATCCCTTGAGAAATATGTAATGCATTTCATGCACAGGAAATTTTTCCACACAGTTTGAATGATGACAGTGTTAAACCTCTTTATAAGAAAAATGATCAGAAAGAGTCCTCATTTAGAATACTGCTGCGCGGTGTGGGATCCTTACCAGGTAGGACTGACGGAGTACATCGAAATAGTTCAAAGAAAGGCAGCACGTTATGTGTTATCGCGTAATATGGGAGAGAGTGTCACAGAAATGATACAACATTTAGGCTGGACATCATTAAATGAAAGGCATTTTTCGTTGCGACGGAATCTTCTCACGAAATTCCAACCACCAACTTTCTCCTTCGAATGTGAAACTACTTTGTTGAAACCAACCTACGTAAGGAGGAACGATAACCAAGATAAAATAAGGGAAATCAGAGCTCGTACGGAAAGATACAGGTGTTCATTCTTTCTGCACGCTATACGAAATTGGAATAATACAGAATTGTGAAGGTGGTTCAATGAACTCTCTGCCATGCACTTAAATGTGATTTGCAGAGTATCCATGTAGACGTAGATGGCCTCTTTTTCTAAAATATCCGCGAAGTAAGATACTCAAAACCAACCACTTATTTCAGTAGAAACAAATTACTTTGCATATCACCTACTGCATTCTGAAAGAGTTACTTCACTTAGAATGTTATTTATACATTCACTCATCAAATACTTTAAGAAAACATTTCAGCAGATAATTTTAGCGACTGAGGAGAAATCATGAAAGAATTCTTACTTAATTCTATTACGGTCGACAACTATTCCTTGTACACGTAAATGACCTTCAGCTAACTCTGATTAAGCAGAATTGATATATTTTCAGGTCATAAGAGCATTGTTTTTATTATTATTATTACTATTACTGATATTATTGTTATAATTACTATTATTATTATCATTATTATTATTATTGATATCATTATTATTATTTGTTTTCTGACCTTCATTCGACCACTCTGGTCAATTCTACAAAGGTTTTTAAAAAGAGTTGTAGTATTCACTAATGCAGTTCAGTTCAATAAAAATTCAGTAATACAGCTGCAATGCAGAGAATGATCATCAATTATTATTGTATGGTATAAAGATTTTTTTCTCTTCTGGCTACCCCATACTACTTCATTCTTTCAGAGCTTTCTTTCTTGCTTCATTTGGGATCAGCCTACCTGTAGTACTTTTATAGATCTTCATTTGAAAACTGGTTTGTGTGTTTTTGGTTTTGTCTGTTTTCTTTCTTAGGTCGTCTACCGTAATTTTGAGTTCTAATATCTCTTAACTGCTTTCTGTAATCTATATAATGTTGCTCTGAGCAGTCCCCAGTTTTCCTCTTATTCTCTTACTAATTCTGTTTTCTGGTGCTATGATCAGATTCCTAAACAGTGAGGTGTGTTTCTTTCTAACCGTGCTCATTACCAGTTTTATTTTCTCCTTCATTTGAAACTGTTCTCCAATGCCCATTTACTTCATTTTGTTTATGAATCCTGTAATTATTCTTCATTCTATATTAAGTATTCAGTCAATTTCTGATGCATTAGATGTTTTGAAGTTGGTTTCACCAGCATACGTTGTTTCTGGTTGTGTACTTGTTTAATAATGTTTCAATTATGCAGCTATACTAGTTTTTTTTATATGTGGTTTTGGTAGGCATTAACTTTGTTCGTTGTTTTTATTCTATTTTTCCATGTCGGTTTCTCTTTTAGGTGTAAGTTATGGCTTCACCTGAATGTTTTAATTTGTTTTGATATCCTGTTCTTCCACTGTAATCTTTCTTTTTTTCTTTCCAACTGGTTGATTAATTAGCACAGTTTGCGTAATTTCTGTTTTCTCTAACTATACTGTAAGGCAGATTTATCTGTAATATTTCCTGTAGTGATTTAAGTTTTTGTCTGCTGTATGGAGCATTGTTGGCTAGAAAAGCAACATCATCGGCAAATCACAAGCGGTTTTAACTCAAACATCTTTTTTGTGATTCCTGTTGTTATTTTCTTTGGATTATCCTTGTACACTTCTCTTGTTATATATTCCATCTGCAGTTGAACTCTAATGGTGTAGACAGACACCTTGTCTTAAGTCTGTTTTCATGAGGAATGGTGCAGAAATTTCATCTCTATGCTTGGGTTTTGACTTGATATAGATTAGAGTACGTTCCATTAGTTTTGCGTGAGGATCTAGATACCTTAGAATTTTTAATACTGAGGATCTGTGGACACAATCATAAGCGTTTTTAAAATCTACAAATGTTGCTGCCAGAGTTTCATTCCCTTTCCCATAACACGCCATAATTAACTTTAAAATAAAGATCAGCTCTGCACAGTTTGTCCATGTTCTGAAGCCTGCTTAGTATTCCCTTAATTTCTGTTCTTGTTGTTCCCTGAGACCTCCAGAAAGGATCATAGATAAAATCTTGTTTGTGCAGTACATGGGAGAGATTTCTCTGCCATCCTTTGGCTGCTTTTACTCTCCTTTTTGTGTAGTGGGTGGATGATGACCAGTATCCAGTGTTTGGGGAATTGTTCATCTACTCAGGTTTTGTTTTTTTACAGTCATAGGTCGGAGGTCTTGACTGTGCCGCTTGAATATTTCGAAATTTTAACTAAAACCTGGTCTCCTCCACATGCCTCATAAGTTTTTTCTCATTTGATTTATTTTTCTGCATCTTGGAAAGCTGGAGATCTAATTTGCTGATTTTTCTTGTTGGTGTATTTAAATTCGTTTGTAAAAGTTCCTTACGTTCTTCATCAGTCAAACGTTTATTAAATGCTTTTGCAATATTTTCAGCACTCTCTTTGTCACTGTGTGCCAGTCGGCCATCTTCGTCTTTAAATATTACCATAGAGGGCTCATACTATTGTAATAAATCACATTAGAGTGAGAATAACAAAAGAAAATGTTAACGAAGTTTTTTCACGAATTATTAAGTCGTTCTTTGAAAACAGAATTCCCCTTACTTACGAGAAAACCTACTATGTTCGTTTTGGTACAACAGCTGACTTAACAGTTGAATAGAAGTCTTTATGCTTGCTGGTGAAATTAGTAGTAAATAACCCATCACAATTTGAAAAACAATATGATGTCTATATCTATAGCACTGGAAGAATAATTAGCGTTATTACCTATCAACGAAGCTATCGGCGGCCCAGAAGGTAAGTCAATATGGATCAACCGAAATATTTTATCATTTACCCAGCACCATAAACTGTCAGAAAGGTTGCACAGCAAATTTTAAATCTAATCTAAAGTAATTGTTTCTTCTGTTCCATAGACGATTTTTATTTAAAAGATAATAGTGCAAAAAAAAACCTAGTTTTGTGTGTACTTGCATGAGTACAACTGTAGAATAATGCATTCAAAATGGTTCTGAGCACTATGGGACCTAACATATGAGGTCATCAGTCCCCTAAAACTTAGAACTACTTAAACCTAACTAACCTAAGGACATCCATACCCGAGGCAAGATCCGACCCCGCGACCGTAGCGATCACGAGGTTCCAGACTCATTCTCCTAGAACCGCACGGCCACAGCGGCCGGCTAATGCATTCATTAATTTTGAAAGTATACAGATATACATGTCTTGTAAACTGATTCCTTCCACATTATTCTAGTTTCTCAAATGGTGTGTGGAACAAGTAACTAGCTAACCAACTCTTTTTTTACAAATTATGTTTGTAATAGGAGTTTTTCAGAAAATTCTTTAATTTTTATTCAGTTGTTTCTTAAAAATATTTTACAAACATTAGTTATGCCGATTAATTTTTATCTCCGTGTACTCATGTACGTATTAGCTTTCGGTCTTCTCTGACTGGAATAACAAGGGTCATAAATTTGCGAGAATTTGTGGTGTGGACACATGTCAGAAGTCGGATCATCCCGCCGGTGACGACATGGTACGGCTGTCGCCCTGGCACGGTCGCCGCGGGTGGATGTCGGCGGGTAATCGCAGCGCGCGCCAGAGGATCAGAGGCTAATCCCAGCTGTGTGGCGTTGTGAGGCGGGGCGGCGTAATTGCCGCCCTTGCCCGCCGCCCGCACCCCGCAGCACCACCGCCCCTTGATGCGATTAGCACGGCCTGTGTCACCGCTGTAGATAGCGGGCCGCCGCCACAGGTCAGCCCACTCCAAAGCCGCAATCGGCTCGTTACCGGCTGGGCAGACCGCTCGACCGCGACACTTGTGTCTGGCCGCACTCGGGTCGGCTCCGCAGCGATCTACTTGCGACATTTGCTGCTTTCCTTCAGACGTTCCATCACACCTGTTGCTCGACTCAACTTGAAGTTTCAAATATATCTGTTATGTGAATGTCAACATCCGTTAATTCATGAAATGCATATTTAATCACCTGTTCCTTTATTGTAAACCTCAAGCACGAACCGGTTTCGGTCTCAGACCATCATCACTGGATATCTATCCAGAGGTTCAAACTCAGAAAAATATAGTGCACAGAAATACCGTAAGAAACTATAAAGGAATATGAAACGAACGTCATTACTCACAAGCTTAAAAACAGTTCAAGTAAATACAGTTTTCATGTCAGTGAGAGCGGATGCATCTGAGTAGTTATAATGTGTAATACAGTGCAGTACAGTAAGTTCTGTAAAGTACCGGGTGATCAAAATGTCAGTATAAATTTGAAAACTTAATAAACCACGGAAAAATGTAGATAGAGAGGTAAAAATTGACACACATGCTTCGAGTGACATAGGGTTTTATTAGAACCGAAAAAAAACATATTGCTAGACGCGTGAAAAATCTCTTGCGCGCGTCGTTTGGTGATGATCGTGTGCTCAGCCGCCACTTTCGTCATGCTTGGCCTACCAGGTCCCCAGACCTCAGTCCGAACGATTATTTGCTTTGGGGTTACCTGAAGTCCCAAGAGTATCGTGATCGACTGACATCTCTAGATATGCTGGAAGACAACATCCGACGCCAATGCCTCATCACAACTCCGGACATGCTTTACAATGCTGTTCACAGCATTATTCCTCGACTACAGCTATTGTTGAGGAATGATGGTGGACATATTGAGCATTTCCTGTAAAGAACATCATCTTTGCTTTGTCTTACTTTGTTGTGCTAATTATTGCTATTCTGATCAGATGAAGCGCCATCTGTCAGACATTTTTTGAACTTTTGTATTTTTTTGGTTCTAATAAAACCCCACGGCATTCGAAGCATGTGTGTCAATTTGTACCTCTCTATCTACATTATTCCGTGATTTATTCAGTTTTCAAATTTATACTGACTTTTTGATCACCCGGTATATTTATGGTACAAAAAGTAGTGACATCAATTAACAGGACAATAATTATACTAATGAGAAGGTGAGAGAAGTAAGTACTGTCATGGTACAAACACTGAAGAGTTAGTCAAAAGCTATCACATTCAATGCTTTATAGATACATTACGTTTTTAGTAGGAAAACTGTGTGATTGTTATTACTGTTATATAAACTTGCTACTAGCAGTCCATAAAGCCAGCCGGCCGAAGTGGCCGAGCGGTTAAAGGCGCTACAGTCTGGAACCGCACGACCGCTACGGTCGCAGGTTCGAATCCTGCCTCGGGCATGGATGTGTGTGATGTCCTTAGGTTAGTTAGGTTTAAGTAGTTCTAAGTTCTAGGGGACTTATGACCACAGCAGTTGAGTCCCATAGTGCTCAGAGCCATTTGAACCAATCCATAAAGCCAGATTTGGTCACTCGTCTAGTTATGTAGTGGTTCGCCATATTTTCGGGACCGTAATGTTACTGCTAGATCTGGATATTAAAATAAACACCCTGACCAATATGAGAATCATATATGATGTGATCCTTCATACGTATTCGTTACATGACAGTAATATCTGATTAATATACGAAGGACTTAAGTAACCCGCCAGGGTAGCCGAGAGCGTTAGCGCGCTGCTTCCTGGACTCGGGTAGGCGCGCAGGCCCCGGATCGAACCCGCCCGGCGGATTAACGACGAGGGGCGGTGTGCCGGCCAGCCTGGATGTGGTTTTTAGGCGGTTTACCACATCCCGCTTGGTGAATACCGGGCTGGTCCCTACGTTACGCCTCAGTTACACGACTCGCAGACATCTGAACACACTCGCACTATTCCCCTAATTACACTCGTCACAGACAGTAGGGGTACACTAATTCCGTCCCGGGGGGTACGATGTGGCGTCAGGAACGGCATCCGGCCACCCCTTTCCACTAACCTTGTCAAATTCGTTCCTAACAATGCCGACCCTGCGTCAGCACGGCACCAGTGAAAGAAAGAAAGAATACGTAGGACGTAGGACGTAAATGAATAGTAGTTGAGAATTGTATCTATTTTTAAGAACTCTGTTTTTCAACCGAAATTATGTTACGAACACCATGAGCATTTTCTTTTACGTTGCGGCTGACATTTGTTTTTATACACCTGACGGATTATTATGCAGCAGTTATGCTAGTGTTTAGCATTTAGATATTGCAGAAGTCTCTACCTTCTTCCTGTGGGACAGGTGTTTTTCTATATTTCTATATTTGTAATGGTAACTTCGTTTTTCACTTTCTGTTTACACGAGAAACTAGCAAAGAAGTTTGACAAAGACAATCTAGTCTGTTGGTATCTGCAGTTAACTCAAGATCGATATACCTTGTATAAGTACGATGAAAAGGTTTAGTGAAGGTCTTGACCAACTTTTCAGTATTTCTAACGAAACAGTACTTACTTCTCTGTTCTTCTCATTGGTACAATTACTCTCCTCTTAACTAATGTAACTACTGAGTGCAACCTAAATGTCGAATGTGGAACTTACTGTATTTTGTTTTATTACATGTCATACCACCTAGGGTGTCTCCACTGTTAAATAATGACATGAGAGCGGTACTTACTTGAACTGTTTTTAACCTTTCAAGTACTGACGTTCGTTTTGTAGCTCTATATATCTTGATGCTACCTGGCAGATTAAAACAGTGTGCCGGACCGAGACTCGAATTCGGGACCATTGCCTTTCGTGGGCAAGTGCTCTACCATCTAAGCTACCGAACCACGGATCACGACCCGTCTTCACAGCTTTAATTTCGCCAGTACCTCATCTCCTACCTTCCAAACTTCACAGAAGCTCTTCTGCGTTAGCAGAAGGTTCGCAGGAGAGCTTCTGTAAAGCTTGGATGGTAAGAGACGAGGTACTGGCGTCATTAAAGCTGTGAGAACGGGTCGTCAGTTGTGTTTGGTAGCTCAAATGGTAGAGCACTTGCCCGCGAAAGGCAAAGGTCCTGAGTTCGAGTCTCGGTCCGGCACACAGCTTTAATCTGACATGAAGTTTCGTATCAGGGCTCACTCTTCTGCAGAGTGATAATCTCATTCTTTGTAACTTGTTAAAATATTTTTGTGCACTATTTTTTGGTTTTATTAGATAGCTATCCATTGACGATGGTCTTAGACCAAAACCGGTTGATACTTGAGATTTTCAATTAAACAGCTGATGGATTCATATGCATTTCTTAAACCTAAAGTAATTCAACTTTTATTTTTATCTCTTAACATGACAACACTTCAGTCCACAACTCCCATATCGATAAACGTGTTACGAAAAGGAATTTTTGTATCAACGCCTAATTTTGGCATGCTAGTACATATATGTACACTCCTGGAAATGGAAAAAAGAACACATTGACACCGGTGTGTCAGACCCACCATACTTGCTCCGGACACTGCGAGAGGGCTGTACAAGCAATGATCACACGCACGGCACAGCGGACACACCAGGAGCCGCGGTGTTGGCCGTCGAATGGCGCTAGCTGCGCAGCATTTGTGCACCGCCGCCGTCAGTGTCAGCCAGTTTGCCGTGGCATACGGAGCTCCATCGCAGTCTTTAACACTGGTAGCATGCCGCGACAGCGTGGATGTGAACCCTATGTGCAGTTGACGGACTTTGAGCGAGGGCGTATAGTGGACATGCGGGAGGCCGGGTGGACGTACCGCCGAATTGCTCAACACGTGGGGCGTGAGGTCTCCACAGTACATCGATGTTGTCGCCAGTGGTCGGCGGAAGGTGCACGTGCCCGTCGACCTGGGACCGGACCGCAACGACGCACGGATGCACGCCAAGACCGTAGGATCCTACGCAGTGCCGTAGGGGACCGCACCGCCACTTCCCAGCAAATTAGGGACACTGTTGCTCCTGGGGTATCGGCGAGGACCATTCGCAACCGTCTCCATGAAGCTGGGCTACGGTCCCGCACACCGTTAGGCCGTCTTCCGCTCACGCCCCAACATCGTGCAGCCCGCCCCCAGTGGTGTCGCGACAGGCGTGAATGGAGGGACGAATGGAGACGTGTCGTCTTCAGCGATGAGAATCGCTTCTGCCTTGGTGCCAATGATGGTCGTATGCGTGTTTGGCGCCGTGCAGGTGAGCGCCACAATCAGGACTGCATACGACCGAGGCACACAGGGCCAACACCCGGCATCATGGTGTGGGGAGCGATCTCCTACACTGGCCGTACACCACTGGTGATCGTCGAGGGGACACTGAATAGTGCACGGTACATCCAAACCGTCATCGAACCCATCGTTCTACCATTCCTAGACCGGCAAGGGAACTTGCTGTTCCAGCAGGACAATGCACGTCCGCATGTATCCCGTGCCACCCAACGTGCTCTAGAAAGTGTAAGTCAACTACCCTGGCCAGCAAGATCTCCGGATCTGTCCCCCATTGAGCATGTTTGGGACTGGATGAAGCGTCGTCTCACGCGGTCTGCACGTCCAGCACGAACGCTGGTCCAACTGAGGCGCCAGGTGGAAATGGCATGGCAAGCCGTTCCACAGGACTACATCCAGCATCTCTACGATCGTCTCCATGGGAGAATAGCAGCCTGCATTGCTGCGAAAGGTGGATATACACTGTACTAGTGCCGACATTGTGCATGCTCTGTTGCCTGTGTCTATGTGCCTGTGGTTCTGTCAGTGTGATCATGTGATGTATCTGACCCCAGGAATGTGTCAATAAAGTTTCCCCTTCCTGGGACAATGAATTCACGGTGTTCTTATTTCACTTTCCAGGAGTGTATAATAATACATAACGGAATTATAGACTTTCGCTGCGGGTGGGCATTGATTGAAGTAAATGGGGGAAGTTGGAAGTTTCTGCCCGACCGGGAATCGAAAATGGATGTCGTGCTTACCAGCAGACGCTCTGACCAGTGTGCCATCTGGACACATGGTCACTGCAACTGCAGGGACTACGATAGCACGTCTCCTGTCAGACCCAAATTCTCAACTTACCCACACATTACACATGTAGTGCCCCTTGCACACTATCCTCATTACTCGCAGCATTTCACCTATTCCCAAAAGAGGTTGGGCCTTGTGTTCATCTGTACTGAAGAGATCGTTGGCCATCTCGCCTTGTGTTTGTTCTTTCCGAATTTCAATCAAAGCCCACTCGCATCCAAGGTCTATGATACGTTTGTGTATTACTTCATAATTACTGCTGGCTCAAAAATGATGTCTGTTCTTTTGGACATGTGTGCCCATGAATATGTGTGTATTAAATCTGAAATTTGTTCTGTAAGATACTGGTATATCTATGTCCGTATCTACCACTGCAGTCTAAATCCAAGAAGATAAGGATTTCTTGTTCTATGAATATCGACAGGAACACAATATCGTACACATGGGTTAGGACTAGTTATGAATAGGAAGTTATGTCAGTACTAACATTATTATATGGAAGTGAATCTTGGGTAATGAAAAAGAAAGATAAAATAAGCTTACAAGCCAATGAAATGAAATTCCTTAGGTACGTAACAGGATACACCAAGCTAAACTAGAAAAGAAATACAGATATAAGGAAGGAATTAGATATTTTCGATATAAACAGTAAGGTTGACGAATACAGACAAAAATGGATATCCTATCTGTTACGAATGGACAAATCAAGATTACCGCTACATTTTTTAGATATACTCCGCAAGGTAAAGGATGCATTGGACGACCTGCAAAACGATGGAAAGACCAGGTGTAGCTCCAGCAGGCTGAGGGGAAGCCTAGTGCATGACGTAAGAAGAAGAAGAAGAAGAATGAATAGGAACCTGGGGGCAAATAGTGAGTTACAGAGAAAAGTCCAGTAATGAATTATCCTCATCAAAAGCGTCAGGAGACAAACGTTAACAACAATGCCCTTCGGACGATACTGGAGGAAAGGCCAAATTTTAAGACCAGCTTCAGAAAGAATTTTTGAAGAAACGCCATACTGAGCTACCAAGAGAGGATGTGCTGCTCAAGTTGTCTGATGCTATAGATACTACTGTAATGGATACCACAGAAGCTATTCCAACTGAAAATGATTAGATGATCAACAGAAAGGGCAATTACAGAAATTGGACAGGCAAATATGGCTTCAAGGAACGTAACGGCGCAGAAACCTCCGATAACATATGACGTACTTCAACTGATCAGCGAAAGAAGGGACTACAAACGCACGCGAGATGCTGGTTGCAGTAGATGGGCATCGCAGTAATTAACCCTGGTGCACGTGAATGACGAAGACAGTTGCCGATTAGAACTTCAGCTTGGTTCTGGAGTTCGCTTTTAAATAAGACTATTTGTTCTCTCATTTACGCTTCTCTGATCGTGTACAAATTTATATACAGTTTCAAGTCCGCCTACGTATCTGTATGGATAGCATCCAGTTTAAACAATATGGTCGTACTTTCATTATTGTCACCATCATCACCATGTGGATTACTTTAAATTCATCCTAAAGGTGATGACGCGACTACTGAGACGGTGGAATTTAAAACACCAGAGACTGAAGCAGCATATTGACCCTTTTTATTTGCTTATTGTCAATCATGTTTCGCTGAATCACGCCAAAGGATCAAGAGAACGTAACATGTAAAGTGTTTCGGGAATAATCTACAAGTAGGAGCGCTACTGCAACAATTCGTAATGAGCCATACTGGATAGAGCCCTTGAGGAATACCGGTTGGCCGGCCAGAGTGGCCGAGCGGTTCTAGGCGCTACAGTCTGGAACCGTGCTACCGCTACGGTCGCAGATTCGAATCCTGCCTCGGGCATGGATGTATGTGATGTCCTTAGGTTAGTTAGGTTTAAGTAGTTCTAGGTTCCCGGGGACTAATGACCTCAGAAGTTAAGTCCCATGTGCTCAGAGCCATTTTGAATACCGGTTGGTTATTTATCGAATTCTTCCGAACAAAATGGAATTGTAAACTTGGTTAGAAACTGAGAAAATGCCATAACGTTTGGAGCAAGAAAACTACTACCTATAGGTCAAATAAGGACTGTCATCATAATCAAAAAACTCAAAGACTTCTTTCTGTAGAGTGCAACGAAGCTGTTTCCTTTTTGTAGTTTAACCTGTCCCTTTCCCTTTTCGTATTATCTCGTTTTACTACCACAGTTAGACTTCCAACACTTCACTATCCGCTGACTAGGACACTTGAAGGGTAGGCGCTGAAATGGCAAGATTAATATGATCAACATTCTGGAGAAATACGTCGTTCCGCAGATATGTTCGACTCATTGCATGAGTTAATGGGATTTCGTAACTTATAAATAAAATGCGTTGTGTTAGTACTCAGCTGCTTCAAGTGTCACTATTAAGATAGTACGAACACAACAGCAGGCAGTTAAACATTGTTGAAATTAATTATAATTATGCCCAACTTACAGCCAAAGAAAGGTATATTGCTGACGAATAACCCAATCGTTTGATTCCACTACCTTGCGTTAGTTGCTGCCAGAGGTGAAAGTGAAATTTCAAAATTATTTTTTGAGAGCTTCTTGCTGATGCTGATGTTCCTGAAAATCCATTAACACCTCTCTCTCTCACACACACACTCTCTCTCCCTCTCTCCCATTGTCGTAACTGCAAGATGTATAGATATGCTGTAACACTGAGGACACAGAGAGGTTATCGAGAGTCCCAGCGCTAATAATACCAGTCGTGGACTACATAAACTCCAAAAACCTATCGATGATACTGTAATGGAGAGTGTTTTGTGAGAAACTTAGTGCACTGTTCTATATCACCTTTAAACATTACCGATTGATGTTATGCCTCACCCTCCATGAAGCAGATATTTGTAGCGACGGAAGTAGGGTACAGAAAAGAGAGCAGGAATACAAGTGTCACAGGTACCGTGAGCCAGATATTTTAAGATGTTAGATAACCTTATGAAGACAATAGAGAGCAACTGTTGCAGACGCATCTGCTTAGTGACATGCATAGCCCACTTATATCGTGATTCTTCTTAAAATTCATGGATTTCATAGCCTAATGACTTAGCGGTTAGCTTCAAATTTAATTGATAGGAAGCAAAGGTTCTGCAAATGCATAGACTATATACACCTTGAATTGCTCCGTTGGGTGGAGGATAACGGATTCCGTTTAATAGGTCAAGAGTCAATTACACACAAGAGGCTTCTACAAGGTTAGAAGGGCCTCAGTACAATTGATTAGACGATCTCACGGAAGCACAGAAACGGCTTCAGTCTCAAAGAGTGCAAGTCGAGAGAGACTTGCTCCATTTATGTAGCACCTTCTCTTGAATAAATAGGTCAATTTGTCTGTTCATGTACATCAAATATCGAATTCAGTCCCATTCAGATAATTCATTAGAGGTGCGCAGATTTTTTGTCTTCGGGTTTATTTTGTTGGCTTCCACTTGCACAGAGAAAAACGACCATCGTAAAAAAGTGACAGAAATCGGAGCTACCAGAGGAAGACTTAGATTTTCCTTTTTCATGTGCTATTCGAGTGTCGAACGCTGCATGATCTGCCAAACATGTACGTGGGAATCGCACAGTGTTTATGTTGAAGTAGACGATGTAGAAGTAGCTTTTACCTGATGTTCTGTGATTCCTGAATAAGTCTCCTTTACTTCCAGAAGAACCATTTAGTTTGGTGCCTACAAGGACGAAGTTTCATCGTTACATTCAAATTTCTGGTGATTTTACTTCAAGAAGTTCGATATCCGCAGACGTCAAGGTGGGGCGGGACTTTTGTGTGTCACCCGC
The DNA here is from genome assembly GCF_023864345.2 of Schistocerca serialis cubense. NCBI lineage: Eukaryota > Metazoa > Arthropoda > Insecta > Orthoptera > Acrididae > Schistocerca > Schistocerca serialis. The sequence goes on from NC_064643.1 coordinate 192,564,287, forward strand.
CCGCGAGCACAACTCCCTAAAAATCTGTCCGTGCCAGTGGAAGGCAGGTGCGTAGCGCAGCTTTCGGAACCCACGCGTGAAATCTGGGCGCACTAAGCGAGCCTCACAGTTCGTGCAGCCGATTCCAATTCCGGTGAAACAAATAGACTGTGCTCCTCAGCGAGCGCCCAGAAATTGGACTGCATAGCGACAAACAAGGGAGGGCCCCCTGCATTTTTACGGCTCAATCAATTTGTCGGCACTGCCTGGGACGACAGAAGAATCCAATTAGCTGCGGTGGGGGCGGGGCCGGCCGCCGGACGCTCCCGCCGCCCCCCGGGCTTCTGCATTCAGCCGCGTCCTCGCAGTTCATCAGCGCCGCCTGGCACGTATGAGAGGCTGCAGGCGCTGCTGCTTAACAAGCACCGGACACCCCTGTACTTCTTGAAAAATCCGTGTCCGTAGGAGAAAGAGCGACCTGGCAAACAACACATCGTCCACAAAAAACTGTATTCACGTTTATCGGCACTAAGCCGTGGTCCAATGCATATTTCTATGCTTAAAGTTCTGTCTTCCAATGCTAGAGACATAATCAAGGGCAAGAAATATGGCAATTTCAAACTTAAACGTCCTCATCGAGTCAAAACATTTACATGCATCCATACAATGGTCGGGACATGACATCACCAGACTGCTGTCCCAGGAGTCGTGGCTACGTCTATTACGAAGCTAGCGAAGGTTATGTTTAGCCGCTGTTTGCTTTATTCAGCACTAAAGGTCACATAAGTTGCAATCCTTCTTTTCTTCTGTTGAAGTTGTATTTGTGGCAGCGCGGGATTAGCCGAGCGGTCTCAGGCGCTGCAGTCATGGACCGTGCTGCTGGTCCCGGCGGAGGTTCGAGTCTCCCTCGGGCATGGGTGTGTGTGTTTGTCCTTAGGACAATTTAGATTAAGTAATGTGTAACCTTAGGGACTGATGACCTTAGCAGCTAAGTCCCATAAGATTTCACACACATCTGAACCTTTTTTTTTTTTTTGGGGGGGGATTTAGAATTTCTAGGGCTCTCTGTAGATCCTAGCGCAGAATTTTCTCATTATGAGGCTACTGAAGGGCGACCTGTTTTAACTGTTAAAAACAATCAAAAGCCAAGATAAAAGATATTTTGTGCGATTTCAGCTTTTTAATCGTTTTTGTCCTATCATAGAAATACCGGGTGATCAAAAAGTCAGTATAAATTTGAAAACTGAATAAATCACGGAATAATGTAGATAGAGAGGTACAAATTGACACACACGCTTGGAATGACATGGGGTTTTATTAGAACCAGAGAAATACAAAAGTTCAAACAATTTCCGGCAGACGGCACTTCATCTGATCAGAATAGCAATAATTAGCATAACAAAGTAAGACAAAGCAAAGATGATGATTTACAGGAAATCCTCAATATGTCCACCATCATTCCTCAACAATAACTGTTGTCGAGGAATAATGTTGTGAACAGCACTGTAAAGCATGTCCGGAGTTATGGTGAGGCATTGGCGTCGGATAGAGATGTCGGTCGATCACGATACACTTGCGACTTCAGGTAACCCCAAAGCCAATAATCGCACGGACTGAGGTCTGGGGACCTGGGAGGCCAAGCATGACGAGAGTGGCGGCTGAGCACACGATCATCACCAAACGACGCGCGCAAGAGATCTTTCACGCGTCTAGCAATATGGGGTAAAGCGCCATCCTGCATAAACATCGTACGTTTCAGCAGGTGTTTATCAGCCAGGCTGGGGATGATGCGATTCTGCAACATATCGGCGTACCTCTCACCCGTCACGGCAGCAGTTACAAAACAAGAATCACGCATTTCCTCGAAGAAAAAAGGCCCGATAACGGTAGATGTGGTAAATCCAACCCATACCGTGACTTTCTCGTCGTGCAACGGAGTTTTCACGACAGTTCTAGAATTTTCGGCAGCCCAAATTCGGCAGGTGTGGCCGTTGAGAGACCCTCGGAGCGTGAAATGAGCTTCGTCGGTCCACAACACGTTACTCAACCAATCGTCATCTTCCACAGTCTTTTGAAACGCCCACACCGCAAATGCCCTCCGCTTCACTAAATCGCCAGGTAACAGGTCATTTTGCCGATGGATCTTGTACGGATAGCGTAAGAGGGTACGCCTCAGTGCCAACCAATCAGTAGTGTACGGAATGGCGGTGCGACGTGAGACTGCACGAGTGCTGACTTTCTCGTGCATAGAAGAAACCGCTTCAGTCTCCATTTCTTCCCGAACTGTCTCAGCAGCATTACGCCTTGTGCTCGGTCGGCCACTACGGGGTCTATCGTCTAAACAACCCGTGGCTTCGAACTTCGAAATCATTCACGCCACAGCTGCATTTGTCAACGGACCATTACCCGTTCGAATCCCCTTCCTATGGCGATAGGATCCTAACGCTGAACTAGCACTTTCCCCATTCTGATAATACAACCTCACTAAAAGCGCCTTATCAGGCAACGTCAACATGCAGCGACTGCTGGCGCATCTGATTCTCTCTCTCATTACAGCTCCTTTTATACACGATTGTCATGCGCAGCCACTGACGTTTTGCTGTCCAGCGCCATCTGTCGGACATTTTGTGAACTTAGATTTTTTTTTGTTCTAATAAAACCCCATGTCATTCCAAGCATGTGTGTCAATTTTTACCTCTCTATCTACATTATTCCGTGGTTTATTAAGTTTTCAAAGTTTCACTGACGTTTTGATTACCCGGTATATTGATGCTGATAAATCCATAGTGCCATAGAAACAAATTCGGTAGTTCTCTGGTCCCCGTGCATGATCTTAATTTCCCCAGGTGACAATTGCCCATGTGTTCCTTAAAACGTATGGTAATGCTTCTTTTTATTGTTTCTATGTACACATAATAGCATGTGCGAGACATTTTAATACCCTGCGGTGCCAAGTAGTTGGCGTAACTCACTTGCAATGTTCAAATAGTTGCCCACCTTTCTTGTTGTTTCAGACACTATCTCAGTAACGTGTCGTCTTACTACGCAACTGATGCGTTCTGTGGCTGTTTTTATGAATGGGAGGAAAAATTTCCCTTTAGTTGGTTCTTTATCAGAGTAGCGATCTCCTATGGTTCAGTTCTTAAACTTCTGAGATCGTCCGCTAAGAATTGCGGTTCGCCGGCCTGTTTTAGCCTGGTCTACCAATGCTTTGACTATTCTGCATGGATGAAATGATAATTTAATGGATACCCCAGCTGCAAACAGGAGTTGATATACTTCATCTCTTAGGCGCACTACGAATGTAGTTGTGTGGACATGTTGGGAATGTGGACCTCGCGGGGACCGTGCAAGGGATACGTCCCTGCAGTCGCGCTATCTTTTGTGCCCTCGGTGGCTCAGATGGATAGAGTGTCTGCCATGCAAGCAGGAGATCCCGGGTTCGAGTCCCGGTCGGGGCACACATTTTCAACATGTTCCCAATGAAGTATATCAACGCCTGTTTGCAGCTAGGGTGTCCATTTAATTATCATTTCATTCTCACGAAAGCTGCATGGTCATCAACGGTAAATGTTCTTTCGGGAACAGATACTACCTTCATATATTCTGCATGGGATGTTGACTGGAATTTGTCTGAAGGTATCTATCTGTGGCCGTGTCCGCCCTCGGTAGCTGAGTGGTAAGCGCGACAGAATGTCAATCCTAAGGGCCCGGGTTCGATTGCCGGCTGAGTGGGAGATTTTCTCCGCTCAGGGACTGGGTGTTGTGTTGTTCTGATCATCATAATTTCATCCCCATCGACGCGCAAGTCACTGAAGTGGCGTCAAATCGAAAGACTTGCACCCGGTGAACGGTCTCCCCGACGGGAGGCACTGATCACACAACATTTACATTAATTTTTATCTGTGGTAGTGGGAATTTTGTAGACCTTGTGCACTGAAGTTCAGACAGGTTTACTAACAAACTGTAAATCTCGAAATCCGACCCTTTCTCACTTTCATCATACTGAAATTACTGTTACAATTAACATCACCTAGAAAATTAGGAAACTTTGAGATTTCTGTCTCCCAATTAGTCCATACAACAAAAATTTCATCAGTTCATCAACGTACTGAAATTAACAATAGAGCTTATTCTCCTTTGTCAGGATTGCTTCTTAAAATTTTTCCACACAAAAATTCACTCCAACTTCGATAAGTTGCTTCGCAATAGCCACGTCCACCATTGCTCATAGAATTTGTTATCCCACAGGAAATAAGCTGATGTAATACAATATTCAATGTTCTCGGAAATTATTTTGATGCGCCTCTCCACGCTTTTCTACCCTGTGCAAGCCTCTTCATCTCTGTATAACTGCTGCAAACTACGTCCATATGAACCTGCTTACGGTAATCACGTATTGGTCTCCTTCTACAGTTTTTACCACATCACACTTCCTTCTTTATCAAATTCACTATTCCTTCATGCTACAGGATATCTCCTTTCAATAGGTCCCTTTTAGTAGAGTTGTGTCAAAATTCCGTTTTTCTCTCTTTCAGTAAAGTAGCACCTCATTAGCTACTCGATCTACCCGTCTGCCATTCAGCATTCATCTGTAGCACCACATTTCAAGCCATATACTCTCTTCTTGCCTGGGATGCGTCTGTCGTTCACGCTTCACTTCCGCTCAACACCATATCTCACATAAATACCTTCTTCTCCATGTTTAACTTCCTTTACAATTTTCTCCTTAGTTTTCTTCACTCCTTGCTAAATGTACAGATTAAACATCAGGACTGAGCTGTCTGATTTCCTTCTCAAACACTGTTTCCCACCTCATGTTCTTCGACTTTTCTAATTGTTAATCGGTTATTTGTACAAGTTGCAGATAACCTTTTGCTCCCAGCGAGTGAGAGTTGTTTTAGTTCCAGAATATTTTACCCAATATATGTCATCATCGTTTGATCACACAGTAGAGGTGTATTCTCTCTGGAAGAATAACAGCTACAATTTCACTGCCTTTTAAAATGGATCAAATGGCTCTAAGCCCTATGGGACTTAACATATGGAATCATTAGTCTCCTAGACCTACAACTACTTAGAGCTAAGTAACCTAAGGACATCACACACATCCATGCCCGAGAGTGGATTGAAACCTGCGACCGTAGCAGCAGCGCGGTTCCGGACTGAAGCGCCTAGAACCGTTCGGGCACTGTGGGCGGCCCTGGCTTTTAGCCGTTCGCAAGATCTGCGTAACAGGACATATTCAGAAGTCGCACATTTTTTGCATGTGATGTGGAACATCAGCAACATATTTTTTGAAATGCATAACCTAAATATTTATCAATATTTTTGTATTACAACCAGTTTCGGTACCGAGAAGATGGTACAATATAGAAACTGCAGTTAAAAGTCATTAAACATTTGTGTGCAACACATTTGAAAAACTAATGTTACAGGGTTAGATAGGTCTGTAATCCAGACATTTTTCCCATTAACCAAGGAAAAGGCAGCTGCCCCAACCCAGGAACCATATGTTCGTTTGCCCTCGCCACAAATACTATTCCGTCATAACTTCAACTACGAGATTTGTATTGTTGAGTCATGCAGGCCATCCCATGTTGGCAATATCCACCCATTGCTAATGAGGGGAGAGATGCCATATCCTTTGCGAAAACACTTTCGAAGTGTGACACCCATTAGGGGGAACCATACAACATCAAAACTGACGATAGTACATCTTACACCGAACTCGAAGTATTTCCAGTTTTCGATAAAATGATCTGGTGCAAGCCATATTTCTCCGCTTAAAAACTGACGTATTAAAAATTGACAATTTTTAGGCTGAGAAAAATGACTGGGACGATGGCATCATGCTCATAAAGCAAAAATTATCAGTGGTGCAACCGCTGGCTGTGAGAGTTGCACTGTACGATCAATTGTGCGCACGTTCTGTATGGTACTGCTAGTGTTGGTAATTGTTCATGTTATATGTAAATAACCACATCAGTGTAAGGCCCTGCTTTTAATTAGAATGATAAAACAGTGATCTCTGTCGTCGTAGAAGACATCCCCTGCGACCTTGGACCTGTTTGGACGACTTTTATTTATGCGGTAGCTGCAGATTTCGAAGTGTAGTCGTCAGCATCTAAATGGCTATTGTCAGACGGAATGCGTACAGCGGTGCGACGCACTTACCCTGTAGCCCCCCAGGTGTCGAACCTGGCAAGTGAAGGTGGCGTCCCGGCCCACGGCCACCGTCAGGTTGGCCAGGGGCGCCGCGAACTCTGGCTGGAAGGCTGCTCCTGGAACAAAACACAGAGCGCCACGAGTGTAAAAGTGGCCGTGATTGGTTCAGCGATCGAAGTCGTGAAACAACAGTTTCTACTAAATTTTTTTAACATCCATTCTATACTCAATTCTGAAACTTTCAGAGTAGACAAATATTATTCTGCAAGTACCCTAAGGCTAAGTTATTCTGCACTGTAATAAAGCCTGTTATCTTTGTTTCCAGCACTTTTCTTCGACCATTGTCTTGGAATTTCGAATGCGAGTAAGACCCACAAATTTGCTAACATGATTTTTTTCTTGTCTTATTCGATATTGTTGCAATTAATCCTTCATGTAAAATACAAGGATGTTACATAGAACTACAGGCATATATATATATATATATATATATATATATATATATATATATATATATATATATATATATATAAGTGTTAAATGGCAAAATCGATCGAACTGAGGATAGCACCTCCGAATATTATTCACTCGACGCATAAAATTGTGGTTTCGTTTATTTTTCCGAAACATGTTTCCCCCCTGCGCCCATCCGCCATCCGCACCACACTTCCGAAGGTGAAGTTAGTTCAGAGCCGTTCCCAATCTACCTAGTGAGAACGTAAAGTGAGGATATGATACTAATGTCAGTTCTTTTTATTTACGTTTACGTGGCACTTTTCTTCGGAGTATTACTCTTTTTCCCAGGGCTGAAATGTCATCAGAGCAGCTCGGCAGCCCATGAAAGCTGACGAATATTTTTCATGACAACCCCTTCAGGCTCCTATGAACACACTGGGTTTCTTGCCATAATAACATTTTGGTTGCGATAGTAGATCATACAGTGATGTCAATCAGAGCTGGCCAGACGTGATAGACGAATTGCCTATTCTACTGCTGGAAAGAACTGCCTTTCAGTTACTGGGCTCATAATATTGAAAGTGGTCGTTGAACTATTACAGGTGTGACATATTCGGAGCACCTAATTGTTGAATCTTATGAGGAAATGGTAGATCAGATTGATGGTATTTTGACATAAGATCATCGTGGTGATTCCTCTGTTTTATAACTGAGCAAGGTATGACAGCGTTCAAAGCAATGGAATCTTATTCGGTTGAGATCCCTTCCCAACCATCCCGATTTAGGTATTCCGTGCTTTCCCTAAACTACAAGGCTTTTGAAGCGGTGTTCCTTCTGCAACTCGTGCACCATCTCTAATGACATCATCACTGCTGCCACCGCTTTGTTCTTTGTTCTAATTGGAGGGACCCATTGCCTGTTCCCCTTACGTGGCCTGCCACATTGGAGATTATGTTCACTAGGCTATTAATTATGCTCTGTATTCGGTAATTTCTTAGAAGAACCACCACTATATGGCGAGTGAAACAATTGTTTCTAGAAATAAATAAGTTAAGCACATTTTCTGTAATTCCGACGTTTCCATTGAGCAGTAGCGGAGCTGCAGGAGTCGCGTTTCGAATTCCAGGCACCGCTAGCTCGATCTGTCGTGTGATGCCCTTCTGGTTTGAGGCTACTAAGATCTTTACTCACGGTTCTTGATGGGAACGGGGCGTCCTGTGGCGTGGGAGCTGAGGAGTGAGCACTTCCGGGCGGGAAGGAGCGCCTGGTCTCCGGCACGAATCCGCCCGGTGGATTTGTGTCGAGGTCCGGTGAACCGGCCAGTCTGTGGATGGTTCTTAGGCAGTTTTCTATCTGCCTCGGCGAAGGCGGGGTGGTTCCCCTTATCCCGCGTCAGTTACACTATGTCGGCGATTGCTGCGCAAACAAGTTCTCCACGTACGCGTACACCACCATTACTCTACCACGCAAACATAGGGGTACACCCGCCTGGTGTGAGACGTTCCCGGGGGGGGGGGGGGGGGGAGGGGGCGGTTCCATCGGGGTCCGAACCGCACAATAACCCTGGGTTCGGTGTGGGGCGGCGACGGGGTGAAGTGGGCTGCGGTAGTCGTCTCCATTCGTCCCTCCATTCACGCCTGTCGCGACAGCACTGGAGGCGGGCTGCACGATGTTGGGGCGTGAGAGGAAGACGGCCTAACGGTGTGCGGGACCGTAGCCCAGCTTCATGGAGACGGTTGCGAATGGTCCTCGCCGATACCCCAGGAGCAACAGTGTCCCTAATTTGCTGGGAAGTGGCGGTGCGGTCCCCTACGGCACTGCGTAGGATCCTACGGTCTTGGCGTGCATCCGTGCGTCGCTGCGGTCCGGTCCCAGGTCGACGGGCACGTGCACCTTCCGCCGACCACTGGCGACAACATCGATGTACTGTGGAGACCTCACGCCCCACGTGTTGAGCAATTCGGCGGTACGTCCACCCGGCCTCCCGCATGCCCACTATACGCCCTCGCTCAAAGTCCGTCAACTGCACATACGGTTCACGTCCACGCTGTCGCGGCATGCTACCAGTGTTAAAGACTGCGATGGCGCTCCGTATGCCACGGCAAACTGGCTGACACTGACGGCGGCGGTGCACAAATGCTGCGCAGCTAGCGCCATTCGACGGCCAACACCGCGGTTCCTGGTGTGTCCGCTGTGCCGTGCGTGTGATCATTGCTTGTACAGCCCTCTCGTAGTGTCCGGAGCAAGTATGGTGGGTCTGACACACCGGTGTCAATGTGTTCTTTTTTCCATTTCCAGGAGCGTAGATCATGCCATGTCAGGTGTTCCCTGTTAGTTCATTCTCCCGTGATACCCGTCATGAGAGGTGCAAAACAGGTCCGGGAGAAGCGCTCTCAGGCCACATACTTTAGGTTTTAGCGTTTTAGGGTATTCACCCATTCACTGTGGTAGTGACACAGTACTCAGTATCATTATTAGTTAAGGAACTAAATGCGATATATTATAGGATGTAGTAACCGCAATGATGTAGATAAACGATTTTGGGTAATAACAACCAGACAGAAGAAAAAATGGTACAATCACAATGTTTCTGTCTATTTGCAGCGGTGGTTAAATTAAATATTTTATTTGTGTTAATGTAACGAGATATACAACTGAATCACAACCCGTCACCATACCTTTTCTGGATCTCTTTGCGTAGTCACGTTATATGTGTTCCCAATGACACATTCGGAACAAGGAAGGTGCCGTTTACTGTACGTTGAGCGGCAGCACCGAAGTGAAGCAAGTGAAGTCATCAAAATTCCCATAGAAGAACTTCCAAGCAGAATCTCTCGATCAGAAGTGGTCGGAATGGCATGCATAACCGACATCAGTATAAGAGACGACTTAAGAATCTTTCATTGAAGTGAGTGAGGATCTAATGTAGACTTAAAAGCTGTGATTGACTGAATTCTGCAGTTCTGGAAAGCAAGTAAGAAAGAAACCAAATTAGGGGACGCAAAAATAACAGCTTGCGTTTTGTGGTGGAAGCAGTTTCATTTAAGATTCACACTTCCTCCTATATTTTTGCAGTAATTGTAAGTAGGGAGCTAATAACCACGATGTTGAGCGTCCTCAACAACAACAACACCAACTTTGGCCCCTATCACTTAAGATAGAAACTTCTGTGTTGTTAGGCAGCGTCATATCTCACATATACGATCGACATTTCGACCCCTCTGCTGGGGTCTTCTTCAGGATCGTGTGGTGTTCAAAGTTGACCAATCATTCAGTGTTCCCAGTGGTAGCTTTCTCCCACTTTATGCATTCATTCGTAAAGCATTGGAGTCAGTATTTTGTAGCAATAACTTATCATACTGATGTTTCCATAACATTCACACCTTTAAACAGTTACCTTTTTTGTAATTGGAATTATTACAGTCCTTTGAAGATTGAAGGTATTTCGCCTTTCCCTTATACCTTTCTTTTCAAATCAAGAGGGATTATTCTGTCACAGTAATACCTCTCAGGTATCTCAGTAACTCATATGAAATTGTGTCACTCCAGCGAACGTATTTGGTCTCCTACAGCCTTACACGTCTGCAGATTTATATTTATCCTCTAGCTATTCCTGATTTGGCAAATGCCATTTGCTACGTTTTATTCCTACTTGTGTCAGTGCACTGTGTGACGAGATTGCCAGACTTAGATTTTTGTATCCTTTACATTAGAAAGAACTCACCCACTTCTCTCAGAATGAAGAGTGGAGGTTTTCTTGATGACTTACTGCGCACACAACCTAGAAACCATTCTTCTATTTGGATTGCTTCCTGTTTGAAAGGGTCCATCTCGAATAGTATCTGGATCTCTCTCGAGGCGCTAATATTCGGGTGATCGCTCAGGGGGAAGTGCGCGGTAGGTGCGCGGCGGACGATCTCAGGCGCGAGATGAGAAGCGAACCGGGCCGCTCATGAAAATGTACCGCAGCTCGGCCGTATAAATCAGAACGGTGTCGCGTCGCGTTATCTGGCTTGTGCGCACGCGCTCTGCGCAGCAGCTGCGGCTTGTGTTGCGGGCGGCCGCGCGCGCGGCTGCAGGGGACGACCGGCGCGTGACCGGAATACTTGTCACAGGCCCGAGGGGAACGGGCTCCTGATAAGGAAATGAAATGGCCCGGCCGAAACGACCCTGGCTCCCTTCCTCAAACATCTCATCTCTTCCGCTGTCTTTCAATCAACTACGTCTGTGGGCCCTAAAAAGGAGGGAAAAGAAAGCTTCCGTCCTCTCTGCGTCTCCTCCTTGCCATTCCAGCCGCATTCGACGAAACACGCGCACTGGAGCTGATAAATGTGACAAAGCCGACGCACTTGATTAAATTTGTCCCTCGCAAAGCAGCTTTGTCCTCGCGTCTGCTCCCTGTATCGGCCCAAGGATATCGGGTGCGACTGTGGCAACAGCACACAGGCGGTTACCGTTCTCTTGCTACAGAGGTGCTGGAGAGGAAACTTAAATCCAGGCAGGGTCGACAGCAAGCAGCGAAGGATGATGCTTCGCTGAAACCTTAAAGAACGATGTCTTACTCAAGATCAGTAAAGCACAATCACTGACAGTATTTAAAATCAATATACCTCTCTCTCTCCGTAAGCGGTCTTTTTATGATCCACAACGTTCTTATGTTTAGGCTACTACTGCAAGCAGCCATCATTAGGGTAACTGCATCAGGAGCATTGTCGACATGTAGTGTTATTGACTCAACACAAGATGCGCAACTCAATCTCATTCAGTGGCTTCAATACTAGGAATATCTTCTTTGGTTCTACAAAATCGTAGCTTCGTCACACATAAGGTACTAAAACGATAAGCAGCATAATAAGGTGAAAACACCAAATAAATAGTTTATTTCACTGTTGTTGATTCATTGCATAGGAGTGCTACAAGTTAGCTTCGTGCAAAACAGAGTTACTGTCACTGTAATACAGAGATCTATAGAAAGACTGCCTCATATCTAATGTTTCTATATTTACGTCATTATACAGTTATGTTTTGGATGTAATAGTCTAACATCAGAGCTAATGACTTGTATCTCCGGTGTCTACGTATCTGTAAGTACTGGAGCCGGCCGCAGTGGCCGTGCGGTTCTAGGCGCTACAGTTTGGATCCGGGCGACCGCTACGGTCGCAGGTTCGAATCCTGCCTCGGGCATGGATGTGTGTAATGTCCTTAGGTTAGCTGGGTTTAATTAGTTCTACGTTCTAGGCGACTGATGACCTCAGCAGTTAAGTCGCATAGTGCTCAGAGCCATTCGAACCATTTTTTTTTTTAAGTACTGGTCACATTTCCCGCCTGCCTTGCCATTCAAAGGTAGATGGAGGAATTTTTAAAAGCTGTTGTGTACCTATGTATTGCTATTTTTATCCATTTTCACATAGTTTATAGAAAAAGGAAGCACTAGAATGCGATAGTAAGTATTCGAATTCTAATGTTCCAAACGGCAGTTTCAATTTAAAATGTTCGAAATTGCAGTTACAGTTAATAAATACATTGACCGCCACGTATGGTAACTACCTCGTTTAACAATTATTGCTTGAAATTGACAAAAGTTGTCAGATCGAGAGGGAGGGTCAGACATATCTCGGTAGTAAAACAAAACGAAACTCATAAGTTATGCGTGTAGAGCGCTAATAGTTAGGCATTACCTATGTCCTTTATGTACTTAAGGGTGCTGCAGAATAAACGTGATTTCTTCCACGAGGAACCACTAGAAAGATAATGAAAACATTGTAGAAATTTAGTATATTCATGTTAATGCCCTTCGTATTATGAATCAGTTTGAAATAAACAGGTGCCTTTTTGAGTGTTTGAACTTCCACAAACATCAAGTTCTTGATGAGTAAATATGTAGCAATTTGTACCTGAACAAGTAATTCGGATTACTTTTATTGTGAAATTGTTTTGAGACACGAACAATCCTTACTAGTTTATAATAGGGTGGAAGATAGTGGTTTACGATGTCAATGTCTACACTCAACTTATTTTCTTAGTTTCACACAAGAGGTAAACTATTTTAATTTAGTGCTCTGTACTGGCAGGTTATTTGACCGTAAGCAGTTCAGATGTGTGAACATATTCCAACATGTAAATCAGATTTATCACAGCTAGAGCCTTCAAGATATTTATAGTACCATAATTCAACATTCTTTATTCATAGTCTTCGTAACAGTGTGATCCATGGAAAAAAAGTGTCGCTAAAGTTTTCAATCCTGTACTTGGGTGTGACTTTTGGCGGACAATGACGAGGTGTCCAGAATGAGATTTTCACTCTGCAGCGGAGTGTGCGCTGATATGAAACTTCCTAGCAGCTTAAAACTGTGTGCCGGACCGAGACTCGAACTCGGGACACTTTTATCCATTGTGTAATATCTATTCTCTACCTCTTTTGTACCGAGTGTACAGACTGCAGACAACAGTTACCTGGAAAATTCATCTAAGAGAAGAATTGACTGAATTTTTTTTTTTAATTTGTGAAAAAGCTACGACTCAAGGTGTTATAAAAGTGAGTAGATTGTCACTAAATTAATTTACAGCTTGTACTGTAAGTCGTCTGGCGTGAAGACATGTTGTATTAAAAAGATTTTATTGGCAGTACTAAATGAACAGGACGGTCAATCAAAATAAGAAACGCTCAGTGCAAGACTTGTTTGACCTCTATGGACATAAAAGGAAATATATCCCTAAAGAAGAGCTTTGATCAAACGCAACATTGCTTATGGACTTCCAAGAAAACGTACACTGAGAACTGAACGCCCCACTGAAGCTAATTCTGTAGGAAAAGGAAGATGAGAATTCAATAATCAAAGGGGATTGGAATGAGGTAATACGAATGAGAGAATGGGAAGGCTAAATGATTGTAGCAATAACTTTAAAATAACAACAGAAAGTACACAGTTCAAAAATCACAAGAGGAGGAGCTACACGTAGACACGGCTCAAAGATACGTGAAGATTCAACATGAAATACAACATGCTGAGACACAGACTCCAAAATCGGATACTGGATTTTAAGGCACACCCAGGAGCAAATATAGCTCAGGTGACAGTTTAGTAATGATGAAAAGTAGACTAAACTTTAAGAGACTGGTCCAGAATAATCTGTGTGGAAAGGAGTGGAAGGTTGAATACTGAAAGATGAAGAGAAGTGTTTGAAGTTCTCTAAGGATGTAGGCACTGCGATAGTCAGTACTACACCAGCAGATCTGTTCAAGAGGAATGAACATCGCCGGCCGCTGTGGTCTAGCGGTTCTAGGCGCGCAGTCCGGAACCGCGCGACTGCTACAGTCGCAGGTTCGAATCCTGCCTCGGGCATGGATGTGTGTGATGTCCTTAGGTTAGTTAGGGTTAAGTAGTTCTGAGTTCTAGGGGACTGATGACCACAGTAGTTAAGTCCCATAGTGCTCAGAGCCATTTGAACCATTTTTGAATGAACATCTCTGACATGTGCATCCACCAAAGTCTGACAAATAAACGTAGGTATAAGCAAGGCGGCTCTGAAGAAACTTTTGCTGTCAGAAGAAATTCTTCAACTGATCATAGACAGAAAGAACAACGAAAATATTCAGGGACCGGAAGGAAGAAAGGGATACAAGTTACTTCGGAATGGAATAAATAGGAAGTGCAGGAATGCTAAGGCAAATGGCTGCAAGAGAAACGGAAAGACATCAAAAAAGAAATGGTACCCGAAAATTTTGCTGAAATTAAAAGCAAGAGCGGCAAAACTAGGAGTACAAGAGAATTACACCGCTAAAGTCATAGCATAGAGTAGACAGGTGTAAAGGGTACAATCTAAAGCCTCTGAAAAATGAGACACTACCTGATTACGTTACAGAAGAAGAAATGGAAGCCAATACGGAAGACAAAGAAAATTTACCATTACCGTCAGAGTTGAACGTAGCTTTGGAAGACTGGAGATGCAGTAACACAGCAAGAGAGGTAATTGCGAGAATTATCGCAAAATTATCTTAAAAGTTAATTTATTCAAGTTGCTGACAAAAATTATATACAAAATAAAGGAATAAAAACGAGAATATCCCAGATCGCGATCAGTTTGTGTTTCTTAAAGGCAGAAGCATCAGAGAGGTGGTTATGACATTGTGCTTGAAAATATAAAGAAGATATAAAAGGAAAATCAGGACCCATTCAGTGGATTTCTTGATCACGAAAATGCGTTAACCAATGTACTAAAATACAAGATGTTCGAAATAACATGCATATCAAGGGAATCAAATAAATATGGACCGATGGCGGTGACACCGTGATCTGACATGGCCGACAGAAAGGTGATCCGTTTAACCTCTTCTCTCGATTGTATTCACGTGTTGCTTCTTCTCAGATGTCGTTCTCCATTCTTTATGTTAAAGCTATTCTTAACTTTAAATATTGAAGAATATGACACTATGTTTCTTCAGATAAAAGTAATATAAAGCAAATTTTCACAGGGAATGCACAAATAATTGGTCTTTAGTGGCACTGAACGCTACCCTGATCTGCCGACACACCATGCCTGCGTGAAATTTCACAGAAAACAAAAGCAATAGCAATGTCAAATGTAGCACCCAGAACCTGTGAAACACTCTCCATCTCCGTGCAACAGGGGTGCGCAAATGGATCGGTCACACATTTCAAGTAACTTGCATATTTTTGCTCGTGGGTACGTAATTATTCACGATAAGCCAAAATGCACAATATAATACTGGCTAAAATATTCCAAACAGACACATAAGTAAAGACAATGGTTCAGAGCCTAAAAGAAAGTTTTTAAGTCGTCTATTACACAAGCCCTCCCGCCGGAGGTTCGAGTCCTCCCGCGGGCATGGGTGTGTGTGTTGTTCTTAGCATAACATAGTTTATGTAGTGTGTAAGTCTAGGGAACGAAGAACTCAGCAGTTTGGTCCCTCAGGAGGTCACACTTATTTGAACATCTATTACACAACGAAAACCGTCAGGAAGCATTTCTAATATTTTCCGCATATATTTAAACCAATACAGTTGACTTTTTTTAAATCACTTGGTGCCGAGTGATGTTTTTCAAACATGTAATAAACAATCTTAAGGATAGGCCTTGAAATGGCGATTAGCTCTACCTCAAAATAGCGTAGTTTTCCGGGTGTGGCTTCGACAAAGCGCTCGATCTAGTTGGCTTCTAGAACGATCAAATCTTACCACCTTCCACATGATAATTTTGTTCCACTATTTACGGTCTAGAGATATCAACAGGCTGACAGAACCTTAAGTCTTGGATACCCATCTCTTTGATATCTCGCTATTGATGTTGAGTATTAAAGTTTTGATGATAGTTGAAGATACTTCTATGTTTCTGATATTAGAAATTCTATGCACTGCTGTAATGGTATGCTAAGTTCGTGACTGTCTCGCCAGAACGCACTAAATACGGTAACGTGTCAATATCTAGTCAGCGTTTCACAAATGGCAAAAAGTACACGTCTTAACTTTCTCTTTCTACCAGATTCCTTGCTTGCTAATAGCGTTTCCTTCATGAAGTGTGTAATTTAAGAAAGTTCTTAGTGTCACCACCTGAGGCTCATTTTGATGGTTCTCGCAAAGCGTGCATTACAAGTGCCGAAAGTACTGTCATGATTAGCTGACGGGTCAGAAAAAGGAAGATTAACGGTATTTTGAGTGTCAACTGGGCAAAAAGAAAAAAAATAGATCAAAAGAAAAACTCTAGGTCTCTCCCGCAGTCGAACATTTAACCAAATTAGTAGATCATTATTTTCCCTCAATATCCGCCACAGTTACAGGAACAGTAATTTCTTTGTGGTGACTAGTTTCGCACAGTCAAGTCCATTTTCACACGACGGCCTACAATAGATTTTATGGTGTTAACAAAAGCATACTAACAATGTACCTCCATGACCATTCACAAAATTTGAACGTTATATAAAGCATTACAAAAACTTTACATCTGTGCGATGCATGTTTCACATATTTTGGGCGTAAGAGTAACCATATATTTCCCACCAGTGTACATGTGAATAAGCAAATATGCATTATTTCTCACCACCAGCCATGACGTAGATACAACACGATAAAACTCGTGTCAGCACACAGCAGACTGAACTGCTGCGCTACCCCAGTTGCGTTGCAACATGAGTACAGGTCGCTAGCAGTGATTTGCGTCAGCCTCACACGCAACTGGAACACCATATGTACTTTCAGACAATAGTCACATACTACTCTTAACAAGACAAACCCTCATTACACTTGTTACAATCAATTACATCCATTTACATTTCTTTTAAATACAAAATTGTGACAAGTCACTTGCTTTAATAGAACTAAAGCAGGGCCACAATACGACGTGCCCAAAATTAAATACCTCTCAGACATGACCGTTACAATAAGCTGCAACTGAACTTTTTCTTAAGGAAGTTCGATTAAAATAATCATCCAGCTGAATTTTTTAAAGACTGTCACACTTCTATAATATCTTCCTTACGGTATATTACTTTCACATATTAACTGGTTTGAAGACGAGTGGTTCTTGCTCACAGCGAGTGGCTATAATTATACTATAATTCCACCTAATTTTTGTCACATTAAGAAAATATTAACGATAACACAAAGGAAAATAGTTCAAATGGCTCTGAGCATTATGGAACTTAACATCTGAGGTCATCAGTCCACTAGACTTAGAACTACTTAAACCCAACTAATCTGAGGACATCACACACATCCATGCTCGAGGCAGGATTCGAACCTGCGACCGTAGCAGTCGTGCGGTTCCGGACTGAAGCGCCAAGGAACTGCTCGGCCACAGTGGCCAGCGCGATAACATTGCACCCTTTAATTGATAATCCTAGGCGTTCTATTGTATTATTCTCGACACGTATTCCGTGTCCCACAAGCCATTCCAGTTACTGCTCATACCTTTCATACGTGTGCTAACCAGTTGGCTGACCAGTAGTCCATTCTCCATTTATACCCTAGATTACTTCCTTTTTCGTTGTCATGACTTGTAGTCCATAGAGTACTTGTGCATTAAGTAATTTTAATAACACAAGTTGCTGGTTCTATCCCCCAGCAATATGTTGGAACTTCATATATGGGGAAGAGATTGGTAGTACGGCACTGTACTGAAACCGCGATTTGTTTCAGCATACAATCTTACACACAAATCGTCCTTCGTTGCTCTTTGTGGTATTCCGTTAGTAGGTGGGTAGCCCGGTGGGCACACAACTTTGAGCGTCCCAAGTGATGGACGAATGTGTAAGCTCAACCAACAGAGACGTCCAGTCATGCACCGACGTGTTTCATTGTGATCCTTCGATCAATGAAGAATGAGAGTATCCGCACATTCCTACACTGTTCCCCTTAACAGCTGTGCGCGGCAGGCCAGCACACGGTTGATCGGAAAGGTTTGGGCGACCTTATTGCGACGATGATAGGCGCCTCGCCCAAAGACTCGCCGTGCTTTTGTTCACTGTCAGTTTTCCGGAAACATTCTTCAAGCGTCTACAAATATGTGCAATGCGCTGGTTTTCCGCCAAAAGGAACTTATTAACAACTCACTGCATGGAATGCACTCCGTTACAAACGCCATTTTGAAGCCTAATTATAGCGCCGCTATCTATTAGAATGGCTCTGAGCACTATGGGACTTAACATCTGTGGTCATCAGTCCCCTAGAACTTAGAACTACTTAAACCTAACTAACCTAAGGACATCTCACACATCCATGCCCGAGGCAGGATTCGAACCTGCGACCGTAGCAGTCGCGCGGTTCCGGACTGAGCGCCTAGAATATCTATTAGAACTACAGGGGCTTAAGCGAGAATGTTCCGCCATGTAGTGCGACAAATTCCACATTATTTCAACCGAAACCGGCCGAGTAAAATTGTGTTGTATTTTTACTGAGCGCAACTCCGTGCGTAGATGCCACTACACAGTAATAATCATCGAACGAGTGCTTTGGTACGAACGCCATCGATCCTAATGGGCAACTGAATTCAGATTTGGAGAATGGGTTATTTATGGGTACTGGCAGGAGGCTATGATACGAGGCTGTATTCCTTATGGCCGAATAAGGCGCTCTTCTTTACTAGTGGTCAGCGTTCCTTGTTCCGCTGTGTTTAACTAACCCGAGCGAGGTAGACCAGTGGTTAGCACCCTGGACTACCATTTGGGAGGATGACGGTTCAGATCCGCGATCGGCCATCCAGTTTTACATTTTTCGTGATTTCACTAAATCTCTCACGGCCGGGATGGTTCCTTTGAATGGGCAGGGCTTATCTCCTTCTCCGACCTTCCCTACTCTGAGCTTGTGCTCCATCCCTAATGACCTCGTTGTCCTCCTTCTCCGTGTTTGGTTAACAATTTCATACAGGCTATTATCAGCATTAAGAAGTCTCTGGTATGTGTTGTTGCGTGCTACATAAGCAGTAGCGAATATATCTCCGCCTCTCTCTCACAGTGGACATTTCACTGACTGTGTAACTAGCGCCTGGCAGCTGGTGCCGATGTAGCAAACTGAACTCGTTTATGTAACCGACTTACAGTGCTGTTTCCTTCTTTCTGTTGCACAGCTATGTTACAACTACTGCCTGGTGTCACACTTGCCTGTGACAGCATGAAGAAAAATGTATCTTCTGACACACAAACGACTTTCAAATACGATTTCTAAATTAGAGACCCGAGACACTTAATGATAACTCACTCCATGGACTGCACTTCGTTACAAACGCAATTTAGAAGCCTAATTAAAGCGCCGCCATCTATTGGTACTGTAGGGACTATTACATTGTAATTAGAGTTACTTCTCAAAATCTTGAATATTCTCCATCAAATGCTAATCGTATGGATTTTCGTACTTGTCTTCAAGATATTACGCTATTTTAACGGCCAATGGCGTAAGTGGTGGAATTAAGTTACTTTCCGGGAAGCTGTCTGCTGCTGGAGCAGTCGATGACAGGCTTTCATTCCTGTTTGCGGACGGGTGGGAGGCTGCGCCGTGAGGTTCTGTTCGTTATGACCAAAAGTGGCCTTCTTCTTTACTAGTCATCGGCCGTCCTTGTTACGTTGCGTTTGCTTAATAATTTTTATAATATCTTATTTGCACGGTCAAACCTCGGGCAGGTGCTTTGCGTCCTACGTATTGCTTGTCACTTAACGTAACTAAAGCTTACAAATATTGCCCTGTTTCACTTGCTCAGTGGACGTTTCGCTGAATGTGTAGCTTGTGTCTGGCAGTTGGTTTACGCAACTGACATATTACTGACTGTTTCTTTCCGTTATATAGCTGTGTCATCAGCTCTGCGTGGTGCTGACAGCGGCTGTGCTAGTGTGGACTTACATTTAGTCTACATCTACATCGACATGATTGCTCTGCAGTTCACAATTAAGCAACTTCTCTACCGTTCTCGAACACAGCGCGGGAAAATGAACATTTAACTCTCTCCGTGCGAACCTTGATTTCTCTTATTTTATTTTGACGAGCATTTCTCCGTATGTACGTGGGCGACAACAAAATATTTTTGCACCCTGAGGAGAAAGTTGGCAATTTAAACTTCATGAGAACGGCCTGCTGCAGTGAAAACGCATTTGTTTTAACGACTGTCACACCAAATCGTGTATCACATCCGTGTCACTATCTTCCCTATTTCGCTATAATAGAAAACGACCTGCCTTATTTCATGTTTTTGGATGTTCTCCCTCAATCTGATGCGGATCTCTCAATACTACGAAAAGAGCAAATACTAAGAAAAATATTTAATTTATCCCCTTTCTTATTCTGTGGTGTAAGACTATTCTATACCACCTTTCTTCCGTGCAGCCTACTCTCGTTTGTGTCAGAGTTTCTCCCAACACGAGGTGTAATACAATCTTCTCACGAACAACAAACATTCAATTTCTGAATAAGAAACCAGATGTCTAGACTTTCATTATATGCAGTTTATAAATAGCGTTACTTCATCATACCTTACGTACACTACTGACCATTAAAATTTCTACACCACGAACATGACGTGCTACAGACGCGAAATTTAACCGACGCGAAGAAGATGCTGTGATATGGAAATGATTAGCTTTTCAGAGCATTAACACAAGGCTGGCGTCGGTGGCGACACCTACAACGTGCTGACATAAGCAAAGTTTCCAAACGATTTCTCATACACAAACAGCAGTTGACCGGCGTTGCCTGGTGAGACGTTGTTGCGATGCCTCGTGTAAGGAGGAGAAATGCGTAACATCACGTTTCCGACTTTGATAAAGGTCGGATTGTAGCCTTTCGCGTTTGCGGTTTATCGTATCGCGACATTGCTGCTGTTAGCAGAATATAGAATCGGTGGGTTCGGGAGCGTAATACGGAACGCCGTGCTGGATCCCAACGGCCTCGTATGTCTAGCAGTCGACAGGACAAGCATCTTATCCGCATGGCCGTAACGGATCGTGCAGCCACGTCTCGATCCCTGAGTCAGCAGATGGGGACGTTTGCTAGACAACAACCATCTGTACGAACAATTCGACGAAGTTTGCAGCAGCATGGACTGTCAGCTTGGAGACCATGGCTGCGGTTACCCTTGACGCTGCATCACAGACAGGGTCGCCTGCGACGTACCTGGGTGCACGAATGGCAAAACGTCATTTTTTTCGGATGAATCTGTTTACAGCATCATGATGGTCGCATCCGTGTTTGGCGACATCGCGGTGAACGCACACTGGAAGCGTGTATTCGTCATGACTATACTGGCGTATCACCCGGCGTGATGGTATGGGGTTACACGTCTCGGTCACCTCGTGTTCTCATTGACAGCACTTTGAACACTGGACGTTACATTTCAGATGTGTTACGACCTGTGGCTCTACCCTTCATTCGATCCCTGTGAAACCCTACATATCAGCAGGATAATGCACGATCGCATGTTGCAGGTTCTGTACTGGAATTTCAGGATACAGGAAATGTTCGACTGCTGCCCTGGCCAGCACATTCTCCAGATCTCTCACCAACTGAAAACGTCTGGTCAATGGTGTCCGAGCAACTGGCTCGTCACAATAAGCGAGTCACTACTCTGGATGAACTGTGGTATCGTGTTGAAGCTGCATGGGCAGCTGTACCTGTACACGGCATCCAAGCTCTGTTTGACTTAATGGCCAGGCGTATCAAGGCCGTTATTGCGGCCAGAGGTGGTTGTTCTGGGTACTGATTTCTCAGGATCTATGCACCCAAATTGGGTGAAAATGTAATCACATGTCAGTTCTAGTATAGTATATTTGTCCAATGAATAACCGTTTGTCATCAGCATTTCTTCTTGGTGTAGCAATTTTAATGGCCAGTAGAGTATTTTTGCTGATACGCTAATCATGACGCTACAGCTTTAATGGCCACGAGTGTATGCGATGGTATTAAGTTACTATGCGGGAACGCGTCGGCAGCCGGAGCAGTCGAATTCCGCGCCATTCATTCCCGTTTGAGTGACTGCGCCGGGCGGGCGGCCGCGCCAGCCCGTTGCTGGCGGAGGCCCGCGACTTGATAAATGAAGCGCAGCGCGGCTCGCCGGCCCTGACGACGATGAATATGCAAGCCACCGGGCGCACGCCGCGCCGGTCTCCCGAGGAACCAGCAGCCCCGGCCGACGAATCGGCCCCGCCCCGACAACGTCCCAAGGAGAGAGTGCAGTGCAGCAAACTGCGCCGCAAGAAAAACTTATCTCGGCAGGCGCGCCCGCACGCTGCCGCCCCCCATAAATCAGGGGGCTGTGCTGGGGGCGGCGGAGGCGGCGGCGGCAGCGGGGGCGGCCACGTCTTGCAAGGCTACCAGCCGTCCGCTAGCTCCGCTTGCCGGCCGACGCTGCCGCATGAATAATTAGTTCGCTGCGTGCCCTGCTCCTGAGCTGCAACCCGTTGTCTGCTTCCGCGGGATTTTAAACCAAATGGATAGTGTTTGGGAAGATGACACTACGTAACACGAAGCCCAGGGAGACTGTTTACTTTATCACAGTGGTACTGAAAGTGCTTTTTACGCATTTGATTTAGTCTTAGAGAATAAAATTTTATTAATTTTTAAAATTTTTTCTTACGTAATTTCGTTGCATAGTTTCTTAGAATTCATGGTCTCCTACACATATTGGAAAACACAAAATATTTTTAGTTTTTATACACAAACGGCAAGAAAATAAATGGGTTATTTCTAAACACAACTATTTGATATTCCGGTATTCATGCCGTACTAATATGCAGCCATTTGGGAAACCTAACGGCATTAGCAAATCATATAGCAGGAAACAGAAGCCATATCAAAAAGCCAAGGTAACTCAGCACCAAGTTTCAGAGTTTCTCTACAGAGAATACCGTAAAGTGTCGATGAATTTTGTCAGGGAGTCTGAAACAATACAGTGCACTAAGAGAAAAGACAACTACCACAACAGAATTAAAACTATATGGGCGCAATACATAAAGTCGGTGCACAAAACATTACACCACTCCTGTTGGGGAATGGAATAGTCATCGACCAGAATGTCCAAATATTTAATAATCACTTAGCTTCAATAACCGGCAACGTAAATCAAACGCTCCATTTGGACAGGTAAATATCTAAAGTTGTAGTTCCGAGACATTTATGTCAAAACCACCTACAGGTAAAAAGCAAGAAACGAAATAGAATGAGTTATTAAATCAGTACAGAATAAACATTCCCGTGGTTATCATGAAATCTCAGATGGAACTAAAAAAATTAGACGACTTCCAGTGTTATGTGGGATTCATCCGTAGATCATTTGCTGACAGAGTCAATTGGCACTGATTTACATCACTTTATAAAAAAAAATAATGTAATGTAGATAATTGCTGACCAGCAACTGAAATAGAAGAAGACGCAAAGCCTCAATTCGGCAACATAAGTAAGGTAATCAGAAAGGTGGAATTGAGGATCGCCTACAACGAGACAATCACATTAAATAAAACTGCAAACTGGGAGACACCAGAAGGCACTGTGCAAATGGTGGACAAATTTAAATACCTGGGAGAATATATAACAGGAGGGAACAGGAGGGAATAATAGAGAGGATAAAGAAGATGAGGTCAGCCTTTTGTATGACGAGAGAGATCTACAATAAAAGAATACATCCACAGAGGCAAATATAAGCCACTACAAGGCAACGGTGAGGAATGCAGTATTATATGCTGCTGAGACGAGGACACTAGGAAGAAATGGGGCAGAACAACTAGAGAAAGAAGTGAGAAAAATACTAGGTCTGAAAAGAGGTGGGGAGAGGTGGATGCGAAGACCTAAGGAAGAATTGTACCGGAACATGAGAACAGTATCCGGGGAAATCAGACTCAATTGAGCAAGGTTTGCTGGACATGTAGTTAGGATGAGTACGGACATAATGACGAAAAGAGTTTGGGAAACAACAGGGAGGACAAGGGAAAGACAGGAACCAAGTGGGTTGTTGAAATTGGGAAGGACTGGTTGGAATTGTGAATGAAGGTCGAAGGAAAGAAAAATTGTAGGAACAAATGTACACCTACCAATATGCAGGAGATCAACGACAAAGATGAATACAAGAAAAGATTGGAGTGTCACCAGTGGAGCCGACAGGAGGAAAGGACACTGAAGAACTCGTAAGAAGAGCAGTAGAGAAGAAGAGAAAGAATGAAGAGTTTCTGGGAGAAGAATAGGAAAATGTAGTCCACGAAGGGGCTACACGTGGTCCTACAGAGGCCGTAACGCAAGAAGAAGAAGTAGATGAAGAATTACTGACCAGATTCTTTACTTCCAGTGTTTTCGAAAATGTTTGATAAAACAGTGTGTAAGAATACTATGGCATATCGCAGTACACACATACAGTAGTTAGATTCTATGTTTTGCGTCACAAAAGTGTTATTCACAGAAAATGAAATTTATTGTAATGTGTGTGAGGTATTAGCAAGACTAACCGACGGTTTCCGAACAGAAGGGATTTTATTTGATTTGATAAAACGACTTGTACGTGAGGACCATGCAGTACTTTGTATAGCTTCTAACACTACTGATCAGGGAAAACGCTCAACTATGGCTGACTTCATATCTGGGAAGTAGGAAACACAAGGCAGACTTCCAGAGAAGGGGAAAAAAGCAATAAGACTTCAATCTTCGGTCTCGGACTCGAAGCACATCACTGCTTAAATAGTGAGTACAGGTCATCGTAATGGTGGCTTAAGTCTTCCGACATAAAAAGTCACTTTCATACTCAATGATGGCGGAGTAGTTGACAGATGTTCAAGGCACTCTCTTCTCCTTGGGATGGGAAACTGCTCCTAAAGGCGGAAGAATCATCAGTGATCAACGGAATCAGGATGCAGAAGGTAAT
Organism: Schistocerca serialis cubense; assembly: GCF_023864345.2. NCBI lineage: Eukaryota > Metazoa > Arthropoda > Insecta > Orthoptera > Acrididae > Schistocerca > Schistocerca serialis. The sequence continues at coordinate 192,589,232 of NC_064643.1, forward strand.
AGAAACCACTGCATTAAAGACTCATGATGTATATCCACAGGACAAGGGGCAGTAACTGATGAAGTATCACCATGTTCTCTCCACTGGCAAAGATTAAGGAACATCCCCATGATTTCCGGGAAGGGGCAGCCAAGGAGGAGGTGACCATGAGAAGAAGATTGAATAACGAACGAAATGATAACGTTCTACGTGTCGAGGCGTGGAGTGTGAAAAGTTTTAACGTTATAGGAAAGGTAGACAATCTGAAAAGGAAACTACTAAGGCTCAATCTAGATATAGTAGGGATAAGTGAAGTGAACTGGAAAGAAGATAGATATTTCTTGTCAGAAGAGTATAAGGAAATATCAATAGTAGCAGCAAATGGTGTAATTGGTGTAGGGTTCATTATGAATAAGAAGAGAGGGCAGAGAGTGACTTACTGTGAACACTTCAGTCCCTCTCATCAGAATCTACAGCACAAAACACCAACAACGACAGTACAGAAATACATGCCGACATCAGGAGCTGAAGATGAAGAGATAGAGAAAATATATGAAGGTACTGAATCGGTAGTTCAGTACATAAAGGTGGACGAAAATATAATAGTCATGGGGGATTGGAATGCAGTTGTAGGGGAAGCAATATAACAAAGGGTTCAGAAAAAATATGTGGTTGGTACTAGGAATGACAGAGGAGAAAGACTAATGGAGTTCTGTAATAAAATTCAGCTAGTAATAGCAAATATTCTGCTCAAGAATCAAAAGAGGAGGAGGTATATTTGGAAAAGGCCGGGTGATACGGAAAGATTTCAGTTAGATTACATCATGGTCAGCAGAGATTCCGTAGTCAGATACTGGATTGCAAAGCGTAACTAGAAGCGGATATAGACTCAGATCACTATTTAGTAGTGATTAAGAGTAGGCTGAAGATTGAGAGAGTAGTCAGGAAGAATCAGTGTACAAGGAACTGGGATACGGAAGTACTAAGGAATGAAGAGGTACCTTTGAAGTTCTCCAAGGCTATAGATACTGCGTGACGGAATAGGTCAGTAGGAAATTCAGTTGGGGAGGAATGGATACCTCTAAAAAGGGCAATCACAGAAGTTGTAAAGAAACATGTAAGTACAAGGAAGGTAACTGCGATGGAAACAATGGATAAGAAAAGAAATACTTCCGTTGATCGATGAAAGAAGGAAGTAAAAAATTTCAGGGAAGTTCAGAAATACAGAAATATAAGTCACTTCGTAATGAAATTAATAGGAAGTGCGGGGAAGTTCAGGGGAAATGATTGAGGAAATCGAGAAAGAAATGATTGCCGGAAGGACACATTGAGCATACAAAAAGGTCAAAACAGTTTTCGGTGGCACTGAAACCAAGGGTAGTAACATTAAGATTGCAATGGGGATTCCAATGTTAAATTCATAGAAGAGAGCTGATATATGGAAAGAGTACATTGAAGATCTCCTGATGACTGTATAGGAGAAGAAAACGGAGTCAATATACAAGAGGCAGGGAATCCACTATCAGAAGCAAAACTTAAAACAGTTTTGGAACACTTAAGATCAAATAAGGCAGCGGAGATAGCGTTCCATCATAATTTCTAAAATACATGGGGCAAGTGGCAACAAGAAGATTATTCACACTGGTTTGTAGAACGTGTGTGTCTGGCGATAATTATCCGACTTTCGGAAAAATACTATTCACACAATTCGGAAGACTGCAAGAGCTGACAAGTGCGATAATTGTCGCACAATCAGATTAACAGCTCATGGGTAAAAGTTGTTGACAAGAATAATATAAAGAAGAATGGAAAAGAAAATTGACGATGGTTTAGATGGCAATTAGTTTGACTTTAGGAAAGGTAAAGTCACCAGAGAGGCAGTTCTGACGTTATAATTGATAATAGAAGCAAGACAAAAGAGAAATCAAGATACGCTCATAGGATTTGTTGACCTGGAAAAAGCGTATGACAATGTCAGATGGTGCAGGATGTTCGAAATTTTGAGAAAATAGGGTAAACTATAGTGGGAAACGGGTAATACTCAATAGTACAAGAACCAAAAGGGAGTAATAAGTGTGGGAGACCAAAAACGAAGCCCTCGAACTAAAAATTGTGTAAGGCAGGGATGTAGTCTTTCGCCACTATTGTTCAATCTATACATCGAAGAAACAATGACGGAAATAAAAGTTCACGAGTGAATGGTTCAAAAGGTTCAAATGGCTCTGAGCACTATGGGACTTAACATCTGAGGTCATTAGTCCCCTAGAACTTAGAACTAGTTAAACCTAACTACCCTAAGGACATCACACACATCCATGCCCGAGGCAGGATTCTAACCTGCGACCGTAGCGGTCTCGCGGTTCCAGACTGCAGCTCCTAGAACCGCACGGCCACTTCGGCCGGCTCACGAGTGAATGAATGTGAATGACAAGAATCGGTGATTGTATTACTATCGTTAGTGAAAGTGACGCAGAATGACAGGATATGCTGAACAGAATGCATTGTCGAACGAGTACAGAACAATGACTGAAAGTAAATCGAAGAAAGGCGAAAGTAACGAGCATAGCAGAAGTGAAAACAGCGAGAAACTTAAGAATAGGATTGGTGTTCACGAAGTACGTGTAGTTAATAAATGCTGCAATTTAGATAAACAAACAACCCATGACGATCGGATCAAGGAGGACATCAAAAGCAAACTTGCACTGGCAAAAAGGGGATCCCTGGTCAAAAAAAAGTCGACTAGTGTCAAACACAGGACTTAAGTGGAGGATGAAATTTCTGGGAATGGATGTCTGGAGCGCAGCATTGTGTGATAGTGAAACTCGGACTATGGGGAAACCGGAACGGAAGAGAATTGGAGCATTCGAGATGTGCTGCCATGAAAGAATATTGAAAATTAAGGGGACTGATAAGGTAAGGAATGAGGAGGTCTTCCTCATAATAAGCTAGGGAAGGAATACATAAAAACACTGAGAAGAAGAAGGGAGAGGATGGTGGACATCACGGAATAACTTCAGCGGTGCTAGAGGGAGCTGTAGTGCATAAAATCTGTAGAGGAAGACAGAGACTGGGATACATCCACCAAATAATTGTGGTCGTAACCTGCTAGTGTTGCTCTGAGATGTAGAAGGTGGCACAGGCGAGAAACTCGTGGCGGGGCGTATCAAACCACTCGGAAGACTGATGACTAAAACAAAGAAAAGGTTACGTGTACTCTTAAAGTCTAGGGGGGAGGGATCCATTACCATTAAACTTGATAGAAGGTTGAAGAAATTATCATTTCGTTGATTACTGAAGTGTATGACGCAGAATAAGACGTACATGATATGACTAATATGATAATCAGTGACAGCAGCACAGGGCTTTCAGAGATCAACCCTTAACTGCAACAAAATGCAGTGCACACGGTTTTTGAGGCGGAATTCTTCACAGGAGTTTCAAAACATCGTATACTGAAGTATTTATGAGAAAAAATCCTAGGCTGAAGCAAGCATATTTTTCACAATATACTTTCTGCTGAGAACGTTCGTTAAACAAGATATGTAGGGGAGTTCCTGTTAAGCGATGAAAGTAGGAGACATACTGAAATTGAGGTATGGAGGCCTGTGTAGTGCCTAGCTAGTTTGAAAAGTGGGGAACTGTGTTCGAATCGCAATGCAGAAAACAGTTTTAAAGTTACCAAATTTCGTTGCAAATGCGATATTTTTGACACCAGCTGCTTTTAGGTACGGAAATAATACCTACTGGTGACACATGAAAATTTGTGCTGGTTCGGAACTCGTACCCAAATTTGCCATTTACGGTGAGTGATTACCTTTACATTCTCGGCTGTCAGCGCACGCTTCCAGGACCGACTCAAAAACTAAAGCTGCAAATCGTTACCAATGACTCTTCCTTTGGATACGCACGAGTATCTGAGAGAACAGACATTGTACAAATAAATTTATGAGGTTTTGGAAACAGTTTCCTCTCGCTTTAAGAGGAAAATGTTATTCCGAGCAGAGTGAATGTCTGACTTATAAGAAGAATCTCAGAAAATTATAAAGTTTTGCCTATAAATTTTTATAAAAATGATAAATTTGTGAGGAATCATGTTTTTAATTTGTTTTTAACGTTGTACCGACAGTGCAGTGGCAAATACTGATGCGTGTCTACAAATTCAGTTTCCTGGGAGATAAAGATATTATGCCGAACCTCGCACAAGCATTCCTGTCTGGACTCCTGCCTTCCGTGCGAAATTCCGTACCGGCTGAGCTATATGGGTTCACCTGATTCCCCACCCGACAGCTTCAACGTATCAACCTCTTTCTCATGCAGTCAGAACTGCTCACAAGCAACTGTTGTGTAGAGTAGGACGGAGAATGGCTTATCGACCTACAAATTAATTTGTTTTATTCTTTTTTTAAATAATAAACCTTCCAAGACATTTCATAACAGTCATTGATCCTGTATTTATATTGAGTAGTCGTCATTCATGACTTTCTTTTTAGGTAATGTAATTACGCAGTGAATACCAGAAAAAGCAAGTCAAGAATGTGGTCTTTCAGACAGCATTACAGGAATAAGGAAAATAAATGCGGTACGGGATCCTGATGTACCTATCTATAGTTCATTTGACAGCCAGTTGGAAAGTAGTGTGGAAAACTGTAGACAGAGCAAAATTAGATTACGCAAAACAATTTATAGTGAACAGACGGTCAGACTTTTTAGACGACGATGATGGAGGAGACATCGAAAGCTATCACATTTTATCTGAATTTTATAGCGCCAGTTGAACCACAACCATTTATCCAAGAATTACACCGCAATAGCTTTCCTAGCCACTTAATAATAAGTACTATGCAATTCATATGTTGACATGTACACATGAGCACGGGGGAAGTGTCAATACAAGCAAAAAAATTGATCACTTACAAATGACACTAATTTTCAACGTTAAAAGAGAGCCAACTAGGAACTACGAAATATGTTTTCTTGCCACCCGATGGTTCTCGCTCATTGTGTGATCTGTCGCTGGATTCTCTCCAGACAAGTTTTGCAATGTAAATGGAGAGGCAGGAAGTACGTTATCTCAACATCGTGGAAACGCTGTTTTACAATGTTTCATGTTGTAAATGTTGCCCCTTTTGCTGAATATCGTATGTATCATACTCACTTGTTGGTAGATATAATTAGTTTCCTGTCACGACAGATAATATATTTTTGACTACAACTTTTATATTAATATTTCTTGGTTGGGTGACAAAAAAGAGTGTACTGGTAGCTCATGTATGGTCTAATAAACAATGTATGCAATAGCAATATTGGGCATATCAAAATTGCAAAATAAGAAAAACGGGACCTGAAGCCGGAATAGAACTCTCCAACTCAGCAATAGCAAAATTACACCGATGGCGTAACTGGGCAGGATTGCTGTATTTATTGACTAAATAGTTTGTATCGAAAGACAACTCGGGTCTTTGGAAATTGTTCGTGCTATATATAGTTGGTGTTTCGGTTATCACTTGCTTCTGCTTTCAATTTTGCTGGTACTCCTGCTTTCTTGGAATTTCTTATATCCCCCGTGCCATTCTTTTTTTCTTTTCTCATGGTAGGAGTTTAAGGTAGAGCTACAAGCATCTATATGTATTTAAGACGCAGTTGTTTGGAAATCAATGGTGGCTTAAATATCTGTGAGTGTTTATCTTGACTCAGAGCTGTAGGTTCCTAAAGTTTATGAATGCTGTTCCCTACAAATTCGTTAAACGAGCTATGTTCCTATGAGTGCTCACAAGTCCCATCTCACTTAAAAGGTATGTGTATGTGTGTGTGTGTGTGTGCGCGTGCGTGTGTGTAATTCACTATTGACCATCGCTCATTACGACAAATACTGCATATACTGATAATCGATATTTGAAATACTACAGCTGGAACCATTTAAGTGTTCTGAAAAAAATGTTTACCTGACACAGTCATAGTTTGTAGATTTGCTTCCATTTATCTCTCTCTCTCTCTCTCTCTCTCTATCCGTGTGTGTGTGTTGCGTGTGTGTGTGTGTGTGTGTGTGTGTGTGTGTGTGTGTGTGTGTGTGTGTGTTTGAGTGAGTCAACACGCTCGTATATAACATAGGGTGTTCCATTTATATGGTGACCCCAATCACGGCGCATTAGGTGGCGGGCAGTGTGAGCTACGCTGCCCGGCGAACTAGAATACCGTGTCGCAAGTCTGCTACAGCAGTACTACATTTAAAACATTTAAATACATTTCGTACTCACCCACGTCATGTGGGGAGATGCTGGAACCGTTTGACATTGTTTTCAATGCCTTTCTAACATCTACTCAATAAATTATTCATCATATAATGCAATTTTCTGTGAGAAACTGAATTAATTGACGCATGGATATTTTCCGTGAGTTCTAGTAATTTTTACGTATTTGTTGCGTGATTTTTGTCCTTTCGTGCTCCACACAAACTGAAATCGCACGGGGTTAAATCGGGACTTCTAGCGGGGCAGATATTGTAGCTAATGACTGTGTTATGGAACACATAGTGAACCGCGTGCAAACAAAGGTTGGCCGTAAGTGCCCTTGCCGAATCGTGTTGAAAAAAATATGAAGCTTCTTTATCTTTCACTGAATTCGTTAAAAAACGATTGCAAGACGTATTGCAGGTATCTTTCACTGTTAACTGCGTCATTAAAAAATTGGGCCTATTATTCTGTCACCACTAACTACGTACATCACTGCTATGTTCTGATCGTGAATGGGTCCGTCATGAAGCAGAATAGATCTATCGGCACTCCAACTCAGACATTTTTAGGGATTAGCATACCCATGCGAATGGAACCAAGTAACTTAGCAGCTCTTTATACAGAGGCGCAAGAAATTTGCGTTAGCCGTGAAAGTCGTTTAAGGGACTTTGTATGGGAATTTTCCAGGTGGTATGCAATGTCATCGAGACGAGTTTCTGAAGCTTCTTGTCGCAAACACTTCGCGTTCCACGAAGTTATTCACGAATTTGTGAATCTCATCACGATTCGGAATTGGAACACATGAAAAAGTCTGTTCAAATAATCTCCAGACAATAAGAGGCGACTCTGTACGTATATCCGAGTCATTCTGGAATGGAATAATTTGAGCTAGCCACAGTTCCGTTTGCTGACTTGGTTACGCTCGTGGTGTACGTTTCAGTGTTCGAACTACACTGTCCGCAATGACATGTGATGAGGTATCAACAGGAAGTTGCCGGACACATTCAACCGTCCTGTTCGGCCCCGGTGTCCGTCACACACAACCCAAATAAGTGAAACTCTCTGTAGTATAGAGAATTGTTAATGTAAACAACGGATGATGAGAAAGGAAGACTCTATGGATGTTTTTATCTCAAAATGAGGAAGGTGGATCAGGAGGGCGACCAGGTAAGTGATAACGCATTGGATATTGAAATACTATTTCGTGATGCCAGGGATTGAATTATATGTTTAACGTGGTGTCAATAAGCTTTTTCATTTTTTTCTCTTTTCTCAGCACTCAGACGAGATGTGGTTCACTTAAAACTCCCAGCCTAACTGGTAACACAGTCTACGTCATCACCACTTTTTTAGTCATACCATCCGAACTAATCTAACAAAATAATTTGGTTTTTAAGTGATTTCGACGAAATACACTGACGGAAAAGGATACCACAACACTAAGAAGGAGTTGGACGTCATAAACGGAAGTTGGAAAAAGTGTTTCTACTTGTGAAACATGATGTCTATGCAAATTTCACACCCGTCACATGCAAGTGGCGCTATTATGGTTTAAATGTAGTCTATAGCGGTCTTGGGCCTTGGTTACCCTTGAGACTGAACATGATAAGTTGATTTCAGTCAGGAATGTCCGTAACGCGACAAAGACTCCATTACCAGTACCTCACTGAGTTTGAACGGGTAGTGTATCCACAGTAAATGATTGCTGGCAGAGGTGGTCACGAAATGTACTGTCACAATAAGACAGGGCTATGGACGTTCACGTGGCACTACAGATCATCGTGTTAGACTTACGGCTCTGACGCATGCTGCTGCATCTGCAGCAGCAATCTTAACAGTAATTGGGACCACAGTGACACAATGAACTGTTAAAAATCGCCCACTTTAAGTACATCTAAGAGCCAGACACTCTGTAGCCTGCATTCCTCCGACCCCAAACCACTGCTACTTCAGTGGTGTCAAGCGAGAGCTTATTGAAAGCAGGGTGGACGTCTGTTGTGTTTTGATGAAATCTGGTTCTACCTCGGTGCCCGTGATGGCCTTGCGTTGGTTTGAAAGAGGCCAGTTGTCTGCATGCTATAAACACTAAATCTACACCTGGAGTTATGGTCAGGAATGTTATTTCGTATGACAGAAGGAGCACTCTCGTGATTGTCCGATGCACTCTGATTGCAAATTTGTATTTCAATCTGGCAACTCGAGCTGTTGTGCTGCCATTCATGAACAGAATCCTAGAGGGATGTTTCCAACAGGATAACGTTCACCCACGTACCGTTCTTGGAACCCTTCGTGCTTTACAGATCGTCAACGTACTTCCCTGGCCAGCTCAGCCACCAGATCTGTCTCCAGTCGAGAACATATGGGACACGTTCAGAAGATCAGCGTCATCCACAACCGGCATTAACCGTCCCTTTATTAACCGACCAGTTGCATTAGGCATGGAACTCTGTACCACAAACTGACATCAGAGCACCTTCACAACACAGATTATTCATGCTCCAGCATTTCACATAGTTAATCTCACGTGTACATTAACCTGTGGTTTCGCAACGTTAATCACTGAAATGTGTTACCTAGACAAATGTATTCGTGAAATTTCGTAACTCTGTATTAGTTATTTTTTTGTTTTTTAGACCCTTTTGTTTCCTCAGTGTATTTCACGCCAGGTTAGACTACACTGGCGTACAGCAGTTGGCAGTATCGGTTTTCCCATTTGGGCGAGGTTCTGAAGCGAGCGTCGCATTTCAGTGACGTAGCTCGGTGTACCGGCGCGCCTGGCCGCACACTGTGCGCAGTGAGCAGCGGGAGGTACGGCGCATCGAGGCAGGTTGTGGCTGACGACGGGACAGAACAGCGCCGGCGCAGAGGACGCGTCACCGCCTGTCTGCGGCTGCGGCCGCTGCCCTAGGACGCTGCACGGGGCAGCGTGACGTCAGAGCGTGCTGTCGCTGTCACCCAGCCACCAAATATTTAATGGTGCAGCAATGGCAACATCGTAGGAGCTCTCTGGCAACGCGGCACAACAAGGAATATCCGTCGATTTCGGGAGTAGTCGATCCTATATTAGTGTTTGGCACGTCTTCGGAAAACCTACGGTCAAACAAGGCTGAAGGGAATATTTACTGAAGAACTTCTAACAATCATTTGTGAATTGGAGAGGGAACTGTTACTCATGTTAGCGTGTGTAACATATGATGGATACAACTCTATCTTTAGGAGCATGTCATCCTTGTAATTGGAAAGTTCTTCAATCCGCAGACTGGTTTGATGCAGCTCTCGCTGCTACTCTAGCCTGAGCAAGCCTCTTCATCTCCGAATAACTACTACAATCTACACCCTCTGAATATGCTTACTGTATTCATCTCCTGGTCTCTTTCTACGTTTTTACCCCCTACATTTCCCTCCGTTACTGAACTGGTGATTCCTTGACTCCTCAGAATGTGTCCCACCAACCGATCCCTTCTTCTAGTCAAGATGTGCCACAGATTCCTCTTCTCACCAATTCTATTCACTACCTCCTCATTAGTTACGTAATCTACCCATCTGATCATCAGCATTCTTCTGTAGCACCACATCTGAAAAGTTAATATTCTCTTTTTGTCTTAATTGGTAATCATCCATATTTCAGTTCCATACATGGCTACAATCCAGACAAGTACTTTCAGAATAGACTTCCTGACACTTAAATCTATATTCGATGTTAATAAATTTCGCTTTATCAAACGCTTTTCTTGCCATTACCAATCTAAAAATTATATCCGCTCTACTTCGACTATCATCAGTTATTTTGCTGCCCAAATAGTAAAAGTCATCTACTGCTGTTAGTGCCTTATTTCCTAATTCCCTCATCATCACCTGATTTAATTCCACTACGTGCTATTATCTTTGTTTCGGTTTTGTTGATGTTCACCTTACATCCTCTTTTAAAGACACTGTCTATCCTGTTCAGCTGCTCTCCCATCTCCTTTGTTGTGACAGAATTACAATGTTACCGCCAAACCTCAAATTTCTCAGTTCTTCTCCCTGAACTACTACAAATTTTTCTTTTGTTTACTGTTCTTTCGTGCTAGCGCACTGTATAGATTCAATAACGTCGGCGATAGGCTACAACCCTGCCTTACTCGTTTCTCAAAGACTGCTTCCCTTTCTTGTCCCTCCCCCCCTCCCCCTTGCGCCTCGTATAACTACCGTTTGATTGCTGTACAAGTTGTAAATAGTCTTTCGATCCCTGTAGTTTATCCTGCTACCGTCACAGTTCCAAAGGGAGTCGTCGACTCAATATTGTCAAAAGCATTCTCTAATGTTGTAAACGCAGGTTTGCCTTTCCTTACTGTATCTTATACGTTAAGTCGTAGGGTTAGTAGTGCCTCGCTTGTTCTTCCATTTCGCCAGAATCCAAAGTGATCTTCACAGACTTCGGCTTCTACCAGTTTTCCATTCTTCTTTAGGGAAATCGTTTTGGTATTTTGCAACCATGACTTTTTAAACTGGTAGTTTTGTAACATTCACACCTATCAGCGTCCACTTTCTGGGGAACTGTAATTATTACATTCTGCAAATTCATCCTGCAGTACCGTATCTACCAGCTCATCTTCATATACGTCCTCTTCCATTTCTATAACACTGCCTTGAAATTCATCTGTCTTGTATAGACATTCCAGACACTGCTTCCACTTGTCAGCTTTCCCTTCTTTGCTTTGGACTGGTTTTCTATCCGAGCCATTGATATACAAATCCTAATACAGCATGAATAAGTAAGTATGAGACCTACTCTGCAGTCAGTATAACAGATCGTGAATACAAGTAACTGAACAGATAACGTAAAGAAGAACGGAAAACTAAATGAAAAAATGCTAGAAGATGTTAGGTTCGGCTTTAAGAAAGCTGAAGGCAGGAAGATACAGTTCTGACAATTTGATTTACACTGGAAGCTAGACTTAAGATACATCAGGAAACTGTCATAGAATCTGAGCCCCGAAATAGCATACAATAACTTGGAAAAAGTACAGGATTTTTTAAGTTCTCAGAAGAACACAACACCATAAAATACAGTACACGATGTCTCACCTTGAATAAACAGTTGCAGAAATTCCTGTACTTTCTGGGCACTGATGCTGTGGCTGGTGCTGGGGTTTCGCATAGTACATGGAGAGCAGTAACAATTATACCGTCCACAAGTAGGCTCTGAAGAACTACAAACATTTCCATACCATATCACTATATCGTGGAAGAGATCACGGGCACTACTGTACTGCTACAGAAAGCTGCTGACACTGAGAACTTGAAAGAACTAATGACGATGAATTACACATGCTACAGAGAAAGACGGGTAGTATGTACTATGTACAAGAACGACGATGGAACAAGTGGTGCCTCGTGATGGCTGGGTGTTGTGTGATGTCCTTAGGTTAGTTAGGTTTAAGTAGTTCTAAGTTCTAGGTGACTGATGACCATAGATGTTAAGTCCCATAGTGCTCAGAGCCATTTGAACCATTTGAACAAGTGGACTGTATCGATAACAGGAATGTACCCCTATGACAAGTGTCATTAGATCCTAAGCTGTTCAACTTGACTTTTAAAAAAACATAAAAAAGTATAAAAGTTGAAAGTGATAACGGACCATGCAGCACTGAAGTGGTTAGTTGGCCTGGAGGATCTGTCGCGCAGATTGGATGTTCAAACTGAATGAGTTTGATTTTGAAGTAGTTCATAAAGCTAGTAGATATTATAACAATGGACAGCAGATTGTACCTATGCGGAGTGGCAGAAAGCGCAAGTCGTTTAGATGGAGTGTAAACGTTTGGCAATGTATGTGTAGTTTGTTGTACACAACACCGTGTTGTGTAAGACTACAACGCTTGGACGGCATGTTGTGGTGCCAGTCAAATTAAGAGGATAACTCTTAAAACAGGCACATGGTCACTTATATCCGGTCACGTATGCTGTAGAGCCACAGACTGACAAGAAGCTGAGCGTTACTGGTGGGGTACATAGCACTGGCGCCAGGCTGGCTGACGCTACAATCTGGAACCGCGCGACTGCTACGATCGCTGGTTCGAATCCTGCCTCGGGCATGGATGTGTGTGATGTCCTTAGGTTAGTTAGGTTTAAGTAGTTCTAAGTTCTAGGGGACTGATGACCTCAGCAGTTAAGTCCCATAGTGCTCAGAGCCATTTGAACCGGGCTGGCTGAGGGTGGGGCCGAGTGGTTGGCCGGTGGGGCCAGTGACAGACTGATGGTTAAAATGAAACTTTATTGTTTTAATTACAACATTCCTCCACCGTCAGCGAGAGGTGGACACGCCCCATTCTGGTGCAGCAGGCTGATGATGGTCAGCGGACAGCAAGCCCCTGATCCAGATGGACGGTACTTGCGTCGGCACCCAACAATGCTGGCAGCAGACCTGGGAGGAGATATGATGGTGCGTCAGGATGCCATGTCAAGGCTCTGGCGTCTATGGTGCGCTCCTTCTTCTTACTGCATTGACCCTCTGATATCAAATGCCCAAGCCCCTGAGACCCAGGTATGTCTCGCGTCTTCTTCGGTCATGATGGATGGCTAATGTGCATGGAACAAGATCCGCTGCCTCATGCCAGGAGTGTGGTGACCATTGGTGCAACCGACGGTTCGGCTGTGTAGTGGCGCCAAGTGCTCCTAGGTGGACTTATTGCGAGATGTTGCTACTCCATCCAGCGTGCAGCTGACAGTGTACAGTCGCCTCGTCGTCTATAATCCGTTCATCGTAAGAATGAACCTGATATAAACAAACGCAAACGGTCAGAAGCCGTAGCACACGTAAACAGGTGTTCTTACTCTCTTGGAAGTAGTTCCTACTTATGTATTAGATATCTTATTACTAAGTTACGTTAAATGAAACTTTAAGATATTTAAATGTATTAACAGCTATCAACGTTTTTCTTAATCACGCTTTTGCAGTGTAGTTTTTATTTCATAAATCGTGTGTAGTCACAGCCACTGAAGAAGCATTGTGCTATGATAGTCGCACTGTTAATGCGCAGTATAAAAATGGCTGAGGATACTTTCTGTTCCGTAGCAAATACGCGAGTAGAACACTATTACAAAGTACTATATTTTTCATATATTTACAGAGATGAAATGAAATGTCGTGTGAGGAGGGCCTCCCGTCGGGTAGACCGTTCGCCTGGTGCAAGTCTTTCGATTTGACGCCACTTCGGCGACTTGCGCGTCGATGGGGATGAAATGATGATGATTAGGACAACACAACACCCAGTCCCTGAGCAGTGAAAATCTCCGACCCAGCCGGGAATCGAACCCGGGCGCTTTGGATTGACAGTCTGTCGCGCTGACCACTCAGCTACCGGGAGCAATCGGCTTTGAAGCTCTACCGCCGTTGTGTATATTATAGCGCTGTCGGTAACGTAATGGAATGTGAACTACTTACGACTATTCTTGCGTAGGTTCAAATTTCTCCATGATCACTTTCTTTATCTCGTTCAATTTGAAATACCTACCTCTCGTAATTATAACACTCATCATCATTTTTTATGAATAATGCACGTCTTCTTATTTGTAATTACATATTTCACGCGAAATTCCAGTCTCCATTTCAAATAGAAACTCTCAGTTATCGATGTTTTATGGAAGACTGTTCACAAAAGTTGTTTAACTTAAGAAAACATAACAATTTAATGTTTAACGCAAAAATGAAAAATTGAAAAATCAGATCCTCTTTATTTGGACAATGTCCATAGTTTTATACCACAGAGGTAGATAAGTATCGTAGAAACATAAAAATAACTATCATTTTCACAGTATCGAGCACATCATACTAATGCTGTATTTTTACACTTGCTACTGCACCATTACAATACGAACCTAACAGCACTGACCTGGAGCCAAGCTGCGGCATTTGGCCCGAGAAGTAACAAGACTGTTAAACTTCCAGACGCACTGGAACTAACGGACGAAGCGTTTTCGCACTCACTGCCGAACGCTGGCGGGATATAGAACGGCTCGCCACAAAAGAAGTAGAGAAAATGCTGTGCATGGTTGGTTTCGTGGATTCTGTTGTCGACGGGCTCGTTATCAACGTCGCAGGTGACACTCCCACAACTGAACTGTATTTCTCTGCTTCGGATAAGGAAGCAGCTAAGAGATTACCAGACGACTGACCGTAAATAATACCTTCAGTGGCTTCAATATTTAACTATACGGTGATATCCTTCAATACTCTTATGCAGAAAAATTATCCTGTGGTTAAGTCAGGAATTTCATCTTTCTTGATTTTAGATACAATAGCCTGTTAGCTAAAAACGATATCGTGTTGCGGTTTTCGTCTAGTCGTATAAGGAGCGTATTGTGGGAGATTTTCAGTGTATTATTTCATTCTGCTTAATAATTAAATGGCATTCGAAGCTGTATTGCTCCTCTGCTCTTCTCTTTTTATGTGTGAACTGCAGCTGGCCACGTCACTTCAGCTGGCCGCTGTAGCCGAGCGGTTTTAGGCGCTTCAGTCTGGAACCTCGCGACCGCTACTGTCGCAGGTTCGAATCCTGCCTCGGGCATGGATGTATGTGATGTCCTTAGGTTAGTTAGGTTTAAGTAGCTCTAAGTTCTATGGGACTGATGACCTCAGATGTTAAGTCCCATAGCGCTCAGAGCCATTTGAACCATTTGAACGGCGACACTGCAGACTAGCTGTACCAGCTGACAGACCAGTTGTGTCCTAGTTAAACGCGCCGCTAAAGCTGTTGTCCCGTATGAGGTTCCAGCAAACGTGGAAGAATACATAGTGCAATGTTTACATCAGGTTTATTCTTATTGTGAAAGGATAACAGCATAGTCCTGGAGTTGTGGTAGTACCAATGGGCTCCAACGCATTCGTCTCAAATTCATAGTTATGTATACTGCTCCAGGACGCACTTGTGTCGCTATTGGCCAGCTCAAGGTCACAGAGCTCATAACATATCTCTAGCCTTGGTGTGGTGACACCATCCTGGCTTCTCTGGCTATTACCAATGCATGGTGCAGATTTTGCACAGCATAGCTATCCCGTCTCGGAGTTCCTTGTATAGCGTTGCTATAACATACATGTCGTCCCACTGCATATACTGGCCAGCAGTAGCTAACACAGCGCCCCATGGCAGCTTCTTAGAAAGTTTGCTTAAGACTAGGTTGCGGCGCTGTAAGAGAGACTAGGTTCAGAGCAATATGTTACAAACTGTGCACAGCTTGTGCAGTTGAGCCGTCATCGTTTGCCAATGCAAAGGCTGGATTAAAAATCGGGATCAAAAGGTATTCATAACAAGATTTACTGATGACATCGCTGTCCTCTGCGAGACTGACAAAGATTATATGACAAAATGAATGGAATGGTTCACTAAAAACCGAATACTGGTTAAAAGAACATAAAAGAATAAAAAACAAAGTAGCGCAAATGAGCCTGATACCTCGAAAAATAACGGATGACAGATGAAGCAAGAAACACTGAAAAAGCAGATTAGCTCTGTATGAGGAAATTACAGCGAAAAGAAAACTCTTAGTGGTGAACTTAAGACTTAATTCGAGGACCAATTATCTGAAACTGTGCCTATGGTGTGCAGGATTGCAAGACTCTGAGAAAAGAAAGAAAAATCTTGCGTGTGCGCTGTTAAAGAGCAATACTGAAGATTAGGTGTACTGATAATAAATCAGGGAGTGCTGCTGTGAGTGGGTGAGGAAATAAGTATCTGGAAAATGCTAACTAGGAGACGGAACAGGATGGCGTAACATTTCGTAACACATCGAAGAATACTTACCATGCTTCTAGAGCGAGACGTAGAAGGAGAAAAGTATTGGGAATAATTTTAGTAAGTAGAACAAATAATTAACAACGTCAGGTTTAACTGCCAGATAGAATCTGTCAAATGATTTGTGGCCTTTTCTCGACAGGCCCAGTCGTCGACAGCATGTTAATTCTTTGTGCAATTTTGTCTTATGATGACATAGTTAGAGACCGTGGCTGTTATTTGAAGACAAATGTTGATGGTGTTGAGACAGCAAGCAGCTACAAATGTATTTTCAGTTCCATTATTCATAAAGTATCGTTACCGGTTTCGAACCATTACGATTCATCTTCAGACAGTTTTCATGCTTTCATTACAACATATTGTCTTTTTTTTACAGTTTAATTGCAGCGAAATGTCAGTTCGGAGTGTTTGTTTTCAGAGTTTTCGTCCAACAGATGTTAATTCATTCCCACTGCATTCTCATTGTTACACACGTAAATTGTTCTCACTGAACACTTTAGATTTGTCACAGAATAGATTTGTAACACGCACCACATGGTTTGATACATAAAGTGCTTACAAACACCTCGGTTTCATACCTCAGAAAAAGTTGTTTTCAGAAGTTTTACTGACTTTCAAAGTAGTCACCAGCATTGTGTAAAGCCCGTTGCCAGCTATGTGGAAGTCTTAGGATACTCCTAGCAGTGCCCGTTATATTGACACTTCGAGCGGTGCGGTCTATTGCCAGACGAATTTGTAGCAGTTCTGAAGCGAATGCGGTGAATTGTTTCTTTCAGTTTAGAAATCGAGTTGAACTCACGAGGGCTTTGTCAGGCGAGTGCAGTAGGTGGTACAGCACTTAGCAGCCCCATCAGTCAAACAGATCAGTAACAGCTTGCACTGTGCGTGCTCGAGCATGGTCCTGCAAAATGATGGTCAGGTTCCGCAGAAAGGGTCACCACTTGTGTCTCTAAGCTGGTCGTAGGTTGTGTTCCAAAAATCATGGTCTTACATCGGTGTGGGACCACCTTCTAAAACAAAACCGGATAGATAAAGAGAAAATTAAATTCGAGTAGTAGGAGAGGGGATAGGGAAGCTTTCGCACATACGTTAACAACATAGTGCTCATTTTGGAAACCTCAATCTTGGACGTAACCCGTAATTTTCATATGACATTGGCTCCATGTGACGGATAATCACACGAGAAAGCCATGATGTCTTTCACTTGAGGATAGCTTTATTCAGTCTCTAATTACAATTGACGTTTCTTCTTTACAGGTTTAGTGAAGCGTGATGTTATCATAGGCCGAACTCGTCGTAATATCAGAAGAAAGAAGTAATATAAATATCGCAGAGTATTTCCACCAACGTCACCCACATTAATCACAGAGGGGTTCAGGGTAAGCGTTAAGAAAATCATCAAGAGCAATCATTTCGCTCACAGATGTCAAGTGACGCATTTCAATACATCGACTGTGTGACTCGTCGATATTTTTATTCACTGCTGATCACGATGGACTTGGATACCCGTTTCCCGAGTCTGGCTTCTAATTGAAAAATTAACCAGCTGGACAACGGTATCAAGTGCCTAGTTTTGGCACAATAGTTAATGACCATACTGAGTGCTACAACTATAAAACTATACGATCAAAATTTATATGTTTTGAAACAACTTTCTGCTTTCCTGTTATTCGGTTAACAGATTCTAAAGCCAAAACCATTTCATTGGAAATGAAGTCCCATGCTTCTTTACCAAGCGTAGGGGAACGATGCGGGAGACCCGCACCGCCTTACTAGGCAAGGTCCTAATGGAGGTGGTTTGCCGTTGCCTTCCTCCGACCGTAATGGGGATGAATGATGATGATGATGAAGACGACACGACACCCAGTCATCTCGAGGCAGGAAAAATCCCTGACCCCGCCGGGAATCGAACCCGGGACCCCGTGCTCGGGAAGCGAGAACGCTACCGCGAGACGCACCGCTTTTTTTAACAGCTCTCTTTTATATGTCAAAAACTTCAGGTCACACGTTCTTATTTAGTTTGACGATTCCACGTATCATACTAGCGTTTTAGACAGTGTCCATCTTGCATTGTTTTGTTGATGTCGTTAATTAGCCATCTCTGTAACGTCTTCCGAGAAAGGCTTGAAAGGCAGTACAAAGGAAGACGATACGCACACATTTGCATTCTGAGGTGGGGGGTCCCAGAATATACCCAGATGCAGTTTATTAACTCATGAATATCAGCGATATCCAAGTCGAGGCGATAAATATTTATGAAGAAACTTACGACTGGGGTTGCATTGACCCCATGTCCTTCCCTCGGCGCTCTGAAAATTCTCATCGACTCCAGTATTCAGTTTGCTTCACCTTAACGAACACTCAGAATCGTTTCACCATCCACATATTTAATACAATTAACCGTCGACCGATTCGCTGCACCAATTCCACAGTTCGCTTGTTTGAAAACATTATGTCTGCTCCTTGAAAAAGTTTCTGGAATTCATTGTACAAACCAGAGACACTCAAATGAGCCTTTGTTTCCTTAAGATAATAGTGTACAAAAACTGTTCATCAACGAAACAGAATATATTTCATCCCTTAATTTTCTTCTCGACCGTGGTAAAGAATTCTAACTTTATCCCAGAAGACAGAAATAACTTCTATTATAGTAGATATGAAAGATAATAGCAAAAGTAACATATCAAACTACAACGAAAATTGTTTTACTTTGACCGATTTTTTTGTCAGAAGTCGTATTAAAAAAAAACTCGTATGACTAAAGGCCATTCATTGAGAAATTGCAGTATTAAATTGCACGGTTACTCCATCAGTTGTACTCAAGCTTTTTGTTGGTGCTATCGTAAGTTCAAGGGTATAAAGAGAAAGAAGAAAAAAGGCGGAAAGTTTGAACTTTCCCTAACTGATACGAATCAGATTGTCTGCAAATGGTTCCTATCCGTTTTTTTTATGGCTTTAATAAATTATCAAATCCTAGTAAATATTATGTGCGGAAAATGGACAACTACGTATTCCTCTGCAGTGAGGACGAGAAGCTTTTATCATTTTTTCATATATCAAATAGGTTCGTTAAATCCTGTTTCTACTACAGGATACTAGAGAATAGAGAGTGTACCGTTTTGGTCTATCAGGTTTGGGTAGCAGGAGAAGTTCATGGATTCAGGGCTGTCCTAATAACAACGAATTCTTTTTTTCTCCTCTTCAAATCGCGCATTCGTCAATAAGGGATATAAATGCCATAATCGAGTGAAATAAAAGTATCCTACATCTATTCGTATTCCACTATCATCATCGGCTTGATATATGGACGTCACCCGCGTTTAGTCTTTCACGAATGAGCCTTATTCATGGCCTCTCTTCTTGAACTTTCCTAGACCTCTGTTTCAATGCAGTACGTATTTTATGTCTGATAGTGGTAATAGCCGCTCTGAACTCCGTTCGACATGGTCGTTGCATTTATCTCCTGAATCATACATCCGATAATTTTTGGTTCTACTTTAAATGTATTGTAATTTCTTCTTATTTTACTTGATCTAATCTTGTACATACTTTCACAAGTCTTACAAACACCGTCTCCTTGTTAACGATTCGAGGTACTAATGCCATAGAGAAATAGAGGAACTCTCACAGTTTTATAAATTTAATTTTGGTTCCTTATAGCAGATTATTTTTTTAAGTTCTTTACACCGTTTCCAAAATAATATATTCCAGTTTTACAAGAATTGTATTTATTTGTTGTTCTAGATCACTCAATTGATTTCCAAGACAGGTAAAACTTGTTGGCACCTTTGATGTAGTAATTACAGATTACAGTGATTATTACTTATTACATTATCTTATAAATGACCACTACACGTTCAGCTGATGTACAAGCCATTAATTTTGAGATTTAGTAGAGATCTTCGTATTATATTCCTGGCACAGTACACTCAACAGCAGTTTTTAATTTATGTTCTTCATGATATAGGATTAAAAGCTCATTAGCGAGTCAACAAATGTCATTTGTGTTTCATAGAATATTTGAAGCTTCGCAAGACGTCCACTATGCGTTTATGAAACAGAGCAAGTTAAAAACAATACCCTTATCTAACGCCCTGATTTACTTGGCTGCAATAGAAGCATGGACCATTTAAGTGTTTTCCATTCATCGAGAAAGTGAAAGGCATATTTTTCGGATTATAGCTATCTGACGTAATTGGCACGGTATTAACCGAGAAAATTCATTTTTTAGTCTTTTCTGGGCCAAATCCTTTGATCTTCTCGGTAAAATTGAAATTAAAACGCCACCACGATCTCTCGTGGGTAGGACTTTGATGTTGATGCTGCGGAGAATTTACTTTATTTTCCGACGCAGCACAGTTATTTCTGCCGTTAATCCTCGGTTGCTCATAATATTCGCTTTCGTGAAAATTTATGTTTTTCTTCAACTTATCTTCTGTTGTATTACACACAGGTCTTCAGCACAAAAAGCATTATGTTCTATCAGCAAAAGTACTATTGTTTTCGACTTCTGAAAAATAAAAGAAGTACTCTTAATATAGAATTACATTCGCTGATTCTGGTGCATCAAACAGGCGCTTCTGTTATGGTCTGACTTTTTGAACCTCTCAGTACAACTTCGAGTGTAGCTCAACTGTCCATAACAAACTGAGGCTCCTGTTTCAGTTGCAAATTCAGAACATCCACTAAAGTAGTTATACTAGTCCCTGTGCGGTCCTGTCCTCGAAAAATTCGTTCTTTTCGTTAATCGATTAGTGCGCAAGGTCCAAGCGCCTCGACAGCACAAAAAAGTTTACGTTGTCCATCTACGATTTTTATCTTCACCTAGGATTTTTAGCTTCAATGTTCGGTTGACCTCAGTCGTAGGTAAAAGTGCTGGTTAGTACAATGAAGATTTATTGTTGCAACAGTGCATATCCAGTACATGAAATGATTATATTTACAGATCAATAGGACAAGCGGTTCTGAGGCACCACCTATGCCGGCCGCTGTGGCCGAGCGGTTCTACACGCTTCAGCCCGGAACCGCGCTGATGCTACGGTCGCAGCTTCGAATCCTGCCTCGGGCATGGATGTGTGTTAGGTTTAAATAGTTCTAAGTTCTATTGGGACTGGTGACCTCAGAAGCTAAGTCCCATAGAACTTAGAGCCATTTGAACCATTTGAGCTCCAGCTATATAAGTATTTGGTATAGTCTCCACGGGAGGCAAAGCATGTGCTGGCTCTAGCATACAGTCGATCGTACCGATGGCGAATACTGTCTGGGGATAAGTTATGCTTCGTGTGCTCCCGTAGATCTGTAAGATTTGTTGGTTGACAGGTCGCGTGAATCACTTCTCGTCTCAACATATTCCACACATTCTCTATCAGACAGAAGTATGGGAATCTTTTTGGCAAGGGAAGTTGCTGCACTTATTGCAGAGCACGTTGACTCTCACGGGCAGTGTGTGGGCGAGCATTATCCTGTTGGAACAACATTCAGCACGTACCGAGCGCTGGTTATAGCTTCCACTCTAGAAACACCGTATGTGGAAGAGATCTGTAGCTTGTAGCGACCCAGACCATAAGGCTGCGGTGCGACCAGTGTGTCTTGGACGAATGCACTCTACGAGACAGCGGTCACCAGGTCTACGTCGTATGTGAAAACGACCAACCATTGAGAGCAGGCAGAATCTGCTTTCATCGCTGAAGACCACGGCGCGCCATTCCATCTTTAAAGAGATCCTCTGACGGCACCAGTCGAGCCGTGCACGTAAGGGGATGCTGCGTCGTGAGTGCATGACGGGCTAGAGGTGTGGGTGCCTCTAGTCTCACTGCTAATAACAGGTTCGCACTACACTGACCCTTCTGGCTGTGAGTATTCCCTATTAAAAGGCAGACGGCGCTCTGGTATCTACGACACTACGCTATCTGTTGCTGAACGACGTTGAAACCACTTTCAGTACATCAACTCTCGCCCAGGTGGCATACGTCGTCATCGGCACAAAATCGATGTTGTCTTTCCTGGAGTACAAATCTTTTCCCAGCAGCGTACAAAAGGGGAAAATTATAAGTGCCAAAGTTAACCATTTATATCGGCTCTTACGCTCCGATAGTGCCGGCCGCTTTGGTCTAGCGGTTCTAGGCGCTCAGTCCGGAGCCGCGCGACTGCTACGGTCGCAGGTTCGAATCCTGCCTCGGGCACGGATGTGTGTGATGTCCTTAGGTTAGTTAGGTTTAAGTAGTTCTAAGTTCTAGGGGACTGATGACCACAGATGTTAAGTCCCATAGTTCTCAGAGCCATTTGAACCATTTTTGCTCCGATAGTTATCTTATGATGTGTACCACACTCACTGCAACTGCGTTCTACGTCCCTCTCACGTTCTGTACCACTCACAAACATGTTGCGGGAGGAATAATTGTTGATTTTGATAAGTCTCTGTTTAAGCTCGAATCTCCGTAATTTCAGTTTCTGGGTTTCTTCGTAAAATATACTTAGGTGGAAGTACTACATTTTCCAAATCGCCTAGAAAAGTAATTTTGGCAGCAAGCCAATCAGGCAGCAGCAGCCGGTCGAGACAAACGCAGCAAGAGGGAAGTAACCGATTTTGTGACTTTTACGAGTTCCTAGTCGGGAGCGAATTGTATAGTTTGATCTGCGTGCCTTGACAGTTTAGTTTCTTCAATTTCTGATTGTTAATATAATTTAAAATACCCACAATCTCTCATTTTCGTTAGCATTACAAGTTTCTGATCAGGGGCAAATTATTTAGCCTCACCTGACTGCTTCGGTAGTTTGTTTTTTGGAAGTCTACGTATTAATCTAATTAATTAGACAAGAACTTGGGTGTACGTCAGCGTTTACAGTAGGGATCCGCAGTCCGTTTGTCTGGGTACTTTAGTTTTCCACGGTCTTTAATATGGTTATGGACTGTAATTGTTGTGTGCAGATGCGAGCCGAGTTGGTGACACTTCAATCTCAGCTCCAGGCTTTGATGGCTTCGGTTTCCAGCTTCAAGATGCAGTGGATGGGCACCACTGTTTTGGGCCAGCTGATGGGGTCCAACGGATGTCCAGCACCAAAGAGTCTTCCAATCGTTCCTCACCGGTGACCAGGCCCAGTTACCGCTCGCACTGACGTGGGAGGTCGCCGGGCTTGGGAGGCGATAAACTTCCCAGGGGGCCGCACGTAAGGCCTCCCCTGTTAGTCTGACAAACAGCATCCAGGTGCTGTCTGTGACTGACTGTGCCACTCAGCCAGACGCAGTCGTCCGTCCTGTTTCAGAGGAAACCTCTCAGCCTGCAAGATCCGAGCCGGCCGAAGTGGCCGTGCGGTTAAAGGCGCTGCAGTCTGGAACCGCAAGACCGCTACGGTCGCAGGTTCGAATCCTGCCTCGGGCATGGATGTTTGTGATGTCCTTAGGTTAGATAGGTTTAACTAGTTCTAAGTTCTAGGGGACTAATGACCTCAGCAGTTGAGTCCCATAGTGCTCAGAGCCATTTGAACCATTTTTTGCAAGATCCGAGCTGTCAGAGAGTGTGGGATTATTGATGGTTGGGAGTTCCAGCATTGGGCGCGTTATGGGAGCCCTTAGGGACATGGCTACCAAGACGGGGAAGAAAGCCATGTGCACTTGGTGTGCATACCGGGTGGAGTCATTCCAGACATGGAACGGGTCCTACTGGATGCATGAAGAGCGCAGGGTTCAGCCTGCTGCAGGTGGTGGCTCACGTCGGTATCACTGATGTGTATCACTTCGGATCACAAGAGTTCCTCTATGGTTTTGACAGGCTAACACAAGCGGTAAAAGCTGACAGACTTACTTTCGAGATCAAAGCTGAGCTGACCAATTGCATCATAGACGACAGGTCCGACTGCGGACCTCTGGTACAGAGCCGAGTGGAGGGGCTGAGTCGGAGGCCCAGACGGTTCTGCGACCGTGTAGGCTGCAGATTCCTTGACTTGCCCCAGAAGGTGGTTGGGTTTCTGGTTCCGCTGAATAGGTCAGGAGCCCACTATGCGCAGGAGGCGGCTACACGGGTAGCAGGGGCTGTGTGGCGTGGACTGGGCAGTTTTTTAGGTTAGAAGGTCTCGGGAAAACACAAAAAGGGCTTTAGTCAAAAAGGGTTCAGGCTGAACACGGGAAGAATGTAAATACAGGAACCATCGGTATAACAGTTGTAAATTGTCGTAGCTGCGTTGGAAAGTGTCAGAGCTCAAGCACCAATAGAAAGCACTGATGCTCAAATCGTTATAGGCACTGAAAGCTGGCTAAATCCGCAGTTAAGTTCAGCCGAAATTTTTACGAAGAACCTAGTGGTGTTCCGAAAGGATTTGCTAAACACAGTTGGCGGTGGCGTGTTGGTTGCTGTTAGAAGTAGTTTACCCTGTCGTGAAATTGAAGTAGATAATTCCCTTGAGTTAGCATGGGCAGAGGTTATTCTTGGCAACCGAAATACAATAATAATGGAATCTTTTGACCGACCTCCAAATTCAGATGATACAATTGCTGAAAGGCTCAAAGAAAGCTTGAGGTTGAGTTCAAACATGTATCCGACCGTAATTTACCCTCGGTATGTTGGCGAAAATACATGTTTAATTCCGGGGGTACGCACGGAACATCATCCGAAATTGTGTTAAACGCATTCTCGAAAAATGGTTTCGAGCACTTAGTTCATGAGCCCATGCGAATAGTAAACAGTTGTGAAAACACACTTGACCTCTCAGCAACAAATAATCCTGTGCTAATAACGAGTATCAAAACAGACGCAGGGATTAGTGAACACAGGGGGTTGTCGTAGGGAGATTGAATATTGTGAACCCCAAATCCTCCAAAAATAAACGAAATTTATACCTACTCAAAAAAGGAGTTAAAGTTTCACTTGCCGCCTTCTAAGAGACAGTAACCACTCCTTCCACATCAACAATGGTAATGTAGACCAGATGTGGATTGAATTCAAAGAAATAGTGTCGGCAGCAATTGAGAGATTTATACCGAATAAATTAACAAACAACGAAGCTGATCCTCCTTTATACACAAAATGGATCAGGACACTTCTGCAGAAGCAACGAAAAAAACATAGGCTACCAAATTTAAACGGACGCAAAATCTTCAAGATTGACGATCTTTTACAGAAGCTCGAAATTTATCGCGGACGTCAATGCGAGATACTTATAATAGTTCCCACAACGGGACTTCGTCTCGTAACCCGACAGATAATCCAGAGACATTACGGTCGTATGTGAAGCAACCTAGCGCCAAGACACAATCAAGTACTATCTACGACAGTGCTGCCAAATCAGATTTACTAAACACAACCTTCCAAAATTGCTTCACCACGGAAAACGAAGTAAATATTCCAGTATTCGAATCAAGAACAGCTGCAAACATGAGTGACATACAAGTAGATATCGTCGGAGTAGTGAAGCAACTTAAATTATTTAACAAAAGCAAGTCCTCCCGTCCAGATTGCATACCAGTTGGGTTCCTTTCAGAGTATGATGATACAATAGCCCCATACTTAACAATCACATATAACAGTCCACTCGACCAAAGATCCGTACCCAAAGACTGGAAAGTTGCACAGGTTACACCAATATTACAGAAAGGTAGTAGGAATAATCCACAAAATTACAGGCACATATCATTAACGTCGATATGCAGCAGAACTTTGGAACAAATACTTTGTTCGAAAATTATGAATTGAAAAATGGTTCAAATGGCTCTGAGAACTATGGGACTTAGCGTCTGAGGTCATCAGTCCCCTAGAACTTAAAACTACTTAAACCAAAGTAACCTAAGGACATCACGCACATCCATGCCCGAAGCATGATTCGAACCTGCGACCGTAGCGGTCGCATGGATCCAGACTGAAGCGCGTAAAACCGCTCGGCCACACCGGCCGGCAATTATGAATTACCTCGAAGACCACGGTCTATTTACACACAGTCAACACGGATTTAGAGACATCGTTCTTATGAAACACAACCATCTCTTTACGTGCACAAAGTGCTGAGTGCTATCGACAAAGAATTTCAGTGATTCCGTATTTCCAGATTTCCGGTGGGCTTTTGACACTGTACCATATAAGTGACTTGTAAAATTGCGTGCTTACGGAATATCGTCTGAGTTATGTGATTGGATTCGTGATTTCCTGTCAGAGAGGTCAAAGTACGTAGTAACTGACGGAAAGTCATCGAGTAAAACAGAAATCATTTCTTGCGTTCCCCAAGGTAGTGTTATAGGTCCTTTGCCGTCCCTTATTTATATCAACTAACCGGAAACAATTTAGCAGCCGTCTTAGGTTGTTCGCAGATGACGCTGTCTCTTATCGACTAGTAAAGTCATCAGAAGATCAAAACCAACTGCATAACAATTTAGAAGAAGTAACTGCATGCGAAAATTGGTAGTTGACCCTAGATAACTGAAAGTTTGAGATCATCCAAATGAGTGTTAAAAGGTATCCATTAAACTTGGTTTACACAATAAATCAGTCAATATCTAAAGGCCATAAATTCAACAAAATACCTAGGAATTACAATTACGTACAATTTAAATTGGAAGTAACACATAGGAAATGTGGTGGGGAAGGGTAACCAAAGACTGCGTTTTATTGGCAAGACGCTTAGAAAATGTAATAGAGCTGCTAAAGAACCTGCCTACACTACATTTGTCCTGCCTCTCTTAGAATATCTCTCCGTGGTGTGGGATCCTTGCCAGATACGACTGACGGGGTACATCGAAAAAGTTCAAAGAAGGGCAGCACGTTTTGTATTATCGCGAAATAGGGGATAAAATGTCACTGAAGTGGTATAGGATTTAGGGAGTAGGTCATTAAAATCATTAAAACAAACGCGTTTTTAGTTGCGGCAGAATCTTCTCACGAATTTTCAGTCACTAACTTTCTCCACCGAACGCGCAAATTTCTTGTTGACATCGACCTACACAGGGGGAAACGATCACCATAGTAAAATAAATGAAATCAGAGCTCGCGCGGAAAGATAGAGGTGTTCGTTTCTTCCGCTCGCTGTACGAGCTTGCAATAATAGAGCATTGTGAAGGTGGTTCGATGAACCCTCTGAGAGACACTCAAATGTGATTTGCAGGGTACCCATGTCGATGTAGACGGACCACATAGTGATGCGCCGGGTCTATGTTGTGACGTTGGGGTGGGGACGAGCATCACTGTGACGCTATAACGTTTTCTAAACGAGACGCACTCTTCTTCATTAGACATACTCTACAATCTCTGTCAGTCCTAACTGGTAAAAGCAGTAGTAAAGTATCTGTCGGACGATAGATTTATAAGCTGTTTCTTTCGTCAGTAGTGTACCTTTGAACGGGTAACCTTTTCTGAGCATTCTTGCAACGAATTTCTGTTTTAAGAATTTCTTACGGTTAGTTTTGTCTGGTCGATGTACTTTAAATACTTCCAGTTGTTTAACAGATGTAAATGCTTCAAACGATTGTTATGCAGTAGTGTAATCATACAATAATAGGCTTTTCCTACTATTTATACGCAGTACGATGTATTTCTTTACGTTGAGAACCTACTGTAAACTCCTGCACCCCATCGATCATTACTACAAAAAATGGTTCAAATGGCTCTGAGCACTATGGGACTTAACATCTCTGGTCATCAGTCCCCTAGAACTTAGAACTACTTAAACCTAACTAACATAAGGACATCACACACATCCATGCCCGAGGCAGGATTCGAACCTGCGACCGTAGCAGTCGCGCGGTTCCGGACTGAGCGCCTAGAACCGCTAGACCACCGCGGCCGGCGATCATTACTGCAAACAGAGATCTTGCGAAACTCAGCTCACCCTGTTCATTCATGGTGTCAACAGCGCTCTAGACATCGGGGTTCAGGTTCATGCCTTGTTCCTCTACTTCAGGAAGGTGTGTGACATTGTCCCACGTTACCTTTCTGTGAAAAGAAATACGATCTTCTGAGTATCAGACCAGATTTGTGACTGCATTAAAGATAGAAGTCGCCATGCCGCTCTAAACGGAACGAAATCGACTGATGTAAAGGTAATTTCTGGAATACGCAAGACAAGTGTGATAGGACCGTTACTGTTTATTTTGTATATACATTATATAGCACGGGCGTCGAAGGCTCTACAAGACTGTTTGAAAATGATTCGCTTGCCTAAAATAAGGAAGCAACACCAGAAGACAGTAACGATTTGCAGAAGGACTACAGAGGATTGATGAATGGTGCAGAAAGAATGAAGGATGGAAAATTTGACGTCTCGTCGACATCGTGGTCATTAGAGACGGAGCAAAGTTCGGATTGCGTCGAGCGTGGGGAAGGAAATCGGCCGTTTCTTTTCAAAGGAACCATTCCGCATTTTCATGATTTAGGGAAATCACGGTAAACCTAAATGAGGATGGCCAGAAGTGTGTTTGAACCGTCGTCCTCCCGAATGGGAGTCCAGTGTACCGCACACTCCGCCACCTCGCTAGGTAGTGGTGCACGGACCGGCAGTTGATCCTGAACGTAAATAAATGTAAGATAACGTGCATACAGTGGAGAAGAAATCCACCACTATACGGCTACACTACTGACGACGTATTGCTGGAAACAGTATCCACTGCAAAATACCTAGGAGTGGAATGACCACATAAAACAAAGAGCAGAAGCAACAGATGCCAGACTGAAATTCGCAGAATGAATCTTAAGAAAATGTAATTCACCAACTGTAGAACTGATTGACAACGTAGGGACTCAATCCCACGACCATCGGATTACCGTTCCGTGTTATTTCCGCTGCACCAATCGCTACCTGGAAACTCTCCTAATATAAATGGCTCATATCTGCACGACCGGCGCCTATCATGCCATTTTTTTCCAAGTCTCGCCTACCACTTCTGTTACTTTCATTTGTGACCAAGCCCTAGATACACAACAAATCTCGGCGAAATCGGTGATGACGGGTAATCGCGGACCCCTGGTAAGTGCACTCATTGTGCCGAGTTCTGTATAAATCTGAATCAATTTCCCAATCACTGCTTTGTCATCACATATCCTGAGAATCCCTGAAGTTTCGTTTTCTTTTCTTCTGTCATTCTGTGTGATTCACTATTTTTGCCAGGCAGGGCAATCTTGATGTACGAAAGGCAATGCTGTCACTGGCTGATTGACTCATTATTGCCCAGCCAAAACCGCTATGGACAGAGACTTCAAATTTGGAAGTGTGGTACTGTAGACGTCGTTTAGGAACGGATTGTAAGGAATTCCACTTCTTGGGTGTGCGGAAGCGAGGGTGAAGGTGAAATAGGGGATGAATCATTTTTTTAATGTCTATGTTAAGGCAATTTTGAATCCAGACCAATGAAAATCCGTATTTATTTCCTCGGTCTGGGATAAAGAAATATGTGTTTCAACATTTTTGGAAATTTAACCTTATAGGAGTGATATAGTAAAAGCTTTCACTGAAAATATATCATTATTAAGAACTACTAAAGTACTTTTAAAGCTACGTGTATGAACGTTAGCATTTCACTTTTCGGTTACAAAAAAATGAGTTTCAGTGTTTTAGGAATAAACAACTATGGGGGGTGAAACAGTAGACTAGATCTTCTATGAATATAGTTTGTTAAGAAAGCATTTTTGAAACTAAATCTAAAAACATTTAAATTTGTCTTCTGTGTTAGAAATAAAAAAAACGTGTTTCACAGTTTCTGGAAATTCAACCGCCATGGAGGAGAAACGAGGGATGAAAGTTTTCCTGGAAATGTTTCACTCTGCAAACATTTTAGAAGTTAAATCTATAAAAATTTGTATTTGGTTTCTCAGTTAGAAAATATAAAAAAACATATACCTATGACAATTTCTATTTGACATCTTGGTTGTAAATAAAAAATACGTGTTTCAGTGGTTTTAGAAATTCAACCCCTAAAGGATTGCAGTAGAGAGTGAAAACTTATAAGAAAGTATTTCGTTACATTAAAAAAAATTAAAGGTAAATTTGTGAAAATTAGTATTTCTCTTCTCTGTTAGATATAAGGAAATAATTATTAGGGGATGAAATGTGCCACGAAAATACCTCCACAAGAACGCAAAAGGCATGGTTACCAAAAATATGGTAACCAGCTACGATAATCGTTTTTTCGTCAGAAGTACATTCGGAAAAGACCATGCTTATATGGTCTTAGCGTCAAAAGATTAGAAGGTGTTGCAACATGTGAACAACATAAAAATTCGATTAAGTAAAAGACGAAAATCTCTTCAGTACGTACAGTCTTCGCGAACGAAGAGGTATGCAAGAAAGAAGAACGTGCAAATGGTATGCGAGCTGTACAGGATGGGGAAACCTGTCTGATAGCCAACGAACTTTGCTGAAATCTCACCATCATCGACCACAAAGAGAAAGAGCTGTTACTTGTTTCAATTTATTTTTAATACAAGGTGACGATTAGTGTTTTCCTAGAATTTGATAACGTATTATGTAATAAATTAAGCGTTTAGCTGACTCCAAATTACTCTGTTGTAGAAGTCGTAATTTGTATCCTATAGCATGTGAATAAATTTCATAAAGTATGTGTTTCATTAGCATTACAGAGAGATGGAAAATTATCAGTGCTGCTTCACAACGCTAAGGATTTGTGTGAATTGCTGAACTTGTTAATAATTATTGTGCTCACTGGAAAAATAAATCATTAACATTTTAGTTAAATTTAGTGAAGTACAAGGAATCAGTTCGAATAGTTACGATTAATGTTTTGCGATCTATACTGGTAGTTCGTGGAGTGGTTCTGCATTCTCAGATTTCAATAAGAAAATTCATCTTTCAGATTCGAAACACCTTCAGCATTCCAGTACAGAGTTTCTAAAGTAAAAAAAGAAGAACCACTTTAACTGTTTCATTGGATAGCTTGTTAGATACTGTGGGATAGTGGGGATATATTGCAAGTACGTGATTTTATTGCTGATATAAATTTATTTTAAAAACCTTATTAGTCGGCTGTATAAACAAATCAGTAAATTAAATAAAAATAATTGCTCATTCTAACAGTATACACGACTCAAATTATTATCGGAATCCATGTTACATAGAAAGGAAAAATATATAAAATAGTAAAAGGTATAAATACTATTAGGGCGTGTTACGTGATCCATATTTAATTACTGTGAATTATAGTCGGTCATCATGGTAGAGATTCAGTTACTAATTTGCTATCGATCCGAAAATGTCTTGTAATAAATGCCAAAACCACTAATCCGAATAAACATAAAAAGTGACCAATTGCTACATAATCGCTGTATAATTCTCCAGCCATCCAGGAGCTATTTATTTTTATGTAAATACAGTCACAGATCACAATGTTTACTTACCAGGTTTTTAATTTCGGCCAACGATGACCATCTCACGTCTTAAGATGGCTAACGTTGACCGAAAATAAGAGCCTGATTAATAAACATTGTGATCCGTGACTGCATTTATAATAAAATATTTAAAAAGTGACCGAGGTGGCGTGTGTGTTTCTTTGCTACGTTGAAAGTGGTCACGATATCCACAGATGTCATGTTGTCAATTATGAATTAGATCCTCGCCTGTATGAATGAGAAGCGTCAGGAATCAATTTCAGAAAGGACTGTAATGAAATAAATGTATCCCCTAGGCCTCAGGAGCCGATGATCAGCTTGTATGTTGCTACCTCCCAACATTACTTTCGGCCACTCAGTGTGCATTGAACAACCTTGGAATTGACAATATTGCTATTAATACCTCTAACTACGTAAGTTCGCAAGTCGTCCTGCATGGTCCGTCAGTGTTCTTAACTTTACCATTGCTAATAATGATACCCTGCAGCATGGTAACGGATGGGTAACTGTAGCCCTTGTCGGTGGACCTAAAGTCGGTTAACTTGCAGGGCTTGGAAGTTGTCATGTTGTCAGCTATGAATGAGAAGCATCAGGAATCAATTTTAGAAACGATTATAATGAAACAAATTCATCCCCTAGGCTTCAGGAGCCGACGATCAGCTTGTATGACGCTACCTCCCAACATTACTTTCGGCCACTCAGTTTGCATTGCACAAGCTTGGCGATAAACTACTACCTTGCAAGACACCTCTATATTTAAATCAGACTTGTCTAGCAATACTAACTTGATCCTCTCCTTGGCTTATTGTCCATCAGGTACGTCCATTAGAGAGAGAGAGAGAGAGAGAGAGAGCAATGGCAGAATAACTCTTAAAAGGGCAGAGAACAACAGAGGTGTTGGTAGTAGTAGATATCCGAGCGAAGATAAACATTCTGAAGCGATTACCACAGTGTGGAAGACTAAACCCGCGGTAGTGGGCCGTAGGCGTGAGGGCAGAAGAGACGCCCGGAACACTTTGCCCCCTCCCTCGCCGCCGCGACGCTGATGACGCAATGCTGCCGCTGCTAATGCGTTTCTTATGTCCGGACGAGGGCGCTGCGCGCGGAAGTAGCAGTTTGCGAGTAATGAAATTCTGGTGGCTCTTCAAACTGCTCGGGGCAGGGGCGGCGGCCCGGCCCGACGTCGCGCGCCGTCTCGCGTCGCTTGGGCGGCGAGGGCGACGGGCAGCGCCGCCCAACTTAAACGCGCTTTTCCCACAGTTAGTCTGGCGAGCACCACTCGCTCCAGGGGACGCAGATACAGGGTGTTTCAAGAATGACCGGTATATTTGAAACGGCAATAAAAACTAAACGAGCAGCGATAGAAATACACCGTTTGTTGCAATATGCTTGGGGCAACAGTACATTTTCAGGCAGACAAACTTTCGAAATTACAGCAGTTACAATTTTCAACAACAGATGGCGCTGCGGTCTGGGAAACTCTATAGTACGATATTATCCACATATCCACCATGCGTAGCAATAATATGGCGTAGTCTCTGAATGACATTGCCCGAAACCGTTGACAACGTGTCTGGCGGAATGGCTTCACATGCAGATGAGATTTACTGCTTCAGCTGTTCAATTGTTTCTGGATTCTGGCGGTACACCTGGTCTTTCAAGTGTCCCCACAGAAAGAAGTCACAGGGGTTCATGTCTGGCGAATAGGGAGGCCAATCCACGCCGCCTCCTGTATGTTTCGGATAGCCCAAAGCAATCACACGGTCATCGAAATATTCATTCAGGAAATTAAAGACGTCGGCCGTGCGATGTGGCCGGGCACCATCTTGCATAAACCACGAGGTGTTCGCAGTGTCGACTAAGGCAGTTTGTACCGCCACAAATTCACGAAGAATGTCCAGATAGCGTGATGCAGTAATCGTTTCGGATCTGAAAAATGGGCCAATGATTCCTTTGGAAGAAATGGCGGCCCACACCAGTACTTTTTGAGGATGCAGGGACGATGGGACTGCAACATGGGGCTTTTCGGTTCCCCATATGCGCCAGTTCTGTTTATTGACGAAGCCGTCCAGGTAAAAATAAGCTTCGTCAGTAAACCAAATGCTGCCCACATGCATATCGCCGTCATCAATCCTGTGCACTATATCGTTAGCGAATGTCTCTCGTGCAGCAATGGTAGCAGCGCTGAGGGGTTGCCGCGTTTGAATTTTGTATGGATAGAGGTGTAAACTCTGGCGCATGAGCCGATACGTGGACGTTGGCGTCATTTGGACCGCAGCTGCAACACGGCGAACGGAAACCCGTGGCCGCTGTTGGATCACCTGCTGCACTAGCTGCGCGTTGCCCTCTGTGGTTGCCGTGCGCGTTCGCCCTACCTTTCCAGCACGTTCATCCGTCACGTTCCCAGCCCGTTGAAATTTTTCAAACAGATCCTTTATTGTATCGCTTTTCGGTCCTTTGGGTACATTAAACCTCCGTTGAAAACTTCGTCTTGTTGCAACAACACCGTGTTCTAGGCGGTGGAATTCCAACACCAGAAAAATCCTCTGTTCTAAGGAATAAACCATGTTGTCTACAGCACACTTGCACGTTGTGAACAGCACACGCTTACAGCAGAAAGACGACGTACAGAATGGCGCACCCACAGACTGCGCTGTCTTCTATATCTTTCACATCACTTGCAGCGCCATCTGTTGTTGAAAATTGTAACTACTGTAATTTCGAAAGTTTGTCCGCCTGAAAATGTACTGTTGTCCCAAGCATATTGCAACAAACGGTGTATTTCTATCGCTGCTCGTTTAGTTTTTATTGCCGTTTCAAATATACCGGTCATTTTTGAAACACCCTGTAAGTATTATACGCGTGTCTAGGGCCCTGCTAGTGGATGGGTGAGAGGTGAATCGTCCCCTGTAACATCTGGAACAGTACTCGGTTTGCATGATACCTCTCCAAACGACAAAATTTCAGCACTAGGGAATATGTCAGAGAGCGATACTTTACTTTTTGTTCGTATAATACGTAGCGCGAAGAACACAAGATTAAATTCGAAGCTGTGATCTTGCGATATACTGCTTTCAAAATTTGGTATGAAGAGCTGTGTAACGAATTGAACTACGTGTGGGTGTTGGAAACGGGTAGGTCAGTACACGCTGCTCCAAATCAGTGTCATAGTCAGTGGGTGAGAGATCTGCAAATCGTGCTGGCCAGACCAACCGTTGAATATACGCTTTATCGTGGTACGCCAGTTCAGCATAGGCAACACACGGTATTGCATTATCTTGAAGAAATATAAAGTCGTGGAGACCTCTAAGATCGGGGAACAGCCACTGGTCACAATGCGTCGCCTGCCGTCTGTATTATCTACGTGAACCAGAGTTAGGAGTGTTGTGCAACTACACACATCAAAGAATGTTTTGCATCACCCCGGTTCCCAGAACTCCTGAACATAGACGTTGACTGTGAATATTGTGTCACAGACACAGTCCCTTTGACTGTTCATAGATGTCACTAAGCCTGCCCAAAGATATAAACAACCATGCACGAGCAGCGCCTATTACACGAAGGGGGTCCGACAGTCGATGAGTTCCAGTCATTCAACCAGGAAGGAGATGCACGGCTAGTGCCTAGACGGTCATTACCGTGGTTCGATAGTGTCCGCATTGTTACTTTGTGCCAGGAAGGGCTCTCAACAAGGTAAGTGTCCAGCGTAAGTGTAAGCGTCTCGGAGTGAACCAAAGCGATGTTGTCCGGAGAGAGGCAGGAACTGTCGATCAAATGCCTCGCTCAGGTCCGCAGCTCGTGGTCTCGCGGTAGCGTTCTCGCTTCCCGAGCACGGGGTCCGGGTTCGATTCCCGGCGGGGTCAGGGATTTTCTCTGCCTCGTGATGACTGGGTGTTTTGTGACGTCCTTAGGTTAGTTAGGTTTAAGTCGTTCTAAGTTCTAGGGGACTGATGACCATAGATGTTAAGTCCCATAGTGCTCAGAGCCATTTGTACCATTTGAACCTCGATCAGGCCGCTACCTACGGAATATGGCTCGGAGGAACCCGGACAGCAACGCCACCATGATGAATAGTGCTTTTCGTGCAGCCACGGGATGTAGTGTTATGACTCAAACTGTGCGCAATAGGCTGCATGGTGTGCAGCTTTACTCTCGACACCCATGGCGAGGTCCATCTTTGCAACCACGACACCATGCAGTGCCGTACAGATGGGCCAAACATCATGCGGAATGGACCGCTCAGGTTTGGCATTACGTTCTCTTCACTGATAAACTGACAAATGGTGCATATGCCTTAAACCAGACAATCGTCGGAGACGTGTTTTGAGGCAACCCGATGAGGTTGAACGCCCTACACACACTGTATGGTGATACAACATGCAATGCGTGGTTTTCATGCACAATATTACGCACAGTTTGAGTCATAACACTACATCCCGTGGCTGCACGAAAGCATTATTCATCATGGTGGCGATGCTGTCCGGGTTCCTGAGAGCCATATTCCGTAGGTAGCGGCCTGAGCGAGGTTCAAATGGTTCAAATGGCTCTGAGCATTATGATCTCTATTCCAATTTCCTGTACAGCTTCCGGAACTCTCGGTATCGAGGTGATCCAAAACTTTTTTTTAATGTGTGAAATAGCACTCCGCACCATCATGCCAGGTGCTGTGCCCGTATGACGATACGATCATCCTCGTCAAAGCCTCCACATGAGAACTGGGATCCACCTGAAAGGACGACATAATGCCTCTACTGTACCTGGTATTGTCTTTGGTCGCACCTCTATAGGGGCGATTTTCTATGCAGCCTCGTCTAGGAAAGCTGCAACAGTGGTCGCTAGCAGGGGTAACCGACTATGTCGTACAGTTGTGTTGATACTCACTTGCTGCAAGCATGCGCATTTCCCAATTCATGTTCCACGATTCTGCAAGAAGGAACTGCCATCTTCGGGCTAATCGTGCGCGATCAGATCCTCTTTTGCGTCGGGTGTGACCGTCATGAGCTGACTGATTCTGTATTCCCATGATCTTCGTGAAACCTTGACCAACGTTAGCTCTAATACCTCGGAGAGATAAAACCTCTCAGTGGACCACATTCGTGGCGCTGTCGTGTTTTGACACGTGCTGACGCACAGTTGCCTTGTTACACGAGGCATGAGACCTTCTCACAAACAACCATCGTTGTATTTCCTTTTCTTTATTTTCTAAGAACAGGGTTTGGTGTTAAGGTAGGCAGTATGGTTTCAATGGCAATACGCTGCTAAGTGAACGTGAATGATAACCGTATCAAGCATAGTCAATACGATAGAGTGGTACCACTAGAATTACCAAAGTGGTAAAAATGACCCTGTTTTTGTTTTTAATTGACAGTTATGTTTCATAGACTCATTGGAGCAACATTTCCTATTATGAGTTTTATTCGTTTGGAATGTATTTTCATTATAGTGAAAAATACACATTTCTCGAAGATGATTTTCTAGGTTTCATCTTTAAAGCCCAGAGTGATCATGTTGCGTCCTAATAGAAAGTATTGTCATTTTGTTTACTGTTATGCCTTAGATTTATTTCATACACTCCCAGATTTCATCTACTTTACTTTGTGATGCAATTATTAAGTTTTGTTTGTGTTACTATGCAGTGAACAGACAAAAACGGTCTCTAGAAACTTTATCTCTGTTTGTCATTCCGTCGCAAATCTCGCTTTATTTTTTGCACTTCCTTACTGAAGCCACTTTATTTCATGATGTAGTAAATGACTTTTGTTCGTATTATTGTGGTATATGTGGTATCGATAGCAACGATGCCACGGCCAGTTCGTAAGTTGGCACTACGAGGCACCGACGACGGAGCCCTCTACCCGGCGCTGTGCTCTATGAGCTCCGCTCCGGATTCTCCCCGTTTGATCAAGAGCAGACGGCCGGGACACTTCGCTTCAGCTTCGCTTCATATAGAGACTTTACTCTACTTACGACGGGTCTAAGGCTTTGCGCCTACGTACAAAGTTATGTATGCCTCCGTAAATATTCATGCACCACTAAACCACTTTTACTTTCTAGCAGTACCGACGTGTATTACCTTTTCCTGCTCCTACTCGCTTCCTTCATTCGGCCAAACTTTCAGTTTTCAGGAGCAGACCCACGCGCCGCCATTCAGGCGGAATACAAAAGTATAAATTAACAACAATATTCATTATACGACGTAATTTTGTTGCTGACCCCTTACAAGAATCAGTATAACGAAACTGATAGTGAGATGAATCTTGAAATGCATCGACAATCTAATTTGCATAATGATGAGCTACTTTCAGAGTTACAAAGCGTTCAAGACGATGATTCAGATGATGGTGGACTTTTTTCTGACTACTTACAAGAGTCTGTGTCGCAAACAACTACATAATATGAATCGCCTACTAATAATGATACTGATTCTTCAAATACTGAAAATTTGAATATACTGTCTAGTAAATGTGTTGTTATTATTATTATTGTTGTTGTTATTGTTATTACCACAACAAAGAAGTTGCTCTTGATGGCTCAGGCTGCATAGAAGCAGTAGTAATTCAGAAGGTGGATGTCGTTCTAACCATAATATTGTGAGATAACTCCTGGACCTGCACCACACGCAAAAGGAAATGTAAGTGATGAACATGTATGAAGTGTTCGGCAATTATTCGAAGATAACTGCTATTCAAATATAGTTTGAAACGTAGTACAATAGAGGCACACAGAGTGCTAGAAAATGACAGCTGGTCAGTAAACACGGAAGAAATAGAAGCATTAATCGCAATTATTTATGCTCATTGTGTAAGTGGTTGCAGACGTACAGACATCCGCAGATTAACGTCAGAATCCTGAGGTCTACCTTTTTGCGTGGGAAACATGAATAGAAATGAAGGGCTCATTTCAATAGTGGTACAGGTACATTTTTGTTCATTTTGAGATACACTGTCCTAAAGTTAAGCGAGCGCTGAAAAATCTGCAGTTGAGACACCAGAAATATTCAAGGTTCTTGCTAGAGATAAACCTTCCTTATTGTTTGTTTGGATAATTAATTTCAGAGGCATTAAGGGCAGAAAAGTGAAGGTAATGAACTGAGATTCTTGAGGTTCAACGAGAAGTCTACACGCTCTCTACGTTTGGCAAACTTGTATCGGTTTCCGCTGCTTAGAACAAATTCATAGAAAAATGCACCCTGTGTTACAAATCCTGATCTGACATAACGACGAACAACTCTTCCTGAGTATAACTAGGTGCCAGCCTACACATTTGCTCACTTCGAAGCCGGACAAGTATGGACAAAAGCAATGGTTAGGTGTATATGTTGACAGCAAATGTATTCTCAATTATTTATCTTGGTAAGGATATTTCAAAATCTCAAGACAAAAGGGGTCACATTTTGTAGTGACGCGACTTATGTTACTATTTTTGTCCAAAGGGAGGAATGTCACTACAGATAATTACTTCGCATCCCTCAAACTTTCCAAAATATTGAAGGAAGAGTCAATGTCTATCACAGTAACAGTGAATAGAGCAAGAATAGAAATACCGTATGCTCTGAAGGCCCTGAAGACCACTCTATATTCGACAAAATACTTGAAAACGTGATGATATTTCGTTGTTGGTCTATCAAGGAAAGAAAGTAAAAAAAAATGTGCCAGTTATGAGTTCTCCTCAGCCTAGTGTTATTGTGAATATAAATGAGGAAAGACTGAAAAAACTCAAAGATATTACAATAGGACAAAGTTTGATGTTGATATGGTAGACAAAATGGGCTGGCAATATTCAGTCAAAGTCTCCTCAACTAGATATCCAGTACAGTACAATATTCTTGACGTATCAGGAATAAATGGATATATAGTACTCAGGGCTGTTACCGGGAAGGAGATGAACATAAACTTTTGCTCACGAACTTGCAAAGGAACTATGCTCTGAGTATGTGAAGCCACTATGTCGTAGACTCACAGAATATTATGAAAAGAGTGGAAATGAAAATGAGGAAAGGCTTTGCACCTACGTACAAAGTTATGTATGCCTCTGTAAATATTCATGCACCACTAAACCACTTTTACTTTCTTGCAGTACCGACGTGTATTACATTTTCCTGATCCTACTAACTTCATTCGACCAACCTTTCAGTTTTCAGGTCATAAATGTCAAGGTCTTAAATTCTGCAAGTTACTAAACTTCCGAGTTTCTAAGAAGACGATTTTTGGAAAATGCACAAAGGAAACTGAATACAAAGACGTCAGTTGTGTAGAACTATGAACTAATTACATCGCTGTAAACATGAATAATTCAGTTTTTCGGTGAATTTAAAACCAAGTAAACTCCCTCACTTGCTTACTCTTGTTTGGGTTTTACGTTTTCCAATAAAATTAGTTTATTTTTAAATAACGGATGTTGCTGGTGTTCTGTTGCATTTTATTCACAATTATGTACCTTAAATGTAA
This sequence comes from Schistocerca serialis cubense, assembly GCF_023864345.2. Taxonomy (NCBI): domain Eukaryota; kingdom Metazoa; phylum Arthropoda; class Insecta; order Orthoptera; family Acrididae; genus Schistocerca; species Schistocerca serialis. Next base: position 192,628,975 of record NC_064643.1, read on the forward strand.
GATAACTCAGGTAGAATCATTAAAATATACTAACTCCACTCAATTTTGAGATAATAATTGAGAACATTTTTGTTGTACAGTAATTGTAAAAATGACTTCTATGGCCATTAGAGATGGCAGCGAAAGGCTGGGCGTCGTAGTGCTAAAGCCACACTTTGCAGCTTGCTCTTACTTTCTGTACACAGTACCAGGAAGCTACAGCAGGACACTCTAAATATGTTCAAAACAAGGAAATACACCAAACAACTGTTTTGCTAAGTTACAGCGGCTTTTTTCTTGCACAAATGCTTATCTGAGCCTTTTCTGACTGATTAAAAAGCGCTTTCGGAGAGAGCTCAGCGATATACACAAAATAATCAAATAGCATCGGGACAATAGCGTCATCAAAACACAGTTCCGTCGCCAGCAGAAGAGGTAACATAAACGTTTGTCACAGAAAACGTATCTACACTGATGAGGCAAATATTACAGCCACCTGTTTAAATAGCATGTTTGTCCACTTTCAGAACATAACATAGCAGTGACTACGTGGAACGGATTCGACGAGTACTTGGTAGGTATGTGGTACCACATGTCTACGCACAGGTAACGCAAATCCCAATCTTCTACTGATAGATGATTCATGCTAACATAGCTGGCACCCGATAGTATCCCAGATAAGTTCCATCACATTCATATCAGACGAGTATGGCGGCCAGTACGACTAGCAGCAAATATGATTGCTGGGAATTTATTGCTAACCTTATTAGGATAAACAGGACCAGGGAGACATCGATGTGACTTCAGTATCATGCTTCCCAGACCATTGCAAAATGCTTGTGGCTTTGTGAAACGGACAGTTGTCCTTCTGGAAGACGCCCTCAGCGTCGGGGAATATGCGAAGAATAAAGAGACTGCGCGTCCGAAATAATGTTGCTGCATCCGTGGTGCGGTGTATGTTGCAGGTAGCCTTGATGACAACTAAACCAGACGCGACCATCGGCCTAGTGTCATATGAAACGTGGTTTCATCATACTAAGCAACACGCTTCCAGTGATCCGTGGTTCTCTCTCTATGATAATGAGTCACAATGCAGTCATAGTTAACAATGTCGTTGGGTACAATTGGAGACACATATGAGTAGCGTGGAGATCTACATTCAACAAAGTACGCTGAATGCGGTACTCCGAAACACTGATGTCGTCAGCAGCAATGTAATCAGTCTGCAAGTACACCTTTGGGGATGTGAGGTCGTGTAGCTGACGTTACGTCCAGGACTGCGCTGGATATCCTCAGAGGCTCTCCTCTGCTGAAGGTTGCCACCAAGAGGTGCGTAAATACACGGCTAAAAGAGCACTAAAGTCTTTGTCGACTCGGAAATAAAGAAAAATCAGCAGTAGTTGGGCATGCTCTTCTGTCGGGAAGCCTCGAAGTAAAGTTTCCTGAAACACAAATTTTATCTACAACGTCAAATTATTATCCACGACTATGTAGACAGGCTATTGAAATTTATAAGGACCAGGATAATTTTAATAGAAAATAGGAGGCAATGAAACTTAGCGACATATGGGCAGTAGCTCTGCAGAATCGCTGGACAATTTTATCTTTGGCAAGACAATTGATAGCTAAGTTTTATCTCTGACAAGGATTATCTCTGCTCCTCACGTGTTGCTTTCACCACGCCCCCTCTCGCACAGTACTTACGTAGCTCTCGGACGTCCGACTGGTCAGTCAGCAAGACTTAGCGGAGGAGCGCCTCTGAGGATGTCCAGCGCAATCCTGGACGAAACGTCAGGAACAGAAGAGTTTCTGAGACCACGACCTCACATCCAGAAAGGTTTACCAGTAGCTATGTCACTCAATCGTGAAGGCCTTCATTCTGTGAATATAATCAGTCGTCAGATCTGCCACCTATCCCACATTACAGAGCGAGGAACTTCCAACACCCTCGTTCTGTGATAAGGGGTGGACGTCCAACACCTTGCCGACTTCTCGTGTTTCACGATCTTCCATCTACTTTTCATAGATACTAACGACAGCAGCACACGAAGAGCTGACCAGCTCCGCCGTTCCCGGACGTAGCCATCAGCCCTTTGACAAAGTCGATTACGTCTGTGCACTTCCCCTTTCTCGCCCCGTATTGACACCAGATCCATTTCTCATTGGACTCATCTCCAATTATGCTCCCAATGTATTAGTTCATTAATGGAGTTTCATCTAAAAGCTATAGATACTGTCACAATATGATAGCTATAAACGTTAGAGATTCGTGGTGTCCATGCACGACTTTTTCCGCTATAACATGGCGCAAACCAAACCCCGATATACACTATGTGATCAAAAGTATCCTGCACCCCCGAAAACATACGTTTTTCATATTAGGTGAATTGTGCTGCCATCTCTTTCGCAACATTTATCTCCGGTAACGAAATACATCTGTAACCCACCACAATTTGAGAAGACTTAAGCTGCGACAGTAGAAGAATAAATTACTCATTATCAAAGCAGTCAGGGGCTCAGATTGGTCTTAACTCCTAAGCGACAAAAATGCAAAGATAAATGTGGACTAAAGTCATTTCTTCTAGATAAGTCTCTCTATTCCATAAATTAAGTTTTATGTGTATTTAAAAAAAGGTAGCACTTGTGGCTGGTTGCAGTTTCAATTATAAACCTCCTGGTAGCACGTGTTGCTAAAGAAATGTAAAGTGCATCAACTTTACATGAGTAACGTCTAACGTGAATCGTCTTATTAAATTTCAGACGTTGTGTATCTTAGTAACCTGTAACTGGCCATAATGTGGCCTTATTTACATTTAAAACAATGTATATGCAGCCTGTGCACTGACTCGTACCACATCATTTAGGCAAAAATCGAGCCACTGATGTACGGAGCACATGACTAAATAAATAGCTACTTCAGTAATGACATGATGTTACTTGAACATGAATGCTTTGCCAGGAAGGGAAAGCTTCCCGAGAACCTGCGCTTAGTCTGGTCCTCTCGAATACCGTCAGGACGGATGCAGAGATAAAAGTTTCTCAATATGCGACCGGTGCACCACTGGGAATGGTTGACGTTGGTACGATGTTCCAAACATTGTCCCGTGGCAGTTTGATATTGGCTCGAATGTCTAAGTCAATTTACACCTCGAGCCCTGTTCAACTTCTGAGATATTCTTATGGGGAATACAAGACGTGATACGTATGTTATGAATGTATTATTGCATGTAACGTTCTTCATTATTAGCGTTTTAATTCTGTTTGAGAATGTCAGTGGCAGACCTCAATTAAAACTACGCAGAAGAGCATTTCGTAAATTCCGGAGGATATTTAAAAGGGAAATCGTTGCGCTACTCGGGCGAAGAAGGATGGAACGGATGTTACGACTATTTCTCACTGTCTCATTGACTGTCAAATACTGAAGCGACCGTATCGTTGATAGTTTTCATCTATCATCCACAGAAGCGCTTTGATCAGGCAGACCAGTTTTAATTAAGAGTTCTCCGTGCGGTAAAGTAAAAGTCGTCTTGGGCAGCCCAAGTTTTAGAGTAATTTGGGGACTGCTATATCAAAGGAAAATTAAACGGATGTTGCTTATTTCCTGGTGTGGTTTGCAGCCCCAGTTCTATGATGAGTACGTTTTGCTATCCATTAGTGAGCGTTACCATTCAAATGTATTCTGTATCAGTTTTCAGGGTACAAGTAAGTGAAAGTGGATACTTAAAACTACAATTTCCGAATACTTCGTAGATCACTCGAATTAGATCCCTTTCCACTTTCAGTGTCGTAATATTTTAAAAACGTATCACGTGAATAACTTGCTCTAATTTCGATTTCAGTTTCAAGTCTTAAAAGTTAATACACTCCTGGAAATGGAAAAAAGAACACATTGACACCGGTGTGTCAGACCCACCATACTTGCTCCGGACACTGCGAGAGGGCTGTACAAGCAATGATCACACGCGCGGCACAGCGGACACACCAGGAACCGCGGTGTTGGCCGTCGAATGGCGCTAGCTGCGCAGCATTTGTGCACCGCCGCCGTCAGTGTCAGCCAGTTTGCCGTGGCATACGGAGCTCCATCGCAGTCTTTAACACTTGTAGCATGCCGCGACAGCGTGGACGTGAACCGTATGTGCAGTTGACGGACTTTGAGCGAGGGCGTATAGTGGGCATGCGGGAGGCCGGGTGGACGTACCGCCGAATTGCTCAACACGTGGGGCGTGAGGTCTCCACAGTACATCGATGTTGTCGCCAGTTGTCGGCGGAAGGTGCACGTGCCCATCGACCTGGGACCGGACCGCAGCGACGCACGGATGCACGCCAAGACCGTGGGATCCTACGCAGTGCCGTAGGGGACCGCACCGCCACTTCCCAGCAAATTAGGGACACTGTTGCTCCTGGGGTATCGGCGAGGACCATTCGCAACCGTCTCCATGAAGCTGGGCTACGGTCCCGCACACCGTTAGGCCGTCTTCCGCTCACGCCCCAACATCGTGCAGCCCGCCTCCAGTGGTGTCGCGACAGGCGTGAATGGAGGGACGAATGGAGACGTGTCGTCTTCGGCGATGAGAGTCGCTTCTGCGTTGGTGCCAATGATGGTCGTATGCGAGTTTGGCGCCGTGCAGGTGAGCGCCACAATCAGGACTGCATACGACCGAGGTACACAGGGCCAACACCCGGCATCATGGTGTGGGGAGCGATCTCCTACACTGGCCGTACACCACTGGTGATCGTCGAGGGGACACTGAATAGTGCACGGTACATCCAAACCGTCATCGAACCCATCGTTCTACCATTCCTAGACCGGCAAGGGAACTTGCTGTTCCAACAGGACAATGCACGTCCGCATGTATCCCGTGCCACCCAACGTGCTCTAGAAGGTGTAAGTCAACTACCCTGGCCAGCAAGATCTCCGGATCTGTCCCCCATTGAGCATGTTTGGGACTGGATGAAGCGTCGTCTCACGCGGTCTGCACGTCCAGCACGAACGCTGGTCCAACTGAGGCGCCAGGTGGAAATGGCATGGCAAGCCGTTCCACAGGACTACATCCAGCATCTCTACGATCGTCTCCATGGGAGAATAGCAGCCTGCATTGCTGCGAAAGGTGGATATACACTGTACTAGTGCCGACATTGAGCATGCTCTGTTGCCTGTGTCTATGTGCCTGTGGTTCTGTCAGTGTGATCATGTGATGTATCTGACCCCAGGAATGTGTCAATAAAGTTTCCCCTTCCTGGGACAATGAATTCACGGTGTTCTTATTTCAATTTCCAGGAGTGTACATTCGTTCAACCTACATCTTCTGTCATAAGAAGTAAACTGATATGAGAAGACAGCTGTTAATATCTACCTTGTGTTACACCAGGTGACTTAATACGTTTGCAGACTGATGAAGGATTTCATTTTTGGCTAGTAACGGAAAGAACCAATGGAGAAATTACTATATTCTTCAAATTAACTGCGTATTATTAAAAAAAATCTGGTGTAGTTTCCTAAATGTCTGATTAGTAATTGAGGCAAAAGACGTATGGTAATCATGTAGTCCCAGTCCTATTAACTACGCTCCAATTTCTTATACACTAGTGTTTCAGTCGTAGAAACTCAGAAAGTACTTAATTACTCACTCACACGTTCATACAGCAACCAAATTGTTGCAACCGTTATGCGGAATTTTTTAGTTATGTAAGGGTTTGTTACCTCACGCAGGAAATGTGAAGCTGGCTCCCAGGTACTTTAAACGCTTCCAATATTTGCCTTTTCTAATTCCTATACACCAGCTTCCATAGCCGTAATTCCTGCCGGACGCGAATGATGTGACGCGCCGCTCGTACGTAGCTATTTCGAATCCTATTGATCGCAGTTTCCAAAGGTGGTATTTAACCAGAGACGCGATAAGAGGGAGATGTGTCGAACTTCAAACCTTTCAACAATGCCGCGCGGGGTAGCCGCGCGGTCAATACGTCTTGCACGGTCCACGCGGCTCCCCTCGTCGGAGATTCTAGTCCCCCCTCGGGCATGGGTGTGTGTTGTCCTTAGCGTAAGTTGTTGTAAGTAGTGCGTAAGCTTATGGACCGATGACCTCAGCGGTTTGGTCCCATAAGACCTTACCAATAATTTTAAAATTTCCTTTCCGCAGTGCCTCATGAAGTGTTGATGGTGAACCGTTCGTCGGATGCGGACATTCAGCTTGGATGCCCCTCTGGTGCTATTGAAGCACAGTATATAGTGTGCCGACATCATGTTTTACCCTCTCCCTCCAAATCGTGCATAAAAAATCTACACTGGACAAGCACCCATCACAATCATTCCTACAGAAATTCTTTCAGTCCATCTGTGGCATGAATCAGCAAACCAGTGTGTAGTAGTATTCGCTGAAAACAGCCTTGGATGCAATTTTAGTTTTCTTTTATTTATCAACTAAGCGTTTGCCTTATTTAGGCATCTTCAGGGTGATCTTAATTTGGTATTTCTTAGGACGATCCTTTAGACAGTGTAGAGCTAAATGGCATCGTCGAGTACATCAGGCCAACTGAGGTTAACGAAGCCGATGTTGGCCTGATTCTTTTACTTACGCTCATTCCTTTACTTTGAATGTCTCGTAAGATTTATCTCGTGTTGTAGTCAGTAATACATTGGACAAGTTCGCAGATGGTTCTGAATTTATTACCTGGTGATTGTCAGTCCGTCTCATCTGGATGGTCCGGTTTAGATGGACCAGTAACCAATTTCTATTTTTTTTACCCTAGCGTACTAGTAGAAAATTTTCAGGATTTTTTCCTGTGAATATTGCAAATATGTTTGGTATTATAAAAACGTCTATCATTTTAATTATTATAATATGACTGGGGTGTTCCGGAATTCATTACAAGAAAAGGTGATGCACCTCTTCCGAAATTACCCTACCTAACCACTGGCGCTGCAGTCATGGACTGTGCAGCTGGTCCCGGCAGAGGTTCGAGTCCTCCCTCGGGCATGGGTGTATGTGTGTTTGTCCTTAGGATAATTTAGGTTAAGTAGTGTGTAAGCCTAGGGACTGATGACCTTAGGAGTTAAGTCCCGTAAGTTTTCACACACATTTGAACATCTTTGAACTAACCATTGAGGCACATAAAGTGAAATCGGTATACCGTAGGTGTCAGAAATTGTGGAAAAATAAAAAACCGTAGGTTCAAGTAGATACGAGGGGTAAGTGAAAAGTGGTCAGTCTGGCAGAGAGAGGGCTTGATCTCAATGGAATTTTGTTGCATGTGTTTCAAAATACACAGTCCAGTCACATTAATGTGATCACCACCTGTATTCGACGTTAACGTACAATAACTACTCGCAGACGGCAGGTGGTAGCACAATCAGTGGGGTGGGGGGGGGGGGGGGGGGCGGGGTATACGAAGCGTTGTTGGGGAACGGGGAAAAAAGTGCAGTTGTTATCGTAACGCGGAAACTTTGCGGTTCATCCGACCTCTACAATGGCAAGATCATTGGCTTTCGGGCCAGGGATACAAGCATTCCGAAACGGCTAAGTTTGATAACTGTTTGCGTGCGGCCGTGGTTAAGCTACGCCGTGCACGGCAAAACGGCGCTATCCAAATCCGACGCCAATGCTACAGTGCTGCACCACGGGCAGTAGATGACAGGGGTGAATGACGGCTGCGGAGGTCTGCACGGGCTAATAGTCCAGCAAGTGTTGAGCGGCTGTCCAGATGAACCAAGGGCTATCAACACTGTCTCCACAACGACCGTTCAGCGGACGCAGAAGCGTATGGGCCTCTGCTGCAGGCGCATGGTTCATGCACCCATGCTGATAGCTGTCCATCGGGCAGTGTTGCAACTGAACGGCTACAGATGGCCTTTTAAATTCTATTACTTTTTATGACTTCCGTCGGACAAATTACCGTTGAATGTACGGCGTGAAACGTGTGAAAACAGACACACTGCAAGCGTCCAAGTAGGAAGAGGAAGCGTTAGAGTTTGGGGAATGTTTTCGTCATATTCCCTGAGCTATCTCGTCATTCTAGAAGGCATAATGGATTATACAACTGTGCATTTGTCCACCCCTACACGTAGCTCGTTTTTCCTCGGCATGATGACATTTACAAGTAGGAGAATGCAACGTCGCATTCAGCTCGCAGTTTGCGTGCGTGGTTCGAAGAGCTCCAGGATCAGTCTACCGTACTACCCTGACCACCAGAGAATCGAGAATTTGTGGGGCCACATCGATCGAGGATACGCGCCATGGCTCCTCAACCGAGAAACATACTGCAGCTGGTCATGCATGACTCCACATGTCTATCGGTAAGTTCCAGAACCATCCTGGCTCTCTTTCAGCACGTCTCGCAGAGGTTCACACTGCAAAAGGTGGGTATTCGGGACTTTGACCGGTGGTTACGATAACGTTACTGGACGATGTAGCATTACTGTAGTGTCATTTTGATGACTCTGCAAAATAGTTTTCAATGTAAAATAAACGAAGGTTATCACGTTGTGCCTGTTTCGGTCAAAGAGAGGAACTGGAGTATCGTGGCGTTATACAGGGTGATTCAAAAAGAATACCACAACTTTAAAAATGTGTATTTAATGAAAGAAACATAATATAACCTTCTGTTATACATCATTACAAAGAGTATTTAAAAAGGTTTTTTTCACTCAAAAACAAGTTCAGAGATGTTCAATATGGCCCCCTCCAGACACACTAGCAATATCAACCCGATACTCCAACTCGTTCCACACTCTCTGTAGCATATCAGGCGTAACAGTTTGGATAGCTGCTGTTATTTCTCGTTTCAAATCATCAATGGTGTCTGGGAGAGGTGGCCGAAACACCATATCCTTAACATACCCCCATAAGAAAAAATCGCAGGGGGTAAGATCAGGGCTTCTTGGAGGCCAGTGATGAAGTGCTCTGTCACGGGCTGCCTGGCGGCCGATCCATCGCCTCGGGTAGTTGACGTTCAGGTAGTTACGGACAGATAAGTGCCAATGTGGTGGCGCTCCATCCTGCTGAAATATGAATTGTTGTGCTTCTTGTTCGAGCTGAGGGAACAGCAAATTCTCTAACATCTCCAGATACTGTAGTCCAGTTACAGTAGCACGTTCGAAGAAAAAGGGACCAAAAACTTTATTGGCTGAAATGGCGAACAAATGTACAAGTAAATGAAACTTTATAGCTCCCTTAATTCGCCGACAGATAGTGCTAAGCTCTGCCTTTTGTCGTTGCAGAGTTTTAAATTCCTAAAGTTGTGGTATTCTTTTTGAATCACCCTGTATTATTCGTTATCTTAACGGTTTACCGCCAGTGCGAAAACGTGCAAAGTTGATAAGGATTCATAAAGCGTTAGCTTTCTCATTTATCAGATAGGGCTGGGTACAAAGAATCGCAACATAAGTAGTGCTGATATCCTAACATGTTAGATGGTAGCTATATATAAAAGCTCGGTTAGCTTAATCTTCTTCCTTTAACCTCAGAGATCATGGATCGCCCACAGCAAAATAGAACGGAAGACTGGTCGCGGCTAAAGGTGCAACAACAGGAACTGTAGCAGAGATAGTAAGGAAAGAACCACTGCTTTAACCTTTAGTTAGTTAAATCTCTCGAAGTTGATTGCAACTTTTTCAAACGACATATACTATATACACGTAGTAGGTAACGTGGTAATTCATCGGATGATTTACGATGAATAGCATTAGGCATATCTGTTAATTCTGATCTTAGTTAGCCCAAGACGAGAGACAAGTCCGCCCGTTCAGTTGACCTACGCTCGAGGAAGTGAAATATTTTGGCAGGAGATACGCCTGCCAATAACAGGACGACTTACATCAATCAATCTCTAGTTGATCATGCAGTTACTTAAATTTGTAAATTTTTCTTTGTGGGCGCCCACAGCTAATGCATTAATGCTGGTTCTGTTGGCGATTGTACGATGTGTATCAAAAACAGTCATCCGATTTCAGAAGACTACATGTTCAATATGAATGAAGACAGGAACTTGGTGAACATTTTAACTGATACATCGCAAATGAAAAATTACCTTGGTGCCAGTTCAAAATTTTTATTTCATACTGTTGTTGGTGGAGGTCCACCTAGTGCTGCTGCCACGCTCGTTCATTACACTGTGTGCGACGGACCGAGAATTAACAAAGCAACAAAAGACGTCTTGCGTTATCCATTTCAGCGCTGAAAATTCAGTGACAACTGTGTGGCGTGATTTTAGGCAAGTGTACGGTTTAGCATCTCCAGCTGTAAAGGGCGAAGCAATAACACATTGCGCATTTGACCTCTAAGGTCGCGCTAATTTATGGTATTTATTTATTTATTTTGCGAAGATTTGGGAATGGTTCCGAGTTAGATTATCATCGTGATGTTTGTAGTGCGTCCCGTGGAAGTCATATTTAAACGGTACTGACTGTCAGCTAAATTCCATAAGATTTGTCTTGAGTTTTTTTTTTTTTTGTCATCAGTCTACTGACTGGTTTGATGCGGCCCGCCACGAATTCCTTCCCTGTGCTAACCTCTTCATCTCAGAGTAGCACTTGCAACCTACGTCCTCAATTATTTGCTTGACGTATTCCAATCTCTGTCTTCCTTTACAGTTTTTGCCCTCTACAGCTTCCTCTAGTACCATGGAAGTCATTCCCTCATGTGTTAGCAGATGTCCTATCATCCTGTCCCTTCTCCTTATCAGTGTTTTCCACATATTCCTTTCCTCTCCGATTCTGCGTAGAACCTCCTCATTCCTTACCTTATCAGTCCACCTAATTTTCAACATTCGTCTATAGCACCACATCTCAAATGCTTCGATTCTCTTCTGTTCCGGTTTTCCCACAGTCCATGTTTCTCTACCATACAATGTTGTACTCCAGACGTACATCCTCAGAAATTTCTTCCTCAAATTAAGGCCGGTATTTGATATTAGTAGACTTCTCTTGACCAGAAATGCCTTTTTTGCCATAGCAGAGTCTGCTTTTGATGTCCTCCTTGCTCCGTCCGTCATTGGTTATTTTACTGCCTAGGTAGCAGAATTCCTTAACTTTATTGACTTCGTGACCATCAATCCTGATGTTAAGTTTCTCGCTGTTCTCATTTCTACTACTTCTCATTACCCTCGTCTTTCTCCGGTTTACTCTCAAACCATACTGTGTACTCATGAGACTGTTCATTCCGTTAAGCAGATCATTCAATTCTTCTTCACTTTCACTCAGGATAGCAATGTCACCAGCGAATCGTATCATTGATATCCTTTCACCTTGTATTTTAATTCCACTCCTGAACCTTTCTTTTATTTCCATCATTGCTTCCTCGATGTACAGATTGAAGAGTAGGGGCGAAAGGCTACAGCCTTGTCTTACACCCTTCTTAATACGAGCACTTTGTTCTTGATCGTCCACTCTTATTATTCCCTCTTGGTTGTTGTACATATTATATATGACCCGTCTCTCCCTATAGCTTACCCCTACTTTTTTCAGAATCTCGAACAGCTTGCACCATTTTATATTGTCGAACGTTTTTTCCAGGTCGACAAATCCTATGAAAGTGTCTTGATTTTTCTTTAGCTTTGCTTCCATTGTTAGCCGTAACGTCAGAATTGCCTCTCTCGTCCCTTTACTTTTCCTAAAGCCAAACTGATCGTCACCTAGCGCATTCTCAATTTTCTTTTCCATTCTTCTGTATATCATTCTTGTAAGCAGTTTCGATGCATGAGCTGTTAAGCTGATTGTGCGATAATTCTCGCACTTTCCAGCTCTTGCCGTCTTCGGAATTGTGTGGATGATGCTTTTCCGAAAGTCAGATGGTATACCGCCAGACTCATATATTCTACACAGCAACGTGAATAGTCGTTTTGTTGCCACTTCCCCCAATTATTTTAGAAATTCTGATGGAATGTTATCTATCCCTTCTGCCTTATTTGACCGTAAGTCCTCCAAAGCTCCTTTAAATTTTGATTCTAATACTGGATCCCCTATCTCTTCTAAATCGACTCCTGTTTCTTCTTCTATCACATCAGACAAATCTTCACCCTCATAGAGGCTTTCAATGTATTCTTTCCACCTATCAGCTCTCTCCTCTGCATTTAACAGTGGAATTCCCGTTGCACTCTTAATGTTACCACCGTTGCTTTTAATGTCTCCAAAGGTTGTTTTGACTTTCCTGTATGCTGAGTCTGTCCTTCCGACAATCATATCTTTTTCGATGTCTTCACATTTTTCCTGCAGCCATTTCGTCTTAGCTTCCATGCACTTCCTATTTATTTCATTCCTCAGCGACTTGTATTTCTGTATTCCTGGTTTTCCCGGAACATGTTTGTACTTCCTCCTTTCATAAATCAACTGAAGTATTTCTTCTGTTACCCATGGTTTCTTCACAGCTACCTTCCTTGTACCTATGTTTTCCTTCACAACTTCTGTGATGGCCCTTTTTAGAGATGTCCATTCCTCTTCAACTGTACTGCCTACTGCTCTATTCCTTATTGGTGTATCTATAGCGTTAGAGAACTTCAAACGTATCTCGTCATTCCTTAGTACTTCCGTATCCCACTTCTTTGCGTATTGAGTCTTCCTGACTAATATCTTGATCTGAGTCCATATCTGCTCCTGGGTACGCCTTACAATCCAATATCTGATTTCGGAATCTCTGTCTGACCATGATGTAATCTAATTGAAATCTTCTCGTATCTCCTGGCCTTTTCCAAGTATACCTCCTCCTCTTGTGATTCTTGAACAGGGTATTCGCTACTACTAGCTGAAACTTGTTACAGAATTCAATTAGTCTTTCTCCTCTTTCATTCCTAGTTTCTCCTAGCGTGTTATTATTACGTTAGACACACTGCATTTGACTCTTTTACTTTTATAACGAGCCTCTGGAGAAAAAAATGAGCGGGAAAATACATTTACCTATTAAGTATTGCTGTCCTTTTAACACACGTACGGGGTGTTAACAATTAAAGTGCCGCGACTTACGGAGTTCTTGTGCGGGCTGTAATTATAGTATGGCAGCGAAACTCGGTTGATATGCTAATGCGTTAATGAGAAACAGAATTGCGCTGGGAAAAATTAGTTCCAGCTTTGACCGCCAGGTTCAAATCTGGTGCTGTGAATCCAAGAAAGACGTATAGAGATGATTCCATATGTAGTGGATTAGGAACGGGATGTGAGCAGAAAAAGTTATGGGCCTGATGTCGATTTTATTACGAACCATCTCTCGTAGTAATAAATATTCCACACAGTTGCACTCTTCCATAGCAGGAATCACATGCTATACAAGGAGGTCTCGATAATGTGCAAACGTCACGGTACACTTGACAGGCCCTGTAGGTGTTTTCTCTTCAAAGATGGACGGACAGACAATGAAGGCTCTTATAAATACATCACGCAATCACATACGGCGAGTGCACAACATGCGATTTAACAGTACGTCGTCACTCCATAAAGTATTACATGGCCACATGCCATCAACTTCCACCCGTGTCAAAAACGGATTCAGGACGTTACTGCCTACTATGAGATTTCAGTTGTAAGGGTCCAGCATAGTACAGACTGCAAAACTTTCCGTACTGTTTTCCATGAGATGGACAATTCTCGTGGCACTGCACAAGCACTGCCACTATCCTGGACTCGTGCTGTATGGTCAGGTGCAGCAACAGCAACTTCGTCAGTAACTTCCACCGGGAAGGAAAGCCTCCTTATTCCAGGGGCCGCACCAAACGCAGCCGAGTTTTCGAATTGCATTATCATCTTCTTTAAGCCACTTAATGACATCGGACTTCTCCTCAAACGTTTCAGTCAGCTATAGTCCTCTAGTGCAGCACTGTAACAGTTACCATTCACATAAAACAGTTCACTAACAGTGCACGGTCTCTGTTCATCCACGGTCTCTGTTCGCGATAGCCATACTGTTCACTTACGTTATAACTTGTCAAGTGGATGCCATACCGCCATGCAAACGGTGCACAGCGTCAGATTTGCACCTGGCGGCCAAAACATGACCTGGCCATGCCAAATTCGTCAATGCCATGCAGACCTTGAGACGATGCGGGACAAAGGCACATCCTTCAATGAATTCATACTCCAAGCTCTTCGATTGTCTTCGGTTCCGACTCTCTGTGATTTATTTCAGTGCAATTCTATGGCTTTAAAACCGATAGCAATTATGTAACAATTTTGATGTGAAATGCTGTCGTAACTTTTGATACTCTGCTTCCCAAGTTTTCATTGCTACATGCAGTACACGTCTTTTGGACCATATTTTCATTGTAATCATTTATCTTGGGACTGGTTTCATCGGCCGCCACAATTTCCTGCCGTCTTTCAGTGTCTTCATTCTAAGGCATCACTTATATGCTACGTCTTCAATTTATCTCTGTATATACTCCATTCTCTGTCTTCCCCTACAGCTGATGCTCCCTATGGCTCTGAAGTTGTCTTAGTACATATCCTATCGTGCTTTCCCTTCTGCTAACCTTTTTTATAACTTTCTTTATTACGTGATACTGCGAAGGAACTCATTTGTTACCTTATCAATTGCTCTGAGCTAACACACTTGTGATGTGAACTACAAGCTTCCTACGAATTCTTGAATGGGTAAGAACTTTTTTGGTCTTATATAGTTGATGTCGTGACCTAGTTCGCCATGCCGCAGCTGCACATTTGCAGTCCAACCGGAAATAAAACGAACCCGTCTTAATATTCATGCAATTAATATCCTTTCTATTAAGTCCAATTTTTCAATAGCTCATCCTTTTCGCTAACAATAAATAGAAGCATAAATGTTTGGGGCGTTGAATGCTGAATTCTGTTCGTGGGTAAAAAGATAGCGATTTTATGAAACAAAGAACGTCGCAGTAAATCGATGCTCAAAGAGTTTGTTGCAATTTGTTTTTTCATATAGGTATATAAAGATATTTTTTCCGATATGCCGTTCCAGAGTACACAAGCGTTAAATAACTGCCTCTGCTAACTTTCACACTGAAAATTCCTTTAATTATGTCAATCGTCAATGATCAAACCGAGTACGAAACACGATCGGAGATAACACGCACACCACTAATCGTAGGTGAGCGTACACAGAGTTCACTTCACTATTTGTCGCTGACAGATTAAATTAAGTGCATTAAACTTGTAGTGTTTACAGCTAGGTTCTATAAAACCCTTTTCAAGTTAAATGCCGGTAATAGATTAACCTGAAGCGCTCGGCCCAAAATTCCCGGTGAATCGAATTTGAAAGTTAATTCTCGTGGTTGCCCTTGAAATGGCAAACGACTATTAACTAGGTTCGACAGTTCCTAACATTTTACAGGAAGTCCAATACGCGATTTAACACTGATATGCCATACAATCTTCCAAGTTCATTCAGTAATCGTGATCAGAGATATTGTTACTTCAGATCAAACTCAATTAAAACTTCTAACGCCCGTATCATTCATTTAAAACTTTCCTGGATTTCATCTGGGCTATAGCAAATTGCATGAAATTGGATAACAAATCATCCTTTGAATATACTTCCTAAATATTATATAATTCTGACTTAAATTAAGAATAGCTTCTGAGCTGTCTAAATACTTAATATTGTTTGTTGGATAACAAGAATCACCATTACACACACGTACATATCAGACCACAAATTTTTATGTTTACGGTCTGGTATCAGATAGAGTAGTGAATACAAACTCATTGTATTAGCAAGACATTTTAATTATCGATGCATAGATCTCGATAATATGTTCCAGATCGGCTGCCGGCCGCTAGCCGTTGGCTGGGCTCGAATAGTAATCGGTATACTCGCTGCGGCGTCGTCAGCACAGCGCTGGAACTTATCGCCTGTACTCGATCGTACAATGGTTCTAAAGGCTATGAGCACTATTGGACTTAACATAGACTAGAACTTAGAACTACTTAAACCTAACTAACCTGAGGACATCACACAACACCCATGCCGGAGGCAGGATTCGAACCTGCGACCGTAGCGGTCGCGCGGTTCCAGACTGTAGCGCCTAGAACCGCTCGGCCACCCCAGCCGGCCGATCGTAGAACATCAAACAAATAAACATAGCATGTGTAATACAACAGTTCATTTAAAAGCCTGGTGCCGCTCAACGGAACATATCAGTGTTTACCACGATCATCGTATGAACACTACACAGTCCACTTAATTTTCAAAACAGCTGTTGAATGCCTGTCTCAAATTCTTCGACTCTCTTCTTTTACCACTACTAAATGTATATTGCTGCGAAAGTATTGTTTTACCATCCGATTCTCGCCATTCTCTGAGTACCATAACATGGCACTGGCGTGTATTATCGACGTCGGCCAAGACGGAGTGGAATCCACGGTGTCTCACGGCGGCCGCCACGAGGATGTCCCGGGGTTTCGCGTTACCATTGCGGCGGCGCCCATCGATTGGCTCTTGGCGCGGTCGTCTCGCTACCCTAATCTGTAGCGGGCCCCCGTCAGAAGGTGTTTGGTTTCCGTTAGGCGCGGCGGTAAGTCGGCTCTCCGCTCCCAGCTCCCAGGGGAAATTATTAGAAGCGAGCGGAGGGGCAGCCGTCCTCAGGGTTCATGTACCCTTAGGGCGCGCGACCGACCACGCCCCGCCCGCTTCTGTCACGGGGGGCTGGCCGCAGGGATGGGAAGGTGGACGCCTTAGACGACTCACTCCGTCGACGATCTTCTCTGCGTCATTGTGGGGCTGAAACGTTCTGTATCGTCCTGGACCACCATTCACATTCTGACTGCCATCCTGATACCAGTTGCAGGTACATTAGCATGTTTTTACTATCGTTGAAACGTACAAAGTAGCGATAAATATTCATGTACTCTTGTACAGTGCAGGAGCGGACGTCATGCTGCTGAGCACAACGTCAGTTTAATATATGTTCAAGTGTGTGTGAAATCTTATGGGACTTAACTGCTAAGGACATCAGTCCCTAAGGTTACACACTACTTAACCTAAACTATCCTAAGGACAAACACACACACCCATGCCGGAGGGTGGACTCGAACCTCCGCCGGGACCAGCCGCACAGTCCATGATTGCAGCGCCTTATACCATCAGTTTAATAGGAAACTTTAGCCATCTGATGATAGGCATGATAGCTCGAAACCGGTTATAGCATTGAAATAAACCAAGTTAAAATATTTGTTTCTGGTTGCGTTATTCATCAACAATCACTAACGGCCGCGAAATTTACGAGATTGGAAATAGGTAAAATAACATAAAAAATTAATATTCCTCGACTTAACGTAAATTCGACCCATTCTTAGTGGATTCTGTAAAGCGTAGAACAAGTGTGATATACAATCATGTTATTGTTGTTCGAAGACTGATTTTATGCAACTGTCCACATTAGTCTGTCTTGTGGAATATCTTTCACAACTACAACACATTCCATCCATTTCAGGTTCCTTACCAGATTTTACCCTAGGTCTCCTTTTACAATACTTATCATCCCAGCTTTGCTCAAATGCTTTAAAGCCTCACTATGCTTTCTACCATCTCTCAGTCAAGCTCTAACCTAAACTCTCTCCCCATATGGCGCAATTTATTGAGTGCCAGATCAATCCATTTAATCTCTAGATACCGCAGACAGAATTCATTGGTTCAAATGGCTCTGATCACTAACATCTCAGGTCACCAGTCCCCTAGAACTTAGAGCTACTTAAACCTAACTAACCTAAAGACGTCACACACATCCATGCCGGAGGCAGGATTCGAACCTGCGACCGTAGTGGTCTAGCGGTTCCAGACTGAAGCGGCCGGCTTGTGGCTACAATGCGGAGGAAAGGACATCTGAGGTCATCAGCCACCTTCTCCCGACTCTCTTCAGTTCAAGAAGACGATGAAAGGTAATGCCTGTCACTGGTCATTTTCTGGATGAACACTGAACACTTCGTGCTTTACTAAATGTCAAAATTTTTAAGTACCACTAAATGTATAGTTTGTCGACACATGGTCCATCTTCAACGACAGCTTATTAATCGTTTTAGACATCATTTGTAAAACCACTGGAAAGTACTTGACATATTCACTGTTTGATAATAAAATATGCCAGACGTCATGATAGCAGTCGTGGCTTTTATCTACATCTACATTTATACTCCGCAAGCCACCCAACGGTGTGTGGCGGAGGGCACTTTACGTGCCACTGTCATTACCTCCCTTTCCTGTTCCAGTCGCGTATGGTTCGCGGGAAGAACGACTGTCTGAAAGCCTCCGTGCGCGCTCTAATCCCTCTAATTTTACATTCGTGATCTCCTCGGGAGGTATAAGTAGGGGGAAGCAATATATTCGGTACCTCATCCAGAAA
Organism: Schistocerca serialis cubense; assembly: GCF_023864345.2. NCBI lineage: Eukaryota > Metazoa > Arthropoda > Insecta > Orthoptera > Acrididae > Schistocerca > Schistocerca serialis. The sequence goes on from NC_064643.1 coordinate 192,647,248, forward strand.
CGCACCCTCTCGAAATCTGGCGAGCGAGCTGCACCGCGATGCAGAGCGCCTCTCTTGCAGAGTCTGCCACTTGAGTTTGTTAAACATCTCCGTAACGCTATCACGGTTACCAAATAACCCTGCGACGAAACGTGCCGCTCTTCTTTGGATCTTCTCTCTCTCCTCCGTCAACCCGATCTGGTACGGATCCCACACTGATGAGCAATACTCAAGTATAGGTCGAACGAGTGTTTTGTAAGCCACCTCCTTTGTTGATGGACTACATATTCTAAGGACTCTCCCAATGAATCTCAACCTGGTACCCGCCTTACTAACAATTAATTTTATATGATCATTCCACTTCAAATCGTTCCGCACGCATACTCCCAGATATTTTACACAAGTAACTGCTACCAGTGTTTGTTCCGCTATCATATAATCATTCAATAAAGGATCCTTCTTTCTATGTATTCGCAATACATTACATTTGTCTATGCAAGTAAATTATGTTAATTGTTGCAGACGACAGATCTGCTGCATGGTCCCCAATAAACTGATGTAAACCACTGTAGAAATAAACAGGTCTATGTACTTATAAAACAATAGGAGACCTTACTTTTGGGATTACCCTCGTAGTTCGTCAACATGTCGAGCTAGGTATTCTCTGTTACTGGCGCGCATGTGGCATGTGACTCAGCGCTGTTCATGTAATGGTGAGACACGCATGTTGGAGAGTGTCTCTATCGACTGCGTACCTACCTAACAACATAAAATGTCGAGTTCTTTCGTTATAAGGGTCTGTTTATATATTCCACTAGTCCGGACACCCTGTACGGCTGTGACCTTGTGTTGTGATCGCTCTGCACTGATCCCTGAGTATATGTGTGAAGACATGTGGAGGAGGAAGGCGCAGGCAATGAGGTATAGGAATAGCCAGGATGCGGGGCACACTGCCAGCCCCGTGTGAGGCGTGGGGAGCGGCTGCGGAGGGACGAAGGAGGGGGTTGGAGGTGGAGGATAGCTGGCTGGTTGCAGCTACCGGCACCGCCAGCGCGATAAGGCGCCGGCTGCGGCTAACGCAAGTTGCCAACTGCCATAACCCATTAGCGAGATAACGCGGCCGCCGAGCCGAGCCGAGCCGAGCCGCGGCGTCGACGTCGGCGTCGGTGGCGTCGCGGCGCCTCCACTCCACTCCGCTCAGCACGGAAGGGTCGGGAGAGAGGGGAGGAGGGGAGCCGGACGCGCTAGCGCGCCAGAGTGCTGCGAATCACGGGGGCGGCGGCGCGCACTTCGGCGCCGTGTGAGTGGGCCGGTGTTTGTGCTTTCGCGAGCGCGCCGCCCCGAGGGCGCTCGTTAAATTACCGCGCAATTAGCCGCAGTCGGAGTGCACCGCGGTAAAAGCCGGGACCCGGCCTCAGAGGCGAGCCGGGGCCGACAGCTGAGCGGCGTCTCTATACCACAGCCCTGTGCGGGAGCAGAGGGAGAAAGCCGCCTCCATCCAAAAACAAGAAAGCCCGTCGTAAAATGCGTTTTCCTCCAAGCTAATCTAATACGCATCCCGCCAAGGCCGCCATGTATGAAAGAATATGATGACAACAGGTGTGGGTTATCTCATTTAGCCCGGTGTAGTGCAGCAGCTCGACGTGGCACGGGCTTAATAAGACGTTGGAAGTCAACTGCAGAAATACTGATTCATTCTCCATTTAGAGCCGTCCATAATTGCATTGGTGTAGCCTGTGCAGGATTTTGTGCACTAACTGAGGCTCGATTATGTCCAGTAAAAGTTCGATGGATGTTGGGCGCTGTGGGTGGACACATCATGCGCTCGAATTGATCAAAATATTCATCAAACCAATCGTGAACAATTGTGGGCTGGTGACACGGTGCACTGTCATTCATAAAAATTCCATCGTTTTTTGGGAACATGATGACCGTGAATGGCTGCAAATGGTCTCCAAGTACCCGAGCATAAGCATTTACACTCAATGATCGGTTCAGTTGGACCAGAGAACCCAATCCATACCACGTAAACACAGCCCACACCATTATGGAGCCACCCCCAGCTTGCACAGTGCCTTCTTGACAACTTGAGTCCATGGCTTTGTGGAGTCTGTGCCACACTCGAACCCTACCAGCAGCTCTTACTAACCAAACTCAGGACTCATCTGACCAGGCTGCGGTTTCCCAGAAGTCTAGGATCCAACTAATATCGTCCCCGCGGTATGGTAAGGCATCACTCATGTGCTGGCCTTCAAAAGCTCGCCAGCGCGAACGTCAGTATCTGAGGACCCCGAGCGGTGGCGCCATCGCGGCAGTAGAGGCAAATCAGGCTCCGCACCTCCCCTCTCTGGGAATACAGCACAGCGACAGCACCTCCTCGGGCGCTGACATAAAGGACGCCGAAGATAGCGCTCGGAGGCCAATTCGTCAGCGCAGATCGGCACCTCAACTTGACTGCTCAGCTTCACGGGACAGCGGCTGACGAAGTCAAAGTTAGTTTTGTCTGCAAGAACCAGTGAAGCTAAAAGTCACTGTTGACTTGACAAGACTTTACTCAGAGATTGGAAACACTTGTTAAGGGGGGTACGACGTCAAACGGGTCGTCTTGGAGCAGGAGAGATACCACAGGGCATTTTAATTCCCACTGTCTACACTTTTACGAATAAATTCATAAAACTTTGTCAGCATGACCAGGAAGGATTCAGGATTCACACTCATAGCAGTGGAAGCTCAAAAACATTAAAAAATAATTTTTATTACATGTGAATTTACATCATTTTTTCCACTTACTATTGGCTGCGTTTGTTGCTACATGAACACGTTCCTTCATAAGTAAGAGAGATTCTTCGATGAATTTTGCACAGCATACAAAGCATACTTACAGCTGTATGAAACTCTAGAAATTATTTAATTTATGAAAAAAATGAATGTGCTGCTACATTTTAAACTTCGTGTTTAGAAAAAACTCAAATTTTGTAGTTAATTATCTCAATTATTACCACAATTTCCAATACATTTGGAAAATTCTAGAGTTTCATACACCTGCAAGTATGGTTTGTATGCTGTGCAAAATTCATCGAAGAATCTCCCTTACTTATGAAGAAAAGTGTACCTATAGCAACAAATGAGGCCAATGGTAAGTGAAAAAATGTAAACTTTTAAAAGTAAAATAAAATTATTTTCTTATATTTTTGAACTCCCACTGTTATGAGTGTAAATCCTGAATCCTTTCTGGCCATTCTGACAAAGTTTTATGAATTTACTCGTAAAAGTATATACAGTGGAAATTAAAATGTCCTCTGGTACATCTCCCGCTCCAAATCGTCCCGTTTGACGTCCTACTCTCTTTAAGTTCTACATGACTGCTTCTCAAAAGGTACCTAATTGTGTTTATTAAATTATAACACTGTCTACTGATATTCTGTAGTGTACGTAGCTACCACGATTGGTCTCCTGCTGTCATGTCTACGAATTAGTGTTGTGGCCAACCGAGATACAACAGTCACGAGCCCAGGAGAAGCGCTGCAGGCGGTGTCGTGCTGTTAACAAAGGCAGTCGCGCCGGTCGTCTGCTTCCGTAGTCCATTAACGCCACATGTCGTAGCGTTGTCCTAACGGATAATTTCGCCGTCCGTCCCTTATCGATTTCTGCTGTTATTTCATGCAGTGCTGCTTGTCTGTTACTACTGACAACCCTATGCAAATGACACTACTCTCGGTCGTTAAGTGACGGTCTTCGGCGTCTGCGTTGCATGTTGTGAGCCTAACTGCCTGAGATTTTGTATTTTCTAGTCACACTCTGATATCAGAATATTGAAATGTGTGAAGTGGAATGTGCTATGCGCTTAGCTCCAATTACTATTCTGTTAATTCACGGTGTGTGGCCACAACCACGTCGGCAATATTTTCGCGTTAATCGCCTAAGTACAATGACAGCTTCGCCAATGCATTGCTCTTTTATACTTTGTTTCGGGATACTAACACCATCTGTACTTGTGCATATCGCTAAACTCCGTCACCTCAGTGTGTATGACAACAAACACTTCGAACCGCAGAAAAATGTACTTGGTGCTTGGAATGTGAATTGCTTACCCCTGAAGCAGTATTAAGTTCCATCCACATGCAAAATGTAGCGTTTTAACAGGACATATATCTTAATTGTCACCTATTCAACGTCAAAGACCGGAACTTCGGTAACGGCAAGAAACGAAATATCAGTGCAGTGAGATGTCACGATCAACAATTAATACAAAAAGTAATGTTCTCGGCCAATTTCAGTTGGAAAAGAATGTGGTATTTATTGTGGGACATCGTGGAATATTCGAACTTGAAGCCCTACAGTTTAATGAAGTTCCGATACGCGTCTGCGCTATAAGTAGCCTTCAAGCTGGCGTCTGTAACGGACGTCTGTTCCAAGGAAACAGCTGTCACTGAGTTTCTTTTGGCGTAGTGCTAGCGCATCGCAGGTATTCGAAAGCACTTGCAGAGTGTCCAGGCAAACCTGGTAGTGAACAAAAGCGCGACGAGTCGTTGGGCGAGACGCCTATCATCATCCAAAGAAAGTCGCGCAATGCTGCTCAGTCTCCTGCATGCCGGCCGACCGCAATACAGCTATGACTCCTGCAATGTAGGAACGTGCGGACGTTCTCATTCGAAGTAATCGACGGATCACCTTGCTGCTCAGCTGCACTCTCTGTTGTTAGTGCTGACAGGCTCGTTCACCAGTTGTGGTACACAAAGGTGTGAAACCGCTGGGTCCTCACCACCTAACAGAGGACCTTCAAGAGGATGAACTCCGCGGGAAGCGACACGGTGACGATGGGGAGGTTACTGTTGCAGCAAGACGTTGTTTCAGACGTTGACAAGCACAAAGGCCATGCCAGGACGGTGGTGTAAGACAGTCGCATTGAACGGAGATTAGATTGCAAAATAGGATTTTGTAGCCAAAAGAGTGTGGAATAAAATAGTGTATTGTGATTCTGAATAAAACTAATATACTTTCAGAAAAAGAGGGCTGCATCACTTACCAAACGTCCACCGAATTGCCAACGTTCTGATGTGCACTTCTTTAGACAATATAAGCTATACTTGAGAAGGGCAGTTAATTTTGTAACAGCACAATATAAAAAATCACAATTAAGCTACATGATCGTCATTTTATCAGCAGAACTCACTCTGTGCTATACAATCAAATTTCTGCAAGAAAGCACAGGCATGTGTTACAATATGTTTGAGAAAATGTAGATTACGACAGTGAAATAGCAGTGTTGTAGTTTCAAAATGTAATTAGTGCGGGTTTTGATGCTGAACTGCTTGAAGGCAAAAGTAAAGTTCAATGTACAAAAAGTGCCTCTAGTAAGAAATGCATATTGTTTTGGTCCGCAGCTCGTGGTCGTGCGGTAGTGTTATCGCTTCCCACGCCCGGGTTCCCGGGTTCGATTCCTCGCGGGGTCAGGGATTTTCTCTGCCTCGTGATGACTGGGTGTTGTGTGATGTCCTTAGGTTAGTTAGGTTTAAGTAGTTCTAAGTTCTAGGGGACTGATGACTATAGCTGTGAAGTCCCATAGTGCTCAGAGCCATTTGAACCATATTGTTTTGTTTCTAGGTCATCTGATCACTTCATTGAAATCCCACACCTAAAATTTTAAGACTGAATAGCTGTGCAACACTACCACTTCAGTAGAAAATATTTGTTGTTCAGATAGCGGGTTAACTTCAAGAATTCATCATACTGAACAAATATATGTTTTCTGGCCTATTATATCGATATTTTGTTTCTTCGTGGTACAAAGCTTCCTCTCTTAGACTACAATACTTGAGAATTCAAATACGTGCATTTTTGCATGCGAATGTCTCATACAACACCTTTGGAATGAGCAATTTATACTGTTAGCATACTATCTTGCGTTTCTGTGCGTTTGAGGGTGCGTTTTGCCCTTGGTCGTATTTGGATAAAGGAATACGTGAATATCGGCAAGCAGAAAAACTTCATTATTTATTCAAAGGCGAGCAATCATCAGGTGGGTTTAAACTCTGATACTGTATCGGTAGATAGATAGATAGAGAGAGAGAGAGAGAGAGAGAGAGAGAGAGAGAGAGAGAGAGTGAGAGAGAGAGAGCCGTTGTTATTACCAGCCCAGAGCATAAATAATCGAAATGAGAATTATATCAATAACTTAAGCTGCTAACGGGCTTTTGTATATATGAAGAGGGACATGTGAAAATGTATGCCCCGACTGGGACTCCAACCTGGGATCTCCTGCTTACCTGGCAGACGCTCTATCCATCTGAGTCGCCGAGGGCACAGAGGATAGCACGACTGCAGGGACTATCTCGCGTACGCCTCCCGCGAGACCCACATTCTCACCTTGTATGTCCACACACTACATTCATAGTGTCCCACCCCAACACACTCATTACTCGTGGAAGACACTCTTACCAGGTCCTGTAAGAGTTCGGGGAATATGTGTGCATCCGCACAGAAGGCGAAGGTCATGGTTGGTATTGCCAGAACTATATACTTATATGGATATGGATATGATGTCTGTTCTTTCGGACATGTCCGAAAGAACAGACCTTACGAATGTAGTGTATGGACATAAAAGGTGAGAATGTGGGTCTCACGGGGAGCGTGCAAGGGATAAATCGCTGCAGTCGCGTTAACCTCAGTGCCCTCGGTGGCTCAGATGGCTAGAGCGTCTGCCATGTAAAGCAGGAGATCCTGGGTTCGAGTCCCGGTCGGGGCACTCATATCCACCTGTCCCCGTTGATATATAAGGCCTGTTAGCAGCTGAAGGTATTAATACAATTCTAATTTCGTTCTAGACGACTGCAGGTCATCAATGGTGTCTGTTCTTTCGTACATGTCAGAAAGAACAGACACCATATCCATATAAGCATAAATAATGTCTGCCCCAAGCAGCATAACCGTGCACCGTGTAAAGCTGAAGATCGCGTAAAGCTATTAAACTGCGTGAATGTTGATTGGTGGGATTCACCCGCTGCTCAAAATATCCTCAGACATTTCTGATCCGTTAAAGATCTGTTTATTAACAGCCCAATCGAGATCTTAACTATAAAAGGAAATCGTTTTTCTTTTAACATCTCAAGTCTCCAACGTTTGTGGATCTGCAATCTGCTCCCCACTCTTCATTTCTAGTTTATGGATAAGCTTTTAACGTAAATGTTACTACATGTTAGGTGACATATGTGACCCTACCCTCACCCCCATCTCCCAATCCGAAAATTTAAACAGTCGAGCTCCCATATCAAAAAGAGCTTCAAATGTATGATTACATTACAAATGAATAAATTTGTTACGCTAGCTTTTTATGAACCTCGATGTTTATGACATCTCATGGAAGGTAACTGCGAACAAACCTTGGGTAACAGAGGAAATACTTAAACTGATCGATAGAGGAAGTAAGAATAAAAAAAATGGTTCAAATGGCTCAGAGCACTATGGGACTCAACTGCTGTGGTCATAAGTCCCCTAGAACTTAGAACTACTTAAACCTAACTAATCTAAGGACATCACACACATCCATGCCCGAGGCAGGATTCGAACCTGCGACCGTAGCGGTCGTGCGGTTCCAGACTGTAGCGACTTTAACCGCTCGGCCACTCCGGCCGGCTAAGTAAGAATAAAATATTCCGAGAAGGACAGGAATACAGCAATAAAAATCCCTTAAGAATGAAATAAATATATAGCGCAAGGTAACCAAGAAAACTGGCTGCAGGAAAGACGGGAGTGCCCCGAGGGGTAGCCGTGCGGTCTGAGGCGTCTTGTCACGAACCGCGCGGCTTCCCCCGTCGGAGGTTCGAGTCCTCCCTTGGGCATGGATGTGTGTGTCGTCCCTATTGTAAGTCAGTTTCTTAGCTTAAGTAGTGTTTAAGCTTAGGGACCGACGACCTCAGCAGTTTGGTCCCATAAGACCTTACCACAAATTTCCAAAGATGGGAGTAAATCGAAAAAGAAATGATCGTCGGGAGAACTAATTCAGCATGTGGAAGTGTACCGTCAGAGTTTCGGTAAAATATCCACGCAGTTCCGAAGATAGAAAGGGCAGGTAAGTTCTGGAACTATCACGCAATCATCTTAATAGCTCATGCATCATGGAAAGGTTAATGTACAGAAGAATGGGAATGAAAATAGAGTATCTGTTTGATGACGATCAGTTTGGCTTTAAGAAAGGTAAAGGCAGGAGAGAGGAAGTCCAGACGTTGCGCTTGATCCTGGAAGTAAGGCTGAAGAAAAATCAAGACAATTTCGTTGGGTATGCATTCCACAATGTAAAGTGGTGGGAGATGTTAGACATTCTTAGAAAAATATCAGTAAACTGTAGGGAAAGACTGGTAATATGCAACATGCACAACAACGAAGAGGGAAGAATAGTATTAGGAGACCAAGAGCAAAGTGCTTGGTTAAGGAGTGTGTAAGAGTGAGATGCATTCCTCCGTACGCATTGTTGAAACTATACATAGAAGAAACAGTGGGATGAAACCTAAGGGTGAAAGGATGTCACTTAAGAGTTTCCCTGATTACATTGTTAAGTGCTGCGAATGTGAATAAGAATTGCAGGATCTGCTGACTGGAATGATTAGCCTTATGAGTAAAGAATATGGATTGAGAGTAAACCTGAAAAAGAAAAAGGTACTGAGACGTAGCAGAAATGAGACCAGCGAGGAACGTAACATCAGAATTGGCTGTCACGAAGTAGAAGAAGTTCATGAATCCTGCTACCCTGGAAGCAAAATTCCCATGACGAACGAAGCAAGGAGGGCATATAAAGCAAACTAGCATAGGCAAAGAGGGCATTCCTGGGCTGTAGAAGAGTACTGCTATCAGACATAGGAATTAATTCGAAGAAGAAATTTATGAGAATGTACGTTTGGAATACAGCATCATATGGTAGTGAAATATGGAATGTGGGAAAAACAGAACAGAAGAGAATGGAAGCAACTGAGACGCGGTGCTACAGACGAATGTTGAAAATTAGGTGGACTGATAAGGTAAGGGATGAGAAGGTTCTGCGAAAATCGGAGGGGACATGACTTCATTAGTACAAGAGGGAGCTGTAGAGCGCAAAACCTTTGTAGGAAGACAGAGACTAGAATACGTCCAGCAAATAATTGAAGACGTAGGTTGCAAATTTCAGCTGTGATACCACAAAAGAATATAGAAAATTAAGTGGACTGATAAGATAAGAAATGCGGAGGCTTTCCGCTCAACTGGCGAGGTAAGATAGGTATGGAAAACACCGACAGGAAGAAGGGATAAGACGACAGGACATGTGCTAAGGCATGAGGGAATAACTTCCTTAGTACGACAGGATAAACAGGCAGAATCTGAAAAAACGGAAGGAAAAAGAAATAATAATAATAGTTATTATTATTATTATTATTATATTTGAACTTAGTGGCGTACAGTGATGTAGTCTAGGAGGTACACTGCCTAGTTTACGTGGGTACTGTCTACAAAATGTATTGCGAAAATAGTTGTAAAAAAGTAATAAATCAAAACGTCCTGCCTGGTGATGAATTTTTACTGGCTGAACAGCGAAAACACTGTTAAGATTTTTCCCATTCATAATTTTGTGGAATTCGCAGCTAGAAAAGTTCAAAAGGTTTGAAGTGAGCCGCGTGGGATTAGCAGAGCGGTCTACGGACGTTGCAGTCATGGACTGTGCGGCCGGGCCCAGCGGAGGTTCGAGTCCTCCCTCGGGCATGGGTGTGTGTGTGTGTGTGTGTGTGTGTGTGTGTGTGTGTGTGTGTTTGTCCTTAGGATAATTTAGGTTAAGTAGTGTGTAAGCTTAGCGACTGATGACCTTAGCAGTTAAGTCCCATAAGATTTCACACACATTTGAGTATTTTTGTTTCAAGTTTTGTGTTAAGTTTGCTGAAAGGCAGCATGCTCTATCGTTCTCAGATTCTGGATGAATTTAGTCTGAGTAATATGCGCGCCGTAATTACGGTGCCTCCAGGGATATACACAGTTTCTTACTTTCGGACTTGCTTCATTGTGTTAATCCTTTGACCTCATAATGAGTGAACTTTGATAGTATTTCAACTATTTAAATTCGGTCATAAATTGAATCAAATGTTGTACATCAAAGTCTTATAGTGGCTGGAAGCTGCTGGATGGGACTGGGTGACTAACTTGTGAATGACTGGTCGATCGTTCCAGCTATGTAGTAGTACAAATACGTTCGAAATCGTATAAGTGACATTACATTTTTTTTATGAAATCACCACAATATTAAGCAAAAACTGATGGAAAAATCGAGCGCACTTCTCGTACGTTTATAATTTTAAACCATCTTGAAACTTTTCTAGCTGTGAGCCCCCCTAAATTATTAATAGTAAAAGGTTGCTTCCTTTGCTCACTTTTGCTGTTCAGGCAGTAAAAATGCAGTCTGGTATATGAATTTTTAATTGATTACTCCTCTACAGTTTTATACGCAACACATTTCGCAGATTGCTTCCACGCATATCAATGATGTACCAGAATGTACCACTTCCTACGACTGCTTCCAGATGAAGTCGAATTAATAATATTTTTGGTTTTTCACTTTTCATCAGTGACGAGTGAAACAGTGATGTCAGCACAGATATACTAGCTCAGTGAGTGCTTGGTCAACATTAAAAGACGTATTAACGGAGAAAGTAACAGTGCGAACGCTACATCAGAACCACAAATCGTAACGTTCTGTGTTATGTACAAGCCGTGTAAGGATGAGGGAAGGAATTACAGTGTGCGGTAGACTGCTTGTTGTCTGAGTGTCTGTCGGACCCGGAACGTAACCGTTATACCTGTGGACCCGACTTTTGTTGTCTTGGAAGGTGGTAGTATTCACACCATGCTGATCATGAAAAGGTAGAACCGCGGGCAACTTTTGATCATCGAGCATGTTGAAATAAACACCCCGGTTTATGTTCGTGATAGCTTGAACGTTACACATTCCTGTCTAGTTCAGTGTGTTGTTCGTAAGAGTTGGCATCAGTATAGAGGATTTAACTGGTATAAGTGCAGAGATTTTTGTTAGTGACTGGGGAAAGAGTATCGAACCACATTACGTGAGTATTTACTTCATGCCGGCCGCTGTGGCCGAGTGGTTCTAGGCGCTTCCAATCCTGCCTCTGGCATAGGTGTGTGTGATGTACTTAGGTTCATTAGGTTAAAGTAGTTCTAAGGCTAGGGGACTGATGACCTCAGATGTTCGGTCCGATAGTGCTCAGAGCCATTTACTTCATTAGCAGAATAATCAGTATAGCTATTAGAAGTAGTATGCTGTTAGGCAGGTTAGTACCTACTAGTACACGTGGCAAGAGGAAGCTATTAATGCTTACCTTCCTCTGGGCAACAGGTTAGGTGTTGAAGTTTGGATGTGTGACCCCGAAACGTATAAGGTATACAGAGAGTTATAGTCTATTTAGTGGTGCAGTTACAGCCATGCAGAAAAGGTAGTAAATTCTGCGATGTGTTTACTGAAAGACTGTTAATAGTAGAGAAAAAACAACTGTCATACTGAAGTGGATACATTTCACGCACTAATGATTGCAATATATGCTCTTATACCCCCAACAGACTTCATGTCTCTTCACATATTCCATACTGTTATACAATTTGTCTAAACGTGGTATTCATTGTACATGGTGATGCATGCCACACGTCTGTAATGGTATGGTTTCAGAGGTAAAGAGATCAGTGAAATGACACTATTTTTCCTGACATAAAGCTCCACATCTTCTTCCTGTCACAGAAGTGTCTCCATATGGAGAGTACTGTAATTACATATGGATACGACAGATAAATTACGCAACTACATAGATCTTACAATTATCAAATATTGATCGAAACTCCTCATATAAAAACAAATAAAAAATAAAAGTGCAACTGAGATGCTAACTGAAAGTAGAATCTCTCGTGACGAACATGTTAATAATAGTGCGTTCCGTATTTGTAAAAAAATCAGAAGTTCCTCTTGCAGAGATTAGTTTCCAGAATTCATTGAGTCGGTACTGTCCGTACACAACCGCCCTTAATTGAAAATTACAATGGGATGGCAAGTGGTTCTAGGCGCTACAGTCTGGAACCGAGCGACCGCTACGGTGGCAGTTACGAATCCTGCCTCGGGCATGGATGTGTGTGACGTCTTTAGGTTAGATAGGTTTAAGTTGTTGTAAGTTCTAGGGGACTGATGACCTCAGAAGTTAAGTCCCATAGTGCTCAGAGCCATTTGAACCATTTTGAACAACGGGGTGCTCTCCTGCTACCGAGAGAAAGGTGAAAAGTTGTTACCCTGGTAATAAATTTCACCAAAGTTTTAGTTACATTGTGGATTTTCTTCACCTGCAAAATTAAATGCGAATCTGCTAACCCACTGTAATCGTACACTACGTGGAACTGCATTGTTTTGTCGTGACATAGAGATGGCGAAGAGTCCAATGAAATCTTTATGTTCTTCGAATGTTTGTTACAATATCACTCATTTTACTTATATACTTCACAGTGCTTAATTCTGTGTGCATCCAATTAGTACATGGACCAATTTGCACAAAAGAAGTTAGGGGCAACTACCCACAACGTAAAAATGTATTTTCTCAAAAGGTATAAAAAAAGAGTTCTACTACGTATCAATCTATACTCTTTTAAAAAGTTTACAGTCACAGTTTTACTGAGTCATATTTATTAGTTACCTTTACAAGACAATAAGTATAATTACTTAAAGAAGAATGGAACGATAGGAGATGGCGAAAGGGAAGATCAATGCGGCTTCAGATCAAATGAAGGAACACGCGAGGCAGTACTGACTATACCACTTCTCTTAGAAGATAGATTGACAAAAAGTAACTCTAAATTTATAGAATTTGAAATTTTAGGTACATCTTTTAGCAATGGTATACGCTCTTCGAAATTCTGAAGGTATCATGTATAAAATAGGAGGAATGAAAGGCTATATACAACTTGACCAGAAAGACGAGCGCAGTTCTAGGATAGGATGAAAAGCGGAGCAGAATTTGATTCGGGGATGATACCGGGTTGTAGCCTAGCCCCGGTGTTATTCAATCTTTACATTAGCTAGTAAAGGAAATGAAGAACTTTTTGGAACTATGATTAAAGCTCAGGGAGAAATAAAAATATGAAGTTAGCTGTAAAAATAATAATTTTGACAGAGATGTCCAAGGAGATGAAACGGAATGAATAGCGTCTTGAAAAGAGGTTATAGACGTCAACAAAAGGAAAACAATAATGGAATGTAGTTATGTTAAGGAATGCTATGATGAGACACTTTGATTTGTAAATGAAACGCTAAAGCAGTGAAATAAATAAATTACGATGGGAGAATAATTTATACTGTTATATAAATGCTAATAGTAGTTTGACGTTGTTACCAAAAATCTCGAAAAGTTCTTGACCCATCTAATTAAAATTTTAGCACGATACTCTAATAACCTTTCAGAGGGGCAGAGGCTGCGTAGTTTTTAAATATATATGCTACATAAACGAGTATGTAATAGATAAAGAGTCAAATTGTTACCAAAAGACTAGGAAAGCTATTGACCATTTTAAGTATTTGCACAGACCTATACCATACATTGAAACAGACTTTAGCTATATATTTTTCAAATATAAAGAATTTATAAACATTGTAGAAGGAGAAGCTGAGTAGCACCGTGGTGTAGTGGTTATGATACCAAACTGTTGCATAGAGTAAGATTTTCACTCTTCAGCGGAGTGTGCGCTGATATGAAACTTCCTGGCAGATTAAAACTGTGTGCCCGACCGAGACTCGAACTAGGGACCTTTGCCTAGGCAAAGGTCCCGAGTTCGAGTCTCGGTCGGGCACACAGTTTTAATCTGCCAGGAAGTTTCATGTTGCATAGAGTGTTGTGAATTCGAAACTCACCTGTACTGTACAGTTTTAATTTCTGTATTCGGTTCGAGTACATTCTTAAAGTATCCACAAATATCAGGAATCATTGTACTGGAATGTTCTATAGCTGTATATATATTCTATGTGTCCTGGCCGCAGGCAGTTCGCTCCTCGTTCTTGTATGTGCAAGTGCTGAATAAACCTTCCTTAACTGAAGTTAGTATTCGTCATTCATCTAATTACACCTTCTTCTGCGTGACTATATATATATATATATATATATATATATATATATATATATATATATATATATATATATATATAGGGTGGTCATTTGATAGTGACCGGGCCAAATATCTCACGAATAAGCATCAAACGAAAAAACTACAAAGAAAGAACGTACTCGTCTAGCTTGAGGGGGGAACCCAGATGGCGCTATGATTAGCCCAGTAGATGGCGCTGCCGTAGGACTAACGGATATGAGCTGCGTTTTTTAAAATAGGAACCCCCATTTGTATTAAATTTTCGTGTAATATGAATGTTTTAGTTGGACCACTTTTTTCGTTTTTTGATAGATGGCGCAGTAATAGTCACATACATATGGCTCACAATTTTAGACGAACAGCTGGTAACAGGTAGGTTTTTTAAATTAAAATACAGACAGTGTTTGCTTCATGATACATTACCCGGGTTAAAATGAACCGTTTACCTATTGCGAAAAAGGTCGATATCGTGTTGATATATGGTTATTGTGATCAAAATTCCCAACGAGCGTGTGCAATGTATGCTGCTCCGAGTCCTGGACGACATCAACCAAGTGTCCGGACCGTTCGCCGGGAAGCTACGTTATTTACGGAAGCAGGAAGTGTTCAGCCACATGTGAAACGTCAACCACGACCTGCAACAAATTATGGTGCCAAAGTAGGTGTTTTAGCTTCTGTCGCGGCTAATCCGCACATCAGTAGCTAACAAATTGCGCGAGAATCGGGAGTCTCAAAAGTGTCGCTGTTAAGAATGCTACATCAGCATCGATTCCATCCGTACCATATTTCTATGCACCCGGAATTGCATGGCGACGACTTTGAACGTCGTGTACAGTTCTGCCACTGGGCACAAGAGAAATTACGGGACGACGACAGATTTTTTACACGCGTTCTATTTAGCGACGAAGCGTCATTCACCAACAGCGGTAACGTAAACCGGCATAATATGCACTATTGGGAAACGGAAAATCCAAAATGGCTGCGACAAGAGGAACACCAGCGACATTGGTCGGTTAATTTATGGTGTGGCATTATGGGAGGAAGGATAATTAGCCCCCATTTTATCATTGGCAATCTAAATGGTGCGATGTATGCTGATTTCCTACGTAATGTTCTACCGAAGTTACTGCAAGATATTTCACTGCATGACAAAATGATGATGTACTTACAACATGATGGATGTCCGGCACATATCTCGCGTGCGGTTGAAGCGGTATTGAATAGCTTATTTCATGACAGGTGGATTGGTCGTCACCGGATCTGACGTCCTCGGATTTCTATCTGTGGGGAAACTTTAAAGACATTTGCTATCGTGATCCACTGACAACGCCTGACAATATACGTCAGCGTATTGTCAGAGCATGTGCGAACATTACGGATGGTGAATTACTCGCAGTTGAGTGGAATGTCGTTACACGTATTGCCAAATACATTGTGGTTAACGGACATCATTTTGGGCATTTATTGCATTAATGTGGTATTTACAGGTAATCAGGCTGTGACAGCATGCATTCTCAGAAAAGATAAGTTCACAAAAGCACATGTATCACATTGGAACAACCGAAAGAAAACGTTGAAACGTACCTACGTTCTGTATTTTAATCTAAGAAACCTACCTGTTACCAACTGTTCGTCTAAAATTGTGAGCCATATCTTTGTGACTATTACAGCGCCATCTGTCACAAAGCGAAAAAAGTGGTCCAACTAAGACATTCATATTTCTTCACGTTCTACACGAATATGCAATAAAAAATGGGGGTTCCTATTTAAATAAACGCAGTTGTTATCCGTTTGACCTATGGCAGCGCCATCTAGCGGGCCAACCATAGCGCCATCTCGTTTCCTCCTTCAAGCTAGACAAGTTTCATTCTTTGTATTTTTTCTGTTGGACGCTTATTTCGTGAGATATTTGGCCCGGTCACGATCAAATGACTACCCTATATATATATTATATAAAGGGGAAACGTTGCTAGCAAAGTTTCTTGACCGTTTTACTTCAGATTGTCACACGACACTTTACTATCACACATTCTGATGGGTGGTTCTAATGGCTCTTGAGCACTATTGGACTTAACTTATGGGGTCATTAGTCCTCTAGAACTTAGAACTAGTTAAACCTAACTAACGTAAATACATCACACACTTCCACGCCCGAGGCAGGATTCGAGCCTGCGACCGTAGGGGTCGCGGTCGCGCGGTTTCAGACTTTTGCGCGTAGCACCGCTCGGCCACCACGGCCGGCCAACTTTGTACTGAATTTCTGTTAAAACTGACTGTAAGAAATAAAATACTATGTTGTGAAAATGTGTAGTTTCTTTTTCTTTATCGGAGTCAGTTTCAACTTAGATATCAGGGAATTTATACCAATAGAGGACTTGTTCTCCCACATATATCATTTCATCTTAAATATATGTCCGCAGCTCGTGGTCTTGCGGTAGCGTTCTCGCTTCCCGCGCATCGGGTCCCGCGTTCGATTTCCGGTGGGGTTAGGGATTTTCCCTGCTTCGAGATGACTGGGTGTTGTTCTGTCGTCTGCATCAGTATCATTCATCCCAATCACGGTCGGAGGACGGCCATGGCAAACCACCTTCGCTACGACCTTACCTCGTCGGAGGTGCGGGTCTCCCGCATCGTTCCCTACGCTCCTTGGAGTATGGGACCTCATCATTATTATCTTAAATATATTTTCAAACAAAAATTGTATACAAAATGGTGTGCTGTTATTTTCGCTTTGTCGCAGAAAATTTTAAGACAAAAGGGAAATGTTCTATATATGACTCATTGTGTTATGATTCGAATACTACTATTGACTCTGAATCATGAGAAACTTTGCACTCTTACCTATTCACAGATTAAAACTAAGAGAAATACTGTCACTGAAGCTACTGTCCTCAGAGGTCCAGCAGCTGGAGAGATCGCTCCCGTACCCCTTATATTAATGATCTCAACCGATTTGCCCATTCATTCACAGAGAGAGGTTCAGAATGGCTCTGAGCACATGGGACTTAACTTCTATGGGCATCAATCCCCTAGAACTACTTAAACCATACTAACCTAAGGACATCACACACATCCATACCCGAGGCAGGATTCGAACCTGCGACCGTTGCAGTCACCGCGGCCGGCACAGAGCTGAGTGGTGGGGGGGGGGGGGGGGGGGGGGAAGGAGAACGGAGAAAATTACCAGTGAAACAGGGATAAAGGAAGGGACAGAGAGAGGAGGAGAAATTTTAGACTTATATACATTTCCCTAACATATTTAGGAATTTCGAAGCCGGGTTCGCTAGTGTGAATATTAACTACAGACTGGCAATAATAAAAAAATATGTTTTCAAAAAGAGAAGTATGCTAACACCGAACATTTAAAACTAAGTATTAGGAAGTCTTTTCTGATATTATTTCGAGCGTAGCATTATGTGCAAGCGAAACGTTGATGGTAAGCGGTACAGGGATCAGGAGAATGTAAGCATTTGAAATGTAGCCTCACAGAAGAATGCCTCGAAGATTGGCAGGCCACAATATGGCTCGGAATAAAATATCCTTATTGAAAAGTTTGGTCGAAAGAAGGTATAGGTTTATAGATATATCTGGTTTCTTTGGTACTGCAAGTAGTGGAGGGGGTGGGATAAATATTGCAAAAGGGGGGAGGGGGCAACGCTTCAACGCAGTGAGCAGGTTCTAGTGAGTGTAATTGGTAATGCAGAGACGAACACAGTGGATTGTGTGGAGAGTAACATCAAGGCCAATGACAACAAGCAGCGATAACCTGTAATTCTATGCTCATTTGCGCGCAGCAGAGTGCGATAGAAGCCACAACATATAAAATGAATATATGGATTAAATTATCTGTAGAAATGCCCATAACATCCCGAAACTGGCCAACTACTGCAAGGGGCGTTCTGTGGTTCAACTGAACTGACGTCACGTTACTCGTCAACAAGGAGTGAGAATAACAGAAAGTGTATTTATTTCCAAATTGGTGCCGCGTTCGGATATGTTTGGAGAAATTAATATGCTGTTCATCATCTGATCAACAGTATCCGAACACGTACTAGTGGACATTAGTATGAGGTGCGCCCACTATCGCCATTATGAATCTTTGAGCTCTGCTGTGAAGACTTTCCATGAAGTATCTGAACGTCTTCGGAGGAATAGCAACCTATTTATTCTCAAGAGCCGAAATCACAGAAGGTAGTGATGTCAGTAGTTGCGGTCTGGACCAACGTCGACGTTCTAGCTTATCCTAAAGGTGTTCCACTGGATTACGGCCTGGACTCTAGGCAGTTCAGATCATTTCAGGTTTATTACTGTTCACAAAGCATGCTGATAAAGTCAGTCATCGATTCGGTGTTTCTGTACTGCACGCCGTGCACAATACTGCGAAATAGGTTTATATGCTCCCACATTTAGCGGTTCCCTAAGCACAATAAGAGTATCATAACCTAACAACGAAAAAGAACCCCTACCGTAACATCACCATCTCTGTATTTCAGCGTTGGCACAACACATAACAACAAGAAACGTTACCCAGGCATTCTCCAATTCTGTCGGGCAGTGGAGGGAACAGCGTGATTCATCACTACAAAACACTTGTTTCCAGTCATTCACTGTCCAGTGCCACCTCTCTTTACACGACCTTGCTTATTAGTTACTTCAGAAAAGTATGGCCTATGTGGAGCTGCTATACCTTTTTAACTCCATACACGCAGTTATTCTGATAGCTGGACCGCTGATAGCATTTTGGAACACACGAGTGATATCTTCCGCTGATTTCATACGATTTTCTGCAACCACAGTCCCTGTCCGTCAGTATGTGATGTCTGCTTGGTAACAGCGTAGCTGCCTGAGGTTGATATTTTGCTTTTCCGCTTCTCACTCATATTAACAACAAGTGAAGTGGGCAGCTTTAGAAGGTTGGAATGTCCGTGATGGTTCTGTTGCTGACTATATATCCAAACATTAGTCTACGTTTGAAGTGACGGAGCTCCCCAGACCGATCCATTCAGTTGATACTGTTTTCCTAATGATAACACAATATCACATTACCATCTCCTTTTATGCTGGCATCTGCTGCTGAATTCAACAGTAGCTACTGGATACATTTGTTCGGTCAGCGTACACTTGTTTGCAAGCAACTATGTCGAATATTTTGACAGTGTGTGAGGTTACGTTTTAGCGCTACGGAAAATATAGCGTATTGCTGACAAATGTTTCTGCGATTACTACGTACTTCCTGTTTTCCTCTTACAACTGATCACATGGCTGTAGATACACTCCTGGAAATGGAAAAAAGAACACATTGGCACCGGTGTGTCAGACCCACCATACTTGCTCCGGACACTGCGAGAGGGCTGTACAAGCAATGATCACACGCACGGCACAGCGGACACACCAGGAACCGCGGTGTTGGCCATCGAATGGCGCTAGCTGCGCAGCATTTGTGCACCGCCGCCGTCAGTGTCAGCCAGTTTGCCGTGGCATACGGAGCTCCATCGCAGTCTTTAACACTGGTAGCATGCCGCGACAGCGTGGACGTGAACCGTATGTGCAGTTGACGGACTTTGAGCGAGGGCGTATAGTGGGCATGCGGGAGGCCGGGTGGACGTACCGCCGAATTGCTTAACACGTGGGGCGTCAGGACTCTCCACAGTACATCGATGTTGTCGCCAGTGGTCGGCGGAAGGTGCACGTGCCCGTCGACCTGGGACCGGACCGCAGCGACGCACGGATGCACGCCAAGACCGTAGGATCCTACGCAGTGCCGTAGGGGACCGCACCGCCACTTCCCAGCAAATTAGGGACACTGTTGCTCCTGGGGTATCGGCGAGGACCATTCGCAACCGTCTCCATGAAGCTGGGCTACGGTCCCGCACACCGTTAGGCCGTCTTCCGCTCACGCCCCAACATCGTGCAGCCCGCCTCCAGTGGTGTCGCGACAGGCGTGAATGGAGGGACGAATGGAGACGTGTCGTCTTCAGCGATGAGAGTCGCTTCTGCCTTGGTGCCAATGATGGTCGTATGCGTGTTTGGCGCCGTGCAGGTAAGCGCCACAATCAGGACTGCATACGACCGAGGCACACAGGGCCAACACCCGGCATCATGGTGTGGGGAGCGATCTCCTACACTGGCCGTACACCACTGGTGATCGTCGAGGGGACACTGAATAGTGCACGGTACATCCAAACCGTCATCTAACCCATCGTTCTACCATTCCTAGACCGGCAAGGGAACTTGCTGTTCCAACAGGACAATGCACGTCCGCATGTATCCCGTGCCACCCAACGTGCTCTAGAAGGTGTAAGTCAACTACCCTGGCCAGCAAGATCTCCGGATCTGTCCCCCATTGAGCATGTTTGGGACTGGATGAAGCGTCGTCTCACGCGGTCTGCACGTCCAGCACGAACGCTGGTCCAACTGAGGCGCCAGGCGGAAATGGCATGGCAAGCCGTTCCACAGGACTACATCCAGCATCTCTACGATCGTCTCCATGGGAGAATAGCAGCCTGCATTGCTGCGAAAGGTGGATATACACTGTACTAGTGCCGACATTGTGCATGCTCTGTTGCCTGTGTCTATGTGCCTGTGGTTCTGTCAGTGTGATCATGTGATATATCTGACCCCAGGAATGTGTCAATAAAGTTTCCCCTTCCTGGGACAATGAATTCACGGTGTTCTTATTTCAATTTCCAGGAGTGTATTTTATATGTGGTGTTAGAGAGCCCCCACGCCCGGGTTTCCGGGTTCGATTCCCGGCGGGGTCAAAGATTTTCTCTGTCTCGTGATGACTGGGTGTTGTGTGATGTCCTTAGGTTAGTTAGGTTTAAGTAGTTCTAAGTTCTAGGGGACTGATGACCATAGATGTTAAGTCCCATAGTGCTCAGAGCCATTTGAACCATTTGTTAGAGAGCAAAACAAACAAAGTAGGTATTAGTCGAGACGAAATTAAGGGCCGATGAATACAAGCGTTAGAAGAAATAGTATACAAAGAAACTAATGTAGAAACCACCCATGGCAAAGAGTGTTATATACACGGTGTCTCCCACATTTAGGGTCAAACTGGAACAAGTGAGACTGGAACAATAACCGATTATATTGAGACAGGTAACAATAGTCTGAATGCATATTTATTGAGCTATGGACGTAGAATTTCCCAGCGCACATAGCTGACGAAATCTTCTCGGGCTTCCACTCGGGTGTCTGCTTGAAATATCCACAACGTTTGGATGAGTGTCTATTTTAGCATTTTCTGCCTAAGCGTCGAGATTGAATGGGAGTCCCATATATTTACTTTAGTGGCGACCGCCTCTCTCCAACATTTCCGAAGGCGAGCGGTTCGGCGACTTGTGGCGGGGACAGGAGGGTGGGCGGACCGCGACCGCGTTTCGACTCTCAATGCGCAGACTAGCGAAGAGTCAACTACTGGAAACGTTCTTGCATATAGATGCTAGTGCAGCATTCCATCTCCAACTTAGCTGGCAGATCTCGTTCCTGTTGTAAAATGTTCTCATGGAGCCTTATCTCAGGTCTTTGATGATGCTCTCCCAAAAGTTACTAGCTCGGCATAACAGTTTTTATTTTCTGAAATTCGTCTCGTTGAGTGTCTTTAATGCCACTGCTGATCTATCTTTATGCCCTAGACATACAAAGCTCATTTATTCCATGTAGCGTTATGAGATACAGCCAATAAAATTTTTTGTTTGCTTGTACGTAGAATCGAACGGCGGTCAGTATTCGCCCCCTCCCCCTTCCCGTCCCCACGCTATATTTTGCCAAATCCCACCTCTTGCGGAAGGGGTGGGGAGAGACAGATGCCGCTGTAACAAATATTTTTGGTGACCATTTAATGGAAATGGCACAATTATACATTGTGTGTCACATATGTTTCGTTTTTGCCAGGCGCTTTCTGAATATATTCTCGTTTTTAGAAATCTGTTCATGCCCAACGTTTTCGTATTTCAAAATGACCCAAGGCCAAAGTCATCATTGTACAGTAGAATAAACGAACTATACAGTCGAAAGGAGGAACTTCATTTGAAAAGTCTCTTTGGCCCCGAACCATGGTAAAATTATCCACAGGAAAGGATTATTGTAAACTGAAGTACACAAATATCTTTGCATCTTCCATTGTGATGTAACATGTCAGAACGACACCTGCTAACATTCTCATTGCTGACAGTACATACTACTTATTCGTTTTTGTTGTTTATGTCGGCCGAGGTGGACGTGCGGTTCTAGGCGCTACAGTCTGGAACCGCGTGACCGCTACGGTCGCAGGTTCGAATCCTGCCTCGGGCATGGATGTGTGTGATGTCCTTAAGTTAGTTCGGTTTAAGTAGTACTAAGTTCTAGGGTACTGATGACCATAGATGTTAAGTCCCATAGTGCCCAGAGACATTAGAAACCCATTTGTTTTTTTGTTTGTTTGTCCATACAGTTGTATTTATAGCTTTTGACCTGAAATCCAATAGATATCGACGATTCAACGCTCCATCTTCGGACATACAACGCAGCAATCAATGTGACATAGTACACCTGTCATCTGAACATGATGTATCTCATCCATCGTTCCACATATATGACAACACCTCACACCTATTTATGGATGGATGAGCCTACTTATGTTCACATGACGATCTACCGCACATCGATTTCTTCATTACAGTCCTTAAAGTCGATGTTTTCGGCATCTACGTAGATAGAAATTAGAGAGAAAAGCAATAAATCCCACTGAAGTAAATAAAGTTGGAATATATGGAATTTAACTTCCAATGTGAACACAGAGAAGCTTACCCGCGACTATGCGAGAAGTGACTGTAACATAACCATTGAGAGACTGCATGCTACATTAACATGTCAGGAAATCAGTACTGCGATCCATGGAGGTGAATTAGGTCTCAGAATCCACAGAATGACGTCAACAACTACACCTAAATCACTTCAGACAGCTATGGTGAGTGGTAAAGAGTATTTCTGGTACCTCAACCGTTCCCACCCCGTAACCCCTTCACCGCACCATTTGAAACAAGTCGCGTGGGAAGAATTATTTTCGGCAACGGCTGCCGTACAAGCACAAATTTTTCCGATTTTCTCGTTGTGGCCATTTCATGTAACACATATTGGAAGGAGCAACATATTGATTAAGCTTCGCGAAATGTACGTCCCCGCCATTTCACCAGTAAACCTCACCATGGTGCTGACACAAGTCAGCTAATTCCCGTAAAGTTCAGGGAGGCTGGGAGGGGGGAGGGTGCAGTGTCAGATACAAGAAAAGAAAACCTCAATTGGGGGGGGGGGGGAGGTAAAGATTTCTTGACCTACCTTTACTTTTACCGTAATAAAAAATAATCGAAGTCACATGCAAATTTAAGAAAACTTTGTTTAAAATGATTATACACATATACAAGAGAACCACAATTGTAACAAAAGATACAATTGTGGTTCTCTTCCTTAAACGATGGATTCTATGTTCCTATTCACCCTGGCAAACTTGTTGGTTACATTGTTAATAGGGCAATCAAGCATCTCCTTGTCTTAACCCAGTTTTATTTTTAAAATAATCAGACTTTAATCCATTTAGTAAAACCCTGCTTGTATTTTCATCTATGCATACCTTCCAGAGGTTTATCAATTTGATTGGGAAACCAAATTCAGTCATTGCATTCCACAAGCTTTGTCTATGGATGGATTCATAAGTTTTTATGAAATCGACGAACAGATAATATATTTTTTGTTTATATTCCGAAACTTTTTCATTTATTGATTTTATGGCAAATAGGTTGTCATTGATGGATCTGTTTTTGCTGAAGCCATTTTGATAACCCTCAATTACATTTTCTGCATACGTTTTTAAGCGGCATAGCAATAGACAAGATAAGATTTTATAAGCTGTACTGACTAATGATATTCCTCTATAGTTTCTGAGATCTTCCCTGTCTCCTTTTGTATGTATTGGGACTATTAAAGATTCTCTCCACTCTGTTGGATTGTTCTCTGTTTTACAGATTATCTGCATAAGACGAAATAAACGTCTGTGCAATGCTTCTTCTCCATATTTTAGTATCTCTGCTGGGATCCTGTCACTGACAGTTGCTTTACCCTTTTTTGGGCGTTTGATACACTCTATCACCTCATCATATGTGGGTTCTGGAATTTCTTCACAGTTGTGACTGTTGCTGGAACTAGTAATTGGTGCTTCTGGATTAGAACAATTCAGTAGGTTGTCAAAATACTCCTTGCTTGTCGCTAAATTTTTTCGTGGTTCAATCATCATATTGCCATTTAAATCCTTCATCACCTTGGTTTTGTAATTAAAACCTTTCCTAATTTTGTTGATTGTACCATCTTAGAACCAGGTCCAAGTGGCTCAACTTGTAACTAATAAACTGGCATGCACCAACTAATGACAAAGATGATGTAACAAAGGATAACTTCTATGAAAACTTATCAGACTATTACTGATAATAATAATAGAAATAGTAATAATAACGGCCATAATAAGAATAATGATAATGGCAGATATAATCGTAAAAAGAATTTACAGTGGACGATACATTTCGGAAAGAAGGATACACAAAGGTAGAAAGCGCGTACAGTGACAAAGGTAGTCATTACTGTAGCTTCATTAGATACGTCATTAACTGTCTTTCAACGCTGGAGGTGTTATTGAGTTCTCTAACAGAATTCGGAAAAGGAGCTGAACAATGGAGTAAGACAGAAAGGATATCGCTCTATTGGGAACAGGTTCAAATGGCTCTGAGCACTATGCGACTTAACTTCAGAGGTCATGAGTCGCCTAGAATTTCGAACTAATTAAACCTAACTAACCTAAGGACATCACACACATACATGCCCGAGGCAGGATTCGAACCTGCGACCGTAGCGGTCGCTCGGCTCCAGACTGTAGCGCCAAGAACCGTCCGGCCACTCCGACCGGCGTGAACAGGTGTTTCTGTCATGTTGATCAGATAAGAGCGTTAAGATCGAGGGATATACGAGAGACTGTGTACGTTGATGAGACAGTAGAACACAGGGTATGGAAATCTCTACTCTTGTCTGCATGCAGCTAGGACCGCTCTGTATCGATGGTGAAATATGATCAGAGATTCAAACATCACACATATAACGAACACAGGCACTCATAACCAGTTCCAGGTGCCGTGATATTTCCTGAGAGGTCTTGCAGGATAACATTGTTGTAATAAATAAATCGAAGTGGAAGTGTATGTAGAAGTTCCCTTTTCAGGTCAAGAGGCGAGAGCTTTTTCTATTTTCGTAGGGCATCGACAGTTGCTGATGCCTTCTTGCACATTGCAGTTACGTGCTCAGTCCAGTTTAGATTTTCATCTGCTACTGTTCCTGGGCACTTTGCTGAAGGAGGGATGTTGATATTTGTCCCATTTAGGGTTAAAGATTGTAGAGAAAATGGGCGTAGAGTGGCCAACCAGTACCGCTTAGGTTTTTGATGATTTGAGCTTTAATGTTAATTTCTGTAACCCTGATGATAGTTCACACAGCTTAGTATTGAGATTCTCGATAGCTGTCTACAGCTTTATTTGTTTCGCATTTCGATACAACTGGAGGTCATCAGTATGCATGTGATGTTTGCAGTTGGACAAAACTGTTGACTGATCATTGACATATACTGAGCAGTCAGAATATGATGACCATCTACCTAACAGTCGGTGTGTCCAGCTTTGACATGGATAACAGCGGCGACGCAACGTGGCATGGAAGCAATGAGGCCTTGTTATGTCGATGGAGGGAGTAGGCACCACATCTACACACACATGTCAGCTAATTCCCGTAAAGTCCAGGGAGGCGGGGAGGGGGGAGGGTGCAGTGGCAGATACAGGAAAACTTCAATTTTGGGGGGCGGGGGGGGGAGGGAGCTAAAGTTTTCTTGAGCTACCTTTACTTTTACCGTAATAAAAAATAATCGAAGTCACATGCAAATTTAAGAAAACTTTGTTTAAAATGATTATACACATATACAAGAGAACCACAATTGTAACAAAATTTACAATTTTGGTTCTCTTCCTTAAACGATGGATTCTATGAACCTATTCACCCTGCAAAACTTGTTGGTTACATTGTTAATAGGGCAATCAACATCTGGGTAAGTGTTCAACAGAGATAATCCATGAAGTCGATCCTCGTCCATTATTGACCTCAGCCATGACATTGTACGTCACAGTGTTGAAAAAGTTCTTTCTACTGTAGCAATAGATGTAGGTAGACGAGCAAATATTTTGTACAGCCTGTGCAACGTGGGATAGTCAGATCCAGATCTAGAACAAACAGACAACGCTTGCATAGCAGAATCACTTGTAAT
The DNA here is from genome assembly GCF_023864345.2 of Schistocerca serialis cubense. NCBI lineage: Eukaryota > Metazoa > Arthropoda > Insecta > Orthoptera > Acrididae > Schistocerca > Schistocerca serialis. The sequence continues at coordinate 192,673,697 of NC_064643.1, forward strand.
GTATCTGACGCGCGTACTTCATAGGAAAGTGCAACTACTCGATATCTCGTTTCACTCGAGTCGACTGACGAAAGAAACGAACCAATAGCGTGTGGGCTGGCTGTCTGGAAGGGGGGGGGGGGGAGAGGGGGTGATATAAGCTCTGACGCTATGTTCAATGAAATCACAGATGTGTTCGATAGGATTGGGATCTGGCTGGTTGGGGAGCCAGCACATCCATTGGAACTCGCCAATGTGATCCTAAAACCAGTCCGTTACACTCACTGTCTTACGCTGGGCGCATTATCTTGTTGAGAAATGCCACTGCCGTCGGGAAACTTGACCGTCATGAAGGGGCATACATACTCTGCAACTGGTGTACGATACTCAAATGGTTCAATTGGCTATGAGCACTATGGGACTTAACATCTGAGGTCATCAGTCCCCTATAACTTAGAACCACTTAAACCTAACTAACCTAAGGACATCACACACACCCACGCCCGAGGCAGGATTCGAACCTGGTACCGTAATGGTATCGCGGTTCCAGACTGAAGCGCCTAGAACGGCTCGGCCACAACGGCCGGCTGTACGATACTCCTTGGTCGTCATGGTGCCTCGCACTAGCTCCTCTGGAGCCATGGATACACACGAAAATGTTCGCCAGAGCATAATGGAGCCGCCACCATCTTGTCTCCGTCACTCAGCACAGGTGTCAAGCAGCTGTTCCTCTGGAAGACGACGATTCGCGCCCTCCCAGCGGCATGATGAAGGTGTTTGGATTCGCATGATAAAGATGTTTGGATTCGTCAGAGCGTGAAAAGCTCTGCCATTGTGCCAACTTCTAGTGGTGATGGCCACCTGCCTACTTCAGTCGTAGATGCCGATATCGTGGTGTTAACGCTGGCACACGCATGGGTCTTCGGCTGCGCAGGTCCGTCGTTAGTTGTGTTCGATGCACTTTGTGTCCAGGCACGCTTCTTCTTCGCCCAGCATTAAAGACTGATTTTAGTTGCGCCACAGTTTGCCACATGTCCTGTTTTACCAGTCTGCCCAGCCCACGGCGTCCGACACATGTAACAACCCAACCCCACGACGTCTGGACGTGGTTACACCTTGGTTCTTCCGCGTGTTGAAGACACTCACCACAGCACTCCTCGAACAGCCGACACGTCCTTCGGGCCATCACAATCTGTCCTCGGTCAAACTCAGATAAATCGCTAGCCTTCCCCATGCTAAACACGGACAGCATGCTCACTGGTAACACATTCACCGTCAGTGAGTGTAACTAACAGTCATTCTTCGCCAAGCAACGCTGCTGTCTTCTGGACCGGCTTATATCGACAGGAGATCGGTGATCAATAATGGTTAAAATGGCTCTAAGCACTATGGGACTTAACATCTGAGTTCATCAGAACTACTTAAAACTAACTAACCTAAGGACATCACACACATCCATTCCCGAGGCAGAATTCGAACCTGCGGCCGTAGCAGCAGCGCGGTTCCGGTCTGAAGCACCTACAACCGCTCGGCCACAGCTGCCAGCCCAGGGTCGGTGATCTTAGTGTTCTGCCTGACCAGTGTACAATGAAAAGAAAAAAATTACTGGAAACAATGATTTCTCTTAAATACCTGGGAATAACCCTCTGATACGGCTACATAAAACAAACTGTAGAAAACTGTAGAAAAGGCCTTGTTTAAATGGTGCGGTGAAGGGGGTAGGGGGTGGGAACGGTTGAGGTACTAGAAATACCTGGCTGTGAATCAATTGAAGAATATTACAGTAATTAATCGATGAAGGAAGGGTCTTATAAAACACTCGTCCGATTGGTTCTTGATAACAGGTTCAATAAATCGAAGGCACAGGAAAGATAAAACGTAGTGTGGTGCGTATCCTCACGGGATCGTTTAGTCGGATCGAGAGCTTTACTGAGATGATCAGCCTCAGCACCATGGTGAGATTTACTGGTGAAATGGCGGGGACGTACATTTCGCGAAGCTTAATCAATATGTTGCTCCTTCCAATATGTGTTACATGAAATGGCCACGACGAGAAAATCGGAAAAAATTGTGCTTGTACGGCAGCCGTTGCCGAAAATCATTCTTCCTACGCGCCTTGTTTCAAATGGTGCGGTGAAGGGGTTACGGGGTGGGAACGGTTGAGGTACCAGAAATACTCTTTACCAGTCACCATAGCTGTCTGAAGTAATTTAGATGTAGTTGTTGACGTCATTCTGTGGATTCTGAGACCTCATTCACCTCCATGGGTCGCAGTACTGATTTCCTGACATGTTAATGTAGGATGCAGTCTCCCAATGGTTATGTTACAGTCACTTCTCGCATACTCGCGGGTAAGCTTCTCTGTGTTCACATTGGAAAATAAATTCTCTTCAATATATGTTTAGAAAGAGTTGTGATGAAACAAACTGGTACCTGCTGGGATCCTCTAAGAAGGCAAAAGTAACGTGTTCAAAGATGTAGAGATGAGTGGAATAACTAGTCACATCTAATAGTTGGTGAACAGAAATTCGAGCGGATAGAACAGTTCAAATTTCTAGGATCAGCGACAGATGAACAAAATCAGAGACAGGTAGAAATAAAAGCGAGAATCTGCAAAATGCTAACCGAGCCTATTATGCAATACAAAATCTGTTAGGGTCCAAATTGCTGACTAGGAAAGCTAAGATAAAGTTTTATAATACAATCAACAGACCAGTTCGAATCTAATGGGTAGAAACATGGAGCCTAACGAAAACAGAAAACCCCCATTTACAAGTGTTTGAGGATGAAGTTTATAGAAAAATCTTTGGTCCATATTATGGCAATGAATAACATTGCTGGAAGAGAAGTCACAACATAAAAATCCACGAGCTATCACAACAACCAACAACCTAGAAGTCTGCAATGGGCTGGACATCTGATGAGAATGAAAGAAGATGTGTTAAGAACATTCAGGGAGAAGCCATGTGGCAAAAGACCAAGGGGGAGACCCAGGAGTACTTGGCGCAGTGAAATTGATTGCATTCGCGAAATATTGGGAATAAACAACCGGCAAGAAGCAGCACAATGCAGGAGCATCTGGAGGAATCATTTGAGATCGGCACGAGAGCTACGAGTCCCTTATAAGCCTGCTACTACTACTACATTGTTAGTATTAGTGACAGTAGCAGTAGTACAAATAGTACCAGTATTAACTTTATTAGCTCTTAGTCAGTATTACTCACTTTCTTTAATCATTTAATACTATTTGTCATATTAAAATTTTTATTTATTACATAAATACGATGTAAGAAAGGTGCTTTGCATATGAAACCCTGTTCCAATGTAAGAGAGAGCCTGTTGGTCCTAATCAGAGCAGGTTAGCCGGCCGGAGTGGCCGAGCGGTTAAAGGCGCTACAGTCTGGAACAGCACGACCGCTACGGTCGCCGGTTTGAATCCTTCCTCGGGCATGGTTGTGTGTGATGTCTTTAGGTTAGTAAGGTTTAAGTAGTTCTAGGGGACTTATGACCACAGCAGTTGAGTCCCATAGTGCTCAGAGCCATTTGAACCATTTGAAGAGCAGGTTAAATAAATAAATAATATTTGTTGCCTAAGTGTGATCGGAAATTAGCGGATTTCTCCACCTATTACGAGCAATACAATACATTTAGTTACTGCCAGGACCTGGGACAACTGTGACAGGAGGAAGCTTAAATTACAATCTCCTGGTATTCGTCGCAGAAGTAATATTCCTTCATATAGTGGTGGTGTAACTCATAAACGGTCTCCAGCTTAATTAATCCATTAGCTACGAAAATATAAGTCATGAATATATGTTCACAAAACCACTGTATTAATTCGGAATAAAATCCTCCTGAATTAATTCACTGCTGAAATAGTTTTAAAAGTGTTGTGAGACAGACACTACAGCCCTATTTTGGAATTACATTTAGTAATGTAGTACCATTTTTTCGATGTTTTTAACTACGTCGTAACGGTGTCCTTTAATTGGCAACTTCAATTTGGGGAACTAGCAGAAGTTGGATGAGGTCAAATCCGATGAATACAGTTGGTGGTCCAGGACTGAGAACCGTTTGCTGGACAAAAACTTGCAAACGATCTTCACTCTGTGGGCTGGAGCGATGTGGTGGAGGATAATTAGAAACAGGCCTCTAGGAAAATGGGTTAAATACGACGAAATCTTACCTAAAAACACAAGACTTAACACAAAACTTGATGTTGCATCGCTGCTCCACCGCCATTTGTCGTAGAGTGTCAGACACGTACTGTTACATTCGCGATCAGGATGGGTGCGGCAGCGATGCAAGCTCTTTGACCCTCTACGCGGCTGTTGTTGAAACTTCAATCATCGTAACGCCCCAGCTCGCCACGATATAGCACTGCAGTTTGGAATTTCGCACAAGCAGTCCTGCCGGAACTGGGACATAATGTTCAAGATGAAGACATTTGGGAGGGAACATGCCGCCAGCAACATTAAGCGTTTCTGGGAACCCTCGGCGAACTTGTACTAGGATAGTGAGGCGACAGGTGTGGGAGGATCTAGCGCCGTAATCCTTCCCAACAAGAAGCCTTCGTCTTCATCACCACGACCTTCGCCTGGCACCTCTTATGAGATGACAAATTCGAGCACGCTGCTGAGCTGAGAAATGGCACGCAATCCATTTTATTCTCACCAGGAGTCTCATCAACAGCAGATAACATCGCCAATTTGGAAGGCGCTCCCTCGCCTAACGCGTTTTTTGTTCTCCGGCGACGCAGTATATCAAACCCGCAGACAGGCAGCGGCGGTGCTGCGTACGTGTCTGGGCGTATGAGCGCGCGTGGTGCAATTATAAGGCATTTTTTGGCAACGCGATACGGCGACCCCCGCTTCAGTGCGACGAAAACAAACATATCATCCCCGACGCGATAGCGATAGCGCGAGGTCGTGAATTATTCTTGCAGAGGGAAATTATTCCGCTGAAGTGGTTGCACCACGTGTATGCGTAATAAATTCGCAACACCTCCTCCACACTAATTTTCTGCGTTCATTCCCTCTTACTCCGAGTTGAAGGGATATTACGTATGAGATGTTTTTCGAGGTTTAAATGATTTCGTTTCATATATGCTAACTTGACAGTAGGACATAAATTCTCTTCACGTTTTATATCCTATTATCCTAATGACTCAGAATTAGAGTACCCGGGTAAACGAATCACAACCACCAAAGTACGAGTTCACGTTTCTAAAACACAAAACAGTATGATTCTTACGATTAAAAGAATTCCAAGAATATATTTGTGTCAATGATAAGTGCCAGACAGGTTATAGTAGGTAAATTTTTCGTTTGTGTTGTTCTACGGTATTAGATATTTCAGGTAAGATAATTTTTTTCCACGGAATTATGTTCAAAATTGGGGAAACAACTCTATTTTTTAGATATCACAATAATAACATAAACCTGTAATATAGTTCACTCAGTACGTCATCTTTAATTTAACATAGAGAGTAGTTTCTTATTTCACGTGATAATGGTATTCTAACTGTACAATAGGTTAGGTCTTACCAAAAAGTTTTCTCAGTATTGGATCTCTCTTTCGATGCTATCCGAAATTATTTGCGAGAACGGGGAAATGTGATAAAAACTGAGGAACACTTGAGTCCTATGTCTCGCTCATCTACGCTTCCGTGCCAAAGTGCGTCTCAAACATATTCCTTATGGGATTACAAAATTGTAGTTACATGTGATTAAAGTTTGTGGATGAGTTATCTGATAGTTCAATAGTCAGCAACGATAATATCTGTACTTATCCACAAGTTACGGAAAATAATAATAGATTATATATAAACTCAGTGGGAAAATATCGTGAATAGTTGTTGTACAAGAATTATTCATGGCAGTTTGATCGATAAGAGAAGTAATAGGGGGATGTACAATTACTGATGTACTGGGATAAATTCTGTCTGAGCCTCTCCACGGAGTAATTCCATGTGTGGCGGTTGATGGCTCTTGTGTGGCATTTCAGTTAAGCTTACTGATCCATTCGGTACAATTTCAAGAAACTAAACTATATAAAGGCACCAGCGGTCACTAAACCATTTTAACATGCTTCTTTTTTACATTAATCTATTACAGTCACATTGTAACTTGGAAGGGTACGGAAAAAAATCTCATATTGCCAAATAACTCCGTTACAGATCGAAAAGTACCGAAATTTCATACACAGAGAACGTTAAGTAAAGTGCTACAGATATGGAAATAAATGATACAACAGCAACTTTTTATTGCCAGTGAGCATGTATACTGGAGAAGAATGCTTCACACACAGTGTATTATGCATGGACGTTCTGTTACCTTAATCACTTAAATATCTAGTTACAGGATATCATCAAGGCATTATAGTATGGAAACGCAGCGAATGACTTGCGAGTATAACAGTAACAAGTCTTGACGCCTGTCAAAGGCGATATATCAAGTTAGTGTAAGTTTGTTGCATAGTTTGTTGCATCCATATCTGATAATATGAGGACCATTTAGAAAGAAACAGACTTTATTCTATGTCGCGGGTATGGGCAGGGCAGCAGGCACTATCATGGCGCCATAATGTTTCTACACTAAGTACGCATCCAGCGGTATTAATGGGTGGCCTTAGTCTCTGCTGCTTGGCTTTCTGTGACGTGTTAGATTGTGTGCTGTAATAGAAAATGCCTCCACTTGTGAGATAAGTTCTGTAATAACGTTTTCGTTGGCAAAAAAGTGAAAATCAGTTGACATTTATCGCCGCCCTTCCGGTGGGTACAGAAAAGGAATAATGAGTGAAAGCTAAGTGAGGCAACGGTGCCTTGACTTTAAAAATGACCTTACCAGTGATCACGATGAGGACTGCAGTGGTAGGGCTAGCCTTGTGGATGAACTTGTGATGAAAATCAACGACAAAATTAGTGAAAATCGTCGTCTCACTATTACCGAAATTTCTCAACATTTTCCCGAAATTTCACTGCGTTTGGTGTATGAAAATGTGTCGGAGAAGCTTGATTACCGCAAATTATGTGCTAGGTGGGCTCCCATAATCCTAACGGAAGACCACGAAGAAAAAGAAAGAAAAAGAAACAGACTGACGGCAGGATTGACCTCCCTGGAAAACTATGAGAAAAATGGTATCAATGTTACACGTCGTATCATGACTAGGGACGAGACTTGGCTGGAGCATGCCAACTGCGAAGCTAAAAGACAGTCGATGGAATGAGGACACACAAATTCTCCCAAGATACCAAGGACGTGTTTGCAAATGCTGTCAGCAAGAAAGATCAGGCTACTGAGCTTTGGGACTCTAAGTGATTCTCGTTGATATCCTTGAACGTGGCAAAAAAATTAACTCAAAGAGGTATTGTCAGACACTGACAATACGAACTTGGGCCGAAGTGCTTTTTTTTTCTTTTTTACGACAACGCGTCCAAACATGGACAGTCGTACCCGGAAGCCCCTTCGTGGTTTGGGGTAGAAGTGTTTGATTATCCACCATACAGCCGATCGATTACCACCTCTTCGCAGCAATAATGACATGGTTCGCTGCAGAGCCCTTTGATACTGACGCTGAATAGCACGCTGGTATAAACCATTGGTTATAATCGAAGGCAGCACATTTCTACACAGGTGGTAATGAAAAACTTGTGTCACGGTATGATAAGTGCCTCAGTTTCAATTGTGAATTTGTAGGAAAGTAGCTTAAGAGTTTATCATCTAGATGTATATAATAAATCTTGATTTTTCCACAGTGTTAATTTTTTATTTCTAAACATCTGTTAGTCTCTGGACAGGTCTCGCACAGTTTGTCCACAGGATGGCACATATATATAAATTTTCAGTGCAGTATTTCCTACTTTTGAAATTTTTTTGAAACTCATGCTAGTTATACAGCGTAGAATATTTACAACATATAACATTCACAGTGTACTTTTAAATTACTTTATCAACGCTCTGATTCGAATTTCATCCTCAGGCGACTTACATGCAAAGGGATACAAAGCTAAGTTACACATTGTTATGGCAGGCCAAAAACCTTTACTGAATGCTAAACTACACGTCAAAGTGAGACAGATACAATATTTTTCCGCTTAGCCACTACGTCTACGTAAACAATTGTCGGGACGTTCTACCATTGCTTCAGTTCCACGACCACAGAAGTCAGCTCCTAGGTCACAGAGTGATTACGGAACTGCTGTGTGAACGTCCTCATCGTTGTAAAATATCTCTCCTCCGCGATGTTCTATCAGTCGACGGAATGGTGGAAATCTAATGGTGTAACATCTGGACTTCCCTATCAGCATGACTCACGTTCGTGTACCCTCGGTCAAATTATTATCCATATACCGCCAGCATTTCACAGCGAATCTGCGAGCAGTTTAGACAGTTTGTCTACAATAATCGTGTTGACCCCGTACTTCCACTTTGGAGTGCGTTTCCAGTTCAACTGCCACGCCATGTCGATTGCACAATGTGATGAATCGTTTTATTTGTACCGCATCAGAACTGTACTCTTTCCAGTGACGGATACAGAAAAACGTCAAGCAGGCGGCACTAAAGATATCTTGAGCTACCTTGACTTTTACCGTAATAAAAAGTAGTCAATGATATACAGGACATAAAATCCCATCTGGTGTCTGCGATCATTTTTATGTTAATAACTGGCAAACAATGCTGTACAATCGCAATAAAGTCATGAAATGTTCAATTGACTCTTTTATTAAAACATGTTATGCGTTTAGGGATTACACCCATCTTCAGACATCTGTTAGAAAAAAAGGTACTAAACATAAGTGGACAGTACACTCAACACGTCTCAACTCTACAGAAAATTAGATCGGGTCATATGAGTTACAGACAACAAACTTCAGCTCCTTCCTAACAAACCACGCGTACAGCCATGACAACTCAAAGAAAGTGTCTAATAACATGTGACTATAACTGTGACACAAGCAGTCTTGAAGTGACGCTAAACAAGTCAACTAGCAGCGAAGCGCCCTAGGTAGGGAGCGCTGCATGGTCATGTACTACATGCGTTCACATCTAATTTAATAAGAATATACTAAGCATATAACATCTAACAGGGTGTAATTAAGAATAGCAACCGGAATGGTTCTTCCGTACACGTTAGCACTAAAGAATTTTTAAATTTTTTTATTTTTATTTTTTTTTAACTAGAAAATTTTTGTATTGCTATACTTTACCAATATGTACTATACTATACCTATGTACTATATTATACCAATATGTCAATATAAAATAAATAATTGGGGAGGGGGAGTTCCATCATGAATAAACCCTTCAACTTCTCAAATTTTTAAAAGAATGCCACCAAATTAAATATAAGCAACATTGTCCATCATAAACTAAAACCTTGTGATCAGCTCGCGTACGCAAACGTCGTAATAACCTCTAACAGCGCTCATGCACCGAAACTGAGCTTTATATTGAGAAGGTATTTAGGTATTTCGAAATTCACTATGTACGATAGTGTTGCAGTTTGTTCTTTCAGGCCGGTCGCTGTGGCCGAGTGGTTGTAGGCGCTTCAGTCCGGGACCGCGCTGCTGCTACGGTCGCAGGTCACAATCCTGCCACGGTCATGGTTGTGTGCGATGTCCTTATGTTAGTTAGGTTTAATTAGTACTAAGTCTAGGGGACTGATGCCTTCGGATGTTAAGTCCCATACTGCTTAGAGCTATTTCGTTCTTTCAACTGTTGTACGAATGTAGAAATTATAAACATTACGTCAAGATACTGCAGGACATCAACATAACTCACGCACTTCAGGATAGGTGAACTGCGCTCGATCGTATTCCTAAACAATGCATAAAAGTCATACGAAAGAACTATTTTTGATTTTGTTTCTTGTAAGTCGCTAACCAACGATGCGTTGCAAGCGATTAGCAGCAGGCAGACCTCATTCCTATTGTTAGCAAAGTTGCTAGCACAGTTACTTGTAACTATAGCCCTATATCGCTGATACGAGTCCTTTGTGGATATTCTGAAGTCTTTGATGCCGCGGTATGACCTATTTTGTACCTTAAGGCCACCTAAATAGGTATCTACATCGTTTCCAAAAATTAAAGGTCCAAATCAGTTTGCTCCGTTTATGAACAAAATCCAGAAGGCAGCAGCAGGACCTTGGTGTACGTCGTTTTCGTTCACTTCAGGAAGGCGATTGGTACTGTATCGTTCTGGCGCTCATTGAGCAGGAGCTTACGAAATATAGGACAATCTTTACGTTTGTATTTACATACCCTTACAGACAGAGATCAGCATGTCAGTAACTGGATGTGTTAAAGGGCTGTCACTGTTCTCTGTGGTAGATAACCTCCACATCTCACTAGGGCTGTCCAGACACTCAGTGACCAAAATTGTACTGAAACAGAGGATGACAGACTAATGGCCGAAATACTAAATGTCTTTTTCCAAAGCTGTTTCACAGAGGAAGACTGCACTGTAGTTCCTTCTCCATATTGTCGCACAGATGACAAAATGGTAGTTATAGAAATAGACGACAGAGGGATAGAAAAACAATTAAAATTGCTCAAATGAGGAAAGGGCGCTGGAGCTGATGGGGTACCAGTTCGATTTTACACAGAGTACGCGAAGGAACTTGCCCGCCCCCCCCCCCCCTTCTTGCAGCGGTAGGTTTCTAGAAGAGCGTAGCGTTCCAAAGGATTGGAAAAGGGCACAGGTCATCCCCGTTTCCAAGAAGGGACGTCGAACAGATGCGCAGAAGCATAGACCTATATCTCTAACGTCGATCAGTTATAAAATTTTGGAACACGTATTATGTTCGAGTATAATGACTTTTCTGGAGACTAGAAATCTACTCTGCAGGCATCAGCGTGGGTTTCGAAAAAGACGATCGTGTGAAACCCAGCTTGTGCTATTCGTCCACGAGACTCAGAGGGCCACAGACACGGGTTCCCAGGTAGATTTCGTGTTTCTTGACTTCCGCAAGGCGTTCGATACAGGTCCCCACAGACGTTTAATGAACAAAGTAAGAATATATGGACTATCAGACCAATTGTGTCATTGGACTGAAGACTTCCTAGAGAACAGAACGCAGCATGTCAGTCTCAATGGAGAGAAGTCTTCCGAAGTAAGAGTGATTTCAGGTGTGCCGCAGATGAGTGCCGTAGGACCGTTGCTATTCAAAATATACATAAATGACCTTGTGGATAACATCGGAAGTTCACTGAGGCTTTTAGCGGATGATGCTGTAGTATATCGAGAGGTTGTAACAATGGAAAATTGTACTGAAAAGCAGGAGGATCTGCACTGAATTGACGCATGGTGCAGGGAATGGCAATTGAATCTCAATGCAGACAAGTGTAATGTGCTGCGAATACATAGAAAGAAAGATCCTTTATCATTTAGCTACAATATAGCAGGTCAGCAACTGGAAGCAGTTAATTCCATAAATTATCTAGGAGTAGGCATTGGGAGTGATTTAAAATGGAATGATCTTATAAAGTTGATCGTCGGTAAAGCAGATGCCAGACTGAGATTCATTGCAAGAATCCTAAGGAAATGCAGTCCGAAAACAAAGGAAGTAGGTTACAGTACACTTGTTCGCCCACTGCTTGAATATTGCTCACCAGTGTGGGATCCGTACCAGGTGGAGTTGATAGAGGAGATAGAGAAGATCCAACGGAGAGCAGCGCGATTCGTTACAAGATCATTAATTAATCGCGAAAGCGTTACGGAGATGATAGATAAACTCCAGTGGAAGACTCTGCAGGGGAGACGCTCAGTAGCTCGGTACGGGCTTTCGTAGAAGTTTCGAGAACATACCTTCACCGAGGAGTCAAGCAGTATATTGCTCCCTCCTACGTATATCTCGCGAAGAGACCGTGAGGATAAAATCAGATTAGAGCCCACACAGAGGCATACCGACAATCTTTCTTTCCACGAACAATACGAGACTGGAATAGAAGGGAGAACCGATAGAGGTACTCAAGGTACCCTCCGCCACACACCGTCAGGTGGCTTGCGGAGTAAGGATGTAGATGTAGATGTAGATGTAGGCTGTTCACAAATGATACTGTTGCATATAGAAAAGTCACAACTCTAGCGAACCGTAGCCAAATGCAGTTAAAGTAGGACACACGGCCCAGAGACTGGCGGTTGACCCTCAGCATTAGCAAATGTACTGTACTGGTTTGTGAAGAGACCGAAGGACTTAATATTATCCGATAACACTGTAAGGCGCTGTAGCGCCAAATAACTAGGAATACTGGTGTGAAACCACCTAACATGGAAACGAACTTACAGTGCACAGGACAAAACTAAACTCCAAGATCGCGCCCAGACGACTGTGCTTTGCCGACTTGCCGCCATCTCATCCTCTGACAAATGCTGTCATTCAGTCTCAATATGTAGGGGGCACGACCTCCCGGTCCTTGTCAGCTTTCCTCAGATCTTGGAACCACTTCTACTTAATCATACGGCCTCTCAGTCGACATCACGAGGCAGAGTGGGACGTGTTCCAGTCCTCACATCCTCCCACAATGGTAAAATTTCGAGACAGTACCAAGTATTGAACCCAAGTCTTCTCCATAGCAGTAAGACGCGCTGAAGAATCAGCGGTACATTAGCTGCGAGAAAACCAAACGCCACCATAATTTTATTATATATACCTAAGGACATGTAATTTGTAACCATACTGTCATACGTCACTATGCGATATCAATTCCTTTTTTTGCAATTATTTTGCAGGCAAATTTGGGACTCTGCAAGTGCTTCGTTGCCTTCTTGTGGTGCAGCTTGGCCCCTTTAGAGTCTCGGACCTTCTTTGTAGGCAGAGAGCAGTCTCAGATACTCATTAGGTCAAGCACGCCTTCGTGGGCTATTGGTCAACTTCCGTGGAAGCCACGCTGTGGGCTGCTCAACTGCCAATGAACTCAGCCAACGTCAATCTGCGTGATTGTTAGTGAATGTTGCGGCTGCCTTGACATTCTCGCTTTTATGTACAAACTTGAAAGCTCGAGACACAGCCGTGCCACTTGATTAGAGTGGGAGCGTCGTTTAAGGTTCACTCTAAAAATTTGGTTTATCCAAGGAGATTGTGTCATGTCACTGAGCGCAAGATCTGTGCAGGTCGACCAATCAGAATAACATTTCTTCAGCCCAGAGCCAACGTCGTTACAATAAAATTAGTGTCTTGTACGGGAAAAGTGGTAAGTTTGCTGTCTGTTCCCCGATTTTTCGTATATTTTTTTTACATCTCTCGCAAGTCACATTGGCAATAACTTGGAGTCATCCCTTCCACATTGAATTTTTGAAAGGGGGAGATCTGGGCAGTAGGAAGGAAAAATTTGAGGGCATTAGGGGATGAACGGAGAAAATGTTTGATGACATTCTGGGGTACTTTGGAGGAGATGGAAGCCGAAGGCTATCTGTTGCTACTTGGCATACTTCACTGGTCTTGGGGACATGTAATTTTTCGTTATTTGCAGTAGTGCAGTAGGTAATCTGAACAGCTCGCTTCAGCCGGCCGGTGTGGCCGTGCGGTTCTGGGCGCTTCAGTCTGAAACCGCGTGACTGCTACGGTCGCAGGTTCGAGTCCTGCCTCGGGCATGGATGTGTGTGATGTCCTTAGGTTAGTTAGGTTTAAGTAGTTCTAAGTTCTAGGGGACTGATGACCTCAGATGTTAAGTCCCATAGTGCTCAGAGCCATCTGAACAGCTCGCTTCTCTGGTACGCAACATCTGTTATGGATTTAATTTCAATCTGAATTCTGTTTTGGTAATCTTGTATTTGCGAGCTGCCCAGACAAGGACATCTTGGTGCTATAATCCTTTAGCAGTCTTCTTTTCATATGATACCTCCCACAGTGTTAGCATCACTGTTTTGTCAACCTACTTCATAATTCTATTACTCTTGTTTCTTTGATGACTTTTGAGAAACTTTTGTGCGACTTAAGAATACATAAAATTCTGTTAACTGCAGCTTTGATTTATCAAAATTATAAATCTGAACTATAGCTCCCTTCGATACGTGACCCATTAAAAGATATACATATGTACAGGGTGAGTCACTTAAGACGTGACAAACCTTTTATTTCGTGAACGGTTATACATATCGAAACGCAATTCTCGGCAAATGGTAGAGAGTCGAGCAGCATGTATTTTTCTCATCGCTTAATGTGTTTAGTGCAGTTATCAGCGGAGATATTGAAACAAGTACGTTGTTCTAAATGTTGCCATATAATTTTATTAACTGCATTCGATAACTTTTGAATAGACTATTACAGTGATATAGCGTTTGTTAATGCTGGCGTTGAAACCTTTCGTAAAATAAATTCGAGAAGTGTCCTAGAATGTGAGAGCACAATTGCCAGATACGGCATTTGCGGTGCAAACACTGCCAAGCAGTCGTTTCGGACCAGGCTGCGTAGTTGTATACGTAAGTTAGGCCCTGCTACGAGAACAAAGCTTTATTTCCCCTTGAACCAACTTACGACCTAGATGAAGACTCACCTACGAATGTTTCATATGGACATAGGATAGAATTTAGCGTATCACAAAGTTCTCAGGAAAACTATTTCATATTTGTGTGTCCTGCCCTATTCACGTGCGCTGACACACAAATCAGCTGTTCATTCTTCAAAAATAAATAGGTCCGATACGTTGCAGAAATCAACTACTTTATTAAATATGTAAACGTTAAAAGGAAGTTTATCAAAACTAGACATGATTGTCTCGATGGGAATTCCGCGATCGTTCAATAAATAAAATATGGCGTTTCAGTCTTCGATCGCTATTCTTTATTTTCAATTACCGGTTTCGGGCTAGCTGCCCATCTTCAGATCTGTTAGACATAGTTAAAAATGTAATTATACGAGAGATACAGTTAGTGATAGAAATATCTTCGTTTACAAAAAGAAGTTTTGGAACATATTAAATGCCAAGATACCATACATTATAGTTACAGAGTAACTTGTCCGTACAGAACACTCGGTTCGCTGTCATAACTAAAGCAAATTTCAATCTGTTAAAACCTTATATTGCAGTTTTTAAGAATAACCTGATTGGTAACAGTAAAAAGTGCCCTCTACCTATAACAATTGTGCATCTGTTATTGTTTCACCGTATATATTAGTGGCGAATATTCTTTTTAGTGAAACAATTTTTAAGGTAATAACATATGAATAATCTTTTTTGAGTGGACCATGAAACGAAAAATTTACACTAATTTTAAATTTCTTTATAAAGAAACTTAAAATATAATTAAAATGTAGGTATTCTTTCGAAAATGTACGTTTCCTCTTCTCTGTTTTTATTGGTGGTGGAGTGGATTTCCCTACGTCAGAGCGTACACAACGCCACGCCGAGTCTTCTTCCGCAGCGCCCAATTCACCTCGCCGCCAGTACGCTGAGGGCCGTTCCGCTGCAGCTGGTTCTTGCTGCGGCGTGCTGTAGCATTCAAGAGTAAGCCTAAAACAGGTCTTTAAAAATCTCATAATAATTCCTGTGCATAAAATCACTTTGCTCATTAAGTAGTAGGCCTGGGGTTTTTCTTTGATGAGCGTATATTTCAATCTCTTCGAGCACGTTGAGATAGAGACGTTTTGGAGCTTTATGTAGCACCTCCATTGGTTCATTTATATTACTCACTTCATGGCTACTCTCTTTTACATGTGTTCCAAATGCTGTCGATTGCTATGACTGCAATGTTCCCTGTATCGAATTTCAAAATTTCGCCCTGTTTGTCCTATATAATAACTGTCACATTCAGCACATTTAATCTTATATACTCCGGAATTATTGTATTTCATTTGTTTTGTCGTTGCTGGTTTATGTCTTAGTCTATGTGCCATTTGCCCTTCATTCTGAAATGCCACTGAGATGTTTTTTGGAAAGCATTTAGCAATTCTTCCTGACACACGCCCTTTGTATGTCAGGGTGACAAACTTCTTAACTTTAATTTTCCTAGAATCGCTACTGATACCCGCGGATTTGTTTTTGATCTTGTTAAACATACGTGTAACATCTTGTGTCCTGTATCCATTAGCTGCTGCTACTTGCTTAATAATACCTAGTTCTTTCTGAAACTCATCTTCCTTTAGTGGCAATCTGAGGGCTCTGTTGCACATTGCATGAAAGTACGCTCTTTTATGCTGTGCCGGGTGGGGCGACGTCGCTACTATGATCTTGTAGGAGCAAATGTCTTTTCTATAGACGCCGAAAGCGTGCCTGCCTCCCTTCTTTCTGACGGTCAAATCTAAATAGTTAATCGCCTCATTGTTTTCCATTTCTAGGGTGAATTGAATATTTGGATGCTGCTCGTTTAAAACTTTAGTCATTTCCTCTACGTCTTCTTTTTTACCTTTGAATAATAAAATAGTGTCATCAACATACCGTCTGTAATAAATTAGCTTCTCCTTAATTTCTGGAAGAGAGCTAAAAACTTTGTTCTCAAAGTCATTCATAAAAATTTCAGCTAAAATGCCTTATAGACTGTTTCCCATAGCTAAACCTTCATGTTGAATAAAAACTTTATCTTTAAAGATAAAACTATTAAAACCCAATGTGAACTCTAGCATATCCACGAGTTCGACGATTTCACCCATGTTCATTGACCTAATTTTTATCAGGTTTTTCCTTATGATTTGCAAAGTTTCCGGTATTGGTATATTAGTGTAGAGGTTCACGACGTCCAATGAGGCTAGGACTGCATCCTCTGGGATTGCAATGTCCTTCACTTCGTTCGCGAAACACACACTATTTTTTACGTTGTAAACTTGCTCGTACTTATACGCAGATTTTAACTTACGGTACAAAGCCCTATTCAAGAGCTCATTAACGGCTTCCTTCCTATTACAAATAACACGCATTGGTTTGTTCTCCTTGTGCAATTTTATTTGCGCTCTTGCTACTGGTGTTCTTGGATTCATCTTTACTAATCTAGCTTTTTCATTTGGAGTGAATAAAAATTGTATTGCTTCTATCCTTGCCTTTAAATCTGTCTGAAACTTCTTTGTTAAATCTTTTTTGACTTCTTTAATTCCATTTTCCTGAAAAAACCGCATTGTCTTATCTATATAGTCCTTTTCGTGGCTGTGGCGGATGACGGAATTCCTGGTGCAGTGGTAGAGAAGGTGATGCAGAGATTTTCTTGGCCTCCCTCAGTAGAGCTTGTTTCCGCCTTAAGTGAGGTGGAGGGATGCGACTCAGTACAGGTAACCAGTAGCATGTGGTTGATTTGATGGAACCAGTAATACAGCGCATTGTGTCGTTAAGTTTTGTGTCTACCTTCTTCACACGTACAGGTGCACAGCACTCAGCAGCAGAGTACACAAGACTGATGCCAGTTAAACGCAATCAGCAGAGGTTCCCCAGGTTGTACCACTGAGCTTATGTAGTATGTTGTTCCTTGCAGCAACTTTATGAGAAAGCTTGGTGATGTGCTCTTTGTAGCTCAGGGTTCTATCTAGAGTGATTCCGAGATATTTTGGGAAAGTATTGTACCTCAACGTTTGTCCATTGAGCAGAACTCTTGGTTTGTAGTTCGCAGCACGATTCGCTAGATGGAAACAAGAGACTTCAGGTTTTGATATGCTTGGGATCAATCTCCAGGTCTTAAAGAAAGTTGACATCTTCTCCAGATCCTCCGTAAGAGTTCGTTCACCATCTTCGAAATTACAGCTCTGTGCTACCAGTGTGATGTCATCAGCATAAATGAATTTAGTTGATATTGTGGTTGGTAAATCTTTGAAGTATATATTGAATAGTGATGGTGCTAAAACAGATCCCTGTGGTAGTCCATTATTTAGTTTCCGTTTGTGGCTTTTAGAGCTGCCTAGAAACACTTCAAATTGCCTTTCACTAAGCATGCTGGATATTAGATCCACAATTTCTCGACTTGGTACAACTTGCAGTTGCTTGTAGATCAGTCCCTGTCGCCAGACAGTGTCATACGTGGCTGTAAGGTCGATGAAGACAGCTGTTGATTTCAGATGGCCTTGAAAACCTGCTTCAGTATGGGCAGTTAGGGCAAGAACTTCATCGGTGCAGCTACGTCCTTGTCTGAAGCCAGCTTGTTGAGGAGGGGTAGCAGCCTCGACGAACGGTGCTATTCGGGTTAGGAGGACTCGTTCCAAAAGTTTGAATGTAGAACTGAGCAGTGCTACAGGGCGGTAGCTATCAGGGCTGTCTTCAAGCTTGGCAGGTTTGAGAGCGGCTATAACTTTCGACAGTTTGAATTATCTGGGAAGTTTGTTCTCTTTAAGTAGTAAGTAAAGAGCGAAGTCAGCCAGCGTATGCAGTGTGGGCCCATGTTCTTAATAAATTCATTATAGATGTTGTCAGGGTCAGCAGCCTTACCGACTTTCAGTTGCTTGACAGCACTTTCTACTTCCGCTATGGAGAAGGGCCTTGAAAGCGGCTCATTCCTTGCGGCACTGCGCATGAGGTTAGAGAGTTTACATTTTACTGCTCTGGTATGATCCTGTCTCTCTTTACCCTTGTGAGGTCTGAGATCCGGTTGGCAATGAGGTCGGGACTCAGTTTAGGATACGGCTTTTTGAGGTGTTGCTTGCCAGTTAGCCCATTCAAGACTCTCCATGCTTTCCTACTTGACTTGGCGAAGTTCATTTCTTTGAGTGTTGGTTCCCATTTCTCTCGTCTAAAGAGTGGAATAGCTGTGAGCCCATTGTTTGATTTCTAGTACTTTGGTATTCTTGATATAAAGCCTCACTTTCTTGGTTCCAGCCAGGAACATATTCCTTCCTGTAATCCCAAGGAATGTTTGACTTAGCAGCTATGATAACTTGTCTAACGAATTCATCGTAGTTGTTTGCTGTAGCCTGTAAGTTCTTCGCAGCTAAGTTGGAGTCAAGGTCATTTGAGAATCCATCTCAGTTAGCTCGTTGAAAATTCCATCTGGGTAGGGGCATTGAGTTTACAAGGGGAATTTTTAAACCAATTTCTGTCATAACAGGACGGTGTTGGCAGTTTGGAAAGTTAGGCAGAACAGTACGAGTGGCGTTAAGTGGTTGATCTAGCTGATCTTATTCCAGCGTGCAGAGTTGAAGGTTCCCTTGTCTTTCACATCAAAGATCAAGTGCATGTTGGTAGTTTCTGCACATTGAGCTTGTAACTCCTCATTGACATCGACGGTGTCGTACCCCCAACCCGTGTGATGGCTGTTAAAGTCTCCAGTATATATACAAGGGTGATCTAAAGCCGGCACAACTGTGGCGGTCCAATTCACACTTGGAGGCTTATACAGGTTGACAATTTTTAAGTCGTTTATCTGGATTACTATTGTGTAGGTGCGGTTAACGTCTGTAGAACCAATTACATGCACTCCATTTAGGATTGACCTGACATAAGTGGCTATTCCATATTGTGGATGGTGGATAGCTTCGACCAGTGTATAACCATGTATTCCTCCTCTACGCTGAAGATCTTGCTCATCTTTGGTATGTGTTTGTTGAATGTTGACAACATCAATGTTAAGTTCATGCAGCTATTTCAGTAGATACATTTGGCTGAGCTTATGCCTTCAATATCAAGCTGTATAATACGAACTAGACGTTTCTCGTCTCTAGTTGGATGATCCTGAAAAGGACGGCTATTATTTATGTTTCTGGACATACTGTATATCACCTATGACACTGCTGCTCGTTTAGCACCACCCAGGGGTCACGTGTAGGGTAATTTAGGTTATACCTACAGGCGTGAGCAACGATCGGCCCAACATTCGTTGAAGCAAACGTTTTATTCAAAATACTTACAGTGATATAGCGTTTGTTAATTCTGGCGTTGAAACCTTTCGTAAAAAAATTCGAGAAATGTCCTAGAACAATTTGGTGGCCACCTGTACATCAAAGAATAGATATTCTTCTTAACGAAATGTCGTTTCATGCCGAACGTAAATGTGTAATGACTGTGTTGCCAGCCACGTGCAATGCACCTTGTCGAATTATTTGACATTGGATTGCATTGGTAACCACTCAGATCACATAACATGAATCATGTCTCCCAAAAAAATTACTTTATCTTTTAACAACGCATGTGTTCAAACTGTTGACCATGAACTGAAAGGCACATTACCAATCACCGTTCGAAAGAACGATAAACAGATGTAAATACAGTGCATAATATGGTAGAACATGAACTGACGAATCGACGACACATATCGGCTGGCGTACTGGGACTTCGTCTTAGACTGCGTCTTGGAGTGATCCCAGCAGAAAAATAATCAAGAGTAGTCGAATCGGAGGACCTTGCAGGCCATTTGGAAACGGGATTTTGTCCTATCCTACGTCCAGACAAGTTTGTTATTATTATTATTATTATTATTTTATTTTATTTTATTTTATTTTTTGCATTGCAACATGGGACGAGTGAGCTGGACAACCATCGTGCTGCAGCCACCACATACACTGTCGAATATCCGGTGGGCCTCTTCTAGAAGAGCCGGCAGAATGTTCGTCAAAAAGTGTGTCAAAGAATGTCCATTTATAGCGCCTGAGATGAAGTGAGGTCTTACAAAGTAATTTCCTACGATGCCGCATTATGAGTTTAAGTTAAACGGCCGTTGATGTTGCACCTGACGAAGCCAATGTGAATTTTCGGCTGCCCAGTAGTGCATATTATGCAAATTACATTAGCGTAGTCACTAAAATTACTTCTTCGGTAAAGAGCACACGTTGGAAAAATGTAGGGTTATCTCTCAGTTGCTGAACGGACAACCGACAAAATTCTGTACGACGTCTGAAATCGCAGTCGTCAAGTGCCTGATGTAGTGACAGATGATAGGAATGGAAATTTTGTAGATGCATGATGCGAATAACACTCGTATGGCTGATTCCACATTCCTTGGCAATATGTCTCGTACCACTGTGCGGAGCCGGCCGGAGTGGCCGTGCGGTTCTGGGCGCAACAGTCTGGAACCGAGCGACCGCTATGGTCGCAGGTTCGAATCCTGCCTCGGGCATGGATGTGTGTGACGTCCTTAGGTTAGTTAGGTTTAATTAGTTCTAAGTTCTAGGCGACTGATGACCTCAGTGCTCAGAGCCAATTGAACCACTGTGCGGACTCATCAGCGTCGTATCCAGAATAGATTTTTCGTGTTCTCTGTCAACTGTAGTCTTCTTTCTTGTCCTCTTTCTGACGTTCAAGTACCCTGTCTGCACTAGTGTCTCCACAATACGTACAGTTGCCTGATGTATGGGACAATGGCGATCCGGATAGACCACCCAATAGCGCTGTACCGTTTTTAAGGCAGTTCTGTTACATTCACCATACAAAAGCAGTGTATCGAGCTTCTCCTCATTGGTATACATGACTGCACGCAACGAATGTTGAAGCAGAACTGGGTGACCTGCAGTGAACACAAGTAAACAGGCTAATGTGTTGACATTCTGAGCTCTGCTTGGTGTTGTCTACACCGCAAATACCGATACCGGCTAGTTTGTTCTCCAATTCTAAGATGGCAACTATGTAGAAAAGTAGTATTTAAGTGTGGCTTTCATCTGTATATTATAAAAAAATTTCCTATACTTTATTTATTTTTAATTCAAAAACGTACTGTACTTTGTGGATAGGCCTCGTATATATATATATATATATATATATATATATATATATATATATATATATATATATATATATATAAACGTAGATCATTTCACGCTTTTCTAAAGCATATATTTTCAATGGTCACCAAATTTCTAACTGCCGTGCATGGGTTAGTATTACTATTACATCGTGGTTCGAGGCTTAGAAGTATTGCGGAACAATTTACTGACGCAGCTTCTATAAAGTACCGGTTGGTGATACGTCTGCTTCTCAGGTTGCCTCGTATTCCGGGGCGCCACTCGAGGAACGCAACAAAATTTTAAATGACTAAAGAGGACCGCAGAAAAGTATTCTTCCGTCAGTGCACCAGACGCGGCAACTTGTCGGTTGGGCTGTGGTCCTTCGTAAGGAGCTTACGGTGGCCGCCGCTAGGATCGCGGTTAATGGGCGCTCGCCCCCGCATCCTCTTACAGGGGCGATGTTTATGGTAGGCGAATGCACTCGCCGGCCGGTCGCCGGTGGAATTCGCGGTGGGCGTCCGATGGCGCTACAGGCACGGGAGAGGGTGGGCAGGGGAGGGGGAGAAGGAGGCGGGGGAGGTCTAATGAGAGGAGAGCCTGCCTAAAGACACCCACAACAAGCCGCTTTCAGCCACGTGGCAGGGCTTTACTTGGCAGAGCGGTTCTGCGCCCTCAGGAGCCACGTCATTGAGGACGTACAGGAAGTCACTCAAACAGGCAGTCCAATAAATGAATAATGCACTCTGAAAGCATTCTCCTTTCTCTTAAATTTCATCTCGGTTCATAATTGGTATGACTTCAGTATCAACGCCCTAAAAATATTGCCCTCTTATAGGTAATTTTGACTCATGACTTTGACTTATGAATGTAACCCAGTTTTACAGTCAAGATGTTCACACCTCCTGCTTCCAGTATCAATGTCCAATTTCCCAATTATAGAAAATGTTGACTCATGAATGAACAATGTGATCTAAATCCTACCTACGAAATATTCGGAAGTATCCATAGCTTTCATAGCTCAACGATAAAAATAGGGGATCTCGAACATTTGTTAAACTTACTTAGATTTAAAACCAAGATGTTCAAACATACTAACGCAGTATGATAGTGTAACGCGTACTCTCTTGTAAAGAAAAATGGTTCTACGGAGCTGCTGAGTCAACTTAGTATAGGCTAGCACCAGTTCGTTAAAACCACGAACACAATATCCACTCTTAACTTATTCAAGATCAGCACTTGTTTCGATGTCCTCAGCAGCGCAGACCTGATTTTCACTTGCTGTAATATGCATGCAAGGAAATCAATATATGTTCTGCCCATGGAAGTTTATCAGAAAAACGATTCTACTAAATGCAGAATGTATTCAGGAAAATGTACTCCGATGAACTGCTTAGATAAAGGGAAATAACCACGAAAATCGTCATAAATTATAAAAGGCTTCAGGATACTTGTATTTAGGAAGAAACAGTCATAAAACAAGAAATAAAATCCACTTATGAAGCTACATATATCCACCAATGGATCATCTGGAATACAGCAGCAAAAATCATAAAAAGCGGAACAAAACGAACAACTGTACTGGTACAATCTTAAATCGCCGTGATAATCTTTATATACAAAACGGAACCTGCTGTCTGACTAACTGATTATCGTCCAGCACGAACCACTAAGAATAGAGTCTTGAAATTGGGAAATGGTGTTTATCTTATACTGTTCACATTATTTAAGAAGGGATTTTTCGAAATTCCCCCCCAAAGTTGTGTAATAGGAGATGAAAGGTTTTTTGAAAATATGTAGCTATGAAGACAATTTCTAAGCTAGAACTACGAAAACTGATGTATATTTTCTCGGTCGGAAGCGTGGAAACAAGTGCTTCAACATTTTCTGGAAATTTAACCCCTATTGGGATAAATAGCAGGTGAAATATTTTTTTGAAAGTTAATCGTTGTTAAAGAACTCCTAACGACTTTTACAGCTACAACCATGAGAATTGCTACTTGAATTCCCTGTCACACACTAAAAAAATAAGGTTCCAGTGTTGCTGGAAACTGAGCCCCAATGGGGGTGAAACATAAAAAAATACTCCATTATGACAGAATTTTTAAAGCTAAATTTATAAATATTTACATTTAACTCCTCAGTAGGAAATAAAAGATCCTGGGTTTCAGTGTTTTTGGAAACGCAACCCCTAAGGGCGTTCAATAGTCGATGAAATTTATTATGGAAATAATCCATCATGAAACCATTTTTGAAGCTAAATCTATGAAAATTTCTATTTGGCTTCTCAGTGAGACAAAGAAAAATACCGGTTTCACTGGTTTTGGAATTTCAGCCCCCAATGAAGTGAACAGGGGATGAAAAATTTTTATGAAAGTGTTTCGTCAATATTGAGACTAACTGGGTTTTGCTCTTACAGTGTAGTCATCGTTTAGTAAGGGACTGTTCGAAATTGCACCCTTAGGGGATCAAATAAAGGAAGAAAGGTTGTTCGAAGATATATCGGTATTAAGGTAATTTTCAAGCTAGTGCTTCGAAAATTAGTATATGATTTCTCGGGTAGAAATGAAAAGATATACATGTCCCTGAGCTTTTGGAAATCCAGCCCCTATTTTTCTAAATAAATCATTATTTTAGAGCAACTAAGACATTTTAAAGTTACATCTATGAATATTAGTATTTGGCTTCTCAATTGGAAATAAAAAAATACCTGTTTCAGTGTTGTCAGAAAATCAACCTCTAAGGTGGTATTTGACTTCTAAAGAAGCGCGGTAATATAAGGTAAAGAAATTTTTTTGAAAATATTTCATTATAATGGAACATTTTTAAAGCTAAGTCTATGAGAACTGGTATTTGACTTCTAAAGAAGCATCTGTCTGAGAATGAAAGTTTCTATGGAAATATCACCACGAGAACTCAGAAGCCAGGACTAACATAGGTCTCAGACTGCAGCTACCAGAATCGCGCTTTGGTCCGAAGTACATTCAGAGAAGGTCTTGCTTGCGTTGCTTTAATTAACGTGAAAAGTTTAGATGATGTTGTCAGTTTTTGAACAACATAAAAACTCGAAAAATAAAGAAAAAGTTCTATGCAGACGATGCCGTCTACGCGAGTGAAGCAGCGGGCACAGAGATAGTATTAAATAAGTGGAAAAGTAACATGAGCTACGAACTACAATCACAGGTGACGTAATGAAACACCTAATATTATCCCTGTAGATAGAACAAAGCTTTTATCTGAGCTGACAATCATGTAAACAAAATATTACGCCAGTGCATACCGACAGTCAAACGTCTCACCAATAACTAATTCCTGAGCTTTGCAGCTAAGAAACGGCCATCACAGCCGAACAACACACAAAGGCGCCCAATTGTAACAAACAGAATCACACTGTTATTTGATACAGCAGCCGCAATGTCAAATTTCGAAATTTTTTCCCGCATCGGATTTCGAAATGAGTCAACGGTGGAAGGTGAAGATTTGTTCAGGGCCGGGACTCGATCCCGGATCCCAAACGTCCTGCTTAACGCGAGCGGTTGCCTTACCTGCCACGGCCATTTTTTAAATCAGTGTGGCTCGATACTATCACGATATTTCAGAAGACTACAGTCAAATTATCATATAATATAAGCTGCAGATGATAATACAATAATAAATAAATACAGAAAGGAAAAGAAACGAGAACATACACAACAAACCATTAAGCAGCTCTTATGCTATGTATCAACAATTTTCTTATTTTTATTAATATCTTCAAAATTTTTATTTTCTGAACTTTTTATTTTTATATTGAATCAAAAAGAAGGAAAACAAAGAAATCATATTATATTCTAAATCGCACACTAAGCCTTCAGCCTAGAGAAAAATTCCAGTTTGATATCAAGGATTAGATAGGCTCATGGATATGTGTGTTTCATGTATACACATATTACAATAGAACAGGAGCGATACTGGGGCAAAACACAAAACAAAACGGGCAGGGAAACTAGGAGAGAACAAATGGTTCAAATGGCTCTGAGCACTATGGGACTTAACATCTAAGGTCATCAGTCCCCTAGAACTTAGAACTACTTAAACCTAAGTAACCTAAGGACATCACACACATCCATGCCCGAGGCAGGATTCGAACCTGCGACCGTAGCGGTCGCGCGGTTCTAGACTGAAGCGCCTTTAACCGCTTGGCCACACCGGCCGGCGGAGAGAACAAGCCGGAACAAAACAGATGGGAACATACATACCAGGGAAAGTGCCTGTCAACAGGAAAGTGAAATTAACCAACCCTTTGCCAACGAGAACCAAGATTCAACATGGCGAAGAGGCCTCGGTATCGAGGCAGTCGTAAGCAAGTCCAATAAGTCTTGATCATATACTGCCTAAAGGCCGTGGGATATTTCCCGTGGCCTTCTACGATGTAATGAACGAAGTGTACCAGTAACCACATTACGGTATGGCTTTTCGACCGTGGAGAGAAGCTGGACGCTATATGACGTCCGTAGAGTATACAGTCCCATAAGATCGAGTGAGGAAGGCCAATTATGTTCTTATCCAAGTCCAGTTTGCCATTTGACCTCCATAAGTAAAGCGATGTAGTATCGTATCTGTATACGTACATCGACTACATAAAACCGTGTCGCTAAACCCAATACGAAAAAGTCGCTCGTTCATTGGGATCAAGTTATTTACTACCTTACACGTCGAGGACGCTACGCGCTTCGCCAAGACCGGAAGACTAATGTTGGACCAAACTGTCGTCCAGCGCGTTTGCGGCGATTTTCTTCCAACGAGATTCGAGCAAGGTACTTCCTCCCTTCATGTTGAGAACGGGTCTCCCGTAAAATGTCAGCCCCTAAATAGCTCACCCCAAGATAGAGGTAACGAATGAGTTTTCACTTGTAATTTATGTGACCAACAGGGGGGGGGGGGGGGTCATGAACAGCAAGAAGACGCAGAGAAATAAAATGGACGTTAACGGTGAGTTCCTTGAGCTATCGTCAAGACAGTACGTCGCACATACAGAATCTGCGTCTTCTTTCATATATCAGCCACGCCCACACACCCAAATGAACGACGCTTCGACACCACCTCATACCGTAAGAGAAAGATATGTCGTTTCTTTAAGAAATGACCAGAGTACTGTTTTAGTTTCTCGCCATCATCGAAGCAAGCCGATAAACTTGGGCGACGTAATAAGCTTTGCATAATACATATGTATCGAGTATCCGGACTTTGTGGAGCAGAGTATGAGAACGCCTTTCATATTATAGTATCGGTCCCTGAATTTGTCGGTAACAGATTTCCAGTTGAGCGTCGCCATTTTGAGTGGACAACGATCAATGATGATACCGAGAGACGCATGCCGGTCCATTGCAGCAGCCCATGGAACAACGACGTCATCAAAGCCTGGCAGAGTAAGAAGCCTGTATTTACCTTCATTAAGTAGTACACCAGAACTCTGACAATTCTCGACTACAGCCCTCAGTCAAGGTATTTCGGCAAGATTGGGGTGTGGAACCGTCACGTCATACGCGTATGCAAGAACAGTTGTTTCTCCGGAAAACGTTCAAACTTTCAGCTGGGGTGTCAGTGTCCGAAGTAGGGGCTCCAGGAACAACGTGAACTGAGTCACTGACAGCGGTCTTCCTTGAGGCACTTCCCGACAGATATTTATCGAGGGAGTCAGTTGGCCATTAACAGCCACCGAAGCTCAAATACCTATAAACAGACTTGAGAGCACTCGCCTTGTGGCAACTGTAAGACCAACGGTCTCCAGAATCCTAAGCAAAAAGTTGTGATTAACACGGTCAAATGCCTTCTCAAAGTTTAGGAAAGCAAGAGCACAGGGGATGGAGGTTACAGCAGAGAACAGAATCATGTCACGACACTCGACTATTGGGGTAAGAATGGTACGACCAGGTGCGATCGTTTGCCTCCATCAGAGCCCACATCCCACTAAGAATTGCCCTCGCCACGGACTTACAATCAAAGTTTAACTAAGCAATTGAGTGAAGGCTATCAGTGCAGCCGGTTCAGGGCGTTTCGGGATATAAACAATTTTCCCCACTTTGGACGATGTTGGTACTACTCCCCCCTGTAACACTTCATTCAAAAGGGACGTAAAGGTAGCACCCAACAGTGATCAAAAACGCACGTAAAATTCCTTGGTAAGTGCATCCAGACCCAGGGACTTTTGAGAAGGCGATCCTGCAATAAGTTAATAAACTTCTTCAGGGTGAAAAGCAGCTAAAAGCATTTCATTATGTTCAAGTGTAATTGTCATATCCAAGGTGCTGCGTAGTGGGTCGTAAAAGATATCACTGGACTTATCGACGTCGCAGATAGTACTGATGTAAGATACGCACTATATCAGCTTGCGCCATTACGATACGACCATTATTTGCCTTGAGAGAATACAAGCGCACCGGCAACGGGTCTGATGGCGAAGCCAATGCTATAAGGAAGTCAGTTCTTCCATGCTTTGGATCGCAGTTTCAAACCTTCCAACATCACGCTGAACATCCGCAATTCGCAGAGGGACGTGATCCGCAGCATCATGAAGTTTACGCAGGATGGAATAGCAATATTCATAAGTTCTCTAAATGTCTCTGGCTTTGCAGCACAAAAAGTATCAAATCTTGCCTGAGCCTCGTTTTTGACAGTTGGGTCCACCAATTAAAGATGGAAGAGTATTTCCCAGCGGACCGGATAGCACGCTCCCACACGGCTCACATTACGTCATCGAGAGAGTGGTCAGCTAGGTGAGCGACGTTTACCAACCACGGAGTGCGAAACAATTTGACTGGTTGCCGAAAAAGACTGAGAGTTGCAACCATAGCGCAGTGATCCGCAAAGGAACCAGCGATGATTTGAACGTCAAGAATACTATCGCTTAGGCAGGCCGTTAAATAAAACCTATTTAATCTGCTGCTAAGAGTTTCAGTTAAGTGGGTAAATTTAATTAACGCCGGATATTTAAATATCCAGACCTCTTTCAGGCGTATGGAGCAGACCAATTTATGTAATCCACCACAGAAATTAAAATTTGGATGTGCAGGACGCAACACTCAGTTAAAATCGCCATCCAATAGAGTAACCGGAGGATTATTATGCAACAGATAAATACACTCCTGGAAATGGAAAAAAGAACACATTGACACCGGTGTGTCAGACCCACCATACTTGCTCCGGACACTGCGAGACGGCTGTACAAGCAATGATCACACGCACGGCACAGCGGACACACCAGAAACCGCGGTGTTGGCCGTCGAATGGCGCTAGCTGCGCAGCATTTGTGCACCGCCGCCGTCAGTGTCAGCCAGTTTGCCGTGGCATACGGAGCTCCATCGCAGTCTTTAACACTGGTAGCATGCCGCGACAGCGCGGACGTGAACCGTATGTGCAGTTGACGGACTTTGAGCGAGCGCGTATAGTGAGCATGCGGGAGGCCGGGTGGACGTACCGCCGAATTGCTCAACACGTGGGGCGTGAGGTCTCCACAGCACATCGATGTTGTCGCCAGTGGTCGGCGGAAGGTGCACGTGCCCGTCGACCTGGGACCGGACCGCAGCGACGCACGGATGCACGCCAAGACCGTAGGATCCTACGCAGTGCCGTAGGGGACCGCACCGCCACTTCCCAGCAAATTAGGGACACTGTTGCTCCTGGGGTATCGGCGAGGACCATTCGCAACCGTCTCCATGAAGCTGGGCTACGGTCCCGCACACCGTTAGGCCGTCTTCCGCTCACGCCCCAACATTGTGCAGCCCGCCTCCAGTGGTGTCGCGACAGGCGTGAATGGAGGGACGAATGGAGACGTGTCGTCTTCAGCGATAAGAGTCGCTTCTGCCTTGGTGCCAATGATGGTCGTATGCGTGTTTGGCGCCGTGCAGGTGAGCGCCACAATCAGGACTGCATACGACCGAGGCACACAGGGCCAACACCCGGCATCATGGTGTGGGGAGCGATCTCCTACACTGGCCGTACACCACTGGTGATCGTCGAGGGGACACTGAATAGTGCACGGTACATCCAAACCGTCATCGAACCCATCGTTCTACCATTCCTAGACCGGCAAGGGAACTTGCTGTTCCAACAGGACAATGCACGTCCGCATGTATCCCGTGCCACCCAACGTGCTCTAGAAGGTGTAAGTCAACTACCCTGGCCAGCAAGATCTCCGGATCTGTCCCCCATTGAGCATGTTTGGGACTGGATGAAGCGTCGTCTCACGCGGTCTGCACGTCCAGCACGAACGCTGGTCCAACTGAGGCGCCAGGTGGAAATGGCATGGCAAGCCGTTCTACAGGACTACATCCAGCATCTCTACGATCGTCTCCATGGGAGAATAGCAGCCTGCATTGCTGCGAAAGGTGGATATACACTGTACTAGTGCCGACATTGTGCATGCTCTGTTGCCTGTGTCTATGTGGCTGTGGTTCTGTCAGTGTGATCATGTGATGTATCTGACCCCAGGAATGTGTCAATAAAGTTTCCCCTTCCTGGGACAATGAATTCACGGTGTTCTTATTTCAATTTCCAGGAGTGTAATTTCCTCTTTATAAGCCGGCCGGAGTGGCCGTGCGGTTCTAGGCGCTGCAGTCTGGAGCCAAGCGACCGCTACGGTCGCAGGTTCGAATCCTGCCTCGGGCATGGATGTCTGTGATGTCATTAGGTTAGTTAGGTTTAATTACTTCTAAGTTCTAGGCGACTGATGACCTCAGATGTTGAGTCGCATAGTGCTCAGAGCCATTTGAACCATTTTCCTCTTTATAAAAATGGAACGATCCACTGTGCGACCAGTGCCAGAGGGGGAATATAAAAGAACCAACGTAAGATTATAAAGTTAACAACCAATGCCTCTGCCAAAATCCAACATTTCCACCTCAGCGATAGGAACGCCTCCCTGAAAGAATGAAGCAGTCCCCGCAGAATATTCTGGTGCTATAATAAAGATCTTACGAAAACCAGGTAAGGTGGAATGCCCAAATAACACCTCCTGTAAGAGTACTATGTCCGTAAATGAATCATAAATTCTGATTCCAAACGATTAACGTTTAAGGAAAGGAACATCTAGGCTTACGTCACTGACCACAGCTAGACAGGGATGTGCGGAACATATACGGAACATACCGAGCAAAATTATGCATACAGCTGGGCATCAGGGTCCGTTGCGGAGTTCACAGATGTAATAGCCACAAGGGGACCTGAACCCCCGTCATCGCAGTCATTTTTCTTAGATTTGTTTGTATACGCTGTTTCTGTCGGCTACGTGGCGTGGCGGCTTCTGCAGACGGAGGCACAAATACCTGCCTCTCAGAACAAGGGACATGTAATGCAGGTCCTGTCACTAAGGAGGAAGCATTCTGTGGAACCATCAACGCTACAGGTGACACTTTGTCACTAATTTTTTTCTCCTGGTCCATTGTCTTCTGCCACCGACGGTTCCCTAATTTTGCCGCCTACAGTAACTCCTACTGTAGGCAGGAAAATTAGGAAAGCGTCGGCGGCTGAGGACGATGGATTAGGAGGACACTGCCACTTCTCAGACTGTAACGGGGGACACAAAGACGAGGAGGGGAACCCCGCTCCGTCTCCACACAGAGGCAGCTCGGAAAAAGCCAATTCGCGACCAGGAGGGATGCTGGAGATAACTTCTTTGCCACTCATCGTACAACGAACGGAAGATATTGTATCATCAGGACGAGCAGTGGACAAAATCGTTGGGGAGGAGGTTGGGCCAGAAGAAGGCACAGCCAAATCCTCATCCTCACACCGTGAGTACAACGTCGCTTTTGTGTCACTGCTACAGATTCTATAATTGGGGCAGTAAGTCCGCAGCTCGTGGTCGAGCGGTAGCGTTCTCGCTTCCCGCGCCCGGGTTCCCGGGTTCGATTCCCGGAGGGGTCAGGGATTTTCTCTGCTTCGTGATAACTGGGTGTTGTGTGATGTCCTTAGGTTAGTTAGGTTTAAGTAGTTCTAAGTTCTAGGGGACTGATGACCATAGATGTTAAGTCCCATAGTGCTCAGAGCCATTTGAACCATTTTTGGGGCAGTAAGATTCGGATCCCGTAGCGGAGGTAAAGACGGAAATTCATTTACACGATTATCAAAACTGTCTTTTCGGTCATCATGATCTGAAAGTAGGTCCGACTTCGGAAATGGAAGGAACAAGATTAGCAAACGTTAATTTGCGACGCTGCACTAATGACGGCGCCGGCCGCTGTGGACGAGCTGTTCTAGGCGCTTCAGTCCGCAACCGCGCTGCTGCTACAGTCGCAGGTTCGAATCCTGCCTCGGGCTTGGAAGTGTGATGTCCTTAGGTTGGTTAGGTTCAAATGGCTCTGAGCACTATGGGACTTAACTTCTAAGGTCATCAGTCGGTTGGTTAGCTCTAAGTAGTTCTAAGTGAAGGGAACTAATGACTTCAGCCGTTAAGACCCATTGTGCTTAGAGCCATTTGACGGCTTTAATACAAACACGATTCACGGGAAATTATACCGGACGTGGTCACTTTCATTACATTGGAAGCAGATTCCCTGTTGACCAGTATACACGACACGAACGCGGTAACCACACACGTATAAATGAGATGAAGTATTACGTTTGACATGCATTTCCACGGAACGAATTCCACTAAAACACTGTAATTTCTGTTGAGTAGACCAACGTTCACGACGGACCTTTTTCACATTAGCATAAGGCATCAACGTATCCTTTAGAAAGTTGTCATCTATCTCCGGCGAGCGTTTGTACACTTGAACATTGGTATAGGCAGTTTCAGCATCTGCGGGTTACGCCGTACTAACTTCATTATCACGATGTTTGCACGGAACTTGAGAACCATGTTGTGATAGTAATCTTTCGACCTGAAGGGATTCCATAAATTTCAGCTAAAACACGCATTCGTCTGCAGCAAAGTAAGCGATGTGGACCTGATCAGAGTTCACATGAATTGCATCGAGAAGCCAATCGGACTGCACGAGCCACGTTGTTTTATCGAAAAGCTAACAGTGATGACAGTACCTTATCATGGAACACACGTTGAAACCATGGTAACCATAGCGGGTGAATGATCGACGCCGCTGCAAGCATACGAACACAAACAAACAGTAAGGTGGAGCGGATGCGCTACAATTCACTCGACAAACAGAAAAACACCAATGAGCAAAACATCACACAAGTGACGCTACGGCAAGTGAGATAAACAAGAACCTTCCCGCTCGATGCTCGAATCCCAACTGCCCCATCAACACATACTTCCCATCCGACCTCAATTTTGAAGTTGTCACACGCTTGTAACGTCTTCTGTCCATTCACCTATTTGTTTGCTGCTAGTTCTTTGTTCCCGCAAGAGGCACGGATCGTATTGTGCACTGCTACTGAAATCATGTACGAGTATGTATGTGTTGTTTCCTCGCAGCACTGAGCAGGCGCACTGAGACAGTTTCTGACTGGCGCCACGGGTGGCGTTGTGAAGTTCACCGCCATCACAAACTCGGCGCAATCAGCAATCTCTGTATCGCCGCCAATGGGATGAACTTCTGCGTTGTGATAAGTGCCCGGCCACAGACAGCGACGGTTCACGTCAGGCGTAAGCGTACGCCAGTTCTGCGACGGGTTGCTGTTCGTATTAGGAGGGGAGGAGATCAGCTTGTCAGACTTAGTGTACAAGTGGAGTCGCTTATAAGCTTTGCATAGGGAGAAGTGTTTATTACTGTGATTGACAGTGTCGCGCCCAGGATGAACATAGTTTGGTTGATATTGTGTTTACTAACACACGCCACTACTTAGCTGTTATCTGTCCTTAGGCACATCAAATGGGTTGCTATAAAACTTTAGTTAAGTATGTGTCATAAAGTGTATATTTGTGTGTCACTAATCTGTTCGCGCTGCCCCAGTGCCACCTCGGAGCACCTAAACCTAATATGACGTGTGCGAGTTTCTCTACCCAGATGACCTTGCACACATCAATACGTGTGGTGCCTCTTCTGTCAGATCTCTTCAATTCAACAGGAGATCCGATTTCTAGTCTCAATCTCGCACAAATTTTCAACTGTCACAATTACTTCGAATACTGACACAACAAGCACAAAACTTCTATGCATTATATCTGCAGTAATGACCGCCTCGATCACTTCATTGTGAATGCGAAACAGCGTCCCTGTCTTTTGCAGAAATACTTGACTCGATACGCGGAGGTACGTGCATCGAAAGCATGAGAGAACTTGAGAATTTGGGTCAAACGGGAAATGTGTCCAGGTGGACGGGACGGTTAAGGCAACCGCTTGCATTGAGTGGGAGATCCGGGTTCGAGTCCCAGCTCAAAACAAATTTTCAACTTTCGCCACCGAGTTACTCCAATGCTCGTTTGCAGCTGGAGTGGGTGTCACTTCGGAAATAAAACAGAACCACGCCAAATGAATACGATATTGGAATGCCTGTGTCGTTCAGAAATACGATGCAATTTTCCTTCAGACTTGGATGCGTGTCCGAAGAAATATCGCATCATGTTTTTGATCGACACAGATAATGCAATTCGTATTTTCTCCGCCGTCACCAGCAAGCGACTATCAATTCAGATGTCTCCTCTGTACGGAAATATACATAATGAATGTACGCACGGTTGACGACATATTGAAGTTTGGGTCTACCTATGAGTTGTTCTCGGATAGCCTAAGGTAAGGCGACCGGTCGCGATAAGCGGGAAAATATTGTCCAAGGCCGGGTCCGGCACACATCTGCATTCTTGTAAGTTTCAGGTATTACCTCTCATCATCAGGTATTACCTCTCACCATGGACAAAGTAGTGGTTGGTCGACGAGCAACAACAGCGACGTTTGCGTACAGTTGTCAGTGATAACAGATAAATAATATTGCGTGAAATAGCCGCAGAAATCAATGTGGAAGGTACAACGAACGTATCCGTTAGGAAAGAGCCGCGAAAATTGGTGTAAATGGGCTATGGCAGCTGACGACCGACGCGAGTGCCTTCGCTAACAGTTCTAACATCGCCTGCTGCAGCTCTCCTAAGTATGTGACAATATCGGTTGAACGTCACACGACTGGAAACCCGTGACCTGGTGAGACGAGTCCCGATTTCAGTTGGTAACAGTTGATGGTTAGAGTTCCAGTGTGGTGCAGGAACCACATAGCAATGGAGCCAAGCTGTCAACAAGTCACTGTGCAAGCTGGTGGTGACTCCATAACTGTGTGGGCTGTGCTTACGTAGAGTAGACTGGAATCCCAGTTAGATTCACTACTTGGAGACCATTTGAAGCCGTTCATGGACTTCATGTTCCCAAACAAGGATGGAATTTTTACGGACGGCAATGCGCCATGTCACCGGGCCACAAATGATCGCGATTGGTTTGAAGAAGATTTGGACAATTCGAGCGAATGACTTGGCTACCGAGATCTCAGATAGGTATCCCATCGAACACCTATGGGACATAATCGTTAGGTAAGTTCGTGCACAAAATCCTGCCGTGGCAAAACTTTTACAATTATCGACAGCTATACAGCCAGCATGGCTCAACATATCTGCAGCGGACTTCCAGTCACCTGTTGAGTCCGTGCCACGTTGAGTTCCTGTACCACGCCGGCAAAAATATGTCCGACACGATATTAGGGGGTTTCCAATGACTTATGTCACATCGTTGTATTTCTGTGATTTCGATGATTCGTTTCTGCTAAACTGAGAACCGGTATTCGTAGACAGAGATAGAGGTCATTACAGACACTCATGTGTCAGATCTCTAAATCCATCAAAACTGCTTGTGATGTGATTCACAGTAATTTACTATCCTCAAAAAACTACTGCCTTTAAATACAGGAACCAGTTTTAAAATAACACATTTGTACAAAACAATATTTGCTACCGAGCGAGATGACGCAGTTGCTAGCACACTGGACTCGCTTTCGGAACGACGACGGTTCAATCCCGCGTCTGGCCGTCTTGATTTAGGTTTTCCGTGATTTCCCATAATCGCTCCAGGCAAATGCCGGGATTTTTCTTTTGAAAGGACACGGCCTACTTCCTTCCCCGTCCTTCCCTAATCCGATGAGACCGATGAGCTCGCTGTCTGGTCTCCTCCCCCACAACAACCCAACCCTATATTTGCTTTATTGACATGTAATGTATGTATCGTATAGTGATGCGAAGTGATGAAGGTCTGAAGCTCATGGTTCTATCATATTTATAGAGTCAGTTTTTGGCGCCACACTGAATTTCATCAGGGTTTATTGTCAGAATTGTACTATCTCACTTTTGGAACCTAAATCGTAAATGGCGTTATGAACGGTAACATCGATGCCCTTTATAGCTCACTATTGTTAAATGGGACTAAATTTCAGATTATGCAGTACGTTTATTATGCAAATGAAGTCTTTCGCGTCGTATCTTAGATATAACATCTCGTATAGTTTCTGGCAGCATCAATTCGTAGTGAGTCCGCACCTTTTCAGAAGACATGATCTCTGGCGAAGAAACCAGAGAAGATTTTAGTACAGTATGTTTATTGTTGAAATAATCCATGT
Source organism: Schistocerca serialis cubense (assembly GCF_023864345.2). Taxonomy (NCBI): domain Eukaryota; kingdom Metazoa; phylum Arthropoda; class Insecta; order Orthoptera; family Acrididae; genus Schistocerca; species Schistocerca serialis. Next base: position 192,709,769 of record NC_064643.1, read on the forward strand.
AAATTACACTTCTATTTAAAGGTATTCCACGTCCGGTGACGCCCGCTTATAGTAATGAAGGTGAGAAGAAAGAACTCTCTAAATGGAAATCAGGAGTAGTTCGATTCAAGCCATTCGATAGCAGCAGCATCTGTGGAACAACGACTTAAACTGAGGGGATCTTACGGACCAACTTCCTACGAGTTAACTCGAGTATTCGCAGGGTAAATGAATGTAAGCTGAATGTCATATAGGCTGAGCATGAAGCGTCATCTACTGTAAATTATCTTTTTAATCTATTTATGTAGGAGAAGAATTGTTGTTCCTTAGGTTTCTTTAGTGAGAAAAACATATTGAGACCTGTCCGGTATGGATGCAATGTAAAGGGAGCCACTACTGAATGCGTTGTGTGGTAACGTATAAATGCATCGCTCTCGGATCTTATTACAGAGTGACATTTTTTTACTCCTGAATCCATTGCTTGGATTGTAACAGTAGTCACAGTGTGGCTGATAGGGACAGGATAGTCGGATAACATGCGAAACTGCGTATTGCATTTCTTTGTAGTTTTAAGTAACAGACAGCGATATCAGAATTAGCGATTTAGTTAGCCTCTTTCTTTTTAATTTTTCCTTAACGATAGCTAATATGGCAGAGCAGAATAGAATACATTAGCAGGATTTTTTAAAATATCTTTAGTCTCTCTGATTGTAAGCAAGGTGCTGAATGAGCAGTGTGGTGTATTTACTACAGTTCTGTCTCTCTTCTCAATTACTGCCTTCTATTGCTTGTGTTTCGACTCTTATCTATTTTTGACCAGTGCTACTTTCATAATTTCAATTAGTGTATTCTGTAAGAAGTTTCATCATTTTGCAACCATGACTTATTAAAATGAGAATACGTAATGCTCGTGTCGCATATGGCTTCTTTTTCAGCGTGATCATTTTTCATGAAGCTTGACTTTAAGTCACCTGTATCACATACCTTCCATAGTAGGAAAATACTTTTCTTATGATTTGGTCTCAGAAAGGTCTTCTAATTCAAAGGCAGTACCGTTCGCTCATGTTGTCTCGTTGTCATTAAGGTGTTTCTTTCAATATTCGTTGCATCACTGAAGCTTGTCTTCTTTGCTTATTTCTGATTTGCCATCAGATATGGTGATATTTATACAGCAGCTTCTCTTTTTTTCCGAAGGTTTCATTAATTTCCCTGTATGCGACATCTATCTTTCCAAGTACGCATCAATTCTCCTACTGCTTAGTGTTTTGCATGTAGCAATTCGTGATTTACAATTTGCGTTTTACGTCGGTGTCACAATATTTCAGAATTCTATATTCCAATAGCCATAATTAATTTCCTTGGCTTTTTTATATTCTCCTTCCAACAATTAAAATTAGTATCTCTTCTGTTATTGAAAGATTTATATTGTGCCTTCAATTTTACTTTAGCTGTTAGTCTGCCGTCAGAAGTATTTCATCTTCAAAGCTTCCCATACACCTCATATCTTAATCCTTTCCTTCTTCACCATCTCTAGGTCTCTTAAGTTATACAGATTTCATGTCCTTTTCTTCCCATCTTTCTGCAATATTTCCAGTTAAAATCTACCTTTCATAACGAAGAAGTTGCGGTCAGAGTATATATCTGATAGTGGAAATATTTAACAGCTTATAACTGGATCCGAAATATCTGTGTTACCATTATATAACCTATCTGATACCTCCGGTGAAACTACCTGGCAGATTAAAACTGTGTGCCGGACCGAGACTCGAACTCGGGATCTTTGCCTTTCGCGGGCAAGTGCTCTATCAACTGAGCTACCCAAGCACGACTCACTCCCCGTATTCACACCTTTACTTCTGCCAGTACCTCGTCTCCTACCTTTCAAACTTAACAGAAGCTCTCCTGCTAACCTTGCATAACTAGACTCCTGAAAGAAAGGATATTGTGGAGACATGGCTTAGCCACATCCTGGGGGATGTTTCCAGAACGAGATTTTAACTCTGCAGCGGAGTGTGCGCTGATACGAAACTTCCTGGTACATTAAAACCGTGTGCCGGACCGAGACTCGATCTCGGGATCTTTGCCTTTCACGGGCAAGTGCTCTACCAACTGAGCTACCCAAGCACGACTCACGCCCCGTCCTCACAGCTTTACTTCTGCCAGTACCGCGTCTCCTACCTTCCAAACTTTACAGAAGCTCTCCTCCGGTGTCACCAAGCCTCTACCACGCTCACTACCTTCTTTCACCATTCTTAAGCCGAGTGTCTGCAATGATTAAGTTATGCTCCGTGCAGAAGTCTATCAGCCAACTCCTCATCTCTATTCTCAAAACAAAACAAAACATTGAAAACAGCACAACATAATGCACAAAGCTGTTTTTCGTTTAATCACAACAACAGAACACAAAATAACACCTTAATTTAAAGTTCGAGAACAGAAGTCATAACCTGGGTCCCGCAGCATACGTTCGCTGTTGGTCTACACGCAGAGGTGAACAAAAAAGCGCACTGTGACCTACCAGCAATCTAGAGAATGGATATACAACTTGGATTGCCGATAGTGTTGGACTTCAAAGCAGTGATATAAATAATTAACATGGCAAGCGTTTCAACGGCGGAGCTCATCTTTAACGTCCAGTTTCAGCAAGAAGGCAGCAAACATAGTTATAATTGGAACTATCACATCAAACGAGTAGCCAACGGTGATCGAATGGCGACCATATCACTGAAATTAGGACCACTGCTTTACCCAGAGTGCATTCAACCCAGAGATAGGGACAATAGCAACCAGCGCTTAGAACTTACTTTGCAAACACGCCACCCGCGCACCTGATGTCACACGTCTTCACCATGCAGACAACCTCCGATGATGTAATGAAACATGCAGTGGGAGTGACAGATTTTATAAACAAAGGAGCTGTGTTTAGTGGGTATAAACCACTGTGACGTAGTATCATAAAGTGTTATCTTTGAGCGCCATGTCAACCGCGAAAGCGGCAGCTTATGAAAAGTAATAGGAAACGACATACAAGACTAGACTGTGGCGTGATAATTAAACCACAGTCCGTTGTGACCAGACCGTTCTTGGGATATCCTTCAATAGTGCTCTATGCGCCCACCACATTTGAAGTTCTTCACACTGCAATAACAGCGCAGCCACAATAAAACTGGTCCCAAAAATACACTGCCGAAAAAAGTTTGTACACCCTTTTAAATGTTTCCAATTTACTCAAGATCTGTTGTTGCAACAGGGCATATAGTGTACATGAAATGATTACATTTATAGACCAATAGCACAAGCAGTTCTGATGTACTAGGTATCGACCATGCTCAAACTCTCATACTAGTACGGCAATGCAGCCACTGACTTTGGCATCCAGTGGATCACACAGATGGCAGACACTGTCCTGGGATACATTATGTACGCCTGCTCGACACACTGTGTAAGGATTGACTGTTGGCGACTCGCACGAATCACTTCTCGTTCCATCACATCCCACTCGTGCTCGACTGAAGTCCGGAGATCTTGCTGGCCATTGGAGTTGGTGAACATCTTGCAGATCACGTTGAGTTTCCAGGCAGTGCGAGGGCGAGCATTATCGTATAGTAATAACACAACACGGCGAAAGAACGGGATTAACAACATTCTGCGCGTAAAGAGCGCTGGTTAGCGTCCCTCCGGAAACACCCAAGGTGAAGTTTGCAGCTTATTCGCACTCCAGACGCTGGTTAGCGTCCCCTACAGAAACACCAGAGGTTTTCGCACTCCAGGCCTCAAGGCCTGGGGTGGGGTCACTGTCTTGGACGAATGGACTACACAAAATACCGCTTACCAGGTCTACGTCCTACGCACAAACGGCCATCACTTACGTGCTTTCATCGCTGAAGACCACAGCGCGGCATTATATCTTCCAAGTGATCCTCTGACCGCATCAGTCGAGCCATAAGCGTCTATGCTGTCGCGTGAGGGGAAGACAGGCTAGAGTTGTGCGTGACCGTAGCCCCACTGCTAATAATAGGTTCGCAACAGTTCTTGTTGTACTGTTGTAGCTGTGCGATCTGTCACTGCTACCCTTGCAATGCGACGATTCTTGCGAGCGTCTGTACTGTGTGGATGTCCGTAGCCATGTCTACGGGTGTCACAACGTTCACGTGACCACTGAAACCAGCATCGTTGCACAACTTACGAGCAGGTCCAACGTTTGTGGCCAATTAGAAGGCCACAATCTGATCTCTTTCAAACTCTCTCGTGTGGGTGTAGGAAGCACGAGTACTGTTTCGCGGCATGGTTGCCTGCTTGCTTATAAGTTTGTACCACACTGAGTCTTCTAGCTGTGAGCGTTCTCTATTAAAAGATGGATACAGGCGGTCCTCTTGTAATTCTGCCACTACGATTTTTGTTAGCAGACGACGTTGAAACCACTATCAGTAGATCTACTAGCCCGTCGCTGGCATACTTCGTCATCGGATCAAAATCGACGTCATCTTTGCAGGTGTATTAATTTTTTTTCAGGCAGTATATTTCATGAGCCTTAGGACTGACAACCCTTATCAAGGGAAGTTATGTATGAAACTCCTTGGCAGATTAAAACTGTGTACTGGACCGAGAATCGAACTCGGGGCCGTTGCCTCTCCCAGGTAAGTGGTCTACCAATGGCAGTTTTAATCTGTCAAGAAGTTTCATATCAGCACAGATTCCACTGCAGGGTGAAAATGTCATTCTGGGAAGTTATGTTTGTTGGGTTGCCTGTTTGAAGGTGCAAGAAATGTAATCGTCAAATTCCCTGTTGGCCATTAAAGCTGCAACACCACGACGACGCTATGCAGCAAACGTTGAAGTGAAAATATGCGTAATATGCCAGAAAATGTATAGTATTTGAGCGCAACCACGTGAAACAAATACAAGCCATGCACTTTCTGTATACAACAAGAGATTGCGGAGTGATTCACTCATTTTGAAGTGCATGTGAATGATGGCTGCTTGTGAGAAGCTCGTGATGAGTAGAAACTTCAAGTAACTTGTGCCGAACTTCGACCGAGACACGGTTGTGGCCATTCCAAACAGCGGATAATCGTTCGGTCATACTAATGCTCGAATGGGCAAGAACCTACGATTGCAATGGTGATACAGAATCGATGGGTTCTGGAAGACCATACTCAACGCCCTGCAGGGACGAGGCCTCGGGCGCGTAATACCGAAAGGACAGATGTATTGTTTCCTTGGATCCCCAGAGTTGTACACCTACGTCAGTCAGATCAAAAAATAGTATTACACTCCTGGAAATGGAAAAAAGAACACATTGACACCAGTGTGTCAGACCCACCATACTTGCTCCGGACACTGCGAGAGGGCTGTACAAGCAATGATCACACGCACGGCACAGCGGACACACCAGGAACCGCGGTGTTGGCCGTCGAATGGCGCTAGCTGCGCAGCATTTGTGGACCGCCGCCGTCAGTGTCAGCCAGTTTGCCGTGGCATACGGAGCTCCATCGCAGTCTTTAACACTGGTAGCATGCCGCGACAGCGTGGACGGGAACCGTACGTGCAGTTGACGGACTTTGAGCGAGGGCGTATAGTGGGCATGCGGGAGGCCGTGTGGACGTACCGCCGAATTGCTCAACACGTGGGGCGTGAGGTCTCCACAGTACATCGATGCTGTCGCCAGTGGTCGGCGGAAGGTGCACGTGCCCGTCGACCTGGGACCGGACCACAGCGACGCTCGGATGCACGCCAAGACCGTAGGATCCTACGCAGTGCTGTAGGGGACCGCACCGCCACTTCCCAGCAAATTAGGGACACTGTTGCTCCTGGGGTATCGGCGAGGACCATTCGCAACCGTCTCCATGAAGCTGGGCTACGGTCCCGCACACCGTTAGGCCGTCTTCCGCTCACGCCCCAACATCGTGCAGCCCGCCTCCAGTGGTGTCGCGACAGGCGTGAATGGAGGGACGAATGGAGACGTGTCGTCTTCAGCGATGAGAGTCGCTTCTGCCTTGGTGCCAATGATGGTCGTATGCGTGTTTGGCGCCGTGCAGGTGAGCGCCACAATCAGGACTGCATACGACCGAGGCACACGGGGCCAACACCCGGCATCATGGTGTGGGGAGCGATCTCCTACACTGGCCGTACACCACTGGTGATCGTCGAGGGGACACTGAATAGTGCACGGTACATCCAAACCGTCATCGAACCCATCGTTCTACCATTCCTAGACCGGCAAGGGAACTTGCTGTTCCAACGGGACAATGCACGTCCGCATGTATCCCATGCCACCCAACGTGCTCTAGAAGGTGTAAGTCAACTATCCTGGCCAGCAAGATCTCTGGATCTGTACCCCATTGAGCATGTTTGGGACTGGATGAAGCGTCGTCTCACGCGGTCTGCACGTCCAGCACGAACGCTGGTCCAACTGAGGCGCCAGGTGGAAATGGCATGGCAAGCCGTTCCACAGGACTACATCCAGCATCTCTACGATCGCCTCCATGGGAGAATAGCAGCCTGCATTGCTGCGAAAGGTGGATATACACTGTACTAGTGCCGACATTGTGCATGCTCTGTTGCCTATGTCTATGTGCCTGTGGTTCTGTCAGTGTGATCATGTGATGTATCTGACCCCAGGAATGTATCAATAAAGTTTCCCCTTCCTGGGACAATGAATTCACGGTGTTCTTATTTCAATTTCCAGGAGTGTATTTCTAGGAAGGCAAGTAATGACGTCTGAAACATCACGGAATGACAGGTCGTTGACAGTTCTGGTTGCTTTCCTTGGTGCTGCAGCGGGGCACTTGCGCCAAACGACAATACTGGACAAAGTTGCACCGTGTAGCCTTTCCAGTCTCGCTTCTGTCCACATCATTACGTTGGAGGTATCCGAGCATGGAGAGTCCGAAGAGAACGAAGTTTGCCAGTTCATGATCATACAGATCCAGCAGATGGCGTGATGGTATGTTGTGACACTGGTTACACCTCAGATTCGCATAGTCGGTAATTCGGACAGCAGGTGCTACCTTTCAGAAGGCTTCAGGGTGGTCGATCTGACCTGTCTTCGACGTTTCCATTACGTTATATTTCAATAAGGAGAGACAAATCTGATGATCTGTGTGCCGCCCTGGTCCACCTCGAGGGTATTCGTTCGACTGTTGTCCAGGCCAGGAAGTTCTCTAGAACTCACACTCATTCAAAACATCTGGTGATTGATTTCTGTGAGACTGGCATGGTACCAGCCAGCTCAGTTCCTGAAGCACGATGTTAAGATGAAGAAGCATGCTATGGCGTACGCATATAATCTATATCTCCAGCATGTTGCGGTTGGTGTAGGTCCACAACTTTCTTTGCGATTACAATAACCATTACGAAATCGTCTTGAGTTTGACATGAAGAACGTTTAATTATTAATGACCGGTTCCGGATTGCATGTGCATTGTCAAATCAGCCTACGCTCCGGTCGCAGATTCGAATCGCGCCTCTGGCACGGATGTGTGTGATGTCCTTAGATTTGTTAGGTTTAAGTAGTTCTAAGTTCTAGGGAACTGATGAACTCAGGTGTTAAGTCCCATAGTGCTCAGAGCCACACAGTATACACCAATAACGCTTACAAAATCTCATTACACTAGCAGTACTGGCGTTTTAGCGTTAATACTGTTCCAAAGTAGGTGACGAACCTTAAATGGTTACATAAGTGGTCATATAAGTGTTACACAGACCAAGGATTGAGACATTTTATTGTATCGCAAACAGGGTTATATACAGGGTGTTACAAAAAGGTACGGCCAAACTTTCAGGAAACATTCCTCACACACCAAGAAAGAAAAGATGTTATGTGGACATGTGTCCGGAAACGCTTAATTTCCATGTCAGAGCTCATTTTAGATTCGCCCACCTACGCTGAATGGAGCACGTTATCATGATTTCATACGGGATACTCTACCTGTGCTGCTAGAACATGTGCCTTTACAAGTACGATACAACATGTGGTTCATGCACGATGGAGCTCCTACACATATCAGACGAAGTGTTCGTACCCTTCTCAACAACAGATTGGGTGACCGATGGATTGGTAGAGGCGGACCAATTCCATGGCCTCTACGCACTCCTGCCCTCAACCCTCCTGACTTTCATTTATGGGGGCATTTGAAAGCTCTTGTCTACGCAAACCCGGTACCAAATGTAGAGACTCTTCGTCTCGTATTGTGAACGGCTGTGATTCAATACGCCATTCTCCACGGCTGCATCACGGATTCCATTTGACGGAGGGTGGATGCATGTATCCTCACTAACGGAGGACATTTTGAACATTTCCTGTAACAAAGTGTTTGAAGTCACGCTGATACGTTCTGTTGCTGTATGTTTCCATTCCATGATTAATGTGATTTGAAGAGAAGTAATAAAATGAGCTCTAACATGGAAAGTAAGCGTTTCCGGACACATGTCCACATAACATATTTTCATTCTTCGTGTGTGAGGAATGTTTCATGAAAGTTTGGCCGTACCTTTTTGTAACACCCTGTATATTCTTGAAAAATTTATCTTGGAATATACGACAAACATATGAAGCACTAAGTGGGATATGCAAACACCAGGTACAATGATGGCACACACGACGTATTTTAAAAGTTCAGACAGCGGCGCTGCATAATAGTATTTATAAACAGTAGATATTAAAACTATCAGAATTAATAAAATGCACTTTTGTCAAGTTGTTATAGGTACAGGATTACACTTGATAAAATATAAATCTAATGTGAATACATCAAGTCCCCACAGCACCACATACGGAATCTTCTAGAATCATCGTATAGTAACATTACGACAAAAGATTTGCGTATTTCTTTGCGAGTAATTTACAAACCATTAGCAAGTTGCCATCAATTAAGTAACAATTTAAATAAAACTTTACGAAATATAACTAGGATCTACATGTAAGAAATACAAAGGCGACACACCAGGCATATTCTACGGCCATCGCATCAAGACCTAGGATGCAGATTATTGAATAGCATGGCTTAATATGAGGCGTTCGTGTGGTGGAGAAGTGATGGTCCGTGTTATATACAAAAGGCCAAAAGCATGAAACAGACCAGAAATGTCCACTGTAAACAACTAAGTGCAAAAAAGGCACCATATCTCTTACAACATCTATCAAGTACTCACTGCTACTTTGTTTATTTTGCCTGTCACAGGGTCTTAATCTAGAAAGAGTGCCTCCTTCTCACAGATCTGTTAGTCTGTTAAGGACGCAGGTGTGACACAAGTGAGTAAGCGAAACAAATGCTACCTCAAATCTTATCATAAAGATGGCCATTTGATAAAGCATACAGTAATCACACAAGTCAGTGGACCACGATTAAGCTATGCTAACTCAAATGCTGAAATGCCCATTTGCTAATAACAAGTTGTACATGTGTCATCCCACAACAGTTCGACTCGCACCTTAGTGGTGCCACACGTGGCAGCTCAGTGTACTACATTTTTTCACCCTGCAATATTTCTTGCCAAATATATTTGATTTATAAAAAGTACGTTTATTGATTAAGTAACAAACCCATTACTGCCAAATAACTTACGAATTTAATCTCGTGTTCTTTCTGCTATTCTGTACAAGTCGAGGAGGAATGAAATATATAGGAAGTGCAGGGAAGCTAAGACGAAATGGCTGCAGGAAAAATGTGAAGACATTGAAAAAGATATGATTGTCGGAAGGACAGACTCAGCATACAGGAAAATCAAAACAACCTTTGGTGACATTAAAAGCAACGGTGGTAACATTAAGAGTGCAACGGGAATTCCACTCTTAAATTCAGAGGAGAGAGCAGATAGGTAGAAAGAATACATTGAAAGCCTCTATGAGGGTGAAGATTTGTCTGATGTGATAGAAGAAGAAACAGGAGTCGATTTAGAAGAGATAGGTGATCCAGTACTAGAATCGGAATTTAAAAGAGCTTTGGAGGACTTACGGTCAAATAAGGCAGGAGGGATAGATAACATTCCAGCAGAATTTCTAAAATCATTGGGGGAAGTGGCAACAAAACGACTATTCACGCTGGTGTGTAAAATATATGAGTCTGGCGATATACCATCTGACTTTCGGAAAAGCATCATCCACACAATTCCGAAGACGGCAAGAGCTGACAAGTGCGAGAATTATCCCACAATCAGCATAACAGGTCATGCAACCAAGTAGCTTACAAGATTAATATACACTAGAATGGAAAAGAAAATGGAGGATGTGCTAGATGACGATCAGTTTGGCTTTAAGAAAAGTAAAGGCGCGAGAGAGGCAATTCTGACGTTGCGGTTGATAATGGAAGAAAGAATAAAGAAAAATCAAGACACGTTCAGAGGATTTGTCGACCTGGAAAAGCGTTCCACAATGTAAACTAGTGAAAGATGTTCGAAATTCAGGAAAAATGTAGGGGTAAGCTATAAGGAAAGAGGGGAAATATACAATATGTACAACAGCCAAGAGCCGCACAGATTGGCCGACGGATCTCAGGCGCCATGTCACGGACTGCGCGGCCCCTCCCGCCGGAGGTTCGAGTCCTTCCTCGACCATGGGTATGTGTGTTGTTCTTAGCATAAGTTAGTTAAAGTAGTGTGTAAGACTAGGGACTCGTGTCCTCAGCAGTTTCGTCCCTTAGAAAAATTAAAGAAAATTAAAAAAACACCGCCAATAGGGGATAAGAGTGGACGACCAGAAACGAAGTGCTCGTATTAAAAAGGGTGTAAGACAAGGATGTAGCCTTTCGCCCCTATTGTTCAGAAAGCAATGATGGAAATAAAAGAAACGTTCAGCAGTGGAATTAAAATTGAAGGTGAAGGGATATCAATGATACGATTCATTGCTAACCAGAGTGAATGTGAAGAAGAATTACATGACCTGCTGAACGGAATTTACAGTCTAATGAGTACAGAGTATGAACTGAGAGTAAATCGAAGAGAGACGGAGGTAATGAGAAGTAGTAGAAATGAGAACAGCGAGAAAATTAACATCAGGATTGATGGTCACGAAGTAGATGAAGTTAAGAAATTCTGCTACCTAGGCAGTAAAATAACCAATTACGGTCGGAGCAAGAAGGACATAAAAAGTAGACTACTAATGGGAAAGAGGGCATACCTGGCCAAAAGAAGTCTACTGATATCAAAGATTGGCCTTAATTTGAGGAAGAAATTTCTGAGAACGTACGTCTGGAGTACAGCATTGTATGGTAGTGGCACATGGACTGTGGGAAAACCGAAACAAAAGAGAATCGAGGCATCTGGGATGTGGTGCTACAGACCAGTCAGAAGACTGATGACAAAAAAAGTTTTACCCCTATAATAAGTTACTTCCCTGTGTAGATTTCATTTCTATGGTCCTATTAATAATTGGGGGAAACTGATCGATTATTAACAGCCCATAAGGAAAGCGGACGAAAGAGATGCCTTTGAGGTGGAGTTCTCGTATTAAGTCCCTCCGTCAATCATTCTGTAGTAAACGTTGGTGTAAGCAAATTTTTGGTTAAATATTAAAAAGAGGGGTGTTACGGGAGACTACAAATCCAAAGACTCAGAATTCACTTGAAACTGGGTTCTGTGAAGAATAATATGCTGCTGCGTGGTTCAGAATCCAAATGATACTATTGGTCCATCTACAAATGGTTGCGTAAGTTAGTTCAAAGGATGACAGAAGGCGAGTGCATAAACCCACCATTACCGTAGCAAAGCACTCTGGTATACGAAAAACTTTGGTATGAACACAGCTTTAGCCTTCATAGGTAGTATCGTATCACATAGTACTCTAAAGGTGTCTGGAAGCACAATACTAAAAATACTGCTCAGACCAGTATGTGGAAAACTTATTTCAGAATCGAGAAAGCATTTCTCAGAGCAAAGCTGTCCAGTCTGCTCAGAGACTTTGATGCAGTCCTGCAGAGACATTGGATATCAGCCTAGGCTGAGATCTCAAAAGTTGCTCTAACCTTCACCTGTGGCCCCACTGTAGTCATTTTGGTAAAATCTCTCTTCCACATTCGACAAGTCAAAATGAGGACACTTACCGAGTGAACCTCGTTACACACATGGCTATTTCGAAAACAACTAAAGTTGTGACTACTATGAAATCAGTATCATCATGGCTAGATAGACTCCCATATACTTGTGAATACCATAATTTAGAGCTATAGGACTCAACATTTTAACAACGTATGTAACTGATGAATTACGTTATGTAATGCTAGAACAATTCTTGAAATCTTACGGTAGGAGGCATCAGCAAAAGCGATACGCCTCTACGCCTTTGTGAGTAGGCAACCTTCGCACTTCCCGCGCAGCGCGGGCTTTAAGCGGCTAGGCGGCGCGGTGCGGCAGAGAGAGAGGCGTTGATAAGCCCGAGCAGGCGCCTTTGTGTTTGCCCTGGGCTCGCGGCGGCGCTGAGAGATTGTGTCGCCGGTAATGGGCGGCTCTTCGCGCCCCAGCCGCGGCCCGCGGGCCACTCTAATGAAGAGGGATGGCTACACAGTCTAATGACGCGCTCACTGCTGCGGCGTAGAGAGGGACGGAGCGCGAGCTGCCGCCCGTCCTCTGCCAGCAGTCGCGGCCCACTGCGCTCCCACAACAACCCCCTTGCTCAAACATACTCCAGCGTGAAACTAAGTCTCCTAAAATAAAGTATATATTTAGTCGTGCCTCCTGCCATATTATAACTTAGTGTCGGCCTAGGAGTCGAACCAGGAACCTTTATATTTCGATGACACATGCTCTATCGACACAGTTAACCAGCCACGACTCTTGACTCGCCTTTGACCAATAGCTTGCTAGAAAATAGGAGAGAAGTACTAGCGGAAGGAAAACAGCTCGTGAATGGTGCATGGGTAGGTCAGTCACTGGAGCATTCACCTATGAGAGACGAAGTTTTCATGTCCTAATGCCAGTACGGTACACGGTTTTAATCGATCAGAAAGTTTCAGAGCAGCACATACTCCATGGGTAATGTATACTCCAACAATCATAACAAATGGAATTTACATTTAGCGTTAGATAGAGATCCCGTTATGCAGTCTTGCGAGGCCACTACGCACACTCAGGCTGGCCATTCAGGCCTTACCATCTAGTGACACGACAGAGTGTATCAACACTGAAATCACATTCTGAAAGAGGCAGTAATTGATTCTTGGAGGGGGATGGCACTAAAAATAATATCATGGTTGTGGTAGTTTGACTTTACCGTACACACCCGTCTGGGCTACTGTATTACTACAGCCGGCCGCGATGGCCGAGCGGTTCTAGGCGCTTCAGTCCAGAACCGCACGACTGCTACGGTCGCAGGTTCGAATCCTGTCTCGGGCATGGGTGTGTGTGACGTCCTTAGGTTAGTTACGTTTTAGAAGTTCTAAGTTCTGGGGGACTGATGACATCAGATGTTAAGTCCCATAGTGCTCAGAGCCATTTGAACCATTTTGTGTTACTACAGACCCAAGGTTTCACCCAAGCTACAAACCAACACCGGATGAAAAGGGTCCGCTACGCCTGGACTTGCGTAAGCCAAAGAACTCCCTTGAAATAATTTACCTGTCAAATGTGATACCCATGGGAAGTGTTAGTTACTTTTTATGGAAATGAGCTCAAGCTAGGCAAAAAATACTATGTTATCATGTCCGTCCGCTGCATATACGATACGTGACATGATGTCAAGTAAAATTTCTATGTACTAAAATTGAATTCAGAATCCAGTTTTAATATTGCACGTAGCAGTTAAATTCACAGGCGGGCAACAGAGTAGAGTTGCCTTTCGCGGGCAAGTGCTCTACCAACTGAGCTACCGAAACACGACTCACGCCCGGTACTCACAGCTTTACTTCTGCCAGTACCTCGTCTCCTACCTTCCAAACTTTACAGAAGCTCTCCTGCGAACCTTGCAGAACTAGCACTCCTGAAAGAAAGGATATTGCGGAGACATGGCTTAGCCACAGCCTGGGGGATGTTTCCAGAATGAGATTTTCACTCTGCAGCGGAGTGTGCGCTGATATGAAACTTCCTGGCAGATTAAAACTGTGTGCCCGACCGGGACTCGAAGGTAGGAGACGAGGTACTGGCAGAAGTAAAGCTGTGAGTACCGGGCGTGAGTCGTGCTTCGGTAGCTCAGTTGGTAGAGCACTTGCCCGCGAAAGGCAAAGGTCCCGAGTTCGAGTCTCGGTCGGGCACACAGTTTTAATCTGCCAGGAAGTTTCATATCAGCGCACACTCCGCTGCAGAGTGAAAATCTCATTCTGGAAACATCCCCCAGGCTGTGGCTAAGCCATGTCTCCGCAATATCCTTTCTTTCAGGAGTGCTAGTTCTGCAAGGTTCGCAGGAGAGCTTCGGTAAAGTTTGGAAGGTAGGAGACGAGGTACTGGCAGAAGTAAAGCTGTGAGTACCGGGCGTGAGTCGTGCTTCGGTAGCTCAGTTGGTAGAGCACTTGCACGCGAAAGGCAAAGTCCCGAGATCGAGTCTCGGTCGGGCACACAGTTTTAATCTGCCAGGAAGTTTCATATCAGCGCACAATCCGCTGCAGAGTGAAAATCTCATTCTGGAAACATCCCCCAGGCTGTGGCTAAGCCATGTCTCCGCAATATCCTTTCTTTCAGGAGTGCTAGTTCTGCAAGATTCGCAGGAGAGCTTCTGTAAAGTTTGGAAGGTAGGAGACGAGGTACTGGCAGAAGTAAAGCTGTGAGTACCGGGCGTGAGTCGTGCTTCGGTAGCTCAGTTGGTAGAGCACTTGCCCGCGAAAGGCAAAGGTCCCGAGTTCGAGTCTCGGTCGGGCACACAGTTTTAATCTGCCAGGAAGTTTCATATCAGCGCACACTCCGCTGCAGAGTGAAAATCTCATTCAGGGTAGAGTTATTCTACGTTGTGAAATGAATTTGGATAACGAAGTATTTCTGTAACAAAAGTGTATACAATTAATCGATACACAACTAGGGTGTATAGACCGGTCTAGAAGGAGGCGAATAAATAGATGAAAACATTGTGAATTTAATGATAACTATGGAAATTACCGTCTTAGGCTAGCTGCGAGACTGGTTACACGATTCTCTCTGCGATGTTATACCAAGTCACTGACACCATGTCAGGTCTCTCGTGAGCAGTGCGACGTTTACAAATATGATATGACCGTTACAAAGCATAATCTATGTTCCGATCATGCCGAAACTCGCCGAAGTTTCGAAACTCCGCTCTTTCGGTACGACTTTCTAGCTATGCCTGACGGCTGATTGAGCCGCAGCCATCAATTAAGAGACGACCAGATCCATCTCATATCCAATGTCCTCTGCTACTCATTAGCGTGAGATTTTCTGTGTCAAGACTACACGCGGAAGGTGCTGAATGAAAGCCAATCTCGCGACGACTTCTCACCAAAGGTGCCTCCCGCAAAATCCTCCAAACTCTCCTAGCACCTTCGCTCCAGACCACGGTGTTACAATTATGAGCACCTTCTTCATGAGTCAAAGGGCTCCCACCACAACTTCCGTTGAATGAAAGTTAAAAATGGTAATTTTTTTTAGAATTAACCATTCTGCGATACTCCAGCTCCAGAGAAACTCACCCCCAAAACCTTTCGCAGGCTTGGAGCCAAGGTTTCACTTTCTCTCAGTACCCTCCCCACGCCAATTAAACAGAGAACGAGCTAGCACCCAAAGCGACTTCTCATGTAGCACAGAAAGACGCAGTTTCTAAAGATCGGTTTTTAGACGGACTCCATGAATGCGCCCTCTTAGCAAATAATTGCGAGTTCCTACAGCTGGAATGTGACTTCTTGAAATGTATTAAATGACCAACTGAAAGGCCATGGCTAGATTTTCTGCGTTTCTAGTGAGTTCCCACACCTCCACAGACGAAATTATCGTGCACGACCAGGGCATTCCCACTATAGCCTTCACCCAGGCAGCAGGAAATGCACTGGCCACCAAGTGTTCGCCGTCTCGAGGCCTGAGCTTCCAGGGCGACTTTAATTTCCCCTCAAGGACAGCCTTCAGGCAAACAGAGGATGACCTTCAAGTTCCACTCATTCTTCCACTCATTCCCACCCTCACACAGTTCCCTCGATGAAAGATCCGTACCCAAAGACTGGAAGTTGCACAGGTCACACCAATATTCAAAATAGGTAGTCCGAGTAACCCACTAAATTACAGGACCAAATCATTAACGTAAATATGTAGCAGGATTTTCGAGCATATATTATGTTCGAACATCATGAATTACCTCGAACAGAACGGCCTGTTGACACTGTGTCAACACGGATTTCGAAAACATCCTTCCTGTGAAACACAACTACCTTTTTACACTCGTGGAGTGTTGAGTGTAACAATTGATTTGAAATTGATTCCGTATTTCTAGATTTCCAGAAGGCTTTTGACACTGTACCACTCACGATGCTTGTAGTGAAATTGTGTTCTTGTGGAATATCGTCACCGTCATGGGACTGGATTTTTGGTTTCCTGTCAGAGAAGCCACAGTTCGTAGTAATTGGCGGGAAGTCATTGAGTAAAGGAGAAGTAATTTCTGGCGCTCCCCATGGTAGTGTTATAAGCTCTCTACTGTTCATTATCTAAATAACTGATTTAGGAGATAGTCTGAGCAGATGTCATTTATCGTCTAGCAAAGTCATCAGTAGATCAGAACAAATTGCTAAGCGATTTAGGAAAGGTATCTATATGGTGCAAAAATTGGCAAGAGACTCTAAATAGAGAAAAGTGTGCGGTCATCCACATGAACGCTAAAAGTAATCCGTTAAACTTCGGTTCGACGATAAATTATTCAAACTTAAAGGCCGTGAATTTAACTAAATACCTAGGAATTGCAATTAGGAACAATTTATACTGGAAAGAAAAGGTAGAAAATGTTGTGGGAAAGGCAAACCAAAGACTGCGATTTATTGGCAGAACACTTAAAAAATGTAACCGATCTACTACTGCCTTCACTACGCTTGTTAGTCTTGTTTTGGATTACTGCTGCGCGATCTGTGATTCTTACCACATAGGATTAACGGAGTACATCGAGAAAGTTCAAAGACGAATAGCACGTTTTGTACTATAGCGAAATAGGGGAGAGAGTGTCATTAACATGATACACCATGGCTCTAAATGGCGCAAAGTGTGCGGTCATCCACATGAACGCTAAAAGTAATCCGTTAAACTTCGGTTCGACGATAAATGATTCAAACCTAAAGGCCATGAATTTAACTAAAAACCTAGGAATTACAATTAGGAACAATTTATACTGGAAAGAACAGGTAGAAAATGTTGTGGGAAAGGCATACCAAAGACCGCGACCCCTCTCCTAGGTACTTTGGTTTGCAGAAATGGTTCAAATGGCTGTAAGCACTACGGGACTTAATATCTGAGTTCATCTGACCCCTAGACATAGAACTACGTAAACCTGACTAACCTACGGACATCACACACATCCATGCTCGAGGCAGGATTCAAACGTGCGACCGTAGCAGCAACGCGGTTCCGGACTGAAGCGTCTAGAACCTCTCGGCCACAGTGGCCGGAGTGGTCGGCGGAGTATCCATGTAGATGTAGGTGTAGACGTAGAAACTTAGCATGCAAGTAACCTTGAAAAGACATGCATTTGATCTAAATGCAACTGCAGTGAGAAGGTGAAACTGCAGATGGATCATGAAACGACTTGTCTATCTCTGCGAGTTAGTTTAATCTTAAGCTTGAGTTTATTAGTTCTCAGATTACCATGTTATCATAACGAAATGAATGGCAGCCCAACCTCAGGTAAACGCATCTTACTGAAAAAAAAAATTTCAAAATCTAATTATCGTTTGCAAAGCACATCAAAGAACATCCAGGTGCGGAAAATAACTCATCCATAACGTCCTTCCAATCTTTTGTGAGGAGTCTTCTCACTCCTTTCATGCGATCCCCTTTCTTTCCTGTACCAACCGCTTTATCTCAATGCAGCAATTGCACCCAATGTCCTCAGGTATTTCTAGAACGTATTTCAATCTTCGTCATTTCCTGCATTTTTTACCCTCTACAGCTCCATCAAGCACCGAGAACCTCTTCGTTTATCACATTATCGTTTCAACTACTATAGCATCACATCTCAAATGCTTCAATTCTATACTTTTCCGGCATTACCACACTTCATGATTCACTATCATACGATGTTGTGGTCCAAACGTACATTCGCAAAAAATTTTTCCTCAAATTAAGGACAATGTTTCATGCTAGAAGGCTTCTGTTGGCCCTGTCTGCCTGTGCTACTGTGCCCTTTATGTCCTTCCTTAGCCTGCCAAGCTTTATTCATCTTACAAGTCAGTAGAATTCTTTCATTTCGTCGCTTCGTGGTCCCCAGTTTCGATGTCAACTTTATTGCAATTCTCCTTTCTGCTACTCTTCATTATTTTTACCATTATTCGGTAGGCCCTCAGTCCATAATTTGTGGAAATTAGACCGTTCATTCGGTTTAGCATTTACTGCAGTTGTTCCTCATCTCCTCTGATGACAGCAATGTCATTAGCTAATCTTATCATTAACATCTTGTGACTAAGAATTTTAATCCTAGTTCTGAAACTTCTTTTGACGTCATTGATTGTTTCTTCGATGTACTGATTTAACGATAGGAACGTAAGACTACATCCTTGTCTTATACCTTTTCTAATCCGAACACGACATCATAATTCTGTTTGGCACGGCAATGGACTTGAAAGAGCTGTTGAACGAAATGGGCAATGTCTTGAAAAGTGTTTATAAGATGTACATCTACGAAAGCAAAACGAGACGAATGGAATGTTACTGAGACACATCAGGCGATATGGATGGAAGTGTTTAGGAACTGAGACACACAAAGAAGTGGATGAGTTTTGCATTTTTCGCAGCCAAATAACTGATAATGGCCGAAGTATACGATATAAAAGGTAGTATAACAGTATCACGGAAAGGGTTTCTGAAAATGAAATTTTTTTTAACATCTACACTCACGGAAAAAATAACAACACCAAGAAAGAATTGTGCGACATAAACAAAAGCTGGCAGCCCTGTTTCTACATCTGAAAGATGATACCAACTAAAATTTCTCGCTTGTCACGTAAGAGTAGCCACTATGACGATGCAAATGAGGTTTGCCTTAAATAACCACTAAAACGGTCATGAGCGATAGTTACCTTCGAGAGTGGACGTGGAGAGTTGGTGTTCGTCAAGAATGCCTTTAAGGCGACTATGGCGCTTTTATCGAAACGTCACTGAGCTTGAATGGGGTCGTGTAGTAGAGGGCTACAAGAATCTTGGCAGGAATGTAGCCAGTGTACATGAATGCTGGCAGTGGTGATCGCCAGAATGTACTGTCGGAAGAACACACGCCTCTGGATGGACTCGTGGCACTACTGAGAAGGAAAACCATCATGTTCGGCGTATGGCTCCGGCGCATCGTGCTGCATCCGCAGCAGCAATTTTAGCAGCAGTTCACACCACAGAGCGACAAAAAACTCTTACAAATCGGCTACATTAAGGACAGCTCCGAGCCAAATGTCCTCAAAACCACCGCCATTTGCGACTTCTGGTGTCGGTCGAGAACCCATTGGAGGACATAGTGGAGGTCTGTTACGTTTTCTGATGATAGGTATTTCTCTCTCGGTGTTACTTATGGTCATGTGTCGGTTACAACGAAACTAGTTGAGGACCTGAAACCAACCAGTCTGTGTGCTAGACACACTGGACCTACAACTAGAGTTATGGTCTGGGGCGTGATTTGGTGTGATAGCAGGAACATTCCCGTGGTTATTCGACGCAACCTGGCTGCAGATCTGTACGTCAGTCTGGTGATCCGACCTGCTGTGATGCCATTCATGAACAGCATTGCAGAGGATATTTACCGACAGCATAACGCTCGCCCACATACCGATGTTGCAACCAAGCACTACAAAATATCGACATAGTGCCTTGGCCAGATCGATCATCAGATATACCTCCAATCGATCACATACGAGACATCATCGGATGACAACTCTAGCGTCATCCAAAAACAGCATTAACCGTCCCTGTATTGACCGATCAAGTGAAACAGGCATGGAATTATATCCCACAAACTGACATCTGGTACCTGTAGAACACAATGCATGCACATTTGAATGCTTTCATTCAACATTCTGATGGCTGTATCGGTTATTAATGTATCAGCATTTCACATTTGCTGTGGCTTATCTCGCACTTACGTCAACATGTGATCTTGAAATCTTAATCGCTTAAGTATGGAAATTTGGAAATTTGTGGTAAGTTCGTATACGGCCAAACTGTTGAGGTCCCTAGGCTTACACACTAGTTAATCTAACTTCAACTGACCTAACGCTAAGGACAACACTCACATCGATGCCCGAAGGAGGACTCGAAACTCCTACAGGGAGCCGCGCGAACCGTGGCGCTTAAGTATAATACTTGAACAAATTATCCCCGAAATTTCATTACTCTACATAACTTATTGTGTTGCGGTTTTTTCTGTCAGTGTAATATAAAAGTCAGTGTTAATAAGAGTTTTCTGAAGATATTTGACTGCAATGTAGCGAAGTATGGAAATGAGGTGTGGACGATAAGTGGTTCGTATAAGAATAAAGCAGAAGCTTAGTTGCATACATCGAAAAATTAATTAGAAATCAGTGAATCGATTTGGGGGAAAGAAACTAATGGTACACTTTTAATAAAAGAGAGGATAGCTTGGTAAGACTCATCCTGATTTGTGAATGAGTATGCAGTCTGATAACGGAAGAATGTCTGGGGGTAAAATTTGTACAGACGGACATCTGCTTCAGTATAGTGAGCAACTTTAAATTAAATTTAGGTTGCAGCAGTTATGCAGGAGCGACTAGCATGGAAAGATGCATCGGACCAGTCTTCGGACTGGAAGCCACCACGACAACCATCCGAGAACTTCCTTCATCGTCTTCCATTCTCTTTTTCACTTGATTCTTGTATATATTTTTGATTACTTGTCTTTCCGAGTACCCAGTAGTGGGGAATAACTGGTTGAAATTCAAGAGGGTATAGAAAAATTCTACCATGATATAAAATACCAAATATTTAGGGTTAGTGTGAGAGGAAATGTAAATTCTGTGAAACAGTGACCAATCGTCGAAGTAGTTCAACTGTAGTTCAGTCCCTGGTCTCCATGTGATTCAGTCCTACATGTGACTTTTTGTATTTCTTCCAACTAACAGGTAGTTACCAGGTTTTGCATCAGTTTCATATTTGTTTCAGGTGAAACTGTTCTAGTAATTTTTAAGAGTGTTCACTTCCTGATATTGAAAAGTGTGAGGCAGAAGCTATTAATACTGGTAATTCATTGACGCAAAGGACATTATGATATTGTCCCATATTCGTATATAAGATGTCGCCGGCAAAAACGAGAAAAAAGTCCTGTAAACGTGTCTCTGGAAACAAATACTTGTGATGTGTGGGTCACAACAGGTATTGTTCAGTGTGGATGCCATTCGTTCTTACACATCCTTTGCCTGTCTTTTTCAAAAGAAGGAGTGCAGAACACATGTTGCCCACCTCAAATTTCAATAGATTCCGGATCAACAGTTTATGTAACGTTTGCACATTGCCGATGGAAGTGAAATTCAACAATGCTTTTAAATGGCCCATAGCTGTAAATGTAAAAAGTTAAGGTCATTTGTAGCGAGGCAGCCGTGGTAACTTACATCCTCGACCAAGTCATCATTCATTAAACGACTATGTTACATTCTGCAACAGTAACGTTGAGCAGTAGCACGGGTAAGTTGTTGCACAGAAACTGGTGGTAAGAAGCGTCCGCTAATGAGTACAGTATAATGTGACCCTATGAGTCCACTCCCTCAGTTCCATTCGACACATTGACATAGCTACCATATGGGGCGTGAAGGCTAGGTTAAACTGAATTGTTTGTGGTTAGTCCTGTGAACAGTCGGTATCATTGAATGATACCTCCTATGAATGCAAATACTGCTCCTACTGATATTACATAGAGGAAGTGAGCTACTAACCAGGAACGGATGCATTTCGCAGTCGTTCTTTCTGCTATCTATAGGCGAATGAAAGGGAAAGAAACATTAACATGTCGTAAAATGGAAAATACTTCCTGCCGTATGCTTCACAGTGTCTTGCAAGAGTATGGAAGTATATGTAGATACTAAAGCGAACCTGTTACCTAGCTTTCACGTTCGCATCAGTCATTCGTATCTGCAATGGATGTATATGTAGAGACTAAAGCGATCCAGTTATCTTGCTTTCAAGATCGCATCAGATATTCGCATCTGCTCACACTTACTTAGTGTGGTATTTTACTATTTCACTCCGTGTGTAGACCATCTCTGAACTGAAGATCTTCAATGCTCCGTCTTAAAATACAGTGGCAGAACAGGAATCTGTCATTCTAGTCTTGTACCTTGAGAGATTTGCACACTTTGAAACTGATATGAAGGTAGTAATTTATACTGCTCGTGTAGAATTGTCAACGCAAAAAGGTGTTTCATGTCTTCAGCAGCTCCAATTCTTAAATGAAACGAATTTCAAAGAAGAAATTCAGTATTACGACGTCTCTGTGCCATTCTCCGATTCCATGCCAATACGATCACTGAACGAAAAGCTAGGTAACCTTGATCCGGTTACTTTCTTTTAAGCAGATCACCATTTCCAACTATTTTTCGTCTTGTTCACAGCTTGACTTTCGAATAAATTGAACACTCCTTCCGTTGCTCTTCATACGCTGATTTTTGCCTTATGTCAGTTCATATTCGTTTGGCGACATCACTTTCTTTTCGTTTGAGCCTACGATAATCTCTTCTTTGATGTGTTCCAGAATATCAAAATCCTTACATTAGGCTGTATTGTTGGGATTCAAAAAGACAAACACACGAAAATAAATTATCTCATGAATTGATCAATAAAATTTTGAAAATGGTTTGTACAGGTTGTCATACGTTTCTCTGAAACAAAGCTGCACTTAAACTGTCACCAACAACTGAACGATTGACTCCGCGCTTATGCATGTCATGCACGACAACGTTTACTTATCTGTAACTCAAAACTCTGTCTTTAGTGACCCGATGGAACGTGGGCACAGTGCTGCTTTAAATGTCACTGGCTGCTTTTGCTTTACAGCCTTGTGTGCCAGAAGTGACTTCTAAAATTTAATTCCATTGGGACATGCGCGAATATATCCTGCAGCCTCAAAATCTGAAGAGGCTACTTATCGGATGACAAGTTACTTAGTATTGTTAATGGGCGTATAGAACCAGACAACAACGACACTTTATTATATGATTCAGTGGTCAGCCACGACTCATCGTAGCATGTTTTTTACTTCAAAATTAATGGTTCACTGTTTAATTATATATAAAGCGTGCTGCTAGAGGCATAATAATTCACGAACTCTGACGTACGTGAAATCTTTTTGTTATCATCAGAGCGTGCCTTCAAACTATTATCAGAATTACATTACTGTGGTGTCACCGCCAGACACCACACTTGCTAGGTGCTAGCCTTTAAATCGGCCGCGGTCCGGTAGTATACGTCGACCCGCGTGTCGCCACTGTCAGTGATTGCAGACCGAGCGCCACCACACGGCAGGTCTAGAGAGACGTCCTAGCACTCGCCCAGTTGTACAGCCGACTTTGCTAGCGATGGTTCACTGACAAAATACGCTCTCATTTGCCGAGACGATAGTTAGCATAGCCTTTAGCTACGTCATTTGCTACGACCTAGGAAAGCGCCATTATCATTTGCTATTTATCTTGTGTAATGCATGTACCGTCAGACCGATGTTCACCAATTATGGATTAAAGTTAAGTATTCCAGAAGCTACGTACCTTTTTTGCTAGTCTCAAGAACTTGCTCCAAGACCTTGTTCTGTTCCAGACCTCACGCCAGTCTGCGTGAGCTTAAACGCGTGCCCTTCGGCCTCCCGTCGTAGTAGATTGGCTGTCTTGCCAGTCCACAACAATTACACACTCGGGAAATGACACCGACGATACGTTTCACACACGAAGCTGAAACTATGGCTGTCTGCTCTCCCAAACTTAAGAGTAATAAAATGTTTTTCGCTATGATTGCGTAAGTCTATGCTGTTAACTTAGAAAATGAATCGTAGAGTTCAGAGGTGGAACTTTCTATTGTTGATGGGCTATGCTCGTTCGGAAATCTGTTGGAATTCTGTTCAAAAATGGTTCAAATGGCTCTGAGCACTATGGGACTCAACTGCTGTGGTCATAAGTCCCCTAGAACTTAGAACTACTTAAACCTAACTAACCTAAGGACATCACACACATCCATGCCCGAGGCAGGATTCGAACCTGCGACCGTAGCGGTCGTGCAGTTCCAGACTGTAGCGCCTTTAACCGCTCGGCCACTCCGGCCGGCAGGAATTCTGTACCCGGATGTTAATTAAATAAGACGTAGCGGAATAATTTGATGCGTATCAGTCGAAATAATACGTTTTCTCTAATTGGTAGTATGGGTTTTTCTCATTTTATAAAATAATTCACAAACTAACAGTGCCGGCCGAAGTGGCCGTGCTGTTAAAGGCGCTGCAGTCTGGAACCGCAAGACCGCTACGGTCGCAGGCTCGAATCCTGCCTCGGGCATGGATGTTTGTGATGTCCTTAGGTTAGTTAGGTTTAACTAGTTCTAAGTTCTAGGGGACTAATGACCTCAGCAGTTGAGTCCCATAGTGCTCAGAGCCATTTGAACCATTTGAACAAACTAAAAGTAATATTATTTAGTGGTCGATTGTTGCTATACGAATCATTTCCTGTGCAGTTACTCGACGATGGCTGACGGTCCTTCTTGAATTCAAAAAATCCACAATGCAAAATAATCACAAAGAGAAAAAAAGGAAATTAAACTGTCATCAAAGGCAAGGGGTAAAACGGATTACCCTTGAAGTGTGCTTGCGTAAAATATGTGACTGATATTGCTTTCTTCACTGTCCTCAGTTGGTTACCATCAGCGCTTCAACGTTTAGAGCTTCAACGTTCAGAGCTTCATCGTTCCCCTCCCGCTACGACTGCCTTCCAGCAATGGAAGGTAATGTCATTGCCGGAGCTCAGACTGGGAACGTACTAACACAGCATACTCACATCCCAGCAACTCTATTTAGAAGAGATACACATCACAGTAACTTCTTAAATGCAATTATTATACGGAGGAATAGGAACTACTTGGTAGGAAAACTGCAGCACGATTTGCAAGGACGAAATTCATACCGAAACGAAGAAGTAATTTATGATATGGCCCAGAAAATGGACGAT
Source organism: Schistocerca serialis cubense (assembly GCF_023864345.2). Classification (NCBI taxonomy): domain Eukaryota; kingdom Metazoa; phylum Arthropoda; class Insecta; order Orthoptera; family Acrididae; genus Schistocerca; species Schistocerca serialis. The sequence continues at coordinate 192,735,001 of NC_064643.1, forward strand.
TTTACTGTCTATGTTACACAGTGTATTTAAAAACTAGTGATCCACATTTTATCAAAAGATTTCCGAACCATAAAAAATTCCTATTACCTTACATAAGGATCATATCACGATCTCTATTAGTGGCCTAGCCTGCTACCATATTGATGTTCAATGTTCATTTCCTGTTGGTTGTTTTTGCCATTATACTTAGTCCTATGGCCTGCGATTCCTTAGACTGTGAAGTGTGGGCATGTTACTTCAAGAGGGAAATACCGGGCATGGTAATGGAAACTGCTTAGCACAGGGAGTTTTTGAACTGAATTTTCTTGTTTTTCGATTGTCGCTCGAATAAAGAACTGACAGGTATTAAGATAGATGATCGCAGCATGGAAAATCAAGTAGAAACGCTCGACTATAGACTGCTCAAAGTAGTAAGACCGTATACAAACATGTAGATTATTCAAAGGAAACATTCTTTCTTATTAAAAGTTACTCCCAGTTCGCTCGAGCAACGAAGCGTTCCCATCGGTAGCTTTAATGTGAGTTTTCAAGAAGGCTCATCAGTCGGACGCACATAAATTTAAATCTAGGTTGTTTGCTGTGCGATTATGGGACATCTTAACACTGGCGTATTATTTATTAACTCAGATTCGACTGTACGTCCCTATTGCCTAGATGATTGTACAAATTGGCACATAAGATGACGGCGTTGCCCTTTACTTGTTTTACCAGTTTTACAATAGCACTGAGGCCCTCCTGTTCAACCCATATCGTTAACGCGGAGAAACTGTCGGCTGTGACAGCCATTTTAGAGTTCCTGAAGATATGTTATAGAACTGTGATAGAACTATGATATACAGGGTGCAACAGGCATAAGTGCAGATACTTTCATATGGGGTGCCTTCACATGTACACACATTGGAGCGTTTTTTTTTTTTCTGTGCGTTCAACAGCTTTAAATACAGAATGAGATTTTCTCTCTGCAGCGGAGTGTGCGCTGATACGAAACTTCCTGGCATATTAAAACTGTGTGCCGGACCAAGTCTCGAACTCGGGACCTTTGCCTTTCTCGGGCAAGTGCTCTACCATCTGAGCTACTCAAGCACGACTCACGTCCCCTCCTCATAGCTTTACTTCCGCCAGTACCTCGTCTCCTACCTTCCAAACATTACAGAAGCTCTCCTGCGAACCATGTAGGACTAGCACTCCTGAAAAAAAAAGGATATTGCGGAGACATGGCTTAGCCACAGCACGGGGGATATTTCCAGAATGAGATTCTCACTCTGCAGCGGAGTGTGCGCTGATATGAAACTTCCTGGCAGATTAAAACTGTGTGCCGGACCGAGACTCGAACTCGTTCCCGCCATTTGCAGACAAAAAATTATAGCTATTACATGTCCTAAGTATTTAGTTTTCTTAGTACCTCCAAGTAGGTATGGAAAGAGCAAGCCATTAAAGAGTATTTTTCCCTGGGTAGCAGGTCGGATGTTGCAGTATGGACACATGGATGAAAAACTGTTAGTCTATTCTGACAGGCATAGACCGCTTACAAGGGACACCTTTGATCCAGAACGCTTGGAACTGGGCGAGACTACGCTTAGGATAATACCCGATCATAAAAACAGTAGGAGCGTGCGTAACTCACATATAAAACGTTGTATTGTATCACAAGTGACATTTTAATAGAGAGTGACAAAGTAAAAAGAAATCAACGTCGTAAGAGGGAAACTATAACACAGGCCAACGATGGAAAAACTTTTTTTGCTGAAAATACCATGTTCTTATATCTTTTGCGGTGGGAAATCCCAATATGGTACTTAAAAAACTGTATCACCCACCATTTCTTCACATTTTACAGTCAAATTTATTAAATTAAGCCGTTTTTAAAGAATTTAATAGCTTTAATATAACTAAAATATTTAAAAAAGGAGGTGTAAAGAATGTAGATGATGTTGGTAGCATTGCTGGAAAATATTTGCTGGCAAAAAGGGCGATTCTATTTTTGTGTTAACAAATGGAGTTTTGTTTATTTCAACCTAACCCCACTTTCCCGTCTCCTGTGCATGTGCTCAGTACAATGTGTAATCGTGGTTGTAAAAACTCTGCTGACAGTTCTTGTTATATTTGTGGTGAATTTATGATTAAAAAACACCAAATAAAAATTACAGAATGAGTGAAAAAGGTTTATGTATCATACTTTGGGTCTAAACGTGGTGATCAGGATAAATCTTGGGCGTCGCATAAGGTATGTGTTTGTTGAAGATACGAGAAAATGGTCCAAAAAGGAAGAAAAACCTTCAAATTTGCGGTTCCTTTGATATGGAGGGAGCCAAGAAATCATTTTGATGATTTCTGCTTTTGCAGTGTTGTTATTACTGGTAATAATTCGAAAAACAAAAAGGTAGTAAGCTACTCTAACCTTCCGTCCGCCATCCTACTAGTTGGGCATGGTGTAGATTTACCGTTTCCTGAACCACCAGATGATTTAAATTCTATTCTAACAGAAGTATTTTCTAATGTAAAATCTGAAGAGCGTATTGGAAGTTGGAACTAGCACATACATGTGTAGAAAGAGAGAGCAGCAATTTTCCAAGTTTTTTTTTTTAACGAGAAGGTGATTTAGTGTACTGCTCAGATATTCCCAGTCTGATGAATGACTTTGGTATTGAACACAAAAAGGAAGACTGGAGGTTGTTTATTGATTCATCCAAAACTAGTTTAAAGGCTGTTTTATTACACAATGGTAACATGTGTGCATCTATACCTGCTGGACATTCTGTGCATATGAAAGAAAACTATGAAAACCTAGAAATAGTGCTAAATAAAATAGACTATTCTGCTCATGGTTGTTGAGATCTAAAAGTAACATGCATGCACCTTGTTCAGCAAGGTAGCTTTACCAAATTTCAATGTTTCTTGTGTTAATGGGACTGTAGGGTTAGGGATCAACACTGGTGTTGAAAGAACTGGTCTGTGAAGGAGTATTTAAAACCTAGTGAGAAGAACACTCTACACAAAAACCTTGTAGATCCAAAAATGTACTCCTACCACCTCTACATATAAAGTAAGGCCTAATGAAGCAGTTTGTAAAGGCTTTGCCTAAAGATGTACCATGTTTTATGTATCTCGCCAAAAGTTTCCACACCTTTCGGAGGCTAAACTAAAAGAAGGCGTCTATCTCTGACCTGACATCAGAAAATTGATGTTTGATGTTAACTCTGAATCCACAATGACCTTAAATGAGAAAGAAGCATGGGTAGCATTCAAGCAAGTCGTTACAAAATTCTTAGGACATGAAGAAGACCCAGAATATGTTTCTATTACAACTACAATGTTAAAGAAATTTAGAACTTCAGGATGTTTAACGAGCCTGAAAGATAACTTTTTGAACAGTAACCTTGATTACTTCCCAGACAATATGGGAGATGTCAGTGAGGAGCAAGAAAAGCGTTTTCACCAGGACATTAAAGTGATGGAAAAACGCTACCAAGGCCGCTGGAACACCAACATCATGGGAGACTACCGTTGATCACTTCACTGAGAAATGCAGCAAGCGACTCATCGTAGAAAAAGCAGTCCGATATCAAAAGTCACAATAATTACATTTTCAAATGATGATATGAGTATGTCAGTGTCATAACCTGCATTTTGCAAGGCGTACTTCAACACAGGCATACACTTTAGTGCAGAAAATTGATTGTTACTCAAAGAGTGAAATTTGTTGATGAAATAACGATCGTGTATTTTCACTTGTGGCTGGCCCATTTTAGTCTTAAAAAATCGGCAATCATTCTGATATAGAACTTATATTTTCGAAAGAAGTAAAGAAGTAAGAAGGGGTTGACCATATGTTGTGGTTTTCGATGGCAATATCTTCAGTGTAACATAATTGGTTGGGAAACTTGCATCTAGAAGCGTAATATCTGTATGACTTGACCAGGAATCACACAGCATTAGGCTCTTTTCACTTGGTACATGTTTTCCAAGGACGGAAAAAATTAGAAAATATTTCATGTGCTCTTCACTGATTTTTGCACTTTTGCTTGTCTCCGCACGACTGTTTCGTAGTCCGGTTGTCTCAGGTTTCTTTGGGATATTTGTGCCGTATGTTCCTTGTGCCTCTTGAGAACAGATGTACCACTTGTTTGCTAGTATGCCTGTCACTGATGAAGCTCCATCTATGGAGTATCTGTGGTAAGGCTATGTACAGACTGCAACACTCTAGCTGTAGATTTCTCTCCTCTGTGAGACAGTGTTGATGATGAAGACATTTCTGGTCACTGTTCCAAACATTATTACTCTCCACATCCTAATCTGTCGTAAACATGTTCACTTCCTCCACGAATTGTTGTTCAAATGGTTCAAATGGTTCTGAGCACTATGCGACTTAACTGCTGAGGTCATCAGTCGCCTAGAACTTAGAACTAATTAAACCTAACTAACCTAAGGACATCACACACATCCATGCCCGAGGCAGGATTCGAACCTGCGACCGTAGTGGTCACGCGGTTCCAGACTGAGGCGCCTTTAACCGCACGGCCACACTGGCCGGCCGAATTGTTGTACTTTCCCACATATGCTACTACGTTCTTCAGTGCTATTAAGTGTCGCAAATGTAGTAATATTCCTAGATTAAATGCTAAATTCAGCCTTAAAATGTCGACAAAAGAAATCGAACCTTTCGGATTGTCTACGTCAACTATTTTAGGCATTTCTAGTGCTCACATTTGCAGATGCCAGTAGTGAACACTAGATTAATACGAATTTGCTCTATCAAACTGCGATATTACAGCCGGCCGTTGTGGCCGAGCTAGACGCTTCAGTCCGAAACCGCGGTGCTGCTACGGTCACAGATTCGAATGCTGCAAAATACTCATCTACAGTTGCTGCCGCGTCTTGTTTGGACGATAAACGCTGACCAGTAAACTATACTTCCATTCCTGGCAACAAATCCGACAATAGTGTAGATCTTCCGACGCTTTACAGCGCCGATTTCTCAATTTTTTCGTGACACATATAGTGGGAAGGTGCATTATCACGATGAAGTATGGTTTTTATATTCTTTTGCAAACCGGGTCTCTTGACTCGAAATTTGCATGTAGATCTGTTAGAAGAATAGATTAATACCAGCAGACCCCCGATTTCTTAAATCGAACTCTCATTCATAAAACCGCTACTGATTACTTTACAAATGAGCTATCATCTCGAATATTTTGAATTCACCATGAGAGACACAAAAAGTTTGCAATAGTTTTCAAATTACGCCTAAGGTTTGTGGGATGCCACCAAGTGATCTCATCATATAAAATTGGATGCAATATAGTCTGCGTAATTTGCTCTCCGTTTTAAGCAAAATCAAGTTTTTCACGCATCTCAGTGTATATCCTGAAATATGAGTCAATATGTTGAAAACAATAGACTGGCTGGGCGAGATTAAGATGTGTGAACACAAAATAAGCAGTCTTACATATGCGGATGACTTAGTTGTGATGGCAGATTCGATTGAAAGTTTGCAAAGTAATATTTCAGAGCTAGATCAGAAATGTAATGACTGTGCCATGAAGATTAGCATCTCCAAAACGAAAGTAATGTCAGTGGGAAAGAGATATAAACGGATTGAGTGCCAAATAGGAGGAACAAAGTTAGAACAGGTGGACAGTTTCAATTACTTAGGATGCATATTCTCACAGGATGGCAACATAGTGAAAGAACTGGAAGCGAGGTGTAGCAAAGCTAATGCAGTGAGTGCTCAGCTACGATCTACTCTCTTCTGCAAGAAGGAAGTCAGTACCAAGACTAAGTTATCTGTGCACCGTTCAATCTTTCGACCAACTTTGTTGTATGGGAGCGAAATCTGGGTGGATTCAGGTTACCTTATCAATAAGGTTGAGGTTACGGATATGAAAGTAGCTAGGATGATCCCAGGTACTAGTAGATGGGAACAATGGCAGGAGGGTGTCCACAATGAGGAAATCAAAGAAAAACTGCGAGTGAACTCTATAGATGTAGCAGTCTGGGCGAACAGGCTTAGATGGTGGGGTCATGTTACACGAATTGGAGAAGCAAGGTTACCCAAGAGACTCATGGGTTCAGCAGTAGAGGGTAGGAGGAGTCGGGGCAGACCAAGGAGAAGGTACCTGGATTCGGTTAAGAATGATTTTGAAGTAATAGGCTTAACATCAGAAGAGGCACCAATGTTAGCACTGAATAGCGGATCATGGAGGAGTTTTATAAAGGGGACTATGCTCCAGACTGAACGCTGAAAGGCATAATCAGTCTTAAATGATGATGATGATGATGATGATGATGATGATGAGTGGTGCTATATTATGCTTTTGAAGGTACATTCAGTGGTTTAGATAGGTACTGTTTGCAAAGTGCGTTGCGAATAGAGTTATTAGTAAGGAAGTGAAATATCAGAAAGTCATGCCTAATGTTGAAATTTTACTGCGCGTCATTCTAAGCAAAAGCTATTTTTTCACACATCTAGAGATCTATGACGTCACAGCTCCTGACTAATTATCTTACAGTGATGTAATTTTGCAGGTATATTCGATGGTATGTATATGGATACCGTCAGGAAACTGTGTTGCAAAAATTAAAATTTTATATCTGATGCTGAAGGTTTACTGGATGAACAGCGAAAATGTAGTAAGCAATGAACTTTTTTTTCTTTCGTCAGTTTTTGCGGGTGGTCTGCTTGAAGAAGTTCCGTAACGGTTTAAAGTGTGCAAAATATATAGGATGTCGGTAACTGCCTTTATTATCAAATACTGGATGAATAAAGTCCTGGTATTCCCAGCCGTCATTTACTGTGGCTCAGACGAACACACAGTTTCTACCTGTAATACTTCTCTTGTTCTGTTTGACATAAGATTATACATCTCAATGAGTAGATCCTGACAGCATTTTAATTGATAAATTCTGTCAACAACCACGCAGAATATTGAAAATCAAATTGTTGTTGCCCTTGGAAGCCGATAGGTAGGCAACCTGCAATTGATACAGGGTCACTTCGTAATATGGATTGCATGGTAGTGAAACACTGACGATGGGAAAAAGGGAAAAGAAGCGACTCGAAGCATATGAAATATGGTACTGAAGAAGAATGTTGAAAATTAGGCAGGCTGGTAAGGTAAGGATCGAGAAGGATCTCTGCGGAATCGGAGAGGTACCAATGTATGGAAAACACTGACAGGAAGGAGGTACAGGATGGCAGGCGGACATCGGTTAAGACATCAGGGAACATCTTCCATGGTAATAGAGGGAACTGTAAAGGGTAAAAAGGGTAAAAACTATATAGAAAGACAGAGATTGGAATACATCCAGCAGATATTTAAGTGCTCTCCGAGATGAAGAGGTTGACACAAGAGATGAATACGTCGCGGGCCGCATCTTACCAGTCAGAAGAATGATGACCCTGCCCCCTCCCCCCCCCCCCCCCACCCTCCAAAAGAAAAGAGCAGTAAATTCACCAGTTTTCGTTTCATAATTCTGAAGAAGGACCATTAACAGAATTTCCCCTGCGATGAAAGAGTCTTCGTCTTCTTTCGAGGCGACATCCAGTATGTGTTCATTGTTTCGCTTGTTTCTTCGATACTAGTATATAGTGGTCTATGTATGTTTCATTCGTTGGCACACACAGAAGCACTGCCGTTTTTACGGAAATGCACCAAACACTGTATAAAATTGTCTTGCGAATTCTGTAATGATACTCAGTATGCAGGCGCGTCGCCTTGTCGCACATAGGATTCTCATGTGCAATTCTTTAGGAAAAATGCAGGTTACACTTTCTTTTGATATCCCTACATACCCCTACGACCTTGTATATATCATGCACCTTCGTATACCGATCTTTTTAGATCCTGCCAACACTTTTTCGTCGATTTTGTGTACAACTGCACTTTTCGGCGGATTTTCACGTCAATCACCTTCAACATATTCACGGCTTTATTTAAAATCGGCAGCCCATTTATTAACAATGGTTACTGAAGAAGGTGAGTTACTATAGACATTTATGAGCCACGAATAAATTTTTATTGGACTCGAACCTTCTTTTACAAAAAAAATTCGAGACTGCACAATGTTCGACTTCAATTAGTAAGAATTTACGCAACACCCCCCCCCCCCCCCCTTATAAATCTACAGCGGGGTTGTAATTTAACACGGAGTTCTATTAGATCACCATCGTATACAACTAAAGGCACTCTACAGCGGGGTTGTAATTTAACGCGGAGTTCTATTAGATCACCATCGTATATAACTAAAGGCACTCAAAACGTTGACGTGCATCAGGTGTCTCACACGCGCTTCAACGGTATATAGACTAAAGCACATGTAGTGAAGTACTTCGGCTGTGCGTCCTACGTTTCACCTGCTGAACGTAATCGTGTGACAAGGTGTTCCACCAATGATACAGCTGTAGCATTCACCACGGCGCTCGTAAGAACTCATAGAAAATAGTGAAGAGGTTTATGACAAGGTGTCTGTAGTGCCTATGGAAGAGTTCCCATTTCACCGGTCCACCCATTTCAGTGTATAGCCTCCCTGAGATACCGCACATCTGCATCGAAGTTCAATTCTATAGATCATCAATAAATTGGGCAGCTGAAGTCTCATCGGAGTGGCAACCACGTATTCGCTTGCCTACTTCATACAGTTGTAGATCATATCAGTGTCTGCTCCCTGAGACAAGCATGCATCTCTGAAGGACATTTGCATAGTACATGACGAAACACATATACTGAAAAGTAGTACATATTTGTACGACTTTTGTTCTAGTCTTACATTTTCCCGAGAGAAATATGCGATTTTCTAAACACATTGTATACACCCTGGATCAAAATCTGTAGAAAGCTTCGGCCACACTTCCCGCTCGGTTTTGTATATGCGTTTTCGTGTACACTAATCTTCAGAACACTTTCTTCTTAGTGAGCGAAGTATGTGACCTCCCGTGGCTAGTTCATCGTTGATTTCAGCGAACAATATGGATATGGCAGTAACAGCCATGCCCACGATCCCGTGAACATAGAGCACTGACTTCGCGTTGCAAGATCGTAGTAGCTCTATCAGTTTCCTGTGTTTTTTCACTGAGAGCTTGAGGAAATTTGTTACGTAAGTTAAACAAGTCGCTTTGAGAAGAAGCCGGAAGCTGTCATAGCATTTAGGGTACAGGTCACTGTAGTTGTCTGAGGCAGCAGGGCGAAATGACAGTGCACAGCACAAAAGTCGTAACCAGTTCATTCTCTGAGCTGCTGTTGCTATCTTCGTCGTCCCTCAGACTGCATGTCATTCACGTTGTTGCTCTGATGGACGTGTAGTCAATCAGGCAGAGACCGTAGATTTCTGTTGCAGATATTGTTATATTATATTTGACAAGGAAAATTTCCGTTCCATACGACGGCCTCATGCTGCTTATTGGCAGGGCGTGTATGCCTGCTTGGTACTACTCTATTGGTCGACGTCGGACCCAGCGTCTTCATGCATCAATAACCTCTCCATTATCCAGGTACTGTTTCCCGCAGAGTGCGTCCTTCAATGGGCCAAACAGATGGAAGCCGGAAGGTACGAGACCTGGGCTGCAGGTTGAATGAGGAAGAAAAATCTAATGAAATATCTGAGAGCTGCTGCCGGGTTCGCGGGCTTGTGTGAAGCTTTACGTTGTCATGAAGAAGGAGAAGTACGTTTGCATCGTTGAAGCAAAGAACACGCTGAAGTCGTTAATTCAGCGTCTGAGGTTAGCACAAAACACTTCATAAACTGATCTTTCTACCATGATGGAAGAAATCAAACAGAGTAACCCCTTCAGAGTTCCAGCCGCGAGGAGTGGCCACGCGGTTTGAAGAGTCATGTTACGAACTGCGCGGCCCCTCCCGCCGGAGGTTCGAGTCCGCTCTCGGGCATGGGTGTCTGCGTTGTTCTCAGCTTAAGTTAGTTTAAGTAGTGTGCAAGTCTAGGGACCGATGTCCTAAGCAGTTTGGTCCCTTAGGAATTCACACACATTTGAACATTTTTGAACATCAGAGTTCCAGAATATTGTCGATATGACTTAAGCGGCTGAGGGTGTGGTTTTGAACGTCTTACTCGGAGGAGAGGTGGTGTGGCGCTAACCCATGCGTTGCCGTATTGTTTCCAGTTCGAAGTGACGAAGCCATGTTTCATCGCCTGTGACCATGTTCGACAAGAAATTGTCATGATCAGCCACGTAACATTCAAGCGGTTTCGCAAAAATGACCCTTCGTTGCTCATTACGATCTTCTGTTAGGCGGCATGGAACGCAGCGGTCACACATCTTTGAGTAACCCAACTGGTGGACGAGTGTATCAGCATTGCCAACAGAGACGTCCAGTTGAGCAGCGGGGTGTTTGATTGTGATCTGTCGATCAGTAGATGACCTCGAATGACAGTGACCGCACGTTCCAACACTGCAGAAGTCACAGCTGTGTGCGTCCGGCCGACACACGGGGGATTAGAAAGTTTGCGCGACCTTGTTGCGATGAAGACAAACGCCCTGCCCAACGAAACATCGTGCTTTTGTTCACAGCCAGATATGCGTAGACATCCTGCATGAGCCTATGAATGTCTGTGATACTCTGGTTTTCAGACTAAAGAAACTCAGTGACAGCCCTCTGCTCCGTATGCACTTCCGTTACAGACGCAAATTTGAAGGCAACGTATAGCGCTACCACCTCTCGGAACTTCATGAAACTATAGGGGCTGAAGTGGGAACATTCCATTATGTACAGCAACAAATTCCGCCTTTTTTTTCAACAGAAATTGGTGGAGAAAAAAATGTGTTGCATTATTTATAGAACAGTAGGCCTCTTCCCAGGTCACAAAAGAACTTCAAAAAATGGAGAAAGGCTTATAGAGGTATGTAGGCATTTCAACTTGAAAATAATGACAACACATTTCAAAAAGCTGAGCCGAAAAACTAAAACATGGAGATCACCAAATCCACTTCTCGGAGAATTCCAAATTGACCATGTGGCTATCTCACTTCATTGTCAAGAAGAAATTCAAAACACTAAAGTGCTGAAAAGCCTTGATGTTGATTCAGACCACTATTTGACTACGATTAAATTCAGACCACTCCCATTTCGAAAAGAGAAGAAAACCTTTTACAAAATTCCAAAATATAACACAGAAACGTTAAAAAATGAAGAAATTAAACAACGGTTTCAAAGAGCATTGCACAAAGATAGCGATGGCATATCCACAATAAATAAGGAAGCGGGATGGGAGGAGATCAAAAACGAAATAGTTGAAATAGCAAAAGGAAATTGTCTCGTGAAAAGAGTAAGAAGACATCCATGGTGGGACAATGAATGTGATGAGAACCTGGAGAAGAGACAGAAATTGTGGCAGAAATGGAACTCCACAAAAGATCCTCAAGATCTTGACAATTTTAAAATCCAGAGAAGAGAAACAGCTAAGCTTTTCCGTAATAAAAAAAGAAGACAATTTCAGGATAACCTAGAACAGATTGAGGAAGACTTTAAAAGAAATAATTCTAGAGATTTCTACAAAACTTTTAGAAAACAGCTAACCAAATACCAATCCCCAAATTTATGTTTTAAAGATGAAGAGAACAAGCTAGGTTTGACAAACAAGACTAATTGTGAAATATTAGCAAAATATTTCGAGAATCTACTAAATTGTGAACCACCCAAAGATAAAATGAGTTTTGAAAACCACCGAAATACTAATACCGAGTCAAAACCTCCAGACGCTGAAGAAATAAAACACATAATACACAGTCTAAAAAACAATAAAGCCCCAGGTGAAGACTTCATAGTACCAGAAATCCTAAAAATAATGGATACCAACCTCCCACAAGTTTTGGAACATATGTTTAAGAAGATCTGGGACGAAGAAAGAATTCCTGAAGACTGGCAGTGTGCCCTGATACACCCACTACACAAAAAGGGGGATAAGATGAATGTTAATAATTATAGAGGGATCTCGCTACTACCAGTAGGATACAAAATTTTGTCAAGGAAATTACTTCAAATCGTGGAGCCAGTTCTGGATAAAAAAATAGGTGAATATCAAGCAGGTTTTAGACAAGGTAGATCCTGTGTTGAACAAATATTTAACCTGAAAACAGTAATTCGTTACAGAATCTCAAGAGGCCAGAGATTTGCAATAGTATTTGTAGATTTCAAAAAAGCATACGACTCGGTAGATAGAGAAACATTACTGAAAGTATTGGAAGAATTTGGGGTCGATACGAAAACAATTCAAATTATCAAACAGACGCTAACAAACAGTAAGGCCAAAGTTAAATTTATGGGTGAAATTTCAAGGAAGTTCGAAATTAAAACAGGTGTTAGACAAGGTGATGGTTTATCCCCAATCCTCTTCAACTGCGTACTGGAAAAGATATTGAGAATATGGAAAGAAGAACTCAAAGGCACCAAGAATGACATCAGAATTGGAACAAAAAAAGAAAAAATAGAAGTGGACTGTTTAGCTTTTGCAGACGATCTGGCAATAATTACAGAAAACGAAGAAATAGCTCAGAACTACCTGGAGAAACTACAAGAAGTTTCGGCCAGAGCTGGACTGCAGATTTCATTTGAAAAAACCGTGTATATGTCTAATCATAGAAATAACAAGAAAAATCTTATTACTAAATACGGCAATATTAAGAGAGTAGAAAAATTTAAGTATTTAGGTGAAATAATTCAAGTGAATGGTTTAGACAAGAGTGCAAACCAGGCGAGAGCAAGGAAAATGGAATTTGCTTTTCAAAAAACCAAAGACATATATAACAAAAAAAACATTTCGATTCAAGCTAAATTAAGACATTATAAAACTGTCATTAGACCAGAATGCCTGTATGCATCGGAGTGCCTAACTCTTAACTAAAAGGGGGAAATAGAAAACACGGAAAAGAAAGAAAGGAAAATTTTGAGAAAAATATTAGGACCGAGAAAGATTGGAGAAGAGTACAAGCTAAAGAGTAATAAGGAAATATACAAAACTATTGAGAAAGTGAGTGAGGCAATGCGTAAACGCAGACTAACGTTTTATGGTCACCTGTCGAGGATGGATGGAAACAGACTAACAAGAAAAGTGTTTGAACATAGTAACAGGAACGAAAAAACCAACAATAAATGGATACAGGTGGTGAAAAAGGATTTGGCCTATTTTAATGTCACCCGTGAGTCAATCAGGGACAGGGAAAAGTTTAGACAAATAGTGAACGAAATTAAGTGTTTTCCAGAAGAAACGAAACTAAAGAATAATAACAGGAAATGGTCGGAAGAGCGGAGGAGGAACCACTCGAAAATGATGAGGAAATATTGGGAAGAGAGAAAAAAAGATCAAAAAGCCGGGCAAGTGAATTGTTGAACGTGGTCCAAAGATGGCCGAAATCGAAAGAAGAAGAAGAAGAAGAACGCCCCTCATACAGGAAAAAATTTCCAGGACCACCAAGTGTAGTACCAGAAAAGGAAATGTATCGGAAGTTCTACAGGACAAGAGAAGGTCTTAGGCGTTAGTAGAGAGAGGTATCAATATTTTAAAGTAACATTAGAAGATAAATGAGTACACCTTCGGGATAGTTGCAATTTCCTGCCGACATTCATGCACAAAAGCTTCAACATAAGTTCAAGAATGGCTAGCAGATGACTATGCAGCCAGGAATTTCTTTGGTTTATAACCGAAATTTGTGGACTGTCTTACTTAGATTTCAAATACGCGTACCACTTAATACGAACCATAACAAAAGTACACGTTCGTTAAATGAAACAGATTTTCGTTCATATAAACGTTAATATTTTTGTAAAAGCCGAAAAACGTAATGTTGTTCGAACTTATTAACGGGTTCTACATGCGTAATTAGATTTTAAAGTTATAAAAAACACAGCTATTATACGTAACATATAGTAAGGCCCACTATAATAGCACGAATGTATTAAATGTGTCACAAATACTGTTTAAAGGTAACTAATTTACGTAACATGCAACATATACGTTGTTTATCAGTACAATTGAATGAATTTGCTTGGTTATAAGATTTCTCTCAAATATCCATCCATTTTTATGATTACCTATTCTAGCAAATCTACCTGTATTCTATGTAAATGCCACTGAGACACTCTGTCATCACACTGTAAACCTATTATGTGCAATATTTTCGTTCCTATTTTATCAGATCTCCATCACCAGTACCACAAGATAGTTTTTTAATATTCCAACCAACAGAATATACCCGAGACGCTTTTCTTCTCAGCCTGCTGCATCGGCGCTTCCGAAGTGTCGTATCCACTTCCGTGTTCATGACATCATGATCCCACTGAACATTTCGTTCCGGCCAACCGACTAAAGCGTTTTTATCCCCAACCAACACATCAACGCCACAATTATCACCATGCAAACCATCGTTATCACAAAGACTTGATGTCTTTTAATAATATGATCTGGGATTTTAACTTTTAATTTTTGTTGTCGCTGTGTTGAATTAAAAAGATGTACACTTGAGGACATCCCTTAGGCAGAACTCTAATACACCACATTTTCTAGTATGACACATGTAATAAATGTCTTCCTGTGTTCAGTTTAATTTATTCCTATTGCGCGTCTGGCCATCATGAAGCGGTCTCGGGTTTTCTCCACTGGGGGACCAGCTAATGTGTTGTCCTCATCACTGTTTCATCATAATCGTCGCACATGTCGCACAGAGCCTGGTATCAACTGAGAAGACTTGCAAGTCGGCAGCCGAACTTTCCCCAGTGGGGACTTCCGGTCATAAATTCCATACGATCAAAGCATTATATGCAATAGACTTGATCAACTGCCAGAGTTGAGTGGAGAGGGGCCTCTTGTAGCTGAAGATGTAAGGGAACATTAAGCAGTCCTCAGCAGTTAGGAGGCCTAGGTCAGTTGTAAAGTCTAAGAGAAAGAAGAAGATTCTGCTGCTAGGTAATTTTGCCTTTAGGAATGGTCAGTTACCTGATCAATTAAAGAATTGAGTAATATAGACCATTTTAGAGCTATTTCTATGCCATGAGTTTTTTGCTAAAGTTATTGAAAAGGTTGTGTATGCAAGGATAGTTGATCATTTTATATCAGACGATTTGCTGTCAAATGTACAGTTCAGCTTTATAAGTCGTTCAACAACAGAAAATGCTATATCCTTCTTTCTCTGTGAGGTAGCGGATGGATAAAACAAAAGGTTTCGAACGCTAGGCATATTGTTCGATTTAACTAAGGCGTTTGATTGTGTTATTCACAGAACATTCCTCCAGAAATTGGACCATTACAGAGTACGGAGAGTAGCTCACAATTGGTTCACCTCTTACTTTAGCAACAGATAGCGAAAGGTCATTATTCACTATGTTGAGAATGGCTGTGATGTGGGGTCTGAGTGGGATACAGTCAAGTGCGGGGTGCCCCAGGGATCAGTGTTGGGGCCACTCCTGTCACTTTTTTACGTAAATGGTATGCACACTAATATTACGGGTAACTCTAAAATATTTGTGTTTGCTGAACACTAGCTTGGTATTAAAGGACGTTATGTGCAACACTGGCGCGGTTTCCGTTCGCAGCTCGTGGTCTTGCGGTAGCGTTCTCGCTTCCCACGCACGGGGTCCCGGGTTCGATTCAAGGCGGGGCCAGAGATTTCCTCTGCCTCGTGATGACTGGGAATTGTGTGTCTTTCATCATCATTTCATCCCCATCGACACGCAAGTCGCTGAAGTGGCGTCAACTCGAAAGACTTGCACCAGGCGAACGGTCTACCCGACGGGAGGCCCTAGCCACACGGCATTTCCATTTTTCAAATAGTGCCGTGCATGACCTACATTCATGGCTTGGAGAAAATAAACTAACGCTAAATCACAGTTAGACTCAGTTCTTACAGTTTCTAATATACATCCAACCAAACCTGACTCTTTAATTTCACCACAGCACATTTTCCAAAAATTGATACAGATGCTCAAGAAAATATTGTCAGCATTCCATTCTCTTTCTGTTTGCGCACACATGACGTGAAACGACATATCATCGTTACGTCATAGAACGAGGCTAACGTGCGGTGTTGGTATGTTCAGTCGGCTTGAATTCTATGTACTACACAACGGAAGATAATTAATTTTAAGAGACGACTGGATTCGTATAGTCGCTTGTTGTACTATGTCATTGTCAGTGCCCTTTGTATAGTCTAATAGAGCGAAGCAAATCGACAACAAGAATTAAGTTATCCATTAGCGAAAATATAATGAGGATTGCCACGGGGCGCCGCATCTAAGGTTGCAAGGAATTAGTGCCCTTGTAGCCCGGCTGAGGAATTTAATGCCTAGCTGCTGGAAATAGTAATTAACGTGGCTCGGGAGTAAAATATTGGCTGGCAGTAAGCAGCGCGGGTACCTGCCCGGAATGGCTTTAATTTACGTCCGCGCAGTTAACTGCAGCGTCTTTGCCGCCGCCCCTTAAGAGTCGGAATAATTAGTTAAAAAGGAGGCTAACGGCGGCCGCTGACGAGAAATGCGGAACGACGTCGCCCCGTCGCCCCGCTCGCTGCACGGCGCTGCGCCGAGTAGCCTAAGCAGAATTCTAATTACTGCAATCACGGCCATCCGAGGATACGCCGCGCGCCAGACAAAGGGGCGCTTGTTCTGTCGGCTTTACGCTGGAGAAATGCGTTTCACAGGCGGCGACGGAGGTTGTTCTTCAAATGTTATGGAGGTGAGGTGCTGCTGTTTCGCCCTCATTTCTCACTGTCAGCTTTAGAAATGTACTTATGTCTCGGTGCATATTGCGGAAATATGAACGATATTTTATGGAGAGGATGTGACAGGTCTCTCTCTAAGGGCATCGTCATTATACCAAAGAGCAATGACAAGGTAAGTTGGATTAGGAAACCTTTTGGGTACAGGCATCCAGTTGTTAGACATCTTCGACCTTTAAAATACTTACGTCTGAGTTCAGATCACTGTCAGTTGGGTCTGTTTCTACATTATCTTACAAATACATTCTGTTTAGTAATTTTTCAGTTACTCCTTGGTAAAAGAATTCCATATTTTAGGTAGATTAACAATTACCCTCTTTTTTTTCAACTGATTTAATTTGTTTTAAACTAGTTTTCGGGTTACTGGGCCGTCGTCAGGAAACAACTAACTAGTGTCTGAAACGGACGATAAATCTTAGGTAACCAAATATTATAATCAAAGATCCTTTCCACTTCCATAGAGTGTTGTGCATCACACTTGTTTCTTAACGTTGAATTTACACTTCACACAATGGGCAAAATCAAGCAAAAAATAAATAATTGAGCTACTCAATATTACAAGTTAATCTATAATACTGTGCAGTTGAATTATTTATGGTGATTAATGTTGTCCATTACGTAAAGTGTAATTTCAGCTTTAAGAAACAGGTGTGATGAACAACAGTCTATGGCAAGTGGATTGTATCTTAGCTTATAATGTTTGGTTACATAAGATCTAGTGACCTAATAAGCCGAAGACTTGTCTGCAATTAACAAAAATCAGTAGAACAAAAACAGTGTGCCTGTCGTTCAACCTTAAATGCTCACATTTCTTCGAAAGGACCATGTCAGTGATATATTTTCTTAATTGCTGATTAAAAATAATTAAGCACTGTTTTGAAAAAATTTATGAGCTTAATGACGAACTCATGTATAGAGAATTTTTCGACAAATAGTACTGCTACTTTATAATTTATTTAAATTTCTTTTAAATTTTCTTTCGATTATTTGCATTTTGGTTAGAATACCATTCTTCATTTTTTTAGAATGAAAAGTTTTATATTAAGAAAATTTTCTTAAGGGTTCTGATAATGAAGGTTTCGTTGATATTCCCCAACCTTAAATTAGTTTTTAAGAAACAACCAAGGCCTACTTTATAAAAATATTTACTTCTTAATTTTTCTGCTGTTTTAAGTTAAATGTTTTTCAGCTGCTTAAGTAATTTTTCCTTGTTTAACTGACGTATGTTTACAAGGTGGAATGCGAATGGGGAGAGGCATACATCGCCGAGACTTGTAGGCCAATAACAACACGCATTCGGGAACACGAGCGTTATATTCGTCTAGGGCAACACAACAAATCCGCAGTGGCTCAGCATCAGCAAGACTGCGGAAAAGAAATAAAATTCAGCGAAGCCTGTGTGTTGGCCAAGCAGCCAATTATGACGAAACGTGAAATCAGAGAGGCCATAGAAGTACTCAAACACCCTAACAACACGAACAGGGAGGATGGACTCAGGCTTGCTCCATCTTGGCTGCCAGCAATCAGAGCCCAACAGACCGCACTGCCAACACGAGGCACGAGCACTACCGGCGAGTAACTGCCGCCGCGCGGCCGACGTCCAGCAGGTGGTAAACAGCAGCCAACTTCTCATTCGACGGTGGCCACCAATCATGGTACACAAGAGCTAATAAACAGAGGTTACGCTCTCCCTTCACCACAGTACACTATTGAAATAAAGTTCCCTCTCCTTCTTCCTTAAGTGACCAATGAAATGAACTATCTTTTTAAAATTATGACGTAATAGCATGCGCAATGAACAGTAATAACAAAATATAAGGGACACTGCATAGACAGAATGCACCAGTACACCCAGAAGAAGACCGCTGCGACCGTGGCCGAAACGTTGGTTTTTCTCCAGCAGCAGTAGTTTTTACATTATGACGCGGTACCAAGCCCAGAAAACTTTTATGTCGACTGACGTATGTGCTGTTTCTTATGGTTGTTAATTATTTATGCTTTACTAGATTGGATGTTTACAGTCCAATACCTAGTGGGTGATCTTGAAGTTAAGATTCTTACTTGCTAGCTTTTCTTTCAGTCTATTAATTGAACTAATAGAAACGAGGTTAGACTGGTTTTAATTTTATTATTTACTGTTATTTTATTTGGTATATTTAATAATTTGATTTCATAAATTATAGACTTCGTTGATGATCGTTATACTTTGCTAAGACTGTAAACACACAAATTCCGTCGATGAATTTGGTAGTGAGTGAAAGTGACACGGACAATGTGGAAGCTAACGTAAAGAATGATCTTAACACTTTCTCGTAATTGATTTGTTGTTAGCTAACCGGCCTCCGTAACTGGGGTCGTTTCGACTCGACTAGAGCTTCAAGTTTTCGTACTAGGTTATCTGATACAAAGGTGGTCAAGAGCTTTGGTGTGGATCCATATCATTAAGACAATGCGTGACTAACGTAAATAACACAAACTGCATTAAGAGCCTCATTTGGTGCAAATTGTAATGAGATTAAGTCCTTCCTGCAATCAATTTTTACTCTGAATTCAGGACAGTTACGAAACATGTTTAATTACGTTACTAAACGAATGTTATTACAAAACAAAACCTAGCCGGGATTATTTACTAATCTAATTACGTAATTACTAGATACCTGTGCAACTCATCATCTACTTGTGTACACTTATGCTAGAGTTATTTAATGTTTAATGCTATAATTTAACTCAATGGGAAAATGTAATTTGAGGGTATCTGAATCGGTTAAAGTTTTTTGTGCCTGTCTCCACCGATCAGATGGCTTTCATCGTGATTCACTGTCTAGTTACAACGGTTTCCTGTAGCTGAATGTACTGCACGCTAGATTTTTTGTTTGTGTTAGATGAAGTAAATTATTTAGCATCACAGTTATGGTATCGAAACTGACTATTGTTAATTAGGTAACCCTTATTTGTTTTGGTTCGCACTGTTTATGAAACTTATTGCTGAAATTAGAGAAATTTTGCTGTTATTGCTATAATTTCTATATATTGGAAAATTTAGCTGTCAGCAGCTATGGCAGTGAGGGCTAATGAGATTCCCACAGACAATCTGTTAACAACCGTAACATACCGTTTCAAGTTATTGTGTTGCTGAATGATGTACACCTTTGGATGAAGGAATACCAGGGCAGTGACAGTACAGTCCATAGGATTAAATCCAAATCAAGAGTTGCAATGGACGACTCTCGCACAAAGCTACATCTTCTTCTGTATCACGCCACGTCACAAAAGATACTCCAACATTGGACGTGAACGTGAATGGATGAGTTACTGCGCCTCAGCATGGAACGGCGATTTAGCTCGATGATACCCAATATCGTCGAGTATCTCCAAATCTGCTGCTAGCGCAGTTAACAACAGTATATGCGCTACACGCGATAGCATGACAAGGTAATGGGTCACTGCCATATTCTAATTTTCAAGAAAACGTATTTATGTAGCTTTCTATGTTCACTGCAAATAATACAAACAGCAAACATCAAAACATCGTTTTGTTATATCTGTTAAATTACCTTTAACATTAAACGATTACAGTTTATAAGAAATTTACCTTCCGTAGGCTTCTTAGGCGAAGAGCAGTAAAGTATTTGGAATTATTGGGAAAACTTGAGTGTATCAACGTCATACGTATTCGTTGCATGAACGTTTGGAACAGATCCCTGAAGATGACGGCATGCCGATTCCTTAACGAAACAGTAGAACGTCCTTCGTTGCCAGAGCTGAAACTGATGGTTTACTCATCAACTTCGGCAATGAACGTGCCATCTTTTCCATTAACTCTGTCCTGTGATATTAGATGATACTGGTAGAAGTTTACTTTAATGATACGCAAGGAACGCTATGTGAAGCTGTCACTGCTTTTCCCACATTACCCACATGTTGCTTGTGAAGATTTTTCAGTGTTTCCCTACATCTTACAGTTGCTGTCTGGTCATCTATTTTAAATTTATCACGTTTCTCATATATATTTCGGGGATGTAATTTGGGCACATACGTTAACTGGCTATAATTCTCTTTCTCAGCAAAAATTTTAAATAAAGAGCTTTTACTATCATATTCCACTAAGAAAAAGTCTTGAATTATTTCAGATACCCGGAAAACTAAACACTCAGTTGATAATGGAGACTAAAAATGCCAACACACTGGACTACCTCGTCGTCGGATTTATCTCCAAGAAGTAGTTTTAAGCAAGATCTGTGTACTTTTAAGTAGAGATGCCCTTGGGCACCATCATGTAAGAACTACACACTTGCCGATTTGTATATAAGAGACTGGTTGTTTCCCCAAGGTTAAATGCACTAGTTTAATTGTCAAAGTAGCATGCATGGGACGATGAGGCGATTATGGAAAATATTTCCCAACGAACTGGGTCCAAGTCATTGTTGTTGGTAGATACAAGTAACCATAAAATATAGCAGCTGTTCACATGTAAGTGAAAGTGATGTAATCTCGTCAAAATGTGACGTCATCATGAAAACATACATTGTGTTTAGCCCTACGCTGCAAGATGTCTCACACAACCAGTCGAATTATGTGCTGGTCAGCTGCAGTCACAGTTCTACAGCTGCGGGCTGGCACAAGCTATTGTCAGGACGCCAGAAAACCAGCAACTCTGCGTTCTGCCGTACTGCTGCACGGCGTAGCGCAGTGTGGCGCTCCCACAGTCAAGTACGTGACGGGAGCCTGCCTCCTGCGACAGCACATGGCCGGAAGGAGTATAAATACCCGTGACTCAGCTGGTAAAATTATTCGGGATCCTGTATTCCACCAGCACAGTCTCCTCGCCTATGATCGCTCGAATGTATGGCCAGCGCATGCCAGCCCTCACCGAAGAGGAGCATCTACTAGTCGGAACCACTGGAATGCACTCTTAACAGCCATGGCTGAAGGCTCTGGGCTCGAATAGAATCCTCTTGGGTGAGGTCTCTCCGTGGCCGCAATCGCCTGGCACCAGCCAGCCTCCGACGGTCCTGAGTTCGACACGGAGAGCCTCCGCACTTTTACCAGCCGCCATGACCTATCGACAAAGCACGCTTGACTATCGCCTAGTTTTGGCGACGAGCAAGACACTGGTGCCACCAGTTGCTAATACGGCTAGTACGTTGCCTCAGCAATTTGCAGTATGGGAGTCATACATTGTTTGTGCGCCACTGGCTGCACCATGGCAGTGGCCACTGTACTATCAAGAGTTGGTGCCCCACAGCTCGTAAATATTTGAAAACCGTCAGAGGAAAATAGACGAAATGAGATAAATTACAATATATAGCAACAACTAATGGTTGCTGTTAAGCTGTCACCAAGGCAGCCCCTGCGGGCTGGCAACACATCTAGCACACCACAGGACAGAGGATGCCTCTGCCCAGAGGCGTAAGCAATGGTAAACATCGGCTGTTTTGGAAACAGACATCCCACGTACCACTTCCTGCTGAGGGATTTCGAGATGGCCTGCAGGAAGTATTACTACACCAACACAGTATTGGCTGGCCAATACTATTTAAAGGCTAGAACCAGCACCGGACGACAGCTCATGCTGAATACCGACCTCAAGGACGTCTCCACGGAAGACTACGTCTTCGACATCGAAAATTTACTTGGAATTAAGTGTTTGTGTGTTAAAGCGGGCTCTTGTGGGAAACTTAGAAGTTATCTTTTGTTGCCTCTAGAAGGAAATTCTTACTGGCTTTGTGATTGTGAATTTTCGTTGCTATTCCGTCATTTCCATGTAGACTCACGTCAGTAAAAGTTGTGTTGTAAAAACGTTCGAATTGGCAGTTACAACAGTTGCACATCAGACATGCTAGATAGACTGCTTAACAGGAAATTGAAGGCTACGAGAACTTTAAACGGAAGGAAATTACCCTAATAAATGTAGACTGTGGAGGAAAAGATGTTTGTCACGCTCCTATATGTAGCTAAAATATCCGATAAAACTGAAAACATATTTCGTAATACCAATATTGCACTAGTTTTCCACACAAACAACGCTATCAGAAATAATATAGTGCACACGATCCATAACGCAAGCCAGTTAGATGAGTCTAGAGTGTATATATATATATATATATATATATATATATATATATATATATATATATATATATATATATATATTTGATTTCAATATTTATAGTAAAGTTTGTATAGAACAAACTCAACGGAAAAAACTTGAGAACAATCAGTATATATTCTCTCTATAACTGAAAAATAAAAATGATCCCGCTTCTGATGTAGTGGAAAATTTTCAATTCAGGCGCTGAGAATAATAAGGGCCTAAAACACACCGTCGTCGAGTTTTGAGACTGTAGCATATATGCTTACTCTTGGAATCTGTTGATCTAACGGCGAATCACCTTTATCAATGCCGTACCCCAAAGCTCCAGATATGAACATTTGCGAAAAGCTGTCACACCGATATCTCCCATATTCATTTTCTAAGGGCCGAAGGCACAGGTTTTCTTTGCTGGTGGTATACTCACTGCCTACACTGAAGATCATTTCTTCATAAAAGTAGGAATCTGTTGAAGAAATACCCCACCATAATCTCATGCTGCTTGATTTCAGCATACCAATCAGAGGATTTCAGAACCCTTAAGAGTGTTGCCTACCTAACTATCAAAGACGAAGTTCATGTTGGTTGCAACAATGTACGTTTCAGAAATTTTACAATCATAAAGTTTTCAACACATTGCCATGAACTGTCGTTTAAAGTAACTTATTCTTCATTGGAGTCGTGGGAGGCCATTATTTTTTTCAAGTTGCTTCGAGGGAGACCACAATTTCTTATTTCTCCACATTTTCGAGATGCCCTGCAATATATGTACCCAAATGCGTAGACCGAAGGCCAATATCAACCCTGAAACGCAAACGCTTAACGAAAGGACTAGATCAAACATTAAACACACAGAGTTAAAAAACTTCTAGATTTCACGCCTAAGGTGAATAGACAGTTTTATCTGGACCTCAGGCCGGAGAACCTGTATAATGAAAATTATAATAACGAGGATCATGAAGTGTTGAGATAGGCCATAATTGCGTGTGTGGTGTACTTGGTAACTATCCGTTATGTTCTGATGGTAGTTTCACATTAATTAAAAACCATGCAACGGTCGAAGGGACACTATTGCCACTTACCCATACATCAAAAGTTTGTAAATTAACACGTCACAGGTTGCGAACTGCGAACTTCCCAGTCTTTTAAAATAGTTTTAGGTTTCAAACACGTATTTAACGATTATTTGTGATAATTTTTGCTCTAAACGTTACTTATTAGTGGATTTACATGAATCTTTCACTATCTTGTAGTGTCAATGCTTCGACTAGTCTGTTATATGTGAGTGTGTTTACCGGTACGTCGTGCAACCAAGTCTTCAGCTGTGTTTACAGTTCATGACGTGCAGTTAGTGGTTGAAGCGGATCTGAAAGCTAAGTACAGTTAATTTTGTTTGTGAACTGTAGTAATTTGTTAATTCTAGCCGGTTTCAATGTGTTTCTTGTAGAATGACTGTAGAAGAACCTTTTGGAAACGTTCGCTCACTGCGTAGGGTTTAATTTTCGCTGAGTGTACCAGTGGACGCGTGAAACTTTTATTTTAAATAAATAATCGTGTGAAGTATTTGTGGCAGTAGCATTAGTGGTAGAACAGCTGTGTCAATAGCAGTAGTTACATTCTTCCTATAGAGTATGGTTACTTAGCTAACATAGATATATTGTTCTTTCATTGTTATTATTATTATTTTGGCAGTTGAATAAGTATTGCTATGAACGATAAGGGAGGGCTATGTCGTAGTTCGTGAAAAGTATTTAAGTAGTGGTAATGCAGTGGGGAAGCCTGCTGGCATTCCATGGAGATCGTCTCCTGAAACTGCAGGAAGGAAAGAATGATATGAAGATTTAAGACCATAGAGGTCATTAGAGAAGGAGCACAAGCTCCGTATGTTTCAAGAATTCGGAATAAAAACTCCCTTCACCATTCAAAGGAACCATCCCGCCAATTGACTGGAGAGATTTAGGGAAGTCCAAAGATATTCTGGCTATGTATAGTATACCAGCGGAGAGACATTATCAATACTTTTACTGCGGGGTAACAATGGTGGAGTGATAGTGTCGAACCAAGAACAACTGCAAATACCATTAATTTAGAAGTATATATCCTAGTTGTAGCAAAGTATCTTAATACAGGCAAGGCCACCGGTCCTGATTGTATACCTATTAGGTTCGTCTGAGAGCATGCTGATACAATAGCTCCATATTTAGCAATCATATACAACCGATCGCTCGTTGAAAGATCGGTACCCAATGAATGGAAAAATTCACAAGTCACACCAATACCCAAGAAAGGAAATAGAAGTAATTCGCAGAATTACATTCCCATATCGCTAATGGGTTATCTCAAAGAAAACGATTTATTGATGAACAACTAACACGGATTCAGAAAATATCTTTCTTGTGAAACACAACTAGCTCCATACTCTCATGAAGTAATGAGTGCTACTGACACGAGGTGTCAAATTGATTCCCTATTTTTAGGTCTCGAGAAGGCTTTTGACGCTGTATCTCACAAGCGGCTTCTAATCAGGTTGCGTGCCTATCGATTATCGCCTCAGTTGTCAGGCTGAATTTGTGATTTCCGGTCTAAAAGGTGATGGTTTGTAATAACTGACGGTAAATCATCGAGTGAAACTAAAGTAATAACTGGCGTTCCACACGAAATTATTATAGGCCTTCGGCTGTTCCAGATCTACATAAACGGTTTAAGAGACAATCTGAGTAGCACTCTTTATTTGCTTTCAGATGATGCTGCAATTTACCGTCTTAAAAGTCATCAGACGTTGCAAAACGATTTAGACAAAATTTCTGTATTGTTCGAACAGTGACAGTTGCTATAAATAATAAAAAGCGTGAAGTCATTCGCATGAGTATCAAAACTAATTTCGGTTAAACGATTAATCAAATGTAAGGATGTAAACTCAACTAAATAATTAGGAATTACAATTACTTAGGCATTACAATTCTAACTACAGTTGGAACGGTCATATAGATAATGTTGTGGGTAAAGACTATGATTTATGTAATAGAAAACTGAGAAAATGCAACAGGTCTATTGAAGAGACTGCCTACTCTACGCCCTTCTGCAGTACTGCTGTGCAGTGTGGCGTTTGCACTGCATAGAATCGATGGAGGACATCGAAAGAGTTCAGAGAAGGACAGTTCGTTTCGTACCATCACGAAACAGGAGTGCGAGCGCCACGGATGTGATACGTGAATTTGGATGGTAATAATTAAAACAAAGGCATTTTTCGTTCCGGCAGGATCTTCTCATGAATTTTCAGTCACCAGCTTTCTCCTGATACTGTGAAAATATTTTGTTGGCACCCACTTACAGAGGGAGAATCTTCGTTTTTTTCTCGCGCTCTGTTCGAAAGTGGAACGATAGAGAAACAGCTTGAAGGTAGTTCACTAAACGCTCTGCCAGGCACTTAACTATGAATTGCAGAGTAATCATATAGATGTAGATGTAAATGTGGATACTTAAATCTGGATGAATGAATGTGAATTTGAACCACTGTCCTCCCGAATGTGGGTCCTGTCATCACTCTTTACTGGATTATCACCCCTAAGTCTTTTGTAAGTGAAGTAAGTAAAAAAACTGTTGTTTCAGTGTGTAAATGAAACCCATGTGATTAAGTCATAAATATTTCAGACTTCTAGGTTCACCAGTACATGAGATAATGTTCCTAGAAGAAGTAAAAAACAAGCTTACGGGAAATGGGGAAAGTAGATTAAAACATTCCTGATTCATAGTTAATACTCCCTTCACAGTCTTCATAATCATCTTCGTCTTCTTTTGGCACCACTCTGCACCTGTTGGAGACTAAGGAATCTCGGGAATATGATGGGGTGCACAGCTAACCCATTGCTGTTGTTGTGGTCTTCAGTCCTGAGACTGGATTGATGCAGCTCTCCATGCTACTCTGTCCTGTGCAAGCTTCTTCATCTCCCAGTACCTACTGCAGCCTACATCCTTCTGAATCTGCTTAGTGTATTCATCTCTTGGGGTCCCTCTACGATTATTACCCCCCATGCTCCCCTCCAGTACTAAATTGGTGATCCCTTGATGCCTCAGAACATGTCCTACCGTCCGATTCCTTCTTCTAGTCAAGTTGTGCCACAAACTCCTCTTCTCTCCAATTCTATTCAATACCTCCTCATTAGTTATGTGATCTACCCATGTAATCTTCAGTATTCTTCTGTAGCACCACATTTCGAAAGCTTCCATTCTCTTGTTGCCTAAACTATTTATCGTACATGTTTCTCTTCCATACATGGCTACACTCCATACAAATACTTTCAGAAACGACTTCGTGACACTTAAATCAATACTCGATGTTAACAAATTTCTCTTCTTTAGAAACGCTTTCCTTGCCATTGCCAGTCTACATTTTATATCCTCTCTACTTCGACCATCATCAGTTATTTTGCTCGCCAAATAGCAAAACTCCTTTACTATTTTAAGTGTGTCATTCCTAATCTAATTCCCTCAGCATCACCCGATTTAATTCGACTACATTCCATTATCCTCGTTTTGCTTTTGTTGATGTTCATCTTATACCCTCCTTTCAAGACACTGTCCATTCCGTTCAACTGCTCTTCCAAGTCCTTTGCTGTCTCTGACAGAATTACAATGTCATCGGCAAACCTCAAAGTTTTTATTTCTTCTCCATGGATTTTAATACCTACTCCGAACTTTTCTTTTGTTTCCTATACTTCCTGCTCAATATACAGACCGAATAGCATGGGGGAGAGGCTACAACCCTGTCTCACTCCCTTCCCAACCACTGCTTCCCTTTCATGTCCCTCGACTCTTATAACTGCCATCTGGTTTCTGTACAAATTGTAAATAGCCTTTCGCTCCCTGTATTTTACCCCTGCCACCTTCAAAATTTGAAAGAGAGTATTCCAGTCAGCATTGTCAAAAGCTTTCTCTAAGTCTACAAATGCTAGAAACGTAGGCTTGCCTTTCCTTAATCTTACTTCTAAGATAAGTCGTAGGGTCAGTATTGCCTGACGTGTTCCAACATTTCTACGGTCAGTTCATATCATTTGCTGTCCAATGTACAGTTTGGTTTCAGAAGAGGCGTAATAACTGAAAACTCTATATCCTCTTTTCTCGGTGAGGCACTGGACGTATGAAACAAGAAGTTCCGAACACTGGCCTATCTTCTTTGATTTAAATAAGGCGTTTGAACGATAGACCACAAAATATTACTGCAGAAATTGGACCATTGTGAATTAAGAGGAGTAACTCAGGACAGACTCCTTTCATAATTTAGGAACACACCGCTAAAGTCACTCACCACAGTAATGAGAATGGCTACGAGGTGGCGTGTGATTGGTGCACAGTGACGTGAGGGCGTGTCTCAGGAGTCAAAGATGGAACGCTACTGTTTCTTATAAATAAAAACATGCCTTCTAATATAACAGGCGATTGTAATATATTTCTATTTGATGATCACACATGCTTGGGAAAAAAGTATATTGACTGAAAAATAGGCTATGTATCAAATACTGTAGTTCAAGACATAAGTTCATCGATTGTAGAAAGTAAATTGACCATTTATCACGATAAGATTCAGTTTGTCAAGTTTATAAGACATATTCAACTAAAACTAACATTCTCAGTATACATAAACGGCATATGATTAGTAAATCTGAACAATTCAAATTTCTAGGTTTCAGATAGCCAATAAACTATCATGGGAAGCCCAAGTTTGGGATCTTGTTCAAAAACGTAATGCTGCTTTATTTACCATTAGAGCAGTATCTCCAATAACTGAGGGTCCAACACGAAATTCAGTCCACGTTACTTATATTCGTTCGTTTATAACGTAACGACATAATACTCCGGAATAACTCTTCACATGCTAAAGGGGTATTTTAGCTTAGAAGCGAGCAGTTTGAGAAGTATGTGGAGTAGGTTCGCGAACCTTTAGTCGGCCATGTTCAAGAGTCTGGGAATTCTGATACTGGTTTCTCAATATTCACTTTCTTTAAAGTCGTTTGTTGCTGATAATATGAGCTCATTTCCAACAGTTAGCAGATTTTACTCAGGTAATACCAATCACATAACCAACTTGTATTTGGATGGCACATCCATGAGTCGTCCAAAAAACCGAGAAGTACTCTGCTGCGACAGTTTTCGCTAAAATACCAGAAGAATTAAGAAATTTTAGCAGTAATCTTCGCATATTTAAGTCCAAATTCAAGACTTTCCGCATGGGTCATTTCTTCTATTCTGTTTGGAAGTTCCTGGAAACAAACTACAGAATGAGATTTTCACTCTGCAGTGGAGTGTGCGCTGATATGAAATTTCCTGGCAGATTAAAACTGTGTGCCGGACAGAGACTCGAACTCTGGACTTTTGCCTTTCGTGGCAAGTGCTCTACCATCTGAGCTGCTCAAGCAAGACTCACACCCTCTCCTCACAGCTTTACTTCCGGCAGTACCTCGTCTCCTACTTTCCAAACTTCACAGCAGCTCTCCTTTCCTCCAGGAGTGCTAGTTCTG
The DNA here is from genome assembly GCF_023864345.2 of Schistocerca serialis cubense. Taxonomy (NCBI): domain Eukaryota; kingdom Metazoa; phylum Arthropoda; class Insecta; order Orthoptera; family Acrididae; genus Schistocerca; species Schistocerca serialis. The sequence goes on from NC_064643.1 coordinate 192,764,324, forward strand.
CGAGTTTCGCAGGAGAGCTACTGTGAAATTTGTAAGGTAGGAGACGACGTACTGGTGGAACTAAAGCTGTGAGGACGTGGCGTGAGTCGTGCTTGGGTAGCTCAGATGGTTATGCCGGCATGGTAACTCAGCGCGTTCGGTAAGAGGGTTAGCTGCCCTCTGTAATAAAAGACTGAATCAATGGATCAACGACGAACTGAAACAGGTAGCTTGCGACGTCCGCCCCGAGCAGATACAACGAACAAAAACGAAGAAAATGAGATTAATAAAAGAAAATAAAAATAAAAAAAATATGGTAGAGCACTTGCCCGCGATAGGCAAAGGCACCGAGTTCGAGTCTCGGTCCGGCACACAGTTTTTATCTGCCAGGAAGTTAATCTAATTCCTATGTTAAGTTTTTAATTATGGTAATACACACACATCAGAAGAAGTTTTGCATCATCCCGGTTCCCGGAACTCTTAAAGATAGATGTTGACTGTGGATATTGTGTCACAGACACAGTCCCTTTGAGTGTTCGGAGATGTCACAAAATCGGCCCAAAGATGTAGACAACCATGCATGAGCAGCGCCTGTTAGTGGGGGTCCGACAGCCGATCAGTTCCAGTTATTCCACCAGGAAGGAGGGACACGGCACGTGTTGTCTATAGTTCAACCATGCCTAGACTGTCAATACCGCGGTTCGCTAGCGTCCGGGTTGTTACTTTGTATCAGAAAGGACTCTCAACAAGGGAAGTGAACAAATGCGATGTTGTTCGGAGGAGATAGAGAGAGAGAGAGAGACGAACTGTCGATGACATGCCTTGCTCAGGCCGCCCAAGGGCTACTACGGCAATGGATGACCGCTACATACGGATTATGGCTCGGAGGAGCCTTGACAGCAACGCCACCATGTTGAATTATGCTTTTCATGCAGCCACAGGACGTCGTGTTAGGACTCAAACTGTGCGCAATAGGCTGCATGATGCGTAACTTCACTCCCGACGTCCGTTGCGAGGTCCATCTTCGCAACCACGACACCATGCAGTGCGGTGCAGATGGGCCCAACAGCATGCCGCATGGACTGCTCAGTGTTTGCATCACGTTCTCTTCACCGATGAGTGTCGCATTTGCCTTCAACTAAACAATCGTTGGAGACGTGTTTGGAGGCAACCCGGTCAGGCTGAACGCCTTAGACACACTGTCCAACAAGTGCAGCAAGGTGGAGTTTCCCTGATGTTTTGGGATGGCATCATGTGGGGCCGACGTACGCCGCTGGTGGTCATAGAAGGCGCCGTAATGGCTGTACGAAACGTGAATGCTATCCTCCGACCGACAGTACAATCATATCGGCTGCATATTGGCGAGGCATTCGTCTTCATGGACGACAATTCATGCTCCCATCGCGTGCATCTTGAGAATGACTTTCTTCGGGATAACGACATCGCTCGACTAGAGTGGCCAGCATGTCTCCAGACATGAACCCTATCGGACATGGGTGGGATAGATTTAAAAGGGCTGTTTGTGGACGACGTGACCCACCTACCACACTGAGGGATCTACGCCGAATCGCCGTTGAGGACAATCTGGATCAACAGTGCCTTGATAAACTTGTGGATGTTATGCCACGACGAATACAGGCATGCATCAATGCAAGAGGACGTGCTACTGGGTATTAGAGGAGCCATTGTGTACAGCAATCTGGACCACCACCTCCGCAGGTTTCGCTGTATGGTGGTACAATATGCAATGTGTGGTTTTTATGAGCAATAAAAAGGGCAGAAATGATGTTGATCTCTGTTCCAATTTTCTGCACAGGTTCCGGTACTCCCGGAAAAGAGGTGATGCAGAACCTTTTTTGATGTGTGTATGTACCGGATGCTTCTCATCTGTATTGTATCAGTCTAAATTTTATTTCGTTGCTGCTTATTTCATGTAGCTACTCGGTCGATGAAGATTAGAGTCTCAGTTAGGCCTTACGGAACTAGATGCGTAAAATATGAAAAGTAAAATGACAGATTATTCAGCGGACTTACTACATTTACACAGTCACTGAATGTTCTTATTGAGTTTAGTATTCGTTTTATAAGAACTACACTGCCGAACGGTTCTCCAACAGTTGTTTTTGGTCTGAACAAGATGTGATAGCTATATTGCTGAAGACAGATGACACTTTTCATTGAAAAAAGTTGAAAAACAAAGTTTGATTTTAATTCATGCTCTCAGTCACTGATTTAACTAGCAGTAGATTCTAAATTCTTCAGATTTACATTCCTTCATTTCCTGTCAGTATTATAGCATTCGTACCTTATTTGAAATTTCTCATGAACTACTCACAACCTATGAAATGTTATGACATCCGTTCTCTACAAATTTTTTCAGTCTGTAGCATTTGCTATCTCCTTCAGTTTAAAAATCGTCTTGACTCGTGTTTTCTTAACACACTACGTGAGTGTAAGGGCCATTGACTGAAGTGACTTAAAAAATTTAGAAATATATTTCCGATTTTTAAACGGTCGTTGAGGTGGAGAATGACTATGAGTGGTCACAGCTCGTGCAGCTCGGGTTGAGTTTTGTGTCTATATCAGCGCAATATTTGCGTGAAGTAAAGATGGTAGTGACAGTATGAAACCTGTTTTCACTGTTCACCTTTGACGTATGGTTATAGTTACCGTCCGAATTTCGAAGAGTTCTCATTGTAAGTGGTAATTCAATCGTCAAGTCTGTTCTTAGAAAGAAAACGTACTCGCAGTAACGGAGTTACTACAATTTCTTTGACAACTAATGCCATCAAACCAAATTTCCTCAATTTTTACATGTTTTACCCACTTTTTCTAAGAGAATAACGTTCGATGCAAATAAGAAAGTGTCTTTTCAAGAATATGGAGTTCTATATATTCATTATACTTCTCTTTAGGTGCCATAATGCTGTTCGGACAGTGCGACAAGATGCGATTCATATATTTCACGAGCGCGAAATTTCCTTGGAACATGTTTACCTAGTAGGATGACGACGTGACAAGAAGATGATAATGTCATTGCGCTACGCAGCACATTTCAGCATAGTAAGAAGCGGAAAACGGTCTTGTTACAATGGCATATCCTGAAAGGAGGACACGTTTGGAAACAGTCTAGTAGTAGCTATCTTCCCAGTGGGACTGCACTAGAAGGAACATGGGCATTAGCATAATGGACATTGCACGTTCCAGTTGCATAACGTCGAATTATACTTAGACGCGCAGTGCACTTCAGTAACAAAGGTAATCCTTAGATCTACAAGAAAATTTCAGATGGTACTACTGCATTATCACTTATCGTATATGGACAAGAATGTCAGAATTTAATTTTGCACCTAAACCGTATGTTCTGCGTTACACGTCTAACGTGAAGTTCAACGATTATTTTACATTTGTACGATTCATACGATATGGTAGAAAGTCACCCCTGGCAAGGATAGTTACTGTTCAGTTCCTTTCTACGGTTAGGACAATCCAATCCAAACCAAGCAATCGTCACAGCATCTTTTATTTTATTTTTATTTCTGCGGTCAAAGAGAATCTAAGGTTTTCAGGTAGAATTACAGTGTTTTTCCTGAATACAAATTTTTTTAAAGAAATATGTTCCATACTCTTACGGTAGATAGTACTGACCAAAACTAGCAAAAAGTTCTGTAATCACGTGGCTGGCAGCAAATACTTGTTCAGATATGGGCCATTCCCACATAAAACAGCGTCTCTTTTGACATTATAAGGCGCACTCACTCTTCCAAACACTCAGAGTTTCTTCTCAAAGAATCGCGAACTCATACATTAGATTTAGGGAGTACAGGAGCACAAACTTTATTTCTTCTTCAGCCATATATCTTACGGTCATATTAAAAGCGCAGACTGAAGGTACAGTGCGTTTGTGTACCAGTTCCGCCGTTTTATACCACAGAATACACTAGTGGCAGAGACGTTGGTCGGCGGTAAATAGCATGCCTAAATCAAATCTGTGGCTAAACGGTCGATCCATGCTGGCAAATCGATGTGTCCTGTAGCGAAGTCCTTGCGAGTTTATTAATTTAATTAAGAAGGGTACTGGATACAACCTAACAAAATAATGGAACCTGGTGCCTTGTTTAATACACTCGCTAAGACGGCACTATATTCCAGCTAATAATGACACATCTATATCCCAGCATCGATCGACTGTGTACCTACAAATTCAGTTTATGCATAATTTTTGCGCCAATAAACTTCTCTGGCGCTTGTGTTTTCTGTGGTTGAATATGATGGAACAATTACTGGCGGGTACTGTAGTTTCAGTCATCTCACTCGGGAGATGGCCGGAAGATATATTCCGGAAATATTAGACAAGGAATAAAATTTATGCGGCTACCCTCTAGATAATTAATGGATACATTATTACGCCGCAAAACATCAGGATGAAAATCACTAACTCCCCAGTTCTACTGCTCTGTTACTTTGTCACACGCATGTAACTTAAGATCACGTTATGTAACCTCGTTGTCGGTAAGTGTGTAATAATCCTGTGCCTTATAAGGTCGCCATAGCCAGAACTATAAGGGGGGTCATGTTACTGGTCATCTTACATCCGCAATCAATCCATCGCTCACTAAATGTTTTATTTACGTACTGCCGTGCGTGCAGCAGAAAACTAGTGCTCCGTAGTGCATAAGCCGCGTCTGACGTCTCTCTGCATGCGTAAAGACTCTAATTATGCGGATAATAATATGTCGTGCAGAACTTCGTTACCAAAACTTAAGTGTATATGCGCCTTTGAGTCTCTCACAGTTCCTTCCCATACACTGATGTTAAATCAGACCAGGTGCCTTGCTGCTGTCATCGCTCAATGATTTCTGTCTCCCTACACACGGCCACCATTATAATTTGGTATTCCACACCGTGTTATTCTCGGCTCATCATCGAAATCACTAAGTTATTCTGATGCCAGCAGACCTCACCATGATACATACTGAATTGTTGATGAAAGAGATAATTGCATGTGCTACGTCCGACAACAGCATCACATCGTAGGACTATTGAGGCTAATACCTGTACTCGAATGGCTAAAACCGAATAAAATGCAGAGATGTGCCTATTATAACATCGAACCACGCTCACTTATCTTTAAAATGGCCAATTTCTATACCGCTGACGTTTGTTTCTTTGATAGTTAACGAATATCATGACTACGAAATCGCAAGTCTCTGGAAGAACAATACCGTGTAACAGATAAGCAATACTGTGTAAGAGGTAGATAGTAGCGTGTAAGGGGTAAACAAAAGGGTGTAACCGGTGAACAGTGCCGTGTGACGGGTAAACAGTACCGTGTAACGAGTAAATACCAGCGTACTCGCATATGCCATAACGAACGTATTATTTGGCAGAAAACTTAAGATTTTTTTTCAAGTAATATACAGGTTCAGCCTTAATGATTCATCGGGTTTCAAAGCACTTTTTATTTACAAGTATACGACGAAAATTAACAAGTGATACCTTAAAGATAGATTGAGTAACCAAATTTGCGACACATTCTGCAAACTTTCAATGTGTCCACCATTGGTCACCCGGCACATATTCAAACGATAATCCAGTTCCGTCCGTATGTTCACTAACATGTTTCTGTCAATGACCGTCACAGCTGCTGTGGTGCGCTCCTGTATTTCTAGCAGCGACGTTGGTTCAAAATGGTTCAGATGGTTCTGAGCACTATGGGACTTAACATCTATCGTCATCAGTCCCCTAGAACTTAGAACTACTTAAACCTAACTAACCTAAGGACATCACACAACACCCAGTCATCAGGAGGCAGAGAAAATCCCTGACCCCGCTGGGAATCGAACCCGGGAACCCGGGCGCGGGAAGCGAGAACGCTACCACACGACCACGAGCTGCGGACAGCGACGTTGGAATCGAGGGTACATAAACTTTGTCTTTAACATGACCCTACAGGAAGAAACCAAATGGCGTGAGATCTGATGACCTGGAGGACAATGACAACGGAAGAACATCACCCAAACCAGCTCGCCCTGTCCAGCGACGTGGCAGTTCTCTGTTCAGAAAGACCTGTTGAAAGATGGAAGTCGAGATGTCAACAGTCAGCTGTGGCAACAACCACAACTGCATCACATCCTGGTACATGGAACCAGTCAAGGTGAAGAGAAAAGGACACACATCTCTGTCTTGAATATGGCACATAAGCCATTCACTTTTGTCGAATCTCTTTCCAGCTCCACATGGACATGCTACGGTTCAGTACCCCACATTCTCACGTATAAACCTCCCCACAAAGTAATCGTGATCTTGTACAGCTTCATGCATTCTCCTATCACATAATCACTTGCAGTCAGGTACTGTAACAGCTGCGAACTGTAGGGTTTGATATACAAACGACACCACAAAACACTCCACATTGTTTTCTGTAGAGCCCTCCGTTCACGGCTCGCACTAACGGTTGACTTTTGTAGGCTGTTCACAAAGCACTGTGAAGCGCGTGCCACGATTTCCTCTAAGACACGCGGTCACCCCGTGGTTTTCCTTTTACACAGACAACCAGAAACACGAAACCGGCGAAAGCAACGCAAAATGCTCAGTTGACCAGATGTAGCTTTTCCGTATTTATGTACGGAGGCGCGTTGAACGCTTGTAACCAACGGCCTCTTCACGTATCCTAACACACATTAACTCTTCTACTGCATCGCCACTGCAGGCCGTCACAGTCCTGTCGTCTAGCGTTCACGCAAGCCATGAGGAGCGGTTTTTACATTTGGTGAGCGTATCTACCTTCTCACCTAACACCCGTCTCTGTACATCGTATAGGGCCGGCCGCGGTGGCCGTGCGGTTCTGGCGCTGCAGTCCGGAGCCGCGGGTTCGAGTCCTGCCTCGGGCATGGGTATGTGTGATGTCCTTGGGTTAGTTGGGTTTAAGTAGTTCTAAGTTCTAGGGGACTTATGACCTAAGATGTTGAGTCCCCTAGTGCTCAGAGCCACCTTTTTTGTACGTCGTATACTTTGTCTGTAAATAGGGCTCTGAAAGCCGACAAATCATTAACGATAAACCTGTATGGTTTACTCCATGTTATCTAGAGCTAAATTTTGGCAGAGAGATACGCCGTTAAAATATGCAAGCCAAAGATGTGGTTACGAATTTGATATTCCTGTTGCATTATTTGATACTCTCAACAACATCGCATCTGTTATTTAGCTACTGCATTATGGATGCACCGAATGTTATATAACAAGTCTCAGTATTGTCCTGATGAAGATTACGTGCTGTTCCTTTCCTCAGTGTTTTAATCACTTTGTTGAAACTTCACACTAGTACTTCGACGACAGATACGACAAGTGAAAAATGACTAATAAAGCAACTTCTACTCTGTAAGTACTCCTTGTCTTAATATACATTACTTCATGCAAAGTGTATCTTTATACCAAGTACAGTACCGGACAAGAAAAGTGAAGCACCCTGGAGGGGAAAACGGGTTGAGAGAGTTGTGTGATGTTACTGCTGTCGAGTCAGATGTGCAGAGAACCGGCTTGACGTTGCACCCCCTCCGGCCTGAATGTATGCGCTGATGCGGTTGCGAAGGGTGTCATAAAGCACGTACGCAAATACTGTAACTGGATCTTATGTCCTCGATACAGCCACTGGTATGGAGTTGACGTCATAGCCAGGCCGCACATGTTTTATCGGCAACAGATTTGAGAATCTCGCTGGGTATGGAAGTACCTCAGCAACACGAAGGCAGTTCGTAGAGCCATGTGCCACGTCCGGACGAGAACTGTCATGTTGAAAAATGGCATCGCAGTACTGCCTCACGACAGGCGACACATGAAGACGCAGGGCGTCCTAAATACACTGCAGTGACATCAGAGTTCTCTCAATCACTACCAGCCGTCACCTGAAGCCATGCCCGATGGCTCCCACACAATAATGCCTGCAGTAACTCTGCTGTGCCCCTCCAGAGCGTCGGAAGAATGAGACCTTTCCCTAGGTTGCTGCTACACGTGCTGACGATAAGTCATCCAAAGTAACGCAGACCCACAATTTATCGCTGGAAACAATGCGCTTCAAACTTCCCGGTCACGGCACCGCAACAAACTCAGCCGTTGGTATTGTGATGTTAATGGCAGCCTAATCATGGAATGGTAACTCCCTCGTCCGACTGCTCCTGGTCTCTGTTGAGTGATGCGAGATGACACAGAACGTTATAGGGAATCCATTACTTCGGTTGACAGGCATACACAGTAAGTATAGTGGTTACGTGGTCGGCTTGAACCTCGTTGACTGCACTCATTCCCGTACATTCGAACATCAAGCTACTATCACATTCGAGTGCTCCACAATTTTGGTATTGCACGATTCGACCAGCCAGCGAAATGCAGATACACATTGAGTCCTCTTTCAAACTCTGTCAGGTGCTGATAATGCTGTATCACATAAGTACTCAGCACATCGGTTGCCTTCACAATGATCGCTCAACATCTAACGCTGTTCACACATCGTATATACCCAACTGTGCCTTGTGACAGCATTAACCTCGTACAACACGAATGCACTCTTATGGGCGTTCTATTCGTCACAGAGATTTGCAGCTCTTTGTCATTTACATGTTGCCTCACCGTTCCTCCTCCGATGGTGAGTATGTGTTTAAAGTTACACTGAGATCAAACCATGTCTTGTTGATGCTTCATTAGTTTCGACAGGCGTTCATTTCAAAATTACATTTAAAAAGGGCATAGATGATGTCACAGAAGCAACAAAACATCATTCAGTGAATGGAAGAAAAGGAATTCCAGTCAAAACACTAGTTAAAACTATTTATATTTATCAACACAGAGATATTGTTTTACGCAATTCGCTCAATTCATTAGTATTATTCATTATTATTGTTATTGACATTTTTGTGCCCTACTGTACCACGTGACGTACGACAAAGATCATTTCCGAAGTTTAGTCTTTTTCTTTGGACCCACAGTACTTTACTCTCTCGGAATGGGTTCTTTTCCGCTAGTCAGAATACGTCGTTCTGGTCTTCTTGGGAATTTATCGCAGGATAACTATCCGGGGACGAATTTTGTACCTAGAATGTACTGTCTAGTATATTTTTTCCCTGAAGCCAGGGTCTCTTAACGAGTCGATAACCTTTGCACTAGATGGCTTCTAACGCTTTCCTTTAATTTCGTCAGATATGAAAGCTGTTGTCAGAACAGCTAAAATAAGTCGTACTGATATGTGACAAAGCAAGTAATAGTGTGTGAAATGATCAGCTACAGTTAACAAGTTATATATTCTCCTAAATCGCTTTCTTCCCTACTTAGATTGTGACCCTGTCCTTTTGTATCTTAAGATGTAAATAATAACTTGAATATAAAAAAATTTATGGCATCTATGTGGGAGGCAATGTTCATATTAGCAGTTCTTCTTTCTTTTATATATCTCTCATAACGCACTGAAAAATGAGATGAAGTTACCCAAATGTGCGACAACACTGGCATAAACAATGAATTAATACTTTTGAATCATTGCTTAATAGGTTAGTGACTACACTGGGTGTATTGGCGATATCAAAACAGTAAAATTATACGGTATATTCGTGACGACAGTCTGTAACAAACTGTGTGTAACAAACTGTGTCTTCTGTTAAGTGTAGTGACTGGATGTGCGAAAGTGAAAATATGTGGCCCTTCGTCAGTAGCTCAAGAGACGAAGAAGCGATGCGATGTGAATTTATTTACAAAGCGAACACATTACTATTATTATTATTATCTTAGTTTTTGTGCCCTACCGTACCACGTCATGTACAACAAAGATCATTTCCGAAATTTTGTTTAAATTTTCTTTGTACCCACAATACTGTCACTCTCTCGGAGTGGGTTCGTTTCCTCTAGTCAGAGCACGTCATTCCGGTCTTTATGGGAATTTATGGCAGGATAACTGTCCGGCGACGAATTTTCTGCCTAGAATATTTCTGTCTGGTACATTAAGTTACATTATGCTTGCTTCCTTCAGGTCTTCACAAACGAAAATGCTATTCGAATGTTTAGTTATATGAATATTTTAAGTCAGATTTTACTGTGACTGTTACTGATATCAACTAAATATACGTGTTTACAGACAGCAGTCGTAATTTACTTTTGTACTACATGTTTAAGAGGTTCACACCTCCATCGTAGGGTGGATTTACATGAATGAACATGACATGTGCCTGTTGCTTCCCATACATCTACCGGATAATGGAGGGTTAATCCACTGAAACGTGTACTGGAAATAATACAAATTGTGATTGGTAACAGTAAACTTCTAGTTGTAATTGATACCAGTAACTATCAATATCGCTTTTAGTGTTTGTGCTATGAGATCACATCTATGCAGAAATTAACGTGTGACAGTGCTCCACTGCAGTGTTGCAGATGCATTTTTGTATATATTCTACCAACCGCTGTCAAAACATGAAAGAGGACACTTCGCACTATACCACATATTAGGGATTACTTGTGCATGGGCAATATCCCAGTGCTATTCCGTGCCTAAAAAGTAACAAAAACATGCTACACAGACAGTGAAGTTTTTCATATTAGACAGCGTAGTAAAACAGGCCCAGCCTATAGTGGTAGACAATACATGTTGGCCAAAATACTGTGTTAACCAGGCAGGCACACAAACAGGCAGGCAGCTTGAAATAGTGGTCGCTAGTGAAATAATGTAATTAATTCCATTGCGCCTACACTTGATGTAAGACACAATATAAACTCAAATTAAATATTTTCACATTGAAGTGGTTCGATTATGCTTCAGTCACGATATATGCTATCGATGGGTCACAAAATGAACTGATGTCAACTAGTGTTTGCACAAGCTTTCCAGTAATTTTTCACCTCAGCAAACACCATTTCAGAGGGACTGAAGATAATGCATCATCCTATACACTACAAAAATAAAATAAAGTATATTGATTTGCATTAATTGCTTTAATTGCAAACAGTTCACTCTTGCTCGAAGTTGTGTACAATAATGTCTTCTCTAAAACATTTAGACACCATGTTTGTCATAGTCATTTACTAAATAACACGAAAATGTAATCAAAATACACGATGTAAAACACAGCATAACCAAAGACGAACTTACTGAATAAGGACGAATGTAGTACTGCAAGAAGAAGGAGTTTTGACTACATTTTTATTGCAACATAACATGTAAACTACATAGTCTCCTACTGCATAAGAGAATTATTTCTGCGACATTCATATTCTCCCCATCATGACCAAAGACAATGCTGCCACAAGACACAGATGAAATATCCTGAAAGATAATGGCACAACAAGACAAACATGGAACCTATCAATGCACAATCTTTGCCACCAAAATAAATTTATGTATTACAATAAGTAATGATTTCGAGTACACACGCCAAGCACACACACACACATACACACACATACACACACACACACACACACACACACACACACACACAACACACACAACACAGGCTGCTTATCACAATATGGAGTTATCACAGACGTCTTACCATGAATTAATATTCAAGCTTTGGACCTGGATAAAATTGCATCAGTTTTCAGACTATGGAAGATTTGTATCTATATCACAAAACAGACATGACAGAACTATTGCATTCACTGTTCTAGAAGATTTTTTAAAAATATATACACGACTTGTATGTAGGAACTGTTGATAAACTCATAAGTTGAGCAGCACTTGGAGATCGACTATACTCATTTTACGGGATAGCAGCAATAATTGTCAATTTATAGGGTGACTACCACTACCATGAATAAGCATATGTACACAGCTTAACATGAGACCCCTTACATCAGTCATCAAGTTCCAAATAGTTTTTAACAGTTCCACGTAGTTATGACTACTTCTAACTAGTCACATCTTCATGTTACAGCAAAATTGTCGATGGCAGATACCATTGGGTGGAGAAATAATGGTCAGTAGACATGGCGACTGTCATTACCTGATACTTCCACTTGGGTTACCACCATTATCCCGCAGATACAGTTGATTGGGGCAATGATGGTCAGTTGGCATGGTGACTGCCACTAGCCTCCATATGCAATACTGTGACTGCCATTACTTACAGATGCACTGCATAATCTGTTGACGAACATCTACTTAAAACTGGTAGCTGGTTAAAAAGAATTAGTGGGAGTAAAAATATCATATGTTCATAAATGTTAACATGGGGCAATGATGGTCAGTTGAAAAAGTGACTGTCATTACGTTCCATATGCAACATGGTGGCTTCTATTACTCCTAGACACTGTTGGCTGTTCAACTGACGAACTTCTATTTAAAAAGGACTGCTAGTTTAAAAAAAATGTTCAATCATGTTAACACTAATTACATACACACACTAATTCATTCCACATCATTTCGATAAAAGAATGGATCAAACGATCTGTGGAACATATAACTAACTAACAACCTGGAGTATTGATGGTCAGTTGACGTGGTGACTATCACTACTCTCATGTGTATATATTTTGGGTCAGCGAAATATGACATGGTTGGAGATTACAACAATAAGCAATTGCAGAGATTAGCAAGTGTGATCATAACACTGACAAAGGAAAGTGATATTTGTATGGGAAACTTCAATATTTTCCAACTAGTAAAAGTAATTATTAACCAAGCTGATACTTACCAAACAAAAATTTGTTCACACAGAGAAATAGATTTCAGCTACTGTGTGTCATTTTCTGAGTGTGTCGATTGCTGAAGGTGTCAGATACTAGAGGCGTCAGCTACTAAGGATGTAAGCTGCTGGGGGTGTCAATTACTGGGAACAAATTTTATCCTTTCATTCCCTCTATAATATACTTGTACAATGTTGTTGGTGCTCTGTAATAAGCGTTCACAGATTAACATAGATAGGGAGAAACAAATAGACAGAAAGCGAGAGAGAGTGACAGAGACAGAGAGACAGGAGACATTTACAGTGCTGTGATAAATCAGAAAGCTGATGATGAGGCGGACGCAGAAGCATTGCACGAAATTTTTTTGAAGTGTGCACAAATTTAATAATTCCACAGTACGTCTTTTATAGACATGGAACATTATGCAGTCAGTTTGTGTGTGCGTGTGTGTGTGTGTGTGTGTGTGTGTGTGTCGTTGTGTGTATAAGGCCCCACCACATCACTCATCATTATCAACATGCCCCCAATACTGTATGAACATGGCACCAAAGTGGATCAGTTTGCCCCTGTATCAACCTGTCCCTAAAATTATATCAACTTTCTCGCTAAACAGTATCAACTACCCTCCAAAAGTGCATCAACTTGCCTCAGAAGCTGTATCAAATACTGCAGAAATGTGTGTGTCAACAAACCGTTTTCCCCTAGGTAATTCATAATGTTTGAACACATTATATGTTCCAAAATACTACTGCGAATCAACATGGGTGATATCGGTTTGCAACTCACCGCATTACTCCTACTTCCTATCTTGAATACTGGTGTGACCCGTGCAACTTTCCAGTCCTTACGTGGGAATCCTTCGTCAAGCGAGCTGTTGTGTATGATTGTTAATTACGGAGGTATTGTATCGGCATACTCTGAAAGGAACGTAATTGGTATACAGTCTCAAATGGAGGACTTCCCTTCATTTATTGATTTAAGCTGCTTTGCTGCAACGAGAGTAGCTACTACCAAGTTATTCGTCTCAGCAGCAGTTCTTGTTTCGAGTTCTGGAATATTTACTTCGTCTTTTTTTTTTTTTTTTTTTTTTTTTTTTGGCGAAGGAATTCCGGAAAACTGTATTTAGTAACTTGGCTTTGGACGCCCCGTCATCGGTAATATTACCAACGCTATCACGCAGTGAAGGTATTGATTATGTTTACCCGCTGGTGTGCGTGACATAAGAACAGAATCTCTTCTGAATTTCTGCCAGCTTTCTGGACAGAACTTAGCTGTGGGAACTATGAAAAGCGTCTCGCGCGTAAGCTCTGCTCCGAGGTCAGGAGTCTGGTAAAGGGAAGAATTCATGGCATGCTGCATCGAACCAGTCAGAGCTGTGATGACCCCGAAAAAAATTGGTCAATTGCGAGTACGAATCGCGTACTGAAGGTTCCGCGGAACTTAATTCAGTATATATACTTAGTTCATTAATACTAGGCACCGAGGGTATCAACGAGTTTTGCCTGTTTTCTACAAGATACTGGCAGTGTATCCATCCCGTGAATTCCAAGACGGTATCCTAATATTCTGAGACTAGATTGGACATACAAAAAGAAGCGGGCAGGGGGCTTCAGTTTATAATGTAGAGTACCAGATTTAATAAAATACATTTTATTTGCTTACTACAACTTACATTTTACGTTCACATGCAGTAATGTTTGTCTGTTATGCTTTCGACGGATGATAAATGTACGAGGGTTGTTTTTTAAGTAAGGGCCGTTCGCGCGTATAGTCCCGTAGTTTGCGCGCACGCCGCAACAAGCCACCGCGCCACTTGTCGGCATCCTTCGCTATCACACTGATGCAAGTTGCAGCTCTGTGGCTGACGTGTACGCATCGTTGTGCTACTTTATAATGTTTACGATTATTTAATCGCCCGCCGCGTGTGAGATACGGTCAGTGGTACGTTTTTTGACCGCGAGAAGCCTATCAGTTGCAGAAATTCATCGTCAGTTAACAGAAGTTTATGGCTTGAATGCAATGAGTGAAGGTAAAGTGCGTCAATGGGTTAGAGAGTTTAAAAATGGCCGTCAAAACGTCCACAACGAAGAATACTCAGGCTGGCCCTCTGTGATCACTGATGATTTGGTGGCTGCAGTCGAAACAAAGGTTCGTGAGGACAGAAGATTCACAATTTCCACTCTTTCTTTGGAATTTCCACAAGTTTCAAGATCGGTTTTGAACAAAATTGTGTCTGAAAACCTAAACATTAAGAAAATGTGTTCTCGGTGGGTACCCAGACTCCTCACAGAGGACCACAAAGGGAAGAGATTTGCCACTTCATTGGACTTTTTGATTCGTTACGTGGAAGAAGGGGTGACATGTTGAGTCAAATTGTCACTGGAGATGAAACATGGGTATCCCATATCACTCCCGAAAGCAAGCGACAATCGATGGAATGGCGACACAGAACCTCACCCATCAAGGTCAAAGCCAAACAGACGCTGTCAAAGCGCAAGATTATGGCAACTGTGTTCTGGGACCGACGCGGTGTTTTGCTAGTGGACTTTATGCCACGAGGAACGACAATCAACTCATATGCCTACTGTGCAACTCTAAAAAAGCTCCGCAGAGCAATTCAAAACAAAAGGCGCGGCATGCTGACAAAAGGAGTTTTGCTCCTGCACGATAACGCTAGGCCTCACACCTCTCAAAAGATTCGGGATCTGATTGATTCTTTTGGCTGGGAAGTTTTGGACCATGCACCATACAGCCCCGACCTTGCTCCTAGCGATTTTCACCTCTTCCGGTACCTGAAACACCATCTTGGCGGGCAGCGCTTCAATGACAGCGATGAAGTGAAAGCGGCCGTGAACTCTTGGCTGTCGGAGCAGGCGGCCGAATTCTTTGAAGAGGGAATTAAAAACTTAGTTGTACGGTATGACAAGTGCTTAAATAAACAAGGCAACTATGTAGAAAAATAGGTAAAAGTGTGTATAATCAGAAAATAAAAGTTTTTTTACAAAAGTATTTGTATCTTTTTTTAAAAATAAAAACGGCCCTTACTTAAAAAACAACCCTCGTAGTTCCAGTGGCAAATGAATATTTTTGTGTGATATAATTGCAAGTTACCCATTTTCAGATTTTTCTACTTCATCAGTACTGTGAAACATTGCTTCTTACCAAATGTCATGATTCCTCGTCAACGAAACTTTTTGAATTAATTAACTCAGAAGTTTAAATTTTTTGTACCGCCAAGAGACCATATACGTCAGTAATGACATACATTTAAATTTGATGTGACAACCTGTTAGTAGAAAAGAGCTGTCGACAGACGGACAAATCAGCAGACAGAAGGATAAAAAAATTAGAAAAAATTTGTTTCGTGTTGTATACTTGCAAATTAACAACTTCAGAATTTCTTCCTTTACCTATACCGTGAAACTTTGAATCTTGCCAAGTTTCATGATTGTACTTCAACTTATTGTACCATACATATTTTGATGCGTGGGTTTGCTAGTCACAAAATATGTAACATGAATGGCCAAATTCTGTGACTGATTTGGCTTGGAAGCTCAACAGTTTAGCACTGCCAGGGACCCATAGATTGTGGTACGTAACATAAATTTTAATTTGATAATGCGAACCCTTCAAGAGAAAAAGGGGTCTTATCACACATACAGACGATCAAACAGATGAATAAAAAAGTGAGCGTATGTGATATAAATATGAATTTGATGCGCCAACTTATTCAAAAGAAAAAGCGATCTTTACAAACAGACAGATAAAAAATTCAAATTTTAGCGTGTTGTATAATTACACATCAGTAAGAGGCACAAATTTCAATTTGATGCACCAAGCTGCTAGTAGAAAAAGAGGTCGTAATAGGCGGGCAAACAAACAGTCAAACGGACAGAAAATTTTTTTTAAAAATTGTTAATCTAATATAATTACACAACTGGCCATTAAAATAGCTACACCAAGAAGAAATGCAGATGATAAACGGGTATTCATTGGACAAATAAATTACACTAGAACTGACATGTTAGTACATTTTCACGCAATTTGGGTGCATAGATCCCGCGAAATCAGTAACCAGAACAACCACCTGCTGAAATGTAGGGTTTGTCAGGGATCGAATGAAGGGTAGAGCCACAGGTCGTAACGCATCTGTAATGTAACGTCCACTGTTCAAAGTGCCTTCAAAGCGAACAAGTGGTGACCGAGACGTGTAACCAATGGCACCCCATACCATCACGCCGAGTGATACGCCACTATGGCGATGACGAATACACGCTTCCAATTTGTGTTCACCGCGATGTCGCCAAACACGGATTCGGAAATCATGATGCTGTAAACAGAACCTCGATTCTTCCGGAAAAATGATGTTTTGACATTCGTGCAACCAGGTTCGTCGTTGAGTACACCATCGCCGGCGCTCCTGTCTGTGATGTAGCGTCAAGAGTAACCGCAATCATGGTCTCCGAGCTGATAGTCCATGGTGCTGCAAACGTCGTCGAACCGTTGGTGCAGATTGTTGTCTTGCAAACGTCCCCTTCTGTTGACTCAGGGATCGAGACGCGGCTGCACGATCCGTTACAGCCATGCGGATAAGATGCCTGTCAACTCGACTGCTAGTGATACGAGGCCGTTGGGATCCAGCACGGCGTTCCGTATTACCCTCCTGGATCTCGACCAAAGCGAGCAGCATTGTCGCGATACGATAAACCGCAATCGCGATAGGCTACAATCCGACCTTTATCAAAGTCGGAAACGAGATGGTAGGCATTTCTCATCCTAACACGAAGCATCACAACAACGTTTCACCAGGCAACGCCGGTCAACTGCTGTTTGTGTATGAGAAATCGGTTGGAGTCTTTCCCCTTGTAGGTGTCACCACCGGCGCCAACCTTGTGTGAATGCTCTGAAAAGGTAATCATTTGTATATCACAGCATCTTCTTCCTCTCGATTAAATTTCGCGTCTGTAGCACGTCATTTTCGTGGTGTAGCAATTTTAATGGCCAGGAGTGTAATTACAAGCCAGTAAGTGGCATAAATTTCAATTTGATGCACCAGCCTGGTAGTAGAAAAAGAGGTCTTAATAGGCGGACAAACAAACAGACAGACAGACAGACAAAAAAATTACAAAAAAAATTGTTCATCTAATATAATCACAAATTAATAATTCATGGATTTTATCCTTTACCTGTACTGTGAAACCTTGTTTTTCGCCAAAGTTCACGGTTGTAGGTCACCGATAAGTTAACTATAGGTTCTGATGAGTGAGTCTGCAAATATCAAAATATGTGACGTAAACGACCGTATTTTTGACTGTACTTACTTAGGAGCTTAAACTTTTTACAAGGCAGCAAAGACTTTAACATGTGACGTAAGTTTTAACCCGATATGTGAGAGAAAAGGGCTTCTTAGCAGCCTGACAGCTGACACGGACAACAAAGCGATCCTATAAGGGTTCCACAGACTGAGGCACGGAACTCTAAGAAGATGAAAAACGTGTACGAGATTGAGGGCACGGTTGAAGGAGTGTGTATGACAGTTTGGTTGAAAGTCGTGTCTCCTTTACGTCTGTTTCGGGCGTGCTGTGGTAGCGATCGAGCTGGCGCAGAGCAGCAGGCAGCAGTCAGTTGTCGAGAGTAGCGCTCGCAGCGGGCGGGCGAGGGCAGCTGCGACCTGTCGGAAGCCGCGCCACGCCGGTTCATCAGCCGAGAGCGGCCGCCCTTTGATGTGTCCGCCGCCTGAAAAGTGTTTCCGGGACGCGCCGCTGTCGCTCGGCCCGCTCCGCGCTGTGCTCGAGGCTCCAGAGCCAGCCGACCACCACCCACTCCTGCCACGTCCCCCCCCCCTTCCCCCTCCCCCCCCCCCAACCTCCAGCTGCCACGCAACTATCCGTGCGCCGAGCATCTGTCACGCCGGCCACTTCTCCCGCCCACCTGTTTCAACAACCGGCCAATTGTTTCCACGCGTCCGATCAAAGCGCCGTCCCACACATGTGACTCTATTTTAAAATCCGCGCCCACTACTTTTACCAGCCACGTTGGGTTCGGAACTCGTAAAAGTTGGTCGTGATTGATATACTGCACGGGGCAGTTCGCACTCTGAAAAATGGAGATGTCTTTTGAGTGAAATGAACAGTGCCTGGAGTTTTAATTCCGACGGAACAGAGTTTCTACAGTAAAAAGGGTAATCATAAAATTTTAGCTGTCGCTTCGAAAACATAAAGCTTCGTAATTCATTCCAAAGCCCTTTTGTCAATACACGGCATAATGACCGTCAGGTGGTTGCACTACAAGTCGTGTTATAAAAACACCTTTTTCTGTACTATATTTTATGGTTTTATGAACTCGGCCGAAGGAGCTACCAATGTTAAGATTTCGGGACGGCTTTATACCTCTGGATTGATGTAAATAACGTTTCACATCTTGAAAATACCGCATACTCAACATGGAAAATGGCGAACGGATACGAAGAGCAAAGCCAAAGGTAACGAAGAGTAGTAGAATGGAGAACCCAGTATCAAAACTGGGAGCACTAGTGAAAGAAGCAAAAGAAAACTACCACAGTTTTCCATATCTACGGTCTGGGCACTTAACTATATTGTAAGCAGAAAGTCTCGAATTATATGGCTGTGTAGATCCGTGCAATTGTTGTCTGCATTCCTATATAATTGTTATTAAATATGAGGATCCACTATGCCACATACCAAGTTGGTTAAAAACATAGAAATTAAACTGTCGCTTGGTGGGGTCCAGAGATAAATGTAGCCGTCTCTGGGGTATATACTGATCGGCTCTTTCACGTCTTAAATCTCTGGAGCGCAGTCTCGTATTATATTGCTGTTGCTGTCTGCATTTATTTAGTGCTGCATTTGGAAGCTTTGGTGCTACCGTCGATAAAACCGCAAGTTACTATATCGGCATTCTTCGGAAACATCAGTTGCTATTGAACTTCCTTGAGGAATGAACGTGATTTTCATTTTGTTGCAAACTTGTATGTACCATCATAAAGAGGTATGGAAATATAAATAATGATGCATACTATCCCTATTCCTCATTATTTGGAAATTATCTGTCACACTTACTATTAATACTTCTGCATTATGTAATATTTCATAGAAAATTTGAAACAGAGACGTAACTATAGTCCAAAATTTATATCTAGAATGTGTACATGTTAAATTATTTTACTTTGCTGGTATGGTATTTAAACACCTACAGTTAAAACAAGGTCTTTTTATACAAGTTATACTACAGTAAATATCGAATAATAAAAACATCAAAATAGAACAGGTGAGAAGCCATATTTCCATTATGCTCCATATAATATGGACCTTCGTTTGAAGCAAATTTACAGATAAAGATTCTGTCATTGTCAAATTTGGGGGCGAAATATGGGCTGATAGAGTCGTCAAAGTTTTCAAAACTGGAGCAGAAGCGAGCTGTGCTGCAAGAGATGACCAACTATGGATTTGATATAAAGAAAGAAATCTCCTTACGAACAAGAAAATCTGATGTAACACGCAAAATTCAACCTCGTGTTCAGGTGTCCAACAAAAGAGAATTACATTCTGTAAAAGAACTCTAATGCGCCAAATTGCGGGGAAAATCAAATATTGGTACTTAGATTTCTTAAATTTAAAATAAAAATGCGAATAATTTTTCATTTTATTTCATAGCAAAATAAATGGACATAAGAACGCAACCTATAAGATACCATAAGATAAGTAAGAGGGAAATACTCAGGAATGTCGGTACCAAACTATGTTGCAATTTTTAATAATTAATATCTGTTTCGATAGAACTTGAAGCTAGAAACTGGAAGCTCCTTTCACTTCAAATGTTCAAATGTGTCTGAAATATTATGGGACTTAACTGATAAGGTCATCAGTCCCTAAGCCTACACAATACTTAACCTAAATTATCCTAAGGACAAACACACAGACCCATGCCCTCAGGACTCGAACCTCCGCCGGGACCAGCCGCACAGTTCATGACTGCAGCTCCCTAGACCGCTCGGCTAATCCCCCACGGCCCGTTCACTTCACTGAGCAATTGGGAAAACAAGAGTATGTAAATTAAATGTCGTATACACATACTCTGCGGACAAATTGAAACAGAACTGCGAAATTCGGCTGTAGTTCAGTATACTGAACATGTTAAACAATAATTTTTGAAGAAAATTGGACGTAAGTATATGTCAATTTTTATATGTGTTCCTGTAACAAAATAATATACCAAAAGCTTCATTTATATATTTGGGTGTGGCTCCAGCGGCCCAAGAGAACTGTATTTTGTTACCATCTTGAAATTTTTGGGACAAGTTATGCTGATAGTGATTTAAAATAAATTTCAGAAGGAATAAAGCAAAATTAAATCCTTCAGAGCTTGATTGTTAATTCATAGGTAATAGCATTTATTTCAGAAGTTGGATCATAAGGTGAATTAATCGTAGCTCTCATCCTGTTCCTCCAGAGAAGAAGTGCATCATAAAAGATAACGAGGGTGGGCAGTCATAAATAGAGTGAAGCGTATATATATCTGTATTAGATGTATGATCGGACTCCACCATTTGCTTTGGGGAACAACAGTCGATATCCTTTTCTAACAACAGTCCAGATTAGGGCAGAAATTTGCTGCTAGTATCGTCACTGCTAGTTTACTAACTCTGTGTAGACCACATTGAGCGTCTGAACAAAACATTAATATTTTCTAATGGCTGTTGCGAGATAAAAAGTGACGATGCGTTTCGCAGTCAGAGCGGCGTGCCACGATTCCGCCTTCGGCCGTTTTCGTGTGTAGCGGCTTGACATACGGTACTGGACATTAATTAGAACGGCATAAAAGTTTTGGTCACTCTCGGCGTATCTAAACGATATTATCAGACGAAACGAAGAATCCATAAGCTCAAACGGTCACTAAAATAACAGTATGTTAACAACTGTTATATATTAAATGAAATACACTGAAGTACCAAATAAACTTGTATAGGCATGCGTATTCAAATACAGAGATATGTAAACGGGCAGAATATGGAGCTGCAGTCGGCAACGTCTTTATGTTATTACAATTGTCTCGCGCAGTTGTTAGATCGGATACTGCTGCTACAACGGCAGGTTATCAAGATTTAAGTGAGTTTGAGCGTGGTGTTATAGTCGACGCACGAGCGATGGGACGCAGCATCTCCGAGGTAGCAATGAAGTGGGGATTTTCCAGTACGACCATTTCACGAGTGTGACGTGAATATCTGAAATCCGGTAAAATATCAAATCTCCGTTATCATTGCGGTCGGAAAACGATCCTGCAAAAACGAGACCAACGACGACTGAAAACATACGTTCAACGTGACAGAAGTGTAGCTCTTCATCAATGCTGGGTCATCAACAAGTGTCAGCGTAACAAGAATTCAACGAAACATCATCGATACGGGCTTTCAGAGGCGACGGCCCACTCGTGTACCCTTGATGACTCCACGATACAAAGCATTACGCCTCGCCTGTGCCCGTCAACATCGACATTGGACTGTTGATGACTGGAAAAATTTTGCTTGGTCGGACGAGTCTCGTTTCAAATTACATAGAAAGGATGGACGTGTAAGAGTATGGAAACAAGCTCATGAATCCATGAACGCTGTATATCGGCAGCGAAAGTTTCAAACTGACGGAGGCTCTGTAATGGTGTGGGGCGTGAGCAGTTGGAGTGATACGGGACCACGGCTAGATACGACTCTGACAGGTGACACGTACGCAAGCAAACTGTCTGATTACCTGCATACATTTATGTCCATTGTGCGTTCCGACGGACTTTGGCAATTGCAGCAGGACAATGCGACAGCCCCCCCCCCCCCCCACCCCACGCCCACAATTGTTACACAATGGCTTCAGGAACACTCTTCCGAGTTTAAACAGTTCCGCTCGCCACCAAACTCCCCAGATATTAACATTATTGAGCATATCTTGGGTGCCTTGCAGCGTGTTATTCAGAATAGATCTTGACCCCCTTCGACTTTTACGGATTTCTGGACAGCCCTGCGTGATTCATGGTATCAATTCCAGTACTACTTCAGACATTAGTCGAGTCCATGGCACGTCGTGATTCGGCACTACACGATATTAGGCAGGTGTACTAGTTTCTTTGGCTCTTCGGTGTACATTCGCAGTTCCGAATACTGGCAGCCATCAGCCGTTTAACGGAAAGATGACTATGAAAATTTGTGCCGGACCGAGACTAGGTTCCGCATTTCCCGCTTATCGCGAGCGGTCGCCTTACCAGTTGTCTACCCGAGCACGACTCACGGCCAGACCCAAATTTCCAAATGCCGTCAGCAATGTGTCAATTACCTGTAATCCTTCATCCATTAAATATATTCCTGTACGTGGGAGACACAGTACTTGAAAGTTGCTAGCCCGGTGTCGGCGGATGAATATGATATTGCAGTGCCTGTGTTATTCTGAATTGCGATGCGAAGTTCTTTCGGTCATGCAAGTCCAAAGGGCCTTTGCATTGGAATTTGAGAATAACACAGGCAATGCAGTATGGTATTATACATTAATTAAATACGTTACACGCCATTTGTTACCTGAGAAAAGAACAAATTGATAACAAACGTGTCGTTAGAGTTCAGGTGTAAACCATCCTGCGTAGGAAGAGAGGTTACACAATACGATCGAAACATGGAAGGTATTCGAAAGTAGGCAGACGCAAGCGCAGACAGCTTTCCTTAGTAAAAGTGTTCCAGCAATATCAGCTAGGGATATGGAACTCAACGGGGTTTCATGTAAGTGATCGTCTGCAGCGTAGCATTGTATGTACAGGCGGACCACCGAAAATTAAGAGAAGAAACATTATTCTGAATTATCGTGTTATCGAAGAAACAAAGAACTGGAAAGATAGTTTACGAAGAAGTACTAAAATTATATGTGAGGAAAAAAACTGTGGAATACCAAACCATGAGAAGGAACCAATTTGTGGTGCATCTGCTTCAGCTTCTAGGAAAGATTAATATAGCACTGGAAGAGGAGGAAAAATAGAAGGGACAGATCAAGGCTAGAATATGAGTAGGAATACAATGGCAACTATGAGTCCAATGTACACATCGACCTTTCCTCGGACTGTAAGGGGTGAAGGCGAGGAGAGCAGGGGGGTATTTTGTCAGCAGAAACCATACAGAATTTGTCGGCAGAAAACACATACAGAGACACACACAAACCGTTTTCTCTCTCAAACCAGTATTTTACACGCCATTGCAGAGACATGGCTAGTCACAGCTCAGGTTTTAACCGGCCATTAAAATGAGTGGGCCAATCACTATGTACCCTAGAGACTGAAACATCACCTTAGAAAATTTATGAATGACAGTGCGGGTAACCTCTTACGTTGTTTGATTTTCAAGCAGCTGAGCAAAACTGAACGTACTCAAACATTTCTCTCTTCATTTATTCTGATCATCACTAAACTGACACACAATATTTTTTTTTAGCGCAATGCAATCTGACTTTCAATAATCCCTACAAAAGAATGGCCCTGACTAACAATAACCTATACCTTTCACGAATCACTTACCTTACAAAAATATTCGTTACTGGAACTACTGCAATACAGCGACCACCAATACTGCCAGCTAAATAAAAGGTTCTAACTACTGAAGGCACTAACTACTGATAGGCATAGTTAGCAAATGAAATATTTTGGTAGAGAACAAACAACGTATTTACATTAATAGTGTTCAAAAGTCATATATATATATATCAGTTTATGACATCCAGTCTACCAAGTTTCCTTTTTCTGACGGACAGACGTCCAGATCGTGCGCTCTTAAAATTCTGCCATCTCTCTCCCCACATCCACCACTGCTGGCGGCTCACCAACTGCGCAACGCTACGCGCTGTTCACATCCAACTGCCCAACACTACAATAGCAAATACTTTAGCCATGCAAACCACCCACAGACTGCACACAGTACAGTGACTGATTTTCGTACAGAGCGCTACGTGGCGTTACCAACATAAAAGCCCGCATCTCGTGGTCGTGCGGTAGCGTTCTCGTTTCCCACGCCCGGGTTCCCGGGTTCGATTCCCGGCGGGGTCAGGGATTTTCTCTCCCTCGTGATGGCTGGGTGTTGTGTGCTGTCCTTAGGTTAGTTAGGTTTAAGTAGTTCTAAGTTATAGGGGACTGATGACCATAGATGTTAAGTCCCATAGTGCTCAGAGCCATTTGAACCATTTGAACCAACTTAAAAACCTAAACAGCCTACTTACAAGACGGCTATATTTGTCTCTGGACTCCAGCAAACAACAATCTAATATCGATGCTTGTAACCCACTCGTTATGCGTCGTAGTGTACCTTCGTATTTAATGTCAATTATATTACCACGTTTGCCCTGTCTGTTGTATTTATCAAAATATAAACAGATATAGGCATTATTGTCTTAACTTACGGGTTAAGATGCACTTGACACTAAAACATGACTGCGAACTCTCAAATTAAGAGTCACAATGTTGTTTCCACTTCTGCATTCTGCAGGGTGAAACAGAACTCCACTGTCAAACTTTCAGAGGCTGTTCTTAGGACACTTTCTGATTGTTTTGGTATCCAGCGTATCATTAGAGAATTTATTCGTTTCTTACCGCAGTCATCCTTCTTTCTGCGAAAATACTTCCACAACAGTAAAGAAATGTGTAACATGCAATAACCAAAACATAATACGCACCAACCCTCAGACGCAAAAGTACTGTGATACAGTGGATGTCGATGCGAAAACAGCTCGGCACAGTGTTCTGCTGCCCATCCTTTGCAGTCGGTGAAACCATACATGCGCTGCATATTGGTCAGCTCCTCTTCAGTGAACCTATCCATAGTACTGCTGTTTATCACTGTTAACACATAACAAAATTGACGGGCAACAAAACCGACACAGAACCTTACAGCACTGGATGCAAACATAAGATCGACGTAAGGCAGGCATAACTGTTTTCAGCAGCAGGTATTATGAGCGAATGAAAACAAAACAAACAGCACATACAGTCGAAATTTTAATTGCCATGCACTATTTTCAGTGCATTTCAGGTACAACGCGAACTGCGTCAAGAAACCAAGCGAAACTCAGTGGCAAACTGTCAGAGACCGTAGTCCTTAATACCAAAATAATCAGAACATACCACTGAGCAATCTTTGAAAGTTTGTCAACTTAGTTCTCGTTCTCCTTATACGTAAAGATATTGACAACATTGGTTAAGGTAAACTTTACGCCTAAAAGACGACCGTGGATTCTGAAATTCACTATCAAAACATTATTTGTAGGTCTAAAAAATCTGTGCAAAACGCAAATAGGGGGAATCAAATTACGGCTGACAATTACTCTTAGGCTTATTCTAGGCCTTTAGTATATTAAATGTACATGATCAACCATCTTCAGCGAGTTATCCAACATATTGCCAGTTTACACTGCTGTTTTCAGAAAATGCTGAAATTTTGAAGTTTTGCCTTTCCCATACAAACTTTTCCGTTCAAGTAATTTGCAGGCCTTGTTTGCAAATCTGCAATAGATTTTTCTTTTTCCCGTAGAGGTTATAGTCTTCCATCCTGGCAGCTGTTTTCGCCAAAACTGTAGTTTGCGGTTTTTCACTTGAAGCTCTTCCATCTCCAATTTTATTTTACGTACACAAAACCCGTCAACTGACCTTAATAGGGTAGAGTATGTAAATGAATTAAGCCCGTTCAATGCATTATTTCTTGTTCTCAGTGGAAGCATTGGTAGATAATGTTGCATGAACTTTGAGAGAAAAGAAGACATGAAGGAAAGTTATTTATCGACGTTTCTGTACCAAGATGTTTAAAACATGAAGACTTTGTGAGGGAAGTGATCGGCCATGTCTTGCTTGATGGACGGGTTGCTTTTCAATATCAAACTTTTTCATAGCCCTTCCTTTTAATACGTGTAAGAAGTTCTTAAGATCTGTTGTGAGTAAATCATGTATTTTCTGAGGGTTTCTTTAGGATCTTCAGTATTTGTTATTTAATTTTTAATCTCATCACAACGACGATAATGTGGCGTTCTTGGCAGTGTAAATGTTCATAATTCTTCCGCGGGTATTTCAGAGTCTCTTTTCGTAAAGCACTCCCTACGTAACATAAC
The DNA here is from genome assembly GCF_023864345.2 of Schistocerca serialis cubense. Classification (NCBI taxonomy): domain Eukaryota; kingdom Metazoa; phylum Arthropoda; class Insecta; order Orthoptera; family Acrididae; genus Schistocerca; species Schistocerca serialis. The sequence goes on from NC_064643.1 coordinate 192,791,101, forward strand.
GATACAAGACTTTCTGTTGGGCTAGGACGCGTCTTCACCTTCGGTGATGACTGTCGTCGTAAAATATGTGTGAAGTCGAGCTTTCACGTCCGCGGCAGGCCTACCCTGAGCCAGGCCCAAGTGTGCGTCGGCAAGACGGCTCTCGAGAATGCATCTGTACGAAGTACCGAGCCCACAGGGCTCTTAAAATTCTTTTGATCTGCCACAGCGGTATGCAAACGTTCATTTCCATGCATAGTTGTGTCTCGGCCCACATTCTCTGTGGGATACAATACTTCACCATCGTGTCCTAATCTAGTGGATGTTAGTCGACAAAGGCTGCAAGTCATTCATAATGCAATGTTTGGCATTAAAACGAGGGCATCTGTTTTAATGTATCAGTAAATGATAGATGGGTAGGCCATCAGTTTCATAAACAGTATATAACAGCACCAGTATTTTAGCCGGTGGCTATAATCAAAGTGCAGTTACTCGCAGAGGTCCATTATTGGCTGTAATTATCGTACGGCAGCGAAACCTTGTAGGTATGCATTATTGTAAGCCGATTTACGCGGGAAGAAAGTTATTCCCCACTGTGGCAGGTAAGTGTGATTACACGCAGTCTGGGCGGCCTTCCTACACTGGTTAATAGTGTTGTATTTAATTACGAGCACTAGTATAAAACTTCCTTTTTGTGGCCAATAGAGGGGTCCCCTAATTTTAAAATTAGATTTGGTGCACCACAGCCCCATAGGCTAGTACACATGTTATTTATCAAACATAAGTTATACATGTAGAAATCTAAAGCTATGATGCTAGCCTGCTTGAGAATAAATCTATCTTAAGGCGCGAAATGCAGTTTAAATTCCACTGCTCGAGAGATCACTTACTTGGGCAGCTGATGCTTTGGCATGCAGACGGCATAGTGCGTATCATCTACAGTTAAGGTGACACATTGTGAACTGGTAATTCTGTGTTACGGGTGTTGTATCCATTGGTGATTGGTGACCACGCTTCATATGTTGTTGCATGTTATACAATTCGTGCTTGTGGAGCGACTCTTGAAGACGAGGACATCTAATAAATGATGAATTCTCTTGCCTTTGACTATTTTATGACAGAAGCCTATTAAAATGGAAGGTTAAGCATTGACATTAATCGTCAAAATTTGAGTGCCTATTATTACATGATTGAAGTTTAATCTTGCGAGCAATGGTAGCATTGCCAGTCCGTTTTGAAATTGTTAACTAAATAAAAGCCATGGATATTAGAGAGGTTTTGAAGACCATACAATTTTGTTAATATTACATTTATGAAAGTTTTAACGTTAAATTCGTTGAGAATATCTTTGGTGCAAAGTTGTCTCATCTTTCGATAAACATCTCAAATATGGCGTTGCCGGCCTTATCTAAGGGGTGGTGACGTTGTAAATGGGCCATGGTTCTTATACCGACCTCAGTTACAGGAAGGGTCTGTGGTCGTTACAGGAGGACCGGTGGTGCTGGACATTGCCTTCCAAGCTGGTGTTCTTGCAGCCACGATTGAATCTCCTCTGTAGCCTTAATGGTTACTGAACCTGCTGCAAATGGAAAGCTTCAATAAATGGTATTCGGTTCAGCCTCCACTCCCAACCACAGAAATCTCTGTTCACTACGATCAAAAATGGTTCAAACGGCTCTGAGTACTATGGGACTTAACTTCTGAGGTCATCAGTCCCCTAGAACTTAGAACTACGTAAACCTAACTAACCTAAGGACATCACACACATCCATGCCCGAGGCGGGATTCGAACGTGCGACCGTAGTGCCTAGAACCGCTCGGCCACCCCGGCCGGCCATTACGATCATTTCCAGCCGTCCATTCAGCCACCCATCTCTTACAAGGTCTGCCTAGTTATTTCTTTCCAGTCGGCCGATGAGACAATATTTTCTTGGCAATTTTACATCATTCTATCAATATGATCAATTTCATCCTATTCCCTTGTATCTTGTCATTAACTCAAAAGATTCTTAAATGGGATCTTACCGTTTTTATTCCTTATTTTACCCCTTTTATTACAGCCCCTTACATATCTCATGAACTCCTTCTTTCTGCCTGTATATTGGCAGGGTGTCGCTAAAACGACATAATCTTATATAAATATATATCCTGTATCCTGAAATAATCCTATAAACTGGTCAACACATCGAAAAATGCTTTGTACATGGTCTGATCATAACCAGATATCGTGAAAGAAGACGACTTGGAACTACGCACAGAAAATTTTCTAAGAATAAAATAGTCCATTTGCATTATTTATCTAATTGAATGTTTAACAATATACAGGAATCAAATAGATTACTTAAAACACTAACCACCACCTTACGATGATTCTTGTTCATAATTAAGTGTACATGAGGCCTTCAACGTTTGAGAATCAGACATACATTTTGCAAATCAAGTAATTAAATGTCCACCACAAACAGATCGTAGCACTAAACACACCGTAGATTTTCAGAACACAAGCACCCCCCCCCTTCACGCGCTGTCCTTAACTTATGCCCTGCCGAGCGTTAAGTACTGTCTGTCCACAGCTGGTTAGGTCGGTATTCAGCTGCCCAGAGGGCGCTGCGAGCGCCGCCGCCGAGTCAACCGGCAGCCGTGTGGCAGCGGCTCCCCTTCATCTCACTGTCCAGCGAATGCTGACTAGAAGCGTCCTTCGATATTCGATACCTAGGAAACCACCTCTGCTCTCTCTCTCTCAGGAGGCTATTTCCTGTTCTAACCCTTGTATCTCAAAACTGTGGACGAAGCTGTTCTCCATCCCTTTCCTCCCCCCCCCCCCTCCCTACCCTCCCCCACTTACGAACTAGTGGGACAAGGGCTCAGACTGTGTTTAGCTGCTGGAGAGGAAGGATATAAAGCATTTATTTACTTTATTTTTCGAGGGCTTGTCCTACACCAGCTTCCACACTCCACACCAACACCCCTCCCCCCTTCCCGCCACTTCCCGCTGCCCCTGCCCTCAAATTTTCTGTTTATGTGTGTATGAAGGTATGTTTACTTGCCGATTGCCCTAGTTTCCCAGGCCGGCCCTGTGGCCGAACGGTTCTAGGCGCTTCAGTCTGGAACCGCGCTGCTTCTACGGTCGCAAGTTCTAATCCTTCCTCGGACATGGATGTGTGGTATGTCCTTAGGTTAGTTAGGTTTAAGTAGTTCTACGTCTAGGGAACTGATGACCTCAGATGTTAAGTCCATAGTGCTTGGAGCCATTTGAACCAGTTGAATCTAGTCCACAATACAACTCTAAATTGGCGGGGAATTGTCCTACAAACGCCCCTTCTATTATTTACAATTACGAAGACTGCAACTTCGGCGGTCCTCGGAGAGGTATGTGTTTGCAGGACAAAGACCCACAATGTGGGTGGTCCATGGACACCTTGTTATTGACGATAAAGATCTATGGGAGTCGCACAGAGCACCTGCTGGTCCTTCCACTACTGGCCCCATAGGGCTCACCTTGGTGTATGGGGCTCTACAGAGGCCACTCGAGGTTGGTGGGACTGCCACAGTCTGCCCTCATCCACCTGTAACAGTCTGTGGGCGGATGAGACGGTGTCTTATTTATGGGGGTATTATCGTAAGGTGATCCCCTACAGACTCTAAAATACATTCTCGCTGCAATTTTATCTCCAACACACTATGGCGACGAACTTTAAGATGGTAATACATCTTCCTTGTGCAATTCTTTGTAACAGAGCCAGGAATGTGGCATTGCTGTATGCTCTGCACAACAATACAACTCGAGAAACATACTACTTTTGATGGTGTCATGCTACAGCTGTCTCCACACACAACCGCCTCCACCCACCCTCGCCACCACCTCACAACCATACATGTATTAAACAATCACACAGCTTTTGTACATGTCTACCGTGAGTAAATTCAGTAACACCATGGAAATCTCCACTATTTTGTCGTGAAAACTACAGAATGTCCTTGGTATTTAGGAACATCAGCCTGAGTAAAAGAGAGAACTATTTCGGGTCAAATGTTAAGCTCCGAAATATTTATGTGATAAACTGTTTTGTGATGGGAAACTTCAGTGGAACAGTCGTATCTAACGTGAACCTACTTCTTATAAGCGACCAGCTATAAAAAAACACAATTGCAACGATAATAAAAGTCGTTGTTCCACAAAAACTGGTACAACCAATTCTTTCAGTTTGGTGGTCAAATTATTATAGTTTGAGACCATTCCTCGAGTTCAAAATTTTTAGAAGTCTTGTAAATAAATTGTAATACACATGAATATTATGTGTATTTCAGATGTATGAAAAATCAATACAGAATGATGTCTCTCAGGAATGTCCTAAAAAAATATTGTCTTTTATATTCTACAGCAAGCTACAACGAACATCTATCTCTCTCTTTGCTATTTTGTAACATCCAGTGGTGTAAAACTACAAGCAATATTAGCTGCCCTCCTACCTGTGTTTTGAAGTGAGCTGCCCCTTTATTGAACCCACAGGCTAACAATCCAGAGCAAAACTCTAGACGGTCTCTCTCCATGCATCTTGCAACTACTCTTCTGCCTTTGGTCAACCTTCCTGCAAACATTGTCTCCGATTTAATATGGAACTGACCAGAAGTAAGAGGGCACTATACACACTACATCTGATGTATCATGATGGAACAGAGTGATTTGAGTTCCATGTAATAAATACGCTTCGATATTTTGCTCTCAGTAAGAGCATAACACGCGTTCCAACTTAGCACAGCCAACCAACACTGATATGCACTGGTATTCTCATTCCAGCATGGTAACTACCATTCTACGAAGACTGTTCAGCACCAGTCTAACTCATGGCACCCATCCAAGTACACACCATCTCTCTAAATGTGTGCATACTAAGGATGTTGGCACTTCTTACTGCTGTATTGCAGATATGAGACTGAAACATTTGAGACTGTTGTGGTGATATACAATTAAGAAAAAGAATAAATGTATGGTTCATGCTTGAAGGAGTCTGAAACATTTTACATAAATCACTTGTGCTATAGATTCTGGTGCATTATTCTAGTGTTTGGAGCCCATACAAAGAAGGTTTTGGAAACAGAGAAATGATCATAGACGATACACACACAGTCCTAATGCTACAAGATTCTGCACTTAAACATGCTATAATGTTAAAGACATGCGGTTTTCTGATTTATTAGCCACATGGAATGCCACACTGTAAATACTCCAATGCAGAAAATAGATTTCCAACCAATGACATACATTCACCCTGCAAGTTTTGTATCCCACTCACTATGGGGAAAAACTTTAAGATGATAGAACTACTAAGAACCACACCAAACAAAAATTATAGATTCATGTTACACATGCACATCTGATTACAGTTCGAAAATCATGCTATGCATGCATCAGTCCTATAAAATAATCGTTAGCAAAGGGAAATGCATGAAACAATTACATGTTATAAAGAAATAGACAAATGCACAGCAGTGGTGTTTGACATGCGAAATTACACATTATGCTGTACTAAATCCACGAACAGAACACAGTCTCTCCATACACACACACACACACACACACACACACACACACACTCACACAAACACAAACACAAACACACACAAACTGTCAAGCAAACATGTACACAGGCTGTACATACCTCACACACCCCTGCCACTGACTTAGAATCACTACAGTTCTGGAAGTTCCGACCCAATTTAAGGAGAGAACACTTCGTAGATCGATCCATTCTGTAGTTGTAATGGTTGAATGCCAGACGCCGCTAAGATCGCGGAGACGCCTTCGTAGGTCATCAGGCCCCTTGCACCTCACTTAACCATTTCAGAGAGTCTCAGTGGCGGCCTGCTCCTTCATCTGGAACTGTCTATTCATTCCGCATGTTCCCAAGACTGCTGGCTGCACTGCATAACACCATGCCACAAGTCGTGGCAGACGCATAGGTCATTTTAACGCGTTCTTTCCCTCTGTCGTCGTATTTAATGCAAGTCTGGATGACTGTCCATCACTACTCATTGACTCTCATTCAACGCCTCAGATGTCACATTTTAAACAATTGCTCATACTTTATATTATTATTAAGATTGAGAATTTGCGTATGATGTTCAATGCTATCAATATGTCTCATGTTCACAGTGGACAATTCGAACTACAAATCCAAACAAAAACCTGATAAACAGTATTATATTTCTTATTAGTCAGCTGGCTGTAAGACACACCAGTTCTCCTAATGTCCTCTCAATGTACTAGGAAGTGTCTCACAAGCTTGGTAACACAACAGTTCTCATCTCTGACATTATGAAGGGTTCCTGTGTTGTAGTTTTGGAAGCAGTTTGATACATCCAGAAGGAGATTTTCACTCTGCAGCGGAGTGTGCGCTGATATGAAACTTCCTGGCAGATTAAAACTGCGTGCCCGACCGAGACTCGAACTCGGGACCTTTGCCTTTCGCGGGCAAGTTCTCTACCAACTGAGCTACCGAAGCACGACTCACGCCCGGAACTCACAGCTTTACTTCTGCCAGTATCTCGTCTCCTACCTTCCAAACTTTACAGAAGCTCTCCTGCGAACCTAGCAGAATTAGCACTCCTGAAAGAAAGGATATTGCGGAGACATGGCTTAGCCACAGCCTGGGGGATGTTTCCAGAATGAGATTTTCACTCTGCAGCGGAGTGTGCGCTGATATGAAACTTCCTGGCAGATTAAAACTGTGTGCCTGACCGAGACTCGAACTCGGGACCTTTGCCTTTCGCGGGCAAGTGCTCTACCAACTGAGCTACCGAAGCACGACTCACACCCGGTACTCAGAGCTTTACTTCTGCCAGTATCTCGTCTCCTAGTACCGGGTGTGAGTCGTGCTTCGGTAGCTCAGTTGGTAGAGCACTTGCCCGCGAAAGGCAAAGGTCCCGAGTTCGAGTCTCGGTCGGGCACACAGTTTTAATCTGCCAGGAAGTTTCAGTTAGATACATGTTTTTTCTCTCCAAGTAGTGTATGGCTATAGTTTTGTGCACTGCCATATTTTTCTTTTCATACCATGAATTTGAAGTGTATATCAAGGGCTAAGCCAACATCAACACATCTTGATCCACTGGCTCCCCCTGAAAGCTGGACATTGCATGGTGTAGGTTGTGCTGCTCCAACAACGTACACAGGAAGGTAGAAATAAAAGACAGAGGTGGTTTTTTTTCCTTTTTGACGAAAATATGGAGAACATCTCAACATATGAAAACTGGAAGAATTTGCAGCATTGTGGAGTGTTTCCGAACTGCTGTCTGAAGGTGATGACCTCTACATTTAATCTCATGTTACACAGTGATGGAGTAGCAGATGTGATGATGTTACATTTTCGAAGGGACTGCGAGTGGAAGAGGGTGTATTCTGCAGGACTTAAACCCATATGGCACAGATAGTATGAACCATGAGTTGTCTATTAGCGGTGGAGGAATGGAAAGGTTTTCATGCACCCAGGCTTCCATGTAAGTATCTTCATTCATGTAGTATTTCCCTCAGTTTTACGTATTTTTTATTAATTTTTGCAATTTTGCTAGGTTTTGCATAATTTCAGTGCATTTTACCCAATTATTTGAGTTCCAAACCACTGCTCTCGGCGACCTGTTATGTTAACAAAACATCTTATTACATCGATACCATGATGCTCTCAACCAATGACATTCAGCATGATCCTCCATTTCTGTATCATTGCTATACCACCCCTTCATTACCAACATGTGTGTGACGTTGATTACAATAATGCAATGAGCAATATCTTCGTGTGAACTCCTAAATGTCGAAACTTTCTGTATGTGTGTGTGTGTGTGTGTGTGTGATCCCAACGATTTGTATGTACCGGGAAGTCAGACCTTATCCCAATGTGTTTGTGCCTGCAAACCTATAGTGGCGACTTCAGTGGATTTCTTGGAAGGACCCAGAACTTAAATGTCACTCAGGACGGCCATAATTTTTTGACAGTCACATTACTGCAACACTCGGCACCTCTGAGGGTACATTCATTTCCATGACTTACAATGCATAACTACGTGTGTGGGAGCTCTTGGTATGATGGCAGTCATATTCTGATGTTAGGTAGTATTGCTGACGTGTAGTGGGATATGGCAGTTTCATGTCTATGTTGCATTCTCCTTTCACTATTAAGACATATATGTATCATCAGTCCATCCTCCACTTGAGAGAGAGTGGAGGTGGTTTCCCAGGTATAGAGTATGAAAGGACATTGTCTTCCAGTATGTGGTCGCCGGCCTGCGAGATTTAAGGGAGCCATCGTGCCACAGATTCTGGCCGACTGGTTGGCTGCGCTCATGACGTCTTCAGCACAGCTGAGTGGTGAACTAACCAGTATGCCAGTTGAGTGATGACAGAAGCAGACAATCAGTGCTTATACTCGTTGGTGCATGATTTATGGACAGCATGTGGAGTAGAGTGCCTGTGTTCTCAAACAACGGTACATACAAAACTTTGGATATGTTTATCGCTAAAATCTATTTGTGGTGGAAATAGTATAATTACTTGATTTGAAAAATGTTTATTTGAGTCTCAAATGCTGAAGATTTGATACAGGTATATGCTTTAGCACGAAGAAGAATGACCGAAAAGTGTTGGTGAGTGTTTTAAGCGATCTATTTGACTCCTGTAAACTGTTAAGCAATTAATTTGGTAGGGTAGTGCAAATGGGCTATTTCCAACTGAGAACCAGCGCTTTCTTTTCCTTTGATATTTTTCTTTGTGTGGATCGGTGTTTCTTCTTCTTCTTCGCGATATGCGGCTATGATCAGACTATTTACAAAGCGTATTTCGATGTGTAGAGCAGTACGTAGGATTGCTTCAGTTATCATTCTAGCACTGTCCTTCAAATATAGAAAGGTGTTGTTGACTACGGTACACAGCAAGGCGGTTGAGAGCGGGTATAGGCCAGCTTCGAGCGCCCTCTAATAGCGGTATTGTGGGGTAGAACTCTCGATCTTATGCTGTGTCTTCCTAACAAGAGACAGCCAGCGCAAAAACATCACAAGCGCAAAGATGCGTGGTGGTATCAGTGCCATACAGACTAGTCTCTAGCGCGAGTTCCACCAGCGCCACGGGCGGCGCTGAGGATAATGATATCGACTTCGCCTCAGCCGACAGTGTAGAATCCGCCAATGACCGGACGACAACAGACAGAAGCCTACTCGGAAGATAGCTGAGGAGCTCTCGAGCTCTCGCCTCTTTGTTACAGATCATCGTCCATGGCTGACTTAGGCAGGGAATGGCTTTTAGTGAACTCTTAGAAGTGAACAGACAGCTGTTGTAAATAGCATTTGCTATGTACTGTAAAGTTTACCTACGATTATTTGCACTTACTCATTGAGAGCCGTTTTTGAGTTATATTACATGCAATGTTGCAGACTTAATCATTCAACAAGTCACAGAGATAAGTAAACCTTTTTAACTCATTTATGTGACTTTGTTAATAATGTGTTGGAGTCTTCTAGACTGTCCTGTTACCTGACCCTGGGTCATAGCTGTGTAAAAGTAGTCGGGAGAAATTGTCTTAATGGAGCACTGCACCAGAAGCTGTCCCACGAACTCATCAACTCTGTCTCCACGGCAGTAGCGACGAGGCCTTTAGGAAATTGACGACGAGGGTTTACAAAATTGGTCACGAGGGCTTACAAAAATCTTCAAACTTCGAGGCAAGCAAACACACGCGATCGGAAAAGTGGGGGTGGACAGGGGGTTGAAAGTGGGGACAGAATGTGAGGGCGGGGAATGGTGGGATGTGGAGCACAATCCAACTGAAAAACAAATAAAGTAAATAAATAAAGGCATTACCATATATCCTTTCCCTCCAGCAGGTCAGAAGAGACTGGGTCTTTCTCCCACCAATTTTCAAGCTGGGGATGGAGAGCAAGTGAGGGAGGGGAGCTGTGGTAATGAGGGAGAGGAGAGTAAGTGAGGGAGAGGGAGGGGGAGGAGTGGAAAGATGACATCATGTGACCCCCAGGGAGGGAAGGTGGGGGATCCCCAGGGACAGCAGTCATTTTGCATACATTTGTCCTCATTTCATCATACCTGTCTGATTCCGCTACTGCCTTATTCCTCTAATATTTCTTGTGTCTTTCCTTTTGTCTTTTTTAAATATAGAAATAACATTAGTTGTGTTCATTCTTCATGTATGGAACACTTCTTCGAAGACATATTTAAAAAAAAAAATGGAGGCAGCAAAATTCCAGAATGTTTCCTTTGTATTTGCTTAATTCAGCATTAATTCCATCTAGGCCAGTAGCTTTTCAATTTTTTGTTACAATTAAGACTGCTTTTAATTCTTTTGTATCTACTTGACCTACAGAGCTACTTTCTTCACTATCTTCACCATACCCAAATTTCTGTAGTGGTGTCTCCATTTACCTTCTGTTACTATATTAATGTTTGCAGTATGAATCTTCAATTTATTCACATGCTTCACAAGCTAAAACAGTATGTTCTCTCTTCCATGGATGTCATGTTCAACATTAGCAGTGAATCTTTCCAAGGAGTCGATATGGTATCATTCTATTAAATTCTTTGTTTCCTTCCTTTTCTGTTTATATATCTTCCAGGCTACATTTTTTCATGTTTGTAAATAGGTGTAATAAGCATTTTGTTTTTCTTTGTTGTTGTCAGCTATACCAGTATTTCATATTTTCAGACCCATTTTCTGGTTTGATGCTATTTTCCTTAGTACCTCATTAGTCATATTCAACATTGCTGATTTGTATCTTTCCCATTCTTCCTTAATATTGCCTTTGATTTCAACCATTTGCAATTCATGCGAGGGCCTTTGTTGATTCACATTCCTTATGATTTGTTCCTGCATGATATAAGCGTTGGATTTGAAATTGTGGATTTGGATGTTCTTTATATTTGTGTGTTTCCACCAACTCCACCATCTTACACATATTTCAGTCTTTCAGGTGACTAGGAAGACATCAAAGCCTATATATTTACCTCAAAATACATGAGAATTTCGAATGTGAGAGCTTATTTTTACTAGCTATTATAGTGTCTGGTGTTGAGTGTGAACATGTATTCCATATGTATTTAATTATGTCTTTCTCAAAAGAGTATTCATAATGTTAATCTGATTAAAAGTAGCATAATCCCTTAACGTCCTCCTATTTTCATCTAAAGTTATTTCACCAAGCAAGCATACTGTATCTTCTATTGGTATTACCAATTTTTACATTTAAGTCTCTTAATATTACTAAATGACCAGTTGTTTACACTTATTTACTTTTTTTTTATTGAACTCTGCATACAGTACTTCAGAGTCACTGCCTTTTCCTCCTTCAGGTGCATAAACTACTATGATGGATGAATGTTCTGTATTAGTTCTAAATCTAACAGTTACTATCTAGTCATTTACACAGCCATAAAAATCTGTCTTTCTTTACCATTTTGCATCCAAAAGAGTGCCTACTTCAGTCACTCCTCATCGCATTTGTTCGACTCCACAGCCCCCCCCCTCCCCCCCCCCCGCCAAACCTCATCCCGAGGAACCGGGTATTAAACCGGAGTACCTTCTCCTAGGTAGAATGTCGACCACTGCTTGAGAGATCTGCCTCCTAACAGAGAGGGTTCAACACAGAAATGCGGTTTGCTGCAAATAGTAGTTTGATTCATGCGCACCATTAGTCGTTTTAAGACTTTTCAGCGATACTCAAATTTTATCGCCATGTTTTTCCAACGCCTTTGCTGTCGCCAACTCTGCAGTGTCCCATATTTTTGACGTAAGAGTTTGAACATCGAGAACTGATGAGTTAAACACTTTACCCTTATCCCTATAAAAATATCAACACTAGTTACTTCTGGTGAACGTGGTGCCCATGATGATGCGCTGTCTCCACTAATCAATCGGCCCGGAAAGGTTTCACTCAAGAACTGGCAAGTTGGAGGTTGGAACTGATCAGGCAAATGAGAAATACTGTTCATATTAGGGAACGATGTGCAGGACGACGTGGTCCTGGACGGAAGAACCATACAATACAACCGTAACGCTTACGACATCTACATCTACATCTACATTGATAGTCTGCAAATCACATTTAAGTGCCTGGCAGAGGGTTCGTCGAACCACCTTCACAATTCACTATTATTCCAATCTCGTATAGCCCGCGGAAAGAATGAACACCTATATCTTTCCGTATGAGCTCTGATTTCCCTTATTTTATCGTGGTGATCGTTCCTCCCTATGTAGGTCGGTGTCAACAAAATATTTTCGCATTGGAAGGAGAAAGTTGGTGATTGGAATTTCGTGAGAAGATTCCGTCGCAACGAAAAATGCCTTTGTTTTAATGATTTCCGGTCCAAATCCTGTATCATTTCTGTGATACACTCTCCCATATTTCGCAATAATACAAAACGTGCTGCCTTTCTTTGAACTTTTTCGAAGTACTCCGTCAGTACTATCTGGTAAGGATCCCACACAGCGCAGTAGTATTCTGAAAGAGGAAGGACAAGCGTAGTGTAGGCAGTCTCCTTAGTAGGTCTCTTACATTTTCTAAGTGTCCTGCCAATAGAACGCAGTCTTTGGTTAGCCTTCTCCCACAACATTTTCTATGTGTTTTTTCCAGTTTAAGTTGTTCGTAATTGCAATACCTAGGTATTTAGTTGAAGTTACGGCTTTTAGATTATCGTCTAACCGAAGGTTAACGAGTTCCTTTTTGCACTCATGAGGATGACCTTACACTTTTCGTTACTTAGGGCCAACTGCCACTTTTCGCACCAGTCATATTTTTCCTAAATCGTTTTGCAGTTGGTTTTGATCTTCTGATGACTTTATTAGTCGACAAACGACAGCGTCATCTGGAAACAACGGAAGACGGCTGCTCGGATTTTCCCCAAATCGTTTACGTAGATTAAGAACAGCAAAGGGCTTATAACACTACCTTGGGGAACGCCTGAAATCAGTTCTGTTTTACTCGATAACTTTCCGTCAATTACTCGGAATTGTGACCTCTCTGACGGGAAGTCACAAATCAAGTCACATACGTGATACGATATTCCGTAAGCACGCAATTTCAGTGTCAAAAGCCTTCCGGAAATCCAGGAATACAGAATCGATCTGAAATCCCTCGTCAATAGCACTCAACACTTCATGTGAATAAGGAGCTGGTTGTGTTTCACAGGAACGATGTTTTCTAAACCCATGTTAACAGTCTCAATAGACCGTTTTCTTCGAGGTAATTCACAATGAAACTTCCTGGCAGATTAAAACTGTGTGCCCGACCGAGACTCGAACTCGGGACCTTTGCCTTTCGCAGGCAAGTGCTCTACAATCTGAGCAAGGTTCGCAGGAGAGCTTCTGTAAAGTTTGGAAGGTAGGAGACGAGATACTGGCAGAAGTAAAGCTGTGAGTACCGGGCGTGAGTCGTGCTTCGGTAGCTCAGTTGGTAGAGCACTTGCCCGCGAAAGGCAAAGGTCCCGAGTTCGAGTCTCGGTCGGGCACACAGTTTTAATCTGCCAGGAAGTTTCAGTTAGATACATGTTTTTTCTCTCCAAGTAGTGTATGGCTATAGTTTTGTGCACTGCCATATTTTTCTTTTCATACCATGAATTTGAAGTGTATATCAAGGGCTAAGCCAACATCAACACATCTTGATCCACTGGCTCCCCCTGAAAGCTGGACATTGCATGGTGTAGGTTGTGCTGCTCCAACAACGTACACAGGAAGGTAGAAATAAAAGACAGAGGTGGTTTTTTTTCCTTTTTGACGAAAATATGGAGAACATCTCAACATATGAAAACTGGAAGAATTTGCAGCATTGTGGAGTGTTTCCGAACTGCTGTCTGAAGGTGATGACCTCTACATTTAATCTCATGTTACACAGTGATGGAGTAGCAGATGTGATGATGTTACATTTTCGAAGGGACTGCGAGTGGAAGAGGGTGTATTCTGCAGGACTTAAACCCATATGGCACAGATAGTATGAACCATGAGTTGTCTATTAGCGGTGGAGGAATGGAAAGGTTTTCATGCACCCAGGCTTCCATGTAAGTATCTTCATTCATGTAGTATTTCCCTCAGTTTTACGTATTTTTTATTAATTTTTGCAATTTTGCTAGGTTTTGCATAATTTCAGTGCATTTTACCCAATTATTTGAGTTCCAAACCACTGCTCTCGGCGACCTGTTATGTTAACAAAACATCTTATTACATCGATACCATGATGCTCTCAACCAATGACATTCAGCATGGTCCTCCATTTCTGTATCATTGCTATACCACCCCTTCATTACCAACATGTGTGTGACGTTGATTACAATAATGCAATGAGCAATATCTTCGTGTGAACTCCTAAATGTCGAAACTTTCTGTATGTGTGTGTGTGTGTGTGTGTGTGTGTGATCCCAACGATTTGTATGTACCGGGAAGTCAGACCTTATCCCAATGTGTTTGTGCCTGCAAACCTATAGTGGCGACTTCAGTGGATTTCTTGGAAGGACCCAGAACTTAAATGTCACTCAGGACGGCCATAATTTTTTGACAGTCACATTACTGCAACACTCGGCACCTCTGAGGGTACATTCATTTCCATGACTTACAATGCATAACTACGTGTGTGGGAGCTCTTGGTATGATGGCAGTCATATTCTGATGTTAGGTAGTATTGCTGACGTGTAGTGGGATATGGCAGTTTCATGTCTATGTTGCATTCTCCTTTCACTATTAAGACATATATGTATCATCAGTCCATCCTCCACTTGAGAGAGAGTGGAGGTGGTTTCCCAGGTATAGAGTATGAAAGGACATTGTCTTCCAGTATGTGGTCGCCGGCCTGCGAGATTTAAGGGAGCCATCGTGCCACAGATTCTGGCCGACTGGTTGGCTGCGCTCATGACGTCTTCAGCACAGCTGAGTGGTGAACTAACCAGTATGCCAGTTGAGTGATGACAGAAGCAGACAATCAGTGCTTATACTCGTTGGTGCATGATTTATGGACAGCATGTGGAGTAGAGTGCCTGTGTTCTCAAACAACGGTACATACAAAACTTTGGATATGTTTATCGCTAAAATCTATTTGTGGTGGAAATAGTATAATTACTTGATTTGAAAAATGTTTATTTGAGTCTCAAATGCTGAAGATTTGATACAGGTATATGCTTTAGCACGAAGAAGAATGACCGAAAAGTGTTGGTGAGTGTTTTAAGCGATCTATTTGACTCCTGTAAACTGTTAAGCAATTAATTTGGTAGGGTAGTGCAAATGGGCTATTTCCAACTGAGAACCAGCGCTTTCTTTTCCTTTGATATTTTTCTTTGTGTGGATCGGTGTTTCTTCTTCTTCTTCGCGATATGCGGCTATGATCAGACTATTTACAAAGCGTATTTCGATGTGTAGAGCAGTACGTAGGATTGCTTCAGTTATCATTCTAGCACTGTCCTTCAAATATAGAAAGGTGTTGTTGACTACGGTACACAGCAAGGCGGTTGAGAGCGGGTATAGGCCAGCTTCGAGCGCCCTCTAATAGCGGTATTGTGGGGTAGAACTCTCGATCTTATGCTGTGTCTTCCTAACAAGAGACAGCCAGCGCAAAAACATCACAAGCGCAAAGATGCGTGGTGGTATCAGTGCCATACAGACTAGTCTCTAGCGCGAGTTCCACCAGCGCCACGGGCGGCGCTGAGGATAATGATATCGACTTCGCCTCAGCCGACAGTGTAGAATCCGCCAATGACCGGACGACAACAGACAGAAGCCTACTCGGAAGATAGCTGAGGAGCTCTCGAGCTCTCGCCTCTTTGTTACAGATCATCGTCCATGGCTGACTTAGGCAGGGAATGGCTTTTAGTGAACTCTTAGAAGTGAACAGACAGCTGTTGTAAATAGCATTTGCTATGTACTGTAAAGTTTACCTACGATTATTTGCACTTACTCATTGAGAGCCGTTTTTGAGTTATATTACATGCAATGTTGCAGACTTAATCATTCAACAAGTCACAGAGATAAGTAAACCTTTTTAACTCATTTATGTGACTTTGTTAATAATGTGTTGGAGTCTTCTAGACTGTCCTGTTACCTGACCCTGGGTCATAGCTGTGTAAAAGTAGTCGGGAGAAATTGTCTTAATGGAGCACTGCACCAGAAGCTGTCCCACGAACTCATCAACTCTGTCTCCACGGCAGTAGCGACGAGGCCTTTAGGAAATTGACGACGAGGGTTTACAAAATTGGTCACGAGGGCTTACAAAAATCTTCAAACTTCGAGGCAAGCAAACACACGCGATCGGAAAAGTGGGGGTGGACAGGGGGTTGAAAGTGGGGACAGAATGTGAGGGCGGGGAATGGTGGGATGTGGAGCACAATCCAACTGAAAAACAAATAAAGTAAATAAATAAAGGCATTACCATATATCCTTTCCCTCCAGCAGGTCAGAAGAGACTGGGTCTTTCTCCCACCAATTTTCAAGCTGGGGATGGAGAGCAAGTGAGGGAGGGGAGCTGTGGTAATGAGGGAGAGGAGAGTAAGTGAGGGAGAGGGAGGGGGAGGAGTGGAAAGATGACATCATGTGACCCCCAGGGAGGGAAGGTGGGGGATCCCCAGGGACAGCAGTCATTTTGCATACATTTGTCCTCATTTCATCATACCTGTCTGATTCCGCTACTGCCTTATTCCTCTAATATTTCTTGTGTCTTTCCTTTTGTCTTTTTTAAATATAGAAATAACATTAGTTGTGTTCATTCTTCATGTATGGAACACTTCTTCGAAGACATATTTAAAAAAAAAAATGGAGGCAGCAAAATTCCAGAATGTTTCCTTTGTATTTGCTTAATTCAGCATTAATTCCATCTAGGCCAGTAGCTTTTCAATTTTTTGTTACAATTAAGACTGCTTTTAATTCTTTTGTATCTACTTGACCTACAGAGCTACTTTCTTCACTATCTTCACCATACCCAAATTTCTGTAGTGGTGTCTCCATTTACCTTCTGTTACTATATTAATGTTTGCAGTATGAATCTTCAATTTATTCACATGCTTCACAAGCTAAAACAGTATGTTCTCTCTTCCATGGATGTCATGTTCAACATTAGCAGTGAATCTTTCCAAGGAGTCGATATGGTATCATTCTATTAAATTCTTTGTTTCCTTCCTTTTCTGTTTATATATCTTCCAGGCTACATTTTTTCATGTTTGTAAATAGGTGTAATAAGCATTTTGTTTTTCTTTGTTGTTGTCAGCTATACCAGTATTTCATATTTTCAGACCCATTTTCTGGTTTGATGCTATTTTCCTTAGTACCTCATTAGTCATATTCAACATTGCTGATTTGTATCTTTCCCATTCTTCCTTAATATTGCCTTTGATTTCAACCATTTGCAATTCATGCGAGGGCCTTTGATGATTCACATTCCTTATGATTTGTTCCTGCATGATATAAGCGTTGGATTTGAAATTGTGGATTTGGATGTTCTTTATATTTGTGTGTTTCCACCAACTCCACCATCTTACACATATTTCAGTCTTTCAGGTGACTAGGAAGACATCAAAGCCTATATATTTACCTCAAAATACATGAGAATTTCGAATGTGAGAGCTTATTTTTACTAGCTATTATAGTGTCTGGTGTTGAGTGTGAACATGTATTCCATATGTATTTAATTATGTCTTTCTCAAAAGAGTATTCATAATGTTAATCTGATTAAAAGTAGCATAATCCCTTAACGTCTTCCTATTTTCATCTAAAGTTATTTCACCAAGCAAGCATACTGTATCTTCTATTGGTATTACCAATTTTTACATTTAAGTCTCTTAATATTACTAAATGACCAGTTGTTTACACTTATTTACTTTTTTTTTATTGAACTCTGCATACAGTACTTCAGAGTCACTGCCTTTTCCTCCTTCAGGTGCATAAACTACTATGATGGATGAATGTTCTGTATTAGTTCTAAATCTAACAGTTACTATCTAGTCATTTACACAGCCATAAAAATCTGTCTTTCTTTACCATTTTGCATCCAAAAGAGTGCCTACTTCAGTCACTCCTCATCGCATTTGTTCGACTCCACAGCCCCCCCCCTCCCCCCCCCCCCGCCAAACCTCATCCCGAGGAACCGGGTATTAAACCGGAGTACCTTCTCCTAGGTAGAATGTCGACCACTGCTTGAGAGATCTGCCTCCTAACAGAGAGGGTTCAACACAGAAATGCGGTTTGCTGCAAATAGTAGTTTGATTCATGCGCACCATTAGTCGTTTTAAGACTTTTCAGCGATACTCAAATTTTATCGCCATGTTTTTCCAACGCCTTTGCTGTCGCCAACTCTGCAGTGTCCCATATTTTTGACGTAAGAGTTTGAACATCGAGAACTGATGAGTTAAACACTTTACCCTTATCCCTATAAAAATATCAACACTAGTTACTTCTGGTGAACGTGGTGCCCATGATGATGCGCTGTCTCCACTAATCAATCGGCCCGGAAAGGTTTCACTCAAGAACTGGCAAGTTGGAGGTTGGAACTGATCAGGCAAATGAGAAATACTGTTCATATTAGGGAACGATGTGCAGGACGACGTGGTCCTGGACGGAAGAACCATACAATACAACCGTAACGCTTACGACATCTACATCTACATCTACATTGATAGTCTGCAAATCACATTTAAGTGCCTGGCAGAGGGTTCGTCGAACCACCTTCACAATTCACTATTATTCCAATCTCGTATAGCCCGCGGAAAGAATGAACACCTATATCTTTCCGTATGAGCTCTGATTTCCCTTATTTTATCGTGGTGATCGTTCCTCCCTATGTAGGTCGGTGTCAACAAAATATTTTCGCATTGGAAGGAGAAAGTTGGTGATTGGAATTTCGTGAGAAGATTCCGTCGCAACGAAAAATGCCTTTGTTTTAATGATTTCCGGTCCAAATCCTGTATCATTTCTGTGATACACTCTCCCATATTTCGCAATAATACAAAACGTGCTGCCTTTCTTTGAACTTTTTCGAAGTACTCCGTCAGTACTATCTGGTAAGGATCCCACACAGCGCAGTAGTATTCTGAAAGAGGAAGGACAAGCGTAGTGTAGGCAGTCTCCTTAGTAGGTCTCTTACATTTTCTAAGTGTCCTGCCAATAGAACGCAGTCTTTGGTTAGCCTTCTCCCACAACATTTTCTATGTGTTTTTTCCAGTTTAAGTTGTTCGTAATTGCAATACCTAGGTATTTAGTTGAAGTTACGGCTTTTAGATTATCGTCTAACCGAAGGTTAACGAGTTCCTTTTTGCACTCATGAGGATGACCTTACACTTTTCGTTACTTAGGGCCAACTGCCACTTTTCGCACCAGTCATATTTTTCCTAAATCGTTTTGCAGTTGGTTTTGATCTTCTGATGACTTTATTAGTCGACAAACGACAGCGTCATCTGGAAACAACGGAAGACGGCTGCTCGGATTTTCCCCAAATCGTTTACGTAGATTAAGAACAGCAAAGGGCTTATAACACTACCTTGGGGAACGCCTGAAATCAGTTCTGTTTTACTCGATAACTTTCCGTCAATTACTCGGAATTGTGACCTCTCTGACGGGAAGTCACAAATCAAGTCACATACGTGATACGATATTCCGTAAGCACGCAATTTCAGTGTCAAAAGCCTTCCGGAAATCCAGGAATACAGAATCGATCTGAAATCCCTCGTCAATAGCACTCAACACTTCATGTGAATAAGGAGCTGGTTGTGTTTCACAGGAACGATGTTTTCTAAACCCATGTTAACAGTCTCAATAGACCGTTTTCTTCGAGGTAATTCACAATGAAACTTCCTGGCAGATTAAAACTGTGTGCCCGACCGAGACTCGAACTCGGGACCTTTGCCTTTCGCAGGCAAGTGCTCTACAATCTGAGCAAGGTTCGCAGGAGAGCTTCTGTAAAGTTTGGAAGGTAGGAGACGAGATACTGGCAGAAGTAAAGCTGTGAGTACCGGGCGTGAGTCGTGCTTCGGTAGCTCAGTTGGTAGAGCACTTGCCCGCGAAAGGCAAAGGTCCCGAGTTCGAGTCTCGGTCGGGCACACAGTTTTAATCTGCCAGGAAGTTTCATATCAGCGCACACTACGCTGCAGAGTGAAAATCTCATTCTGGAAGTAATTCATAATGTTCGAACACAATATATGCTCTAAAATCCTGCTGCATATCGACGTTAACGATATGGACCTGTAATTTAGTGGATTACTCCTACCTTTATTGAATATTGGTGTGACCTGTGCAACTTTCCAGTCTTTGGGTACGGATATTTCGTCGAGCGAACGGTTGTATATGTATGTTAAGTATGGAGCTAATGCAGCTGCATACTCCGAAAGGAACTTAATTGGTATACAGTCCGGACCAGAAGACTTGCTTTTATTGATCTGAGTTGCTTCACTACTCGGAGGATATTTACTTCTACATGACTCATGTTAGCAGCTGTTCTCGATTTGAATTCTGGAATATTTACTTCGTCTTCTTTTGTGAAGGCATTTCGGAAGGCCGTGTTTAGTAAACCTGCTTTGACAGCACTGTCGTCGATAGTATCTCCATTGCTACCGCGCAGAGAAGGTATTGATTGTTTCTTGCCGTTAACGTACTTCACATACGTACAGAATCTCCTTGGATTTTCTGCCAGGTTCGAGATAGTTTCGTTGTGGAAACTGTTATAGGCATCTCGCATTGAACTCCGGGCTGAATTTCGAGCTTTTGTAAAAGATGGCCAATCTTGGGGATTTTGGTCTGTTTATTTGGCATGATTGTTTCGTTGTTTCTGCAACAGTGTTCTAACCCGTTTTGTGTACCAAGGAGGATCAGCTCCGTCGTTTGTTAATATACTCGTATTTGGTATAAACCTCTCAATTCCTGCCGATACTGTTTGAATTTAAGCCGCATCTGGTTTACACTTACATTATTAATTTGGAATGAGTGGAGACTGTCTCTCAGGAAGGCGTCAAGTGAATTTTTGCCTGCTTTTTTGAGTAGGTATATTTGTCGCTTATTTTTCGAGGATTTGAGGATTACAATATTCAATCTCGCTCCGACAGCCCTGTGTTCACTAATCCCTACATCGGTTTTGATGCTGGTTATTAACCCAGGAACTCAGGATTATTTGTTACTAAGAGGTCAAGTGTGTTTTCACAACCGTTTACTATTCGCGTGAGCTCATGAACTAACTGCTCTAAATAATTTTCAGAGAATAATATCAGCACTATTTCGGACGATATTTTATGCGTACCTCCGGAATTAAACATGTATTTTCGTCAATATATCGAGGGTAAATTAAAGCCACCACCAACTATTATCGTATGAGTCGGGTACGTGTTTGAAATCAAACTCAACTTTCCTTTGAACCTTTCAGCAACTGCATCATCTGAACTTGGAAGTCGGTAAAAGGATCCAATTATTATTTTATTCCGGTTGCCCATACTAACTCACAGGAAGTATCTACTAATGCTATAAATCTGTATCTACACACATCATTCTCAAGCCACTGTATGGTGGATGACGGAGAGTGGCTTTTGCCACTACCAGTGATTTCCTTTCCTGTTCCATCCGCAAACAGAGCGATGCAAAAACGACTGCCTACATGCCCATGTACGAGTCCTAATTTCTCTGGTCTTCTTGGTACTTTCACGAAATGTACCTAGGCGGCAGTAGACTCGTTCTGCAGTCAACTTCAAATGCCGGTTCTTTAAAGTTTACTCAATAGTATATCACAAAATAATGTCGTCTATGGATTACCATTTGTGTTCACGAAGCATTCCCGTAATACACAGAAGTTGATATAACCTACCGGTGACAAATCTAGCGGCTCACCTGTGAACTGCTTCGATGGCTTCCATTAATCCTACCGAGTGGAGACCCCAAACAGTCGATTAGTGCCGAGGAATGGCTCACACAAGTGTTCTACACGCGGTCTCCTTTACAGATGAGTTATAATTTTGAGAATTCTCCCAATAAACCAAAGTCTATCATTCGCCTTTCCTTCTATCACCTTTACACGCTCGTTCCATTTCAAATTGCTGTGCCACGTTACGCCTAGGTACTTAATCGATGTGACTGTGTCACGCAGCCCACTAGTAATGCTGTGTTCTTATTCATCTGCAGTTTCTTACTTTTTCTCACACTCAGAGCAAGCCGCCATTAATCAACCAGAAAATTTGTAATCTTGCAGCCTCGTGCTGCCACTCAACAACTCCACTTTCCCGTTCACCACAGCAACAGCCGCAGAAAGCTGCTCAACCTGTCCATCATCATTTATTTATATAGAGAATAAAAGAGAACCTATCAGACTTCCGATAACCACTCCCGACGATACCCACGTCTCCGATGCACACGAGTCGTCGAGTACGACGTACTGGATGCTATCACATAAGAAGTTCTCGAGGCACTCACGTATCTGGGAACCTAATCTGTATTCTCGGACCTACATTAACAGACGTGATACCCAACAGATGTATGATTTTTCTATTTTATTGCATATGAGATATGGAGTCTGACTTGTTTATTTTTGTTGTAAAGGCAAAGCATGTGAAACACTTTTATTTAAATAATAATGAATGTTAAGTATTGTGCGATCAGTGGTTCCTGTTCAGGGGTTAGGGATAATAGTGTCTTTTGAGGTTAAGAACGATAGCTACGAGAAGCATCTTGATTATGGAAACTGAGAAGGCGAGGCTACTGCCCTAAACGCGCTAAACAGGCAGGAGTGTGCTGCGAGTTGTCTGACCGGCAAGGCAGAGCCACAGATGTAGCAAAACTGCAGAGATCCAGCAAAGCGCTCTGAGCGACAGGTACGGCTCGTAACTGGATTAGTGGGTACAACAGCATCATTCATCTCCTAGGATCTTGAGCCGAATACTATCGTGTGAGAAGACTGTACGGAATTACGTATAGACTACTTTCCAGCGCCGTCTCACGACTGCCTGCAGCTCGTCTTCCTCACAACAGTACAATTGATACCATTGTAGTAGAAATTGCGAGGATTTGGACCAGCGTCAATATAAATTATGTTGATTGCAGGGTAATTTCAGTGAGTGGGGAAAAACTGCATGACACCGTCTTTGAGAGACTAAGGACCGAGAAAGGTGGTATGCGCTACACTGGACGTATACGCGCCTGAAGATGGAGACAAACGAACTTTGACAGTGTAGGTTTGATGACTGAAAGCAAACATAACATTTAGCTCTACTATCAAGAAGTGCCATCATTTAGGAGCCGCATCACCCAGAGAATCACCAAAGACACCTCTTCAAGCAGGGGAAGCAAAGTCACCCGCAGGAAGTACAGACGTGCCTCGCCTGTGAGGCCCTGTAGAAGTGTGACTGGTCCCACGAGGCGGTCATCAATAATCACCGTTTACACACAGACTGAACCAGTGATCATGGCTCACTGTCACCATTCGATGTCGATTCTCCGTTACCTGCGTTTGGGTGTTGTGAAGGTTAACGATACCACCCCTCGTAAGGGTAGTCTCATCTCTGAAAAGGATGAATGCAAGACTACCAGTATCGTGGTGGACCGCGCGACGAACCAGCGATGCAACTGTTGCCGTGGAAGAGAGTCCGTAGACAATGAGGCCTGCATACTTTGTAAGTGAACACGTAGCGGAAACTTTCTTTCAAGTCGTTACCATTTCCTTATAAATGAAGAGTATATGCGCTATTAACATATTGGGTCAAAAGTCCATACAGACCGGTGGCAGTTAATACGTGGTGCGAATTTAAAATCATACACAGGGGGAATTTACGGATATCATACTTTAATGCAGTGTTCTGTTCCTGCCACAAACAGTCTTACTCGTTCTTTAGGGCAAAACACAACATGGTCTTACCAAGTAAAATAAATATACTTGAGAATGCGTACCTGGTGCGTACCAAGGGCGGGTAGGAACGTTGCGCAGTGGCAGTACATCTCGAATGGACACCGATTAATGCAAGTACCATTCAGAATAGTTGCGTAGGCTTCCGCGGCCAGAGTCAGTCGACATAAAAGTTTTCTGGGTTTGGTGCCGCGTCATAATCTAAAAAACTACTGCTGCTATAGAAAAGCCAACGTTTCGGCCACGATTGCAATGAGACCCAGAAGAAGGCCGCTGCAATCGTGGCCGAAACGTTGGCTTTTCTATAGCAGCAGTAGTTTTTTAGATTATGACTCGCTACCAACATTCAGAATAGGTTTAGACCACAAAAAATGGTTGAAATGGCTCTGAGCACTATGGGATTTAACTACTGTGGTCATCAGTCCCCGAGAACTTAGAACTAATTAAACCTAGCTAACCTAAGGACAACACACACACCCATGCCCGAGGCAGGATTCGAACCTGCGACCGTATCGGTCGCGTGGTTACAGACTGTAGCGCCTAGAACAGCTCGGCCACCCCAGCCCGCGATTAGTCCATATTCTTTCCTCTTATCTCTTATATCGTTATAATGACTTAGGCTCCCCATAAGTCGCTACGGTCGCAGGTTCGAATCCTGCCTCGGGCATGGATGTGTGTGATGTCCCTAGGTTAGTTAGGTATAAGTAGTTCTAAGTTCTAGGCAACTGATGGTCTCAGAAGTTAAGTCGCATAGTGCTCAGAGCCATTTTGAGCTCCCACTAACGCAACGCCAGTATATATCGTTCTCTTCTCCAAGATGACAGTCAGCTCTCCTCAGAAGCACAACGACACGTCTCCCTACACATTCTGGATAGGACATCATTGGAGAGCGTCTGTTGTGTCCGTAACGGGGGGGGGACCAATAGCATGCATAAGTAGCAGGGAGCACTTCTTTCGTAGACAACATCCAATTAGTTTTAAAGTCGAGTCTGTCATCTGGCCACCATTGCATGGCTACATCCAAACTACTGCATGCTTTAAGGGATACTCAACTGCTATACAAGAGCATTTATAGCGTGCAAGCTGTGAATGTAACAAGATCTTATTCGTGTGGGAATATTTTAGCAACACGTCATCTTTGCTTTTTCACGTATCCGTAGAAGGCTACAAAAAATTAAAAAGAAAAAACCAGTCACTAAACTGGTAAATATATTTAAAACACGTTATTATTTATTATCATAACCGTTTGCGATAGTCAGTTCACTCGGTGAACGCTGCACTTTTTTTAATGCCCTTTAACTATGCTTTTACATAACAGAAACGATCGGTGCAGTTAGAAAACTTATGTGGTATGTGTTGTCTGTTCACAAAATAATATAACATAAGTAATACACTGGCAGTTCTGATATAGGGTTCACCGATAATGTTTGATGTTTTTCTGACTGATAGTGAGAAAAAAAAATGTTAGTAACAGAATTGCAATGAATGTAAAACTAACTTCACAGCTACTTGCAAAAATAAATATCTTAAAAATGGCTTTTCTGACACCACATAAGTATAAATCCAGCTCAGTCCTAATCGTATTATCTGTTTAAAGGAGCACAGTCACATATTCTCCTACTACAATATTGCTGAAATGTACCATATGCCAACAATAACATAGTGTCTCATAATTTAATCAGTCAAAAAATATTTAACGAAGTGTTTTTTATCTTCCATGTATTTACTTTGACCATTTGAATATGAGCTAACCAATCGAAAACCGCAGTTCACTGAGAAACAAATTTATTTAGATGCACTATGCAATCAAAAGTATCCGGACACCCCAAAAACATAAGTTTTTCACATTAGGTGCATTGTCCTGCCCCTCACTGCCAGGTAATCCATATTAGTGACCTCAGTAGTGATTAGACATCATGAGAGAGCAGAATGGGGCAGTCTGTGGAGCTCACGGACTTCGAATATGGTCAGGTGCTTGCATGTCACTTGACTCAAACTTCTGTACACGATATTTCCACACTCCTAAACATCCGTAGTGGTATGTCTGCGTAAGCAGAAGAAACTGACAAAAGTCCGAAAACAATTTATTGGACTATTGAATTAACCAAAACAAATTCTCCAAGTATGACACCAACACAAAACAGTGATCCGTCTTCGAATCACAACTACATACAAGAATAATATAGAAAACAACTGCAATAATTTCCTACTAGTCTCCGCCAGAGACTTCTCCGATATACCAAGCCTAATCCAGATATCAGCGAGAAGATTCAAGCCGGGCTGCCGGGGCGGGAGCTATCCAAGTCTGCTGGCGGTCGATGAACTGCCGAGGTGCGACCGAGCGCCGGCCTTTATAGCGCTTCGGCGGATGAGTACCTCGGAACTATTTTCCATCACGTGGTTTGAAAATAGTTCCGGGATCTGCAGCGACCTCTTATTTATGTTTATGTGGGCCACTAGTGGCCCCTAGTGGCCACTGGTGTCTTTGCTGTGGTGTTGTTGTTGTTGTGGTTGCTGTTGTGGCCGTTCATCAATATTGCCTGTCGGTTGTGTAGTGCTTCGGTGTGCCTGCGAGGCGGGCAACCAGCGGCTGTAGGCTGTCAGTTGGGTTGCTGATACGGTAGGCGCCGTGATGTCTGGTGGAGAAAGCCACAGCAGCTAGGCCCACTGAGAAATGTAAACGTGCAGAGACACGTACAGCACAAAAGCGTACAGGCCAAACTCTTCTGTTGACTGACAGAGACCACGAACAGTTGAAGGTGATTGTAAAGTGTAATGGGCAGACATCTATCCAGACCATCATACAGAAATTCCCAAGTGCATCAGAATCCACTGCAAGTACTATGACAGTTAGGCAGGAGTTGAGAAAATCTGGAATTCATAGTCGAGTGGCTGCTTACCGGCTCACGCCGGTAAGTGCCAAACGACAACTCTCTTGGTTAAGGAGCGTAAACGTTGGACGATTGAACAGTGGAAAAACGTTGTGTGGAGTGGCGAATCGCGATACACTACGTGGCGATCCGGAGGCACGGTGTGAGCTTGGCAAATGCCCGGTGAACTTCATTTGCCAGCGTGTGTAGTACCAACAGTAAAATTCAGAGGCGGTGGTGTTACGGTGTGGTCGAGTTTTTCATGGAAGGGGCTTGCACCCCTTGTTGTTTTGCGTGGCACTATCACAGCACAGGCCTACATTGATGTTTTAAGCACCTTCTTGCTTCCCACTGTTGAAGAGCAATTCGGGGATGGCGATTGAATCTTTCAACACGATCGAGCACCTGTTCATAAAGCACTGGCTGTGGTGGAGTGGTTACACGACAACAGCATCCCTGTAATGGACTGGCCTACACAGAGTCCTGACCTGCATCCTATAGAACACCTCTGGGATGTTTTGGAACGACGACTTCGTGCCAGGCCTCATCAACCGACGTCGATAACTCTCCTCTATGCAGCACTCCGTGAAGAATGGGCTGCCATTAACCAAGAAACCTTCCAGCACCTGACTAAACGTATGCCTGCGAGAGTGGAAGCCGTCACCAAGGCTAAGGATGACACAACATCATATTGAATTCTAGCATTACCGATGCAGTGCGCCACGAAGTTGTAAGTCATTGTCAGCGAGGTGTCCGGATACTTTTGATCACACAATGTATTTCCACTATTTAGTTGTTATTAGCCATTTCACAGTAGCGTACCTTATCATACAGCCACTGTTTATCCAAAATTTTATTGTTTAAAAAACGGCACGACCTGCTGATGTAGCTTAGCGAGCAGCGTGCTAACTTGCGAGGCAGGGAAGTGAAATATAGCCACACTCCGCCTTGATGTCTGGGGCTCTGTTCCATCAACCGTATCCTCCTTTGGTCAAGTTATGCCGCAGATTTCTGTTTCCCAATACGATTCAGGATCTGAACATTAGTTATTCGATCTGGCCATCTAATTTTCAAAGATCCTCTGTAACACTATATTTCAAAACTTCCATTTCCTTCTGCTAATCTTCCACGTTTCACATCCTTACAAAGCTAATCTCCACGCGTATATGTTCAGAAAAAACTTCCTAAGCAATCAGTTTATATTCGATATCACCTTTTGCTACCACAACAACAAAACCTTTGACTATTTCTGGTGCCACATTTGCTAATCGGATTCTGTTAGTATCACCGCATTTAACCTACATTCAATCATTCTTAGTTTACGTTTACATATATTCATCTTGTAGTAACTTCTCAAGACACTGTTCGTTCTGTTCGACTTCACTTGCAAGTTTAGGCGTCCTTAACAGAATTGCAATGTTACCAGCAAACAGCAATTTTTTTATTTCTTCTGTCGAAACTTTCATTCCATTTACTGATTCCCCGTGTCTCTTTTACTGGTTGTTCAAAGCACCCATTGAATAAAATCGGGGAGAGGGTAGAATCCATTCTCACCCCTATGTGAATGAGTGCCTCCATTTCTTACTCTTCGGCTCTTTGAACTATATAGTCTGGTTTCAGTACAAGTTCCAGACAACCTTTCGCTCGCTGTATTTTACCCTTCAAAGAGTGTATTAAAATCATCATTGTCAAACGTTTCCGCTAAAACCACAGGTGCTATAAACGTAGGTTTGGTTTTCTTCAGTCTAAAATAAGTCACAGGATCAGTACTGTCTTGTGCGTCTCTACATTTACCCTGAACCCAGCAGATCTTCCTCAAGCTCACCTTCTACCTGTTGCCATTTTACTTTAAATGATTCGCATCATTATTTTTGAACCACAGATTATTAATCTAATAGTTCGCTAATATTCGCTGTTGACTGCATTTTACTTCTTTCGTAGATAATTTACTACATTCTTATTGACGTCTGAGGATATTTCGCATTTTTAGTGTATTTTGTATCAAAGGTGGAACAATTTTATCATTTTTGGCTCTCCGAAGGATCTGAACAAATCTGAGGACTTGTTTTCTACCTTACGTCTCTCAATGCTCTGTCAAATTCTTCTCGCTGTATCGTATTCTCATCTTCATTCACTTCCGCTCCTCTTTTTACGATACTGTTTCCAAGTTGTTATCCCTTACATAGACCTTGTATGTATTCCTTCCGGCTTTCAGTTTTCTTCCCTTTCGCAGTACAGATTTCCAATCTGAACTCTTAATATTAATATACTTGCATCTCTTTTCTCCAAAAGGCCCTTAAATTTTCGTATACGCTGCGTGTCTTGCCCGTGGTGAGACGTCCTTCTACAACTCTGAATTTCTCGTCCAGTCATGCATCTCATTTTTTGAACATCTCTATTCCTTTCTGCCTGCTTAATTCGCAACATTTTCATATTTTCGTCTTTCGTGAATTAGGATCAGTCTCTCGTGGTTTGCGTGTTTGTCTGTTTTATATTTCACCATCTTCACTACTTCATCTCTCAAGGCTGCCTATTCTTGCTCATTTACGTAAGCTAGCCCTGTTTCAGTCAATCGTTGCCTTTCTCGTCAACGTTTGGTTTCTCTTATGTAATTCCCATCCCCTTAATGTCCTATCTCATATGCAACTTCTTCATTTTTAACATGCACTTCATTATTAAATTATGGTCCACATAAACTGAAACTCAAAAATTTAATTAAAAAAATGGGAAGACGAGAAAACACCAGGAACCCTGTACACTGAGAAAGAGTTGATCCACAAACAAATTGCCAGATATTCACAAATCGAAGGTTCCGTTAGAAAATTGCCGAGAAAAAAGTTTGCAGGAAATAAAGGGAAGAAACATAGTAACACTTCCGTCAACATGAGTGATTACGCGAGCAGCCCAGAACGCCTACGCCAAGCTTCCGGCGCCGCGGTGCTGACCGCAGCTGAGCCTGCGACTGCCGACACAGTCGGCTGGGCGCCGCGCCGAGGTCCGCCATTCAGTGCCGCGTCGCGTATCTTCATTACGCTGCGACTCATCCGGCTAAGCCGACGCCAGCCAGCGATCAAAAGCGCGCGCTATTCCTGTAAAGTTCAGGCCGGGCTGGCTGACTGCTGACCACGCGCGCACGAAAAATAGAGGAGGCGTGGGAGGCGCTGTGGGGGTGTCTAAATGACGGCCGCGGTCGCTGTCACCGCACGGCCGATCGCTATTAAAGAAATAATCCCCGGCCTACACGCAGCAGCCGTTCTGCGATTTGCGGGTCGGCGACAGCCCCCTCCGGCAATCACACTTCGACTACTGCATCTCCAATAGATTGAGTGAAATATTTCTGTTGTGTAAATATAACAACTGAACTGCTCTGCCCGAGGGTCAACAGGATATTTCATCTACAATCATGCCCATAAATTAAGTACACTACTGGCCATTAAAATTTCTACACCAAGAAGAAATGCAGATGATAAACGGGTGTTCATTGGACAAATAAATTATACTATAACTGACATGTGATTACATTTTCACGCTATTTGGGTGCATAGATCCTGAGAAATCAGTACCCAGAACAACCACCTCTGGCCGTAATAACGGCCTTGATACGCCTGGGCATTGAGTCAAACTGAGCTTGGATGGCGTGTACTGGTACAGCTGCCCATGCAGCTGCAACACGATACCGCAGTTCATCAAGAGTGGTGACTGGCGTATTGTGACGATCCAGTTGCTCGGCCACCATTGTCCAGACGTTTCCAGTTGGTGAGAGATCTGGAGAATGTGCTGGCCAGGGCAGCAGTCGAACAATTTCTGTATCAAGAAAAGCCCATACTGGACCTGCAACATGCGATCGTGAGTTATCCTGCTGAAATGTAGGGTTTCGCAGGGATGGAATGAAGGGTAGAGCCACAGGTCGTAACACATCCGAAATGTAACGTCCACTGTTCAAAGTGCCGTCAATGCGAACAAGAGGTGACCGAGACGTGTAACCAATGGCACCCAATACCGTCATGCCGGGTGATACGCCAGTATGGCGATGACGAATACACGCTTCCAATGTGCGTTCACCACGATGTCGCCAAACACGGATACGACCATCATGATGCTATAAACAGTACCTGTATTCATCCGAGAAAACGACGTTTAGCCATTCCTGCACCCAGGTTCGTCGTTGAGTACACCATCGTAGGAGCTCCTGTCTGTGATACAGCGTCAAGGGTAACAGCAGCCATGGTCTCCGAGCTGATAATCCATGCTGCTGCAAACGTCGTCGAACTGTTCGTGCAGATGGTTGTTGTCTTGCAAACGTCCCCATCTGTTGAGTCAGGTATCGAGACGTGGCTGCACGATCCGTTACAGCCATGCGGATAAGATGCCTGTCATCTCGACTGCAAGTGATACGAGGCCGTTGGGATACAGCACGACGTTCCGTATTGCCCTCCTGAACCCACCGATTCCATATTCTGCTAACAGTCATTGTATCTCAACCAACGCGAGCAGCAATGTCGCGATACGATAAACTGCAACCGAGATAGGCTACAATCCGACCTTTATCAAAGTCGGAAACGTGATGGTACGCATTTCTTCTCTTTACATGACGCATCACAACAACGTTTCACCAGGCAACGCCGGTCAACTGCTGTTTGTGTATGAGAAATCGGTTGGATAGTTTCCTCATGTCAGCACGTTGTAGGTGGCGCCACTGGCGCCAACCTTGTGTGAATGGTCCGAAAAGCTAATCATTTGCATATCATAGCATCTCCTTCCTGTCGGTTAAATTTCGCGTCTGTAGCACATCATCTTTGTAGTGTAGCAATTTTAATGGCCAGTAGTGTATAATTGCAGAATGTGGTGCCACACAGGATGTGGTGCTAATAGCATAGGCACATAGGGAAAACACACGGCACAGTTCTGTAAGTCCACGATGTTGTTGATAAGTTGAGAAAACCGTCCCGAAACACAAAACGCCACTGTTTCCTGCGCATGTACCCCGGCATCAATATGGGATATGATCACCATGCACAAGTACACAGGCCGCACACAGAGTTGGCATACTCTGGATCAGGTGGTCGAGCAGCTGTTGGGATATAGCTACTCAGTCTTGCACCAGTGCCTATCGGAGCTCCTGAAGTGTCCTTGGGGTTTGAAGATACACAGCGATACGACCAAGACCATCCTAGACGTGCTCGATGGGGTTAGGTCTGGAGAACAGGCAGGCTTCGCCATTCGCCTGATATATTCTGCTTCAAGGTCCTCCTCCACGATGGCAGCTCGGTAGGGCCGTGCGTTATCATCCATCGGGAGGAAGGTGGGACCCACTTCACCCCTGAAAAGGCGAACATACTGGTGCAAAATGACGTCCCGATACACCTGACCTGTTACAGTTCCTCTGTCAAAGACATGCAGGGGTGTACGTGTACCAATCATAATCCCACCCCACACCATCGAACCACAACCTTCATATAGGTCTCTTTCAAGGACATTAAAGGTTAGTATGTGGTTCCTCGGTCACGGCAGATGAAAATCCGGGGACAATGACTGTTCAGACTATACCTGGACACGTCCCTGAACATAACCTGGGACCACTGTTCCAATGACCATGTACTGTGTTCATGACACCAGGCTTTACGGGCTCTCCTGTGACCAGGGGTCAATGGAATGCACGGGCGAATAAGCCATGTCTGTTCAGTCGTCTGTAGACTGTGTGTCTGAAGACAACTTTTCCACTGGCTGCGGTAAGGTCCCGAGCAAGTCTATCTGCAGTACTCCGTGGCCGTTTGCTGGAACTGGTGGTGAGATATCGATCTTCTTGTGGTGTTGTACACTGCCTACGTCCCGTACTGTAGAGCCTGAACACGTTTCCTGTCTGCTGGAATCGTTGCCATAATCTTGAGATCACACTTTGTGACACACGGAGGGCCCGTGCTGCGACTTGCTGTGTTTGAGCAGCCTCCAGTCGCTAGTATTCTACCCCTCATAAGGTCATTAATATGTGATGTGTTCTTTGAGCCATTTTCAACACACAGTCACCATTAGCACATCTGAAAACGTCTACACACTTCTCGCTGCACCGTACTCTGACATGCACCAACACACCTCTGCGTATGTGGACTGCTGCCAGCGCCACCGTACGACGACCGCAGGTCAAATGCACCGCAAGGTTATACACCGAGGTGATTTAAACATGCAAACCGCCCACCAGAGCGTTGTTTCGCCATGTGGCAGCATTATCCTTAAGTTATGAGCATGTGTGTACATTACTCCCCGTGCAAGAGGACGGCTCTAAGATAGTTTCTTATCATTTCATTCCGTATTACAGAAAGGTTTCAAATGGTGTGCATATGTAGGTAGCTAAAACAGCCATTGTGCCAGCATGTTTCATTCCTAGGAATAATGGGCTAAGGTTTAAAGGCAGAGAAAGGACGAAACGGCAGCCCCACAAGTAGTGAAGCGTTTACATCACCTGTTATGATTGACACTCTAAGTATACAGGCCAAACTGGAAGATTCCTTCAAGTTATGTTTAAGGGGCGTATTACTGGTTCGCGTCACATGTTCTGGCATGAGTTCACATCCACACGAAAAGGAGCACTTAGTTTCTAATATCATATCTGGCATTACAATTTTGCTTATAAAACGCAAGGGTAAGGTTTCTAACATCTTGGAAGAATTGGAGATCTTTCGTGCGTTAAGAAAATCTTACAGCCAAACATCAAATGTTGAAACTAATTTAAGGCATTAAGTCATATTGGTTAACTTTGATTATTTAAAAGAATAGCACGGTTAATTTGGCGTCTCCGCCCTACCTCTTTCCCGTTGTTGTCTTTGCAAGGGTTATTCCCCTTTTTTTACAAAGTTAAAAAAAACTGTCATATGTTTTTAAAAATAGTAAAAAATTTTAAATATTGTGGGAATTTGTAAGTTTTCTTAAATTCTAAATGTTATGTTTATAACTGGCCCACAACGATTCTATGCCTTTATCCCTGTGCCTATAAGTTATTCACTTGACATTTGCTGTCTGTAGCAATATATTTATTTCTGTACGCCGTTTACCAGCAGTTTCTTTGAAGTTTAACGGATACCATGTAAGCTTCCACGCATTCTCAGCTTCCTTCTGGGCCTGTGTTTTGATACCTTGTCAGTTTGTGTATGGCAGTGGCAGCGATCAGTTCTGGCGCATATTCATCAGAGATATTGTTTAGTCTCTACTTCACCTTCTTCCCACGATCCCTCCTTTTTTTGTTGTTTTTTGTTGTTTTCTTTTTCTCGTTCATTTGCGCATAGGTTCCAGTTTCCACACCGCGTTTTAATCCATAACTGCGCTTTTTGCGAAGCTTCCCTAATTGTAAAGAAGAGGTTGGGATCAGACCGGTAAAGTGGCTTGACCACTGTAGTGTAAGTATTCAGTCTTGCGGAAACTTTATCGCTGGTGTAAGGACTTTGCGTAATATTGTTTAGTCTCTTTTTTTATTCAGATTTGCACCTGGTGGTGTAATTTAAATTACGAAACGCGTTGTGTCTTTACTACTAGATGCAGCGGTTTTTATTCAACATGTTGATTATTTTCTAGGGACTATTCTTGGCTTCAGGGAATTAAGGTTCGATGGTGGTTCAAAAAGCAAAATCTCCTGCGAGGATTACTTTATTCCGGAAATCAAATACATGGATAGATTGCTGAGGGACTGGAACATATTACACTGTTAGCAACTGAAATTGCTACACCCTGAAGACGGTGTACGACACATGTATGGGATGCCATTGGTTACACGTCTCTGTCACCTCTTGTTCGCATTGACGGCACTGTGAACAGTGGATGTTACATTTCAGATGTGTTACGACCCGCGGCTCTATCCTTCATTCGATCCCTGCGAAACCCTACATTTCAGCAGGATAATGCACTACCGCATGTTGCAGGTCCTGTACCGACCTTTCTGAGTACAGAAAATGTTCGACTGCTTGCCCCATACCATCGGTGTAAGACACATGTCGTGCTTTGATATGCAAATGATTAGCATTTCAGCGTGAGAGTTACCTGCATTCTGTGTATTGGGTAAGATTCTTTATATGTATATGCTGAGAGATTACCTCCAAAAGATGAACAAAGTAATGTAATAATATGTAATAGAGTAGGAGCGGAACCTTAGGATAAAGGAGATAGAATGTCTGCGGCATGTCAGTAACAGGGGAAGGAAATAAGTCATGTGTTTCCATAATGCCAGAATTGCTTAAAACATATCGGTACTGTTGAGATACGGGTATAGTCTATTGATTAGAGCCGCTCCTTCAGGACAGAGGTTCAGTGACCCAACATCTTATGTACGTTACAATAAAATTAAATAAAAAAAATAAATAATGAAACGCGTACTGATCCACTGAGAAAACTCGAAACTTCAAAAGATTTCGGTCAGTTCACTAACCATAAAGTGTATGTGAGGAGCGATAACGCATACAGGATGAAATGTCAGCAGTAAACCTGCTTACGTACACAATAAGGCAACTAAAAGACGACATTATCATATAGAAATTACCTACATTCTATATGTTGAAGTAGCGGAACATTAGTGTTTTAAGACACTTCGAAAAACTATTGAAGTGCTTGAGTAGAAAGACACTGTGGCTTTCATATAATTGGAAAAAAATCGAGAGCGACATCTTTTCAACAAATGATTTCACTTTAGCTTTTATGTCAACTGTGCCCTAAAATGTAGGACATAAGAGTTTGCGAGTAACTCTTAAATCATGTTTATCGTTGTATTGATAACGCTGCTGGTCTGACAGATAACAACGTTGTCTGTATAGGTAACTTACCGTAGCATTTTTTAAAAAATAAAACCAAAATTTAAGAAAAAAACGTCATCAGGGACTCTAACCATCCAACTATCCGTACTAAATCGTGACCAAGTTGAATTTAAGAATTACGGTCTTTTAGAAGCGTAAATGCACTAAACCTGTAAGCAAGTACCCTTTTTGTACTTATCCACAAGATTAATATAACAGGCGTATCTACTGAGGGAGAACGGCTATACACAGACATTAACTATATAACGATAAATCTTAAAGACGGAAAAAAGTGCTTTTCTATGGACAGCCACAAAACACATATCTTTCTAGCTGTGCATCAACACACTCTCACGACGCACTATGCACTGTTACGCACGGCATGCAGTTTTTGTTTGGCAAGGAAGATGCATCCACATGTATTGTAGATATACTTCAGAATGAGTTAACCTCGGAACTAGTAGTGCTTAATAAAGTGCAATTCGAAATACAGGCCGGTCTCTTTTCATAAGCCTTTAGCTGAAGCAGATGTTCCTGAGAATGTGTTTCTGAAGCATAGCAGTGAGCCATGGAAGAACCTCGAAACTAGAGAACTGGAACGTTTGTGGTGTGGTGTTATGTGGAGATTTCAAAATTATATGGACTGATAAGGTAAAGATTGAGTTCTCTGCACAATCTGTGAGAAACAAACACATGAAAAACAGAAAAAGAAGAAGGGAAATGCTGATAGGACATGTACGAGTATTAAGACATCAGCGAATAACATCCATGGTACTAGAGGAAGCCATATAGAGCAAAATCTACAATGGAAGACACACATTAGAACATATCCGATAAACGCTTGAGGAGGTTGATGTGGAGTCACGGGCAACAATGAGACGTAGAGGACGGCAAGGAAACGAAGTCGTGGCCGGCTGAATCAAGCCAATCAGTAAGAAGAATGATTAAAAAAAAGATTGAGAATTAGAGAAGTATCGGAGGGAGGAGAAAGGAAAATATTAAATCGATAGCAGTTTTTACAAGAAAGAAGAGCAAGTGAGTAGGATAAGTGCTACGTCATTCTAGATTAAGCATCGGAGAAACTGAGACGGCAGCAATATGGAGATGACTTCTGGTCAGGGTCACAGCTTATTAAGTAAAGACTGTCGTGCGCAAATTGGTGTTACGGACACTTTTCTTCATCGTGATCCTTGGCTTCTTTATTGCTTATCTGCCAATTATCAAAACCCAATGGTTGAGCTTTCCTTGCGTTATAGTCCATTTTTCGCTGATCCTCCAAGACCGCATCTACCCTTGTGTTTCTCTTGGACCCCCAGGATTTACATCTAATATCAGTTCAGTTACGTATAACACTTCTGTGACTCGTGCGTCCCCTATCTCAGTCTGGTTGATTTAATAGGTGGTGTAGCATTAGTAGATAATAAAATAGGGAAATAGCTTAGTAAGATTCGCTGAGATCAATAATTTCCACAAAGTGACACGCACAAATTTTAATATCGCTGTCCGCTGTCCGCTTTCTCGTGGCTTTAGCATAAACTATAAATGCAATTGAATAATCCACCGTTATTCAATATTCTCTCTGTTGTCTGTTATGTAGAATGGTACTGACGCTGCCACTGTTCATCAGAGACAACTGTATTGTCAGGAGTGGCCCAGGGAAATCCGATAGGACTGCTCTTACTTTCTGTATACATACATGATCTGGATGACAGGTTGAGGAGCAGTTTCACGACTGTCTGCTGATGGCGCTGTAATGTATGGGAAGAAGTCACCCTTGACGGTAGGAGTGTACAAGATGATGTCGACAGAATTTTTAGCTGCGGTGATGAATGTGATCGTGCTCTAAATGGACAAAACTGTAAGTCAGTGAGGATAAGTGGTAAAAACAATCCTGTAATGTTCCTTACAGCATTAGCCTTGTGCAGCTAGACACGGTCTCATCCATTAAATCCTTAGGAATAGCGTTGCAAATCGATATGAAATAGAATGAGAACATGAGGTAGGTAGTAGGGAGGGCGAATGCTCGACTTCGTTTTAGTGGGAGAATTTTGGGAATGTGTAGCTCATCCATAAAGGAGACGGCGTGAAGACCATAGTGCGACCCATTCTTGACTATTGTTCGAGTGTCTGGGTTTAGCACTAAGTCGCATTGAAAGAAGGCATCGAAGCAATTCAGAGGCAGGCTGCTAGATTTGTTACTGCTAGGTTCGGACAATGCGAGGGTATTACGGAAATGTTTCAGGAACTCAAATGGGAACCACTGGGGTGGGGAGGCGTGGGGGAGGCGCACTATTGAGAAAGTTTAGAGAACCGACAGAATGATTCTACTACCGCCAGCTTACATTTCGCGCAAGGGCCGTGATGATAACATTAGGGCTCATGGGGAGGCATACAGATAGCTGTTTTTCCCTCGCTCTGTTTGCGAGTGTAACAGAAAAGGAAACAACTGGCTGTGACACAGCACACGTCCCGTGACGCGCCATATGGTACGTATGTGGATGTAGATGTACAGTATGTATGAGACAAATTTAGTGCCGATATTTTGTGATGTAACTTGTGAGGTTAATCAACTTTCAACTTCAGTTTTCTCAGTGACAGTAACCCAGACACTGATATATGATTTAAGTTTTTGCAGAAAACACCGTTACATATTACTGGAGTTAGAATTAGCTATTAAATCAACATGTTTGAGGTTCACAGTCTTCAGAATTTAAGTTAGACATGATATTCGTCCTTTAATGTAGATATTATTTATTTTAGGTACTGCAATTTTCGTCTTGAGGCCATAATTAAGTGACGAACTTCAAAACGTTCTCCATCAGCACATATCAAACCTTAAAAATCATTCAGCATGTACGAAAGTTATTGTCATATCTCAGTCGTTTAACAATATCAACATCCTTAACACAGATCCAGGCAAACACTGTTCCTGTATACTGTTGATATGTAACCAGTCATACGGTTTAATGAACGTGGATCATACAGATTGAGACCTGTTTCACAAATTAGAATTATTATTTAACTGGAAATTCAGCCTTAATTCACGCTATCAATTTTCTTTTGATTTCTACATTTACCACTCAACATTTGCTTCTATTTCTTCAAAGAAAAGAATTGCTTCCTATCTCTGTACCTCCTCTTCCAGCCTCCTCTTTCAAAGGTTGGTACGACGATTCATCGAAGTACCTTTCAGTCATCGGCTTCTAGCATTCCTGTATCTGTCGTTATTAATAGCAGGTCACCCGAAGATGAATCTCTATTGATAAAAAATGGTAGTGATTTTTTAATATAAGTGTTTTAACAACCAGTGCGAAAGATTTCATTCACCGTTAATAACCGTGGCTGGCTCATGTTATGCACTGGATTAAACCTTGGTTGTTATTCTGTGTTTAGCCTCCCGCGGTTATCGCGATTATGCTGTTATCCTCTCTCTCTCTGGGAGTGGCAGCAGCGGTGTGCATCGAAATTTGCACCTTGCACTATCTTTGGCCTGGCGCTCATAATTTCTGTGCTGTCTGCGACCAGTTGGTCGGTTGGCGTGGAGCAGCGAGGACCTCTCCACGGCGTGTAATTTGGCCGGGGCCGCTGGCGGCGTCTACGCGCAGTCGGAGTTGTTGCTACGAGGTCCGTGGCTCACCGATCCTGGACACGAAAGTTGAGTTTTGACTTAATCTACCAGCAAGTCACGACTGTTCACATTGTGTGGTTTGGATTTCGTTATCGGCTGTTGGGACATTCCCGTAAGCAACAACGTGTGTTTTCAAGTTGGCAAATTTTAGCCACCTTCAGGTAGAGTTTAACTGTACTTGATTATTTTCAATTGAATTGCACCAGCGGAAACTTCTGCCTTGTGGCCGTTAACGCTCCAGTTACCTGCCCCGGCCGTTGGCGTAAATTCAGGGAGTGTATTTTCATCATCGTGTTGTCGCTGTCCAGCATGGTGTGTAGTTTGACAGCTCAGTGTATAATTGGTTGTGGGCGCCAATACATTCTGCGTTGTTCCATTGAACTCCCTGTTGTGTGCTGGTCGGGTGGAGCGGAAGTTATCTTGTCGGTGGGTCCGTTGACTATCTGTTAGTTGGGTTGTGGTCGGATCGAGAATGGTTGGGCCGAATGCCTGTTTCACCTGAGCAAGCGTTAGTATTTGAATTCTAGGCCGACCCTCAGATACTTCTGAGCGCGTTGGGTGTACTGGCTTTTCTTATTTGTTCTTGTTGTTTGTATTTGTATGGCTTCAAGCCGATTTTTAAATTAAGGTTGTTTTGCCCTTAAGGCGTGTGATTGTTTGGCCCTTCAGCCTAATTTAAATAACTGTTTTAAGTAAGGCCTCTGGCCTTTCAAAAAAATTAATTTTGTTGAGTTTTAAGTGATGGACTTTCAGCCGATTTTGAAATTAAAGTTGTTTTGCTCTTAAGGTGTCAGACTGTTCGGGCCTGCAGCCTAAGTAAAGAACTGTTGTAAGATGAGGCCTTTTGCCTTTTCAAAATTTAATTTTCGTTTGAGTCTTGAGAGATGGGCCGTCATCCGATTTCTTTTTATTTAATTAAAGTTGTTTTGCTCTTAAGGTGTGAGATTGTTTGGGTCTTCAGCCTAACTGAAAGAGCTGATTTAACATAAGGCCTTCTGCCTTTTAAATTTCTGATTTAGTTGTTGGTTGTTTTGTGGGGAAGGAGACCAGACAGCGAGGTCATCGGTCTCATCGGATTAGGGAAGGATGGGGAAGGAAGTCGGACGTGCCCTTTGAAAGGAACCATCCCGGCATTTGCCTGGAGCGATTTAGGGAAATCACGGAAAACCTAAATCAGGATGGCCGGACGCGGGATTGAACCGTCGTCCTCCCGAATGCGAGTCCAGTGTCTAACTTCTGATTTTGGTTTGAGTCTTAAGTTATTGGCTTTGAGCAGATTTTAAATTAAAGTGGTCTTGCCCTTAAGGCATGAGATTGTAAGGCGTATTCAGCCGGTTATTAAGTTCCAAAATTAATGCTGTTTTTCGTAATTTTCTCGGCTCTTGTAATGTTTGGTTTCAATAAGTAAAGTTGTATGTTCGAGTGTAATTGACAGCCGCTTATTTTGGCCCCTTTCCACAATTTAAACTACTTGTACTGCCCTGCAGGTTTAGCAGGGCGTCACA
Source organism: Schistocerca serialis cubense (assembly GCF_023864345.2). Taxonomy (NCBI): domain Eukaryota; kingdom Metazoa; phylum Arthropoda; class Insecta; order Orthoptera; family Acrididae; genus Schistocerca; species Schistocerca serialis. The sequence goes on from NC_064643.1 coordinate 192,831,683, forward strand.
ACCGGGTTTCACAGACGTTTGGAAACACTTGTCTTAAAGTTTTATAAATGTTTAATTTGGTGATACGAGTTACGAAACTTGAGGAAATAAGTTTTTTATGCAAAATAGGCTCTATTGCCTGGTATTATCCCTAGTCTGTAACAGAATAAGAGAGTCAAGAAACTGAGGCCACAAATCCAAACTGTGTAGTTGTCCGGAAAACATCTTGGAACGAAGGATAGAGTGCAACAAGAAGGAACACTTTGGCGGCGGAGTGCTCCAGGAGAGAGGGGCAGCCGTGGCAGCGGGGGTGAGACGGGTGTCAGCTGGAAGGCGATCCAAGGCACGGGCAGCTGGCAGCCGGCAGGCCCGCCGCTGTCGAAGGCCGTCTGCATTATTGATGCGGCTGGACGTGTCGGCGAGCGGTGAGTGGCCTCCGCCTTCCAGGACATTTGCGGCGTCGAGGGCAGAGCACCGGCTGGCTGGAGCTGGAGGCAGACCAACGGCCCTGTTCCGTGACCGCCTCCACTCTCTATACTTGGTGACACGCCATAACGCGTGGGCCTCCGACGGGACCCGTCAGTCATTTGCTCTCAGATGGCTTCATAGCACAGCTTCAATAATTTACGGCAGCGAACACCACGTGGGAAGTCGACCCAGTTCCGAACCATTGCGCGCATCATCCTCCACCCCTCCCCCCCTCCTCTTCAACTAACTCCTCGCATCCATTCAAATTTAGTCTTAATCAGGACCCATTCCCCTGAATGATTGTGGGCGGCCATTAGTTCACGGCTACAGGCTGGGACGTTGTCAAGCTTGGGTCGCGGTGACCGTTAGTACATCGTTGTCCTCATAAAAATTTTGCAAGTGCGTCTACTTAAACGACCAGTGTCGTTTTGTGTAACATAATTTTGAGCATTAGGCTGCATCATGATAAACAACTAAAGCAACAAACTGCCGACGTTTAGACAGCTTGCTGTGGTCCCCTTCACTCCCTGAATAGGACCGCAGCAAGTCGGTCGAAATGTTGCCAATTTAGGGCTTTAATACTCGATCATGGCACGGTCCGATACCCAAAATTATTTTATTCAAAATGGCAGCGGCCGTGGAAGCCTACGAATTTACGTGTAAGAGAAGCATAGTCAGAGTCCTCATGTGTGCTGACGCTTTAGACTCATTTTTTCTCTAAAGGGAAAATACATGTACCAAAAATATATGAAAGTAACCTACCACATACGCAAAATATCTACCATACGTTAGCAGTGCTGATGTGCCACCATGTAACAGGATAAGCGCCGGAGACGAAGTAGGATAAAACAGCCAAGGGCATATAGACTAAGACAATATACAGTAAAGATACATCTACTCATATGGTTTTTTTGGCTGTATTATCTTGCTTCATCTCCTGCGTTTACGCTGATCACGCTGCCTCGTCAACACCGCTAGCGTACGGTAGGTGTTTTTGGAACGGTGGTAGGTTAATTTGATATATTTTCAAGAATACAAAATGTCAATACACATCATGACTCTGGTTATGCATCCATTAGCTATATGTGAAGCGATTCGAAACATTTTGTAATCCTTGGCTACAAGGAAGGTGTTTGCCCCTCTCTGCTGTCACGTGTAAGCAAGCCTCACACTAACCGTGTTTCAGTAATGCTCCCTGTATCTACCTGACCTCACCGGCGTGCCGTACACTACTGGGTAATTTTGTCAAGTGGGGTCAAGCTGCAGGCGACGATTGCTGAGAGGACAACGACCAAAAAAGGTCATACGGAAATGACCGTAAATACCATCTAAGGGAGGTACACCCACTTGGAGGCGGAGTTAAAAGATATTTGGCAGAGATCCTGCTTGAAAATGGAGATGAAAGATCAGTGACTGCAATCAACACCAGGCAGCCGGCACGCCAGCGGTGGTTAGCCATACGGCCGTGTGGAACTATCTCAACTACAACTGCGATTGTCCATGTCACTCAAAACACGTGCCTCTCTTATTACCTACGGACATGCGTCCACAGCGACGTTTCTGTCGCTACGTCGTCGCATGGACCACCATGCTGTTGGGATTTCTGTTGTCAGTCCAACTGAACGTCTCAGACGTTTCCCTGACCCGTTTTCCTGTGTGTGATGGGCCGTTATCATGGAGCAATATGATTTGGTGTTGCCTTTTTCCATATTCCGGTCGTTTCCACGTAATTATTTAAATCAATAATCTGCTGCTGGTAGCAATCAGTGTTAACAGTTTCACCAGGTTTTAGGAGCTCGTAAAGATGACACCGCTCTGATAGCACCAGACACCGAGCATTGTTTTCTTTCCAAAGCGATTTGGTCTTGCAGTGGATGTCGATGGTTTACCTGGATTCACCCATGATTTACGACGCTTAGGGTTCTCAAGATATAAGCGTCTTTCGTCACCTGTCACTATTCGATGGACAAAATACACTCCTGGAAATTGAAATAAGAACACCGTGAATTCATTGTCCCAGGAAGGGGAAACTTTATTGACACATTCCTGGGGTCAGATACATCACATGATCACACTGACAGAACCACAGGCACATAGACACAGGCAACAGAGCATGCACAATGTCGGCACTAGTACAGTGTATATCCACCTTTCGCAGCAATGCAGGCTGCTATTCTCCCATGGAGACGATCGTAGAGATGCTGGATGTAGTCCTGTGGAACGGCTTGCCATGCCATTTCCACCTGGCGCCTCAGTTGGACCAGCGTTCGTGCTGGACGTGCAGACCGCGTGAGACGACGCTTCATCCAGTCCCAAACATGCTCAATGAGGGACAGATCCGGAGACCTTGCTGGCCAGGGTAGTTGACTTACACCTTCTAGAGCACGTTGGATGGCACGGGATACATGCGGACGTGCATTGTCCTGTTGGAACAGCAAGTTCCCTTGCCGGTCTAGGAATGGTAGAACGATGGGTTCGATGACGGTTTGGATGTACCGTGCACTATTCAGTGTCCTCTCGACGATCACCAGTGGTGTACGGCCAGTGTAGGAGATCGCTCCCCACACCATGATGCCAGGTGTTGGCCCTGTGTGCCTCGGTCGCATGCAGTCCTGATTTTGGCGCTCACCTGCACGGCGGCAAACACGCATACGACCATCATTGGCATCAAGGCAGAAGGGACTCTCATCGCTCAAGACGACACGTCTCCATTCGTCCCTCCATTCACGCCTGTCGCGACACCACTGGAGGCGGGCTGCACGATGTTGGGGCGTGAGCGGAAGACGGCCTAACGGTGTGCGGGACCGTAGCCCAGCTTCATGGAGACGGTTGCGAATGGTCCTCGCCGATACCCCAGGAGCAACAGTGTCCCTAATTTGCTGGGAAGTGGCGGTGCTGTCCCCTACGGCACTGCGTAGGATCCTACGGTCTTGGCGTGCATCCGTGCGTCGCTGCGGTCCGGTCCCAGGTCGACGGGCACGTGCACCTTCCGCCGACCACTGGCGACAACATCGATATACTGTGGAGACCTCACGCCCCACGTGTTGAGCAATTCGGCGGTACGTCCACCCGGCCTCCCGCATGCCCACTATACGCCTTCGCTCAAAGTCCGTCAACTGCACATACGGCTCACGTCCACGCTGTCGCGGCATGCCACCAGTGTTAAAGACTGCGATGGAGCTCCGTATGCCACGGCAAACTGGCTGACACTGACGGCGGCGGTGCACAAATGCTGCGCAGCTAGCGCCATTCGACGGCCAACACCGCGGTTCCTGGTGTGTCCGCTGTGCCGTGCGTGTGATCATTGCTTGTACAGCCCTCTCGCAGTGTCCGGAGCAAGTATGGTGGGTCTGACACACCGGTGTCAATGTGTTCTTTTTTCCATTTCCAGGAGTGTATTTTCTTTTGTATCTGGCGAGCAGCATTTGACTAGTGGTCTTTCGATTTGCTTCCTATCTTTCATTCAGTTCATGCGGTCCCACTCTCCCACTTTCTGCGCCTTTCCCATAGTTTCCAGTCGTAGAGAAATGGCTTTCTACGTTACATTCAGTTTTTCAGCGAGTTCATTTTCATTTTGAATATCATCTTCATCTAATAAGGCCTGCAATTCATTGTCTGCGAAATTTTTCGGTGATTTCCGACGCTCGTCGTTTGTCACTTTTGAAATTTTTGGACTGCTCGAAGCCGGCCGGTGTGGCTGTGCGGTTCTAGGCGCTTCAGTCCGGAACCACGTGACCGCTACGGTCGCAGGTTCGAATCCTACCTTGGGCATGGATGTATGTGATGTCCTTAGGTTAGTTAGGTTTAAGTAGCTCTAAGTTGCAGGGGACTGATGACCACAGATGATAAGTCCCATAGTGCTCAGAGCCATTTGAACCATTTGACTACTCGAAACACTGTGTTTTTCTCTAGAGCATGTTCGCCGAAAGCTTCGACAATCATTCGATGAGATTTTGCAGCATTTTTTCTTCAAATGATAACAGAAAACTAATGCTGCCCGCAAATCGTACTTCGTAGATACGAAAGTCGATATGTTTAGGGGTTTGAAATAGATACCGATGTATGGAACTTGGGTTACTGTGTGTTGACATTCGTCGCCAGCCGTCACAGGAAGACGCGGTCTCACGGTCACTACGCTGACGGCTAGCTCCATCTATAGGGAAATTCTGGTTTCATAGTTCCACACCTGGAGCCTCATGTGGGATATATTTAGAGATGAGAATGTGCTACAGCGTCTGTTAAAGTACCAAGAGATTCGTTTATCTCAAGCCAAATACATTAAGTATGAAAGAATAAGGACTTGCATCAGTATGTCGTTTAAGCACATCTCTCTACGATCATCAAATGTTTACAGAAGTAGAGGGCATGTGATGTTCAACAGTACATGGGTAGTATGACAAGACTATCCAGTAGCGTTTCCTTAGGACACACTCATGCAGGAAATCAGTAATATAGGAATCAAATAATCGAAGACATCTTGTTGCCAATGGGAGGGGAACTGTGTGGTAAAGGGAGCGGAGAACACTCAGTTCAGTTACATACCTATACATGCAGGAGCCTAACATGAACGTTTACAATTTGCTGTCTTGTAGATGATAAGAGGGAAATCGGATGTGTCAGGGGCACACGTCAAGCCTACCTAGTCCTATTGACGACCATCATGTGAATGTGGGGAACGAAGACATAGCAGTTTCGCACACAGGTAAACAGGAATCGTGCTGAGGATTGCGGGTCCTATGACGCAACTTGGGTCGAGCATCTGTGTTGACCAAAGTCAATACATATGGCGTCCTGAGAAACAGAATTCACTCTACATTCAAGAAATTCAAAACTTGGAATTGGACAGATATTCTGCACCCATTTCGATATTCTTTACATTCGTTGAACAACATCATTTATAACAAAGTATTTATACCATAGTATGAAACGCGTGGGAAGTTAACAGTAAAAAAGTACACCACCAGATACAAGGGCAAACAAGACTCACAACTCAATACTCTAGGTATCATAAAGCAGATTTACATACCTGATAATATCGATCATAATAACTTATTGTTTTAGGCAAGAGCAGGCACTAACCCGCTCCTCTAACGAAACGAAGCGAAACGTTAAAATTTACGTAATAGCACACGAAATTACGCTAAAATGGAAATAGTAGGGCTTCGCGAAGCACTTGCATATCCACCACAAATGAAATGAGTAGAACTAATCATCATCTCAATTTAACGCATGGAAAGATAACACCTTTGTCCATAAAAGCAAAGGATGGTATACAGAAGCGTCCAATACTTACAAAGCCCAACGGAAGAGTGCTGGAAGCCGCTCTCGTTCGAAATGTCCACCCGGCGTTCAGCGAAGGCGTAAATTCCCATTGGAGGAGAGGTGGATTACTACACACGTATCTGTGTCGTACAAAACTTACATCCGCCCCTGTCACTGACGGAATCTCTCTGGTCCCTGCGGTTCCCATCTACGAAGTTAGATTGGAAATACGGTCCCATAGACCTACGAACTCTGAACGTACAGAGGCAATTTCGAAATACACCCATTCTCGAGTCCACTCTCACACACATTTACAGGGTACAGTGAGAATCAAGCTGACTGTGATGAGGTGAATAAATAAACAAAACAGCTCCTCCCTTTTCCAGAGGCTACGGGTTGCTATGACAGTACGAAATAGCAACAGGACCAAACAGTGCCAATTTCGGGGCGCCAGATATGTCGGATTCTAGTGATCCGTTTCAACACTATGTATCTCCTAACTAAATATAAACAGTTAATTAATTTGCTTTATATTACAGACCACTGACGATGTCGAGTGTGAGTAGAAGAAACATGTCTGGCTAAAAACAGAATAAACATTCAGAATACAAAATAGTTGTTCTTATGTACATGATAAACTTAAGTGAAGCAGTAACTAATGAAAATGTATCCAAATGTTAACGATATTCTAGCGCATTGTTCACATACCTATCAGAATCTGTGGTAATATGGAAAAAATCTGCCCATTGATTGCACTAATTACATTATTGATTTATTTATATCATGCAGACGACTTAATAAGGATTTTCTGAACTTCGTCGACTGGTTTGCCATTTCGTGTACCCTGATAAATGCGGCCATATTTCATCAAAAACAAAGAGCACTTTAGGTTCAGCCTCTCCATCACATACAGACTGCAATAACTAGCTCCCGTACTGATGTCTAGCAATAGAATTAAATTATTCAGTAAGTCAATGCACGAAAATTATCTCGCATGTTTGTTTGCACACCGGTCCGTAAACCGATGGTACTGAGATACTCGTCAGAAAATCTAAATGTCGCTACGATTTCGTCGCACTTTTCTCCAAAACTGCTCCAAGGTGGTTAGTACCGATACGCCACTGGTCAAACTTTCGTAGCAACAGGACGTTGCAGTGTGTGCCTAATTCCCGCCATGCCAAGATAATACCAGAGGCAGCTGAGGCACCGCTACGCCTGACAAGAAGTGTTAGCGTTTGTGTCGTTCAGTGAGGCTTCATTAAGGGAACAGAATAAACTTTGTCAGTCGAAATACAGTAGTATTCAAATAAACTAAGGAAACCGCGTCAAACTGTTTTACCGTTTACGGCTATCCGCGTCAAGGAAGCTGACAGCGGAGGACAAGTGCTAGACGAACTTGCACAGGACATTGTGTTGTCGCCGTTATCGAGTGCTTTTAGCATATTACTAAATCAGGAGAATACAGGACTGGATTATGTCAGTGTTGTAACAGCTATTGACAAAGACAGTGTATTCGCGGAGATCTCGTAGTATAGTTCGAAAGAAACGATTAGGTCTCATAGTGAATAAATACCCATACCGTGTTAAAAACTCATTGAAAATTGTCAGGGGAGGTATACCTATACTGTTCAACAAAACCTCCGACCTTAATGTAGGTGTAATGGAGCGTATTGACTGTGCTGTAGCATGTAAAGGGAAGCCCAACGAACTGTTAACATCGGTGGTAGAAAGTATCGACGGAACATGGGTAGTGGGGATAAGACGGAAGCTGATGTGGATGTCAATGTACCTATCACAGGAAAACTCAACATCATACCGAAAGAGAAGACAAAAGGAACGAGACAGGGGGTCGACACGGGTCTCTACGATACCGATGAGACGACTGTGGCCCAGTCTCGTAAAATCCGATGTAATGTCTGTCTCTAGCAACGCGTGAGAGTATGTCCGTCTTTTAATTGATTTGAAGCGTCCCGCCTCGAATTTCTCTCCTGTGTCAAATTCTTTGTGTCAGGTGTCAGAGCAGCACTTGAAAAGTAAGTCCTACATTATTTGCTGGATGTATTTCAATCTCTGTCTTCCTGAACAGGTTTTTCCCTCTACAGCTCCCATGAGTACCATGGAAATTATTCCTTGATGTCTTAACAGCTGTATCATCCTCTCCCTTCCTCTTGTCAGTGTAACCAACATATTTCTTTCTTCCGCGATTCTGTGCAGAACCCTTCATTCCTTACCTTATCAGTACACTTTGTTTTCAATATTCTTCTGTAGTACCAAATATCAAACACTTCGATTCTCTTCCGTTCCGCTTTCTCCACAGTTCATGTTTCAGTACTATACAATGCTATACTCCAAACCAATAATATCAGATATTTCTTACACAAGTTGTAACCTATGTTCGAAACCAGAAGGATTCTCCTGAAGAGGAATCCCTTTTTTGCCAGTGGTGGTCTGTATACCCGTGGTCTAGACGTAGCGTCTTTGACTCGTAATCAAAGCGTTCCTGGTTCTGGGTTCCAGCCCACCGCTGCATAAATTTTGAATAAAAATCATCATCTTTGGTGTCCGAAGGCTTTTGGCAAAAGAAGTCACCCTCATTCTGTCAACGGCCTTGTTAAGGAGGGCGGAGGGGCTGAATAGGTCCAGCGCACGCTGTTCCCCTTGGGGTGGGAAACTATCCCCGAAGGCAGAATAATCAGCTATGCTCAACGGCACAAGGATGCAGAAGGCAAAGACACATAATGTGTATACACAGGAGATATGGCTGTATTTGAAAAAGTGTCATGATGATCTCTGCATTGGTAAAAGATTTCCGAATAATGCCCCATTTGAATCTTCGGGTGGGAACAGACAACGAGGAGGTGATCCTGAGAAAAGATTGAATAACCAAAGAAATCATAACGTTCTACAACGCAGGGCTTGGAATATCAGAGTCTCCACACGGTAGGGAAGATAGACAATCTGAAAAGTGAAACACTAAGGCTCAATCTAGATAGTGTGATGTCAGTGAAGTAGAGTGGAAAGAAGACACGGACATATGGTCAGATGAGTATAGGCAGCAGAGAATGGTACAACGGCTGTAGGATTGTTTATGAATAGGCAGGCTGGACAAAGAGTGTTAATGTGAACAGTTTAGTGACACAATCGACAACAATCTAACACCGACAACAATAGTTCAGGTATACATGCCGACATCGCAAGCTGAAGATGAAGAGACAGATAAAGTATATGAGGAAATTGAAAGGATAATTCAGTACGTAAAGGGAGATAAAAATCTTTTATTTATGGGGTACTGGAATGCGCTTGTAGGGAAAGGAGTAGACGAAAGGGTTACGGAATAATATGGGCTTGGTGTTAGTAATGAGAGAGAAGAAAGACTAACTGAGTTCTGCAATAAATATCAGCAACTAATAGCTAATACCCTGTTCAAGAATCACAAGAGAAGTATTGAAAGGGCCGGGAGACATAGAAATATTTCAGTTCGCTTACATCAGGGTCAGGCAGTGATTCCGAAATCAGATACTGGATTGTAAGGATTATTCCAAGAGCGGATGTAGACTCTGATCACAATTCAGCAATTCAGTAGTGGTAGAGACAAACCCGAAGTTTAAGGGACTAGTCAGAAAGAATCAATACGTAAGGAAATGGTGTACGGAAGTACGAAGGAATGAAGAAGTACGCTTGAAGTTCTTTGGGGCTCTAGATACTGCGTAAGGAATAACTCAATAAGCAGTTCAGTTGATGAGGAATGGAAATTTCTAAAAACGACTACATAGAAGTTGGAAAGAAAAACATAGATATAAAGAAGACAATTATTAAAAAACCATGGGTAACATATCAAATACTTCACTTGATCGACAAAAGAAGGAAATACAGAAATGTTCAGGGAAATTCAGGAATACAAAAACATGTCATTCAGGAATTAAATAAGTAAGAAGTGCAGAGAAACTAAGGTAAAATGCCAACATGAAACGTGTGGAGAAATCGAAAAAGATTTTCGGAAGAACTGACTCAGCATATGCAAAAGTCAAAACAACCTTTCCTGACATTTAAAGCAATCGTGATAACATTACGAGTGCAGTGGGAATTCCTCTGTTAAGTGCAGAAGAGAGAGTGGATAGGTGGAAAGAGTACATTGGCCTCTAAGCGGGGGAAGACTTGTGTGATGTGGCTGAAGACGAAACAATAGTAGATAGGGAACAGATAGGGGATCCAGTATTAGTATCAGAAATTAAAAGAACATTGAAAGACTTAAGATCGAATAAGGCAGAGGGGATGGATAACATTTCATCAGAATTTCTAAAATGACTGGGGGGGGGAGGGCCGGCTCTGAGCACTATGGGACTCAACTTCTGAGGCCATTAGTCCCCTAGAACTTAGAACTAGTTAAACCTAACTAACCTAAGGACATCACACACATCCATGCCCGAGGCAGGATTCGAACCTGCGACCGTAGCAGTCTCGCGATTCCAGACTGCTGCGCCTAGAACCGCACGGCCACAGAGGCCGGCGGGGGGGGGATGGAATGGCAACAAAACGACTATTCATGTTGGTATGTACGAGTAGAATGTATGGGTCTGGCGATATACTATCTGACTTTCGGAAAAATATCATTCACAGGAATAGGAAGATTGGAAGACCTGGCAAGGCTAAGAAATATCGCATATTCAGCTTAACAGCTCATGCACCATAGTTGTTGACAAGAATGATATAGAGAAGAATGTAAAAGAAAACAGAGGGTGTGTTATACGACGATCAGTTGGGCTTTAGGAAACGTTAAGGTACCAAGGAGGAAGTTCTGACATTGCGGTTGATAATGGAAGCAAGGCTAAATAAAAATGAAGACACGACCTGGAAAAAGGGTTCGACAATGTCTAATAGTGCAAGATGTTCGAAATTCTAAGAAAAATAGGGATAAGCTATAGGGAGAGACGGATAATATACAGCATGTACAAGAACCAAGAGGAAATAGTATTAATAGAATTAAATCTGCTGAGTACAGCATATGGACTGAGAGTAAATCGAAGAAGGACGAAAGCAATGAGAGGTAGCAGAAATGAGAGTAGAGAGAAACTTGACGTTGTCATTGATGGTTACGAAGTAGACGAAGTCAATGAATTCTGCTAACTAGGTAGTAAAATAAACCGAGACGGACGGGACACGGAGGACACAAAAAGCAGACTAAATCTGGTAAAAAGGGCGTTACTGTAAAAGAGACGTCCGTTAGTGTAAAACGTAGGTCGTAATTTGAGGACGAAATTTCTGAGACTCTACGTCTGGGGCACAGCGTTGTATGGTAGTGAGACACGCATTGTGGTAAAACCAGAACGGAAGAGAATCGGAGTATTTGGGAGGTGGAGCTACATACGAATGTTGAAAATTGAGCGGACTAACAAGGGTTGAGGACGTTCTGCACAGAATCGGAGAGGAAAAGAATATGTGGAAAACACACTGACCAGAAGAAGGGACAGAATGGTAGGACATTTGTGAACACATCCGAGAATAGCTTCCATATTACTAGAGTGTTAAATCCGTAGAGGGAGACAGCGATTGTAGTACACTCAACAAATAATTGAGGACGTAGGTTGCAAGCGCTGCTCTGAGATGAAGAGGTTCGCACAGGAGAGGAATTCGTGGCGGCATCATCAAACCAGTAAGAAGACTGATTATTCAAGAAAAAATATTGTGTTTTGTGCTAGTCTGATTTTTTATGTCCCTCGTCCATGCTACTTACAGTGCAGGTAGCAGAATTCCGTAACTTGGTCTGCTTCGTTGTCCCAAATTCAGTTGTCAACTTCCTCGCTATTCTCATTTCTACTACTTCTCTTTACTTTCGACTTTCTTCAATTTACTCTCCATCCATATTCTGTACTCATTACTGTTCATTCCACGAAACAGATAGTGTAAGTTTTCTTCAATTGCATTGAAGATAGCTATGTTATTAGTGAATCTTGTCACTGATATTCTTCGACACTGAATTTTAATTCCACTCCTGAACCTTCCTTTTACTTTCGTCATTGCTCCTTCGATGAACAGTGCGGCCGAACAGTAGGGCCGAAAGACTATATCTACGTCCGGCCACCTTTTTTTGATCCGCGCATTTCGTTCATGGTCTTACACTCTTACTGTTCCCTCTTGGTTGTTGTATATATTGTATATTACCCGTCTTTCTATAAAGCCTATCTCTATTTTCCTCGTAATTTCGAACGTCTTGCACCATTTTACACTGTCGAACACTTTTTACAGGTCAATAAATCTTACGAACGCATGCCATTCGCAATATATGTACGAAAACCAAATGAGCTGAAATCGATGCAGTGGGCAAACAGTATTGAAGCTACTGCAAACCACCAATCAGTGAAATTTTGTATACCTCGTATCTTTGTCGTCAAGGATGATGCGGTACGAGACATAGATATTAAAAGAACCGACTAAGGATCTGCGGAGGGAATATCTTCGAAAGTGAAAATTCTTAATGGCCACGATACCTTGAAAAAAAATTGTCACACGGAGAAGTTAAATATGTCTTGCGTCAGTGAGCTGAAACTACTTTCGCTGGTCAGAGACTTCCAATGGTCTACATCATGAATATGAGATGCACAGTAGATCCTTATGTCTAAAATGTCATGCAATCTTGTAAATGTCTTATATGTGGCCGCACCCAGGACCAGTGTCACAGTGGTGAACGACGGAAAAATTGTGCTGGACCGCAAATAGTAACCAAATGCAATTTCGAGACAGTCAGTGAGTCCACTGCAGGGCTTGCAGCTGGCCACGAAAAAAAAATTGCTCTGAACTTTTCAAGCAGAAGCGTGTTATGTACGATATATCGTAGTATAATGTGACCTTGGAACAGGCACTACATTTAATAATTGATCAGACATTTTGTACAACCTTCATTTTGTAAGTAGGCTGTTTGTTTTCTTATTGGCAACGTTACATAGCGCACTGTATGAAAATCACTGGCTGTGCTGTGTGCAGTCTGTGGCTAGTGTGCATTGTTGTCTGCCATTGTAGTGTTAGGCAGCGGCAGCTGGATGTGAACAGCGCGTAGCGTTGCGCAGTTGGAGGTGAGCCGCCCGCAGTGGTGGATGTGGAGAGAGAGATGGCGGAGTTTTGATATTTGTAAGAATGGATGTTATAAACTCCTATATATATTATGACTCTTGATGATATTAAGGTAAATACATTGTTTGTTCTCTATTAATATCTTCCATTTGCTAACTATCCCTATCAGTAGTTAGTGCCTTCCATAGATTGAATCTTTTATTTAGCTGGCAGTAGTGACGCTAGCTGTATTGCAGTAGTTGGAGTAACCAAGATTTTTGTGAGGTAAGCGATTTGTGAAACGCATAGGTTAATGTTAGTCAGGGCCATTTGTTTGAAGGGATTTTTGAAAGTCAGATTGCATTGTGCTAAAAATATTGTGTCAGTTTACGCACAGTCGTATATAAATTTTTAAAAAGGGGACGTTTCATATGGCGACCCTGCCAGGATTCGAACCTAGAATCTTCTGATTTTTTTCTTGTAGTTTGTGTAATTAGTGTAGCTATTGTTTATTGCTAGTGTGTAATTATAGAGAGAATTTCCTTTGTAGTTGCAGTCTTTCATTGTTGTACAGTAAAACAGGTGAGGCACGCATGTAGTTTTGCACAAAGTATTTCGCAGCTGCAATTAACTAGATATTATTTTCAGTACTATGTTAATGTGTTCTCTTATTTTTGCTCTTCAAATTGTACTTTTCTGTGTTGTCGTTTGAAATATTGTGAAAATTATGACGTGTGAAAAACGTAATACTTGCCTCCAAAGTAAACTGAGAAATGACAGTGAAGACGAAAGCACTGTGTTAGCGCCACCGTGTAATGCATTAACTAATGTTCAAAATAGTAATTTGGTAATCGAGCATAGGGAAATGGAGCGGGTTGCAAATAATGGGGTACACAGTGAAACAATTAGTGAACAGGGAAGCATTATCGATCGATCGGTCGGCAACAGCTCGCTTCAGGAAACCGAAATGACAGGAAACAATCTCGCAAATACTGTAGATCCAGGTTTTGGGTCCTCACCGTTTTCTCAAATAAGTCAAGACACATTTTCTGCCTGTCAAAATGTGAATGTTGCTGGTGCACTGCCGAAAAGCATAGAGGAACAGATTCCAGACACTAATACATTATTATTGTAATTAATGCAACAAATGAAACAAAATCAGACACAAACCCAGCAACAGCTAGACACAATGCAACAAAATCAGAGTCAAACACAGCAAAAGCTACAAAAGTTAGACACAATGGAACAAAATCTTCAAATGTTAGACACAATGGAACAAAATCTTCAAAAGTTAGACACAATGGAACAACACCAGAGACAAACACAGCCACAGTTAGACACAATGGAACAAAATCTTCAAACGTTAGACACCACACTTGAACAAACACGTGAAGATTTAACTACTGAGTTACATAAAATCGAATCGAAATGTCAAAAAGTCTGTAATGACGTAAAAACACAAATTTGTGAGCATTTTCAACCTATTTTTTCGCGGCATGAAAATGCATTACATAATCACGAAGCAGCCATAAAAGAACTGCAAACTATTGTTCACGAAAATCATGAGACCTGGCAAGCTAAAATTGACTCAGTTGCATCTACCGATTTGGTTACGCAACTTGCAAAAACTCAGGAAAACTTAAAGGACACAGTAGATGCTCTGAAAATTGGTTCAGAAAGACACATGGAGGAAATTAGTTCATTATCAGAGAAAGTAGTTGAACTTTCGGATCAGCTAAATACACTCCTGGAAATTGAAATAAGAACACCGTGAATTCATTGTCCCAGGAAGGGGAAGCTTTATTGACACATTCCTGGGGTCAGATACATCACATGATCACACCGACAGAACTACACGCACATAGACACAGGCAACAGAGCATGCACAATGTCGGCACTAGTATAGTGTATATCCACCTTTCGCTGCAATGCAGGCTGCTATTCTCCTATGGAGACGATCGTAGAGATGCTGGATGTAGTCCTGTGGAACGGCTTGCCATGCCATTTCCACCTGGCGCCTCAGTTGGACCAGCGTTCGTGCTGGACGTGTAGACCGCGTGAGACGACGCTTCATCCAGTCCCAAAAATGCTCAATGGGGGACAGATCCGGAGATCTTGCTGGCCAGGGCAGTTGACTTACACCTTCTAGAGCACGTTGGGTGGCACGGGATACATGCGGACGTGCATTGTCCTGTTGGAACAGCAAGTTCCCTTGCCGGTCTAGGAATGGTAGAACGATGGGTTCGATGACGGTTTGGATGTACCGTGCACTATTCAGTGTCCCCTCGACAATCACCAGTGGTGTACGGCCAGTGTAGGAGATCGCTCCCCACACCATGATGCCGGGTGTTGGCCCTGTGTGCCTCGGTCGTATGCAGTCCTGATTGTGGCGCTCACCTGGACGGCGCCAAACACGCATACGACCATCATTGGCACCAAGGCAGAAGCGACTCTCATCTCTGAAGACGACACGTCTCCATTCGTCCCTCCATTCACGCCTGTCGCGACACCACTGGAGGCAGGCTGCACGATGTTGGGGCGTGAGCGGAACACAGCCTAACGGTGTGTGGGACCGTAGCCCAGCTTCATGGAGACGGTTGCGAATGGTCCTCGCCGATACCCCAGGAGCAACAGAGTCCCTAATTTGCTGGGAAGTGGCGGTGCGGTCCCCTACGGCACTGCGTAGGATCCTACGGTCTTGGAGTGTATCCGTGCGTCGCTGCGGTCCGGTCCCAGGTCGACGGGCACGTGCTCCTTCTGCCGACCACTGGCGACAACATCGATGTACTGTGGAGACCTCACGCCCCACGTGTTGAGCAATTCGGCGGTACGTCCACTTGGCCTCCCGCATGCCCACTATACGCCCTCGCTCAAAGTCCGTCAACTGCACATACGGTTCACATCTACACTGTCGCGGCATGCTACCAGTGTTAAAGACTGCAATGGAGCTCCGTATGCCATGGCAAACTGGCTGACACTGACGGCGGCGGTGCACAAATGCTGCGCAGCTAGCGCCATTCCACGGCCAACACCGCGGTTCCTGGTGTGTCCGCTGTGCCGTGCGTGTGATCATTGCTTGTACAGCCCTCTCGCAGTGTCCAGAGCAAGTATGGTGGGTCTGACACACCGGTGTCAATGTGTTCTTTTTTCCATTTCCAGGAGTGTAATTTATCTACGAAGGTAGATGATATTCTGAATGACACAAAACCGGTAGTCTTTAATGACACAGAAGAGTGCGAACAAATTAGAAAATTCAAACAAAATCAAAATCAAATCAATACACAGTGCAAAAGGGAAATCCGGGAAGTACAAGATCAGCTGACACAGGTAATACAGGAATTACGTATTTCAGAGGACACTCGCGCCCCAATACAGGAAGAGGGACAAAGAAATACGGATCAGCCACAATATAATAGCACAGGGCATTTCGGAAATTATGAAAGAAATTGGCAAGATGCACCGAATTTTGAGATGGAACCGCCGACAAGACGTAACAATGACCGATATGTTACTCGCCGACACGATGATTTTGACTATAAGCTGTTCATTACTACATGTAAATTCAAAACGTTTAGGAATTCTGACAACGACATTCATCCAAAAGCGTGGCTCCATCAATTCTCTCATTGTTTTCCTCCCAACTGGTCATTGGAGCACAGGTTAGAATTTATGTGTGGCTACTTGGAGAATGAACCAGCTGTAAGAATGCGATCGGTCATTCACGATTGTCACAGTGAAGGAGAATTTTACCATGCCTTCCTCTCAGCATATTGGTCTCAAGCTACACAAGACCGAGTAAAACATAGCATCATGATGATGAAACACTTTGAACACTCTGCATTTTCCAGTCTTGTCAAATATTTTGAAGACATGTTGCATAAGAATCAGTATCTTTCAAACCCATACAGCCCCTCAGAACTCATCCGCATTTGCTTAATCAAATTGCCTGAACATTTACGACATATTATTTTATCAGGACGTTGCAAAGACGACATTGAAGCATTTCAGGGACTGTTACAAGAACTGGAAATTGACACTGACAATCGGGGAATGCGAAAACAGCAGCACAACAATTACAGATCACATCCGTCACAATGCCGCAATGACAGAAATAATAACTGGACACGACAAGGCTATTCTTACAACGCAAATCGTGAACAAAACAGACACCACCCATATGACAACCACCGGCAGGGTAATAGTTGCAGAGAAAGATCGCATTTCCGTAGTAATGAATATGACAGAGATTACCATAGAAACAGACAATATGGGAACAAAACCAGTTATTATCAAGGGAGACATAATAACTTCAGACGCAACAGTTCAGCACGCAGTTACGATTCAGGGAGAAATTCTCCACCACGTGACTGACAAGAAAGAAACTGTGGAATCTACCGACATGACGACAGACGATATAATCATAACGACAGACCTGAATTTCATCAGAACTGGCGGGATTCAAACAGGGCAGTGCCCTCTCGACAAAGTGAATTTGTAGAAGTTAGGTCTCCTAATCCCAATAACGACGCGCGCCAACAAAGAGACAGACAATGACTCGTACGGCAGGCAGCCACGTGCGCCGGCTGGCTCACAGAAAAATAACAGACGCTAACCTTGAGAAAAATTTTAGCATTCCTTACCAACGTATACAACATGATAATTACTTTGAAGCTGAAACTCTGTGCACTAGAAAGGGAAAAGGATTGCACCACATTTCACATGAAAAACCCTTTATAATGCTGTTTAACTTTGTCTTTGCCATAAAACTTTTCACTTCACGTTTCTAGTATGCTTTGTCAGACTTAAGAAACTGTTAACATGCAACAATGTTTGAAGTTAAACATCCAGTCTAGAACCTAGGGAACATTTCTAAACAGAAATTACGAATGTATTGTTATAGTGAACAGACGACACAGTGTTGAATTTGTTCATTCTTGCTTGTTAGTTGCACGATTACGTAACGAATATCAGGCTTACATACTTAAGACACATACTGGTACTGCTAATGAGATTTTAATGCAACATTTTTGTTTACTTGAAAATACATTCTGGATTTAGAGTACTTTCAGTGAGATACCAGATGACACAGTGGTAAGTTTATGTGACAGCCACACGATTTTATCACAACGCTACTAATGAGTGACAATTTACAATGTTGCTTTTTCAGTGTTTCTGTTTTATATCTGCACAGATTTTCTGTATTATTCTGGAAATTAAAACATGTTTTAGTAGTAGCTTTTGTGGTATAGCTACAATGAGACTGCCTTTTCCGTAGCACAACAATACGTTACAACATAGTACTTTCTTCATCACGGCAATAAGCGTAATAACTAAGATATCTATACGCAAAGCATTTCACATTTGTTTATCATGAGGTAAGTACATTGTCTTTTGCAGAACTTAGCTTTCGGAGGACGATAAATACGACACTTCCACAGAGATTATCTTACAACAAGACGCACAGTTCAGCGCTACAGTACAAGTATTTGAGTGATTATTTTTGTACTTAAAACATTTATTTTTAAAGATATTTGAAGTACAATGATACAAAGGTTTTCCGTGATACATTTCATTCCATTGCTGTAATCTGTAACACCTGAGGGTATAATTACATTAATCCTGAGGGGGGTACACACTTACTTTGTGTACCATGTGTTTGGCAAGCACAAGGAGCCCTAGCTAATATGGTATTTACTTATACAACTTTACACATCGGTACCATATTTCTCCAACACAGAATTACACAGCTACCCGATTATTTAACAGAGAAACAAACATTATTTTACTACATCAGTGGCACATGTTTACGCAATTACACAGTTGGGTAACTTCACACTTACGAAATTGTATTTTGTCTGTACTTTGTGAACTGTTCATATTTTTTCAGACCCATTGTGATATTATGAGAGCTTTGAATGATATATTTGGTATGGGATCACGATTTTTAAAGTATATTTGAGGCAGATGACACTTTTGACATGAGCAGAGAATTTTTTTTTAGGTTTTGAAATTATTGGAGGAAGCTACAACGATTTTGAGATTTGGCTGAGGTTTTATGATGTTATTATTACGATGATGATGTGTATTATGCTGTTGCGGTATGTTTATGATCAATAAGCTGATGCTATATGAGTTATTTTATTATGCTACGTATCTGTTATGATGAAATATTGAAGAAGTGTCGACGAATATTTATGTGTGTAATAAGGTAAGGAGTAATGAATAGTGGTTAGGGACTCTGACTTGTGAAAAAGGATGTTGGAAACCAAGAATCGTACTTTAAGAGTTATGAAATGTGTGTAAATGCGTGAATGTATCAGAATGCCAGCGAAAATTTTTTGGACACTGTTATATTCATAAGATTTTGTATCTATACATTTGCAACGCAAATTCTCGACCTCTGAAGTTTTTTATATGAGACTGCCACTGTAGCGGAAACTGCTGTCGTAAATATTTCCATAAGAAAGTTAAGTGACCACCTGCACGTAATGCGTTGTGGGCACCCAGCTATGTCAGACGCCTGGAGAAAAAGCCATTAGTTGTGTGTTTTCAGAGGCACAGGTAGAAAAAAAAAGGGAGGCCCTTATCCTCGCTATTGACATTCCTTTGTAGAAAGCATCCCAAATACGACACGCTCAAACTTGAAAACATATGATTACACTGTGAAGTGAATGATGTTTCATGCCTTCCTTTGCATATATTTTCATTTTTTTTAATGTCTAGTTTCTAGCTGCACTGCAGCATTGGTTAAAATAGAATTTTATAGATGTACTAATATAAATATTTTCTGTCTACAGATCCAGTGAATACTAATTTTGTAATATATTTCCCAAAAATGGGGGAGCACAAAGACATTTCCCTTCACAGGAAATGCATACGGAATTTTCTTTTCAACTACTTGGTAATTTTTTTGTAGAATAACTTCTTGTGGTGCACCACTTTAATTACATAGACATTAAGATGTGAATATACATTTCCCTTGTCTGCATTGTTGTCTTTAGTGTAATGTTTTTTCTGCTTGAGCTATGTCATGTTTAGATATAAGTTATTTCATGTGCTGCTGCTGTTTGCCAGGCATAGTGTTACTGAATTTTACTTTGTATTACTCTGTTAAGCTAGTTTTACTACTGATTTATTTTTCTTGTTGCTGCACAGTGCCTTATATTAGTGGTAATATTGCAATTGCTTTGCCATTTGTATTTTTTGTCATTGCTGTTTGTGTTAATTGTTCTGTGCTGCTGCATTGCCTTGTCTCTTAGTTTAGCATCTGAGCTCAGTAGATTTAAGTTAGCTTACGAGGGGGTAACTATATAAGAGAATGAGTTGCGATGAATTGGAAGAAATGCATTGAGAAGTCATACGAAAAAAGTATAGGAAGCAGGTATAGATAGGACTTTTTGGAAATAATGAGGAACGAAGGGAGATCTCCGAGAAGTAAAGAAAGTTTTGTCTGTAAAATACTGCAGTAAAAGAAACCCTGTCCTTTCCTTGTGTTATCCCACTATGTGTTTGTGTTCCCTTGTGTATTTGTGTTTTTCCTGTCTTTGTGTGTTTAGCTGATGTTGTTATGTCGTAGAATTTTTCTAATACCATGTTATTTACTTTGCAAAGATGTTTCGACATTATTTATTCTGTTTTGTTGCTCATGTGTGAAGTTGATGTTTCAAAAGTTATTCTGATCTTTCATGTATGTACTTATGTCATTATTTTTGTAGCACTGATGTATATGTTTATTTCTATTCTTTTGTAAAGCCTGTGTTACTACAAATGTTACCTGTAATGTTATGTTCTTTAATGATGTATTTTGTACCTTTGTTATTGTATTCTTATGTTATAAAATTGTAATTGACACCAGTTCGTCAAGTTAAGTAACTTGTAAGTTACATTTCACTGCACACGTTTCTGTTGGTCATAGTATATGGACAATACGTGAGAAGTAAGGACTGATAGCGTTTGCACGTGTGTTTATAATTCAGCAAGGGACTGGATAACAGCATTGCTGGTTCTAAGGACGTTTCAAAAAAAATTTTCTCTGAGTGCACAAGTGGTGGTTTATGGACTTGCTATATTCTCCGCAAGAATCTTCGATGGTGATTGTGCACCTTCACAGTCGCAACGGATGGCTGCGAGCCATCTCTAGGAGGACTACAGTGGGTCTGCATCTTTGATGGCCCACCAATACCATTATTTCTACAAGGACTACAGTGGGTCTGCACCTCTGGTGGCCCACCAATACCATAATCTCTACCAGCACTACTGTGGGTCTGCTCTGTGATGACCTACCTACCAATATTCTTCAAAACTTCGACTGACTCTGCGGTGGGTTTGCTCTGTTGTGGCCCATTACCTGTCTGCATGTCAAGAGTCAGCACTGTCTTTTCGTTGGAAGGACAACACTACTTCTTCAAGACTGCATGGAAATCCAGTACTTCTGTGTGCATTTTCTTCTACTGCTCAGACTTTGAGAAAAACACTGCTATTTTACTGTGATGAACGATCACGACTGTCTTTATCGACTGTGAGAAAATTTTAGCTTTTGACCAAAATTTTATGAATAAGTGTGTGCATTTGATTTCTTTATTATTGTAATTATGAAAAATTTTATCAAATCATTATTGCCCACTGCCCAAAACAGTTTGTAAAATTTTTTGTGGGGAGCATGGGGGCTATGTAAGTAGGCTGTTTGTTTTCTTATTGGCAACGTTACGTACCGCACTGTATGAAAATCACTGGCTGTGCTGTGTGCAGTCTGTGGCTAGTTTGCATTGTTGTCTGCCATTGTAGTGTTGGGCAGCGGCAGCTAGATGTGAACAGCGCGTAGCGTTGCGCAGTTGGAGGTGAGCCGCCAGCAGTGGTGGATGTGGAGAGAGAAATGGCGGAGTTTTGATATTTGTAAGAATGGATGTTATGAACTCCAATATATACTATGACTTTGATGATATTAAGGTAAATACATTGTTCGTTCTCTATTAATATCTTTCATTTGCTAACTATCCCTATCAGTAGTTAGTGCTTTCCATAGTTTGAATCTTTTATTTAGCTGGTAGTAGTGGCCCTTGCTGTATTGCAGTAGTTCGAGTAACCAAGATCTTTGTGAGGTAAGCGATTTGTGTAACGCATAGGTTAATGTTAGTCAGGGCCATTTTTTTGTAGTGATTTTTGAAAGTCAGATTGCATTGCGGTAAAAATATTGTGTCAGTTTAGGCACAGTCGTATATAAATTTTTAAAAAGGGGACGTTTCATAATTTCAGCACGTGGTTACTTTCAATGTTGAAAATGTTCATCGTTGCCGGCTATACACATAACAGAACGACCAGCGGTCACCGCAACTACGGGCGAAATTCCTCCAGGATGCTTGGCTTATCTTTCACAGTTTCCCACAAGTAAAAGTCCATAGGTGTTAGATCTGGCGACCGTTTAGGGAACTCAATAGGCCATCTTCGTCGAATCCAGTGCCCCGGAAAATTGTCATCCAGGAAAGCTCGTACGGCTAGGCGGTATGTGGTGGCGCCCCTTCCTATTGCTAGAAGAAATCTTCATCAGCTCCATAAAGGGCATATAACCTGGCAAAGTTGATGTTCGTAACATCTCTAGGTACACTTCTCCAGTGACAGCAGCATCAAAGAAAAAGGGTCCTACTAAACCCGTAGATGAAAGTCCACACTACACATGAACGCCTGGTGGACTGACCGCTTTATCCACCGGCTGGGGTGGCCGAGCGGTTCTAGGCGCTATAGTCTGGAACCGCGCGACTGCTACGGTCGCAGTTTCGAATCCTGCCTCGGGAATGGATGTGTATGATGTCTTTAGGTTAGTTAGGTTTAAGTAGTTCTATGTTCTAGGGGACTGATGACCTCAGAAGTTAAGTCCCATAGTGCTCAGAGCCATTTTGAACCGCTTTATCCACATAAACATGGGGATTTTCTGGTGTCCAGTACACACTGTTACGCTGATACACAGTTCCACTAATTTTAAATTGTGCCTCGTCACTCCACACTACCTTCATCACAAATTGTTCGTCATCAGTTACGATTTGCTGATACCACTCGTAAAGTTGTATTCAGCGATCAGGATCGTCATCATGAATCACGTGCAGTAATCGTGGAATGTAAACTCTCCACTTTGCAGCTTTCAGAATCATTCGTACACATGTACTGCTAACCCCCACTTCAAGTGCACATTGCGTAGCAGACATCCGTGGAGAATTAACAAACGTTCCAGTACCAGAGCCGATGAAGCAAGACTTGTAGCTGTACGCTGTGTTCCTTTGTGAATATCATAAATCTTTCCATACAATTGAAACTTGTCAATGATGCGTTTAATTGTTAGGCGTATTGGTGGTTCTGTTTCGAACTCCCGCCTCCACTGACGTTGCACTTCAACGCCATTATCGAACTTGAAAAATTACTTCACAATACATTTTTGTTGCTCGAATGTCAAGCGTGCTCCAGCCATCTGTTTTCTCAATACCGAGATGA
Organism: Schistocerca serialis cubense; assembly: GCF_023864345.2. NCBI lineage: Eukaryota > Metazoa > Arthropoda > Insecta > Orthoptera > Acrididae > Schistocerca > Schistocerca serialis. The sequence continues at coordinate 192,854,915 of NC_064643.1, forward strand.
AAGCACTAACATCTGTTGAGCCATAGACCATACTACAACACACTCGTAACTCATATCGAACGACAATATCGATGTATCGAAAAAGCGTGACAAAGGGTGTATATATTTTTCTGGCGGACTCTGTATATTTATCCAGTATGAGAGCACTTAGTGATTTGCAACAAACATTACACACAATTCCAAACCATTACGAAACTTTTTCTCGCTGATACACCAACCTCCCCCCAACTAAATGGTGAAGGAAAAGATGTTTATCGCTTAATGCGTTTACGCTATTCGTGCGGTAAAACTGCCACATCAGGTATGACACTTTAATTTATTATTTTTTTCCTGTCAGCTGTATTCCCAACTCGTTTTGTCGACAGTATTCATATATATACCACTCAATTTTACGGCACACAGATCCGGAGGTACGGCGTCATAAGCACTGAGATGTGTGAAAAACTGTCTCTTCGTACATGACGTATTAATTTGTTACTTCTTTAGTATTAACTGTATTCGAAAAAGTTTTCGGAGGTAGTATTTATCCACTCCACTGAATATACCTATAAATTATATCACTGTACGGCACATAGTCAGGGAGGTATGACCTCATAAACATTAGGCTTCGTGAAACTGCACAGCGAAATTCGCTAGAGGTACAGGTGAAATATGTGTACAGATATGTAAGAAATATATTAAATATAGGTGAAATATATCTGAAATGTGTCTATCCTGGCAAAGACGCAGGTAAAATGTTCCTCCTCAGCTCGTTGATCGATTTCATCCTAATTCGATACTATTACTTACTACCTTGAAAAAAAAAGTACTGTGGATGTAAGAACCACCAGTTTAGTGTTGTGATGTGGTGATAAACTTGATGGAGAGAGAAGATGGGAGGATTAGATAGACGGACGGAGAGGGGGAAGAAGGAGATAGACAAAGAGAGGAGGAGGAGAGAGAGGAAGAGGTGATGGATGGAGGGCCGGGAAAGGAGCTTATGTACAGAGAGAGGGACAGGAGATTGATAGAAAGAGGTGGGCAGAAAGAGGGGGCGAGGAGGAGATGGTCAGAGAGAGGCAGGAGGATACGACAGGGAAATAGGAGATAGACTAATATAAGATTTGAATGAGTACACACATAGGCAATGCCGAGTACTGAACTAGTGTATTACAAAACAATGAATAGTAAACATTTAGATAGAGCTACGTTTTGGAACATCTGGTCGGTCTATTCTAATAGGAAACGTACGTGCTCTTTCTTAACGTAATACAAAATTCGTGTTATGTGCCCGGCAGAAGTATGGCTACGGAAGGAAGAGAAGTTCTATATGCAAGAATATAATATGATCTGTAAAGCAAAAGACGACGTTTTTATAGAACTGCTACTCTAATAAACAAAAAGAGAGGAATTTAAGCAAGTACGTATAGCCACTGGACATAATCCGTTCGGGGTAGGTGCTATCAGAGCGTGAATAATTATCGTTAAACGTCCGTTGTGGTAGTATACCGAGACCCACGAAATGACAGCAACAGACGTGACTTCCTTAGTCTGTTGAATAAGATAAAGTTCCTGGTGTTTATCATGGGAGACTTCAGTGGCCACAGTACAGCATGGGGAAGCAGTAGAAAGGACACGTAGGTCCACTTGTGCTTCATGTCGTGTACGATACTAATTTCATAATCTTAAAATTTTGTTAATCAAATGTAAAATTCTAACAATTTTAAAAACTTACTAAATTTTCTGTATATAGTCTCAATCGCATTTAACACTAATTTTTATCACAGATTTTTAATATTAAATGCGTATAAAATTTTAAAAGATTAAAAAGTTTTATAGAAAGTTTTAAAATATTTTATAATTACATTTATCTGCTTACGATCGCTTTCTCCTATTCTGACAGAGTTAGATATATTCATTAAATCTTTTATATAGCTGGAGCAGCGACCATAAGACAAAATTTTCGTGAAGAAATAATAAGCAGGCTCTCAGTAGCAAAATAGAAGGTTTATTTTAACCCCTTGACCATTGATTCAACGTTGATAAAAGGTCTTCTTCGGAACGAAATTAGTGACAACTGTGTTACATTTTGTAGTGAAGGTACGTTAAAAAATAGCCGAAACGAGTCAATATAGCACAAAATTTAAAATTTCACCTCCGCAATATTAACAACATGCCCAACACGGTGTTCGTCATTGAGTGCTACCTCATCAATACATAGCACGCACACTAGGCTTGCGTAACTTGTCAATTCTGAGTGACGGTTCCATTACTAGAATATCAAGACCAGGCGAAGGCAAGTCGGCTGTGGATGTGGTTCTAGCGTTCCCTCAGCTAACTTCACCTGACATGTGGGGGATTCTGCAAGACAATCAGGTTTTGGACAACGTTCACACACACACACACACACACACACACACACAGAAGCAGATGAGAATGGTAGGAATTACTGTCGTTGTCCACACAACGAGGAGACAGAGGAAGAATTATAGTGGTATCGTGATACATTGAATCTGCATAGGAAGAGGAAGACCACAAAGGATTGATATTGGTACGGATTACTGAAGAGGCATACACATCAGGCATGCCATGCAAAAGTCGGGGTGGGATAAGGAATGACAAACAGCGATTTCAGAAAGTAGCAATGCGCCAAGAGCGTAAGAAAAATTTAATAAGCAGGAAAATTTGATTTGGCTTAAAGCGTGTGAGGCATGGGTGGAAACAAGCAATGAAGGAAGGAAGATCAGGATTTAACGTACCGTCAGCAACAACGGAGAAAAGCTCGGATGTTGTCCAGGATGGGAAAGAATCTCAGCCGTCCTCTTTCTAAAGAACTATCTTAAAAATTGCCTCTAGAGTTTACGGAAATCACAGAGAACCTAAATAATCATGATGGTCGCCCGTGAATTTGAAACGTACTCCGCCTCCGCCCCACCCTCCCACAAATGAGAGTACATCTACTGATCACTCTGAGACACATAGATCACTATAGGTGAAAAGGAAACGTAAAGAATACAAAACATCCAAACAAATTCAAAGGTTTATAATGCTATGAACGTGCAGTGCACCACACGGACAAACTGCCTAGTGACTGAAGAAATACAGGGCTATTACAAATGATTGAAGCGATTTCATAAATTCACTGTAGCTCCATTCATTGACATATGGTCACGACACACTACAGATACGTAGAAAAATTCATAAAGTTTTGTGCGGCTGAAGCCGCACTTCAGGTTTCTGCCGCCAGAGCGCTCGAGAGCGCAGTGAGACAAAATGGCGACAGGAGACGAGAAAGCGTATGTCGTGCTTGAAACGCACTCACATCAGTCAGTCATAACGGTGCAACGACACTTCAGGACGAAGTTCAACAAAGATCCACCAACTGCTAACTCCATTCGGCGATCGTATGCGCAGTTTAAGGCTTCTGGATGCCTCTGTAACGGGAAATCAACGGGTCGGCCTGCAGTGAGCCAAGAAACGGTTGAACGCGTGCGGGCAAGTTTCACGCGTAGCCCGCGGAAGTCGACGAATAAAGCAAGCAGGGAGCTAAACGTACCACAGCCGACGGTTTGGAAAATCTTACGGAAAAGGCTAAAGCAGAAGCCTTACCGTTTACAATTGCTACAAGCCCTGACACCCGATGACAAAGTCAAACGCTTTGAATTTTCGGCGCGGTTGCAACAGCTCATGGAAGAGGATGCGTTCAGTGCGAAAGTTGTTTTCAGTGATGAAGCAACATTTTGTCTTAATGGTGAAGTGAACAGACACAATGTGCGAATCTTGGTGGTAGAGAATCCTCACGCATTCGTGCAGCAAATTCGCAATTCACCAAAAGTTAACGTGTTTTGTGCAATCTCACGGTTTAAAGTTTATGGCCCCTTTTTCTTCTGCGAAAAAAACGTTACAGGACACGTGCATCTGGACATGCTGGAAAATTGGCTCATGCCACAACTGGAGACCGACAGCGCTGACTTCATCTTTCCACAGGATGGTGCTCCACCCCACTTCCATCATGATGTTCGGCATTTCTTAAACAGGAGATTGGAAAACCGATGGATCGGTCGTGGTGGAGATCATGATCAGCAATTCATGTCATGGCCTCCACGCTCTCCCAACTCAACCCCATGCGATTTCTTTCTGTGGGGTTATGTGAAAGATTCAGTGTTTAGACCTCCTCTACCAAGAAACGTGCCAGAACTGCAAGCTCGCATCAACGATGCTTTCGAACTCATTGATGGGGACATGCCGCGCCGAATGTGGGAGGAACTTGATTATCGGCTTGATGTCTGCCGAATCACTAAAGGGGCACATATCGAACATTTGTGAATGCCTAAAAAACCTTTTTGAGTTTTTGTATGTGTGTGCAAGGCATTGTGAAAATATCTCAAATAATAAAGTTATTGTAGAGCTGTGAAATCGCTTCAGTCATTTGTAATAACCCTGTATTTCCAGGGCCAACCCCGCCAACGGAACGAAGAGTGACTGAGCAAGAAATAGGCATCAAATCATCCAAAATTACTGTCTCCCGGACCCGATAACATCTGCTGTCGGATGACAAAACTTTCTCTCATGGGACAAACAGATGCTAATGCTCATTTTAATAAAGCAAGGAAGGATATAACTGAGATGACAGAGATTACATATGAAAACAATACCTATCGTGTACGTTATAAAAAAAGGGAAAAACACAACGCGAGCCGATTCATATACCAATATAGATGTCATCCAGTCTGCATAAAATTTTGAAATGTTTGGTTAAAAGATGTTTTGAATGGTACATGAAGCATTTCGAACTTGCGCCCCAACTTGTAACTACGTTTCAGTCGTGGACAGGGCACGGCAAATGTAGTGGTGTAAATTAATATAAAGGAAAGAGATTGTATGTGGAACCACATGCTTAGTTACGTAATTGGTGCTGAACTCTTTTTTTCCCGTACAGTTTTCAAAAAGCAAAACAAAATACATTCTCGGTTCACCATTAGAATTACGCTAAGTACTTAAAAATTGGAGAAAGGCTGTCTTACGGTTAGGAAGAGACAGACACTGGTATAAGGGAGGTGTGCTAGATGACGCGCACAGTGATGAAAGTCAACAGTTCGCTACAGTTACACTTTGGACGTGTGTCTTAACGTCGTACGGCAGTTATTGTGATAATGCTGAGTGGAAAGCCACTATCTAGTGGCGAGCAAGCAAGTATTAAGACGTGCAATGCAATGGGTCTGTCTGATCACCAGACTGATAAGAAATTAGGGCGTTCCAGTGGTGTTACTCAATATATTGTCAGGCTGGACGCATAGTTTGGCAAAAATGACAAATATAAGTCGATACTGTCAGATACACGTTTGATTCAGCGTAAAGCAGATGTTAACGGATTTTGTTGCTCTCAAATCGTGGCTCATTTGTAGTTATCAGTCACTCATGACGCTTTAGACAAATTCTGGCTCTAGATAAGGATGTGGCATTCGAGAAACGGCTCGATAAGCCACCTTCAAACTGTGCGCATAAGGAAGAAGATATACAATCGACGGTATAATGAAACTAATTAATTTTCAGTAGTGAGATGTTTAATTTGGATGAAACAGATGGTTTTCAGTATCACTGGCATCATTTCCGTAAAGAAGAACACGTTGAGACGAGTAGAAACTTTGGCGGCGGCAGCGTCTTGATCTGGCCAGCATTTTGTGCTAAAAGCACGTCCATCATAGCTAGGTTGCACCCCAAAATAAAGTCCTATGATTATACAGGAAGACTGTAAATTGCATTGTTTCATATGTATGAGGAGTCTGACGATGATAATCTACTGTTCCAACAGGACAACCCAAGGATTCACAGGTCTGCCAAGACAAACTCGTGGTTTCAAGATAAAGGAATTCTACTTCTGAGTTGGCCATCGAGAAGTCTGGATTTACATCGCATGGGGAATCCCAGCACGACGTGCTTATCGCAGTGGACACCAATCTGGAACTGTGGCCGAGCTGAAAACTGCACTTCGACTGGAACGGAGGAGATGTCCTTACACAATCAGTGCCTAAGAGGATTTCCGCAGTCATTAAGAACAAGAGAGATTCGACTAAATGCTAGGTCATAGTTGTGATCTGTTTACTGTGTATCTTACGTTATTCTTTCGGGGTGCATTCAGCCTAGTGATGCCAATTGAGGAGACCATCATAACGACTGGGAGAGCGGTGTGCTGACCACACGCCCCTCCTATCCGCATCCTGATCTGAGGATGACACGGCGGTCGGATGGTCCCGATGGGCCTGAAGACGGAGTGGTTTTTCACGTTATTCTGACAACAATTAACAAGTGCCTTTATAAAATACCCATAAGGTTGTCTTGTTCCTTTAAATTTCTGAAGTGCCGTTGCAAATGGTGAAATGAGAATGTAATTTGTTTTGATTTTTTGTAAATTGCACTCCAAAAATGCTTGCAGTACCAAATACATAATTAAACATGTTTCTTCCACGATTAATCACATCCCTTTATACTAATTTCCACAACTGTTAAGTCATCCCATCTGATACTGGACAACCGGCTGTGTTATTCCACGCATAAGAATTTAATTGCGTTTTATACGGATTTAAGTACATGTGTACAACAAAGTCCTTTTTCCTAACCTTGCCCAAAAATTGACAAACTTACTACTCCCACGAGGATTCATCGGTAGCCTTCTGTCTCTGTCACACGAAATAGGGTTATTAATGATCAGACCTAGGACAACCAGCACGAGCCTGGCGTAAGGTCTCCCCCTTGTTGTTTAGCGGTTGTACCAGTGAACTCCAATGGGATCCTGTCAGACAAAACTACCATAGTACAGTATGTCTCAGGTCTGTGTATTTATACAACTGAAGATTCTTTGGATAGTGTTAAAGACAACTTGAACGAAACCGTTCACAACTTCGGACACTGGCCATAGGTGAACGGATTTAACACTGCTCCTAGTAAGTCGGCAGTCAGCATATTATCACGACACCCATTCAAAACGACTGAAGCCACACGATTAAGAGCTTACAAAATATCCCTTAAATAATGTGGTAAACGCACTGTAAGGCCAAAAAGCCGACGTTGCTCGAAGGAATTACCCGAATAGTACGGCAATCTGACGTACAGACAAACAAAACATAACAACTTCAGAAAGAATGGATGGTTTAATCCCAAGAAAGAGCTTCTCAAATTGAGCAAATCAATAACGCGTTGGTCCACCTATTGCCCATATGCAAGCAGTTATTCGACTTGTTATTCATTGACAGATTTTTGTGTGTCCTTCTGAGCGATATTGTGTCACATTCTGTCCAACTGGTGCATTAGATCGTCAAATTCCCGGGTTGGTTGGAGGGCCCTGCACATACCGCTCCAAACGTTCTGAATTGAGGAGAGACCCGATGACCTTTCTAGCCAAGGTAAGGTTTGGAAAGCACGAAGACAAGCAGTGGAAATTCTCGCCGTGTGCTGGCGGGCTTTATCCTGCTGAAGTGTAAACCCAGAATGGCTTGCCATCAAGGGCAAGGAAACGGGGAGTAGAATATAGTGGTCGTACCGTAGTACTGTAAAGATGCCACAGAGGACAACCAAAAGGATCCTGCTACGGAAAGAAATGGCACCCCAGACCATCAATGCTGGTAGTCGGGCCGCATGTCGGGACAGTCAGATTGCCCCACCACTGCTGAGACATCTCCTGACACGTCTTCACTAGTAATTGGGGGTTATTTCGAAGCGAGGCTCATCACTGAAGACAATTCCACTCCAGTCAATGAGATTTCAGGCCGAAGACGTGTCTGGAGCCGCCCGAGACAGCGGTGAAATACCAGTCTGACTGTCACCCACCATACTCTATCGCCATTTCTTTTGATAGCACGACCCATTTGGTTGTCATCCGCGACACCCTTACAGCACAACAGTACGTTGACGATATTCTACGCCCCGTTTTGCTGCCCTTCATGGCAAAACAATCTGGGCTTACATGTTATCAAGATAATGTCTGCTTGCAAATGGCGAGAGTTCCTTCTGTTTGTCTTCGTGCTTGTCAAAGGCTAGTAAGGTCCATGGATCTCTTAACAATTGAGAACGTCTGGAGAATTATGGGCAGGGCTCCCTAACCATCTCGGAATTTTAACGATATAACGCGCCATTGAACAGAATTTGGCACGATATCCCTCAGGAGGACACCGAGCACTTTATCAATCAATGCCAAGCTGAATAATTTCTTTCATAAAGACCAGAGATGGATCAACACTTCATTGACTTGCTGAATTTATAAAGCTCTTTCTCTTGAATAAATCTTCCAGTTTTTATGAAACGGTAATTACTTGTTTTTCTGTACGTGTACATCATATCTATCGATTTCCGTATCATTCGGATAATTCCTTCGTGGTGCGTCGATTTTTCATTCAGTGTAGGTTGTAGTAGTTACATGGACATGAAGCAGCTTGGGCAGGATGGATTAGCATGGAGGGCTGCATCAAACCAGTCTCTTGACTGAAGACCACAATAACATCTAAGCGTTATACAATTAAGCTTCGATGGTCGCACTATATCGACCATATCAAAGATACCTGTCAAAGCATTCTCAATACATGTCTTGTCGCGATGGGAAACACATGGGGCATAAATTCTGTAATAGCTCGACACCTATATGGTGCACTGCTGACACCTGACCTGCATTACGCTCTCGTGTTGTATGGCACCACACAGCGGCTGCACTTGACAGGTATCTTTACAGAGCACTGCGATTATGCATTGTCAATCTAAGACCCGTTCTCAAGATCACAGTGTCTGTCGGAACAGTGGAAGAATCCTTACCACCACACACAAAATATCTAAGTATAAAAATTAATCTAGAAAGTTCAACAGTGCTTAGGGAATAAGCTACAAGTAAAATTCACGGCCTTACATGCTCCACTAACAGTTATTGGATCCGTAAGTGAATGTCACCACTTGCGGAGGAATTAGAACTTTAAGCAAGTACCAGAACCTCATCCATAAAAGCGACCACAGCTGCCCTACTTTAAGTAAGAGTACTAACACATGAACCAGGTGCTGGACATACGTATTACCCCTAATAATCAATAGCAGCAATCCGGGCAGCCTTCTAGTGTGTGTATACCGACAGGTCTAAATATAAAAGCTCCATTGGCTATGTGGATATTACAAATAAAATGAGTGAAGTATTTCGCGTACCGAAAGAGGCATCAATTTACGCAGATGAACACCTATTCACTGAAACGTCACTAAAATACGGCATGACTATAGCAGCTAACCATATCGTAATAATCACGAACTCGCTCTTCGTGGTGCAAACCCTGGCATCAATTAGCGAGGACAAGGGCAGTTGTTCCACATCATACCGAATAGCTGCAGCTGTATCAACGCCACACAGAATCGGTGCGGAGGTATCATTTGTGTGGCTCAAGGTCTATGCTGTGATTGTGGGGATGAAGAAAGTTGACCAATATTGGCTAAGGACATAACGACGAATAGCGTACAAGAGCGATGCATTCCAGAGGATGACCTCATCGCAGTAGCTAGAGACAGGGCTAAAAGCGAATAGAATAAGGCGTAGGAGATCGAACATCTGCACAAGCTCACATGGTACAAACAAATCTATCAGCATTTATCGAAGGCCCAGTGACATCTGGAAGCTGGGCTATGAAATGTAACTCGGCTGGCATTTTGTAAGGGTCATTCCCTTGTTGAAATTCAATCATGGATGCAGTTGTCAACATCTTAGTAGACTCCACATCATACCAGTTGTCATACTTTCGCTGCACTCAGCAGAGAAGAGAATCAGATTGACGGAGTTAGTCCACTTCCTTCGAATGTGTTAACACTCTCGATTATAATGAATACTGACGTTTATAAACTGCTTGTGGAATTTGTGTTAAAAGTTCTTGTGTGTGTGTGTGTGTGTGTGTGTGTGTGTGTGTGTGTGTGTGTTTGCGTTCCGGCCGGGGTGGCCGAGCGGCTCTAGGCGTTACAGTCTAGAGCCGCGCGACCGCTACGGTCGCAGGTTCAAATCCTGCCTCGGGCATGGATGTGTATACTGTCCTTAGGTTAGTTATGTTTAAATAGTTCTAAGTTCCAGGGGAGTGATGACCTCAGAAGTTAGGTCCCACAGTGCTCAGAGCCATTTGTGTGTGTGTGTGTGTGTGTGTGTGTGTGTGTGTGTGTTATTTCGCTTTATTACAGTGGAAATCTGTTGGTCAGTCTAAGAGACCATTTTATTTATTTATGTATTGTTCACCATACCGCCGAAATTTCTTTTAATTTTCTCAGAAGTTGTAGAAACGACGGACTGAGGCCGTCAGATGACAGGCAGCACTTAAAAGTTTGGCCTGGCGTGTTGGTGCACCCAAAGACGAACTAAGAAATAAAAACGGAACGGTGCGCCATGTGCTGATAGCAACATACCTGCGGGGTAGTGGTTTCCACCACGTCGGGAACTGTGCTTGCCTCGGACGTACAATTTGTTTAATTACTTCTTGTGTGTGTGTGAAATCTTATGGGACTTAACTGCTAAGGTCATCAGTCCCTAAGCTTACACAATACTAAACCTAAATTATCCTAAGGACAACCGCATACACCCTTACCCGAGGGAGGACTCGAACCTCCGCCAGGACCAGCCGCACAGGCCATGACTGCAGCGCCCCAGACCGCTCGGCTAGTCCCGCGCGGCTTAAAAAGCTCTACACGTATTCTAATCTGTATGGGCGTACGCACAAAACTCTAAAAAGTCCTTTTATTTGGTTTTATTCCGTATTTCAGTGAATTACGAGTGGATTTATTACGCTGATGACGAGTGAGACAAGCAGAACACGTCAATGTCAAGCAATTCTTGGTAGCATACACACAAACCTTGTCTTACACTCATAGCCGTCAAATAATCCCTATGTACTATGCAAATACATATGGTATATTCCTGTATAAGTGCATGATAAATGCGCTTAAGAGCACAGGAAGTTAATAAAGACGACAGATATTATCATAACAGAAGAACAGTCTTGTTGCTGAAAGCCTCTTCCCTCATATTTCGTGCCCTAGGGAGAATGAATTATTTATCCTGATTCCAATCACTAGAGTGCACAGATATCGGTCTTTCCAGATAGGCTGGTAACGATTTCTGCTGAAACCAGACTCTTACCGAGACAGGAAACTGCTTTCTCCTGTGTTTCACATTTGAAATCACCGAGACATTCGTTACCTTATCATACTCCGTAAATGTAAAACAGAAAAAGAAGAAGATTATGTAATAGTACGGACGGAAACTCGTCATCTTTTTGTCTGCCACTAGGCAACAATAGTTTCTGCTTCGCCTGCACCGTTCCCAGCCTTTGTTGTTCTCTTACCTTCCATAAAGCAAAGTATCTTCTGCTCATTATTCCTACTGCAGTCCAGCGGAAGCCGCTGAGGCAAGCAGTGGACGAAATCTATGGCCCTCTCAGCATCCTGGCTAGAGAGCAGCAGGGAAAACAATGGTACGCACTATTTTACAAGAACCAAACGTTTTTCTTTACAAATTTACAGCACCTCATGAAATCAGGTAGCTTTTTTGCTTTTGCTGTAAGAAACGAAACATATTTTAGAACATTACATGGCGTCATAGGGAAGGAGTTACATAACATGACATATAATTCGTTATTTACATCTACGAGGGGACTATTAACCGTTTCTGGACGCGAGGCCCGTATACGTGGCCCGTTTGCCGCGTCATACACCCAGCGCTGTATCTAGGGACTACCTTGGAGTATCGACACGGGACGGGGTGCATTGTAATGGTACTTTGACTTCCGCGCCTCCGCCAATACGAAGATATAATTTACGATCGCGCACGCAGAAGAGCGCTGCGCCAGCGACCGATCTTTATAAATAATTTTGTTCGACTTTTTAGTTTTGCTTACGTTTTTGTTTTTAACAACTAATTGATGTCACTCTCTCTCTTGTCTTGATACGAAAGACGTGTATTTTTCCGCGCTGTGTTGAATGTGTTTTTGGGTGGAAATTAAAATTACATTACAAAGTGAGGTTGTTTCAATAGTGATTCGAGGTGGTTATCATCAAATTTGTAAACTGATCATGACAGTGACAACTTGAAGAAGTTTTCAACAGACGGAGAAAAGTGAAAGACGGGTCGTCCTACAAGAGAAATTACGAGGACAGCCATGAAGACTACATTGTAATTAATAATGCGTATCTAACAATATTATAAGGTAAATTTCAATTAGTTTCTGATGCTATTTCCGTACAGTCGCTTTTTGTAGTGTTGCCGACCCGGTCTGCCATGCACGGTCAAATTACAGCACGATGTCAATCAATAATACGAAGTCCGCCTTATCCGTAACTGAAACCACCAAGATTCCAAACCCAATCAGATTTTTTATTTTATATTTTTCACGGCAGAACCCCGAGGAGAAGGGCACACTACAGCATCCTGACATAAGGGTAGTTGTTCTGGCTAATTTCAGGTGGAGATAGTCAAAGCTTTCTTGCTGTATGTCGTCATAGCAAAGGAAAGAGACACTAAAGGGTCATTTGCAGTTTCGGAAGAGTCTCGTCAAGGAGCTTGTGGGAGACGTCAGGGCTCAACCAACCCATCGAGGAAGGGGCCATGATCTGAACATGGTGACCCACACAGGATGGACGGCCTGTACCATCCTATCGCAACCGGAAAACAGGGTGACTGTGTCGTTTGCAGTGATCGCTCCAAGCCAGGAGGGCGAAAACGGTCCCCCTGTTTTTTTCGAAATTTGTTCTTCCATCTCTTTTCTTCATGTGCCTGAGTGCTTCAACAGGTACCAAAAAGTAGCAGAGTACCGAAAGGACTTGTAAAATATGGTTGCCTATCGAAAAATCGATATGCCAAAGTTTTAAAGTTTGTTTTAAGAACATTTTATGAAATTCTGTAGTTTATTGACATAAATTAAAATTTCTTCGCTCAAAATGGACTTTATATTTTTCTTCCCACGGACGTCCCATAAGAGGTAAAACTGTATTTTATATGTCGTTTTAAAGCTAAAACTTTAAAGAATAAGACACATCTAATTTTGATATGTCTAATTCAATGCTTCACCTCCTAACTAAAAAAGTAACAAAAAATCAAATTTTTGGTTTTTTTCTATTTTAACACCACCGCCATGTCAAAAAGTGCGCGATGTGGAATAAAGAAAATAGTATGCCAGTAAAGAGCGTGTTTTAAGCTTTATTTACAAGTGAAATTACACCTATAAGTCAAAAACTGCAGATTTTTATAAGCAATGAGAGACACCCAAGGGATATGGAACCCGCACAGCTCCGCCGAATTGCTCCGCTTTGGGGAAACGCGCTCCGACCCGAAAGGGTTGAACCAAGGCTTAACACGTCATTTCCTAGGAGATGATTCACACAGTAAACAAGAATGTCCACAGTAATCAGTCGACAAATACGCAGTTACTTACCCTGAACAGCCAATACATTATGACCACTATCCACCCCGCGTTAGATGCCGCTTCCAGGGGTTGTACGCCCGTGGTGCGGAGACAAAAGTATATAAGCGGAGCAGACACGGACGGGGGATTGCCTTGGCGAAGATACGTGCCGCAAATGGGGAAATCCATTGATACAAACGACTTTGACTAATGGCAAATTATTGTTATGCAAAGCCTGTAAACAAGTACCTCGAAAGCGGCGAAGCTGGTCAAATGTTCACGTACTACTATCTTGGGCATCTATGGAAAGAGGTAGAATTACAGTGAAACAACCAACAGGCGCTAAACGGTTGGACGTCTATGAGTCTTCACAGAATGCGGGCTGGGAAGCTTGTCTGCTGTGTAAATTAGAATAGATGGTGATGTGTGGCACCTCTGCCGAAAGAACACAACGCTGGTGCACACACAAGTGTTTCGGAGCACACCGTTGATAGCGCTTTATTGAACACGGTGCTCCGCAGCATACCATGCTAGACGTTAGCATGTTGACCAAACGGTATTGTCAATTATGAGTGCTGTGGAGACAAGACCATCGGGATTTGACCGTCGATCAATGGAAACGGGACGGCTCTTCGGGTGAATCACATTTTTGCTCAGTAGGTCTATGGTCGCCTCCACAAACGCCGTCGTTGAGCTGAACGGCGATCCGAAACGTGCAGCGTGCCACGGACTCAGGCTGCTGGAAGCAGTATTATGCTACGGGACACACTCTCCTGCGCTTGCATGGTAGTAATCGAAGACCCTGTGACAGCTGCGAACCACCGGCATCCCTTCGTGCTTCATGTCTTCCCCGAAGGCGATGTCAACTTTCAGTAGAATAATTGTCTAGCCAAAACGGTGCTACAGTGGTTTATTACAGTGAACTCACGTTGATGTCTTGGAGACCAAATTCACACGGTTAAATCCTATGGACCCAGTCTGGGTCGCTGTCGGGCACGATCACCGCTTACGCAAATCAGCGGCCAGTTATTTACGCGAATTACATAAACAATGCGTTGACGTCTAATGCTACGCACCCTCACAAACCTACCAACAAACTGTTAGTAGGCTGTTCAGGTTTTTATGTTGGTAACGGCACGTAGCACTCTGTATGAAAATCGCAGACTGTGTTGTGTGCAGTCTGTGGCTGGTTTGCGTTGGAATATTTGCTATTGGGTGCGCAGCTTTGTGCAGTTGGAGGTGAGCCGCCAGCAGTGGTGGATGTGGGAAGAGAGATGGCAGAGTTTTGACAGCGGCCGATCCGGACGTGTGTCCGTCAGGAAAAGCAAATTCGTAAGACTGGATGTCATGAACAGTTATATATATTATGACTTTTGAACACTATTAAGGTAAATGCATTATTTGTTCTCCATCAAAATCTTTCATTCACTAACTATGCCTATCAGTAATTAGTGCCTGCAGTAGTTAGAATCTTTTATTTAGCTGGCAGTATTGGTGCTCGCTGTTTTATTTATTTATTTATTTATTTGTTTATTTATTTTTCCGTGGGACCAAATTAAGGAGAAGTGTCCATGGTCATGGAACGAGTCAATACATGAAATTATAACACGATAGTAGAAACAGATAAAATGAAATATTAGAAACGTATTCAGGCGACAATTCGTAAGTTTAAATAAAGAAAATCAACAATGTAACACTGGAATTTGCTTAATTTTGCAGCTCTTCCAGGAGCTCCTCGACAGAATAGAAGGAGTGAGCCATGAGGAAACTCTTCAGTTTAAACTTAAAATTGTTTGGGCTACTGCTTTTTTGAGTTCTTGTGGTAGCTTATTGAAAATGGATGCAGCAGAATAGTGCACTCCTTTCTGCACAAGAGTCAACGAAGTGCATTCCACATGCAGATTTGATATCTGTCTAGTATTAACTGAGTGAAAGCTGCTAACTCTTTGGAATAAGCTAATATTGCTAACAACAAACGACATTAAAGAAAATATAAACTGTGAGCGCAATGCCAGAATTCCCAGACTATTGAATAGGGGTCGACAAGAGTAACGAAGATTTTTGTGAAGTAAGTGATTCATGAAAGGTACAGGTTATTGTTAGTCAGGGCAATTCTTTTGTAGGGATTATTGAAATTCAGATTGCGTTACGCTAAAAAAAATATTGTGTGTCAGTTTACTGTTGATCAGAATAAGTAAAGAGAGAAATGTCTGAGTACCTTCAGTTTTGCTCATCTCTTTGAAAATCAAATAACGTAAGAGGTTTACCAGCACTGTCATTCCTAATTTTTCCAAGGGGATGTTTCAAAACTGTCGGATCCCTGATACCCAGAATCAGTGATGTATTTCGTTCTAAATATGGCAAAAAAGCTATTAACTCAGGTGGTCATAACGTTTTGGCTTATCAGTGTACATAGATTCTGTTAGCACCAGTAGCCAACGGTCATCCAAGAATTATTGCTTTTTCTTCGTCTGTTCGCGAGCTAAAATTTCAGTCACAAGACCATATTGAGACCTCTATGTACACTATAACGTAAAAAAACTTATGAGCGACCAGTATGACTACATCAGCAGTAAATTAAAATATCTACGAAAACACATAATTTCGAAATTAGAGATTCGATTTCTTGATGGAGAAATTAGAATAATGTCGAATTTCAGCATGGCTTGAATTCATGGACATTCTACAATCGATGAAGGAAAAACGCAGACATCAGTTTCGTGCATTTGAGGAATATTGTTCAAGATGGTACGAAGACAAGGTGCGCGACAGTCCTATGTCACGGACTCTACATGAGATTTCAGATAACGTGGTACCTGAGTAACATCTGGTATGTACTTTTGAAGAACTTAGAAGCAAAGTTATGTCACTGGCAGTAACGGCGGAAGCTGAGACGGGGAGTTGTCTTGATTCACGGTAATATACGCCTTCTCACCGCCTTACTGTCTCTGGGTTTCCCGAGGACTCGCATTAGAACTTTGCAACATCGTCCCTTTCAGCCGGTATTTCGCACGTAGTCAAGGCCATCTGTTCGTACACAACAGTGCCTTGCTCTGTATGTTTTCAGGATACTGAAGTGTTAAGAATTTCAAGTGAGCACTAATGATGATTAGAGGCTGCCAGTTATATGCAGATTTTCTCTTTTTATTTCCAGATCACAACCGGTTTCGCAGCACTCAAAACCACTATTTGAAGTGACACGTAACTAAGTCACAAGAGGGAAGTAGCGTGAACCATGGAACACAACATTTATTTTCAGACCAAACACGTAAACCGCTAATTACGGGCCGTTGGGTTGTTTACTGGTTTTGTCGAAAAACGAATATTGGGTTCCACGTTATGCCCCACTTAGGTCTTACGATTCAGTTGAGCTCTACCGACCATTTTGGACTTGGGTCCCTATGGCCAGCTGATTTTTGGTCATTGACGCACCGCCGTTTAGCGGTTTGTTGTTTTGATCTGACAACGACTGTTGGGTTCCATGTTTCGCGCTACGTAGCTCTTAGTACTTAGTTATATATTAGGTGAGGATGAGGTTTTCAGTGACAGGAAACCAGTTGTGATCTGATTATAGAAATGTTACATACAGCTGAAGCCCCTTCTTAATTCCTGTGATAAGTCGCGGCTGTGATTGCCCTGTCGACAAGGTTTTCGGCTACATACGGAGTATTAAATAATGTTAAATTCCACCGTAATGGTTCGGCCATTAACGTAGGAAAGGTAATATCTATGCCCCAGAAATTAAATTTACAGTATGCATCTTTTGTGATTTTTCCAGGCACTTTTTTCACGGTATGTCTAGATGTTGTTTACACATTACAGTTAATCGGGTATCTGCGTTTTAAAATTAGACTTTCCAATTCAGTACTACTACATCTTATTGAGGCTGTTACACGTGAATATAGAAAGTGTGAAGAAAATAAGTTCACCGCTTGGGATGCTATTGACGCTTGTGCCAAGTATATCATGCCTGAATCTTTGCAATAAAGACGACGTACTATCCACGAAATTGCTGTTGACAAATCAAAGAAAAAAGAAAAGAAAAAAAAAGAAACATGTATTTCAAGAGGACAGTAGATGTTCCCTGTATCATTTATTTTGAAAAAGGGTGATGCGACCAAATAGCCAAATACCTTGCACTCCATTCGTGCGGGGAATTGAAAGGAAAATGACAACGCCGCGAAGAACTTTGTACGTCCCTGCGCCTTTCTGGATGTATATGTAAATGCAAATAAGATCGACTGAATTATACCCTTTTGAAATGAATGAGATGTAGTTCACGTATTTATTAACTGTTCCAGAGGTCGCAATATCGAGGTATTATTGGACGGCCCGTTGTAAATGGAAATGGAAATGAAGTCCCATGCTGCTTGACAGAGCGTAGGGAAACGTTGCGGGAGTCCCGCACCGCCGTACTAGGCTAGATCTTAATGGAGGTGGTTTGCCGTTGCCTTCCGCCGACCGTATTGGGGATGAATGATGTTGATGAAGACGACACAACAACACCCAGTCATCTCGGGGCAGGTGAAAATCCCTGATACAGCCGGGAATCGAACCTGGGACTCCCTCCTCGGGAAGCGAGAACGCTACCGTGAGGCCACGAGCTGCGGACCGTAGTAAATTTGCCATAGATAGATCATTAAAACATTAATTTTAAGACACAACATACAGGGACAATATTTATAGAATATAAATATCCTGCATAGACCTCTTCGCAATCTTTTGATAAGTGTTTTCACAATAGATGTTATTCGTCGTTGCCAACACCTTTTTTTTTTCTTTTTAAAAATAAAGCGCGGTGGGGAGCCAGATAAGTGGGTACACATATATCCGACAATCTACCGGACCATTTTAAAGGCTTAGTTGGTAATGTAGTCGAGTTTAATGGTGAATCAGAGAACTTTCTGTTGTGCTACTAATTCAGTGAATAGTATCTTTAATGTATTAGACTACAACATAATTAATATTGGCACTGAGAAAGTATGGCATTTCATGTATTTCCCGCGTCTTTTTAGCGCACTTGAATGAAATGTATGTCCATCCCTTCTTCGACAGACCAAATACTCGGAGTTGACGGATTACGACTCGTATAAAGTAAAGTAACGTAACAGACGAAGCGGTAGTCGATCTGCTTTTGACACCAGTTTAAACAGAGGCTTACTTGTATAGGATGAAGCCGTGTGGTTCCTAGACTCCAGGAAGAAAAAATCTTGAGCATACGTCCCTATGGCAGAAAGGGGACATCTGTACAAATCTTGGACAAACGGTCAACAAGACAGGGCAATCTTCCACGATAAAGAGACACTTCCGTCTAAGTGACAACAGCCTCTCTTAAGGGTGGTTAATGGATCTAATGAAACCGACTAAAGTCAACAGGATAGGGCGCAGAAAGAAACGGACGACTACTGCAGTAAAGAACCTAATGGTACTCCCTGCCGCAATGTATGAATATAGCAGGAATGAAGGTTCTGATTATAAGAATTCTTGACGGTTTCTGGATAGTTTTGAACTGTCGTTGCGGATAAATATGCAGAAGTGAAATGCTTAGAATGTCGAATGTAAATTTTTCTAAGAATGGGAAGGAAAAGATACCACTTCCCTTGGAGCACTTACCTTCACATGCCATTTTGCAGTTCTACGTTCGACAGGACGGCTTTATTGTCTACAGACATCGCGGGTTTGCTACACCACTGAACATGATCCAACCGACTTGGAGTGTAGCGTGACGGCCACGTTTGCTCCGGTGCAGTAAGGTGAATCACTAGAGACCGTTCAAAAGCATACGACGAAATCCTGGAGTCATACAAAGCGAAAATGGTCTTTATGCTTTTGTATCCCCTCCTTTTTCGCGCCCTACTGAGACCCTGGCGTGAATACACTACTGGCCATTAAAATTGCTACACCAAGAAGAAATGGAGATGATAAACGGGTATTCAATGGACAAATATATTATACTAGAACTGACATGTGATTACATTTTCACACAATTTGGGTGCATAGATCGTGAGAAATCAGTACCCAGAACAACCACCTCTGGCCGTAATAACTTCCTTGATACGCCTGGGCATTGAGTCAAACAGAGCTTGGATGGCGTGTACAGGTACAGCTGCCCATGCAGCTTCAACCCGATACTACAGTTCATCAAGAGTAGCGACTGGTGTATTGTAACTAGCCAGTTGCTCGGCCACCATTGACCAGACGTTTCCAATTGGTGAGAGATCTGGAGAATGTGCTGGCCAGGGCAGGAGTCGAACATTTTCTGTATCCAGAAACGCCCGTACAGAACCTGCAACAGTCGATCGTGCATTATCCTGCTGAAATGTAGTGTTTCGCAGGGATCGAATGAAGGGTAGAGCCACGGGTCGTAACACATCTGAAATGTAACGTCCACTCTTCAAAGTGCCTTCAATGCGAACAAGAGGTGACCGAGACGTGTAACCAATGGCATCCCGTACCATCTCGCCGGGTGATACGCCAGTACGGCGATGACGAATACACGCGTCCAGCGTGGGTTCACCGGGATGTCACCAAACACGGATGCGACCTCCACGACGTTGTAAACAGAACCTGGAATCATGCGAAAAAATGACGTTTTGCCTTTCGTGCATCCAGGTTCGTTGTTGAGTACACCATCGCAGGCGCTTCTGTCTGTGATGCAGCGTCCAGGGTAACTGCAGCCATGGTCTCCGAGCTGATAGTCCATGATGCTGCAAACGTCGTCGAACTGTTCGTGCAGATGGTTGTTGTCTTTCATACGTCCCCAACTGTTGACTCAGGGATCGAGACGTGGCTGCACGATCCGTTACAGCCATGGGGATAAGATGCCTGTCACCTCGATTGCTAGTGATACGAGGCCGTTGGGATCCAGCACGGCGTTCCGTATTACCCTCCTGAACCCACCGATTCCATATTCAATCAACAGTCATTGGATGTCGACCAATGCGAGAAGCAATGTCGCGATACGATAAATCGCATTCGCGATAGGCTACAATCCGGCCTTTATCAACGTCGTAAACGTGGTGGTACGCATTTCTCCTCCTTACACGAGGCATCACAACAATGTTTCACCAGGCAACGCCGGTCAACTGCTGTTTGTGTGTGAGAAATCGGTTGGAAACGTTTCTCATGTCAGCACGTTGTAGGTGTCGCCACCGGCGCCAACCTTGTGTGAATGTTCTGAAAAGCTAATCATTTGCATATCACAGCATCTTCTTCCCGACGGCTAAATTTAGCGTCTGTAGCACGTCATCTTCGTGGTGTAGCAATTTTAATGGCCAGTAGTGTATGTCGTCAAAGGGTCCGTGTAACCTCCGTGTGCACGCTCCACAGGAGAGAACGAAAAATAAGAGATAAAATAGCGTTAAAACCTCTTTCTCCTTATGATCACGTTCTAATTTCGTCAAATTGTTCTAGGCTGTATATCAGAGCAAAAGTCGTGGCACATAGTAGTCGAAATGGGTGGGATCCCAGTCAATGGGGTTGCAAACTCGTAGTGTCATTTGGCAAATGTTGACTTGCTTTGGGGGGGTCAGCAGTGTCTAACCTTTGACATCACACTGCAGACTGTCGTTTTCGATAGTAAAATGTGTGATGAAGAACGCCACGAAGAAAGAGATGGCTCCATTCAAGCCCCTTGTGACACATCCTGAGGCCTTTTTCTATCGATTCTGAGCATCGGTGTGTCCGAAATGCTTTCCTCGGTCACTCATCGAGAAACCGCGTTATATGAACACAGTATGTCACAGTTCAGACTTCCGTCGCAGAGGCACGTAGAGAAGGGATATGAGGTGGGTAAGGACGGAGGTGTGAAGACTGTGCGCGCCCGCATCTCGTGGTCGTGCGGTAGCGTTCTCGCTTCCCACGCCCGGGTTCCCGGGTTCGATTCCCGGCGGGGTCGGGACTTTCTCTGCCTCGTGATGGCTGGGTGTTGTGTGATGTCCTTAGGTTAGTTAGGTTTAAGTAGTTCTAAGTTCTAGGGGACTGCTGACCATAGATGTTAAGTCCCATAGTGCTCAGAGCCATTTGAACCATTTTTGAAGACTGTGCGCAGTGTGACATGTCCACAGTGGTGTTGGATAGAATTGTGATAAAATTCGGTGCAAGTGTGACGTAATTAACCCATGCTACACGTCACACGAACATCTGAGGTCTGGTCCTTTTCTCCCGCGTGTCGACGCCTTGCTGTATCAAACTTCGCCGAGGCCGAGCGTGACATAGCAGGACGCCATTCTTCTGCTCCATTACGTACTTTTCTGTCAATATTCGGAATTCTGCGCTGAAATGGGAAAAATGGCGGGATTTCTGAAACGTGATTCCTTAATTTCGTTGTACAATGCATATTCCCGCACTTTTGTAATATCCTCATTATGTCGTCGTCATACTAACATGTGACGTGGCAACCTAAATAGTTAAAAATGTTGTATCTATTCTGTTTGCAATACAAACACAACTTTCTCTTTACAGTGAAGTTTACATTAAAAGCCGCTGGTTTAGTCTTTTTTCTGAATTCATCAAATGGTATTCTTCACAGATGTTGCATTAGCAATGTATTCCCCTCTCCAGGTCCTCTTGACTCTCCGCTAGTAATGTGGCACTGCATGCATATAGTTCACACCTCACGATCTAGTGGTTATCGTAGTTGCATCTAGATCCAAGTGTCTCTGGTTAGATTCCCAGCTGGCCGTCTATGTTCGTTTTGTCCTCATCATTACATATCATCATCATCGAGGCGCAAGTCGCCGAACTGACGTCAAAAAGAAAGGCTTACCAAACAACCACAAACGGACTCTCTCGGCCAGTAATTTCACATAATAATTTCATATTATCTGTCTACATACAAAAAGCAATTCCAACGTGAATTTCAATGGATAGTACGTACAACAAATCGACAGTCTGTTAACATTCACACACTTACATGATTTGACAGCAGGTGCGTTCAATAACTTGTGCAACACATTGTTTTCCTCGGCGAATTGCGGTTGAAAAAATCCGGAAATTGTTGTTATAGGATATCGCGGAATATTCCGGCTTGAAACCCTATAGTTTAATGGAGTTCCGACAGGTGGAGGCGATAAACGTAGAATTCAAAATGGCATCTACAACGGAACTGCATTCCAAAAGATACCTGTCAACGAGTTTCTTCCAACGGAAACGTTGAGCATCGCAGAAATTCATTGACAGTTGCAGAATGTCTATGGAGACCTTCCAGTGAACAAAGGTGCGATGAGTCGTCAGGAAAGTGGGCTGCCATTTTCGGATCAAGGACTAGTAAACCTGTCTGATCTCTCACGTACCGGTCGACCAACTGCACACAGGTGTGACTCCTGCTATGTTGGAACGTGTGGACACTGGACGTTTCTATTGGTAGTGCTGACACACTCGTCCAAACTTAATTGGCCTGTTGGTCTTCATCAACCCTACCGCCCAGGTCTCAGGCTTACCGACTTCCGTCCATTTGGCTAGCAAACCTGTCTGATCTCTCACATGCCGGTCGACCAACTGCACACAGGTGTGACTCCTGCTATGTTGGAACGTGCGGACACTGGATGTCTCTATTGGTAGTGCTGACACACTCGTCCTAACTTCATTGGCCTGTTGGTCTTCATCCACCCTACCACCCAGGTCTCAGGCTTACCGACTTCCGTCTATTTGGCTAGTAAACCTGTCTGATCTCTCACGTGCCGGTCGACCAACTGCACGCAGGTGGGACTCCTGCTAAGTTGGAACATGCGGACACTGGACGTCTCTATTGGTAGTGCTGACACACTAGTCCAAACTTCATTGGCCTGTTGGTCTTCATCCACCCTACCGCCCAGGTCTCAGGCTTACCGACTTCCGTCTATTTGGCTAGCAAACCTGACTGATCTCTCACGTGCCGGTCGACCAACTGCACACAGGTGTGACTCCTGCTATGTTGGAACGTGTGGACACTGGACGTTTCTATTGGTAGTGCTGACACACTCGTCCAAACTTAATTGGCCTGTTGGTCTTCATCCACCCTACCGCCCAGGTCTCAGGCTTACCGACTTCCGCCCATTTGGCTAGCAAACCTGTCTGATCTCTCACATGCCGGTCGACCAACTGCACACAGGTGGGACACCTGCTAAGTTGGAACATGCGGACACTGGACGTCTCTATTGGTAGTGCTGACACACTCGTCCAAACTTCATTGGCCTGTTGGTCTTCATCCACCCTACCGCCCAGGTCTCAGGCTTACCGACTTCCGTCTGTTTGGCTAGCAAACCTGTCTGATCTCTCACGTGCCGGTCGACCAACTGCACACAGGTGTGACTCCTGCTATGTTGGAACGTGTGGACACTGGACGTCTCTATTGGTAGTGCTGACACACTCGTCCAAACTTAATTGGCCTGTTGGTCTTCATTCACCCTATCGCCCAGGTCTCAGGCTTACCGACTTCCGTCTATATGGCCCACTGAAGAATGCACTTTCCGGGAAGCAGTACGTGGATGAGGGAAAGGTTGCTGATGCAGCAAGACTTTGGCTCCGACGTCTATCGGTAGAGTGATGACATGTGGGCATAAAGGCCCAGAGAGAAAGGAGGCAAAAGAGCGTCGCAGTGACCGGAGATTACATCGAAGAACAAGGTTTCGCTGCCAAAAGAGTTGCGAATAATAAGATGAACTGGAATTCTGAGTAAAACCAACGTGCTTTCAGAAAAAAAGTGTTGCATTACTTATTAAACGCCTTTCGTATACTACGGAGTTGGCGTATGTTGAAAATAACAGCGCCCTTGTATCGGTGTGACACTCTTGACGGAAACAGTCAAAGAATGTAATCATCTTCATCTTCTCTTCAGGTAGTAGGCAGGAATTGCCTGTTACGGTACCCATCTCTGTCGTGGTCTTCCTCTGTCTCTCCTCCGATGGCACTTCTAATTTCTTGCCTTTAACGGAAGTCTCACACTTTCCATTCTTTGTAGACGTTCGTTCCCAAATCAAATGTTCAAATGTGTGTGAAATCTTTTCGGACTTAACTGTGAAGGTCATTAGTCCCTAAGTTTACACGCTACTTAACCTAAATTATCCCAAGGACAAACACACACACCCATGCCCGAGGGAGGACTCGAACCTCCGCCAGGACCAGCCGCACAGTCCATGACGAAGAGACGTTCGTTCTATTTTCTTCTGTAGACTCAAATTTTATCACTGGGGCTAAAGATTTGCAGTTCTTCTCTAATATCTTGATTTCTTAGCCTGTCTTCTCTTGTGCAACTTTTAAAACCACTAAGGAATTTCATTCCTTGTGCCTGAATCCGGCTTTCATGCTTCTTCGTAATCACCCAGGTCTCACTTCCATTGAGCAATGTGGGAACTGCAACAATTTTGTAAAATTTAATTTGAGTGTCTTTCCTGGTTTTGTGTTTTAGGTTTCTGTTAATTGTTCCACATACCTGGCTGAATTTACTAAGCTCAATTTCAATATCTCTGCTATAGCCACATGTCATTTCACATCCGAGGTAACTGAA
Organism: Schistocerca serialis cubense; assembly: GCF_023864345.2. Lineage (NCBI taxonomy): Eukaryota > Metazoa > Arthropoda > Insecta > Orthoptera > Acrididae > Schistocerca > Schistocerca serialis. Next base: position 192,879,776 of record NC_064643.1, read on the forward strand.
ATGGTTTACTTGCTCTAAAATCTTCTGATCTATCGCTATTTTGGTTCTGATTCGTTCTATCCCCATGAAGGCCATTATCTTGGTCTATTCTTTGGAAATTTCCATGTTAAATTTAGCACTTACTTGTTTTAGCAACTAGATTCCTTTCTGAAGGTCATCTTCCTTATCTGTTAGGATCACTGCAGCATCAGCATATAGTAAATTATTTAAAAGAATGTATTCCGATTTCTATATATGTGTTATTTCAGCCGGCCGGTGTGGCCGTGCGGTTCTAGGCGCTTTAGTCTGGAACCGCGTGACCGCTACGGCCGCAGGTTCGAGTCCTGCCTCTCGCATGCATGTGTGTGATGTCCTTAGGTTAGTTAGGTTTAAGTAGTTCTCAGTTCTAGGGGACTGATGACCTCAGAAGTTAAGTCCCATAGTCCTCAGAGCCATTTGAACAAATTTGTTATTACATTAATGTAGATCTTGAGCAAAGTTGGAGAGATGCAGCAGCCTTGTCGTACCCCTCTGTTAGTTGGTATCTCATTAGCTGTTTTACCATTGGGATCTAGAGTGATATTTGTGTCTTGATGTAAGGTTTTTATCGAATTTAGTAGATGCTTTGATATCCGCAACTCATCATTATTTCCCAAAGGTCCTATCTACTGACATTGTCAAAAGGTATTTTGTTTTCAATTCAATATAAGCAATGTGTATTTCTTTATTATACTCTCTCCGTTTTTCTATTGTCTGCTCTAGAATAAAACCTGCATCTATTGTGGAGCGTCCTTTCCTAAAACCCATTATTTCCTCATGCAGTACTGCTTCTGCTGTGTTTTTAAGTCCTGTATTTAAAATTTTAGCATCACCTTGTATTTTAAGTCCAGTAAACTCAATCCTCTCTAATCACTTCATAGGCTCTTATCTCCTTTTTTTAAAAATTGATATCACTCTAGCTGTTTCCCAGTCTTTGGGAATACTCTTCTTCTTCCAACATTCGTTGAAGAGATGTCGCAGTCGTTAGTGTAGCGTCATTCCTCCATATTTTAATAATTCAGCATTAATACCGTCGTTTCCTGATGATTTTCTATTCTTAAGTGATGTTAGTGCAGATTTTAATTCGTCAGACTGTATTTCTCTTATTGATTTTCCATTTTCATTACATATTGGTTCTCCAAACGGACCTATAACGTTTGTTGCTGGGATATTTCCTACTCTCGCACTGAAAACACCCACCATAATAATCTGATCAGTAGCACTGTATTTACAGAGTCTTCTGTAGTTCTTCATAGAAGCTTTCAGACTCATCTTTTTTCCCTTCTTCAGGTGCATATTCACTTATAAAGTTGGCGTTACCCCTTACCAGTTTCAGTCTGACTCTAAGTACTCTTTCCCTTACGTATACACAATCTTGAAGCTCCTTTTCCCATTTTTCTATGCAGGAATAGTGCTACACCTTTGCTTGCTCTTCAATGCTGTTCAACACCACTATACAGCAGAATGTAATCCACTACATATTTATTTCCTCTTAATTTCTTCTTGGGTTCTGTGAGTGCTACAGCATCGATATTAATGTCGCTTTGTATATTTACTGGTTTTACATCCTTTTGAGAAATTCGCCTCACATTCCAGGTTGCTACTTTGATATGTCCATTTATCCATTTTCAAAAAAAAATGGTTCAAATGGCTCTGAGCACTATGGGACTCAACTTCTGAGGTCATTAGTCCCCTAGAACTTAGAACTAGTTAAACCTAACTAACCTAAGGACATCACAAACATCCATGCCCGAGGCAGGATTCGAACCTACGACCGTAGCGGTCTAGCGGTTCCAGGTTACAGCGCCTTTGACCGCACGGCCACTTCGGCCGGCTATCCATTTTCGTTTGTCCTTTTTCATAGCTTTGACATTTACTTTTGAGACTGTCCCGTTCCTGAGGCTCGTTCGGGGACTGGGAGTAGGCAGCGTTTTCTGAGAGTTGGTTACCAACCATCTGCTCAAACCACTTCTAGAGGGACCAGGATTTTCTTCAGGGTTATCTCCCTTAGTCGATATGCTCCGAAAAGAAGTTCGCCTTTCATCCCCTCCCACTGGCTTTGTAACCCGTATCCACTGTGTGTCATACATTGTCTAGGGGTCTCACAACTTGTGTCTTCAAGAATGTGGGAGTAGGGTTTGTTAGCAGAGCTGCATTGAATTCCTTGAGGTCTCATTCATTTCTCCAATTTTAGTGGACGTTTCCCACAATTTTGTTTTTGCATATAGGTATCGGCAGCCTGAGCAGACTCCATGGTCCTTTCAGGTCTTTCATTGCTGGAGAATAGAAAAGAGAAATGAAAGACTTTCTGGCCTCGAAACCTAATACCACTGTGATCGAAAGAGTAAGAGTTGGTCAAGGGGGGCCGATAGGAAAGAAAACAGAAGAAGCCCGACACAAGTAAGTGGAAGTAATGTCAGACTTATTAGCTAAGGGCCCATCTGGTTGCCGCTCACGTACTCCCAAGACAGGAGTCCCCTGCAAGGACTATTCTGTTATCAATGATCGAATAACATACGTAGATTTGTGTTATTTATACACTAGTTGAAGAAACATGGGGCAAACAGCGTAAATTAAAGAGTAACTAATTAGCATGATCGAGTTACTCCATTTCATAGAGAGTAAAACTGATTGGAGTATGTACGCCGCAAATGCCGTTTTCATAGATAAGCTATGCTTAGAGCACAATGGAATATGTGTGTCTTTATTGAGTATATCGTACGCTTGCTGTTACACTCGTAAGGTGCTTTAGACCTCAATTTTCTCCAGTTTCAATTAATCTGCTCCTTTCCGTCCTATGCATTATATTTGAAGGTTGCTCAATGCTTTCAGTTAACGATTGTAATTACACAGATATGCGCCAAGTGACAACCTAATATAGAAACACCTGCTTGTTAGTTCTCCCTTTTGTTTCATGTTGTATGGATATTTCTTAAGTTTTTTTACGAGTACACTGACATCGCAAATTAATTTGTATATATGGCTACGTGTTGATCGTCTGTAAATTTTATTTTCTTTTATTATTATTGAATAAGCAGATTTATACTTTTCACACACTACAATAATAGAAATTCTTCACGGAATAGAAGGAGTTGTCAAGATGAAAGTATTTTAGTTTCGTTTCAAAAATTGCTTTTCTGTCTAGCAGTCGTTTTATGTCGTTGCGTAAGGAACCAAAACTTTTAGTGGCTACACTATGAACCCCTTTTTGTGCTAATGGCGCCCGTAATGTGGAATAATTAATATACTTTTCCTTGTGCTTTTCTAATTATATACATCATTGTTTGCTTTGAACTTTAGGGGATTATTTACAATGAACTTCATGAGATAATAAATGAGCTGTGGAGCAGTAGTCACAATGCCGAACTCCTTTATGAGATGTCTACAAGGTGATTGTGGGTGAGCACCATATATTACTCTTACAGCACGTTTATGAGCGACGAAGACATTGTTTTTTAAAGACGTTTACCCTAGAACATTATTCCATACCACATTACTGAATGAAAATATCCAGAATATGTCAAGTTAGTGATTTGTCTCTCTCAAAGATTTTCAAAGATTCTAAGCGCAAATGTGTCTGAAATAAGTTGTCTTAGGAGATCCTAATATGATTTTACTGGTTTACATTCTCATCAGTTTGGACACCTGAAAATTTTGAAATTTCCCCGCCATTTACTATTTCCTCGCCGAGTTACACTTGGTATTGTTGTACCACCTCTAGTACTGAATGTTTTGTGTTTTCTTCAAATTAAGAATTTGAGCATTTGCAGAAAACCAGTGAGTCACACCGTTAAGAGCAATGTTACATTGTTTACCGTTTCTTTTATTTGCTGTATGTACGCTTGACTAAAATAACAGTGTCATCGGCAAAAAGAACTAAATTTGCTTCTTGCTTATTAGGCGGAAGGTCGTTTACTTACATGAGGAGCGCTTGCGGATCTAAGATTGACCCTTGGGGAACTCTATATATGATTTCTTTACAGGAATCTCCCCTGGTAGCTTGTCCCACATAGAAACTTTGACATTTACCACTTTTGCCTCCATAAATTCCTGTGCTGTAATACGATATCAGACCTTAAAATGACGTGAATGTTAACAAACTACAAATATGTTGTACATCAGGTAAGAGGCCCATATATCATCACTTTAGTATGTTAGGATCTGTATCAGCTCTGAAGTGCTACGGAAAAGGCCACATGCCCCATTTTAAGGCAAGTTACAATTAAACTGCTGAACGTACTAAAGCCAGTATCTGTCTTAAACGGTAACACTGCAAAACAAAAGCACGAAAAAAGTGTTCGTAAGTACTATTAATTTGACTGTATTTTCAATTCTAAAGTTGCCAGAAAGTATCACTACTATGACTGACTTCAATGTCATGAATCAATAATGTTTTCACATTCTTTCAGCCTTCAAAACATGTCCACTCTATGCATTTGCGTGTGTGTGTGTAAATAAACACCATTTTTAATGATAACAAACTAAGTATTACGTTCAACGAATCCATTTCTCTCCCATTGCGTTTTCCCATGTTAAAAAAGTAAAGCGATCTTTATAAATAGAAAATGAAATCAGTGTTTAGTAACAGTTCCAAATTTCGACCCCGGACGCAGGACAAAATTACGAACATCCAGAGAGGCCAAATCCTTGACTACAACCGAGCGAGGTGGCGCAGTGGTTAGCACACTGGACTCGCATTCGGGAGGACGACGGTTCAATCCCGCGTCCGGCCATCCTGATTTAGGTTATCCGTGATTTCCCTAAATCACTCTAGGCAAATGCCGGGATGGTTCAATTGAAAGGGCACGGCCGACTTCCTTCCCCATCCTTCCCTAATCCGATGAGACCGATGACCTCGCTGTTTGGTCTCTTTTCCCCAAAACAACCCCAACCCTTGACTACTACGATTATACAGCGTGTCCGAAAAGTCTTTCCCTGATTACATAAATTGATAACGCAGGCTAGAAGTAAGATACAAATATGAAACTTGTGTCGAATTGTTTACAAGTATCAAAGTTTTTTTTTCTGTTTTAGGTTCGCAGCACGTAAGTAGTAGATGAGGTGCAGTGCCCAAGAAGCCATGCTAACCAATCAGGAGAAGGCACAGTGTGTCCTGTGGTACCATGAGACACGATCACCAACCACAGTGCAGAGACACTTTCAGACAACATTTGGAAGGCATCCACCAGATGTCAAGAGCATTAAAGCCTGGTATGAGAAGTTCAAGAACACAGGATCAGTTGCTGACGTTCCGAAGTCGACCAAGAACCTCAGCAGACTGGGTGGAAGCTGTAAGGCAGTCTTTTCTGCGAAGTCCGAAGAAATCGGTGCGCAGGGCCTCACGTGAATTACAGATGCCAAAAAGCTTTCTCCATGACATTTTACACAAACGTTTATTGTTTCGTGCATACAAAGTGCAAATCGTTCAAGCCTTGTTGCCCAATGCCAGTACACGTCGATATGACTTTGCGGTCGAAATGCTATCACATATTGAGGACGATGATGGTTATCTCAGACGAATTGCCTTTTCCGACGAAGCGACCTTTTTTGTCAGTGGAGTAGTGAATCCCCATAATGTGCGTATTTCGGGTTCAAAACCTCCTGGCGAGCTCGTGGAATGCACCAGAGGCAGTCCAAAGGTGAATGTTTGGTGCGCGCTATTGCACGATCGAATTATCGGCCCATTCTTCTTCGCTGAGGCTACCATCACATCTGCAGTGTATCTGGACATGTTGCAACCGTATGCTGTTCCTCAGCTGCTTCAGTATCACCCCGATGTCTTGTTTCAGCTAGACGGTGCACCGCCTCATCGGGGTTTGGACGTCCGTGCCTATCTCGATATGACCTTCCCTGGGCGATGGATTGGTCCTGATGGGCCAACGGTTTGGCCTCCACGCTCTCCTGACATAACCCCATTAGACTCCTTTTTATGGGGTTATGTCAAGGACGAGGTCTACCAAACACGTGTACCAGATCTTGAAACCCTGCGGCGACGGATAACCACAGTCGTTGAATCGATTCCTCCAGTGACGTTGGCTAATCTCTGGACGGAAATTGAATATCGCCTAGATGTGCTACGTGCTACGAAGGGTGCTCATGTGGAAGTTAACTGATGTGTGAGAAAAACTTTGATAGTTTGTAAACAATTAGACACCAGAATGAGATTTTCACTCTGCAGCGGAGTGTGCGCTGATATGAAACTTCCTGGCAGATTAAAACTGTGTGCCCGATCGAGACTCGAACTCGGTACCTTTGCCTTTCGCGGGCAAGTGCTCTACCATCTGAGCTACCGAAGCACGACTCACGCCCCCTACTCACAGCAGGAGAGCTTCTGTAAAGTTTGGAAGGTAGGAGACGAGATACTGGCAGAAATAAAGCTGTGAGTACCGGGCGTGAGTCGTGCTTCGGTAGCTCAGATGGTAGAGCACTTGCCCGCGAAAGGCAAAGGTCCCGAGTTCGAGTCTCGGTCGGGCACACAGTTTTTATCTGCCAGGAAGTTTCAATTAGACACCAGTTTCATATATGTATCTTACTTCTAGCCTGAGTTATCAATTTATGTAATCAGGGAAAGACTTTTCGGACACCCTGTACATCAGAAACTACAACACACGATTGAAACACAGCCCAGGACTTAAATACAAATAAGTGCTCACACAAGAACTACACTAACTCACCTCACCATAAAAAATGAATTATGTTGTGCACGCAAACCACACGTGCTCCACACAAAAAACTCTACAATACAATGGACAGAGATCAGCTAAACATTTTCACCAACTCCTAGGAGAACGAAATTAGGAGCGGGACGTATTAGGGCTCCTTACCTTGCTGTTGTTGTACTATTACTTTTCCTCAGTACGTTGTATTATATCTTTGTAGTTGCTTGACAACGGAAAATAACGTGGAATGGCAACAGCGCAATAGAAACGGTTGCAGTTAAAGGCGTAAAATGTCATTTAAGTAATTTGTGGAAGTTATTGACCCGTGTTACTAGAAGTTAATGTTTTCGTGTCTCGGTAATTTTTAATTCAATTAATTCGTGAAAGAAATAGACTGATGCCTTCAGCGGAGCTGCAGTCCGGAACCGCGGGACTGCTACGGCCGCAGGTTCGAATCCTGCCTCGGGCATGGATGTGTGTGATGTCCTTAGGTTAGTTCGGTTAAGTAGTTCTAAGTTCTAGGGGACTGATGACCTAAGATGTTAAGTCCCATAGTGCTCAGAGCCATTTGGACCATTTTGAACCTTCAGCGGAAAGACAACCATCCAAGCATGTATTTCTGTGGTCAGAGGCAAATAAAAACAATAAAAAAAGAAGCAGTACGCATCGGATATACTTTTCTCAGAGCAGCCTCTGTGCGATGCTCGATCGCTTATTCTGATGATCTGTCGCGTGACGGCTCGACATTTCAAATCCCGGGAAGTGGCCCTGCCGCTGAGAGCCGCTTTTCCTGGATTCCCCCGCACACAACTCTGGCTGGGCTCGGTAGAGCACGACCCGCCCACGGAATCACTTTATTAGGAACCGCGGCAGGCTCGGCGGCGCGGAGCCAACGTAAATTGAAAGTTGCCGACGTTCTGGCGCGCGGGATTTTAAATTAAAATTGTTTGTTTTCCTTGCGGCTCGCGCCTCCGCGCCGGCGGAGTCCGCTGAATTATTCACCACCGGCATAAATATTGCCGCTACTAATTAAATCCCGTTAATTATTGCGGATGTTTTTATTTAATCTATAAAAAAAAGAGAAGCCCGTCGGCTGAACGGATGTGTTACGGAACAGGAGTACTCCTTTACACCTCATACCGTGCGAGGCATTAAACGCACGTACGCTGCTGCTTCCCACAACCGTACGTCAGTGAAATTCTCGCGTTGATACCGATGTTTTTAGCCGTGTCGGTGCCGAACATGCGTGAAGCTGTTCAGTTATCTGTTTTTAATTGCATCAAGCGTGGATATGTAAATGGATTATGAGGTAATTTTGCCGAGCACTTTAACAGCTTTAGAGCATAGACGTGCGTAACAGCAGCACGATAATGTAATTATGCGCGAATTCTGGAACACGCGAACAGGCACTACAGTTGCTCGTAAGCAAAAATACAGCATAAACACTGTTGTGTGATGAGCTAATTAATGCCACTTCGCACAGAATAGTCCGGAGGGGAATGCTTTGCGATCAACAGCCGTTCGCTATAGAACTTGCACACGAATGAAGACTGCCCTTTCCACATTAATTGGCGGGTCTCTCTCCGTTGAATGTGGGAGAAGGGGAAAATTGGATTTGTCAGAACCATTTCAAAACAATATTATTGCTCCTGTGGACGAAAAGGTGAGACGGAAATATCTGTAGCGTAGAGAAAATCATCCAGATATTCGCTCGAATATTCAGTCTGGAACTTACAAGATATCTCTATATCTCAGCGTAATAAATTCTCAGGGTAAAATTACGTCACATGAAACATAGTTGGTATGGTAAGGACACCTTGATATGTTACGTGTCACATTTACCACAGTTTTTACGAATGTTACTTGAATCGTGACCGAAAATACTTACCCATATGCAGAAAGACGTCAACTTACCTCTGCACCCTCCAAAAGTTTCAGAACATATGACCACAGAATCTGAAAGTAAGCCTGTTCTATTACTCATTCTACCAAATTGCTACTACTGCGATGCGAAAACTGTAGACTGTTAGAACTAACAATGAATTATTGCGTGCGTTACATTTGCAAGTTCCGTTTACCCGTTTATTTGACCACGTCAGTGCGTATTTTGTCCAGCTGGGATGGTTGTAGCTAAGTCTACTTTACCGGTATCGCAGGAAGTGTATGTATCCCTGTAACTTGAATCAGAGATCATGTAATCGTCACCTCTTCGTAATCAAAACACAAGGTCTCACTATCTAATGTCCTATTTGTCCCCATCCACAAACAAGAAATCATTCACAAACTCCTTCCCTTTTGCTTTTGTTCACCTTCGTAACAAGCTACATTCCACTCTGCACACGATTCTACGCCCTCTTGCATTTGAGGGAAAGGTGAAACACCTTCTCCTGACAACATTGTACCTTTTCTCCCAGAAATTAAAAATACCCCCACCATCTCATAGTTAAGTCTCTTTCTCCTTTGATTTTTTTCTCCTGTCTTCCGTAGTTGCTTTTTTTTAAGATTCCTCTGTCTCTCCCTCTTCCATGGCTTTTTGATTTTGTTTTGTCCATTGCTGCTAGCGCGAGTGATTCAAATCTAATTGGCTGTAATTTTTTCTACATTGTTCTACTTTTCATGAACGAATTCAAAGCCAGAATTTCTGTTTTAGTCCCTTCTGTTAAACGTGTCAGGTTCTGAAAATCAGTCACCAAAATAAGTACACAATGGGCGTAATGCTTTTTGAGAACCAAGTATCCCAGTCTGGGTGACACTGTAACTTTGAAGATATCTAACCAGCAATGGCAGCAGGCAGGAACCACTTCAGACTTCAATGTTGAGCCGTTGTCACCAGTTAAAAGATCGGAAGAAGCAAGTTTTGCGAAGAGCTTTAGCGAGCGACTGAGACTGTCATAATTACGAGAGAAGACAAACGCGTGAACATGAAACATGCAATTCAGTTGGCGAATTCGGCAGTTCTGCATATTAGTAACTTCAGATTTGGCACCTCACTTTTCTAAACAACTACGATAATAGAGTCTGCAAAACAGACAGTGTGGTGTCACCGCCAGACACCACACTTGCTAGGTGGTAGCCTTTAAATCGGTCGCGGTCCGTTAGTGTACGTCGGACCCGCGTGTCGTCACTGTCACTGTCAGTGATTGCAGACCGAGCGCCGCCACACGGCAGGTCTAGAGAGACTGACTAGCACTCGCCCCAGTTGTACAGCCGACTTTGCTAGCGATGCTACACCGACCAATACGCTCTCATTTGCCGAGACGATAGTTAGCATAGCCTTCAGCTACGTCATTTGCTACGAGCTAGCAGGGCGCCATTATCAATAGATATTTATCTTATGATGCCTGTAACGTCAGACCGATGTTCTATAATTATGGATTAAAGTTAAGTATTACATCAACTACGTACTTTATTTGCTATTAAAATTCCCTTAACTGTTCCAGACCTCACGACAATCTACGTGAGCTTAAAAGGGTGCATTTCGGCCTCCTCTAGCAACATGGTGTTGGCTCTTCTGCCAACACTTCAGTCCTTTTCGTAAGAGAGTTCTTAGTATCTCAGTCGTCTCGCTGTCCATCGTGATGGCGAATCAGAGCACTGCTGTGACGGTCTGCAAGGTGAATTTTCGGAGGATTATACTAGATTAAATTTGTTAACACCGTCTTAATGGCTGACTAAGTTTTTTACATAGTGTACTATAATTGTACGGTATTAATAACTTGCTTTAGCCGGCCGAGGTGGCCGAGCGGTTCTACGCGCTACAGTCTGGAACCGCGCGACCCACTGCGGTCGCAGGTTCGAATCCTGCTTCGGGCATGGATGTGTGTGATGTCCTTAGGTTAGTTAGGTTTAAGTAGTTCTAAGTTCTAGGGGACTGATGACCTCAGAAGTTAAGTCCCATTGCGCTCAGAGCCATTTGAACCCATTTTAACTTGCTTTCCAGAATAAACAATACAAGCAGGAATAGGCTACAGCAAATCGATGACAGGTGTAAAACGACAAATGCAATATATACAACAGACTATTGTTTCCTATAAGTACACTCTTTTTTAGCCTTACTTCAGCCTCTCATCCAATATGGACAGAGGATGGGCTGCGAGCCGTACAACAACTTCAGACAAAATCTTTAGTAAAATAAGTAATGGCGAAAAAATATGATTAAATGGTGAAAAACTTAATAGATGTTTTAAAATCCGCAAAAAGATGAATTTCGTTGGTGTTTAAATAACATTAAAGTGTTGATTTTCATTGTTGCTTATATTCAAATAGAAGGACGTAAAAAATGTATACATCTTTAAAACACGGTGACATTCTTTTAAAAAGGAGCACTGTACTTTCGCCAAAAATGGTCTCGCTCTGGAAAAAGTAGGGAAGGCTGGGTTTAGCGTCCCGTCGACATTGAGGTCATTATAGATGGAGCACGAGCTCGGATTTTGTCGGTGGTGGGGCAGGTAATCGAATGTGCTGTTTCAAAGGAGCCATCCCTACGTTTGCCTGGAGGGATTTAGGGAAATCACCGAAAACCTAAATCCGGATGGCCGGAGGCAGGTTTGAACCTTTGAACTTTCGATTGCAAGTCCAGTGTGCTGACCACTGCGCCACCTCGCTCTGTCTGGAAAAAGAGGATTTGGAAAGGAGGTGACAAAATGTAATGTGGGGTTGAAGAGTGTGAGTGTAAATATAGGTAACATACATGGACACGAATGTAGGTTTCGGAGTGGGTAATTGGAAGACACAGCATGACAAGAAGTATGGTGTGTGGGCAGACTCGTGACATCAGTGTGGAAGGGACGGGGAAAGATGTAGAGGGAAAGACGAGGGGAAGTACTGATGTGGAGTAGGACAGGTGGAGAGGTGGTGATGTTAGTAGTGTGGATGAGGAACTAAATTTCCCGATGAAACATTGTATTTGGATGTCAACATGCACCTTTCAATGTTTTACTAGGCACTTAAGTATTTTATATCACGACGCCAGCAGATGTCGGCCACTTTGTATTATTTACGATACGAAGAGAGCTAGTGAATATTGCTTACAATATTTTATGCGCATATTTTACAAAGTTGAACCTAAATCTTTGGCTTGTCCTGCAGATAGCGTGACGTTGTTCGTATTTAATGAAGCCTGTCATATCTTAATAAATGCACCTAAAATCTCACCTGGGGTGGTTGTCGTAGCATCTAACATCAGAATACTCAACTAAACAGTAAATACGAGGACGGTAGTACCTGTTAGAGTTACTGAAGATCTGTAGTCAGCCACCTGCCAGCTCACTCCCAGTAGTTGGAACATTAATAACAGACAAATAGAGCATGTTAATTTAGGAAGACTATCTTGTATGGCGTTAACTACTTCGTGGTTGATGGAGCACATCTGTCCCACTAAAGGAGAACGCAGACGTTGGGAGTAATATAATACTTATTTCTGTCTAAAGCTGCCATCCAGCGAGATACTTTCGGAATTTGGGGGAAAATGCTACGGATAATGGGGTAGGTATAGAGAGTGCCGTGAGCGATCAAACAGGACAGCATTAGTTTATAGGTGGCGGAGAACTTTTTTTTTCACGGAAACAAAACGAAATCACAATCTCCTCTCTTCGAAGACTGTCTGAAATAACTCTACTTGTGTATCATATACTGTTTTGAAACATTGCTACACCGCTCAATAGTAATTCTGCTGCCTTGTACATAAGTTGCATCTAGTGGGACGTATATCTCCCAGCAAACTCCGTAAAATATAGGAAACATTCGTATGGACTACGTTAAGGGCATCTTGAAATTAAATGTTGAAACTTTGTATGCGATATTTTGTTTTTCGTTGCCTTGAGAATAAATGCATTTTGGTACTAAATTGTTATATAGTTTTTTTGAAATCTTCTCTCAGGATAAAACAACTCTTCGAACAATATTCTAACAATGAAAATGCCGGCCGGAGTGGCCGAGCGGTTCTAGGCGCTACAGTCTGTAACCGCGCGACTGCTACGGTCGCAGGTTAGAATCCTGCCTCGGGCATGGATGTGTATGATGTCCTTAGGTTTAAGTAGTTCTAGGGGACTGATGACCTCAAATGTTAAGTCCCATAGTGCTCAGAGCCATTTGAACCATTTTGAACAATGAAAATCTTAGCCTCTAGCAATGTGTCACTCACGTCGCCGTTCTTCGTTTTCATAACCGGCCCTTTGAACTGTTTTTGAAAATAGATTCGCTGGACGCGAATTACTAGACGTCAGCTATAAGTATAGATTAACTAGCCAACGGCGACATAATGAAGTTCGAGTCGGATTTTCCGGTTATCGCGAGCGGTCGCCTTTGCCACTCCGGCTCCCAGCACTCTCTCCACGGACTAACTCAGACTTCCATACGTGGCACATCGTACAGCCTTATATCGTAGTCCACCGAATTTAGCTCCCAACATTTCTTGAAATCTCGCAACAGGAATCGAGACCAACGTTGCTATCGTCGTGTGCCGGGGTAGGCTTATAATACATACAAGCATTCCGGGAAGAACGGCCACTGTTGACGATCCACCGCTGTGCGAAATAATTCGAAATTAATTCACTTACTGAGGATTCCCTGATTTCAGCTGTATCAGGTATGGATCAACCCGAGAAATTTCAAATTACTTCGTGCAGCTGTGGATCATCAACAGCGGCTGTTCTTTCAGACAAGTGTGTAAAAGTTAAATTTCTGACTTCCCAGTTTCTTTTCTTTTTTTCAAATAAAAAATAAATTATTATTTCTAAAATGTAAAATCAATTTTAAACGACCTGTAGTTAAATCAAATATAAGAGTACAAATTGCAGACGCAATGTTCGCCTCCTCTACAGTCAGCTAAGCAGTAGGCTACTAGTCTTGTGGTGAACACGAGTAGACATGCAGGGCAGTGGTGGGTACTCACCGACGTTGTTCCCGGGCAGGACGACCCCCAGGAGCGCCACCCACGAGGCTACCACCAGCAGGAACATGGCCTCACATCACCGCCGCTCTCACCAGACTCCTGCAGCACAAAAGCAAACCGCACCGATTTACTTCTCCCGTTTAGAACTTGGGTAGCAATATGGTACGTTGGCGTCTTGGAAGCTTCAGTTCTGAGACGCTCCTGTCATTGCAGTTGTATGTGCGTGACAGTGCATTTATATAAATTAGAGTGTCACTTTTACTCGGTATCCAAGGTTCTTGGGAGTCCAGCCGGATCCGATCGTCGAAGTTCCACGATATTTCGGCGAATAACCGTTCCGCCATCATCAGGTGGTGCTGATGGAATGATTTGTATGCGCTGTGTCCGTGGTATTTATGTCCGCTTGGTCCCGAGTCGTACCCCGGCGCGGCCGGCCGGCGGAGCGCCGTGTGGTGGGCGGGAGGGGGGGCGGGGGGGTAGTTGCAGCCACGCCCGGTGGTAGGCGCAATTCACCTCCGTCCTCCGTGGCGGAAGGGTCTCGCTTCCACTCCCGCCGTTGCTCTTTAATGGTGTTTAATAATGGTTTCCAGGCCTTGCAAAGTTGAAACCCATAGGCCATAGATAACCTCATCAACAGGGACACCGGGTTTCAACTTAGCAAGGCCTGGAAATCATTATTAAACGCCATCAAAGAGCAACAGTGCGAGCGGACGCGAGGTCCTTCCGCCACGGCGGACGGAGATGAACTGCGCCTACCACCGGGAGTGGCTGCAGCTACCCCCCCCCCCCCCCCCAGCCTTTCCCGCCACGCGGTGCTCCCCCGACCGTCCGCGCCGGGGTACGACCCGCGACCCCGCGTATATAAATATCACGGACATAGCGCAGACAGATCATTCCATCAGCACCACCTGATGATGGCGGAACTGTTATTCGCCGAAATATCGTGGAACTTCGACGATCGGACCCGGCTGGACACCCGAGAACCTAGGATACAGCACATTCGCCGGGAAAGCCTCAGATCACATAGTTTTTATCCACTTCAGTATTTGAACATTTATGGCAAATTAGTACCAATCCAAATGTAATGTGCAGTCGGTAGAAAGCCTTACTTAAGGAGGAAGGAGGGACTTTTGCGACGTGGAGGTGTTCTGGTTGGTACTTACAGTGTCCAAATGCATCCAGAAAGAGAGAGCTGTCACTTCTTATTGGCTATTGTAGCAAGGAATCTCCTGGCTCCTGAATGGCCCGAAGGCCTCAGACAGAATCTCCGAGGTCATTGCTGGACGGGCTGATACGGTTCACAGTGAGCGGTATACAACTAAGTCATTGTAAAGAAGCTCGTTAAGTGTATTGATTATTTCATTCAAAGTTTAACTGCATCACGAGAGTGCGATTTGGGAGTCAGGTGGCGACAGCAAATGGAAATGAGAGCGTATGAAATGACTGTAAAAATTAAAAAAAAATGCTGCGTCATTAGTCAGTTTCGCTCCCATTAAGAATTACATTATTACAAGCATTGTGAAGGATTAGTGAAATTGTGTTGTAGCAAGTTACACGAGAGACAAATTATGTAAACGTTGGTGTAAACATTTTGTGTGGACTGTGCTGTAGCAAGCCTTCCATCCCGCAATGAAACAAGGCACCCTCGAAGAATGGTTCAAATGGCTCTGAGCACTATGGGACTTAACTTCGGAGGTCATCAGTCCCCTAGAACTTAGAACTACTTAAACCTAACTAACCTAAGGACATCACACACAGCCATGCCCGAGGCAGGATTCGAACCTGCGACCGTAGCGGTCACGCGGTTCCAGACTGAAGCGCCTAGAAACGCACGGCCACACCGGCCGGCGCACCCTCGAAGAACAAGAAGTGCTCTTCACTGCAAAATCTCTCCTCGTTTTCGTAAAATATTGCTCTAGTGGCGTCACGTCATTAATGAAGTAACGGCTGTTTTTTTTTTTTTTTTTTTTTTTTTTTTTTTTTTTTTTGCCTGATGTTGTACGCCTACAACTATAGCCCTCGCGTGTAGGGTCAGTCTGTTGCGACCAGCTACCGGCGTCGCATGGCAATTGAGATGTTATACCACGTGGTTATTTTTCCGTATTGTTAACGTAGACCGTCAGTGAGCTCGTTAAATTTGGCAGTCGAGGTTATCAGTCAATGGTGACACGTTAATTAGCTGAACTTGTTGTAACTTAGGTACTTTTAAGGACATCATTCCTAGATTTAGGCTCCAAAATTATTGTTAGTGATGTGAAAATAGTGATACAGGAATTATGGAGACATAATAGATGTGTGTGTCTGTGTGTGTATGTGTTTGTGTGTATGGACCACTACGGTCGCAGCTTCGAGTCCTGCCTCGGGCATGGATGTGTGTCATATCCTTAGGTTAGTTAGCTTTAACTAGTTCTGAGTTCTAGGGGACTGATGACCTCAGAAGTTAAGTACCATAGTGCTGAGAGCCATTTCAACCATTTTTGTGTGTGTGTATGTGTCACGCGAGCGCGTTGTGGCTGTGGTAGTCACACGTCTGCTAACTATAGTCGGTGCCAGAAGACAATTACCGAAGAGATTTACCACTTATCTCCTGTACATGTGGTCGTTACGATGTGAAGTGGTGACATCCCAATATATTATAAACAAGGAGGTACGCATATTTGTATGTATGTACGTATGACCCACACTCCTCGTAAACCACTGGAACGATTTCAACCAAACCTGGTAGACATACCGCTTGCTGTTTGGAAGCCATCGCTGTAGAGTTACGAACTACCTGCCTATTACCGAGGTTTATCGCTTACTACATTTTTCTCTCTTCGTGCAGTAAGACTACAACATGAAGCATGATGTTTTAATTTATTACTTCTTCACTACTAACTCTGTCCACAACGCATTTTGCGGTCTTACCCACACGTAACACTGGAATTATCTGATAAATTTACTGTATATCATCGTACAGCCGGTAGTTCAACGGATACGACGTCATAAACATTAAGCTGCGTGAAAATGAAACTTCAGGGTGAAATTCACTAAACATACATGAGAAGTATATGTACAAATACTTGTGAAATATGTTAAACATATGTAAAAAATACTTTACATGTGCATACACGTACAAATATAAGAGTAAAAACTCATTCTAAGCTCCTGTAATGATTTTAACCAAAGTTGGAACACACATTAGTTACGATCTCGAAAGAAATACTGTGGAGTAAGAACCACCCGCGTTCTGTTGGAGTGAAGGTGATAGCGTGGAGAGGTGAGGATGGAGGAGGAGGTGGACAGAGAAAAGAAAGAGCAAGTGATGAACACAGACAGAGAAAGGCAGATACAGAAGGGAGGAGGAGATGAACAGAGAGAGGAAGAGCAGGGAGTGGACAGAGAAATGGAAGCCAAGGAGGTGGACAGAGAGAGGGGAGAGAAGGAGATGGGATGAGAAAAGAAAGAGGAGGAGATGAACAGAGATAGGGAGAAGGAGATGGACAGTCAGAGGAGGGAGGAAGAGATGGACGGAAAGGAAGTGAAGGGTGAGACAGATCCAGATAGAAGGAAGGAGAAGGTGGACCAATAGAAGATTGGAATAAATACATACCGAGGCTCATTTAGTGTAATAATGATTCTGAAATGCCTGAAGTAATCTCAACCAATATGGGTTCACATACGATTTTGCATTAGGAAGGAGCTAATGTTAGAGTAATGCACCTCAGGCACGGATACGAGTGGTGTCGGGGGTGTGACCGTTAAAAGTGTTTCAAGACGAAATGAGTTAGTTTCGAATCCATAGTTGATGATAGAACGATTGATATTCCAATTTATGGGTTGGGGGAAAGGCGGGGGGGCGTCTACGCCAAGAAAAAGAAGGCTGCATGTAATGCGTAACTCTGGAACACTGAGGATGCTTCAACCAAACTCGTATGCACAAAAAATAACTCGCATCTGGAAAGAAAGCTGTGGAACTAGGGCCCTAATAAGGAACGGTAGTGGACGCTGAGGAGCGTAATTCTAGAATACCTAAAGAAAAATCAACCGAAATTGGTACATATATCGCCTACAAAGTAAGGTACTCCTACCAGCGGCAGTAGTGACAATGGAATGGCAGGAAGTGACATGTAAAGTAACCCGAAAATGACGGATACTATTTTTCGATCCCCAGCTATCCAGTGATCTGCTTTACTTTTTCCTCTTGTGGTACAAATACCAAAACAATTAATGAATGTTTGAAACCATTGTGAATCATCCTTGGAACAACTCTGGTCTCGCACGACTAATGTTAATAGGAATCTAAATTGAGGATTAACTCAAGTCATCCGAAACGACTGTTACAACCTTCACCTGCCACAGCCATATACTGGTGGCATTTCTGTTCTCTCGTCGACAGTACTTATCCCCTCCGACAACAATTTACAGTTGACTTGCAACTAAATAAATTTTCGTCAGTAAAACCACAACGGAAATGACTACTTTGAGTCGTATCGAAATTGTTTAAAGAACTGTGAACACAATTTGAAGGTGACGCTTCTACGGTCGAATCTATCGCTTTTCACAGTTCACGAGTAGTCGTCGAGGGCGAAGCATGGCCCGTTACAGAAACTTCTAGCCGTGTGTTTAATGTATGGACCAGGATCAAAGTTAAAGAAATGTACAGAGAACAGTTACGCAACAAACATCATCATTTTAAATGGAATAAATTTTTGTCAATAGATATAAATTAAAAGTGGGCTTGTTGAACGTCAACATTTTTGTCATTGACTACTTATATCCACTACAAATCCAACAACTGCTATTACGTATTTAACCATTTGATTACAAACTTTGTTTCGGAGTGAATGGCTTTAATATATCGTTATTTTATTTAATGTCCTAGTCAGAAGTAACAACACGCAAAAAATATTTCCCACCGTTTCGTTTTCCAATGAAAAGGGTGAAACATGCGGGGTTATTCGTAATTACCACTACTGTTTGAAACTACAAGATATACAGAAAATGCATACATCAGTGGGCAGAGCATTGTTTCAGGGTTTTAATTCGCGTTACACGTTCTCAATATGGGTACCGTTTGTGACACGGAAAACGTTAATACCTAAGTGCATATCATTGACACCAATGACCCGGGAACACTGCCAGCAGAATGCTTTGCAAACCTCTGTACTCTCTATGTGCCGTCAAGAATTAATTCCACATATATCGTCAGACTTCATTTTGTACGCTATCGAAACACGACATCCTGTTAAGGGACAACTTCATAAAACTACCAGGGAAATAAAGAATACTTATCTCAATTTACCGATGTATTATAAATGGATCTAATTCCCAGGGCTAAACATGTGGATAACGACTTGACATCTAGATGAAGGCTTAACATCTAGATAATGGCTCAATGCTACCCTTGCATCCTATAGGTGTTGAACCAAAATATGGAAACACAACACATTAAAAGGATTCATTCGGCGTAGAAAACTCGTGGGCATTCGAAACAGTTTACAGATGCCTCTGAATGGGTGAATAGAGATTATCTGTGGTTTTCGAGGGAATCTTATACCTCCCTTTCTGTAAAGTAGTGGCATGTTCAAATAACAATGATGGTGGTGGATAGCGATCTCGCACCTTTCTGTCCAAAGTAGATCATAAGGGCTCCAAACGTACGCTCTCAGAAATTTGTTTCTCAAATTAAGTCTTGTGTGTCGTACCAGTAGACTTTTCTTCGCCGGAATGCCCTCTTTGGCTGTCCTAGTCTGCTTTTATGTTCTCTTTGCTTCGTCCATACTTGATAATTTTGCTTCCAACATAGCAGAATTGCGTAACTATGACTATTTAGTGATCCGCAATTGTGCTGCTAAGTTTCTGGCTAGTCTGATTTATGCTACATCACTTTTTTTTTGTCTTTCTCCAGTTTATTGTCAGTCCATATTCTGTAATCATTAGAACATCCCATCCAACAGATCCTGCAAATCTTCTTCACATTCACTGGGAATAGCAATGTCGTTAGCGAATCTTATCATTGCTATCGTTTCACGCTGAATTTTAATCGCACTCTTCAACCTTGCTTTTACTTCTGTCATTGCTTCTTAGATGTATAGACTGAAAATTAGGGGCGAAAGACTGCGTCGCGATCTTACACACTTTTGAATACGATCACTTTTTTCCTTGGAGCACTTCGTTCTTGGTTTTCAGTCCCATTGTCTCCTTTCTTGTATATATTGTGTATTGCCCGTCTTTATCTATAGTTTACCTCTGTTTTTCTCAGGATTTCGAACATCTTGCACCATTTGACATTGCCGTACTCTCTTTCTAGATACACAAATTTCATGAACATGTGTTATTCATTCTTCAGTCTTGCTCCCACTATCAAACGCTACGTGTTCGGTCAGAGGGCTGCGTGCTCTCTGTAATAAAAAAAAACTGAATCAAGGATTCAACGATCAACTTGAACGGATGTCTTGTGACGTCCGCCCAGGCCAAACGCAAGGAACTGTATCGAAAAAAAAGTGGTCAGCGGGACAGAACGTTAATCCTAAGCGCCCGGGTTCGATTCCCGGCTGGGTCGGAGATTTTCTGCGCTGAGGGAGTGGGTGTTGTGTTGTCCTAATCATCATCGTTTCATCCCCATCGACGCGCAAGTCGCCGAAGTGGCGTCAAATCTACATCTACATCTACATCTATACTCCGCGAGCCACCTTACGGTGTGTGGCGGAGGGTACTTATTGTACCACTATCTGATCCCCCCTTCCCTGTTCCATTCACGAATTGTGCGTGGGAAGAACGACTGCTTGTAAGTCTCCGTATTTGCTCTAATTTCTCGGATCTTTTCGTTGTGATCATTACGCGAGATATATGTGGGCGGTAGTAATATGTTGCCCATCTCTTCCCGGAATGTGCTCTCTCGTAATTTCGATAATAAACCTCTCTCGAAAGACTTGCACCCGGCGAACTGTCTACTTGACGGGAGGCCCTAGTCATACGACATTTTTGTTTTTATTAGACACGTTCTCTCACTCGTACAGGCCAGCACACGAAATCTTTCCACCTGTCTACTTTCTCTCGTGTGTTCTCCGTAGTTACCTTACTTGTAGCTACCTTTGTCTGTCCTATATCTGTGATTGTCCTTTTCAGAGATGTTTCCATATATTTGTCCGATTCCCGTATGTTTACCACAATAGGTTATGAGATAGCTAGCGGGAATGAGGTGCATGATATTGCTATCGGTCGATGTCCATCTGGTAAGGGAATCATGTTACCGGTTTGCAGAAATCTAATAATTACAGCTTGCATCGGTATGTTACGTTGGGTTCAATATCACTGTTTCACTCAAGCATCCTACGCCGCGCTGCTCCATTATCAGATGGAATTAATTCTTGACGGCACATAGACAGTGCATATATAAATCTACTATTCTCTAACATTTCTGAGTAAAAGCTTTCCCTGGACAGTTCTGCAGATAAGTGACCAATTTCTATGGATATGTTTGGTTGCCATAGGATGGTTACGAGTGCGTTGATGGATTAATATTAGAGACTGCGTCACTGCGTGACCTTCGGTGTACCTTATATCTGTGTACTAGATGCAGACATGCCATTAAACTTTCCATTCTTGATCGATGAAATTCTGCGATATAAAACTGATGGTCAAATCATTTTGAAGATGTTCTGCGATGTTTCTAGGGTAATTTCCTGAACATCTTGATTGTATGTTCTAGGAATATTATGCCGGTAAGCACTTCTCTACCCTAATTAGCCGCTGATGCATGGAGTGACCGTACTGGGAAAAGGCAATTGGAAAAACAAAACTGAACCTCTGCTATCGTCTAACAACCACGTTTGATCAGACTATGCTCACGTTTTGGCTTGTTCACAGGTATACATCTTTTACCATTCGTGGGTTTCGCCTTAGATTTATATTTACACTAGAATTAACTTTTGCTGCAGCGTTATGGGCATGTGTAGGTAGAATAAAGCTTTTTACTGGTGTGTGGCTAAGCTGTTTTCCTTTTACAAGTTGTGTCATATTCAAGGAAAAGTTACCAGTGATCCATGAAAATATTTCCTTTGTTATAACTCCAATCTTCGATCACATTATTTATTTGTAATAAGGTATAATTGAGGCTCTCTTCATGTGCAGTATGTACGTTTAAATGGTGCTCTGTACATACCATAATTTCATTTTTTGACGAAGCCGATATGGCTAACGATTTTTACTGCACCCTCATATTTACTGGCGTGATATCTGTAATGCAGGTCTGTTTAGTCAGGTCATTACCGAGAGAAGTTAATAGTCTGATAACAGGTTAAGATTGCGATTCAAGATTGGAATTATAATGAATTAGTTTTTCTTTTATGCTTTATCATGAAAAAGATTACACTAAACATTGTGATATGTCTAGTAACGATCTTTTGGAAACAATAGAGTACGTCTACCTGCTATTCGCTAATACAAAGAAATATTGGAAAAGAAATTGAGCTTTCTGGAAACTAAAGTTTGTTTATTTTTGTTTTGCCTAAAGTTTTTTCAGTACTTCCTCTGGTATTTTCAGTGGTTTTCTTTGATATATTTCTCGAGATTATAAGAATTTCTAAAATGTTCAAATGTGGGTGAATTCCTAAGGGACCAACCTGCTGAGATCATCGGTCCCTAGACTTACACACTACTTAAACTAACTTATGCCCGACGGAGGACTCGAATCTCCGGCGGGAGGGGCCGCTCAATCCGAGACATAGCGCATGAAACCGCTCGGCGACTACGTGCGGGAAGAATTTCGACTCACAACTCCTTCCAATTAAAAAGGAGTGACAGTTATGCATTAAGTACATACACTAGTTTATATTTAGAGCTAAAGACTGATATAACAGAACAGAACCATGAAGTCTCATACGTTTGTGTTATGTAGAAAATTTGGCCTGGAAATACTAGTTTGGAAAAAATTGGATATGTATACACTATCATACATACCGCACGTAACTAAATCAGTTATTTCTAGTTGATAGTTTAATACGCACCACATATTAAGAAGTTCGTCATCCGAAAACAAAAAAATTGCTTTACGTGTTTCTGGTTTTCGTTCATTTCAATCTCAAGATAGCAACATCGCATCGCTTTTGTAGTGTGTTGTGCAAAGTCTGTTATGCTGTGGCGTTATGTCGATTAAGTAAGAAACTGTGTAATATTTTACTTTCCAAATAAGTATTTTAGGCGTAATTTGCAGTACTGCATATAGATATTAATGTAACACAAAGTATAAATTTTGGGCCTAATATTCACTTCATTGTTTTAAGCTGAAATTCATACAACGCAAACAACACCTTACCATCCCACGCTTATTTGCCGGCCGAATAATAATCATAAGCATACTGAAGATCCAATGATAGACCTAAAATATGTTTGGATAAATGGAGAATAAACAGAGTATGTCATGCATAAGGTGGAGTCTTTCCCCTCGTTTCCAAATGATCACACACTAATCATACACACCTTTGCCCACAGTCTTTAGAAAACCCATGTTACTGAATATGCTTAAATAAGTTTTCTTCCCTAATCGTAGGCAGCTTAGACAATTAAATCGAGCAAGGTGTTATATCCGCCTTTTTAACACATATCAGCTTCAGAAACAGTAAATTGATCTGATGTAATACCACAAGTTATCGATCTACCATTCGTAAAAAAAGATTAGTATCAACGTTTTTCTTCGTAACGTAGATGAGTATTGCTGACCTTAGTGAAAATGACGTAGAATTTCAGAGCCCGTTTAGCGGAACCGACATCGTTCTGAATACACACTATGGATCGAGGATAAGCCAAAGAAGGACTACAGCAATGAAAAATAGCAAAAACAATAATAGCGATAAAATTAACGTTACATTTTTGGGCCAAGTAGTAAAAGAACGGTAATTCTGCTGCTTTGAAAGCAAAATAATATATGACCGACGAGGCAGGACGACGTAAAGGACAGACTGGAATAGGAAAAAAAGGCATTCCCGGCATATAGAAGTCTGCTACAATCGAACATCGTTTACTTTCCTCATTTTGAGCCAAAAGCGGCAATCATTGACAGTATGTTAGAGAACATAAACTTCATCACCAGGATAGCTAATAATATTTGCCCTCGGTAACCTGTTTCGGTAATCAGTACTACCATCTCCACATCTCCACGGACAGGTTACTGCATATTTCCTACAACTGCAGTAAAAATGCTCTCTTTGATGAGTTGGCAGGTACGTAACAGGCTAGAAGAATGATTGGCGGCACGGAGCGAGTTGGCGCAGTGGTTTGCACACTGGACTCGAATTCTGAAGGACGACTGTTCAAACCCACGTCCGACCATCCTGATTTAGGTCTTCCATGATTCCCCTAAATCACTTCAGGTAAATTTCGGAATGGTTCCTTTGAAAAGGTATGGCCGACTTCCTTTCCCGTCCTTTCCCAAACCTATGGGACCCATGACCTCGTTTGTTTGCTTCCCTTCTTCAAATCAACCAACCAACTGATTTATCGGCGTGTCAAATATAGTGGCCTCTCGCTGTAATGATGTGCTCTGTTTTAAGTGACGTAAGACAGTTGTATGAGGTGAATAACTGCGTCTATAGTTGCTTTAATTTTGACATTCGCATTTATCCGTCTTCTGGTCTGTTATGTACCTGCCAGCTTGTGAGAAAGAGCACTGTCACTGCTATTTTAGAAATATGCAATAACCTGTCCGTCGAGACCTGAAGATGGTAACATTGGTTACCGAAGCCGCTTATCGACAATAAAGGTCATTTTTAGCGATCTGGGTAAAGAAGTTTACCTTCTCTAATGTGTCGGTTTCAATATAAGGAACACACTTCTGAGAATGTGCATGCGGAGTGCAGCACTGTGTGGAAGTGAATCATGGACTGTGGGAAAATCAGAAATGAAGAGGATTTGAGTCGCAGTGTTATAGGAGCACGCCGAAATTTCGGTACATTGATAAGACAAGAAATGAGGAGGTTCTCCACATAGTGGGTGAGAAGAGGGACATATTGTGGAAAAACTGACAAGAAGGAACAGGATGATAAGACATGTGATACAAGAGCTGGGGGTAACTTGAACGGCACGTCAGAGAAGAAGTAGATGATTTAAAGGATAAGTTTTGTAGATGAAGTCAGTGATCGGATTATATCTAATAAACAACTGAGTTATTGGGTACAAATGCTAATTTCAGATGAAGGGGTTAGGAGAGGAGTGGAAATCATGGTGGACAGCATCAAACCGATCGAAAATTAAATGAGAAAAAAGGAAATAATGTACAACATTAATATAGAACCACGTTCTGAAATAAATTCTTAGCTAAGTATGAGCATATTTGTCGTATTTTGCAGTGAACACATAGTGGGGCGATCACTCTGTTGTAGAAATAATTCAAAGCCAAGATCGCTTAAATACTGTTTACTGGATAACCGGTTTCAACACACAAATCTACATTCAGATCCGATGATGGCATCTTCAGTGTGTTGAAACCGGTTATCCAGCAAACAGTATTTAAGCGATCTTGACTTGGAATTAGTTCTATATTTGTCGTAACCTAGTTGTACGTGGTCTCCATCTGCTGCCTCTCATCGACCTACCGCCCACTCGCGCTGCACACTCATCTATGGCTGCCCACTCCACGGAAGTTTACGCTCCTATTTCAGGACCTTTTCAGTCGTTTTAATTCCGCCGTCCTCGGTTCACGTAAATGGCGAGCGGCGCGCAGCTGCGCCGTCGCCACGGGCGGCGCCCCCGTCCCTTACCGTCCTAAGCCGCTGAAGTGGTCACCGCTGTCTGTCCGGCGGGCCCTGGAGAGTCCAGCGACCGGCTTCCAGGAGATCTGGATTCTGGAGGGCCCTGCTGCTCACCCTCGTTTGTCGCCCGGTTCGCGGACCGCATGCGTCAGCGTATTTCCTCAAACCCTGCTCCACGAGGGAGCCGTCCTTTCTCCGCACCTGCTCTTACATCTGTCTTCTCGACATTGTATTCTAAAATGCGGGAGCATAATTCCCTTTTTCTGCCATTCGCGCTCCAAGCTCCACTCTTTTTCCTTCCGTTCTTTACTGTAGTGTGGTTTATTTCATGCTAGCTACCTTGCATTTTTGCCGTGAACATCTATTTTCATTGTTTCAACTCTACTCAGCAGAGTTATGTGAATAAGAGAGTAAGCCTTGTTTTCACATATACACAGTCTTCAAGTAAAACTAAACATGTCACAAAGGACTATTCCGACCAATTATTGTTGGCATTAAAGTACTTGAAAATCCGTATCAGCAGTTGCCAAATATAAAAAAATAAATAAATCGCATTTTATTATTATTATTATTATTGTTTATTATTGCTGTTGCTGTGATCAGTTCATTACTGATATGAATATTATTATTAATATTATTATTATCATCAAACAACACCAAACAGAAATTTTCTCCGTCTGAAAGCTAACGTCATTGTTTTATTTGTACAGAGTACTGTTTTGCCCACCTAGGCCCTTCAAAAGCATTTCTGCTTAGTACATTTAACCAGTTAAATCCTCACCTCCATTTCTTTAAAGAATCGAACTCCCATGTATAAGACGGCTCCTGACGTCTTATTACTTTACATATTTGCTCGTGTGTTAAATGTTTGCCGTTACGCGTCTAAGCAAGAAAAAGTTCAGAGAAGATTTTAAATAAAGTCGCTAAGTGCTCTCAATATCAAACACTGGATGACGATAGTCCGGGTAATTTTTGCTTGTTTCTAACAAAGACGTAATTGTCCATGAAAAATTTTTGTTACCCCTAGAACCCAGTTCAAATGGTTCAAATGGCTCTAAGCACTATGGGACTTAACATCTGAGGTCTTCAGTCCCATAGACTTACAACTACTTAAACCCAAGTAACCTAATGACATCACACACATCCATGCCCGAGGCAGGATTCGGACCTGTGACCGTAGCAGCAGCGCGGTTCCGGACTGAAGCGCCTAGAACCGCTCGGCCACAACGGGTGGCTAGAACCCAGTTCCTCCATTGCAAGCTCTCCAGGTGCGACATGGGACACACGTCTTTTAGCAAGACAAGTGGTCTCTAGTCAGGTGCCGCTTTCCAGTGGTTAGCGTGTGAATCTTCATTACCTTAGGGTCGACAGCACGATACAACGTTCGGTCTAAATTTTCGGAATCCTGCGTTCTGGTTGGTCCTTACTGTTATTTTCTCCAGAGCACGCAGTTTCTCGACCGTGCCTACCTGTCAGCCAACTCACCAGTTTGTTTGAAAATTGTACCATGCATAGGGAAGAGATTTTCTGCTTCCCTCACCACATCACAGCACCATTGGTTGGAAATAGCAAAAATCAGTAAGAGTAGGAGATAGTTTAAGAATTTTAGTTGGGTTTCACAATACGGAACTAGGAACGTCTGCCACCACTGTCCTGCGACTCCTTGCTCTGGCTAGAAACACCCATGTTACTTAGCGCCCAGAAAAAGCAGTTTATGGTGGGCAACCAAAGGTTAGTCTTCACATTACGTGACTGAAGAGTCCACTTCATATTTAGATGTGGAGGAATAATCACAGATGGCTAGATAGAAGAATTACGATGACTGCCCAGATGAGCCATGCAGTCGCAGAGAAGTATGTTTCCATTGGAGTTCTGAGGATAGATAGAGAACTGAACACAGAGTATCCAGCCGCTACCGTCACTACCTTCCTCGTTAAGCTAAGAGTATGGTAAGATGCACCATCGCTGCGATCGGCAATTCCTTAGGGAAGTGACATTCCTTCACTTCCTTCATGAGCCATTTATTCCTTTTTAACAATGGGCAGCCAGCTAGTTTGCTTTCAGTATGCACTTTAGGGATCTCCTTCCTGTTAGATCCTATTTTTCCGTGTTCTTCCTACAACTTAATAAGTATCCTTACAGTCATTTGTCGTATTCGTGTATTATCTGAACGACTTAGCATTTATCGTGCCCGCCCACCTGTGACAAGATTTCACTTCACTTCTAGAACCCTTTGTTGAACTGTGTAATAATAGTTCAGTGGGTAACTCATGTCTTTTACTTTGCGATACCGAACCTGATTCTTATAGTGACCACTTGTTTCCGTCGTAGATTACATGACACAACCCTACATGTGAACACACTCCATACACTATCGAAATACAACTGGCTCCCTCTCTCAGTATGAAATCTGCCCTATTTTTATCAATTACATCTACTATAAATCCTTTCCATCTAGTCCTACTCAGTATCATAAATTTCTTTTCCTTCTCCATCTTCCCCACCCATTGTGCACTATATGCATGGTCCTGCCCACACATCAAATTCCTGCTCTATCTCTGTCTTCCCACTGTCCTCCCCAACATCTATCTTCATTTCCTTAGATACGTCCCAGCGGCCTCTATATTTATGCGCACATCTTGAACTACAGAAGCCGGCCGGAGTGGCCGTGCGGTTCTAGGTGCTACAGTCTGGAGCCGAGCGACCGCTCCAGTCGCAGGTTCGAATCCTGCCTCGGGCATGGATGCGTGTGATGTCCTTAGGTTAGTTAGGTTTAATTAGTTCTAAGTTCTAGACGACTGATGACCTCAGAAGCTAAGTCGCATAGTGCTCAAGGCCATTTTTGAACTTCAGAATTTCCAACGTTCCCTGTCTCCCAAAGAATTTTTCCCGGTGTAGATCATTCAGCTTTCTAGTGAACAAAATGTCCTGTCTGGTGGGCTTGTATGGGGGTACCGGTGATGAGCATCTGCATCTTAGTGTCTCTAAAACTCAAAACCACCCTTCAGTTACACTACTGTAAATTTTATAGGCGATGGATGTTAACACGAATGAGAAGATACTTGGCACTGTATACTGAAACTGGAGATAATGTATTGTATTTTATTCAAAGACTACTTCTATTACTCCCCACAAAGACAAAATTAATAAAGTTCATCAAGGAATCTTAGTTTCCTGAACAAGAAATAGAATTCATCATCACGACAGATTTATTTCCAAAAGACATAAATCACATATAGCATAATTCAACATATTTCAACATATGACATTAATTATATTTATGCTTACGTTCATAAAATTGATGTACAGTTGACAAAGTTGAACACAGAGTGGCAAATTGACTCCAATTCTGGGTTTTAAAAGTGGATAACGCGATCCGACTGCAACTAATATGACTGACAGTGATAGTGAACTGTACACTGAAACAAACTACTACAATGCATTTAAATTACAGCGATTGCTGCTGCTGTGAGTACATCGTGCAGTGAGTGAAAGTCGCTGTAAAGGTTCCTAGTGCCAGAGCAGCGAAATGCTCACCTTGTGCATGTAGTAATCATGAGTGCAGCTGCCACCATGACTCTGCATCGTGCTGGATGATAAACTCCGTATCCTCCCCTCGTTCGGATCCACCTTCGCAACCAGATTCCATGGCCGTAGCTGAAATGGACCTCTCTCCTCTACGACACAAGACTGAATTGACGTCTTCGCTGCACATAAATAGACTGAGATCTCGCTCTCTTCTCCAACCCACAAGACCGGTTCCTCGCTTTCTCACTCTACATACAAGTCTTCGGAACACTGCACGTGGAATACACACCAGAAAGCTAGAAAGCACCAATTGAAAATGATAGCGCTCTTCTGCGCCAATGACCTATCACCCTGTGTACCGTATATTGTTTCTTCAAAACAAGGGAAAAACTGTTCCTCCAATCCTAAAGACTTAGAACAGGTGACCAGTGTTACGTTTTCTGACGTCGCGTACGGCGTCCCAATCAACACCTCATGTGCGTGCACGAAAAACAATGCGGCATGTGTGCTACGTGGCCTCGAAAAAATTCGACAGATCTCCTGGTGACACTGCATCAGGCCTTCTAAAGTGTCGCCCCATTTTAGCCGCTTCGGGGAAATACACTACTGGCCATTAAAATTGCTACATCAAGAACAAATGCAGATGATAAACGGGTATTCATGGTACAAATATCTTATACTATAACGGACATGTGATTACATTTTCACGCAATTTGGGTGCATAGTACCCAGAACAACCACCTCTGGCCTTAATAACCGCCTTGATACGCCTGGGCCTTGAGTCAAACAGAGCTTGGATCGCGTGTTCAGGTACAGCTGCCCATGCTGCTGCAACACGATACCACAGTTCATCAACAGTAGTGACTGGCGTATTGTGACGAGCCAGTTGCTCGGCCGCCATTGACCAGACGTGTTCCGTTGGTGAGAGATCTGGAGAGTGTGCTGGCCAGGGCAGCAGTCGAACATTTTCTGTATCGAGAAAGGCTCGTACAGGACCTGCAACATGCGGTCGTGCATTATCCTGCTGAAATGTTGGGTTTCACAGGGATCGAATGAAGGGTAGGGCCACGGCTCGTAACACATCTGAAACGTAACGTCCACTGTTCAAAGTGCCGTCAGGGCGAACAAGAGGTGACCGATACGTGTAACCAGTGGCATCCCATACCATTACGCCGGGTGATACGCCAGTATGGCGATGACGAATACACGCTTCCAATGTGCGTTCACCGCGATGTCGCCAAACACGGATGCGACGATCATTGTCGTGTAAACAGAACCAGGATTCATCCGAAAAAATGACTTTTGTCATTCATGCACCCAGGTTCGTCGTTGAGTACACCATCGCAGGGCAGGCGCTCCTGTCGGTGATGTAGCGTCAAGCGTAACCGCAGCTATCGTCTCCGAGTTGATAGTCCTTGCTGCTGCAAACGCCGTTGAACTGTTCGTGCAGATGGTTGTTGTCTTGCAAACGTCCCCATCTGTTGACTCAGGGATCGAGTCGTGACTGCACGATTCGTTACAGCCATGCGGATAAGGTGCCTGAAATCTCGACTGCTAGTGGTACGAGGCCGTTGGGATCCAGCGCGGTGTTCCGTATTACCCTCCTGAACCCACCGATTCCATATTCTGCGAACAGTCATTGGATCTCGACCAACGCGAGCAGCAATGTCGCGATACGATAAACCGCAATCGCGTTAAGCTACAATGCGACCTTTATCGAAGTCGGGAACTTGATGTTACGCATTTCTCTTCCTTACACGAGGCATCACAACAACGTTTCACCAGGCAACGCCGGTCAACTGCTGTTTGTGTATGAGAAATGGGTTGGAAACTTTCCTCGTGTCATCACGGTATACGTGTCGCCACCGGCGCCAACATTGTGTGAATGCTCTGAAAAGCTAATCATTTGCATATCACAGCGTCTTCTTCTTGTCGGTTAAATATCGCGTCTGTAGTACGTCATCTTCGTGGTGTAGCAATTTTAATGGCCAGTTGTGTATTTGTGCTCAGGGCCATAAAATTGATGTACAGTTGACAAACATAGAGTGGCTAATTGACTCCAATTCTGAGCTTTAAAAATGGATAATGTGATCCGACTGTAACAAATAGACTGACAGTGACTGTGAACTGTGTACTGGAAGAAACTACAACAATGTATTTAAATCACAGAAACTGCTGCTGCTGTGAGTACATCGTGCAGTGAGTGAAAGTCACTGAAAAGGTTCCTAGTGCCAGAGCAGTGAAATGCTCACCTTGTGCATGTAGAAATCTTGAATGCAGTTGCTAGCAAGCCTCTGCGTCGTGTTGAATGATAAAGTGATTACCCTCACCTCGTTCGGATCCACCTTCGCACCCAGATTCCATGGCCGTAGCTGAAACGGACTTCTCTGCTCTGCGGTACAAGACTGAATCGACGTCTTCGCAGCACATAACTTGATCGAGATCTGTTTCTTTTCTCCAGGCCACAAGACAGATTCCTCGCTCTACATGCAAGTCTGCTAAACACTCCCCATGGAGTACACACCAGAAAGCTAGAAAGCACCAATCGAAAATGATAGCACTCATCTGCGCCAATTACGTATCACCCTGTGTACCGTGTATTATTTTTTCAAAACATGGGAAAATACTATTCCCCCAATCCAAAAGACTTAGAACAGGTGACCAGTGTTACGTTTTCTGACGTCGCATACGGCGTCCCAAGCAACACCTAATGTGCGTGCGTGCGACATGTGTGCTACGTAGCCTCGAAAAATTGCGACAGCTCTCCTGGTGACACTGTGACGGGCGTTCTAAAGTGCCACCCAATTTCTGCCGCTTCGGGGAAATATTTTCACAGGCCTAGCTGATACCAGTCTTGCAGAATGGTTCCTAAGAAGCAACCTGAGGTCCCCTGACAAACCATGAATGACCTTCTCCTCCGCCGAGAAAAATTGTAGTTGCCTCGGTCCATGGCAACTCGGTCAAAGCAGTCGTAAAACTTTCTGCCTCCGGCCTCTGGGACAATACGGCGAGGCCAGCTCCGCACTAGCCGCTTTCATGGCCAGTTGACAGTTGACCCCCGGTGGCTTAGGCCATGTCGTCTGTCACGGCTTCTGCTGTGCTAAAGTGCCAACGAGGGTTTCCCTTCAATCTGTCAATAACTGCTGTCGCAGCTTGCCATCTTCTCTGAACTGGCGTCAATAAACCTCTCCTGCCACAACCGCAGCTGTCTGACAAAACTAGCACTGAGCTCCGCTGCTTCTAATAGCTTGTTGCGCCTAGCTACCGATGAATTCAGTATTACAACCACTGTCAACTGTGTTTAATAGTCCCATTGACTATAGATCCCTTCCTAACCCAAATTATGTGTGTGTGCTCGATTGAGTAAATGAAATGGGAAGAAGGCAAGTTCAAAGCACTTGCCGTCTTTCAAACGCTCCTCTTTAAAGAAAGTCACTGTTCTTGGCTTGTTTAAGTTTTTTCTTTTCATTTTTGTCTTTTTAATTTTAATTTAAGAACTAAAGAAAATATCCCTGCAATTTTGTGTTAATAGCATTAAAAACATATTTTTGTATATTTTAAATACGTTTGTTAATTTATCATTCACCATGTCTGCGTATATCATTAAAGCTATTGGCGGAGTAATGGTGATTTATACCAGTGGCACCGCATCCCTCGCCTTTATGAGGTACGGGAGATACAATACAATAAAGAAAACAAATTGACAAGCATCTGGCATCTTCTATCGGTTGATTTTCCAAGTATAAGCTGAGGTCCATATTGACATATCCACCACCTCACCAACGCATCTGCATGGTGAGGTCATCTCTCTGCCATGCCCCTGAGACTCCTGCAGTACAGATCTGTTTCAAGTTACTGTCGTAGTTCAGTGCTGTATTTCCTAGTTTCCCTTAGAAGTACAAGCTCGTGTGCCAGAATCACGGACCTCACCGAGGTGAGGTGGCTTGCCTACCTCAACGATAAAGATAGCCACACCGAACTTGCAACCGCGACAGAAGTTTTGTCTATTTTGTCTGTGAAACATGAGGTTTCTAAAGAGAGGCCGTAGCCTTTTCAGTAGTTGCAGGGGCAACAATCTGGATGACTGAGCTATCTGTTTTGTAACATCAGCCAACAAGGCCTTGCTGGCTAGTGCTGCGAATGGCTGCCAGCAGCAGGAAACTACAGTTTTTTTCTTTTTCTGAAGGCACACAGCTCTACCATATGGTTAAATGATGAAGGTATCCTGTTGGGTAAAATATTTTGGTGGTAAAATAGTCCACCATTCGGGTCTCTGGAAAAACCAAACTGGCATTCTACTGGTCAGGTTTCCCTTACGCGGGTAGGTAGGTTCGAAAATTAAAAACAGAAACGGGGAGGTTGAAATTCCGTGGGAGGATGAACAGGACTTCGGGTCGGGTGAATACAGAGCTACAAGTAAAGAAACAAAAGGGGGTAAGGTACGAATAAGTCTACTAATGAACAAGAAAAGAGCAATGCATATAAGACCTACCTACGAACAGCACAAAGAACGCATTACCGTAAACAAGACAAAAACGAAGCCAACACCTACAACAGTTATAGAAGTTTAGATGCCAACTAGCTCGCAGATGATGAAGATATTGAAATTGTGCGTGATAAGATAAAATAAATATCCAGATAGTAAAAGGCAGAAAAATGTAATAGTGGCGACCGTCTGGAGTTTGACAGTAGGAAAAGTAAGAGAAGAAAAAATGGTAGGCGAATATGGACCGATGGGGGGAAGGAATGAAAGAGGAAACTGCCTGGAGGAATACTGCTCACAACGCCATTTAATCATTGTTAATACTTGGTCTAAGATTCATGAGGGAAGCGTGTATAATTGGAAGATAGCTGAGGACACTGGAAGATTTCGGACTGCTTACTATTCATTATAACGTTAAGACAGAGATTACAGAACCGTATTTTAACGTGTGAGACATTTTCAGGGACAGATGTGGACTCTGACCACAATTTATTGGTTACGTACTGTAGATTAGAACTGAAGGAACTGAAAGGAGGAAGGTAATCAAGGATATAGAATAAGTTCAAAGAATCAGGTGTATGCGTGCGTGCATGTGTGTGTGTGTGTGTGTGTGTGTGTGTGTGTGTGTGTGTGTGTGTGTGGGTGGGTGTGTGTGTGTGTGTGTGTGTGTGTGTGTGAATTCCTAAGGGACCAAACTGTGAGGTAAAGTAACTTATG
Organism: Schistocerca serialis cubense; assembly: GCF_023864345.2. Taxonomy (NCBI): domain Eukaryota; kingdom Metazoa; phylum Arthropoda; class Insecta; order Orthoptera; family Acrididae; genus Schistocerca; species Schistocerca serialis. The sequence continues at coordinate 192,913,802 of NC_064643.1, forward strand.
CTAATAACAACACACACATCCACGACCAAAGGAGGACTCGAACTTCCGGTGGGAGGGACCGCGCAATCCGTAACATGGCGCCTCAAACCGCGCGGCCATTCCGCGTTGCTGACCAAGGGTTGCTGAGAGCTTCAAATGACGCATTATGCAAGGACTGACTGTAACAGGAGAAAGGACTATAGTAGAAGAGGGACGGAACAATTAACGCAGGACAATATCAAAGAGATGAAAAGACAAGGCCTAGTAAAAATCCTTGCATATCAAACAAGATATTGAATTTAACTGTCGAAAGAAGAAAATATAAAGGTGCAGCTAATAAGGCAGGCAAAACGAAGTACAGGCATCTGAAACGTGAGAGTGACAGAAAGTGTAAAACAGTCGAACAGGAATGGATAGAGGACAGTTGCAACTATGTAAATGCACGTATAATTAAGAGAAAGATAGCTTCTGTGTATAGGAAAATTTACGAGGCCTTTGGGAGAAAAGAGAAGCACCTGCACGCGTATCAAGAGCCGACATCGAACATCAGTGCTACGCAAAGATGGGAAAAAGAAAGGTAGAAGGAATACATAGACAATCTATACAAGGCAAATGAACTTGACGATATTATTATAGAAAGAGAGAGGAAGTAGATGAGGATGAGAAAGTAGATATTAAAAAGCAAGAATAATTTGACAGAGAACTGAAAGACCTAATTCGAAGAAAGGCTCGTGGGGTAGACGACATTTCTTGGAAAAGTCAGCAGTGCAAAATATATGGGACGGAGGAAATAACCTCAGACTTCAAGAAGAAAGTATTATTTCCAATTCCAGAGAAAGCAGGTGCTGATAAGTGTGAATATTACCGGTTTCGTAAGTAATAATTCAAAAATAGTGAGAGAACGGAAAAAGTGGAAGAACCGCGCATGAGGCTGATCAGCTTCAATTCCAGAAAGATGAAGAACATGCGAGGCAATACTCACCAAACGACATATCTTAGAACATAGGTTAAAGAAAAGCATACCTACGATTAGAGCGTATGTACACTTACGAAGGCTGTTGACAATGACCAGAATACCCTTTTGAAATTCTTCAGGTACCAGAGCTGCAGTACACGGGAAACGAAAAGTCACACAGGGTGAGCCAGCTGCCACTACCGATGTGGTTTTATGCAATCTGCATTGCTATAGATGGCCTTCAAGAACCATAAATATCCATATTCTCTCACTCACTACACAAACTAATCGTTCTACAGAAAAAATGAACGGGAACTTTTTGTAGGATATTTAATGTAGTAAAATTTTGGACTGGGAATTTTCGACTCCATGAACTATACCCGATATTCGGCCTTTTTCGGCCTCTATTGATTGGGCTGTTAAGCCACCAGCATAATCGGCTATTTCGTTAACGTTATTAATTTAGGGTTACCGTGGCGGTAATGAAAGAAAAACGACATTTATAAACGTTGCGCTAAAGCTAATAACGTTGACAATTCGATCCAAACTTAACCCTTGCAAGCACATTAGTTTAGTAGTCAGGAGGCCAGACAAGTAGAACGACGTAATTGTTTATTTCATCTTACTAAAATTCTGAATATTGTTATGTGATATTTGCGCCAACATGAATTTCACAATTTGTAAGTGCTTCACTATGCCGTTGACGTAATAAGGGCAGTCAGTGAAGTCCAATAGGTCGAATGGGGGAAATAATTCGTACAATCGCAAATTTTTGTACAGTGATTGAATCCCATTAACACACTAGAAATAATGTCCGTTGAATGCGTTTGAATATCACTTTGTTCCGTTGTTCTTGAATAACTAGAAAACTATTGCCTCCAGCGTAAACGTACCCCAGTAGACCGCCAATGGTAAGAAACGAGTTTCTGAAGAAGAGAAATTTTTTAATGTTCAATATAAATTTAGGTGTTCAGAAGTCTTCTTTGAACTTATTTCTCTGGAGTGTAGCCTTGAACAGAAGTCATACGTGGACGATACCCACTTCAAACAAGAAGAAAATAGAAGCGTTTGAAGTGTGGTGCTGTAGAAGAATTCCGAGATTTACTGAATCTAATTTCGGAGAAAAGAAATTTGTGAGACATAGTTTCATTGAGAGAAGGGATCTTTTGTAAGAGCACCTTCTGAGGCATAAAGGCTTCAGTCTAGTAATATGGGGAAGTGTAGGGTTAACCGTTGTAGAGGGAGATCAGGAGGCGAATACAGTAAACAGCTTCAAATGGATATAGGTTGCAGTAATTATTCCGAGATTAAGAGTCTTCTACAGGATAGATTAGCATGGAGAGTTAAATAAAACCAGTCTTCCGACTGAAGAGAACACAAAACAACACAGTAAGCTATGACTGATGGCACCAGCTTGGTGAACTGGTAATTAGAAGTTTGTTTTTTCGAGGGTTTAGTAGATTCGACGATATATAAGCGTATAATCTGAGCCGATGAATAATATGTCAGGTTTCTGAAAAGTCAAGTGAACATATTTTGAGGAGGCAGATTTCCCACACACTTCTAGTTATTGAATAAACGTCGAGTAGTATCACTCCGACATTGACAGCATGGTGATACGAAGAAAACGATACTGATTAAGCTTCAGTGGCAACAGTTTACACAGCAAAACGTGTACATCAATACCAGCAAAAGGGTGGGGTATATGTCGGAACACTAATGGAGCAATTGTCTGCAAGAATCAGTAGTAAATCATTCGACTTTTGCACAACCTCATCATGAAATTATTGCAAGAGGCACAGACAAGATAATGATATTGGTGTGTAAAATGAAACACTTCCTCCCTGTATAAGAAAATTACCATACTCATTGGACAGTAGGGGAAAAGAGACAGTTCTCACACCTCCAAAAAACCTGGCTATTCTCAGACTTTTTAAATTAACAGAACACGGTGATAAATATCGTCAGTTGATCGTTCTTCTCCCCTTGATGTTCTCAGTACCAATCTCTCTTTCACCATTCATCACTCGCCTCTCCTATGACTGTTCGTTCCCTCCACCGTCCCTCCCCACGTTCTGCTGCCGTCCCTCACACGCCTGCTTCATTTTTCAAATACTTGCGCGCGCTCGTGTACACACACCCACCCACACACACACCCACACGCGCACACACCCACACACACACACACACACACACACACACACACACACGCACACACACACACACACACACACACACACACACACACACACACACACACACAGAGAGAGAGAGAGAGAGAGAATGAGAGAAAGATACAAAGAAACTAAAAACACTGATTTCTGGTAGCTTGAAATACCAACAGAACACTCGGAAAATAATGAATATACAACACAGTTCTCAGTGAAGAACACTTGTACCTACAGTACAAATTCTGTGTGACCATCGGTGATAAAAACTCGTAATAATCTAAAATTAAGTTTATATAAAAATCAAGTTTCAGTTAAAGGGAACGTAGGTTTCTAAAAGCCGGTAAGTAATGATTATTTTAAGTGCTGTCGATTTTCAACATTATATCATTTCGACAACGAAGCGAAAAATCAATTTTAATTACCAAATTTTTTAAAGAAACAGCTAACGCCTTAACTAACCTCTAGAAAACATCAAATTCTGAAGCATAACTGTTTTAATCACATAATAATCGAAATATCAAATGAATTTCGGATTCGAAAGTCTACAGAATCATCATTCTACATTCTACACTAAAAAAGTGAATTATTCCTGATGAAAAATTACCTTAGTTTGCCTTTGGCAACAATCATTCAGTACGCTCTTGGTACAATAAAAGAAACTTATGACATTTTAGATTATACCTGACACGTTTTATGACGAGACATATCTACGAATCGCCACAGGTGCAGGAATGATCTTGTGCACATTAATTGAAATACTTATCTTGGACTTTTTAGAGTTATCCAGTGTCGAATATCATCAGGTTAACTATTAGCAGAAGTATTGGATTAATTTATTAATTTAAGGAGACGCTGTTAATTTCATGTACGTACATATTGTAGAACAAATTCTTGCTGTACATCTTACATTAGATAACATGTTACCAACGTAAAATTATGAACAAAAGTCATTTATAAATAGTGGCAGTACATTATTCACATGTTTCATACGGAAGTTCAGCAACACCTACAACCTGCCACATCCACTTAAAGATATCATGAATTAGAATATCTTCAATAATATTATTTTCGGCTGAAGTCTAAATTCGTGCTCTCGTGATAATGCTGTTACTCAGTCATAATGAAAATATCCGTACAGTCATTCATCTCACTTGAGTGAATTAAATAGTTTCAGTGCATACTGATTAGCATCAATCATATGGTGAGAGAAAAGCGTTACAATGCGAACACCAGATACCATGCACTAGACATCAATCTAGAGATTATGCAACGGCTTTTCAAACGTATTAATGAGGATTTTCTAATGCATAATGTTGTATGTTCTGTGCGTTCACATACCCTGAAAGGCGTCAGATGAAGAATACAAAAACTGAGGATGCACAGATCCTGATTCCACTTCACTCAGAACTCAACACGGGTTAGTTCGTCTCGATGCATGGGTTAGCCATGCACAACAGTAAGTCTACTGGGGATAGACAAAATAATATAATCAGCTGTACTTACTTGGGAATGGTTTATTAACACGGGATTCGACCCTCATTTGCCCGTGATACAGCTGCGATTCTTCTTCGAATACTGGAATATAATGATTGTATAGTCTCTAGTGGAAAGTTATGCCACTATTCGATCAGAACCTCTTCTAAGTCCTGTAGTGACAAGGGAGGCGGAAATCTGCTCCGGAGTCTGCGCTCCAATACCACCCACAAGAATTCGATAATATTCAAGTCCGGGAACTGTAATGGCCAGGGAAGACGCTGCAGTTCAATTGCATGCTCCTCATACCACGATTGTACTGTCCTGGATGTGTGAATGGGTGCTTTATCGTCCTGAAATATGGCATCGTTATTGAGCAACAACATTTGAATCATGGGGTGCACCAGATCACCTAAAATGTTCACATAATCGACGGCTGTAACAAAACGTTCGAGAGTAATTATGGGACCAGTAAAATACTAAACCATGGCAGTCCATACCATCACACTTCCATCTCCATGCTTAACAACTGGAATCAAGCAAAGAAGATTGTAGGCTTCTTCTGGCGTTCTCCAGCCGTAAGCCCGGCCAGATGTTGGAAAATACGGAAATGTTGACTCGCCGGATCCGCATCGATGCCTAGTCCATACTGAACATGCACAGTCCAACGTGACACTTGCCTTACCTGTGTTGTTGACCGTTAAACACAACCATACCATTACTACAACTGTTCACATTATTTTGCCTATCCCCTGTATAACGATACAGATGAGGGTCATGCTTGATAATGTTTGGACGCGACTATCTCTTGATATCTGCTTGCACAGAGAAACAGCGTCGACTTTTCGCCACTACACGTCCGGCCTTAAACGCCTGTGCAAACAGTCTCGCAAAAGATTTTCACGAATTGTGCTTCGGGAAACACTATGAACAAGCGCCGTTGCATACCGAGCAACATTCTGTGTTACATAAGGCAGACCACTAAACACTTCTGGTACTCTGACCCACTTAAATAGTAATGACACAGCGAAATACTCAAAACAGAGCATTCGGGAAATGGTCAGGCGAACCCATGTGACAGCAGCAGACCGCATCGAAATCACTGTTTCCAGATTGTCTATGATAGGTAGTTCCCTCGTTCATTAACAAGGCTCAGTTTCACTATAGTTTTATAAATGTTTTCCAGGGATGTCTTATTTTGTCAACCCAACAAAATCATTTATCATCGAAAAGTCTCCATCTTCAAAATTATTTTTATTGCTTTCCAGACGTTGCCGAGAACGTATGTAAATCTCAAGAAAATTGAAAACCGTTTATGGTGGAACCCATATCTTAGGTGTGGTGAAAACGGTGAGTTGCTAATGGAACAGTTTCTGTTTGTCTCCAAAGATTTCATTAGTGGCAAGGCGAAGACGTTGCGGCAAGTTATAACAGTCTGGTCAAAAGTATCCTTCATTCTTTTCACTGTTGTCGCGCTCTCAACAGCGTATTTTTTTAGTGTTGCTATTATTCATTCATCTGATGTCAATGGAAGCGGTTCCTTTCAAAACAGTGTAGAGATATTCTTCTAAAGTCGCTATGTTCCTCAATAAGCTTCACAATCATGTTTCATCTTTTATATATAACAGTAAATGTTGTTGCAAGTACCGAGACATGAAAAGCACTCGACGAATGAGTGCTGTACAGAAAGTTTGTAAGACAACTTCGGAAAATAAAGGACATTTTCATTTTATTCTGATACATCACGTGCTTTTGGAAAGGAGACGACTGCGTACTGCCCATCCCGCATCTCGACCCTTCAGAGGACGCGACATCTTCAGGTATGTGGTAAGTGGTTTAAAAATATTTTGGGGCTCTCTAACCATTGTGTTAACACTGATAAACTGAAAAAGAGTGGAGTGCTACTTACCAAAATTCTCGTCGTTTCAAGTTAAAACAGGATGTCGATTGAATCCAAGCTCACATTTCCCCCTCCTCGACGTAGGTTAGCATTTACTGAGAACATGTGTGAACAAGCTGTTCACAACTTCACTTCTAAATATGTAGAGGACGAACCATACCTACCATTTGGTTCATTCCACAACGAGCACTTATCACCTTACACGAACAACTGGGTTTTCACAAAAACTTCAAGAAGGCTCGACATGACACCGGTTTTCACAAAAACTTCAAGAGGGCTCGACATGACACCATCCCCGTTCAAATAAAGGGTGCCTATACGTATGAGCAAGGAGGAGCTGAGCCCTTAGCTCGCCGGCCCCCGCCCCCCCCCCCCCCCCACTCACAGCTCGGACGGAAAAAGAAAAAAAGAATTTTTTGCGTACTCAGGTGCTTTTCTTTCAACAAAAGAATTTAAAAGGGGCAGTATTACACAGGTTTTTAACATGGTCAGATCTGAAAATTTTTATTAATATTAAAAATTTACCATTCCCCAGGTCTAGGCCTTCCAAAAATCTATTGTAACCCTTGGTTACAAAACTAATACTTGTGCTGTTGTGATCCACTGAAGACAAAAGAGGAAAGGAGAGTGGGCAGCAAAGCTAAGATATACAGCTGAAAAAGAACTACGTCTATGAAAAGCAAGCAAAGCCACGAAACCCTTGAATGATGATGATAATGAAGTCCCATACTTCGTAACAGAGTGTAGGGGACGATGCGGGAGACCCACACCGCTGTACTAGGCCAGGTCCTAGTGGAGGTGGTTTGCCATTGCCTTCTTCCGACCGTAATGGGGATGAATGATGATGATGAAGCACACATTTGCACACATTTGCTCAAGTAAAACTTTTTCCTGCGTATTAATAACACTGGTCCAGGCTTCACGTGTCTGTGGTATGTGAGTTCGTTTAATATGAGTTTTGTTTGCTTTTCAACCCGTTTATATAGCTGAAACGTTTTCAATACACTCCCACAAATCGTTTTTGCTTCTCGTGAATAATCTATATTTCGAATTTAGGCCCAAATGCATCTCTACGTGAATGTCTTATTTAACCATCAGCTAAAGCAGTGGTATTAAATTCACTTCTGTGACATGTGTTCTGAGCAATTTTACTAAATAACTAAATGTTGGTAGAGCTATTGACGCAGCTGAAGCACTTTATTATGCTCACTTCGAATTAAACAACTGAACTGTCGAATGTACCACAGCACCGGCAAGACATACAGAGAAAGATTCACGGAAGTGAACTGTAGAATGTAGCTTATCAACAGAAAGACGTACATAGAAACACGACAATCATGTTTAGAGCAGCGAAATGACTAGCAGCGCTCATTTGTGTAAAGTTAAGGACTGAGCTACATCTTAAAGAAAGAATTTACGTTACATGAAGCAAGAAAGCAGGTTAAACGCCACAACAATGGCTTGTTCCAGGATCAGTAGGTGCTCAGGTATCAATAGGTTGAGGAGCAAAATCAACCGCGTGTTTTTCAGTAAATATTCGCGTGAAATTTATTGAATGTTGACTGAAGGCGGATCCACTCCACACCTGGTCACTGTGAAAAGGTTTTCCCCTGACAGTATCGGCGTAAGCAGAAGCTCCTTGCTTGTGATTGACAGAGTGGAAAGAATACAGAAATTCATTACAGACGCAGGACCGATAGTTATAACTCAAGGGTTTAGTACTCCCCTGCAGAAACTATAAAAGACAATCAGGAGGCAGCCAAAGCCACATGACAAATAAATGAGAAAGCAGGTTTTTGTGGATAAGGGAGGAACCACACGTAGCTCAGGATAAAGCAGAAATGGTTTTAGAGAGGGATTATTTAAGTGTGCGTTTTTTTCAGAGTGGGAAAAAATGGTATTATAAAACAGTAGAAACGTTGCTGCACCGAGTAATATGGTCGGCAAGAAGAAGAATCCAGCCTGGCCACTGATATGGACCACCACCCCTTTAGCAGTTTTGAAGAATGATAGAGAAGAAGATCTTTCGGTGCGAAACATGTCGCAGTTAGCTCTCATGAGAGACATTTAACTACTAGGCTTGTTGTAGGGCACTTCAACTACGTTTAGAGTTGTTCAGTGCTTTGTATTACAGTTCTAGTGAGCGGAAGGGCTACGTTGAAGCGTAAGTGACCCAATCTTCTGGAAAACATTACATTTATTCAGTTCCAACTTCCCACTCGCACTCTCTTTATTACACGCTATCGAATCGTGAAAATTCCCAGTAAATGTTACTTACTGATGAGCTCACACACAATTACAATAAAACTATAAAATGGCTTATCATGCCATTGTAATTAAGCAGAACACAAATGATTCCCCACAAAGCTATATCAAAACAGAATACAACTGAATTCCTACATTACTGTAATAAAATAGGCAGCAATCTCTTAATTGCAACTAATAATCGGTTGCAATTTAATGAGTTGGGCGTCAAGCTAGAAGAACCATCTCAAATCATAGAGAACGCCCAATTCAACCATGAAATATTTTGACCGAACGGTATATTGCGACAACAAACAATATGATATACAGCATATCCATACACTTATGCAAATAACGACACAAATATTTACTTGCCTGCATAGTCACTTAACAACTTCCTTATTCCTCAAAAAGGCTCCTCCCGAAAAAACCTCATGCAAGTGAAACCCAGTCATTGTGGTTTTCATAAAGATAACATCAATGTCAATTCACCTGCAGTAACCGGCAGCGGCAGCCACTCAAAAATATTAACCAATCCATGCAGCGGCCACCGCCATATTGGAAGCCCAGCGTGCAAGTTTTCTCCAATATTGGTCACAACTAGCACAGAAAATTGCATTAACATTTGCTGGTAGCAGCCACTGTCAATGATATTGACAAAGTAACAAATCTGTAGTGGTATGGCGAGCAGCGTCCCGCATGGAGAGCTAGGTGACTGGTTCGTAATTCCAGGATGAAGGCAGAATGTGGAAGTGCAATCCATGGATGTGTCCGGTAAGGCTGAAGTCAGTGTGGCACGTGATTACATTTTCACGCTATTTGGGTGCCTTGATCCTGAGGAATCAGTACCCAGAACAACCCCCTCTGCCCGTAATAACGGTCTTGATACGCCTGGACATTGAGTCAAACAGAGCTTGGATGGCGTGTACAGGTACAGCTGCCCATGCAGCTTCAACACGATACCACAGTTCATCAAGAGCAGTGACTGGCGTATTGTGACGAGCCAGTTGCTCGGCCACCGTTGACCAGACGTTTTCAGTTGGAGAGAGAGCTTGAGAATGTGCTGGCCAGGGCAGCGGTCGAACATTTTCTGTATCCAAAAAGGCCAGTACAGGACCTGTAACATGCGGTCGTGCATTATCCTGCTCAAATGTTGGGTTTCGCAGGGATCGAATAAAGGGTAGAGCCACGGGTCGTAACACATCTTAAATGTAACGTCCACTGTTCAAAGTGCCGTCAGTGCGAACAAGAGGTGACCGAGACGTGTACCCAATGGCACCCCATGCCATCACGCCGGGTGATACGCCAGCACGGAGATGACGAATACACGCTTCCAATGTGCGTTCACCGCGATGTCGCCAAACACGTATGCGCCAATCATGATGCTGTAAACAGAACCTCGATACATACGAAAAAATGACGTTCTGCCATTCGTACACCCAGGTTCGTCGTTGAGTAGACCATAGCAGGCGCTCCTGTCTCTGAAGCTGCGTCCAGGGTAACTGCAGCCATGGTCTCCGAGCTGATAGTCCATGATGCTGCAAACATCGTCGAACTGTTCGTGCAGATGGTTGTTATCTTGCAAACGTCCCCAACTGTTGACTCAGGGATCGAGACGTGGCTGCACGATCCGTTACAGCCATGCGGATAAGATGCCTGTCATCTCGATTGCTAGTGATACGAGGCCGTTGGGATCCAGCACGGCGTTCCGTATTACCCTCCTGATCCCACCGATTCCAAATTCTACCAACAGTCATTGGATCTCGACCAACGCGAGAGGCAATGTCGCCAAACGATAAATCGCAATCGCGACAGGCCACAATCCGACCTTTATCAACGTCGTAAACGTGATGGTACGCATTTCTCGTCCTTACACGAGGCACCACAACACTGTTTCACCAGGCAACGCCGATCAACTGCTGTTTGTGTATGAGAAATCGGTTGGAAACTTCCCTGATGTCAGCACGTTGTTGGTGTCACCACCAGCGCCTATCTTGTGTGAATGCTCTAAAAAGCTAATCATTTGCATATCAAAGCATCTTCTTCCTTCAGTTAAATTTCGCGTCTGTAGCACGCCATCTTCGTGGTGTAGCAAGTTTAATGGTCAGTAGTATATTTGTAAGTCTTGTATGGTTATTTCGATAACTGAGGCAGAGTGTACAGTACTCACCAAGTCCCTTTAGAGACAGATAAGCTCTTTCACATGCATTCGGCGTCTTTTTAGTAGCGAAAGCACTCGTCTACGAGATGTCGTGATATCTATCCCACCCTAAGAAGTTAACACCTGACGTGCTTCACACATAGAAACGATTCTAAGCTACCTATCCACCTTGACCCCGCCAAAGGCCGACAGAGATCGGAAGCACCGTGACCGAGCTGACCGCCGATGTTGTCGGGCCACCTTTGGCCATGGTGTATGACGACCATTGTCGGTGCCACTATGAACGCAGCGTTAGCCGCAGCTGCAACTTGGCGGCGCGACAGTCGCGCTGTCGTAGCTCAGCGCTACAGCGAGAGCCACGCGAGTGGATTCAGGCCAGCACAATTCGTGACTATTTGCGGTCGGCACACTTTTCTTTTGAGGACAAAGCACATGACAGCATGTAAGATTTTGCCACTATGCCCATTATACAACGGTAACAACTAAAGTCAATGTCGGATAACTGCGAGAGAATTGTTAGAAAATCGAACACATTACCATTTTCTTATTTTTTTTTAAGTGGTAGCGCATGCTGGAGAAATATTGATCGTTTTTGTGTTTTTTAAAGCGCCCTGGAAAATCACTTCTGTAGCTCTCACAACAGAATAGTTTATAAACACAAAGTAAATTGCAGTGTGCTCCAGTTATATTCTTAAATCTGGTGCGGGTTGTGCTGTTACATGTTTTTAACTGAAATTGCCATATTTAAGAGCAATTATTTTACAACTAACAAATGTGTGGACCTCAATTAGATTCACAGTTTTTGGATAACTAACTGCTTGCTGCAAACTACAGCTTGCTCATTCTGGTCGGAAGTGCTTAAGCATTGTGCCCTCTATCTCGATTAATTTGTCAAGCAGAATAATTATCAGTAACACGAAATCCAGTACAGTATAACCGACAGGTGCAATATAATAATCATTAGCTATACAACTGAATACACTTAAGTGTTTACACTCAGCAGTTTGGCGACGTACAGGAAGATAATTATGGGCCCTGTGTGTGTTGTTATATATATACTTCAAAAAGTTAATCGGGAAACATAATGTGATTTAGCAGTGGGTAATGGGGCCCTTTGCTCATAATGGCATGATTGTTCTGGATTGGTCAACTACAGGGTGATATCGCCGTAGGCATAAAAATGTCCAGCAAGCTGCACGTAAGGGAGGCGGCCCCGTTCCGCTGGTGCCCATGTACAATAGACGGAGACGCAAACGCACATTGACGAAGCCGAGGCCTCCGTCTCGCAGGGGGAGGGTGAGAGTTTCTTAACGGGCCTTAAAGAGCATTCGAATGTGGCCGGCAGGCTGCGTGCATTAGTCGTTGGCACTGGGAGTATCTGTGCGATGTGCACCATCTTGAACGCCATATGTTGATCGAGGTATTCGACACGCTGCAAAAATTCGACTCGGTGGAGTAAATTTTGTCGTATTGCCGTGCGGATAATTTGGAGAATACCCCAAAAATAGCCGGCCACTGTGTCCAAGTGGTTATAGGCGCTTCAGTCTGGAACCGCGCTGCTGCTACGGTCGCAGGTTCAAATCCTTCCTCGGGCATGGATGTGTGTGATGTCCTTAGGTTAGTTAGGTATAAGTATTTCTAAGTCTAGGGGAATGATGACCCCAGATGTTAAGTCCCATAGTGCTTAGAGCCATTTTAACCATTTTTACCCCAAAAATTGATGGCAGAGGAGAGACGCACTGTGGAGGCGAAAATGATACCAAGGTTTCGTAGGTTAAGCTTACTAGGCAGTTTCGTTAACCACTTGGCCAGCCAGATAATGTGTTCATCGCAACCGCACGGACTATCTAGGTACGCCTCTCGGCCGATCCACATTCCCACCTAGCGCCACCTATCTGTAGGCTCTGTCAATGTCCTCCATTCTCGCTACTTTGGGATCCCCGGTGGAAGTCGGATATAACTGTACATCAGCACTGACTATGGTGGTTTCATTGCCCATTGAGGCGAATCAGCTGTATGAATGTGTCGAATCTGTTCTTTAGGACACAGAAGGGGAAGGGACTATTGATATTAGCTGCATCAGTACTTTGTGTGGTATCAGCGGCGACGAGTGAAAATGTGGACCGGACTGGGATTAGAAACCATGTTCTCTTGCTTAGTTCTTAATGTTTTTGTTCATGTCTCTTGATCACTTTCATTTTTTAATTTTTTACCCTCCTCACTTTTCTAATTAGAAAGGAACCTAAACAGAAAAGGTCTATTTGGCTCCACCATTTTGACCCTTAAAAATTAATATCTGTGCCACTTCCGGCGTTGGCCCCTAATTACGCCTATCCCAAATGTTCTACCTAATCGAAATAAGGAGGAAAAGAAAGAAGGGACGATATGAAATGAATGAAACAGAGAAGAAATTTTTTTTTACCGTGGAGTGAAGGCCGTGAATCCGCTCATACCCATGGAGAAATCCATGCACGTCTTCTCGAAAATAAAGGGGAATACCATTGCAGATCGCAGCATCAAAAATAAAAAAAAACAGTGCATCAGGCCAGATTAACTTCCCATTTTGGCTTACAGACAATGGTGTAGTGTCGTTCGTTCGCGTAAGTCCAAAGATTGGGAACACTCTTCTCACGAGTTGAAAAAAGGATATTAAACTGCAAGGCCACGCTACCAATACATAGAGTGAGTCGTTGTCTGCAAGTAGGACAACTCATCCAGAAACAACATCAAGTGTGGTGTAATTCGGTTTGGAGTGCCACATGTGAGGAATGCCGAAATTCACTGGACCAAGAGCCAGACATGTACTGCTGTGCCACAAAAGAAGCGGTGATCGTTCCTATCTGACACCCCGCATGCAATGCAAAGTGGCCAATGGGCAAGGTGTACTCGGTGAAGACGAGAACGATTGTTTCCCATTGCCTGTGACGTACCATGTGGAACGTACAGTAGTGTCAAGAAAAAGGGCGTTCACCACCCTCCACATACTGCACCACCTGTGGTGTTGGTACTTCTGTTCTATCACATTGGGGGCATGGCTTGTTGCATCTCAGTGTATATCACCTTCGTCGACAACAAGCGAACAGAAGATGCTGTGGTAGTAGGGCGCTGGGATATTCAACAGCGCCACCGTAGGGACCAATAAGGCCAGGTTATATGCATCAAGTAATAAGCTGGCAAGGACATCGGTTAACGCCGGAACATCGTCGACTGTGAGCGAACAAACTCGGCCTGAGCGCTATGTGGAAAATGGAAAAGACACACACCCTTCGACTCAGTGGAACAGTGATGGACACACAGCGGACTTTGAAGATCTCTGGCTAACAAATGAACCCATTGCAGCTAACACAGGGCGAGACAGTGCGAATGGGATCGGAAGGTTTTTAGACACATGAGGGATCCATGACACTATGTGAGTGTTGACACAGTGCGTACATTGCAGGAGGGCAGCGGAATGGAGACGTTCAGCGAGTCCAAACCTGATCCGTCGCAGCAGCAGTCTGCAGTGCCGCAAGTAAGTCATGAAACTGACGCCAAGGCAACGCAAGGCATCAGTCATGTTTAATGCGTCAACACTCCCCTCAGGCATGCCTGTACCGGTAGATATTGCCCTCAATTTGCATACATTAAGGGAGCTGCCTGACGACTCGCAATAGGTCGCCACTCATGGGAGCACTGCCTGGTTATCGTCGGCACTTGGTAGGCAAAGGACCAAATCGTTCACACAGGCAGTGTATCAAAATCGATGTCCACTCAGTGACATCCCCGTCAGTCGCTTGCGTAGGCCACATAACAATGGTTGTAGGGCGAAGGTGTACACTAGCGCTGACAAGGTTCACCCCTGTACCACTGAGTACCTGATCAGGATCGACTGTGTGAGCCGGCCAATATACGGCACACGAGGTGTCGCTCCTTCCACGAGACGTATGACCTCCTCGACAAAAGCTTCTGGGAATCCAATATGACGGAGGACAACCGTAATGAAAGACTGATCGACCCGATCAAATCCTTGGCTGCAGGCTAAGACGCCTAAGCTATGGGCAAATGTTGAGCTCGAGCGAGGGCTATCAAATCCCAGTAGCGGCAGAGCGTCGTATGAATGTTGTACGCTCTGCCTAGCGAGAGCTGACCATAGGAAACAACATTACAGGCCGCCCTCTCAAGTCGCGGCGCCAAAGGACGAGCAAAGAACTTCATGTCGCTATTTATCAGGGTCAAGGGGCGATACGCACTGACGTGCGGACCCTCAAGGGGTTTGTGGAAAGAAACAATGAGGCCCTGTAGAAAGACATCATGGGCCTTCACCGCAGGAGACATCAGTCCTCCGCAGATAACAGTCCTCCTAAGTACTACGAAATGTTGGAAATCACGATAAAATTCGTTGGGTATACCGTCAGGGACATGTAACTTGTTAGCAGCTCCTACTTGAGCATCATTGAGGACTCCGTCTTCTGTGATTGGGGACTCGAGTTCCTTTGGAGTTAGGAATAAGTGGGTGTGACGTCACGTGTGCTGCACTGCTGTTGAAATAGCTCGTTAATATTTTATAAATTTTAGACCTAATTTACTTATTTTAATGCTTATTTGTTTTAATATTTGCCGTAAATGTAACTTATTAGTGGATTTTCATTAATCTCAGTCTTTCTTCCCTTGTTATTGACTCGAGTGGTCTATTATTTGTGAGTCTGCTCTCGTGGTTCGTCTAAGCCTCGCGCCTCAGTAGTGTGTTTACATTTTGCGGCGTGCACTGCAGCTGTAGCGGTTATAAGCTAAGTTGGCTGTGAGCACTATAGGACTCAACTGCTGAGGTTATTAGTCCCCTAGAACTTAGAACTAGTTAAACCTAACTAACCTAAGGACATCTCAAACATCCATGCCCGAGGCAGGATTCAAACCTGCGGCCGTAGCAGTCGCGCGGTTCCGGACTGCGCGCCTAGAACCGCGAGACCACCGCGGCCGGCCTATAAGCTAAGTACTGACAAACTTATTTGTGCTCTGTAATACAGTTATTAAATGTAATAGATTTCAGCGGTGTTGCGTGCCGTTTGTGGCGAAATAACGACTTAATAAACTTTTGTAACCGTTCGCTCGCTGTGTTTTATAGAGTTTTCAGTGTGTTGAAGTCGTTTAGTAAATTTCGTGCTTTAGTCTTCAACTGACGTTTATTATTCTTTCTAGTGAAATATTTCAGTAAAATTTTCATTTAGTGTTTTGACTTCGCTTAGTGTTACAATGGACGTTTTAATTTTTTGGTTGTAGCTAATAATTTTGTGAAGTTTTGCTGGTATTCGTATCGGCTGTGTTGCAGTAGTATTAATACAAGTAGCTGCTTTCTTAGTAGGCAGAGAATTTCGAGACCATTATTGTTAGTTCTTATATAGTTCTACTGGTGTAACTGAACTTAAGTAACGTAGACGTATAGTTTTCTTTCAGTAACTGTAAAATTTACCATGAGTGAAAAGTGTGGGCTCTGTCGTAGGTTTGTGGGTAGTGGATTACGGTGTGGGATTCGTTCAAAGTATTTTCATTGGGGGGAATGCAGTGGGGAAGCCAGTGGACATTTTAGGGAGATCCTCTCCTGGGAACGTAGAATCTGTAGTAGAAACAAGTTAATAGATAAGCAAGAGCGTAAGGTCTGTGCCTTTCAGGTGCAGTTACAATGAGCAACGGAGGAACTAGATAGGTTGAGGAGGGTGAAGGGTGGTGGGGAATGGGAACTGGCAGTTGGCAAGAAGGTAGCTAGGAAGAGGAGGTACTCAGACAGTTTTACTTTGCATACATGCAATAGATACGACCAACTGTCAGAGTTGAGTGGAGAGGAGCCTCGTGTAGCCGTAGATGTAGGTAACTTGCAGCAGTCCTCAGCAATTAGGAGGCCGAAGTTAGTTGCAAAGTCTAGCAGAAAGAAGGTTCTGCTGCTAGGTAGTTCCCACGGTAGAAGTGTGGGCCAGCAGTTGCAGGAAGTGTTGGGGAGTGAGTACCAGGTCACCAGCATTGTGAAGCCTAGTGCAGGGTTGGCTCAGGTGACTGAAAGCATAGGGGAGTTATGTAAGAATTTTACGAAAGAGGATCAGGTAGTGATAGTGGGTGGAGCAGGCAACAGTCTCGATAAAGACGGGGAATGTGATGTCAGTGATGACTTGGTTAAGATAGCTACTGAAACTGGTGGCACTAATGTGCATTTCGTGCAACTGCTTCAGTGTCATGATAGGCCTCACCTTAATGCGGCTGTTAGGCGCGTTAATGTGGGGCTGGGGAGGGCACTGATGGCGGAGGGCATGGATCACATCTCAGTGGTGCCAGTTGCGTCTATCAGTAGACGGGGTTTCACTAGGCATGGCCTGCACCTCAATAGGAATGGGAAGGGGAGGCTGGCTAAGCTTATAGGTGACAGTGTAGTGGGTGGTGGTAGTGGTGGTAGTGGTATCACTCATGGAAAAATTCCTGTAGTAGTTGGTGTTAGAGCTGCACCTTTTTTAGACTGAAGTCAGCTGATAGGTATACCTGCTTAAAGGAAGTGCCCCTAACTAAGGGCTCACCTCCAGAGGATGTAATGTTTCCACGTAGAGAAGGAATTAGCATATTTCATCAAAATATAAGAGGTATAAGAGATAAAGTTAGTGAACTGCTAAAGATAACTCTGAAATTATCGGTATATCAGAGCACCACTTAAATAATTTGATAATTCAGAGGCTTTCTTTGCCAGGTTACAGATTATCTGGCTGTTTCTCAAGGAGTTTCTTGCGGGGTGGGGGCGTGGCTCTGTACGTAAAAAACAGTATTTCATTTGAGTGCATAGACGTATCACGACACTGCACCGATCAGATATTTGAAAGTTATGCAGGATTAGATGAATTTAGTGAAACTAAACTTCTAATTGCTCTTGCTTATAGGTCCCCTAACTCCGGCTTCAGAGCGTTTTTGCTTAAGCTAGAGAGGGTTCTTGATTCAGTTTGTAGGAAGTACCAGAAAGTAGATATATGTGGTGACTTCAGTATTAATTTAGTACATGATTGTGCAAGAAAAATAATGTTGGTAGGTCTCCTAAATTCATATGATCTGATGCAAACTGTGTTTTTTCCTACTAGGGTGCAGGGGAACAGTAGCACAGTCATAGACAATATTTTTATTCATTCTTCATTACTAGATGGGCATTCTATTAGCAAAAGGGTGAGTGGCCTTTCAGACCATGATGCACAACTTTTAACACTAAAAGGTTTTTGCACTCAAACCAATGTCGTATTTAATTACAAACTACGTAGTAAAGTTAATCCAACAGCAATAGAGAGTTTTTCAAAACTTGTCAAGGAACAAGAGTGGCAAGATGTTTATAGTGCCGAAAATATAGATGATAAATGCAATTCTTTCCATAACACATTTCTCATGCTCTTTGAGAGTTGCTTTCCATTAGAACGTTCTAAACGGGTTACTAGCAGTGATTGAAAACCCGGTTGGCTGACTAGTGGGATAAGGATATCATGT
Organism: Schistocerca serialis cubense; assembly: GCF_023864345.2. Lineage (NCBI taxonomy): Eukaryota > Metazoa > Arthropoda > Insecta > Orthoptera > Acrididae > Schistocerca > Schistocerca serialis. The sequence goes on from NC_064643.1 coordinate 192,932,164, forward strand.
AGAACAAAGCGAGAATTATATCAAACTGTTAGTAGTCACAATCAAGCTACAGTAGACCATTACAAACAGTATTGTAAGGTGCTTAAAAATGTTATTAGCAAGGCAAAAAGTATGTGGTAAGCAAATAGAATAGCTAATAGACAGGATAAAATTAAAGCCATATGGTCAGTTGTGAAGGAAGTGTCTGGTCAGCAGGACAAGGTTGATGATATAAAGTCAGTTTGCAGTAATAATATTTCTGTTATTGATAAATCAGATATATGTACAGTATTTAACAACCATTTTCTGAGCATTAAATAAAAATTTAGCTTCTACAGGAAATCATATAAATTTCTTAGCAAATGCCTTTCCGAGATTGGCGTCTGAAATACTCCTCTGTGATACAGACAAGAGGGAGATTGAGTCAATAATTAAATCACTGAAGACTAAGGGCTCTCATGGTTATGATGTAGTGTCTAGTAGAATATTAAAGTACTGTGCTGCACATGTTAGCCCTGTAATTAGCCATATTTGTAATTTTTCCTTTAGGAATTGTCAGTTTTCCGAGCAATGAAAGTACTCAGTAGTTAAGCCGCTTTATAAAAAGGGAGAAAGGGATAATTTAGATAATTTTAGACCTATTTCTATGCCATCAGTGTTTGCAAAAGTTATCGAAAAGGCTGTGTATGTAAGGTTAATTGATCATTTTATATCACACGATTTGCTATCAAATGTACAGTTCGCCTTTAGAAGTCGTATGGCAACTGAAAATGCTATATTCTCTTTTCTCTGTGAGGTACTGGATGGGCTAAACAAAAAGTTTCGAACGCTTGGCGTATTTTTGATTTAACAAAGGCATTTGACTGTGTTGATCTCACAATATTGCTCCAGAAGTTGGACCATTACGGAATAAGGGGAGTAGCTCACAATTGGTTCACCTCTTACTTTAGCAACAGGCAGCAAAAGGTCATTATTCACAATGTTGATAACGGCTGTGATGTGGGATCTGAGTGGGGTACCGTCAGGTGGGGGGTGTCCCAGGGATCAGTGTTGGGGCTGCTCCTATTCCTTATTTATGTAAATGATATGCCCTCTAGTATTATGTTGTTGTTGTTGTTGTTGTGGTCTTCAGTCCTGAGACTGGTTTGATGCAGCTCTCCATGCTACTCTATCCTGTGCAAGCTTCTTCATCTCCCAGTACCTACTGCTACCTACATCCTTCTGAATCTGCTTAGTGTATTGATCTCTTGGTCTCCCTCAACGATTTTTACCCTCCACGCTGCCCTCCAATGCTAAATTTGTGATCCCTTGATGCCTCAAAACATGTCCTACCAACCGATCCCTTCTTCTAGTCAAGTTGTGCCACAAACTTCTCTTCTCCCCAATCCTATTCAATACCTCCTCATTAGTTACGTGATCTACCCACCTTATCTTCAGCATTCTTCTGTAGCACCACATTTCGAAAGCTTCTATTCTCTTCTTGTCCAAACTGGTTATCGTCCATAACAAGTATTATGGGTAACTCTAAAATATTTCTGTTTGCTGATGACACTAGCTTGGTAGTAAAGGATGTTGTGTGCAACATTGACTCAGTTTCAAGTAGTGCACTACACGACCTCAGTTCATGGCTTGTAGAAAATAAACTAACGTTAAATCACAGTAAGACCGAGTTTTTACAGTTCCTAACACACAATTCAGCAAATCCTGACTTTTTAATCTCACAGAACGGGCATATGATTAGTGGAACTGAACAGTTCAAATTCCTAGGTGTTCAGATAGATAGTAAGCTGTCGTGGAAAGCCCACGTTCAGGATCTTGTTCAAAGACTTAATACTGCCAATTTCACTATTCGAACGGTATCGAAAGTGAGTGATACTTCGACACGTAAATTAGTCTACTTTGCTTATTTTCATTCACTTATGTCGTATGGTAGTTTGTTTTGGGTAACTCTTCCCATTCTAGAAGTATATTTTTGGCTCAGAAACGGGCGGTTCGGTGTGAGTTCACGAACCTCTTGTCGACCTCTGTTCACGAGTCTGGGTATTCTGACATTGGCCTCTCAATATGTATATTCCTTATTGTCGTTTCTTGTTACCAATATTAGTTTATCTCCAACAATAAGCAGCTTTCACTCGGTTAATACTCGGCAGAAATCAAACCTCCATTTGGATCGGACTTCCTTAACTTTTGTGCAAAATGGTGTGCAGTACACTGCTGCATCCATTTTCAATAAGCTGCCACTAGAATTCAAAAATCTTAGCAGTAATCCACGCGCTTTCAAATATAAACTGAAGAGTTTCCTCATGGGTCACTCCTTCTATTCTGTAGAGGAGTTCCTTGAAAAATTAAGCTGATTCTCATTGTATTGCTGATAGAGTTTGCTTAAACTTATGAACTGATTTTCTTTCAGGTTCATGTACATTTATTTTTATCTGTTATTACTTTTATGTTGCAAGTTCATGTACTGACACGTTCCATGACCTTGGAGGTTTGCTCCTCAATTTGGTCCTACGGAACTTGACATGTAAATAAATAAAAATAAATAAATAAATTGCCACGTCCTCCGGTATCGTGCTGAATGTGAGCCAAGAGGCTTCAATAACGGTGGTGAATGAGGATGGCAAGTGCACGGACCTGAAAGGCGCGTCCAGTGCTGCGTTCTGTGCCATGTTCCCTGCCTTCATCATGAATGATGGTGTGAATCAGGGCCTGGCGCGATCGTCGCTGTCAGCTACAAGATACAGCTTCCGAAGCCATATGGTCACAAATGCGAGCTCGCATCACCTTCCCTTCAAGGTGACGGCGCGTGAGGGCTGTGATACCTGCTTTGTCGCTGTTCACTACAGCAGATATTTCAGACAAAAACCTTAGTACAGAGCAGTCCCTCAACTCTCGGTAATAAAAGCTCAAGGATTACCTCCTACAAGCTGCCGAGTTTCTGGCGTACATCATCATGGCCCAACGGAGGGCAGGTTTTGAGCAGGACAGCCACCATGACAACCTTAGTGGTGACACGAAAATCCAAGTCACCTCAGTAAGCTGCCGACAGTCCGTAGCCTCCACTAGTCACATTCATCTTCCAAACACCCCTCCTCCCACTCCATACCCTGTGGCGATCGTTGATGATGCTCCAATGATACGCTGCATGGTCGGAAAAGACGTAGGCCACATCTTCAACAATCTTCGTACATCCAAATTTAAACTGGATAATGGTGTGACATCTGCTGGTATAATTTTTATTAAAAATGAAACTCCTCCAGCTGTACTTAAGATTTCATACTTATTTGGCTACTAGTTTCGACGTTGCGTCAACGCCATCTTCAGGCCTGTATACTTTGGTAATATCAACTGTGTATGGCTGAGTACTAGAAGTCTGCGGTGAGACCCATACGTGCTCCACATGGATCACCGCCGACTTCTAGTACTCAGCCACACACAACAGATATCATCAAAGCGTTCGGGCCTGAAGATGGCGTTGACGCAATGTGGTAGTAGCCAAATAAATATGAAATCTTAAGTACAGCTGGAGGAGTTTCATTTTTAATAAAGATCTTCAACAGTCGGTTTCCTCCCAACAGGGAGGACGACGTACGAAAGCGACCAAAGTGATTGGTAGAATGTGTTGTGTAGTGTGTGAAACTGGGGTGATCACCATGAATGTGTCCCAACGTGTTCACAAGGTGGAGACGAACGACAATCATGGCCAGCTCTGGGCAAGGCAAATGACGCATTAGCTGATCTTTAGGGCGGAGTGTGGAATTAAAATCACTACCCAGCATCTGTGCATCTTTCCACCCCACGAAAAGCTGTAAGGCCGCCTCCAAAAAGGAGGCAGGGTGTTCACTTTGCCTCCCTGATCTCGAAGTAGTGTAGATGTTCTTAATTCGGATGCCTAAGAGGGTGACAGCCATGCCCCTCTCATCTGGAAGATGTTAGACGTCGGAGGCAGGTAACCCTTTACGGATTAGGATCACCACACCGTCATCGGATTACGATGCGTGGGAGACGAAAAGGATATACCCAAATGAGTTAGGAAAAACATCAACACGCACTTCTTCAAAGAGGACCTCGTCTATGTCTGCCACACTAAGTACATCATGCAGCATAGCCAGTTTATGCAGCACACCGTACCTAGGAAACATGACTGTTCCAGCGCTCCTGCTATCGAAAAATGGGATCCACCAGTGGCATCCAGCCGGGACAGATCGCAAAGTCGGTTGAAGCCGCAGCGTTCATTGTTACTATGTATCGGGGGGCGCAACGAGTGAATCGCGCCCGCCGACGGTATTCACAAGGCGTTCCGATTCCGTCTCTATGTCGTCTGCCTAAGAAACAGAAGCATAACCAGTGTGTTGTCCAGTTGTAGCATCATCGGGTCACCGCCGCAGGTTGGCGTCTTGCAGAAATGGCATGTTAACAGGGGGCGGAAGGGAAGGCATCACATGCTACGGTGGACAAATCACTGAGTTAGGAGAGGAAGGAGGCAAGCTAAGCAGCAACCTTCTGAGATCGACGCGTCGTCCGTCAGATGGCGCACCACTACATTACTTGCACTTCCTCGGTGGCTTCTGTTCCTGGACGTGTTGTTCGATATCGGAGTGCCATTGGTCGTCATATGACTCCACCGTACCGGAAGGGAAGCAGAGGTTGGTACGACTTCCGATTCGATGTCCATTGCTACCGCAACATCGCTTGTTAAGTGCTGATCGGAGTGTGAGGGTGTCGTTTCCACCGGAGATGATGGAGAGGTCATCTGATGTTTCGTCACCCCGTCAGTGTCCATCAACGAAGGCAGATCGGAAGAGATCTGGCCCCGTGCATCCGACATCTTTAGAACTGAGGCGTAGGCGACAGGTAGCTTTGTAGGTGTCACGGGCGGTGCGATTTCTCCTACTGGCGTCTCAATTAGACGCCTGCGGAGGCAATCCCGACCGGACGTGGCCCTTCTGGCCACAGCCCGCACAAGTTCCCGGCTGATCGTCGTACACGACGATCGCCCGCACACCACCAATCACCAAATAAGATGGCACGTGCTTTGTCAGTTCAAGTTTGATTTGGCGCACGTCATTTAAAGCGTGATAGGATTCTAAAATCTGCAACTTTTCTGCAATGTGGCAAATGTCATTTCCGTAAGGTCGAAAGGCATATACGACCACGTTTTGCCGTATTTCAAAAGGAAGTTGAAAAACACGCAGGGTGCGGAAGCCGAAGCCGGCATAATCAACCGATACAACTGCGACGTGATCATCGGGTTGTTTAAATTTCAGTTCTTGGGCTGGGTGGAACATTGCACAACATTAGAGCACATTTCTTCAGTCTGCAGTTTGATGTGCACGACGCTAATCCTGATGGAGAAGAGTATTCCTACAACGTCGTGAGATGCGAGCTGAAGTACATGACGAATGAACTATTCTGCTTCGTGCCATCGGAGCCGTGCTTATTCCGCTTGAAATGTGATCTTCGCCGTCGCAAGATGGTAACATATCGCCATTGCCGATCAGAGCGTCAATGAACATAACGATGTAGCGCTGCTGTGAGCTGATTTACACGATGCGGAATCCGCAGCTATACTACTTATTACGTAAATTGAAGGAGGAGGGGGGAAACGGACAGGAAATGGAAGGGACTGTTGGTTTTAACTGCATTAGGATTTCTTGTCACTTCAGCGGCGACGAGCGAAAATGTGTCCCGGACTGGGATTCAAACTTGGGATCTTCTGCTTATCAAGAAGTTGCTTTAACCACTGCACCATCCGGACACACCTGTGCGGAGTACCTCGGCACTTCTCTCCTTCCCACGTAGCGCCACCTACCCTCAGTTCCTGTCCATACACTCCATCATCGCTACTTTCCTATTCCCACAGAAAGTCGGACGTAATTGTGCATCCACACTGAATGTTGTGGATTCACTGCCAGTCGAGGTGAATCAATTTTATGAAAGCGTGATTTCTGTGTGTTAGCTGGAAACGTGGATCAGCCGAGAGGTGCGCCGATAAACACTGTCTACGGGTGGCATAGTATTAACGCCATTGTATGCTAAACAGGAGATCCCGAAACCAAATCCCGGTCTAGCACACATTTCATTCGCCGCTGACCCTACACTCAGTCGTGATGCAGCCGACCCTTCTCTTTCCTTTCCTTTTCCCCACCTCCTCCTTCAATTTACGTATTTTGGACTATTTGTCTTAGCTGCTTTGCCCTGTTCATCCATATCTGGTTGTTGTTATTACTTGAGAGAGATACTGGATGACCCCATGATGATATTCAAAACTTTCAGGGATGACAGGAATAGGTAAATGTATTTTTTGAGGTAAGGAAGCCTGTTCCGAAAACGACCGGGTAGAAAGTCATAAGCAAAAATCACCCAAATTCCGCCTTAGCCTCTCGCGGTGCTGGAACTAAGGGCACCAGCTTCTGATTCCTGATCATGACGTACAGAATTCCCGAAGAATACTCCCAAATACCCCGAGATAATTTTCCCTGTTGACTGACTGGTAACGGTGCACGTAACTTGTTGTCAGAGAAACCGCAAATCCTAAGTTTACAGTACAATAATAAGGAATTTCATTTACTTGCTGCAACAGATTATGAAAATGGCCGCTCCTAGCGTCAATGCAGGCACGACATCATCGCAGTGCCCATGGCTCTACAAGAAGAACTGAAGTGGGTGACTTCAGGTGAACGTGCAGGCAACGAATCAGAACCTTTTCCACCTATCCACTTTCCAAGGAATGGCACATGCAGGTTTTCAGGAATGCTGACTCCAAATTTGGGTTTAGTTCTATCATTCTGGAGCCAAATATGTTGACGAATAAACAGTGGGAGATAATCTACTACGATCTTAGCAACAATAGTACCAGTACATGTATTACACGGTCAGAGGTATCAGAACCATTTTCTCTACAGTTTTCAGCTCCGTCATTTCCAGGCCAGGGTCCCTTACCTCAAACTGTCACATTTACCTCCCCTATCATCACTGAAGGTTTGCAACATCATCGCGGAATCACCCTGTACGTATATTAACGGATCATAGAAGTAAAAGTACGTCACGTGTAGTACTACTCACCGTGGATTGCAGGAGATACCAAAAGCATTGGAGATCCGTCCTCACCCATTCCACATCAACAACAACCCACAGAGGCGGGTGGTGGAAGTTGGATCCAAAGGGAGCAGATGCCACTCATTGATTTCCCTGTTATACTTAACAGCCAGAAGTGTAGGTTCGAAGTTAAGACTTCTATGCAGTATATCAGACGTTGTCGGATTTCACGGCTACTCTGTGATTGTCGTTGTTCTCCAGCACTCTTGAGGTGGGTGACTGAAGATTAGCAGGCTGCGATAGTCTACAATAACCTCTCTCATCAACACACTGGTAATTTGGAAGCTGTCGATACCACCGGTAGTTTTCGTCAGTCGACATAGACTCGTTACATTGCTGGTACGCTACCACGTGAAAGATCCATTGTATGACAGTGATGGAAGCTGATGAAATGAATTAAAGTTTGTACCACAGCCAAGACTTGGATCCAAGTCTCCTGCTTACTAGGCAGATGTGTTAGCCATTATGCACCCGTAGCAGGATAGGTAACAGAGCTGCAGGGGCTACTCTAGTAAAATGTCTTCTCTAACACAAACTTCATCTCACACCTTCAGCCGGTTTTCCCTTTATTAAATCATCAGTATTGCTGAGGCTCTTCAGTATTGAAATAGCACCCCAGCTTTGTATGTAATGGGGAAATCCCGCCCGTACCACAGGCATAGGTGATCTACGGATCTGACAGAATTAAATTTTCATTGTAACGTATGAGTCTCAACTTCATCTGCGATAATGATAGAAGCTAAATAAATGATGTAGAATTTGTGCTACAGCTGGGGCATGAACCCAGGTCTTCTGCCTACTAGACAAAAGTGTTAGCCATTACACCACCATAGCTGTGTATGTAACACACCTTCACGGATTACTGTAGTCCAGCGCCCCCCTTAACACAAACTTCAGCTCACACCTTCAGCCTTACTAGCATCTTGCCCTTCCTACTCTTGACTGACACCCCGCCTGCAAGTACAGAGGAAATGGAAAAGTCGGGTGTGCCACAGGAGATCTCGCCTTGTCTCTCTCTTCCTCTTACTCACTTTCCTCAACATACATCTACATCTACATCTACATGGTTACTCTGCAATTCACACTTAAGTGCCTGGCAGGGGGTTCATCGAACCATTTTCATATTACTTCCCTACCATTCCATTCTCGAATGGCGTATGGGAAAAAGGACACCTCAATCTTTCCGTATCTCATTTTTCTTATTTTATTATGATGGTCATTTCTCCCTACTTAGTTGGGCGTCAACAAAATATTTTCCGCATTCGGAAGAGAAAGTAGCTGATTGAAATTTCGTAAACTGACCTCGCCGCAAAGGAAACCACCTTTGATTGAGGGACTGTCACTGCAACTCACGTATCATATCAGTGACACTCTCACCCCTATTGCGCGCTAACACGAAATGAGCTTCCCTTCTTTGCACTTTTTCGATGTCCTCCGTCAATCCTACCTGGTAAGGATCCCATACCGCGCGGCACTATTCCAGCAGTGGACGGACAAGTGTAATGTAGGCTGTCTCTTTAGTGGGCTTTTCGCGTCATCTGCCATGTTCGCATGTTCTGCCAACAAAGCGCAGTCTTTGTTTCGCCTTCCCCACAATATTTTCTATGTGGTCTTTCCAATATAAGTTGCTCGTAATTGTAATTCCTAGGTATTTAGTCGAATTGACAGCCCTTAGATGTGCGCGATTTATCGTATACCCAAAATTTATCGGATTTCTTTTAGTACCCATGTGGATGACCTCGCACTTTTCTTTGTTTAGTACCAACTGCCACTTTTCGCACCATACAGAAATTCGGTCTAGATCATTATGTAATTGGAATTGATCGTCTGATTATTTTACTAGACGGTAAATTACAGCGTCATCTGCAAACAATCTAAGGGGGCTGCTCAGATTATCGCCTAGATCATTTATGTAAATGAGAATCAGCAGAGGGCATGTGACACTACCTTGTGGAACGCCAGATATCACTTCTGTTCTACTCGATGATTTACCGTCTATCACACGTGGTATCTATTTCTATTTTTGCAAGAGAATTCTCAAGCGAATGTGTGGAATGTAGGTGGCCTTGGAAGGAGCGGCTCAGGGGGTGGCTCAGGCAATGCTCCGGTATCAACCTGTAGAATGAGAGACATTGTGTGAGCGGCAGTGGCTGAGAGATGTGTGAGTTCTGCATGAGCGGTGTGTTGGTTGCTCTGGTTCAGCTGCAAAGGACAGTGGCTCGGATTAGATTTTTGGGATGGATAGTTCCTTTAGTGACACGAAAGCAGACATTTCAGTGTGGAGCCAAGTTCAAGGCCTCACGAAGCTGGTGTGCGGGACAGTACCGCACGTGACGATGGTCAGCAGAGGCAGGGCTGCCGTGTGGGGAACAAGCTTTTGGTGCAGTCGCTGTCTTATCTGCACAGAACAGAAAGCGCTGCAGTGGAGGCGAGGGAACGCCTTCAGCAGATCATAAGTAGCACATCCTGAGTGACCTAAGAATTATGACATCTGGTGGCCTTGTAACACGCCCGGGGCCACAAATGGACCGTTTCTTGACCGTGCGCCCTGTCCACACCACGTACCCGATAATCCCGCGGCGGCCGTACCGTACTGCTTCACACTGTTGCTGGCTTGCCTGAAATTATTTATCGAAATATGCAAGCGGGTTTAGGGGAGCCACTCAACGTTGAAACACAACACTGTCCTACGTCTGGTATGAACATCTATATTCTGAGACAATAAGAAATCACAGATTGCACTGCTTACATTCTAAGCCATAAGTTTTTATGTCAACGTCTAGGTGATTGTCTGTCCACCAAATCACTTGGAGGAGCGTACGCGTAACCGAACAAGGCGCGGATGATTGTTGATGATGCGAAAGTCGAATAATCGAACGAAAGTTCTTACGCTCGCCACGCATACACAGATTTCTTTTGGTACCAGTCGTCCTTGACACTAGTAATGTTATAACACTATTCGTAAAGTTAATTTCTCAGTTCTCACTTGTACGAGCGTGCACGTAACCGTCGCGGCGCGGCTGATTGTTGATAATGCGGAAACGCGATGATCGATCGCTCGTTCTCACGCTCGCAACAAGACACTGGCCCTTGTTTGCACTCCTTTATGGTGACTAATTTTTGCTGATTCACATTAGTTCATTCTGGGAGACCAAACACGGCGCGGATGATTGATGCTGTGCGACACGCAACGAGAGGATACACCAATACGTTATCGGCGGCACTGCTCATTTTTTTATTACTTCTTGACGCACTTTCCTCTGAATTACTTCCATATTTAATCACTTTATTGTAATAGCACTTGTAACAACGCTTCAACTTCCATACTAACAACGCCTCTCACATGCAGAGCTACTCACAACACAACATAACAGCTCCGTGTCCCGAGCTCGACTCTACAGACGCGGCTGCCCGCAAAGATATTCCACAACTAAGCCAGCGATAGGAAAATACGCTTACAGCCTTCCGTTTGAGGTGGGGCAAAGTGTTATGTGTGAACTGTTTCAAGTGTGGCCACTTGTAAACAATTTCCTCAAGTGAATCATGGGAGTACTGAGTAACTGTCTTGTCTGTATTTATGGCACAAGGATCGTGAAACTGTGTACTGGGTAAGGGAGGAGGCCTGAATGGTCAGCACAAGCCGAGGGCGTCATTAATAGAATTTAATAAGATTTATTGTTTCTTGTGACGACTGATAATATGTTGTTTCAGTTATTTTAAGAACTGATTCTGTACTTATATCTCAAAGTATTATTGTTTCTCTCTAAGAGAATGAATCACATATTTTCAGTAGTTTTCGGAATTTATTCTGTACAAATTTATTATGTACAAACCGGTAATACATTCATGTGCGCCAAGACGTGATACATTCATGTGCGCCAAGATTTTCATTGTATTGCCATATTTGAATGAACTCCATGTATGTAGTTGAATAACTATTTATTTAGACGTAATTTTAGGTAGCATGGTACTGTTATTTACTGATGTCCATGTTCTTGGTATTGGTAGTTACGGTAAAACTAGTTGTAGTTGAGCACGAATATTTTCGAACTTCATAAGTTTTCACTAATCTTGTATATACTGGGCTGTGTGCCTAGAGTCATAAATCACTGAGTCACCCGTTGTAGCTTCAGAATGTAATTGTTCTGTGTTTTACTGGTTCTGTTTGTGTTACGCATATTTTGTGTTTGAATATTCTAGCCCTACTTAAATATTTTGGGCCACAGAGAATTTTGATTTACAAACAGTTCTTTAAGTTTTGTTACTTCAAACATTTTTTAATTAAATGAAATATGGTTAAAATGAACCCCACGTCCACACAATCCCTAGCCTTATCACCATTCCCCCTAGATCCCACTCTCCCCTTGGATATGCAGAACGTAGATATATGAGCAGTCATCATGGCTCGTACTTCCAAATTTGGGCTGGGAAGGTTGAAAAGTGCAGTAGTAACGCTTTCCGCTTGACGCAGCATTGTCTCGTTGTTGCATATGGCGCTCTGCCAGATGTTGACGAAATGTTCCTCAGGTCGAGCGGCTCAGCAAAGGAATCTCCCGCCACAGAATCACGAGCCGTCACGCGTTCTCGTGAGCTAAGATTTGTACGGCCATTAAATGCAAAGCCATCAGTTATCCGCCGCCGTATTCGAAGGGGCTGGAACAGCCACGAAACAAGAGGAGAAAAAGCAGGCAGAAAGAGGGAGGCAGTGTGGGACAGAGAACGCGGAATGAGAAGGGGGGTGGGAGACAGAAGGACCAAGGTGGGGGCCGGCTGAAATCCTTCCATTCGTCGCCGGCGGTGCCGCTGCGGTGCGTAACGTATATGTGGATATATCCAGAGACCCGCGCGTAAAACAAGATTTAAGTTGGGCGCACAGTCTTTATATAGGAAGGCAGGAGAGCAATACGGCGACGCGATAGATTCCTCTTTATCCTGCCGCAAATCTGTCGCCGTCAGGCCACCGCAGGGGCGCCCCCAGCCGCCCCCCGGCACGCTGCCACCACCACAGAGCCCGGGGATGGAACTCGATACCTGCCGTCCGCCCTGTAAACAAAGGGGCGAGGAGCAGCAAGCAAAGCCGAACTGACAGGCTGTTCTCTGATCATAAACGCACGGAGAGACTGCCCAGCCTCAGCCATTGGGTGAGAGCAGCAGAGCAGCAACGTAGATCCCCAGAATTCAGAAACCGAGATTAATTACGAGTAGGCGCAAGTAAAAAAGAGCACACGAGGGCCATCAATGTATATCCACAGCTGGCCGTTGAAAATACAGCACGAGGAAGGTTAGCAATAACTCAATTTTATACTTGTGCATATCGACTACAGCCGAGTTTCGCTACGATGTAATTCCAATTCAACTCTAGCTGAGAGTTCACAAATCGTACTGGCCGAGAGTGGTAGCGTAGCAGTGTCTCAGCAACCCATGATGGGATGTTTTTAATGGGTGAGATATCGAAAAAATGTGCTGGTCATCACAACAATAGAACAGCCTCTGTGTCGAAGTGGATCACAACTGGACGGAAAACACTCCATTTTGCGTTATATTGTTGAAAAATGCTGGGCTTGTAACATACAGCAGGATTAAGCTGTCTAGATTCGAAATCGATAGCTTCTAAATCTAACAGTAAGTAGAACCGAATGGTTAGAATAAACATATCGTTCATCAGTATATAAGACAGATTACAACATCCAGCTTTTTGCGGGTCGTTCTGTTGCCACTAGCGGGTGAACGGGAGTAATGTGTTGGTAATTTAAAGGTGTGATATCTTTAGGAGCAAAAAAAATATGAAAGAGGTCATATATCAAATACACATGATGAATTTTAGCCACAGTAATTCAAGGAGGTCGGTATGGCCAGTGAACCTCCTTAGTGAGATGTTATTTCGTACTGTTGAATGTATTCTCTGAAATCAGTTAATAGTCATCTCCTAGACCTATTAAGGTTCGAGTTACAACAGTAAGTCTTTAAAACGGCACATGAAAATTCAGGATGTACATTAGATAACCATGTAACTCTAGCACCATAAAATACGGTTGCAGGGCCGGTGCCACTGGGGGTGACATTGAGCAAAGTACCGTTATTTTAACAATACTAAATCTCTAAAGTATGAAAAAATACAAAAAGAGGTCTATATTAAAGATGTATCGTGAACTTGTAACCATACTCTTTTTGAAAGATTGTTATGGGTAGTGAAACTCCTAAGTGAGATATTATTTTATATTGGAAGTCTGGTCTAGGAATAGCATCATTGACTGGTAATGAAAACGCCATAAATCCCAGGTTCTTAAATTCTGAATGAAACTTGTCAGCAAAGGCGGCCGAAGACTTCCGGTATAAGAAGTCACCCTTCTTCTGCCAAAGGCCATGTCAGAAACGCTGGAGTAGCGAGAAGAGGTTCAGGGCATTCTCTCGCCCTGGGAAAGGTAAACTGCCTCTGCAAGGCAGGAGGATCAGCAATGATCAAAGATACAAGGATGCAGGAGGTAATAGAAACTGCTGCATTGAAGATTGGATAAGTGTAATGATGATCTCTCCATTGGCAAAGGATACCGGATTATCAGTCACTCATTCGGGAGTCCTGGACGGGAATGTCATGAGAGAGGTGACCATGAGAAAAAGATCGAATAACCAACTGAAGAATAACCTTCTTAGACATGGAATTACTGAAGTTTGAACGTAGTAGGAAAGGTAGAAAATCTAAAAATGGAAATGCAAAGGCCCATTCTAGATATAGTGCAGTCAGTGAAATAAAACGGAAAGAATATTTAATTAGATAAATATATGGTAATGTTAACAGCAGCAGAAAGTTGTATAACAGGTGTAGGATTCGTTACGAACAGGACAAAAAATGGTTCAAATGGCTCTGAGCACTACGGGACTTAACTGCTGAGGTCATCAGTCCCCTAGAACTTAGAACTACTTAAACCTAACTAACCTAAGGACATCACACACATCCATGCCCGAGGCAGGATTCGAATCTGCGACCGTAGCGGTCGCGCGGCTCCATACTGTAGCGCCTAGAACCGCTCGGCCACCTCGGCCGGCACGAAAAGGACAGCAGGGCAGAGTGTGAGCTACTGTGTTCACTGACAGGGATTTTCCCATCAGATTCTACAAAAAACTAATACCGACAACTATAGCAGAGGTATAGATGCCAACACCGCATGTAGAATATGAAGATATAGAGTATTCGAGCATTATCCACGTTTAATACAGTATGTAAAGAGGGATGAAAAGCTAATAATCATGGGGTATTCGAATGCTGCTGTAAGGGAAGGAACAGAAAAAAGGGTTATTTGAGAATGTGGGCTTGATAATAGGAATGAAGGAGGAGAACAACTAACTGAGTCCTGCAATAAATACCAGATGGTATTCCGTTCAGGAATCTCAGAGGAGGTGTTGTTCTTGGGAAAAAACTAGGAGACACGGGAAGATTCCTGTTAGATTACATGATGGTCAAACAGAGATTTCGAAATCAGACATTGGATATGAGGACGTATCCAACAGCAGCTATAAATTCAGATGCTAATACATAATGATGACAAGAGTCTGAACGCTAAGGATGTAGATACTACGATAAGGAATACCAAAATAGGCAGTTCAGTTGAAGAGGAATGGACATCTCTGAAAAGGGCAATCATAGATGATGGACAAATAGACGTAAGTACAAGGAAGGTAACTGCGAAGAATCATTGGATAACAGAAAACATAATTCAATCTGTTGTTAAAAAGCCGAAGGTACAAAAATGTTCAGGGGAATTCACGAACACAGAGACATATGTCACTTAGGAATGAAATAAACAGGAAGTGCATTGAAGATAATGTGAAATGGGTGCATGAAAATGTAAAGAAATTGAAAAAGAAGTGATTGTTGGAAGGACTGACGCATTATGTAGAAAAGTCAAAACAGATTACAGTGAATTGAAAGGCAAGAGCTTTAACATTAACAGTGCAATGGGAATTAGACTTTAAAAAAAAAATATTGCTCATGTGTATGAGACCCGTACCAGATAGGACTAACAGGGACATTGAACGTATACAGAGAAGGGAAGCACGAATAGTCACAGGTTTGTTTAATCCGTGGGAGAGTGTCACAGAGATACTAAAGGAACTGAACTGGCACACTCATGAAGACAGAAGTAAACTATCCCGAGCTCACTTTCAGGAACCGGCTTTCAATGATTTCTCCAAGGATATACTACAGTCCCCTAGGTATAATTACTGCATGCACTGAGGCATTCAAACAATCGTTCCCACCGCGCTCCATCGTGGATGGGACAGGAAGAAACCATAATAACTGGTATAAGGGGACGCACCCGCTGCCATGCACCTCACGATGGTTTGCAGAGCATACATGTAGATGTAGATGTAGAAATGCAGAGGAGAGAGCAGAGAAGTGGAAACAGTACACTGAAGGCCTCTATGAAGGGGAGGACTTTTCTGCTGACGTAACAGAAGATGAAATTTGAGTCGATATGAATGACATAGGGGATCCAGTATTAGAGGAAGAACGTAAAAGGACTCTGGAAGAGGCGAAAGGGGCAGATGACATACCAGCGGATTTTTATCCAAACGACTATTCAAGTTGGTGTGTAGAACCTAAAAGACTGGCGACGTACCAATAGAATTTCGGAAAAATTTCCAAATATAGCAGTGTTCTTCACAGTGTCGGAGTACTATATTTTCTTACAGAACTGAATACTCTGTCGCCTTAAAGTACATTATGTAACTGAGCTCATGTGGGTAAGATATGAGCAACTGTTTGCGTAGTGTTATCACTATCAGCAATCACAGTTTATCTGCAAAGAATTACAAAGAAAACGTAAGTTATGGATTCCAAGGGGCCAGGATCCGATTACAAACAAAATAATAACAAATGATCAGAATAAAAAGATTAAACTCGTTCACATTCTTAAGAAATAACATCTTATTCATGACAGAAAATGATATAAGTAGAACATGAAATACCGAATTTGAAAACGTTCCGCTTCTCTTGCTCTCTTCACCCATAAAGGCTTATTTCATGACTCTTAAACCAAGAGTTAGCTATGATTACATTAAGCCCTGTGCAAAATTCTACCAGACGGCTTCCTCTTTCATTGTTTTCCCCTTCCACATTCACCTACTACTTACTATTCAACTCATAAAGACTGTAAACAAGGATTTTATCTAAAAGTGTCGATATGAATCACCACATACATAAATCAGAGGTCTCAAATAGATCAAAATAATCAGACATAATTCAAGTAAATTATTGTATCATGTAACAATTAGGCGAAACGTATTTGGTTAGTAAGTAAAATAAAATGTAACAGCTGTTCCAATCTGAAAGAATCGACTTGCAACAGACAAAATATTTCCTTAGACACTGATAAACAGTTACCACTATGTCACTAACAACCTCAAAGTTAAATTCCAACTATGTCCTACTTCGGAACATTTGAGTACATGGAGAGACATTTAAAGCAGGTCACTCAAGATACTTACAAAACGAGCCAACGGTGACATACTCTTCAGACAAATGTGCCCGCTAAATTTTTCAGACGGTGCAATCAAGTGATTTGAAAGATACTTGAATAACAGACTCCAATGTTTTGTCTGTGGGGCACGAAAGTAGTTCTGGAAACATGTTATCTCAGATGTCTGTCTTAAGTCCACATTTGTTTCCTTTGAGCGTTAATGATACTCGTATTTCGTCACTTCTGCCCTCACGGAAATACCGTTTCTCTGCGGACGACCTCTATCTTTAACTAACTGCCAGACTTAGAAACGTCAATGATTTGATCGTCACAATAAAACATGATCTCAAACGAAACTATTTGGTTCCAGACACATTTTCAAGTCTCAAACAGACTGAAGTGACGAACTAAGATTTGTTCTAAGACTGGGAGCCGGCTGCTGGGGCCGAACGGTTCTAGGTGCTTCAGTCCGAAATCGCGCTGCTGCTACGGTCGCAGGTTCGAATCCTGCTTCGGGCATGGATGTGTGTGATGTTCTTAGGTTAGCTAGGTTTAAGTAGTTCTAAGTCTAGGGGACTGATGACCTCAGATGTTAAGTCCCATAGTGCTTAGAGCCGTTTGAACGATTTCTATGACTGGAATTCGTAGCCATATCACCTGCTCACTAGCCACACACGCTAACCTTTGCTCGACACTGGTACAGTCGCTTTGCAAGACTGCACAGACTACCCTAGCACAGCTCCCACCTCAATCGAAATTCCCATCCAAGCCTCATCCCGTTTGATACCCAACCCCGCCCCACCCCCCTCCCACTCGAAAACAATGCAGAGGCTCTCCAACTACATTGAAACAGTACCTCAGCATCGGACGAAATAGGCGCTACTGCCTGAAACCCATACATAGGTGCCTTAACCAAATGATGCTAAATGGTTGCAGAGATCTTAACAATTCTCAAATATCTATGATTTAAGTATGCAGAGTGATGTGAGAAATGAAGATGTATACCAAGGCCAGGTTTCAAACACAGGTCTCCTGGTCAGTAGACAAATGCAATAAACACTAAGCACAGTGGTTTTGCACAGACTACCGCAGCACAGCTCCCATACATACAAGTACATAAACAAACAGAAGTGGAATAAGAACTAGGAAAAGTTGAAATCCATATTGCTGCCATCACTGAAACCAAAAAGGTATTACGTGGAACGATCGAATTTCAGAACTACGGTATGCTCAATTGCGGAGTATTACGAGAACAAAGAGTTGCTCCTGTAGCCTCCAACAGGGTACGGGAAGTATTTAACAATAGATTACACTCGTGCATTTTTATAAATGAAAGACTAATAGTGTTGCATATTAAATCTGAGAAACGATGCTCCTCAGTATTGCTTTTGCATGTTCCGAAAAAAGGAATAACCAAAATTACTACTTGTGCAAAAACTTCGTAGCAAAAATAAATGAAAATGAACATGTGCTTCTCATGGAAGACTTAAACGCACTAGTGGGTAAGAGACATTTGAAGGATATGGTAGGTACAGAGGGTGAAAATACGCTGAACAACAACGGAAAGAAGATAACAGAGTTTGCTACGCATAATAAATTAAGAATAACAAACAGCTTTTTAAATATCAGACATCCATAAAATGAAGTGTGCAATTCGGAATAAAGCTTCAATAATAAATTATATTCTTGCAAATAAAATTCTATGGATAAAAGGACACATTAGTCGTCATTCTGTATCATCAAAACGCTTTCTAGTAAGAAGGGACATAACTTCTTAATAAGAGGGAAGAAACTACTAAATGCCAAGTCGAATGCAAGAACTTATAAAATGCACATACACCAAGACAATAGTATCAAACTATTATATAAAATACAGTAAATGGGAAATGTCAGCTGAAACGGAGTGGAGAATCGGCTGCTACTAAAGAAATTACGGCGCATTAGGAATGAGAAAAAATAAATTTCCTAAAATAGTACTAACGATTTAAAAATATATGATATTATTATTTACTGAAAGGATTATGAAAGTATATCAGCTTTAGTAAACTAAGATATACGACAAATTATACGTGAAATTTGGTATCGATATGTGAGTGAAGTACAACATGATATTTATAGAAAACAAACCAAAGCATACAAAATTGTGACACACTTGAAGAAACATGAATGAGATACTTTACAGCTAAGTATAATGTCTGAAAACAACTGGCTAAAATGCATTAGGTGAAGGACTGATAAGCCAGAACTTAATAACAATATTGGCGATTCAGTAGATCTGATAACAGTGAAAGAATTACTAAATGTGATGCAAGAAACAAAAAACAAAAATCCTCCAGTCACTGATAATATAAACAAAGAACTGATTAAATATGCATCTGATCAACTAAAGAATAGAATCTTGAATTTTATGAACGTTTCCCGGCTGAGAATACATGGGCCAGACGAAACGAGTGAAGCTTTTATACCTCCTATTTTCGAGGAAAGCGATATAGAAAATGTGCAAATAACTGAGGAATAAGTCTGGTAAATTCCTTTCACAAACCACATGCAAAATTGTAAATACCAACAGTGGAAGTATGTATGTTTTAAAGAAGATAGATCATGTTGTGACTGTCTTTTCTCTTTGACACAACTAACTGAGAAAAAAAAGAGAATGTAGATACCAACTGATTATATTTTTATCGAAAATGAAAAGGCGTCTGACAAGGTAAAGTGGAAATTGCTATGGGAAACACTAAATGAAATTGTGGTTCCTGCCTTTTTTATCACAGAAATTCAGTCATTACAGAAAAGTAATAAAATAGGGAACCGAATCTGCCAATATTATTCGAGGACTTAGACAAGACACATCACTGTCACTCACCTCTGTCAATATTTATATTGATGATCCCATTCATAAATGGTTGACTTCATTCAATGACACATTAAAAAGTGATAATTCTAATTCCAAGACGTTGCTGTTTGCAGGTGACCAGCTTGTAAAAGGATAATGTGAAGAAAACACTCAAATTGCATTACTACATGAACTGAGTCAGATTGTCGCTGAATATGGTATGAGAATATTGACAAATAACACGAAAGTGATGTCATTTCAAAGACTGGAACCCATAAGAGCAAAAACTGTTATAGATGGACAAATAATTTGAACAAGTAAGAGAGTTCAAACATTAAACTTACCAAGTCAAATGATGCAAAGATAGAATTAGTTTAAACATAGTGCATGGAAAGAAACTTTAATTAAACATCATAAGGTAATCGCTTTGCCCTTATTGCTGAATGGTAACGAATGTTGCACCTGAACATCTGAATTGAATCCTCACAGATAATTTCTCCTGCTTTTTAGAGGGATACTTACTATTAGACAGTAAAAGAAACCGCTATAAACAAGAATTAATTGTTGATTACAAAAGTAAGTGAAAAATACAGACTGAACTGGAACATATGTCTAATAATAGGACAGGTAGAGCTAGAATACAATGTAACCCAATAGGACAGAGAAACTTTGGACATCCCTTAAAGAGAAGGCGTGCTGTTCTAAGACGATAATGGTGGTGATGATTAAATATATATACTCCGAATGATGGGGTGGTGTAGCAAATTGGCACAATAGCTTTCAAAAGGTATGAACAGCATTCGCTACTATATAAACAAGCCAGGCCAGTGTATATTGGAGATGAAAGGCTACATTTTTTCTTTCAACTTAGTTTTCACTTCAAGTGACAGAATTATACGCGTTGTGAAGCGCGGAATAACATATTCCATACTGAACACTAGCGAATGTACTTTAAAAAAAGTTGGAAAGGAAATAAGACATCCATACATCGCATTGGTAGCACTAGTTTTTCTCGCCGACCTACGAGCTGAAACTATTGGCTACCCTCCAGATAAATAAATCTACGAAGAACTTCGTAGCACTTCAATTTATATTAGATGTTAGAAAATGTTTCTGATTCAAAAATACTTCCATTGCTATTGCCAACGTACATTTAATGTTATCTCTAGTTTGGCCATCACCAGATATAGTGCAGAATACATAACAGAAGCCAGCTGCTACTTAAAGCGTCTATTTTGTTGATCTAGTTCTCATTTAGTTTAACTACATTCCATATTTGTTTGGATTTTGTTGTAGTTAATTTTATTACTTCAAATCCATTAACTGCTCTTCCAGCTTTTTTGCAGTCGCTAATCAATTTACACTGTCACTGGCAAACTTTAAAGTTTTTATATATTCTCCCTGAGTTCCTTTCCATAGTTACTTCTTGATTTCATTAATGCTAGCTCAGTGAAGAAGTTCAGTAACATGGAGGACTATACCCCTGTCTCACTCCCGTCTCTATTACTGCTAAACTTTCATACTATTCGATTCCTATAACTAAGTCTGGTTTCTGTATAAGTTGGAGATAACCCTTTGCACTCTGTACTGCATACATACCGCGCTTACACTTTTATTGTAGTCGACACTGTCAAATCTTTCTCTAATTCACAATTGTTGTAAACGTAGGTTATCTTTCCATCAGCATATGTTGCAAGATGAGTTGTTGTTATTGTTGTGGTCTTCAGTCTTGAGACTGGTTTGATGCAGCTCTCCATGCTACTCTACCCTGTGCAAGATGAGTTATAAAGTCAATATTGTCTCGGGTATTCCTGTGTTTCTCCAGAAATCATTTTAGTATGAAACAAAAAGAATTTCCTTCATTCCAAAGCCTGAATAGATACTCACTTTCAAATCTTGCAGTACCAACACTATATTACCCACTAGATTAAATTACAGCTGTAGAATACTAATGGCAGGCTGCTGCAGATACTCAGACCATATGATCGCAACAATTCGGTGAATCGGCTTCCCTTAGTCATCAAAATGTTTTGATTTTATGCAGTCTTCTTACTCCTTTGTGTACTCACAATCTGTCGAAAAAGTCGTATGCAGATGTGCAACAATACTTATTGACCAATAAGGTGAATCTAGAGGACCAAAGTAGCATCTTGGATAACTGGTGTCGAGCTGTATAGGCAATATGTTGAATATGGGCGTAACCTTTTAGGTTACTGAAATGGTGGTGTACGGATATAAAACAGCTTAGTGAGTTCTGTATCCACATTAGAATCTGTACTTACATTCAGCCCATATGTTTCACAATAATTGCGGTATTCGGGTGTGAAATTGTAAAATTACAATCCACGCCCACCCTTTTCCCACTTCCTTCCTCTCCTTAAAACCGAGTGATGGCGAAGTATTTTAATGAGGCATCCACTCAGAGTGAAGTTACAATAATTAGAAAACTTAAATATAAAAAGAATGAGATGGCGAAACTACCTCAACTGTGCTTTGGAGCCCACGTCTAGCACCCGCCCTCTTTGCAGCCAATCATAGCGAGCTACTAAAATGATGTATAGAAACGTATCCAAGTTGCATTAATTCACTTGAAAGACATAGGTAATTATGTATATGTCCATACCACTAGCATTGTTCTGAAATGATGTCCAAAAATGGCGCCACATTCGAAGATACGCATTACTAGAAAAAAATGGCTAAAATACAGTCACTGCATAATGCACCTTCTCCTTGCTCTTTCCCCCAATCAGACCAGAGCGTTCTATTATTTTAGCAGCCATAAAAATAAAAGGGCCAATTACGGTGTAGCCTCATCCTGGCTATGCAAAGTAAAACAGATTTATCATAAAAAAGTGACATTTGCAGTATGTCCAAATCTGAAATATGTAACCTGGCCTGAATGACGTAAGACGCTGCCAAAACAATTGTTGATTATGTTTTCATTACTGACTAGAAAAAATCATTTACGGCCTGGCTCCTCATTCGCATCTGCGAATTTCGTTGGAAGCAATACATCCCACCATGAAATGTTACAATGTGTATAAAATACACACTTCATGTATAGTTGAGAACCAACATTTGCTAATACAGTGTAACCGACGAGTTAATAATATGTAGTTGTAGAAGATTAGTATTTTGTTAATACCACCCTACATATCTTCAGAAGTGCCAAATAAAATCAACTGCTGGTTTATGTCTGCTGCGTCTCTTCACCAGCAGATGGCTGCACTAGTATATGTTCAAAGTTTGAGTGCTGTACCATAGTGTAAGACTCAACAGAGGCTCACATTAGTTTTTCATCACATTTATGTTGCTTTTGATGTATCACAATATTCTTTTGAAGTCTAAAAGACTGCAAAAATAAGGCAGCAACTCAAAAAAGTGGAATTTTTGCATGGAGTATCAGGTGTTTAAGCAGTTACCCATCTGATTTGTTTAAATGGTAACACTTGTAACCACCTATGTGGGGTGTGGTGGCCACTGCAGAATGAATGGTAGTCTTCCCGCAAATTTACCATCATTATTCCCAGTGGAATGGTGACCAACTGGATTATCGTTTTATTTTCACTACTGTTGTCTCCACCGAACCTCATTCTCTTCATCTAATAGCGTGCAGATATATCCAGATCAGCCACATTTATTGTTCTCCTTCATCTTTAAATTTCTTCTCACGTATGTGGACACATCAAAAGAATTATATGCAGTAATTTCACTTCTGCTTGATTCATACACCACAGTAAATTTTATCTCTCTCCTTGCAAAGCTTACTTAAATGAAGCAATGTAACATGCACTGCAGAGGGAACGGAAGGCTGTAACAACATTCTAATCTATTACGAAACCAACAGAATCTTCCACTGTGTAACGGCAGATAATGTCGTCTCGTGCTATGTTGGTGGCATTCTGATCATGTTCCTGTGCTAAATATATACCAAGATGTATGGTGAACTGCTTTTTGTGATTTTGTCATTGTTTACTTTGATAATTCTCAGTGCCCCCTTAGGCTGTTTGTTAGATCTGCCGTAGTGCTCTTGTGTGTTTCTGCAACTAGTTTTTACGTTTTTAGACGAAGTCAGTGTGTGGTAAAAAGATTGAATTACTATCGTCTACAAATCTGTAAGTAAAGTAGCGTAAGTGCATGGGTTTCAATAAGTGATACATGCAACTTAAATCGAGAAATATTTCACCTTTGTAGAGGTTGAAAAATGTGTACAGCAATCGAATTCTCATTGCTACAGAGAGCTGCTTAACCTAAAAGAGTTTATCGGTTGCGTTGATATGCAAGCAGTGTGTGCTTTAATAAGTAATACAGAAATTTTAAAGGTGAAAATATTTAATTTTAAGTTCTGTAGTACTTGAAAAATGTGGGAAATTTTACATTCTTCGAGAAATAATAAACAGTTCACTTTTCTCAAACTTTCATGGAGATATGTAGTTATAGTTGCGCGTTACAATAAGCAAGTTTCACACGTGTGCATGGTTTTATACTGCATAATTGATAAATAATTTTACAATGAATTTGCTTTCCAGGTTTTGTCTCTGATGACTTTGTCATCGTTTTTGATGACATATCGCTCTCACGGTCTATGGTCGCGTTGTGTGTGTTCAACCAAAGCAGTCATTTTCCATATATATCGTAATAAAACACCTTATTCATTCTTTCCTAAAACTTTGTTTTAGTTTAAGTGATAACAACTACTTATTCATTCCTTCCTAAAATCGCGTTCGGCTATATTGTGGCTTGGTGTTTTACATCGCGTGTTTCTGTTAAGTGTTAGTATGAATTAGTAGCTGATTATAAGAAACACAGTTTGTAAAGTTTGAGAGGGCCTGAATTTCGATTGGTAAACGTTTTACAAAACAATATTTCTGACCGCAGTAGTTCGTTTCGTACTTGCAAGGGAACCTCCCCATCGCACCCCCGTCAGATTTAGTTATAAGTTGGCACAGTGGATAGGCCTTGAAAAACTGAACACAGATTGATCGAGAAAATAGGAAGAAGTTGTGTGGAACTATGAAAAAATAAGCAAAATGTACAAACTAAGTAGTCCATGCGCAAGATAGACAATACTAAGGACACTGTGAGCTCATGAGCGCCGTGGCCCCTGGGTTAGCGTGACCAGCCGCAGATCGAGAGGTCCTCGGTTCAAGTCCTCCCTTGAGTGAAAAGTTTAACTTTTTGTTTTCAGTTTATGTGACATACTCTTTATGTTTTCATCACTTTTTTGGGAGTGATTATCACATCCACAAGGAAACCTAAATCGGGCAAGGTAGAAGAATTGTTTTACCCATTCGCCAAGTGTACTAGTTAGGTGGGTCGACAACATATTCCTGTCATGTGACGCACATGCTGTCACCAGTGTCGTGTAGAATATATCAGACGTGTTTTCCTGTGGAGGAATCGGTTGACCTATGACCTTGCGATCAAATTTTTTCGGTTGCCATTGGAGAGACACGTCCTTTCGTCAACTAATCGCACGGTTTTGCGGTGCGGTCGCAAAACACAGACACTAAACTTATTACAGTGAACAGAGACGTCAATGAACGAACGGACAAATTGTAACTTTGCGAAAATAAAGAAAGCAAAATATTCAGTCGAGGGAAGATTTGAACTTTAGACCTCTCGTTCCGCAGCTGCTCACGCTAACCACGGGACCACGGGACCACGGCGCCCCTGAGCTCACAATGTCGTTAATATTGGCTATCTTGCGCATGGACTACTAAGTTTGTATATTTCGTTTATTTTTTCATAGTTCCACACAACTTCTTCCTGTTTTCTCGATTGATCTGTGTTCAGTTTTTCAACGCTTATCCACTGTGCCAACTTATAACTAAATCTGAGGGGGGTGCGATGGGGAGGTTCCCTTGTTAGTCTCGACCGGGCCCAGTTATTTGTCATGACTGCCGGTTAGTATTATCCATTACATTTTTCAAGGGATAGATAACCATTACCCGACCTAAATTAATGGTTAAATAAGGTGGGTGATGACTGTCCAGAACGTCAGATTGAACAGCTTCTACATATTTAGATACGGTTGTAACACTTATATATTTAATTTCTGGTTCTTATGCTATGGCTAAATAATTACATTCAGAATGCCCATTTCGTCATGTGTTTTCATAGTATTTGAGCATGAACAGGTTACTTTCAAACTCTTAGACCTAACTTTAAACGATTCCTATCTGTTGTTTTTCTTAAACCTCAAGTGGTTAAGTATGGAAACAGCGTTAGAATTCACATTTATGTCTTGTACACAATTTCGACGAAAGTGCTTGTGTGTATGAGGAAAATAACATCACAATACTTGACGTAAGCATTGAGATTCTCAATGTAATCAGTGCACCTCTTTGCTTTGATGACGCAATTTTCGGACATTTTAAAATGACAAGAACATTTTGAAATTTACAAGCGTCGTGAATGTGGTGAGTAATTAATCTCAGGCCTTGTGGCATCTTACACTATGGTATGCCAAATGAACTTTTACATTTACTAGCGCAGCCGTTTGTTGGCGAAGAAAGGCAAGAGGGAATAAATAGGCAGCTGATTTTATTTCACATATTTCAAGATATTTTTAGTATTGTCTAAAGTAAAACTCATCTTTAACAATTATGTATTGCTAAGTAATTAATTATAAGCAGACATTGGTTTTTAGCTATATGTGGAGAGAATGTTTTATAGTCATTCTAGTGTTTCATGGCGAATCAAAATGCAAAAATGCGACTAGGGAGTTAATCCATACGTGATTTCTTTAGCCAGTAATGAAAATATAGTTGGCACAATTTTTGGTGCCATTTTGAGTAATTTTAATCTGCGAAATACTGCAAACGTGGTTTTACTGATAAGTAATTCAATCTCGATTCCAACAATCGTAATTTTCCAGCATTCTTGGAAGTGTGAAAGTTACTGGTAACGATGCTAAAGAAAATTGTTCGCCCTTTGTGAGCTGCTACATGCCTAATATAATCTGCAAAATTTGCGGGGTGTTTACTATATTTGTGCAATGTACGTGACACATATAGGTAGCAGTTTTATTTTACAACAGTTGTAGCTGGGCGCCGGAGTATGGCTTTTGTTATGAGCAATCTGCTGCCTTTTCCGTACAGAAAATACATTACATTCATGAAGTACAATTAATACGTCAAAACATTTTTCCGTTTATAATGCTTCCAGAAGCTCTTCTGCGAACCTCTGCTGTGAGTACCGGGCGTGAGTCGTGCTTCGGTAGCTCAGCTGGTAGAGCACTTGCCCGCGAAAGGCAAAGGTCCCGAGTTCGAGTCTCGGTCGGGCACACCGTTTTAATCTGCCAGGAAGTTTCATATAAAAAAAAAAAAAATGCTCAACCTGACGGACTGCCGTCCTGAGGGGCCCGGGTTCGATTCCCGAGTGGGTCGGGGATTTTCCCCGCTCAGGGACTGGCTGTTGTGTTGTCTTCATCATCGTTTCATGTCGATCCCGCGCGCAGGTCGCCCTTATGAAAAAAAAAAAAAAAAAAAAGATGGTAGAGCACTTGCCCGCGAAAGGCAAAGGTCCCGAGTTCGAGTCTCGGTCGGGCACATAGTTTTAATCTGCCAGGAAGTTTCATGTTTATGATATCCTTTGCTGTTGTGGGGCGTCACACATAGAAAAGACCTACAGAGCTGTGGAGGACTGATACAGAGGTCACAAGCGTCACACACGCTCACAACGGCCGAGAAACTTCTCGGTAGTCCTTGGTGTCATTCATGCAGTGGAATATAGCAACGCAGAGATTCTGAGGTGCATTTCTAGTTAGCAACACACTGATGTTAAGGGATCTGTTAATATTAAATTAGCAAGTCATCTTATAAACCTAGACTTCTTGTTTAAAATCCCCCGGTAATCTGCCCTCTCACTGTTTGAACAACGGAGATACAAAGTAAGCGTTACTTGTTCTCCCGTAGTCAATTAATATTTCGCTCTGGTTATCTGTTTGTGCGGTGGTGCTAGTTCTTTACCGCAAGTGTTGTCTTTATGTATACTCTGTCTTTTGATTCCTCTTTGGCGTAGCATGGACAAATGAGGGTTGAGCTACTATGAATAGCGAGCTCTCGTCACCTTTGTGCCTGAAAATGAAGGGTGTCCACCATTCGAAATACTGGTACTTGTAGAAGACGTTATACAGCTGCATTCCATTATTTGAACATTCGATACGCCACGTAAGGCACTCGCTTTTTAATCATTTCCTTTGAACTTTAATTCTCCTTTCAAATTTCCTTGGGCATCCATTTTTGCTTGTTTAATGTGCACATAGAACAACGTGCGACGTAAGCTACAAGTTTGTCTTAGTGCCCTCTCAAATACCTCTTCTCTTTCATATCCATTAAAGTTACTAATAACTATTAGCTGTAATGTGCTTTTAGTACAACGTTAACTTTCGTTACTTACACTTTGTCCCTACTACCTTCAGAATGTAAAGACGTGAATTCCAAGTCAATACTGCCAAAAGCTATATCTAAACATTATAAATTCAATTTTCATTTGTTCATTTCATCTTCTGAGATATCTTGTAGCCTCAGTATTGCCTCTTCGAACGAAACTCATTGTCCCCAACGTCAGCTTCCACCAATCTTAAGTAAATAATTCACTAAAGTGATGGTTCTGTAGGATGCACACCTAACAGTGGATCATTTCTTTGTGTTTTTGATTACTGTATTTATGCTGAAATGTGAGAGGATTTCGCTTGTCTCATATATACTGCATATCACGTGGAACTCTTTTTTCGTACATTATTCTCACGATAAGTTTGAAGAAAGATCGCCTTCTGCAGGTATCTCTTTCATTACTTTGTCCATTTCTTCTTGTGGTAACACATCTACCATTTTATACTCATCTGCTTCATTTCTTTTTACATAGAATTGTCAAGTGGTATTATGAAAACCGAGATTTAAGACAGCCTGTTATAAGAAGTGCTTCTTGAATTTTCTAAAGCACCTAACTTAGTATCACAAGTATGCTTGTTCTGGAAAGTGCGATCATGTGAGATATGACGCGAGATTTGTACCTGGACTGAGATTTCTTGGTGGGGAGGACAAATCTCGTGATGGCGGATTGAGAGTCTTTGACAGACGTTGAATATACTTCAGGTGTGCCCCGAGGACGCGTGTAGTCATAACTGCTCTTCACGTTGTAGCTTCATTACCCAGCAGATAATATTGCCAGTAATCTGAGAATTTTCACAAATGATTCTGGTATCTATAATGAAGTACTGCCTAAAAAAAACGTAAATATGCAGTCGTATCTTCATAAGAATTCAGAGTGTTCCAAAAATTGGCAGCTTATTCTAATTGTTCATAAACTTAAAACTTCGCATTTTATAACTAACGAAAAACGTTGTGTCTTCTGACTATAATACACTCCTGGAAATGGAAAAAAGAACACATTGACACCGGTGTGTCAGACCCACCATACTTGCTCCGGACACTGCGAGAGGGCTGTACAAGCAATGATCACACGCACGGCACAGCGGACACACCAGGAACCGCGGTGTTGGCCGTCGAATGGCGCTAGCTGCGCAGCATTTGTGCACCGCCGCCGTCAGTGGCAGCCAGTTTGGCGTGGCATACGGAGCTCCATTGCAGTCTTTAACACTGGTAGCATGCCGCGACAGCGTGGGCGTGAACCATATGTGCAGTTGACGGAATTTGAGCGAGCGTGGTGTCGCGACAGGCGTGAATGGAGGGACGAATGGAGACGTGTCGTCTTCAGCGATGAGAGTCGCTTCTGCCTCGGTGCCAATGATGGTCGTATGCGTGTTTGGCGCCGTGCAGGTGAGCGCCACAATCAGGACTGCATACGACCGAGGCACACAGGGCCAACACCCGGCATCATGGTGTGGGGAGCGATCTCCTACACTGGCCGTACACCACTGGTGATCGTCGAGGGGACACTGAATAGTGCACGGTACATCCAAACCGTCATCGAACCCATCGTTCTACCATTCCTAGACCGGCAAGGGAACTTGCTGTTCCAACAGGACAATGCACGTCCGCATGTATCCCGTGCCACCCAACGTGCTCTAGAAGGTGTAAGTCAACTACCCTGGCCAGCAAGATCTCCGGATCTGTCCCCCATTGAGCATGTTTGGGACTGGATGAAGCGTCGTCTCCGGCGGTCTGCACGTCCAGCACGAATGCTGGTCCAACTGAGGCGCCAGGTGGAAATGTATAAAGGCACATTTGCATGCCGAGCGTGAGTTTCCTCGGAAACGCGAAATATTAATTAAATAAATAATCAGTGACAAATAAATAAAGCCTATGGCACACAACTGCAGCGCTGTGTCGCTGATAAAACAAAAGCACAATTACGTTACTCTTATGTTTGATTAAGAAAGAGAGAGCTCTGGTTGAAGTGGTGCGAGAAGCACGTATTTTATTTTATTGTCTGGCACACCCCCATATTTCATGTTATAGAAGAATACTGCGAGTTGCAACCACACTAGGCACTCGATTCTGTAAAGAATTTATATTTATAAAAGTAAGTAAGATTATGAACTGTAGGCTTATTCATTGAATATATCTGATTTAACAAACTGTGTAACTTTTTTATGTTTAGTAGACAATCACCTCTGTACGACGTATTGGCATGGCTGGCAAATTATTGTAATATTGAGATTTAGATTATGAGTCCGCACCTACCGCAGCAGTCTTTGGAAACGATTTAATTACGAAGTCCAATTATTCAGTTTTATTTCACGGTCAACTACGAGTAACATTGCCTTTACGAAAAAGCCATTGTCAAGCGTCTGATACCGAATAATTAAACGTCCACGTTCCAGATAAGCAAATACAATTGCAATCACAATCACCATCATACAGATAGAATAATTAACATATTTAAAATAACAATATATTTTTAATTTATTTATTTTATTTATTTTATATTGGCGACTGCGTGTCGGACTTGTTATTTTGTCATTTGTTACATTGTTCTCTTTGTTTCATGTAAAAAATCAACTTTCTGGACCTGGACGTCAATGTATGAGAGATAACAAAATCTGAAGATATTTTCCAATTCTGAAATTTTGCGGGAAGACGCAATGAAACTTCCAGCAAAATAAGGTAAGACGCAGCATCTTTGCATTGGTAGGCTTGACCAGACGTATAATTCAGTGTATTAGCTTTTCAGTAAATTCTGTAGTGTTTCTTTTCTGCATAACAGTTTCAGTGATAAATTTCATTCTCAGTACTTTTCCCTAAACAATAACGTATGCAACAATACCAATACACGAGTGTACAATATGGCCGACTTCTGTACGATATCATGTAACATGGCCAGCAGCCATTACCAATAATCTCAAATTCAGTTTATATTTTTAAATTAACAGGCAGCCATTGTTGCTACGAGCGATTCATGCTCAACTACATTTTATTTTAAAATCAGTGTCAAAAATTTTCTTGAAACATATATCACGTGTGGCATGGTAATAACTAGAAAACAATACGCAAAAATGGAACAGCAAGGACGTACTATTCAGACGCAATCCGACTCGGACGTGAGACAAGTGTTAGAAAATGACTTTACGACAGCAACCGGTAGTGACGATTCATCAAACATTGACGCAAGTGTTGACGAAAATTTTGACGATAGGCCGTCCACTACAAAAATATCAAAATCTCAATCAGAGCCCATGTTAATGCATGACGTCACGTCTAATGACGCGGCGGGGGCAGAGACCTTGCAAACGGTAAACATTGCCGACATGTTACAAATGCTAATGAAACAGAACGCAGAAAACATGGAAACCTTAAGGGCACAATTAGAGACACAAAATGAACAGTTAAAAACACAAAATGACGAAATCAAATCTGATCTCATAGCAATCAAGATAGGTAATGACACTTTATGTAAGCGTGTGGAACTTATAGACGCCACACTGACCAAACAGATGACTGAACTCAGTACTAAATTTTCCCAGCTCAATACGAGACAAGAAAAGACTACAACTGACGTAGCACTTTTACAGACACAAGTAAAAAACCTTAATGTCACGTGTGAAGTTCTTACTGAGCAAATTCAAACATATCCTTCAGTACATGACAATCTTGAAAAACGAATTACTGACGTACAGAATAAATTTGACAATGTTGAACAACACCTGACTGACATCTTACAATCAGATGCCACAGCTCATTTTCAAAATATTAATAAAGAATTTCATGATTGGGTTGAGAACAAAGACAAACATTTTGATAGATGCTTACGTGAAAATTTACCAACAATTGTGCACGACTCCGTAGCGCAATACATTACTAATAACAAACAGCTGATCAGTGACGCAGTACAATCCGTCACTGCACCCATGAGACAATTCACCGATCAACTACAGTCTGAATGTAACGAAAATATCAGTCAAAATGTACAGTTCAGAAACCAATATACATTCGAGTATGATACACACATTCCGCACACGACAAATACACAAGAACAAAACACACCACGACTACAACACATACCACGATGTGGAAACACAAACACAAGCTATTATCATGGTAAACCACAGCAACATTATCGTAATTACTCGCCAGCTGAACATACCAGTAATTACAGTGGAATAAATCCATATCACAATGCGAAGGAAGATGAAAGCTTAATGAAACACAGGCAATTTCAGATTTTTATCCCAGAAAAACGAACCATTCATCCGGTGATTTTTCTTAAATCTTTTAGTAACGCATTTCCACGTACTTGGAGTGACCGGAAAAAGATTTCATATATTGTCGGTTACATCCAAGGCGATGCAGCTGTCTGGGCATACAGTCAAGCTGACGTATGTACCACGTACAGTGAGTTTGAGCGTGCTTTTCTGAACAAATTCTGGTCGCAATCCGTCCAGGAGCGACTCAGAAGACAAATTTTAGAACCTGAAACTTTTAACAGTAAAAATGGTAACTTACGCAGATATTTTGAAAAATACTTGAACATGGGACATTTTTTAGACGAACCAGTCGCAACGCGTGATATACTCCGAGCGTTGAAGGCCAAATTGCCTTTCAACATTAAGGAAAAACTTCTACATATCCCGGATGACGATTCAGATTATTTTTTAACAGCTTTAGATTCGGTTGACATGTTACTTGAAGATCAGCGCTTCGCGCGGCAATACAGCAGCCACAATGTTTACACTAGTGGTATGCAAAACATGCAGGCTTGCCAACACAATTCTGGCGCGCCCACAGTTGGATACGCGGTACAACAAAAACAGCAAACTCACATGCCGTCTCAGTACGGAAATCAAAATCTACACGCGTATTCCAATACAAACAATAGTTACAACAGTAATAACATTTCATGCGGCAATCCATACAAAAGGCACCGCGGTAATAACTACAACGGTAACAACGGATACAAAGGTAATAACAAAAACACAAACAGAAATAGAAATAATAATAACTACGAGCCAAGACAGCATCAAGGTTGGACTCGTAACGATCAGTACTTTCATTCAAACTCTGCTTTACCACAGCAGCCACCAGGTCAAAATTGAAGCATACCTTACGACCGACAGGTAAGTTATAATGCGCAACAGCAACAACAACCGCAAAAGTTTGGAGATCATAATAGGCAATATCCGAATGTGAATATAATAGAAATGACACCTGATGCACAACCTCAATCTGTGTCAGTACCTAGTACAAATGATAATCCAACAAACTAGAAACAGTCACTACTTTGCCCCAGGTCGTGGCTGAAGAATTCTTGGGGGGCGACTTCAATGTTAATCAGTTATTTGACACCACACTTGAACAACAGAATAATGATATGCCGAGTAATTCTAAACAAAAACTACCTGTTTTATTTATAAGATACAACCACAATAACAATATATCAGATGAACTTTTACAAGACAGTACACAATGTCGTTTAAACACAAATGAAATTGTTTTAGCATCTACTACTGGTGTAGTAGGTGGGATTCCAACTACTATTATCCTAGATACAGGTGCAGCTGTGAGCGTTTTGTCTTTTAATTTCTATAAAAAGATGTGTGAATTGGAACCTGTGCCTGAGTTTCCTGCCCAAAACTGTAAAATAACTACTGCACTAGGTAATAAGTCATGTAGGGTTACGAAGCAAGTTTTTGTAAACGTTAAAATAGGTAATGGAACCGTACAATGGCCATTCCTGGTTGTACAAAACCTTGTGACAAATTGCATATTAGGAATAGATATTATGAGCGAGAAGGACTGCATTATAGACTTCTCCAAAGGTAAATGTATCTTAAATGATAAAGGCAGTGTAATTATTATTGATTTGGACAGGAGAACTCTAAAGCATGACAAACACTGTACAGGGTACAAGGTTCAGTTAGTACTTGACAATGACATTCAAGACATGCAAACACACTCATCTGACACAGAGCTAATGGACTTGAAAACATTGCTTGATCATAAGATAAGTGAAGCTACAGCTCTCAGTGTACATGAACGTATAAAACTACAGGAAGTGTTATCCAAATATTTACAAGTTTTTACCAAACGATTAGGTGTTATCAACACGTATGTGTACAAGATTGAAGTTAAGCCTCACAAGATCTTCTACCATAAGACATATAACGTACCGTTATCTCAACGACCTGCTGTGTGGCAAGAATTAAAACAAATGTTAGACTGGAAGGTCATTGAACCATCCACCTCACCTTATTGTAGTCCTCTACTTGTTGTCAAAAAATCAAATGGAAGCATTAGGTTAGTGTTAGACGCACGAGCTATTAATGAAATAATTTTACCGGTTCACACAAAACCTGAAAATTTAGAAGAGCAATTACAGAAATTTCTAGATGCAAAATATTTTTCCACAATAGATCTCGCTAATTCGTTTTGGCAGGTGGGTATCACTCCTGATTCTCGGAAATATACTGCATTTATGTTCGGGGGGCGAACCTATCAGTTTTGTGTTCTACCCTTCGGACTGAATGTCAGCTCTGGGGTATTCATTACAGCCCTGGATACCGTGCTTGGCGACGATTTAGTTGAGACAGTCACACACTATGTAGATGATATACTGATAGCTACACAATCTTGGAATGAACACGTTGACACTCTTCAAAGAATTTTAGAAAAATTTGCACAAGCTGGAGTCACAGCCAACCTAAGAAAATCAAAATTTGGTTGCAGTGAGATAAAGTATTTAGGACATATCATTAATTCACAGGGCATACGTCCGGATCCCAGTAAATTAGATGCTATCAGAAACTTTCCTAGCCCTCGAACTAAAAAGCAGTTAAAATCATTCCTTGGGCTATGTTCATTTTTCAGACGTTTTTTGCCACAACCACTTTTGAACAGTAAACATCTGCTAAATCTACTCAGAAAGAATCAAGTTTGGATCTGGTCGGAACAGTGCCAGAATGACTTTAATACAATTAAACATGCTTTAGTGAATGCTAACATATTGAGCCATCCAGATTTCAATTTAGATTTTTGTATGACTTGTGACGCTTCACGTACTGGCTTGGGCTGTTGCTTATTTCAAGTTGTAAAGAATAAAGAGGAGGAACAGATAAGAATTATTGGGTTTGCGAGTCGCACTCTAACTGAATGTGAGCGTACATACTCCACTACTGAGTTAGAAACACTTTCCATAGTATGGGCATTCAAGAAATTCAATTATTGTTTATTTGGAAAACATACGGTAATTTACACCGATCACCAGGCCCTGACATTTTTGTTAACTTGTAAACTTGTACATCCTAGACTATCACGATGGGCAGTTACACTTCAGAACTACTCTTTTGAAATTAAGTACATAAGAGGTAAGGACAACACCATTGCAGACACTTTGTCTAGACTTCCACAAGGTATGAATGATACCAACAGTGACTTAGAAAATATAAATGACTACAGGATTCTCTTAATGCAAGACAAGCAGTATCACCAATATTATATTGATATGTGCAGAAACATGGCTGTATTACAAAAATCTGATCCTCACTGGTATAAGATAATAACATTACTGGTAGAAAAACACAATCATCCTTTGACTAAGTATTACAAGTTACACAATGATGTGTTATTTTACCGCCGACATCCAAATGCTACTAACTGGTGTGTATGCATTCCCAAAGAGTCTGAACGTAATCTAATTTGGCACACACACTTAGTTTGGGGTCATTATGGGACGAAAAAGTGTTTGGCAAAGCTCAGTACATACTGTTATTTTAGCAATATGAGAAGAAAAATTTACAGGGAACTAAAAACATGTGTCATATGTCAAAAATCAAAACCTCAGAATTTATCCACAAAAACAGATCTACATTCTATTTTACCTAGTAAACCCCTGGAAATTCTGTGTACTGACATCAGTGGACCGCATCCAGCAAGCTCTGGAGGCGTCAAATATATCTTAGCTTTTTACGATATATTTTCTAAACATGTAAAACTTTATGCTTTAAAATCCGCCACTGCAAATGCTATAATACGAAGATTCTCAAGTGATTACCTGACGCACGTGGGAAAACCTAAAGCAATTCTATCAGATAATGCAGCATACTACTCTGGGTACAAATGGAGAAATTTCTTGAAGGACAATAACATTAAAAGTATATTTATTTCGAGGTTTAGTCCACAATGTAACGCGACTGAGAGACTTTTCCGAGAATTAAACCGTTTCATGAGGACCTATATTTCATCAAAACATACTAATTGGGTGTCCTACCTAAGTCTTTTCGAAGACGTACACAATAACTTAAATATTTACGATACGAATTACACACCTAACGAGATCATGTTCAATTGCAAACAGAACGATCAGTGGATAGAACCATTACCTAAGTTGTCAGACAAGGAAATCACACCTGAACAGAAAATAAAAGAAGTATTGACTACATTGACACATCACGCACAAATACGAAACAAACATCACAGAAACATAATAAAAAGAAAACAAAAATTCGAAGTAGGAATGCTTGTACTACTTCGTACTCATCATAAATCTGTAGCACTCAAACGACGCAACGCTAAGTGGCGTCTGCTATATGAAGGACCTTATATAATTGTTAACATACCGCATCCTGGTGCGTATCTGTTACAACATCCTAGAACTAACAAAATTATTGGGCTATACGCACACCGAGATCTTAGAGCATTTCATGCTGAATAATGTCAAAGTCATACCCATCAAAATATTGCTAAGCAACTCGAAAAACTCTGTTGTTACAACACAGATAATAAGTAGTATAGAAATTTTCATTTCAGCGGTTCCAGTGACGCAGTTGAAAACAGAAGAACTCTTCTTTCAGCGCGCGCCTCCACCTGAAAGACGGAATATTAAAGTAAAATTTATGATTACGTAGCAGTAGATGACATATTAATTTTTCACGGAACATTTGTTACTGAAGGTACCACTGACTTGGTGTGACACCTGACGAACTGACAGACGTCATCTGTGAAGCGATCTTGTACTTTGAGAAATAGATTAGACGCACATCTCTCAACACGAAAAGCATCTATCAGTAGTCAAGGCCACACAGACACTCTACACACACGCACAAAACGCGAGGAATCGAACATTTTCTCTCTCTTACTATTTTGAATATTTATTGAGTAGTGAAAACGCCTGGTCTTGCCTACTGATGTAATGAATGTTGTGTCTAACCTATCTTAATTTCAGATGACATCACAAAAAACATCGATAATATCCCAGCAAAACCGCTAAAGAGGATGTAAATATCTGCAATTCATGTAATCAAATGTGACACAATGTAATAACCTATAGCGATGTAATGATGATGTAAACATGTTTATGTGCAACTATATTATGTTTATGCTAAGAAAATATGTGACGTGTGTATGTATAATTACTTATTTTTTTAACTGATGTGTAGTGTAACTGTTACTATGTAAAAATTTGAACAAAACGAGTGCCAAAAAGACATTGCATAGTGAACCACTGTTCACGGACATTAACGAACATTACTAACTCTGCAACTACGCGGAAACCTATGTGAAAGAAACTGTTAATGCCATTCATTATGCAGCGTATCTATGTGAACGCGATGAACGATTTCCTTGATTAATAACTACGAACATTTAGGTGAGCTACATTCAGCAAAAAACCGAAAATGTGAAGTGCATACTTCGTGCATCGTCTAGTGACATTACTACAGTACCCGACTTCAAGATGTTAACTGGATTAAATGGACACAAAGTGCCTGTCCAGAAAACAACACGACGGGTGGAAGAATTTTGGTTGGAACTTCAGGGAATGAAATGTTCTCGAAATGTGACGGATACTCTTACCTGGACTGTCCAAGGATCGACGCCAGCTATGTGCCGTCCGAGGTTCTGCAACCAAGCTTCCACGGAATGTAAAAAACGAACTGCACGTGGACCAATTACTCGACGGGTCACGTCTGATCTGTAATAAGCAATGCTTTTAGTCACAACGAACTGCATCACTACGACTATAATGGAAATGAGAAATGGACACGCTTATGTATTAATCACTTTGTTATACAACGATGTTACTGTGATCAAAAAACTTTACCACGACGATACTAACCTGTAAAAAATTATTGTGCAGCGGATGAATATGAACTGTAATAACGACACGATGTGTATAGGTCAACGCACCTGAAAAATACGGACATTTTTCTTTGAAGTATTTCAAAACAATACTATGTAACTAAGAACATTCAACAATCTAAGTTGTATTGTGATATAACAAATATTGTAAATTTAAAACTAAGTTACCTGTCATAGAATGTAGTCTTCATATGTAATCTTGGTTGAATATTTTCTTTGTGCAACGACTGAAAAACGCGCACACACGAACAATATGAACTGCAATACTGTGCCGCGTGATCTAACTGTACGATATAACGGCAGTGCCGCAGTTACACAGACGCTTCCGCGCATGCGTGCACACTATCTGCCAACATTAGAACTTTTACGGCGCACCCGCGTCATTCAAACTTTGTATATAATGAGTATAATGTGTAATGTAAGTCATGTAAATAGTTGTAGATAACTTAGATTTTCTTGTGCCTTTAGGTGAATTGCTCGCCTGCAGGTGTGTCCTTTCGCCTCGCAATTCAGGGGGCAATATAAAGGCACATTTGCATGCCGAGCGTGAGTTTCCTCGGAAACGCGAAATATTAATTAAATAAATAATCAGTGACAAATAAATAAAGCCTATGGCACACAACTGCAGCGCTGTGTCGCTGATAAAACAAAAGAACAATTACGTTACTCTTATGTTTGATTAAGAAAGAGAGAGCTCTGGTTGAAGTGGTGCGAGAAGCACGTATTTTATTTTATTGTCTGGCACACCCCCATATTTCATGTTATAGAAGAATACTGCGAGTTGCAACCACACTAGGCACTCGATTCTGTAAAGAATTTATATTTATAAAAGTAAGTAGGATTATGAACTGTAGGCTTATTCATTGAATATATCTGATTTAACAAACTGTGTAACTTTTTTATGTTTAGTAGACAATCACCTCTGTACGACGTATTGGCATGGCTGGCAAATTATTGTAATATTGAGATTTAGATTATGAGTCCGCACCTACCGCAGCAGTCTTTGGAAACGATTTAATTACGAAGTCCGATTATTCAGTTTTATTTCACGGTCAACTACGAGTAACATTGCCTTTACGAAAAAGCCATTGTCAAGCGTCTGATACCGA
This sequence comes from Schistocerca serialis cubense, assembly GCF_023864345.2. Taxonomy (NCBI): domain Eukaryota; kingdom Metazoa; phylum Arthropoda; class Insecta; order Orthoptera; family Acrididae; genus Schistocerca; species Schistocerca serialis. The sequence continues at coordinate 192,971,180 of NC_064643.1, forward strand.
ATAATTAAACGTCCACGTTCCAGATAAGCAAATACAATTGCAATCACAATCACCATCATACAGATAGAATAATTAACATATTTAAAATAACAATATATTTTTTATTTATTTTATTTATTTTATAAATGGCATGGCAAGCCGTTCCACAGGACTACATCCAGCATCTCTACGATCGTCTCCATGGGAGAATAGCAGCCTGCATTGCTGAAAAAGGTGGATATACACTGTACTAGTGCCGACATTGTGCATGCTCTGTTGCATGTGTCTATGTGCCTGTGGTTCTGTCAGTGTGATCATGTGATGTATCTGACCCCAGGAATGTGTCAATAAAGATTCCCCTTCCTGGGACAATGAATTCACGGTGTTCTTATTTCAATTTCCAGGAGTGAATCAGTGAAGTGCATCGGGAGCGGTCAGTTCACACAAATGCATGGGTGTTGCGATTTGCAGGGATATGAAATGGAATGATGAAAGAGGTTCAGTCGTAGGTGTACCAGGCGGCAGATGTCAGTTCACTGTTGAAGTATTAGGCAAATGCAATGGTCCACAAAGGAGGTAGCATACAAAAGTCTCATGTGACTCGTTGTAGAATACTGCTTAAACATACGGAACACGCAGCAGGTGGGCCTGACCGAGTGTATTTAATATATATAAGGAAGGGCCGCACGCGTGGTCACAAGTTTGAACTGAATTGGCAGACGCTTGAAGACTTGCGCAAACTATCCCTTGAAAGTCTGCTTACAGTACTCCTAGAATCAATTTTCAATCATGGAACTGGGAATACGCTACACCCAACTACGTATAGCTTCCGCAGGGATCGCGAAAGCCACATTTTACTGGGTTCAGTTTTTTCCTGCGTTGCGTATGTGAATGGACAGGAAAAAACCCTAATGACTGGTGAAATGGGAACTACCTTCTCAAGTGCACTTTACAGTGGTTTGAAGAGTGTAGATGTAGATGTGATTATTGACGAAAATGCAGACTTACCACTCACGTAACACCACCGAATTAATGTAACGGCTGGATTAGCTTCCTATTAGGCTTCTTTAGACGAACACGTCATCAAATGGTGCTCAGTGAACTTGTAGAACTATAGTATCGACACTATCTAGTTATTGGGATGATGTGTTGAGACGCGTCCACCAACTTCATCGTTATAGTTATTACATCTGTGAAGCTGTAGGTACTCCACCTCATGTAACTTCTTTCCTCGCCTACTGGTGTCGTTCCGCCGTCAATTCTAACGCTGATTTGATCCACTTTTCCAATGTAGTCGCTTGAAACTACTCTCTTAGTTTCAAAATAAATACTGCATCCTACATCAACTTTCCCCTTTTACTCTTAGTCGCAGGTCTGCATCCCTTTATCAATCTCCTGCAACATGACGTGTCTAAGAGTTAGTTTGATTTCCGGAGCGTTACGTATCCGTAGGTACATTTTGAAAACTTTTTTAGTCTCAGCGTTTATATTTTACGATGTTAGCAGTTGTTTCCTTTCATAGATTGTAAGTACTATGTTTAAATAGTAAACAACCTACAAGATTTGGGCAACATCTATGAAGCTTAGAAAGATTTATTTTCATTTCAGGTGTCATACCAAAAAATTTATTAAAACGCGGTTCCTTTTTCCACTCTGGCTGTTATATGATCATTGGCATTTATATTACGATCAGCTGATTTCGAACGTTTGCCATTTTTAAGTACATACTCTTATACTCGTAAATTTACATCGTCACCCTTGTTGTGTCCAAATGTACATTGACATTTAAATTCGGAACAGCTACTGTAGTAAACACGAGCGAGAACAATTTTCCATGTTCGCCAGGGCGTTAAAATAACAGTGGCATACATACATAAACCTAGAAAAATATTATATGGCACAAAACGTAGTCCTCCGGATTGATTCGATACTGTCCTGTTTAGAGGACACATCCGTTCAAAGATATACCAACACACAGTAAACAGCGTATAGCTGATCGCACCTACTGAAATGTGTCTGGGATGTGGTATCTCATTATTATGCGTCTTTTTTTAGTGTTTTTTTATAAATTCATATCGTATGTGTATTACACCTCATACTCATGCTGATATATTGTCATATAGTGATTCATCTATAAAATCGAGACAAAACTTCAAAATCAGATATTTTCAAACAGTTGAATTCAAAACATTTTCAAACAGTTGAATTCAAAACTTTCACAAGTCTTATGCGTTTGGAAGACGCCACGCATTAAGACAGAAGTAGTTGTTGACTATCGGGGCGCTTACTTGTAACATTTATACCATTCCATTTAACTCAATACGTAACGCTACGTATTATGTTCCATTCAATATATTCCCTGTTGTCTTTTAGCATGCGTGTGTATTTCCATCGACAGTGATTACGTGACAGAGTAGACGTATCTTGATTGCGATTATGTCAGAGCTTTCATACTAAGGGTATTGTGAGATTTCACTAAAGCAATGCCAGGAGCATTGGGTGCTCTTATTCGAATGTAGTGTTTCCTCGTACGTTTTGTTACTGACCGTTGGGATGCATGTACGTGTAGGTCCCCGGAAAGCTAAAATGGGATGTGACCGCACCATTCCTTATTTAACAACATTGACGCTGCATAAATTCCATGGCCCAGAAATAAACGTGCGCCGCTCGGTTGCATTTGGGCAGGCTTGGTGAGAAACTAATTGTACGTTTTCACATACTCCGCTAGAGCCAGAGCCTCAACCACAGCATGCCTTGTTCTTAAGAAAATCAGAATTGAATGACAAAATTCCCAGAAGCCACTACATATAATAAATAACGTACAATTCACCCCACACCAATCAGATCAGTTATGAACGATTTATGTGACGACTAAAACTGTATAATTCAAGAGGAAGAACGCCGGATGGGTGAGAATAAAAACTTAGACAGGAGCCAATCCAGAGTGGAACAAGGAAGTCGAGGTCATCACTTAACATGAAAGAAAAACGCGTATGTAAGGCTTGGAGTGGAATAAACAAGAGTAAACAGGAAGAAATAGAAAGAAGATATGAGAAAAGAGGTAGGAACAGAAGTATGAGGGCTTTGGAACATGTAAAAAGAAACTAGAGAGAAAGGTGGGCCACAGATAATATATTTTTCAAAGGTCTAATCGGTCTCGAAACGGAAATAACAGTGAAAATCAAAAAAATGTTTTATTTGCAAATTTAGCTATACCTTCCTGCTTTTGCTCTACATAGTCGCCGCTCCGACTTTCCATTACCCTCACCGTAGAAGTTGTAGTTTCTGACATGTCTCTGCGCTTGTCTGCAGCACATTTTATATTTGCCAAAATGACAGCGTTTGTGTGGGCAAACAGGTGAAAATCAGAGGGAGCCAAGTCCGGGCCGAATGGTTGGTGATCACACTTCCCACCGAAAGCGCTGCAGTGTGGCCGAATACTGGCATAAGCAAGGACAATGCCTCATAACAACAATCCTCTAAGTATGTTCCGAATTTCCCTCTGTAGACGGTTTTCATGAATCGCCTAATCCATTCGCTGAATAAGATCATCTCTTGACTCTCTCTTCCTTCCCTCACTGATTACATCACGGAAGTCTGTACTTTCTGTTTCAAAGTTCCTGCACATTTCTCGCTTTCCTGTCACACGTGACAGTTACGTTATGTGGACTGCATGAAAACAGGCGGAATCCCTCAGCAGGAAGACATCGAATAGCATCACTTGACACTTGGCGGGAGATTCTATTGTTGTAGGCATCTTTAAGTGCCCACAGGGCACTCAGAACTCAAAATTACGAGGTGACTCAGTCGACGGAAATACTGGAGGCATTGTGCATCTGTACCAATCTTCATCTGATTTTCGCTATGTTTTTAATTTCTAGGCCCATCGGATGCTGAAAAATACACGGAAGAGCCAAAGAAACTGATATACCTGCGTAAAATCGTGTAGGAGCCACGCGAGCACACAGGGAATTGACACCATGAATCCTGCGGGGCTGTCCACAAATCCGTAAGAGGACGAGGGGGTGGTGATCTCTTCTGTACAGCACGTTGCAAGGCATCCCAGATACGCTTAATAATGTTTATATCAGGAGCAGTTGGTGGCCAGTGGAAGCTTTTAAACATATAAAATGGTTCCTGGAGTCACTCTGTAGCAATTCTGGAAGTGTGGGGTGTCACATTATCCTGCTGGAATTGCCCAAGTCCGTCGGAATGCACAATGGACATAAATGAATGCAGGTGATCAGACAAGTTGCTTACGTATGTGTCACCTGTCAGAGTCGTATATAGAATTTCAGGGGTGCCATGTAACTCCAACTGCACACGCCCCACACAATTACAGGTTTTCCACCAGCTTGAATATCACCTACTGACATGCAGGATCCATGGACTCATGAGGTTGTCTCCATATCCGTACACGTCCATCGGCTCGATACAATTTGAAACGAGACTCGTCCGAACATTCAACATGTTTCCAGTCAACAACACTCCAATGTTGGTTTTGACGGGCCCAGGGGAGGCGTAAAGCTCTGTGTCGTGCAGTCAGGATGGGTACACGAGTGGGCCTTCGTCTCCGAAAGCCCACGTCGATGAAGTTTCGTTGAATGGTTCGCACGCTGACACTGGTTGATAGCCCAACACTGAAATATGCAGCAATCTGCAGAAGGATTACACTTCTGTCACGTTGAAAGATTCTCTTTAGTCGCCGTTCGTCTCCTTCTTGCAAGATCTTTTTCCGGCCACAGCGATGTCGGAGATCTGATGTTTTAACGGATTCCTGATACGGTTGTCCAGGAAAATCTCCGCTTCCTCGCTACCTCGGTGATGCTGCATCCCATCGCTTGCGCGCCAGCTATAACACCACGTTCAAAGTCACTTAAATCTTGATAACCTGCTACTGTGGCGGCAGTAACCGATCTAACAACTGCGCCAGACACTTTTTGTCTTACATAGGCGTTGCCAACCGCAAAGCCGTATTCTGCCTTTTCACATATCTTCTTATTTCAGTACGCATGCCTTACCAGTTTCTTTGGCTCTTCAGTGCATATAACCTTCGTATATCTGCAGGGTGTATCTCATAAAAGATCTGCAGGAGCACTTTCTCTGGTATCCTGGATGATACAGGGTGACAATTATTGAACTATATGAAATAAAATGCTCATAACTTGTGAACAGCTTGCTTTAGGAGTTTCAAACTGCACGGTTGGCTGCGGCCCATGATGGGAATTGGTACGCGCATGCATGACTTCGTTTAGCGACGATTCCCACTTTCATTTGGATGGGTTTGTCAATAAGAAAATTTGGAGCATTTGGGGGACTGATAATCCGCATTTCGCGATCAAGAAATATCTGCACCCCAACTGATGACGGTGTGGTGTGCAATGTCCAGTCACAGGATAGATGGTGTGATATTCCTTGATAGCACGGTGACTACCGAACGGTACATGAAGGTTATGGAAGATTATTTCATCCCCGTTATCCGGATCTGAACATTGCGGTTCCTTTTTGTGGGGCTATATTAAAGACAACGTATATAGCAATAACCACAACAACATTGCTGAGCTGAAAACAATCATTCACTAGGTCATCGACACCATCGATATTTACTTACTTCAGCGAGTCACGCAGAATTTCGCTATTCGTCTGCTCCACATCAGCGCCACTGATGGCAGGCATATCGAACATGTCATAATCAAAATCCGAATACCTGTAGTGACGTTTACATGTTGAATAAAGTATGTTGATGCCATTGTTTGTAACTAATTTAGCTTTATTTTGATGTAGTTGAATAGCTGTTACCCTGTATTTACAATTCCGTTTTAACAGTGTGTTACTGGAGCCAGCCCGAATGTATATTAAATTATAAGGAAGGTCAGCGTTCGTCGCAATATTGATGTTTTATTGATGGCAGAATCGATTTTCGATCACATAGTGATCATCTTCGGTGCTGTACACATTAAACTCAGACACTGGTATCAAGTTATCATTGACTGATAATTTGAGACCAATGTCTGAGTTCAATGTGTACAGCACCGAAGATGATCACTATCTGATCGAAAATCGATTCTGCTATCAATAAAACATCAATATTACGACCAACGCTGGCCTTCCTTTTAATTTAACATACGTGGTCGTTGTGCATACAGCACTCCATGGAGTCGCGAATCAACAAATGGATATTGTTCATCGCGTTTTTCATGTGACATCCAATGTCGACGTAAAGCATCGGTTCGTTTCCTATAACGAGCAAAATGATTTTTGAATAAGAATTTTACGTCCCCATTTGACTGAGTGGTCCGAAAGTAATCTCCAGCGATACTCGTTTTATCGATTATTAACAGGTACAGTAAAATATGAAGAATAACCAGTAACCCAACAGCGACTTAGCAGCACTTTTGCAGGGTGGTAGGAATTAGCGCAGACAAGGACAGTGCTCTCGCTGCTGGACTACAGATTATTCTTCGTGTTTTACTGTCCCTGTTAATAACCGATAAGACGAATATCACGCTAGACTAATCTCTGACAGCTCAATCGAAATCATTTGCTCGCAGTGGGGAAACAAACTGGCGCTTCCATCTACACCGGGCGTCGGATAAGAAACTTGGAAGCACTAATTGTTTGGACTTTCTAGCTGCACACTGCAAAAACTGTGAAACTCCAGACAAAATGCTTCTGACGACCCACAGGAGAGACACCAACACTATTCTTTGGTGGGGACCGTACCCCAACGATCCAGGATCGATTCTAAATGGCTCTGAGCACTATGGAACTCAACTGCTGAGGTAATCAGTCACCTAGAACTTAGAACTACTTAAACCTAACTAACCTAAGGACATCACACACATCCATGCCCGAGGCAGGATTCGAACCTGCGACCGTAGCGGTCGCGCGGTTCCAGACTGTAGCGCCTAGAACCGCTCGGCCACGCCGGCCGGCAGGATCGATTCTACGTGTATACTTGCCCGCATTTTACGTACAACACTGGATGTTTATGCTGTTGTTCGTAATGGACACCTGAAAAAAAGATGTCTGCATAATGCTTGGGTCGACGCATCTCTGCGAGGTGTCTCAAAATGGCGGCGCACTTCTCTTCGTACCTATGTACTAGCTTGAAGATCCTGGTCATCAGCTGGTGTTGCGCAGGAGACATTTTAGAGGCAAAATTTGTAGTTTCGTGCATTCCGGCAGTGGATGAATATTCGAATTACATCACTGTGGTGCACGTCAAGTCGGCTGAAAACTTCTGGTGGCAACTCTTTTCGCCTTAATGACTGATAGTTTAAACGAAATGACCCTCAGTTGCATGAGGACCAGTATACGCAAGCCGTATTGCCACGTTCTCGATTGGGCACACAATGCTCTCTACTGAACACAGGGAATACAGGTCCCTCAGGTAGCTGTATGTGACGATTTCATGCGATCATGAGCATGCTGAGAACCTAAGAAAGACTGTGCGTGTGATGAAGGTGTTTGCTAGTTTATATTCGATGTTTGGACACTGAGAATTTACTTTCGCTGTTCTACTTCTTTTGACCAGCTATGGTTCGGTCTATCTCTACACTTTCAAAATTAGCAGAAGACTTTAGCGGTAACATGGGGCGTACTTCTTACACATAATGCATCTGAAATAAAGACATTCAGTTTCACTATGAATGTGCCTCTTCTCAAACATTCACCTCCGTAGCAGAGTAGTCAGTGTGGTTCACTACCATGCCGAAGACCCGTGATCAAAATGGTTCAAATGGCTCTGAGCACTATGGGACTTAGTGCTGTAGTCATCAGTCCCATAGAGCGTAGAACTCCTTAAACCTAACTAACCTAAGGACATCACACACATCCATACCCGAGGCAGGATTCGAACCTGCAACCGTAGCGGTCGCGCGGTTCCAGACTGAAGCGCCTAGAACCGCTCGGCCACAGCGGCCGGCGACCTAGGTTCACTTCCCTGTACTGACAGGGGTTTTTCCTTATTAGGAGGACCGAGACGGGGTCCTCTCATGCTAGTGATGACAAATGAAGAGTTATTTCAATTAGAAGTAGCGGTTCCAAGGTCTGCAAATCCGACAACGACCGGGAGATCGATGTGCCCCTTCCGTAACGCATCCAGATGACACAATTGGCACAGGACGACGCGGCTGCATGTCAGTTCCGATTGGCGCGTCCGTGGACAGAATGGCGGACTTTTCTTTTGTCAAAGCATTTCGAAACTGCAGACCGCCGCTCAAACAGCTACAACACCAAATTCTTCGTTAAACCGTGCAGAAGCTTTGTTGTTATGTTCGGACAGAGATCAGTTAACTAAGGATGCCAGATTATATCAGCTTGTATCCTTTAATATTCACGTAATTAACCTCAACTGGCAGAATTACATTCATGAAATCTACTGGTAATACATGCTAACGGCCAGTCATAGTGCTCGTATGTAATACCTACCGACGTTTACATTGTTTTCAGTGCGCTGCTTCATGGACACTTTATTATGCGTAATTGCTCGTATTACTGTGCCTTAATAGGCGGTTGCTCCGCAGTAGGCTAGGTCAGTCATTATTACGGTTCATAATCGCCCATGTGCGTCAATGTTGTTAGGTTTCCCGATAATGAGGTTCCACTCCCGAAATTAAATTAACAATTTCAGTGTATTTTTCGGTAATTATCCCGTTAAAACGGTGGCGTTGCTTTACTAACCCGTCACACAATCGATAACTACTACTAATACGATCGTGGTGCAGACATCCGTGACGCTAACACATTCACTAATAGGTGAACACCATAAATGAGATAAGACATCTTTTGGGGCAAGCAACGGTGAAGAACTGATTAACAGCGGTCCTTGGAATAAATTTTACAGGTTACACGTCATAATGAATGCTCCTCGAAGAGCAGGACAGTGTTCTGAAACTAATACACAACATTATCTTATCCTCTGTCGCTGTAAATTGGGTCTAGCAACTCACCGTCTCGGACTGCGCTTCGCACCCTCATTATGCAATGATACTAAATACGAAAGTTTAATAATAAAAAATTACATCACGGTATTCAACATTATATCCGACAGTAAAATAGTTGTTACAAACAACTAAGTCAATATGGATCTGGTAAACCGCAATGAACAATCAACATCGCACAGAACAGTAGGTGAAACACACAGAAAACAGTAAGTCGCTCTGTACAGAAACAGAAACCAACAGAGTCCTTACAGAATCGAACTCCCAAGCAAAAACCAGTTACAAACGTCTGATTGCTTCATAAATGATACAATGTATCTCATAATTGACATTCAGTATGTATGCAAGAAAAGTTAAGGTATGGCCTGAAATTGCTTGCGTTATCAAATCTGGATAAGGATAGTTTGTCCAATTTGCGCTCCGTTTGAAGTAAAAGCTAGGTTTTCATGCATCGCAATACGTATCACTGTCTACAAAATGTCTTGCCAATGAAGTTATAGTAAAGGAGTAATAGATTTAAACATCATGCCTGATGCTGAAGTATTACTTCATGAGCGGCGAAAATAAATAAGCGATGAACATTTTCCCTTCCACCATATTTTAGACAGTGTCAGCAAGGAAAAGAATTACAGAAGTTCCAAATTGTGTGTGAGGTTTGACAGAACTTATTAAGTGTTCTCATCCTCAGATATTGTATGAATATAGTCTGGGTAATTTGCACGCCGGAAGTACGCTGCCTCAAGACGAAAAATGGTTCAAATGGGTCTAAGCGCTATGGGACTTAACATCTGAGGTCATCAGTCCCCTAGACATAGAACTACGTAAACCCAACAAACCTAAGGGCATCACACACATCCACGCTCGAGGCAGCATTCGAACCTGCGACCGTAGCAGCAGCGCGATTCCGGACTGAAGGGCCTAGAACCGCTCAGCCACAGCGGCCGGCGCCTCAAGGCCGATACACATTTTCTATCTGTAATGCTTGATTTAGTGTGCCAAATCGTTACCATAGCCGGCCGGAGTGGCCGAGTTGTTCTTGGCGCTACAGTCTGGAACAGCGCGACCACTACGGAGGCAGGTTCGAATCCTGCCTCGGGCATGGATGTGTGTGATGTCCTTAGGTTAGTTAGGTTTAAGTATTTCAAAGTTCTAGGGGACTGATGACCTCAGAAGTTAAGTCCCGTAGTGCTCAGAGCCATTTGAACCATTTGAACCTTACCACAAGATTAATGAATGGACTATATCTCGATACATGAGACACAGCCTGCTATAAACAACTTGGTCCACACATGGAGCACCATCTCCTTTAGCTTGGCATTGCGGACCACTCTCGAGCGCTGCGACTTCTGCGACAGTACGACACCTTGGGTTCAATGTCACCGATCACCATCCATACAGTCCCGACTTGAACCCATCCGATATTCATCCGTTTCGAAGTGTTAGAGAAAGTATACGAGGGCCTCACATGCCTGCGATGAAGCAGTGCAAAAAGGTGAGAAGTTCTGGCTTCGTCACCAAACACGCTACAGAGACGGTATCAATAAACCGGTCTTTCGTTGGGAGAAACGTGTTCGTCCCCAGTGTGACTGTATTGAGAAATATATACTTAGACATGAAGAATAAAGATGTAGATTGTTAAGAATGTTCGTTTTATTTAAAAACATTCAGGAGTTTTCACATAAAAGTTCTGAGACATCAGTTTCTAGCTCGTCTCGTATTAAAATTTACTTTGATCAGTACACAGATTTCATCGGTATGTGCGAGAATATCAGGATCTACCGAATAATATAGCAAAAACAGTCATGGGCCCAAAAGAGATAAAATAAAATTCAAAATGTTTGGTGCAGTTAAATGATTCAAAGAGTTTACTGAAAACTGAAGCTTTTTGGCAGATCAAAACTGTGTGCCAGACCGAGGCTCGAACTCTGGACCTTAGTCACTCTCCCTCCTTCCAAATTTCACAGAGGTTATCTTGCGAAACTTGGAGTACTAGCACTCCTGGAAGAAAAGGTATTGCGGAGACATGATTTAGCCACAGCCTTGGGGGATGTTTCCAGAATGAAATTTTCACTCTGTAGCAGAGCGTGCGCTGATACTAAACTTCCTGCGAAAGACACATGCCTGCGAAAGGCAAAGGTCCCCAGTTCGAGTTCCAGTCCGTCACAAAGTTTTAATCTGCCAAGAAGTTTCACATTAGCACATACTCCGCTGCATAGTGAAAATTTTCATCTATAAAGTTTCTTCATTACCTACTCACCCTTTTCTCTGGTTCTTTCGTATAACTGGTATTCACAGCCTGAGACGTCTAATACACGCAACATTCACACCGGAAACCCTTTATGTTCGAACTCCTTTACTACCACCCTGATATCGAAACTAAAAACCTTTACCACTGATTTTCAATATCTTCAAGTTCACTCTGTAATCATAGTAAATCTGAGTTTCGACCTGCCTGCCCTTCATAAAACGTCTTTTCCTCTCTCTTGCTGTAATTTCCGAACAAAATTCCCCAAGTAATAAGGATGTAATATATCTATTACACTAAAAGTAGTAAATAAGTTGTTTGAGATGCTAAATAACGGATGATGCACGAAGTAGGGAAGATATAAAACGTAGACTTGCAACGGCAAGAAAAGCGTTTCTAAAGAAGATAAATTTAAGAACATCGACTACAGATTTCAGTGTGGGAAGTCCTTCCTGAAAGTATTTGAAAGTATTTATAATGGAGTGTAGGCATGTTTGGAAGCGATACATGGATGATAAACAATAGAAAGAGAATAGAAGGTTTTGAAATGTGGTGCAACAGAAGAATCCTTAAGAGAGATGCTGAAGATAGATCATGAAACTAATCAGAAGGTACTGAATAGAACTGGGCAGAATAGAAATTTGTGGTACAACCTGACTAAAAAAAGCTATGGGTTGGTAGGGCACATTCTGGGTCAACATGAGATCACCGATTTAGTACTGGCGGGAAGTGTGTGTGTGTGTGTGTTAAAAATCGTAGAGGGAGACCAAGAGATGAATACAGTAAGTAGATTCAGAGGGATGTAGGATGTAGGTTGCAGTAGTCACTCAGAGATAGGATAGTCTGGACTGAAGACCTCAACAACAAGCCGTATAAGTTGATGCTGTATTTTCGACGTTACATCGTTGTCAAACATTCACAAATAAATGGACGCAAAGTCACGGCACAGATATAAATTACGTGAATGAAAAATGTTACTATCATAGCACAAAATAGTGAATACATCCTGAGCAGTGTAAGGGATGCAAAAGAAGGGAATATTTCTCGACTTATCTGGCAGTTTCAACTACATTTAAATCAAAACCTCCTGACATATTCGCGCTTTTTTACTTCTTGGTATTAGCACCAATGTCACGTAATATGAAGCATCGGGCAAAGTAAATTAACATGATACAAGATGCCATCCCCTCAGCAACAAATCCACCTTCAGAAAAGTTTTCACTCTGTAATTTTTTTAGCTATTACGTGTATTCTCTTCAGCCAAATGATATTATATATTGTTTACTATGGCTGGCGAATCTTCTGGATTTTGGTCTACAGGCGTGCTCTGGGAAAACAGGGTTAAGCAAAAAAAAAAGCGAGAATATGTCAAACTATTTCGATTTAAATGTCTTAGAATCCTAATAAATCGAAAAGCTAGTTGCCTTCTTTTACATCCCTAACTATGTCCAAGATATATTCGCCCCTATTGATTCATTTATTTTTTTACAATGGTAGGAGCATTTCTTTCTTTCTGGTTCCCAACTTCAGCTGTACCGTAATTTTGACATTAGACCGCCAGCCAATGTAGATTTTTGTTAACTCAGGCGGCGCCTGATCCGATGTCAGTCTTTTTATTGTCTTCAGAACTATGTTGCTTATGTCGTGGCAACGGTTCCAGCTCTCACAAAACAACAGGACAATCATTAATTATATATTTTTGCCTACCTTTCTAAAAAATTTGAACCGATTCGCACAAATTTTATTCAGGTAAGTGGCGGGCGCAAAGAAACTCGCAAAAAAGTGTTTTTTGACGTAGCAGCCAAATAGAACTAGAATTTTGAAAGCAAGTTTTCAGTTTTGTCGTAATAATGCATATTTTATTTATATGAATCACTTCGAACTGTTTCCGCACATTCAGTTCACGTAAGAGCGATATTTCGTGCTACATTTACCTCGACTTTAAACCATCGTATCTCGATAACGAATAAACATTACTGGACAAAAATAAATCAGTTTTGAGTTATCCGATTTGTCTCCCTTCGTGCAAAGTTCGAACTGAATCGTAACAGTTTAAAGTGCGGAAGTGATGCGCTTAAAAAGCCTTGCAGAAAAATGTGTTTTTAGCACGTATTTGCACGTAATATCAGAACGGGGCACATAGAAGTGTGCCATTACCTGAGGATTAATTTCTTTCCAGTTGAAATTGTTAGCAAAATGAATTAACCGATTTGCTCAATTTGTCTGAGTGCCAGATCCGGTTCATCGTTCAAAACTTCCTTGATGTACTGTAACACAGCTACCGTCAGGTACACAAATGGCCGCTGCTAAATCGGGAACTTTTTACCCCATGTTTGTAGCTCAAATAGGAACCGAGCACCAAGACCCTTCCCCTCCCCCCTCCCCTCCCCTCCTCATCCAAAAATGCAATTCTTCGCGCAGCCTCCTCAAAGATATGTGTTACAGCGCCTTCGCTCTGCAATAGTAACGATACTGTTGTAGGAATTTGTTCCAATTTGCAACATCTGTGGCCACTGACATAGGTAACATAATTCCGTCACCCTCACTTTGCTCGTACAGGTAGACTGTCGAATTTATGTTTCAATCAACATATCGTCCCTCGTTAGTACGCAAGAGGGTTTCATTAACAATTACTGCGTTTTCGAAGGTATCTCCGATTTGTGATCCGATGTTTCCGAAGCTGATTTTCAACTTGTAGAATTATCAGGTGTCCACCCGCATTACGTTACTTCTTCACGATATTTCGGCAAACACACTTATTGCCATCTTCACGTAATTCCTGATAATTACTGTTCTGTTTGGGTCGACGTCCTACATACGTCGAGCGTTACCTCCTCCATCATACCACTTCCTGTCAGTGTCGACACAGTGGGGGAGGGGATTGGTGGTGGTGACCTCAAAAAATGCGGTCCCCAGGTCAGTGTTCGCGGTGTCCTCCCCATGTGCGGACCTCACTGTATGGGAAAGCTTTGGTTTTTCTCGGCTCGTTCATTATCTTTGTTCATTAGACCGTCTTGACACTAATTTCAATGGCCTCTTTAATCACATAATCTAACAAAGGGGCAGACTACCAAAGTATCTTTGGCCGCGTGGGATTAGCCGAGCGGTCTAAGGCGCTGCAGTCATGGACTGTACGGCTGGTCCCGGCGGAGGTTCGAGTCCTCCCTCGGGCATGGGTGTGTATGTTTGTCCTTAGGATAATTTAGGTTAAGTAGTGTGTAAGCTTAGGGACTGATGACTTTAGCAGTTAAGTCCCGTAAGATTTCACACACACCAAAGTATCTTTATAATGTTGTAAACTATTATCAGATAGGATACCAAGTATCGTAATTTGAAATCTCTTAGTTATAAAAGACGGAGTATAATGACACAATATGGTGGAAGGATCGCCATCAACTCTGTCACATTCTCTTGCTACATCAGACATGCCACAGTGTGTCCCTCCCATCAACTTTTCGACATTTAAGAAAAGAACTCTTGTATATTCCGACAGTTCATTTGGAAATATCGGGTGTTGATTGGTAAAAGGAAGACTTAGAATAAAATTCTGTTACCAAATAATTAAAATTATCTTCCAAACAGCTTCAAAATAACTTACATGTGTAGACTTCAGGATATTTACAAATGCTGCGTAAATCACAGCCTCATGTCTCACAATAATAAAAACAAATAGTTACAAACTTACATAGCTATCACTAATGAAAAATCATGTACATTTTAGTCAGGTGACGAGGGATGCAAACGGTGCAACACCCTCCTTATGCTATAGATGGTACATTCCGGTACACATGCCACTTAGTGGCAGCCAAGTTGCCCGTGTACAAAACAGAGAACTTAAAATGCCTTCTGTTGGTGCATTACAGCCGTGTCTGCTCGACGTCGACGCACATTGCGTAGTGTACGAGTTGGCCAGAGGGAGAACTGGATGCATCAGGATGACGCATGAACTGGCAACTTACAGCTAACTATTATTTATTACAAAAGCCGACCAATTAGCAAATTCTCGAATGCATAACTCCTGCAGATACACTTAACTGGCTGTTCACTATCTGAAACTGTTTCGATTCACCAGTACAAGCAAAACATCGAGTAATGCTTTTTTCCTTGTATTCTTGTTCAGTCAAAACCAATAATAATATTGAGAAGCACAATGAAGTAACATTCTGACTCATTGTCTCAAACTTTACACTAGGCAAGGCAATGCAGCGCTCTCTTGAAATACAAGCACAACTGTGACTGTCAAAGCGGCTGCCTGACAAACCCGTCGTGTCATGACTCTCTCCACAACCAAGTGACCCCTTTCACCTGAAGCTGCTTGCGTTTTATTTTGGTGCCTTGCGATATCGTTTCCATGGCATCAAACAAACCTTACGTCAGCATTACGACTTATAAATCGAATTGAAGCATGGTATTGACTGACCACCTTAAGAAAATGTATAATGAAATCCTCGGATATTTTAATGAATGTTTTATTTTCAGTAAAAACTGAACATTATCTTCTGTAAATAACTACAGTACACAAAGAAATTATAAATATTCACTGTTAGTTTGTAAAATAAAAACATGTCATCGGCAGTTTGCTTCATTGGACCAGGCAATTTGCATGAATGGTCTGTAATACAATAGCTGTTAAATACTACACTCATCGAAATAAATGTCAATACATTTCAATTCTTTTTATTTGTTTATAAGTTTATGGTTGGCATTTGAAACCGAATAACATGTATTCGAAATCAAGCAGGCTAAAAGAAGGAATGTCGTCTTCGACTTTAAGGTTTTAGACGCTGCCAGTTCTTAAAACAAGGGTTCACAGCTAAATGACCCACCCTTAGCAATTTTACCGAAATCAGTGGATCACTTCTTGGTCTCCCTTCGTTCGACAATGTCATACAAATTATATTCACTGAAGAATATATCTTGAATAGGAGCGATGGGAACAACTATGACCTTTTAACATTGTAAGTATTTTTGGATATTGCTTTCATTAATTTTAATAACCCACAAAGCTGAGGCATTATATGATACTCTTTACCCTTGTGATTGCACCTGATGAAACGGTTTTCGGCTACGGTTGTCTATCAACAAAATGAAAGTTTTAACATTGGTCAGTGAATTATTCTTAAAGCCATGGTTGCAGCTGCAGATGCACAGAACAAAAAATGCTATGTAGAAAAATCCTCATTCGACTGATTGCCAAAAAATTTACAAACTGTTAGGTAACATGTAAGGGAAACCATTATTTAAATTTTGTTGATAGGCCTCTGATTAGACAAAATTCTAGGTAGTTTATTCAAGGCAATTAACACTAAATCGCTTAACAACACACAGCAAGTAACTTTATATTATGAATATGACAAAATGATGACTGCAGACATTTAAAAGTTGTCACAGTTTTACTACGACTTTTGAATTATTAATACTAGAAAATTACAAGAACATGGGGCAAATCTTACCTTTTTTTGCTGTTGATTTGTATATTCGTGAAACAACTCACCACAGAAAAATAGAATCTTTGGCAGCACGTGGTATACTTAAAGATAGCTAGAAATTGCCTTATGTTAATATTCAAAAACCAATCAATCCGGCCCATCGACAGCATTCTTATCACAGTTCAGTGCATCAAATGGCATTGAAGAAATATATCGAAATAAGAATCGAACTGAATGTAATCATGATGTGCGTGAAACCATTCCGTTAGATCAGAGGGTTACGGAACTGAAATTTTATTATGTCTAGGCAAAATATTATGAGATTTATTAATGTATATTTATCTATGTTTTAATTAATTAACAATTCATAATAAAAATATCGTCTTTTAAGTGAAACTAGCTATCAGAATGGAGGTATATTGATGTGTTTCTTCGACTGAAATACATAAATTGCTTCAAAATGCTTTCTTTAAGATGTGTCAAAATTAACATGAACCACGCTCTTATATCACGCTTTGCAGAATTAGTGTGTCCGAGCTATACCCCACGAAACGTATTAAGTCATTTCGAAGTAAGAAGTAGTTGCCACTGCCACGACGTTTTAGCATACCTGGGGTTAATATATGAATTAGAAACTATAGACGAAAACTTGTGCTGCACAAGGAAATCTGATAAAGTAAAGATAAGTGAGACGTGGGACATAGGGAAAGCAGGAAAGGTGTGGACGGGGCCTAATCAGTTAACCGTTGGTTACACAGAAAACAAATACACTTCAAAAAAAAAAAACTGAAACTACCAACAATCATTTTTAAAAGATATTACTACACTGGCGGCTGAAAGCCTTATTAGAGGAATAGCAAGCTATTGTCGGCTGAAGGCTATAAGTAGTGTTACACACAATCAACGGCTGAAGACCTGATTAAGAAGGTTCCAAATTATTCGTCGGCTGAAGGTCAGAAGCAATTTCAAAAATACACAACGGCTGAAGGCCTGACTTATCAATAGGGTGGACAATTACGCTTGAAAAGTACTAAAACCCTTTCTATTAATCTTAATAACATGCAACAAGCTATAGTGACGGCTTATGGCCTCACTATAACAGGACTGAAAATTATTTGTCGGCCAAAGGCCACAAGCAGTGTTGCAAACAATTAACAGCTGAAGGCCGGAATTGCCAGTGGGGAAGGCAACAACATATTAAAACATTAGAGTAAATTTTAAACGATTATGACAACTTGTCCAAATAAGACGGAGTGATCCACCTGAGGAATGTGACTACAGCTATGTAAGCGGTGAGACAGGCAGCCAACAGTTGCACTCACGTAACAGGATGGCAACTCACATTAGGGATGCCTTAAGCGCCGACCGACCGACTAACCAATCCGCCAAACGTCCGACCACCGGTACAAGGATGTAAAATTTTTAGGCAAGGGCAAAGAGATGGACAGCACCACGTCTTCAGAAACACACCCAAGGCCGAAGGAAACACTAGAACCAAGGTAGACCTCCCAAACACATATGCACAGTACAATTCAAGAGGCTGTGGAACTAGACGCTGTGCCGGCCTGAGTGACCGAGCGGTTCTAGGCGCTACAGTCTGGAACCGCGCGAACGCTACGGTCGCAGGTTCGAATCCTGCCTCGCGCATGGATGTGTATGATGCCCTTAGGTTAGTTAGGTTTAAGTAGTTCTAAGTTCTAGGCGACTGATAACCTCAGCAGTTAAGTCCCATAGTGCTCAGAGCCTTTTGAACCATTTGAACTACACGCTGTGTCGGACAGCTCAACACGGCGAGGAAAGGTATACTGCCGTAAAAGTACGATAACCTCCAGGACAGGTAACTGGGGCGTTATCGGCCACAAGGCAGAAAATACCGCTGGTTGCACTTCACTAATAGGAAGAATACTAAATCCAAACTAACATCAAGGAGCAGAAGGCAGCTAATAGCTTCAGCCAACCAGACAGACTCAACTTGTTGCGGGTTAGTCTCACCGACCCTGGGAGCAGCAACACGCAAACAACAGCGAGATCTCAAACAGTGGAGGTTTCAGTACTGGACACGGTTCACTCAACTAGAAACGTCCTGGGTTCGGTAGTCAGCTACAGCCCCTCGCTCCGTCAGTGCCTGCACGCCGCCAGTGGTCCCGGCCTGCCTTCGCGCTGTGGACCTCCTCGCTGCTCCATCCAAAGCCCCAGCTAATCCCCGATTGCTAATCCCTAATCCAGTAGTCAGACAGCATTAAAATAGCTGCTCATTCAAAATCACAAAATACACACGGATCAGGGAAAGCAGTTCCACCAACAACTCACAATACTAAAACCAGTCACTGTGAAACAACATGGACGAATTACAAGTCGGCACGACACAAAGAAGGCAGAAGCTGCCGGCCGGTTTGGCCGAGCGGTTCTAGGCGCTCCAGTCTGGTTCTAAGTTCTAGGGGACTGATGACCTCAGATGTTAAGTCCCATAGTGCTCAGAGCCATTTGAACCAGGGAGAGGCGGTCGGAAAACCAAATGCACGTCGTCCGCTGCGATGACCAACCGAACAACTAATCAACGGTCGTCCCCACGCAAGTCAGGCACGTGAAAGGATCCCAGTATAAATGGTCGACTGACAACTTGCCATGAGGTCACTTGGACGGGCGGACACACACACACACACACACACTAGAGAAACTTGCACTACTCGAATATCACGGTCCATTGAACTAAAAGTCGCTAAATCCGGTCCTTGACGTGGTCGTGCACTCTCACAACCACATCTTTATGTCGGACAGTGCATGTGTGTCGCCAGAGGTCCGGAGAGTACTGGCTGTCCGGACCTCACAGCTGCTCCGTCCCAACTCAACTCGCTCGGCACACGACGACCAGGAAATACTAGAGGCCGCTCCAAGAATGGTTCCACAGTACGCGCTATCGATAAGCGCACCTACTGCTACTAACGGAAAATGGCTCAAATGGCTCTGAGCACTGTAGGACTTAACTTCTGAGGTCATCAGTCCCCTAGAACTTAGAACTACTTAAACCTAAACAACCTACGGACATCACACGCATCCATGCACGAGGCAGGATTCGAACCTGCGACCGTGGCGGTCGTGCGGTTCCAGACTGTAACGCCTAGAACCGCTTGGCCACTCCGGCCGGCTACTTACGGAGAGACAAGGCGAGCAAAGGTAGTGGCGCAAGTGAGCACACTAAGAAAACGAGACGTCACTATCGCTATTACAAGATGCCAAGCTATGAACGGCATCAACATGACTCGCACACGGCTCAGTAAGTACAACGATCGGTATGGAAACGGACAGACAATTTTAAGCAATTTTGGTAGTGGTCGAATGTGTTACTTATGTTACAACAGACAGAATTATTTTTACGTAGAATTTTAGTTCAAAGTTTTTAAGGAAGTTTTGGTCTAAAACAACCAATTTGGAATGTTCGAGTAGACGCAATCGCTCTCGGATTTAAGAGGAGAACCGCGAGTTCAAAAGAATTACGTCACAACAGGTTGTGCCCTGTTTGGGCTACGTCGCGTACTTTTGCAGGAGACATACGCGTGAATAAATCAGGGTTGTTTGCAGGGAGCGGGCAAGTTGCCGGAGCGCTCGTGGTGCTCTGGAGAGCTCTGGAAGACGCGGCACGGGGTAAGTTGGCCAGGAGGCGCAGCCGGGCCTACCCTGGCCCAGCGCTTCCGAAACAGTCGTCCATTACATGCCGGCGGCGGTTCTTGCCCGCCCGCCCCCGCCGTAAGCGGCTCCGCGGGCCGAATTAATTAACCAAACTTAATGAGTGACTTAAAGTCTGCGCCGGCCAAGTTGCGGGCATCAATTATATTCGGCTATGATTGATGCCGCGGCGCGACGGGCCGCCAGAGGAGGCGTGGGCGCCCGCAAACAGCAGAGCCCGCGGGCCGTGCGCGTGATGGGAAATCGATGCTGACGCCTCCGCGGCGCCCGGCCGCTGCTGCCGTGAGGCGGGCGCGACTTGCTAATTAATTGGGCGGAATTTCACGGGTGCGCGGGCCGCGGTCAGCGGGAAGAAAAATATCGCAGCCGGCGTGGGAGTGAAGCGGTAGGGGCGGAGACGGGAGGGGGTGGAGGGGGGGGGGGGAGGAGGCTCTACACAGTTTGCGTGACTGCCAAGAGCGGCCGCCGCGGACCCTCAGAGTCGCCGCTTCGTCGAGTTTCCTGACGGAAGCAAGTGCACTAGGCACACTCCGAGCCGCGGGTTTACACTTTTTTTCACTATCACTGGCATTTGTTAAAGGTTATACAATCCGTACATTGAGGAAGATGTGAAAGAAAATACGGTGAAATTGGTAAACGGAATAAAATTTCAGGGAGAAGAACTAAAAATTTTTTGGTTTGTCGATGACATTTTTATTTATCAGAGACTGTGAATTCTTGAACGTCCATTTGAATGGGATGGTAGAAGTTAAATGATGAACATAAAAAAAACAAGGGTTATACAATGTATTCCAGCTAAATCTTGTTACATTGACGAAATTAAATTACCAAATGAGACATTAAAAGTAGCAGTTGTTTCGACGACAATGTAGCTGATGATGGCCAAAGTAGGATATAAAATGAAGGCTGGCTATCGTAACAAAAGCATTTCTGCAAAATAACAACTTGTTAACACCGAGTAAATTTATAGGTCGTGTCTTGTGCAGTACAATTGCCGAGTATATGACGTGTCCCAGAGAACTGACACCGCGCATTCACATAACCCATTCTCCTTAATGGGCTATCAATCCACCACCTTCAGTCCGAATTCACCCACGTTCGGCTTCCTGCGGGAATCTCAAAGTAGCGGGCAAGGAGAACCTGGGCGGGGAACGCGGACCCGTGGCACTAGGTGCGAATGTAAATCAGCCGAGGAGCGCACTGCGATAAATAAGCTGCCAGGAGGCGCAGTGGTTACCGCAAGTGCCAAGTAAGTCGGAGATCCCGAGTTCGAATCCTGGTTCGGCACCGATGACTTTGCATAAAGTTCTGATGCAGCTGACATGATGAATCCCTTCCCTTTCGTTTTCTTTCTCCCCACCCCCTCCCCCTCACTCGGCCTTAACTTTACGTAATCGCCTAGGTTGGAGCTATCAGTCCTCAGAGCTAGCTGCACTCCCTGGTGCCTTGCGCTTCTCTCCCTCTAGTTGCTGGACTGTTTATCTGGCTGCAGAGGGGCACGTTGATGGTGAGTCAGTCGGTGCACGGTAGAAAGGGTGTTAATTTGCTCGCTCTGGAGGAATCTTGACGCAAGTTGTGAATGCTGTTTACTTATGGGACTGGTCGCACACACTGAGCGATCATGAGCGTGATGCAGTGTGGATTATGGAGGCTGTCCAGCCCGACTTACGGTAGTGGTTACAGAGTACCTCGCCAAATGGGATGCGTAGAGTGAATTCTGGTAGTGGCGCTTGTATGCATCAGATAAAAACAAGTAGTGTGATTTGGTCTGGCTATATCACTATCTTCTAGTTACCACCACAGAACGTACGCTAGCAGAGCCGTACCGCAATGAAGAGGAGCGATGATGAGATGGACTCAGGAGTCGGCACGACAGTTTCAGAAGCCTTCACCAGAAGAAGATTGTAAAATTATTCCACTGGCTTTGATGAATAGTCGATGGGAAATCTTGGCAGGGTTGCGGCCTCAGGTTATCATCCGTCATTTACCGCTGACACTCTACCATGAATAACAGACTTTTCCGTTGAGTGGAGCTATAGACAACTTGGAGATTCAGTAGTATATGTGGTGTTCAGAGACGCGTCGCCATTCTGTCTGTGGTGGTCAGATGACGCCGATGTGCAGATCATGCTGGAAGGTCACAGGAAATAGCGATCCTCTAGACTGAGATCTCTCCAACTTCTGGAATCGTGGATGTGATGAGTTACTGAATGTGAGAACGGCAGTAACTGAGTACTTGTTGAAGGCGAACTGCTTGCCAGAATGCTCGCTGGTATGTAACAACGATGGTAAAACCTTTTGTGATATCCTTCACGAAGTGGCTAGCAAACTGCGTATTCCATCAGGTTAACGCAAGGCCCGGCACTGGAATTCACAACAAAGACTCCCTGAGGTATGTACGCATCCTCGCCTGGCTTGCCCTGTGGTATGAAACGTCATACATACAGAGTCTATGGGATGCGATGGTCAGACGTTCACTTCCACGCCGGCATTTAGTCAGAAATCTTCATTTGCTGACGCAACATGTTTCTGGCAGGGCCATAGATGCTTGTATATGACATTCTAAGGCTGTTTCCTTCCATTACCCAACGAATACAAGACGGTATGCTATGAGCAAACGCCAAATTTGGTAAATAACGTAATGGCTCTTTATGGCGTAGCGCTTCCCGTCAGTGTAGTTTTTCTTCGCCACTTGGAGGACTGGTGATACTCTTGACGACATTTGACAGTGTAGACATCCTAGAACTTAGGACGGTGATTGGAAAGAATAATTCTGGAACACTTTAAGCTAAATCAGTCAAACTTGGTACATTTATGATTTCCTGTCTGAGGAATCCAGCAATATAAGACACTCAGTAATGAAATAAATAGGAAATGCAGGGAAGCTAAGACGAATTGCCTCCATGGACAATGTTCAGAAACAGGAAATAAAATGACTGGCGGAAAGACTCACTCAGTATATAGAAAAGTCAAAGAAATCTCCTGTGAAATTAAAAGCAATGGTAGTAACATTGGGTGTGGAATAGGCAATAGGAATTGCACTATTAAACGTAAAAGAAAGAATGGATAGGTGGAAAGAGTACACTGAAGGTCTTCATGAGAGTGACGACTTGTCTGAGGACTTGATAGAAGAAGAAATTGGAGTCCCTAATGCAGTTATAGGGTATTCAGTATTAGTCAGAATTTATAAGTGCTTTGGAAGACTTGAGGTCAAATAAAACGGATGGGATCGAAAACATTCCATTAAAATTTCTGAAATTGTTGGGGCCGACAGCTATCGAACGACCCTCAACTTCGGGTGTGAGATCTATGAAATTGGCGTCGTACCATGAGGCTTTCCGAAAAATGTCATTCAAACAATTCCGAAGATAGCAACGGCAGACAGACGCCAAATTATGCCGCAGTCTGCTCGACAGCTCATGCGTCCAAACTGATGATAAGAATAATTTACATAAGAATGGAAAAGAAAACTGAGGATATGTTGGATGAAGATCAGTTTAGCTTTAGGAATAGTAGTGGCATCAGACAGGCGGGTCTGACACAGAGCTTGATAAGGGAAGCGTGAGTGAAGAAAAATCGAGATACGCTCATAGAGTTTGTCGATCTAGAAAAAGCGATCGACAGAGCCAAACAGTGCCAGATATTCGAAATTCTGAGAAAAAAAGGAGTAAGCTGCAGGGAAGACGGGTGATACACAATATGTACAAGAACCAAGTGAGAACAGAAAGACTGGAAGAGAAACACCGAAGTGCTTGGATTAAAAAGGCATAAGACAGGGTTGAAATTTCCACCTCTACTGTTGAAACTACATATTGAAGAAACAATGATGAAAATTAGAGAAAGATTCAAAAGTGGATTAAAATACAGCGGGAAGAACATCTGTGGTAAGATTCGCTGATGACATTGTTAGAAAAAAGTGAAGAATTCCAGGATCTGCTGACTGGAACGAATAGTCTAATGAATAGAGAATTTAAGAGTAAACCGTAAAAGGATGGAAGTAAAAAAGTAGCAAAAATGAGAACAGTGAAAAACCAAACATCAAAATTGGTGGTCAGAAAGTAGAAGAAATTAATAGATTTGCTACCTTGGAAGAATAATAACCCGTGACGAACGAACCAAGGAGGACATAAAGAGCAGCACAGCACAGGCAATGAGGGCATTCCTGGCCAAGAGAAATCAACTGGTGTCAAACATTGGCCTTTGTTTAAGGGAGATATTTCTAAGAATGTTCGTTTTGAGCACAGAATTGTGCAGTAGTGAATCATGGGCAGTGGGAAAGTCGAAACTGAAGCGTTTGAGACGTGGTGCTACAGAGTATTATTGGAAATCAGGTGGTCTTATAGGACAAGAAATGAGGAGGTGCCCCGCAGCCGAAGGAAAGAACATACAGAAAACACTGAAAGAAGAGGCGACTAGATAACAGGACATGTGTTAAGACATCAGGGAATAACTTCATGGTATTAGAGGGAACTGTAGAGAGTAAATCCTGTAGAGGAAAGCAAGGACTGGAATACAAATACCAAACAATTGGGGATGTAGGGTGCAAGTGTTGTTCTGTCAGTTTTATTCTGCACTACACTATAGCAGTTTTTTCTATAAACCACCCAGGTCTCATAGAGCTATGTTACTTGGCAGTGACAGATAACGCGGCTGTTATTTTTGTCCCGAAGTTGTGGCACTTATACGAGGGTGAGTTAAATGAAAACCTTAAATTTGTAATAACAAATCGAAATTTCGCGCCGTTATCCTGTAAGTTAGTAAGCGTGCTACAACCAGCGTACAGAATGGCCTGTAGGTGGCAGCGTAGTGCAGATGCACACACACCGTCGCAGTATCAGTATAAAGATGCCCCCCCCCCCCCCCACTTGCGACTTGCACCAGGGAAGAACAGAGTTCTGTTATTCAGTTTTTGCGTAGTGAAGGTGTGAAACCTACTGAAATTCATCGACGATTGTCGTTCAGTACGGTGATGCATGTTTGTCACAGCGGCAAGTCTACTAATGGAGTACGAAGTTCGTAAAAGGTGTGACTTCCGTGGAAGATGCTCCTCGTCCAGGTCAGGCGCAACGAGTTGTAACTCCACAGAACACGGCAGCAGTTAAAGCAATAGTGACGGAAACCCGCCTAGTGACTCTGAATGACATTGCAGCATGTTTACAGATTAGTCATTGGTCAGCACACCACATTGTGCATGATGTGCTCCAGTTTCACAAAGTGTCTGCAAGATGGGTGCCACGGCAGCTGACTCCTGAAATGAGAAAAGGACGTGTTGCTGCTTGTGAAGAACTTCTTCGGCGCTTTGATCGAGAAGGTGATGGCTTCCTTGCAAGAATCGTTACTGGGGACGAAACCTGGGTTCACTTCCACCAACCGGAAACGAAGAGAACGAGCAAGGAATGGCGCAATTCCTGATCACCAAAACCAAAGAAGTTTCGAACAGAACCATCAGCAGGGAAGGTTATGCTGACTCTCTTTTGAGACGAAAAAGGCGTCATTTTGGAGAATTACATGCCTATAGCGACCACTGTCAGTAGCGCATCACACAGAGATCTCCTAAAAAATCATCTGCGGCCCGCAATCAAATCAAAGCGACGTGGATTGCTGTCAGCAGGTGTCCTTTTGCAACACGACAATGCAAGGCCCCACACTGCCCGTACAACAGTTGCAACAATCACAGACCTGCATTTTGAGTGTCTTCCTCATCCACCATAGTCACCATATCTTGCCGCTTGTGATTTCCATATGTTTGGACCACTCAGAGACGCAATGGGAGGAAAGAATTTCCGTTCTGATGAAGAGGTACACCACGCGGTGCATAAGTGGTTGCTCGGACTACCAAAAGAATTTTTATCTAATAGAATTTTTGCACTTTGTAAGCGGTGGAGGACTTGCATTGAGCGTGGGGGAGATTGTGTTGAAAAGTGATACAGCTTTATAACACTTCTGCACAACAAATAATATCATAAAATATATTTAAAGTTTTCATTTGACTCACCCCCGCGAAACACTAAACATGTACGTAATACTGAAGTAATATTTACAAACGCTGCATGTAAGATAGCCTCGCCTCATAACAACAAGAACAATAGAAAGCGCAGGAAATTGCTTATGATGGTCTCTAGTGCACGTTCCTACTAAAATCGGTGACTAACATGAAACGAGCTTGACCGGAACAAGTTTACTAGTACCAAACATAGACCTTAATTTGAGGAAGAAATTTCTCAGATTGTACGTTTGGAGCATAGGACTGAGAGAATGGAATAATTTGAGTTGTGGTGCTCCACAAGAATGTTGGAAATTATGAGGAATGATAAGGTAAGGAATGAGGAAAGTCTCCGCAGAATCGGAAAAACAGTGACTAGAAGATGGGAAAGGGTGATAGGTCATGCGCTAAGACAACAGGTAAAAACTTCCATGGTGCTAGAGGGAGGTGTAGAGGGTAAGAATTGTAGAGGGAGACACAGATTGGAATATAGCCAGTAGGTTGCAATCGCTGCTCTGAGAAGAAAAGACTGGGACAAGAGAGCAACTCGTGGCGGGCCACGTCACATCAATCAGAAGACTGATGATCATCCCTGTACCATATTCTGTCCTAATTTTAGACCGTGATAAATAATTAAACGGACAGTGAAGGTGGGGGAAATAAGTTTTTATTTATTTTGTCTTCGGCTACAAACGGGCATTTAGACACGCGTAGTAAATAAGATTCGTGGCAACTGCCACAGCGGACTCTATGGAGATGGAGATAGTTAGAGGTCAGCGCTGGGAGGGTCATCCAGTCGGCAGTGAATGACCGAACGCGTGTGTGTTCGATCGCCGTGCCGTGCAGCGGTGGTAGCCCCGGGGCGGGATGCTTGGCCTGGCGCTTGGCACATTGTGATGCGAAGCGGAGCGCAGCTTACCGGTCCATTAGGGGAGGTAGTGGAGCAAGCGCCTCTCACCACCGCTAACACCGCTGCCGGGGCCTGGACACTGCCGTCTGCCGATGTACGGAGCCAAGCTCTGCCCTGCCCTCTTGGTCTGCTGCTCATTAACTGCGCTACTAGCGTCGGAGCAGCCGCATCTCCTCATCACGTATTTTCCATTAGCCCCTTGGCAACAATGGTACGTTCTAGAATGAAAGCGCCGTCTGAAGAACAGGGCTAGACCCACTCTGTTCATCTTCTATTCATTAACGTCCCTGCTGGTACTGAAAACCGCCTCATCATCATATGCAGCATTTTCGGTTATCCCCTCTTCGACTGTTGGAGTAAATGGTATTCAAGTTCTGCAATGCAAGACCCAGCCCATTAGTCTGCTACCAGGCAAATCATCGCCACTACCAGGGGAGGAGATGACACAGCCTTCTCATTTGACATTTTCGGTTAGATCTGGGACCATGACCCACTAGGTTGGTAAGGGTGTCACAAAGCCCCCGTACCCTCCCCTGAGACATGCTGGCTCACAGTTGTTTAACACGTCTTTCATATCCGGGACAGTGGTAGAGAAAGGAGTTAACATCCGAGATCGACCCACCTAATTCTCGGTATCTTGATGGCCACGGGAGTATCTAAGTTCCACGCAGACAGATCATAGAGACACATGGCACGTGTGAATGAGCACTTTCCTGCTCAACAATAGCGCCATGATACTATCTCCTGAGCGGTAACACATGAGGACGTAGGATTACCGTGACGTACGACTGTACCGTCAAAGTTCCAATATTTCAAATGGATCTAAGCGCTATGGGACTTAACATCTGAGGTCATCAGTCCCCTAGACTTAAAACTAGTTAAACCTTACAAACCTAAGGGCATTACACGCATCCATGACCGAGGCAGGATTCGAACATGTGACCGTAGCACCAGTGCGGTTCCGGACTGAAACGCCTAGAATCGTTCTTCCACAGCGGTCGGCGCCGTCAGAGTTCCATAAATCACTGCCAGTCTTGAAAGACGCGTACTCCGCAGCCGCCCTCGCCATGGCGACAGGAGTACATCGCTGCGCCTCTCCAAAGCATTGGAACCTCTCCCTGGTCGACGCCGCTCTTGTCGCCACTAGTCTTTCAGGGCAGGGAGGAACTTTAATCCACCACTGAACACAAAGCGATGCCATTCTTCAGCAGTCCCTGCTTCCCGTTCACTGTATCACTCAAGACGCAACTGTCTGTGTTGTGTTGTTAACAGCAGCCTAAGCATAGGTCGCTAATATCATGGTCCGGATGCTGCCAGCCCCCGACCAATGGCGTGGGATGACAAAAACTGTGTACGGAGTCCATTATTTGTTCTCAGATGGCAGGCGCAAATGAAAAGCGGCTACGAATCCTCGGTTCACAATATGTTCATCCCCATTGTGGTGGTTCAACACAATGTCGAAGAGAATGTCTGCCCTGACGTTCCCGTTCACTGCTACATCTGGGTACTGTCACGTCCGAATGCCCTATGAATCTGGATACTGCACAACTCGGCCAGCCGGTCAAGTGGAGACCTACAATGAGGCCCCCTTCAAACACTGTGAGGTGCTGCTAACGCCTCTCAGGTGGGCATGCGGCATCTTCGTGTCCTTCGAAGTGATTGCGGAAGAACTGGCACTGTTCACCGCCCTTTTATACGGGTAACCTACGACGCCGAGAGCACGATCTATATATCACACAGCGTTACTGCTCTAGTGACATACACATCCCCCGATGGTGTGTACGTGTATGAAGTTACACTGACAGTCCTCCCATTAGTTTTTCCTTAAACTAGGTTTATGTGATCGTATTACCACACTTCCTCTTGAGAGACATGGAGTTAATAAATAGCTATGAGGCTGATTTGACACTACTAATTTAGATGTGACGATGAAGCCATGCAGTTCAGACGCTGAAATGTACCACTGTCGGACCCTTGAATCCTTTAGCCACGCGATGATACTGCATGGACGAACCTGATAAGACGTTTTGTCTGGGCTAGCCAGTGCTTTTCGCCACGACTCGTTTCATTGACAGATTTAAGATGACGCTATCCTGTGTTATCCATACATCCATGTGCATCGACATTCTGGTAACGATTGTGTATTGTCTTACGTAGCTCTTTCGAGAAGCCGGACACTTAACATGTTCCTTTGATGTATGGCAGGAAATTAGATGCAGGCTGCAAACATGCAGTTTGAACTCTGGATGGCAGTGTGACCCAAGGTTACTCTTATTATTACCTTGGACTTTTTATTGAAAACTATTGGAGTGATTGACACATGCTGTTGCATTAAACCAAACATTTCAAATGTAATTAGCTGATGGAGGACGAACTCGTTTCTCTGATGTATTCGTTATCCATGTTAAGTCTTTTGCTGTTACGTGGCATTTTGTTTGAAAATCGAACATAGGACATTGTAGACGGCTCTGAGTCATGTTTGTACGTCGACTGGAATACCCACTTATTATATTGACTTTCATGATCATGCTAGATACGAGAACTCCTATGTTTTCTTTCCATCAAATACGCGCTTTCGTAAGCCTACTAACAGGCCACACCATAATTCCATGCCATGTTCAACTGCACCACCACTCACAAAATATCTTGCACATTTCCGAAAACGAGTACATGGAGTAATGGGTTCAGACTAAGGACAGTGTACTAATCCACATTAAATCAATATTTACTTCTGTGGTGTCACCGCCAGACACCACACTTGCTAGGTGGTAGTTTTAAATCGGCCGCGGTCCATTAGTACATGTCGGACCCGCGTGTCGCCACTGTGTGATCGCAGACCGAGCGCCACCACAAGGCAGGTCTCGAGATACGGACTAGCACTCGCCCCAGTTGTACGGACGACGTAGCTAGCGACTACACTGACGAAGCCTCGCTCATTTGCAGAGCAGATAGTTAGAATAGCCTTCAGCTAAGTCAATGGCTACGACCTAGCAAGGCGCCATTAGTAACATTGCATGTATCTAAAGAGTCTCACTTGTATCGCCACAATCTCCAGATGTACCAAAAGTATGGATTAAAGTTAAGTATTCCAGAGCTACGTACTTTTCTTTATATCATTCATTACGTATCCTGTTTCAGACCTCACGCCATCCTGCTTTAGCTTAGCGCGTGCCTTTCGTCTTCCTCTCATTTTGTCTAGGCTGTCTTGTCTAGACACAACAACTTCATTTGAGGGTAAAAAATTATCGCTATTGGGAGTAGTATTCTTTTACATTGGTTAGTACGTCCAAGTACAAGTGGCAAGCGCAAGCCATTAATGCTTATTTTTCCACTGCGCAGCAGCTCAGGTGATACAGTGTGGACCTGAAGACGCGGAATGGTCGGTCTGTAGTGACAGGCGTGGTCCTCTTAGTACTGCAGTTACGACCATCCAGAAAACATTAGGTCATCAAGTTGGTTACTTGTATGTGGGAAGACTGTTCACTGCAGAGAAAAAACGATGAATACATTGATGTCTGTACATATTAAGGTACCACATACAAATATATCTGCACTCTTACCCGTTGCACTC
Organism: Schistocerca serialis cubense; assembly: GCF_023864345.2. Classification (NCBI taxonomy): domain Eukaryota; kingdom Metazoa; phylum Arthropoda; class Insecta; order Orthoptera; family Acrididae; genus Schistocerca; species Schistocerca serialis. The sequence continues at coordinate 193,001,926 of NC_064643.1, forward strand.
TTATTTTCCGGATTCTTAGGCAATTTTGGCCAGTAATAGTACGGCAGACTGCGGGTAAATGCACCAGCACAGGCAGCACGCGCTACAGACCAGTTCTTACTGCAACCCCAAATAAAATCTTGTTTTGTGTTCCGAGATTACCGTTTCTGTATTTACGTAAGGTTCACAGTTGTTTCAGATTATGCTAACCAGATAAAAATGTCCACTGCAGCGAGAATCCTCTATGAGACAGTCACCATTACAGTAAAAGTTCATATATTTTGCACCCCTTAGCTTAAGTTATCCCTGTTGATAGTATTGTCTTTCACAGACTGATATGTCTGTTTTCCGTTGCGCTACAGAAGCTTAACTGTTTTCGTTACATAAATTACAGTCAGTTGTCGTTTTCACTAGAGTTTGCCGCTAAGTGGTTGTAGTCGGTTACAAATAATTGAAAAGTTTGGCCTGGCTACCTAAAGTAAATGAAAATTGCAGATAGCTTTCACAGTTGCCGATTGGATTCTAAATAAGAGGCATTATTCATATACGATATGCTGGTATAAGGAAAATACAAAAGCCAGCGATACAAATATATGTTTTGTTTCCGTACCAGTAGAGGCAGACGGTATCGGCAGATGTAAAGCTAATTTCGTGAGGTTCCTAAGTATGTTATAGGACTGTCATTGTTTTCAGTATGCATGCGAATAATCTAGTAGACAGTGCCAGAGACATGTGACTCAAAGGTTTTTACGCGAAAACACTAGCGAAATGTTGCAAGAACTGCAGAGAGCTAGCGAATGGTGCATTGACTGGCAGCTGTCCGTGAACTTGGATGAATTTAATGTATTGTCCATAAACAGACCAAGAGGTCTTTTACTTTTCACTTAAAATAATGATGATAAATCACGGGAAACAGTAACTGCCGTAAAATCCCTGGGAATAACCGTCCTCAATCCGAGGAATTTTAAGGCAGTGTAATTACTGCACAACATAAGTAACTTAAAAAAACACTTGTACTATCCAAAGTCGAACGCAAGAGAGTGTTGAAGATGGCCAACAAACCTTAGTGACCGACGCTACAAGAGCGGTGTTTTGTGTCACAGGCATACTTACTGCGAAGATTCCAAGAGCGCACTTCCCTTAACGAGATGGCTACATGATCGTTCCTCCCAAGTACGTCACGTGAAATGACCACGACGAGAAAGTGCAATTAGAGCTCAAGCGGAGGCTTATCCGTTGTCAGTCTTTGAACACGCCGTTCGCGAATGTAACAACAAGGAAGGAGTGAGGGGGCAACGTATAATGCTTCCAGAAATACCATGCACCAATCGTACGGTGGCTTGCGGAATACAAATTAATATTTTTTGAATGATTTCTTGAAGCCTTCAGCTGCCATTTTCTTTATTTCCTGTTGAAAATTATAGATTTAGATGTAGCAAAAATTATGTACACGGTTAGGGTAGTATCGAGCGCTCCTCCTAGTAATTCGGGCCCCATCAATATCTGATCAAGAAAGCCGCGTATTCTGATAGTGAATGTATCAATTAATTACAAGTACTAGTTAGTAGTTACGTTTGTGCAGTATCCTATAGTAGTCACCAGTTTTACCAGAGACTAGTGAGGTTATCCTGTTTTCACCGCCCACAAAAGCTTTATGAATTAGTGACTTGGGCCACAACTACTAGTGCTATGCCTATGTAAATGCCGACTACGATATTTTCCTTGTAATACACACTTATCAAGAGATATGTTATAGTATCAATATTCTTTTCTATACTCACCGTAAGATGATCAGCAGTTTTTGTTTTTGAAGACGGTGGTGTTGGTATTTAGAACCCCTTTGAGCTAGCAGTATCAGCCCCTAATACGAAAGGGCACGAATAACTACAGAACTTTTATTCACTTTCGTGGTGCAGTAGTCTCGTAAAGAGTTAACGACTAGGAGAAAACAACAAACAAAGACACCATAGTAGTTTTAAACGCACTATCGATAAAAGAATTGTCTTAAGAATATGAGAACGGCCCTCAAGAATATTTCTATATTTCTGCATTTTATAACAATAGCTGGTTTGATAAAAGTGGCTTCCTAGTAATTTTCTGAATCCATGCCATGGAGCTCGTATTACAAGCACAATTTTTTTGGTTCGATACAACAAATGTTTTTTTTTGTTTCATGCTTAATAACTCAAGAACTGTATGATAAATAAGTGAGAAATAATGTCCTATTACGTGGCAGTAAGGAAAAAAGTGGGTACCCATTATACCAACTTGTCGTACACAGCATGTTTCAAAACTTACAGCAAAACTTCATAGGTCCTGAAATAAATAGTTACAGACTTATTCGATCTTCGGTTCATACAAGCTGTACTGTACGTCTGTCATGCCAGCTATTAGACTCCGATTACGTAACAGAGGAAATGTTCAAAGTGACCTCAGGTCGTCATCTGAATGAATCCCGCACACGATAAGAAAGTTTGGGGTGCTGAAGTGTATCCTTTTTTTGTTATTGCCTTCAGGTTTGTGCCCTTGCAGCCGTCTCACAGCGGAAAGATAGTGGAAAGACGGTACGACAGTATGTTTGAAGCGATTTACGTGTCAGTAATGTAGATACGAATGCGACGACAACACAACGCCAAGTCCCCCGAGCGGAGAAAATCTCCGACCAGTCCGAGAATCGGACCCGCGCCCGTTCGGTTAGCAATCTGCCGCGCTGACCCCGCAGCTACTAATGCATACGGTAGATGCGTTCCTACTGTCTGAAAGACTGTCACAATGCGTGCATAAAGAATAGGTTCATCCACAACAGCAGTCGAATACAGGAGGGGACTGTACTTGTCCCCACAGGTGGAATTCCAGGGGGTTTAATTCAACTCAAGGGACGGCCAAGCAATCTCTCTATCTCTACCAACGCGGCACACAGGAAAATGTGCATTTAGGCGCCTCCCAGTAGACTGACTGAAATGTGCGGCAGCACCACTGTGCATGAAACACAGATGTCGACAGGATGTATCTGTGTAATTCTGTCCAGTAAGTCTCCCTGGAAGGACGCAAGGTCGCAACAAACATCTTTAGGCGTATCTAATAAGGAATCCCTGAGTGCAAGTCGCAAGTTCAGTCATTAGTAAGGCCCATTAGAAAATATTCTGTAAGCAATTATGACACGAAAAATATTAGCTGCTACCACTTATCATGTGCATCAGGCGAGCGACAGAAAAGTGCCCGTAAGGTGCAGAGATCAACCTTCTACTGGATGTAAAAAAAAAAAAAAAAAAAAAAATGGTTCAAATGGCTCTGAGCACTATGGGACTTAACATCTGTGGTCATCAGTCCCCTAGAACTTAGAACTACTTAAACCTAACTAACCTAAGGACATCACACACATCCGTGCCCGAGGCAGGATTCGAACCTGCGACCGTAGCAGTCACGCGGTTCCAGACTGTAGCGCCTAGAAACGCACGGCCACTCCGGCCGGCTACTGGATGTAGGTATGACGCTTCACAAATTGGACATAATTGACATTCAAGAAATGTTCAAGGCAAACCATTAACTTGGACCAACGAGCGAGTTGTCGTAGTGGTTAGCACACTGGACTCGCATTCGGGAGGACGACGGTTCAATCCCGCGTCCGGCCATCCTGATTTAGGTTTTCCGTGATTTCCCTAAATCGCTCCAGGACAATGCCAGGACCCTTCCCTAATCCGATGAGACAGATGACCTCGCAGTTTGATTTCTTCTCCCAAACAATCCAACCCATTAACTTGGACCATGAAAATCAAATGAAAATGGCGCACCACAGTCATCACAAAGGTTATCACAATCAAGATCTAAGGCGGTTTCCTTATGAGCTACAAACAGTGCAGGACGTACAGCTACGTGTTCACTCTTTAGGAATGCATACAGAATCATATTTGTGTAACGGGGTGATGAGAACTGGTGGAATGTGATGCCACACAATCGAATTCTAAACATTCTTTCATGGAGGTTATTGTGAAACTGGCTAACCTTGAAGGCGTAGCTGCAGGTAATGCGATAATGTGATTATAGGCACGGAAAAAACAAACACCCAGAGGCTGAATTAGTCCAGTGGTTCCAGGTGGTATGCACTGCAAATTCACGCACTTTTCGTAGCGACAGTTCGCTGTAAAGGAGTGCGATTTTTACACGCAGACCAAGTTATTTTGACCAGCATTGCTCATACAATAGTTTTAATTCACTTGCGTCTTTCTTGCTCGCAATGGCGAAAATATTCCCTACTGCCCTTGCCCACGAGAGAGAATCGTAGTGGGCAAACCACCACCAACTTCACGCAGAAAATAACCAATTTACCATCCACATTAACAATTAGCATATTTGTGTACAAATGCGTTGAGGCAGTGATGTTATTTGATCTTGATACAACTTTCTTGGTACCTCCGATTTCCAGGATTCCTTTTATAGTTATTTCCTCTTCAAATCCCGATTGATCGGAGTTGAAATCAAATTACTTACTAAAGGATGGGATAAGTTTGTTTATTTCAACTACAAATTTTCGAGCCGAATCCGCAGCTCGCTGTGCATCATCAAGTTGATGACTTGAAATTTCGATATCTTCCGTCTTCCAAATCTCTAGCACTGTTTCAAGCTAAGCAACTACCCTCTGCTTTCCTTGAAATCATTGTAATCAATGGCGCGCGCTATTTGATGGGCATAACGCAACTGAAAGCAAGGGGAAATTACAGCCGTAATTTTTCCTGAAGTTGTGCAGCTTTACTGTATGGTTAAACGAGGATGGTGTTCTCTTGGATAAAATATTACGGAGGTAAAATAGTCTTCCATTCAGATCTCCAGGTGGGGACTGCTCAGGAGGACGTCATTATCAGGAGAAACAAAACTGGCATTCTACGGATCGGAGGGTAGAATGTCAGGTCTATTAATCAGGTAGGTAGTTAGAAAATTTAAAAAGAGTAATGTATAGGTTAGAGTTAAATATAGTGGGAATTTGTGAAAGTCGGCGGCAGGAGGAACAAGACTTCTGGTCAGGTGAATACAGGGTTATAAATACAAAATCAAATAGGGGTAATGCAGAAGTAGGTTTGATAATGAATAAAAAAATAGCAGCGCGGGTACGCTACTACGAACATCGTAGTGTAAGCATTATTGTAGCCAAGGTAGACACAAAGCCCAAGCCTACCACAGCAGAACAAGTTTATATGCCAACTAGCTCCCGCATATGATGAAGAGATTGAAGAAACGTATGATGAGATAAAAGAAATTATTTAGATAGTGAAGGGAGACGAAAATTTAATAGTCATGGGAGACTGGAATTCGATTGTAGGAAAAGGGAGAGAAGGAAAAGTACTGGGTGAATATGGAATGAGGGGTAAGGAATGAAAGAGGAAGCCGCCCGGTAGAATTTTGCACAGAGAATAACTTAATAATAGCTAACACTTGATTTAAGAATCATAAAAGAATCTTGTATACGTAGAAGAGTCCTGAGACACTGGAAGGTTTCAGACAGATTATACGAGTGTAACGGTAAGACAGAGACTTAGGAACCAGGTTTTAAATTATAAAATATTTCCAGGGGCAGATGTGGACTCTAACCACAATCTATTGGTCATGAACAGCATATTTAAACTGTGTGTGTGTGTGTGTGTGTGTGTGTGGCTCTGAGCGCTATGGGACTTAACATCTGAGGTCGTGAGTCCCCTAGAACTTGGAACTACTTAAACCTAACTAACCTACGGACATCACACACATCCATGCCCGAGGCGGGATTCGAACCGGCGACCGTCGCGGTCGCGCGGGCCCAGACTGAAGCGCCTAGAACCGCTCGGCCACCCTGGCCGGCTATTTAAACTGTAGAAACTGCAAAAATGTAGGAATCTAATGAGATGTGTCTGGATAAACCGAAAGAAGAAGAGGTTGTAGTGAGTTTAAGGGAGAGCATTATGGAACGACTGACATGAACAGGGGAAAGAAACACAGTAGAAGAAGAATGGGCAGCTTTGAGAGATGAAATAGTGAAGGCATCAAAACATTAAGTAGGTAAAAAAGAGTTCTAGTAGAGATCCTTTGGTAACAGGAGATAAACTGAATTTAATTGATGAAAGGAGAAAATATAAAATTGCAGTAAATGAAGCTGGCAAAAATTTAATACAAACGTCTCAAATATGAGATGGACAGGAAGTGCAAAATCACTAAGCAGGGACGGCTACAGGACAAATGTAACGATGTAGAGGCATATATCACTAGGGGTAAGACAGATACTGCCTACAGGAAAATTAAAGAAGCCCTTGCAGAAAAGAGAATCATTTCTGTGAATATCAAGAGCTCAGATGCAAAACCAGTTCTAAGAAAGGAGAGAAAGCAGAAAGGTACAAGGAGTATAAAGAGGGTTGAAAGGTGGCTACACTAAATCACAGCGGCAGAGATTGCGCCAAAGAGTTTTATTCCGCCGCCTCCACTGGCAGTGCTTGTTCAGAAGTGGTGGTGGTTAGTGCTTTGCTGAGTGGATGTTGATAGCTGTATTATTTGAGGCCATTTCGTGTGCAGTTGTTTTGATGGGCTAGACAGCAGATGTTGTTCGAATGGAGACGTTGTAACGATCAGAGTGTATTTTTAGTCAATATATATGAAGGTAAAAAACAATTTTTTAAATTTTTTTCTTTAATTTCCTAACTAACAATGCCTCTTGGTCACAGGTGCAGTCAACAAAGCATCTGGCTTGTGTTCATATATTAGACTGTAATTCGGGTTTCTATGTGCAATTATAGTATTTCAGTTTTATTTAATTAATTCAGTGTAAATGGTATTTAAAATATCTTGTCTTATTGAGGAAGAACCGTGCCAGATGTGTACGTTGAATCACACCTCCACACACAGAAGAGTTACACTTGTGCTTTGTTGTTCGTAGTTGTTGTTTCGTAGCTTTTATAGTTGCTGGGGACTTAATTCATTAATTGTGTTAACGGAAGTTTCCTTTCATTCTTTGTTGTTATTCTATGCAGTCAGATTGCGTACTAATACTAGTCAGGGCCAACCGGTTACGAGACAGCGTAACCGAACAGACAGCTACAAAATCAAAAAATTAAAATTATTTGCATTATATATAATTAAGCCCCCATGCACGTGGCGACCGCTGCTTCGGATCGTCCCTTGGAATTCTTTCGATAGTAAAATTAGCAGACAGTAGTATTGTTGTAGTAATTTTTAGTTTAGTAATTGTAGTTATATTGCATGTGTAGATTTGGTAATTGAACATTTGTAGTTGCCTTGTCATTCTTCTAATGGTATTTTTGCCGAATGTAATTTTTGATGTCTTGTATACGCGTTTGACAATTTTGTGCAATTATGAAGATTTCAATTGCTCGTTAATCGTGTTTGAGAGAAGCATTTCGTGTGAATGGTATTGTTGGTGATAAAGTGTCATATTGTGTGTAATTTTCGCATAGTGACGAGTTTTGTATGTTTTGTAAATGATTACGCGATCGATGAAAAAGGCAAAAATGATGGATAGTGATGGATAGTGAGAATGACGAAATTGTTAACATGGCGAACTCGCCAACACAGGAGAACAGTATGATGAATAATGAAGTAGAAAACAATTTAATAAGCAGGGAAAATAGTCCGGAACCAGTTCAAAACTTTTCACAATTAAAGAATTTTCAGAATACGAGATTAACGACTTAAGATTCTGGAATAGTATCGCACACAGATAGCTTTACAGCTATGACGAAGGAAGCTGGTTTTGCGGGAAATGTTAGGGGCGAAAAGAATTTCGAACCAGTTAATATGGAGCAGTTGATGAGTGCAATATTTAATTTGGGATCTGAATTAAAAACAGTGGGATCACAGTTACGATCTGAATTTAAGACAGAGATGGGAACTTTGGCAACACGTTTAGAAACTGATATGGGAACAATGGAAACACGGTTAGACTCACGAATAGGGACATGTTTCAAAAATATGAAAGATGAATTAAAGAAAGAAATTAGAGAAGAAGTACAACCGATTTTGAATGCTCACAATAATAGATTAATTTCAATAGAAATTAGACAAAAGGAACAGGATAGAGAACAGGAAGAAAGAGATCGCGTGATAGTACAAAAATTTTCAGAGTTAAATTTACAACGTGCACACGATAAGGAAGAAATATTTGAGGGAATCGAGGAATCCGTACCAAATGACAGAATAAATAACCTAACACAACAATATGAACAGTTAACTACTAACTGTGTCAATACTGAAACCCGAGTCGCGACACTTACGGAAGACGTAAATAAACAGAAAGAACAAGTAGGTGACTTATCGGAAAGAGTTGAGGAGATTTCAGATAAATTGACAAATCTTAGTTTAAATGGGGACAGAGATTCAGATGATAAAGCTCCATTGCCATTTGCAGAAACAGAAGAGTACCAGAACACAAATAAATATGTTGAAAATCAGGGAAAATTTAATGAACGCGTTAAAAGGGAATTTGAGGCGTTACGAATGCAAGTCAAACAAATTGAAAGCGAAATCGTAGGAAGAGACAGCAGAAGAAATTTAGAATCACAGATAGCAGAGGGCTTTGAAGAAAATAATTTATTTCATTTACGAGATTCAAGAAGAGAGCGCCAGGCGCGCGAACTTGACAATAATCGACATTCGGACTGGGACAGACGCGGTAGGTCTTTGTCGCCACGAGGCGAAAACTTTGATTATAAACACTTTTTAACTGTTCGGAAATTTAAGATCTTTCGCAGTTCTAAGAATGACATACATCCATGTTCATGGTTAGATCAATTTATGTACTCACTTCCACCAAATTGGCCACTAAGTCACAAGCTGGAATTTATGTGTGGATATTTAGAAAACGAACCGCGACGCGCATGAGCGCATTTATTAGAGATTGTAATAATTTAAATGATTTTTATCATGCATTTCTATCGGCATATTGGTCCGAAAACACGCAAGACCGAGTCAAACACAGTCTTATTATGCAGCGTAATTTTAAACAGTCTTGAGTTCCGCACGCCAGCAGAGTACTTTGAAGACATGATTCGATAGAATCAGTTCCTTTCCAGCCCTTATAGACCGACTGAATTAATTCGCATTTGTTTAACTAAGCTGCCACAATCCATAAGACAAATTGCTTTAGCCGGAAGGTGTAAAGACGACATTGAGACTTTTAAGACTTTGCTACAAGAACATGAGTATGACAACGATGACGGGACTTCTTGTAATTTTTTCAGTAACGGTAATCACAATAGATTTTCAGAGAGAAGGGATAATGATCGGAACGGAAGTTATATGGGTAATTTTGAGAACGACAGACGAAACAGACAGGACAATAGATACCAGCCTTATGACAATAACAGACGTTCTAACAGAAATTACCCAGACAATTACAATAACGGAAATTCCTACCGGAATGATCCATCATACGGAAACAGTAATCGGTATCATCAAGACAGTCGTCAGGGGATTCACTACACTAAGTGAATATGTGCCGTAGCGAGCACAGGGCCCCGAGCTGTAGTGGTGCTATTTCCCTTTTAGTTTTCTGCATCGCTGCCTACTCTTTTACTATTCTTTGTATCTATCAAAACAACTCTTCAACTATCAATCTATCTGGAGAGTCGGTAAAGAATAACCGGATATGACTATTTCACCCAAAAGTGATTTCGAAAATTACCGTTTGGACTTACTGTAACTTCAGTAGCATTCATTCGTGGTTTAAACGAAATTTTACCTGTTTATCTTCGTGACAATATTACTTCATACGTTGACGATATTCTTATTGCTAAACGTTCTTGGAGTGAGCATAACAAAATTTTGGATCCATTATTACGTTTTTTGCAAGAGTTGGCATTACAGTGAACTTGGAAAAATCTGAATTTGGTCGTTCTCAGGTGAAATTTCTTGGTCATATTATTTCTACAGAAGGTATTCTTCCTGATCCAAAGAAACTAGATGCTGTTCGTAATTATGCTGTTCCTACTACAAAACGTGATGTTAGTAGTTTCCTTGGTGTCAATAATTTTCTTAGACGCTCTGTTAGATTGGACAATTTGGCCACACCTCGTTTATGTGAACTATCTGGAAAAAATTCTAATTGGAGTTGGGATGAGGAAGCTCAATCAGAATTGGAACAACTTCGTGATGCTTTAGTTGCTGCTCCACTTCTTTCACATTCGGATTTATCAAAAGATTTTTGTTTGGCGACGGACTCATCATACAAAGGCTAGGTGCACATTTATTTCAAGAGATAGAAGAAAACGGCGTGGTAGTACAGAAAACTATTGAATTTGGAAGTCGTGTTCTCTCTAAATCAGAAAAGAATTATTCGATTACGGAACTTGAAGCTTTGGCTGTTATATGGGCTTTCACAAAATTTCGGACATTTTTGTATGGGAGACATACTAAGTTTTACACGGATCATTGAGCTCTGGAATTTCTTATGTCGACAAAATTAACTCATGGAAGATTGTCACGATGGGCGCTGTACCTACAGGAATTTGATTTTAGTATTGTTTACATACAGGGTTCTTCAAATATTATTGCTGATGCTTTATCACGTGCACCTATGGTTTTGAAACAAAGTGTTGAGGAGGACTGCAAGGAAAACAATTGTTGTTTGATGTACATTCAAGGTGTTGCGTTGGAAAATTTTATGTCGTCTTCGCTCCAGGACATCGCTAAGGAGCAAAATAAGGATCCAATCTGGAAGGACATTAAGGAGAAGTGGAGGAGAAAGGAAAACGTAGCGATCAGACAGTATTATTTAGTTCGCAATGATATTCTTTTCAAACGAAAATCGGTCGACAACTCTGTTTGGTTGGTTTGTATTCGTGATGAGTGGGTTAATAAATTGATTTGGTATACTTATTTCAGTTATGCACACTTTGGTCCCAGAAAATGCTTTCATAAATTACGATAAAATTGCTACTTCAGTAATATGGAAAAACGTATTCGATCTGTTCTTGCCAAATGAAAATTATGTCAAAATGCTAAGCCGCCAACTATTTCTCACAGAGCACCGTTGTTTCCCATCATTCCAGCGAAATTAAAGAACATGGCTGCAGTCGATTTGTTCGGTCCAGTCGTCCTTTCTACTAATGATTTTGCGTGCATTTTAGTAGCAGTGGAATTGACATCAAAATATGTGTGTTTACACCTTTTCGCAAAGCAACAGCTCGTTCAGTTTCTAATGCATTCATCAAACATTTTCTTAAAGAAGTGGGTCATGTTGATAAGTTTATATCAGATAATGGATCACAGTTTCGCTCTAAAATTTGGCTTCGTACTCTACGGCGTCGTGAGATTAAACCAATTTTCATTTCACTTTTTCACCCTCACTCTAACGCTTCAGAGAGATGGATGAAGGAAATCAATAAATTGTGTCGACTTTATTGTCATCAGAATCACAGAACTTGGGATCAGTATCTTCATATTTTTCAAACATTCTGAATGAACTCCCTAATGATTCAACTTCTTTACCGCCTATATTGATATTAAAAAATAAAGCACCGACAAATCGCATTTCTGAAATCGTTGCTTTTCCGCCTACACAGAAACTGCGGCATTCTGAAGTTGTGAACCTGGCTCTGCAAAATATTGCATCTGCGGCTGCTAGAAGAGAGAAATCAGCTAAACATCCTGGTCGTTTAAAATCCTTGTCAGTTGGTCAAAAGGTGTTAATTAAGTCTCATCGTTTGTCTCACAAACGAAAAGGTTTGTGTCGCAAATTTTTTCTCCTTTATAACGGTCCAATAGAGTTCACAAAATTATTCATGATAACACTGTCGAAGTAGAAACTCTTAAATCTCGGCACTCTAAGGGAATACATCATATATCGAACGTTACAATTTTTGTGGAACGACATACTTTTGAGAAACTAACAGTTATACGTAAACACACGGAGAGTACAAGGATACCGCGCTGTGTTTTGGCGGCGGCACATACTCAAAGCAACAGTCAAGTCTGCGCGCCGCACAAGGCAGTCTTTGACCGCAAACAACTACTTCCTACGGCACGCGTACCTACAGCTGATCGAGCGCTCAGTGCAAATGGACTGACAGCCGTAAACAAATACACAGTCTAATTTCTCTAATTAAATTCAGTATAAAGCTATAGTGACTTGATAAATTATGTTATTAACGTTCAGTTTTTTTCAGGACACCGTTCTATAAAATATTTAAGAACATCAGGTAAATTCTGTGTGTGTCCGACGTTAAGAGGATTGGTATCGAGAAATTTTCAGGAAGAATGTAATTTCGAAGAACAAACTAATGAACTAAAAAGGTAACTATTAATTGAGTTAATTTTTCAGGTAACATATTTCCACTTAGGTACGTACTTTAGACGTAATTTGCTGCTCGCGATTACGTGATTTATACTTTGTGCTAAATTATATGTTCTATGAATTTACTTGTGAAGCGACGTGCTTGCGTACATTTGCTGATTTTGACAATGTTTTATTAATGAACAGCATTATTACTTATGCATCGCTTGGCTGCTCTGCTTTTTCACTGATGTCATATTTTTTTATTATGTGCCTGCTGTGCTTATTTATTTAAATTATAATTGTCATCTGATTAATTGTGCTGATATGGTTATGTATGTAAGTTATACTTTGTGATTTATCTGCTTGCGCCTTCATGTTTACTTATTGAGATTACATATGAACATTTATTTGCTTATGCTGATATGACCCTAATGACCTGTTTATTATGTAAGATATATATTTGCTGCTTTGCGTATGGATTGCATATTTACACATTTCTGTTTGTTGTCATAACTACTCTTTAATTTGGTATATAGAAATGCTGATATACTGTGTACGAACATAGAGTTTAGGTCACATTATGGTATTAATTATAGATTGTTTGCTTGGCAGAGCCTCATTGTAGGGATTGTGCTACATCCACTTGTTGACATTCTGTTCTCTACTGGTATATTTACTCACTATTGCATGTTTTGCTACCGCTCAGTGCCTTATATTTTAAGATAAGAAAATGAACTACTATAATGCTACGAACGACAATAGTACAAGAAACTTCATTGAAGTCACATGAGATGGAGGTTTTATGGAAGCTGCATAAATTTGTACTAATAGAAAGGAAGCTAACGACATAACAACCCAACACTAGGTTTACACCATTGACAGTTATTACACTGCATTCTTCGTGAGCAATTGAAAAAGCAAGTGACACTTGACACAAGAAATACTCCACATGTTTGCTTCTGTTTTGCCATGATTCTTAAAGTGGTGTACACACTGTGAAATATTATGATCATTCACACTCCGCTCTCGTACTTCCTTACTGAAAGTTATTCAAACTAAAGGCTGTTAGAGGTCATGTATGCATTTCTTTTATTTAATGATGGACAAGGTAACCAAAATGTATTTTATAATTCATAATGAGTAGAAGATTAGGGTCAGATGGATTACACAGAGGTTGTGTGTGGACATTGTGCCTTCGTATTGTATGGGATGATGAATTGAAGTTTGCACTAGAATTTTATCTGTACTTGTTCGAGGAGACTGACTAGAGGAAAGAGTTGTTATGGAAGTGAAATGATATTGGCGATAAGATTTATATGTATCGACGTATTGAAGAGGAATTATTAAGGTATTGAGATTGTGTGAAGTTGATGATTTTTGGAGTTTTGGTGGACAAGAGGTAAGGTAAATGATATTGATGATAAGGTTTATATGTATCGACGTAAGAGGTATTATTGAAGTATTGAGATTATGTGATGCTGATGGTTATTAGAGTTTTGGTGGATAAGAGGTAAAGTAAGTGAGGAGCATAGTTTTTTTTGTTGATTTATATGGAACAAGAAGGATGAAGATGGCAGACTAGAACGCTCAAGTAGAAGGAAGATTGTCTACACACGCACTTCGTTAAATCAGTAAAGGGTATTTACTTTTTTTTTGAAGAGAGGAAGCATTTGCATATCTTGGCACATTGACAGTTGTTCAGCAACTGTACATTTGATTTGGCTTGGTAAACATTGGTCTTGACATGATGACCATGACGATGACTAACTATTATTGACTGTTATACACTGTTGCCACTACTACTTGATACACATGTTGACAATAAAATTTGGCACAGAATTGCATTTACACAGTTAACACTATTCAATTACACAGTAGTACTTAATATGTGGATGAAAGATGAGTGAGTGTGTTTTGGGTGTTTTCCTTTCCTAATCCCAAATAATTGGTACCGACCTATCTCCTAAATATTATTTTACTTGTTTGTTGTGGCTTGCACTGACGCCCATAAATATTATAGGTTTACTGATATTGGTGTATTTGTAATAGTTAATATGGCAATTATCTGATATCATTTGTGTGTTTATTATAATTTGCATGTTTAGTGTAAGAACATTAATAATAATTTTGTAAAAGCAATTGTGTGTGCCTTCAAACTGTTGTTCGTGCTGGCACCTGTTCAACATTGCTGGGTGCCACTTGGAAATGTTTAATTTCTGCTAATGAACTCTGATGAACTGTCTGATTAGTGATAGTGAATATTATGGACTGTTACCTGCACTTAATCAACATGATGGGTGCCACTTGGAAATGTTTAATTTCTGCTGATAAACTCTGATGAACTGTTTGATTAGTGATAGTGAATATTATGGACTGTTACCTGCAGCTGCTCAACATCGCTGGGTGCCACTGGTGGAACTGCTTCTACTGAAATAAAGTCACTTGTTGGTGTCTGCACCTGCTCAACATTGCTGGGTGCCACTGTTGGAACTGCTTCTACTGAAATGATGTCACTTGTTGCTGTCTGCACGTGCTCTGCATTGCTGGGTGTCACTAATGGAACTGCTTCTACTGAAATGATGTCACTTGTTGGTGTCTGCACTTGTTCAACATTACTGGGTGCCACTAATGGAACTGCTTCTACCGAAATGATGTCACTTGTTCCTGTCTGCACCTGCTCAACATTGCTGGATGTCACTAATGGAACTGCTTCTACTGAAATGATGTCACTTGTTGGTGTCTGCACCTGTTTAACATTGCTGGGTGCCACTGATGAAACTGCTTCTACTGACATAATGTCACTTGTTGGTGTCTGCACCTGTTCAACATTGCTGGGTGCCACTGATGGAACTGCTTCTACTGAAATAATGTCACTTGTTGGTGTCTGCACCCGTCAACATTACTGGGTGTCACTAATGGAACTGCTTCAACTGAGATAATGTCACTTGTTGGTGTCTACGCCTGCTCGCCATTTTTGGGTGCCACTGTTGGAGCTGTTTAAATACTGCTGATGAAATATTATGAGACTGCTATTTGCACCTGTTGACCATTGCTGGGTGCTACTGTTGGAACTGTCAACTACTCTGAGAAGTGCTACCTGTTTATTGAACCATTGAAAAGGTTTTATGTGAATATTTGTATAAAATGATTTTTTGTGTATTTACTGTTTATGAAATGTTATGAGACTCTTACCTACACCTATTCGTCATTGCATCATTGATTGAATGATACTTGTGTAAACTATTATGTAAAATCACATGTATGAAAGCATTTGTATTCCTTACTGTATTTTATATATTAGGTTATTGAAGGGTCAGTGCAAAGCCAAAATTTAGTTATGTGATATTATTATTAATATTATCTTTTATTTTTGTCTGTATTTTTATTTTGACGAATTTGGTGGTATTTTCACCACCAATGCTGGCAAAAATACCATCAAACTCTAGCCCGTGGAGGAGGGGCATATGAAAGGTGGCTACACTGAGTCACAGCGGCAGAGATTGCGCCAAAGAGTTTTATTCCGCCGCGTCCATTGGCAGTGCTTGTTCAGAAGTGGTGGTGGTTTGTGCTTTGCTGAGAGGATGTTGATAGCTGTATTATTTGAGGCCATGTCGTTGTAACGATCAGAGTGTATTTTTAGTCAATATATATGAAGGTAAAAAACTTTTTTTTATTTTTTTTTATTTTCTAACTAACAATGCCTCTTGGTCACAGGTGCAGTCAACAAAGCATCTGGCTTGTGTTCATGTATTAGACTGTAATTCGGGTTTCTATGTGCAATTATAGTATTTCAGTTTTATTTAATTAATTCAGTGTAAATGGTATTTAAAATATCTTGTCTTATTGAGGAAGAACCGTGCCAGATGTGTACGTTGAATCACACTTCCACACACAGAAGAGTTACACTTGTGCTTTGTTGTTCGTAGTTGTTGTTTCGTAGCTTTTATAGTTGCTAGGGACTTAATTCATTAATTGTGTTTACGGAAGTTTCCTTTCATTCTTTGTTGTTATTCTATGCAGTCAGATTGCGTACTAATACTAGTCAGGGCCAACCGGTTACGAGACAGCGTAACCGAACAGACAGCTACAAAATCAAAAAATTTAAATTATTTGCATTGTATTTAATTAAGCCCCCATGCAGGGTCTATACAAGGGCGATGGACTTGAAGGCAATGTTACGGAGCCGCGCGGTGTGGCCGCGTGGTGTAGGGCGCCATGTCACGGATTGCACGTCCCCTCCCGCCAGAGCTTCGAGTCCTCCCATGTGCATGGGCGTGTCTGTTGTTCTTAGCATAAGTTAATTTAAGTTAGTTTAAGTAGTGTGTAAGTCTAGGGACCGATGACCTCAGCAGTTTGGTCCCTTAGGAATTCACACACACACACACACACACACACACACACACACACACACAATATTATGGAAATAGAAGAGGACGTAGATGAAAATAAAATGGAAGATAGCATAAGGCATGAAGAATTTGACAGAGCACTGAAAGATCTAAGTCGCTACAACGCCCCGGGAGTAGACAACATTCCATTAGAACTAATGGTAGCCTTTGAGAGAGCCAGCCCTCACAAAACTCTCCAATCTGGTGAGCAAGACGTATGAGAGAAGCGACATACCCTCAGACTTCAAGAAGAAAATAATAGTTCCAATTCCAAAGAAAGCAGGCGTTGACAGGTGTGAAAATTACCGAACTATCAGTTTACTAAGCCAAGGCTGTAATGTACTAGCACGAATTCTTTACAGACCAATGTAAAAACTGGTAGAAGCCGACCTCGGGGAGGAACAGTCTGGATTCGGTAGAAATGTGAGGCAATAATGACCCTACGACTTATTTTAGAAGATAGACTAAGGGAAGGCAAATCTACGTTTCTAGCATTTGTAGACTTAGATAAATGTTCTGACAATGTGAACTGGAATACTCTGTTTCAAATTCTGGTTGTGGCAGGGGTCAAATACAGGGAGCGAAAGGCTATTTACAACTTGTACAGAAACCAGATGGCAGTTATAAGACTCGAGGGGGATGAATGGGAAGCAGTGGTTGGGAAGGGAGTGAGACAGGGTTGTAGCCCATCCCCGATGTTATTCAATCTGTATATTGAGCAAGCAAAGGAAATAAAAGAAAAATTCGGAGTAGGAATTAAAATCCATGGAGCAGAAACAAAAACTCCGAGGTTTGACGTTGACGTAATTCTGTCAGTGACAGAAGAGCAATTGAACGGAATGAACAGAGTGTTGAAAGGAGGATATAAGATGAACGTCAACAAAAGCAAAACGAGGATAATGGAATAGAATTAAATCAGGTGATGCTGAATGAATTAGATTAGGAAATGAGACACTGGAACTAATAGATGAGTTTTGCTAATTGGGGAGCAAAATACTGAAGACGGTCGCAGTAAAGAGGATATAAAATGTAGACTGGCGATGGCAAGGAAAGCGTTTCTGAAGAAGAGATACCTGTTGACATCGAATATAGATTTAAGTGCCAGGAAGTCTTTTCTCAGAGTATGTGTATGGAGCATAGTCATATGGTAGCGAAACATAGATGATTAATAGTTTAGGCAAGAAGAGAATAGAAGCCATCGAAATCAGGTGCTAAAGAAGAATGCTGAAGATTAGATGGGTAGATCACATAACCAATGATTAGGTACTGAATAGAATTGGGAAGAAGAGAAATTTGTTGCACAACTTGACTAAAAGAAGGGATCAGTTGGTAGGACATGTTCTGAGGCATCAAGGGATCACCAATTTACCATTGGATAGCAGCCGGGAGGGAGGCAAAGAGATGAATACACTAAGCAGATTCAGAAGGATTTACGTTGCAGTAGTTACTTGGAGATGAAGAAATTTCACAGGTTAGAGTAGCATGGAGAGCTGCACCAAACCTGTCTCTGGACTGATGACTACAACAACAGCACAACGTTAAGAATACTAATCTTTTATTTTATAACTAAATAAACTACGGATTTTTAAAGTTAAGTAGTGTGGTTACCAGTCTTCACTTGTTTTCCTAGTTACGATTTCCTCCTTGCAGCTGCTGTCGTGTGTACTTAGCATTACTCTTCGGCACCGTGACCTTTCGCCTTCAAGGGTATAGTTAGCCTCCAATAGCTGATTTCATCAGATCGGTCTGTCAAGAGTACGGCGGAAATACGGGCATCACACACGATTTTAAGTTTTACTTACAACGCTTTTATACGGCTGGTGTCGAGCGAATCCTGTCATATGTATTATGGGGTGTTATCCCTTATGGGGTGTTATCCCTTAAGCTATTTCTCATATTTCTTCCTTTCTCGAACATTCGGTTTCATGTTATAGTATTAGTTTTTGGATTGTATCTTCCTCTATACATGTAGTTCTTCTCCGAGATATTAGCTCATTGTTAGTCAGTTTATCTGCGTTAACATTAGTCCTCTTTTCTAAGCCAGGCTCATTCAGTATTCATGCTTTGTACACTTCTGACAAAATTCTTTTGACTACACTGAAATTTATTATGACTACCCACCATTCTAGTTTGATTCTTAACGTTTATAACTTCCCGAATGCTGGGACTCCGTAATTTTCTATCTACTACCTTATGAAGATATAACCATTGTGAGTACCTGTCATCTTTTGTTAAACACTTGGTTCTGTATTCCTACTATTTCATAAAATTTCATTCAGTGATTCATATTCTTGGCAGATACACCTGAAGATTCGTCTATAGAGATGCGAAACTGGTAATTGCGAATAAAGAATCCTCATACAGTTTTTTTTTTTTATTTTTACAATTTTAATGATTATTTGAACGGTTATTGAGTTTTCAGTGCTTTATCTGTTTCATTGTTATTAACATTACTTCAGACTGCCATAAAGTCGATTTTGCGCCATTGTTATGCTGTTAAAAGGATCTTCCTGATATATCCCGCACAGTTTGAACCACGGAAACATGCTCGTGTGAATACGTGTAAGGAAATGAAGATCCGCGTACAACTGACGAAACAGAAATATTACCGTACCATCCGGAAACTAGACAACAATGGGCTGATGGATGTTTAATGATGAACAGAAAGTAACAAATATTTCGTTCGCGAAGCTCGTCCCAGAAAGTTATGACTGGGCATCTCCGCGACCATGACTTCGAGAGGTTACAACATCAGAAGTAAATGAGCGTTTACCGGAATTGGTTCAAATGTATGCAGAATTGTATTGCTTTTATGGGCCTACACTTTGAGAAAAATTCATCCGTTAAAACCAAAAAAAGATTTTATTTCATTATTTTAGTGACAGCGTAAGAGATGACCATTAGGAATACCTGGTACTATTGTATGAAATACCAAAATATAAGAATGAAACTTTGTCTACTGGCCTGTCGGGAAATGCGGTACCGACCGGCCGCCATTTAGTCCTCCGGCAATGACGTCATTTGGATGCGGTATCGAGGGCCACAAGATCAGAACATAGAGCTTCTGGCTGTTTCGCCGATTTTCCAGGCCTTGCAGTCCTGCTGCTCACTGAAGGAGCTCATCAGTTGCCATTAAAACACTGAGTGCGGCAAATACACAGCCTTCAATTCCTTCTACCAAGGGGATCCCAAGAATCGTACCCAAGACCTTCGCATAGATGTCAGTTATGCTGACCACTTAGCTAAGAAGTAAAACTAATGAAACACTAAGACGAACAGTGTCTGAGCCGCTGAGATACTATGAGGGTACCATTAGGCAAAGTATCATCTTTTGAGAACTGCATATTTAGGTGAAAATCTTCGCCGCATGGGGTTAACACGCGATTAAATCCCGAGTGTGAAAGGTATCTTAAACGACTGAGTGAAGGAAAGACTAAAAGGCGTACGACGAGACGCGTCCTCACTTCCTTCATTAGAAAATATAGCTTCATCAGACTTCCCATTGCAGTAATGAAAACGACCATGGCCTGGGGAGGCTAATTGGTAATTTAACAGAGCTGATGCAAGAGCTCAATCCGTTCTCTTTCAGAGGACGTGAATAAGAGTAATACGATATGCACGAACTTGCAGCATGCTCCACTATTGTGAAAAATAGGTCCGCAAGTTGTTTTATAACGGGCATAAATGGTTGCAGCTCCGTCATTACTTGCATAGAGAAGTATTTCTAATTTTTTATTTTGACTAGGTTCGTTCACCTCTGCCATTTTCTAACCATCTGTGCTGTAAGTGACAAATACATGCGATATCCTATGTACAAAATGTGCCCCTGCAGTGATGATCAAAGCGGCACTATGGCTGACTAAACAGCAGTAAACAGAGTTGAGTTCTCTGATGTCCGTCCTCTGTCGTCTTCTTAATGTTGTTGAGTCGATCATAGTTCAGCTTTCATCATCACATCATGGGCATTTTTTACACAGAAGTTATCGCCTATTTTTTCACACGAAACCGGATGGTATAGAAATGGAAGTAGTTGACCGAAACTAGTCACCATCAAGAAATAAGAAAAAATATGTACTTCTCAATGCAAGTTATGACGGAGCAACAATCATTTAATTTAATGCGTTATTCATAACGCTGCAAACTTGCTAAGCCACACCTTCATGGGCAGGCAAATGGATTGGTAAACACCTATCATGAAAGACTGGAAAGGAAGCATACTATATCAGCGTCCCTTTTCAACATATAGTTTCCGACACGAAGTGAAAAACGAATTTCAAATATTACTGCAGCGTGATAAAAAGATGTACAAACTACCTAGGTTTTCCTTTCATAAGTCTCACTCGCCAGTTAATTGAAACACACATTACTGTTTACAGTAACGACAAATCCAGGAAGTGATCAGCTGGGATGACTGAAATATAACTCTTGCGCAATGTTCCACGGCAGTATGCAGTATTAGGTGTCCATAGCTAGATGAAGGAAAATCGCTGAATATTATGACGATACTATTTATACGTCGTTAAGTGGAGGTGAACAAAAGTTGCTTGAAGCTTTCCGGTGAGCTGAATCTCCAGCAACGGGAACAAGTTTCGCGTACTGAACGAAGTAAAGGTTAAAATGGCTCACAAAAACACTACAAAACTGGACCGCTGCATTTAGTTTACAACAATCGATTAAAACGATATCCTAAAATACCCAGCCGTCTCACTCAAAGTATTAGTTTACCAATATTTTTCTATTATAGTGGACACGTACGATGGCACTAATCATAGAACGAGACAAGTTTGATATCGAATCTTATTTTAGTTTCTCTTATGGATAAAAATATTTTCCCAAGATTTTCCTTCCTACCCCTTTTCCCACATTAGGTCCCCCACCACATTTCGTAATTCTTCTCTTTCACAGTAATTTCTCTCTTCTTTCATCAGGTCAGTTCTATACTTTTCATTCACCTGTTACATTCCGCACGCTTCTTAGTGGACACTACCGCCCCAGCATACACTTCAAATTTGCGTTTACTAACTCGTATGATAATCAGTACTATTACTGCTTTTTTACGAAGAAAACTGAGTAGATCACATTGTTTTATTTTATTGTTAAGTTAGGACCAGTACTAGCTGGCGTCAGTGGTAGCAACCATTCTCGTGTATTTTATAGTTTTATATCTGAAGATGTTCTAATTCACCCAACAACTAATAATGACTGATAAATAAGAGCCTAAGTGTTTCGTTCGAAAAATAATAAAACTTCATCACAATCATCTTCTGCACACACTGCCATCTTTCTGTTAATATTCATTAATCGAAGTCTCTTACCAATATCCTCAGTACAATGTTTCCACTGTTATTATCAATACTTATTTATATATTTAATCAGCCATCCATCTGAGGATCTCGATACGCTTATGAAAATTGCTACGTTTCGTGTTCTCGTTCAATGGTTTTCACTACATCAATGTATCTAAAACGGCGTTCATTCCCATTTGACACGAGCTGCACGTCTGACGTCTTGTAAAGCAACAAACTTCACTGTAGATGTTCTGGATATGTTTCGGTTTCACGTGACTTGTATATGCATTACTTTTAGATCTTTTTAATGTTCATTTTTCAGTTTCGAATCGAAGATATTGACCATATGTTTCGACCATTTGGAGGTATTCGTTTCTCTTATGTAGCCATAACAGCAGTCTCATCATTTACGCCTTTTTCTGTACTTCGTTATTTCATATTACATTCCTGTGGTGTTTTTGTATAGTATTTATTGTTATTATTATTATTTTGTTGGCATTAGTCTCAATATTTATTTCATTCTCACTATGACTTTCGTTATTCGTATAAGCTATTCCCTGACGTCATTTTCGTGATAGTCGAATGTCTGAATGGAGATGAGTGATAAAATGTAAGGAACGACATCAGGGTCGTAATCTTCATCCTCATTAACAACATAATTTTCATCTAGGTCTAAACCAATGTGCCTTTTCCTTTCTGGCAAGGAAATCGTCCTCTCATCTGATGAGGGAATGTGCCTACTTCCGAGAGTTGTTTTTCCTTAGTATTATCTTCCGAATTTCGTCATTGTGCACTCGTTCAATATGATCACCCCACTTTTTAAAAGAAATATATATTTTTATTTTTGTGTCTCAGTTGCATTTTTCGTTAACAGTATGACTGGATATTATCGTAGTCGATCGTCTTCAGATCTTAGTAGCTGAACTTGCAAAACGTCGTGACTGTATCAGAACTACCTATCAGAAAGGGGCGAGTGCAGTCGAAACTGAAACTAGTCACACTGAAAAATGTGTCCAATGGGACTGAAATATATATACATATATATATATATATATATATATATATATATATATATATATATATATATATATATGCAGTTGATGAATTCTCTCGTGACAAATATGTAACCAACAGTGATCTGTTTATTTTATTTTATTTACACATGAAGTTCCGTATGATCAAATTGAGGAGCAAATCTTCAAGGTCATGTAACATGTCAGTACATGAAATTATAACATAAAAGTAATAGCGGATATAAAAATGTTTATGAACCCAAAAAAGTCAATCAACAAGTTTAAGTAAACGCAGTCAACAATACCACAAGAATAAGTATAATTTTTCGAGGAACTCCTCGACAGAATAGAAACAGTGACCCATGAGGAAACCCTTCAGTTAAGATTTAGCACGTGGATTACTGCTAAGAATTTAGAATTCTTGTAGTTATTGAAAATGGATGCAGCAGCATACTGCACACCTTTCTTCACAAGAGTTAACGAAGTCCGATCCACATACAGGTTTCAATTCTGTCGAGTATTAACTGAGTGAAAGCTGCTTATTCTTGGGAATAAGCTAATTTTCTTAACAAGAAATGATAGTAAGGAATACCTATATTGAGAGGCCAATGTCAAAATACCCAGACTCGTGAACAGGGGTCGACAAGAGGTTCGTGAACTTACATCACTTATTGCCCGAACCGCCCGTTTCTGAGCCAAAAATATCCTTTAAGAATTGGAAGAGTTACCCAACATATAATAACATACGACGTAAGCGGATGAAAATACGCAACGTAGACTAATTTTCGTGTCGAACGATCACTCACTTTCATTACTGTTCGAACAGTAAAAATGGCAGCATTAAGTCTTTGAACAAGATCCTGAACATGGGCATACCAAGACGTCTTACTATCTATCTGAAGTTGAACTGTACCGTTTCACTAATCATATACCCATTCTGTGAAATAAAAATGCCAGGTTTTGTTGAATTGTGTGCTAAAAACTGTAATAACTGAGTCGTAATGTGATTTAGAGATAGCTTATTTTCTACAAGCTATAACTGAGGTAATGGTCTGCACTATTTGAAAGTGGGCCAATGTTGCACACAACATCGTTTACTACCAAGCTAGTGTGGTCAGAAAAGAGAAATATTTAGAGTTACCCATAATACTAGATGGCATATCATTTACCCATAATACTAGATGGCGTATCATTTACAGGAGTGGGAGCCCCCTCCCCCCCCCCCCCCCTCGCCCCACTTCACTGTACCCCACTCACACCCCACATCGCAGCAAATCTCAACACTGAGAATAACTTTTGCTGACTATTGCTAAAGTAGCAGGTGAAGTAAGAGGTCAACCAGTTGTGAGCTACTGCCTGTATTCTGTAATGGTCAAACTTCCGAAGCAATATTTTGTGATCAACAAAATCAAACGCATTAGTTAAATCAAAAAATATGGCTAGCGTTCGAAACCTATTGTTTAACCCATCCAGTACCTCACACAGAAACGACAATATAGCATTTTCAGTTGTTAAACGACTTCTAAAGCCAAACTGTACATTTGATAACAATTCGTGTTATAAATATGATCAGTTATCCTTACATACACAGCATTTTCAATAACTTTAGCAAACACTGATGGCATAGGAATTGGTCTAAAATTTTCTAAATTATCCTTTTCTCCCTTTTTATGAAGTGGCTTTCCTACTGAGAACTTTGACCGTTCAGGAAACTGTCCATTCCTATAGCAAAAATTACAAATATTGCTAAATACAGGGATAACATATGCACACAGTCCTTTAATATTCTGCTAGGCACTCCACCATATCCCCGAGAGTCCTTAGTCTTCAGTGATTTAATTATTGACTCAGTCAACCACTTGTCTGTATCACAGAGAAGTAGTTCACACATCAATCTCGGACAGGCATTTGACAAGAAAGCTATATGATTGCCTGTAGAAACTAAATTTTAATTTAATTCACCAGCAATACTCAGAAAAAGATTTTTAAAAATAGTATATATATCTGATTAACTTTTCTGTTTGCATACCACATACTCCTTGTCTTCCTAATAACATTTTTAAGCACTTTACAATGTTGTTTGTAATGGGCTACTGTAGACTGATTGTGATTACTTCTAACGTCTTGATATAATTCCTGCTTTGTTCTACACGATATCCCTATCCTACTAGTCAGCCACCCGGCCGCCTATTAGTGATAGTACCCCGTTTAGAACGTACTAATAGAAAGCAGCTCTCAAAGAGCATAAGGAATGTGTTAAAGAAAGCATTATATTTGTTGTTGTTGTGGTCTTCAGTCCTGAGACTGGTTTGATGCAGCTCTCCATGCTACTCTATCCTGTGCAAGCTTTTTCATCTCCCAGTACCTATTGCAACCTACATCCTTCTGAATCTGCTTAGTGTATTCATCTCTTGGTCTCCCTCTACGATTTTTACCCTCCACGCTGCCCTCCAATACTAAATTGGTGATCCCTTGATGCCTCAGAACATGTCCTACCAACCGATCCCTTCTTCTGGTCAAGTTGTGCCACAAACTTCTCTTCTCCCCAATCCTATCCAATACTTCCTCATTAGTTATGTGATCTACCCATCTAATATTCAGCATTCTTCTGTAGCACCACATTTCGAAAGCTTCTATTCTCTTCTTGTCCAAACTATTGATCGTCCATGTTTCACTTCCATACATGGCTACACTCCATACAAATACTTTCAGAAATTACTTCCTGACACTTAAATCAATACTGGATGTTAACAAATTTCTCTTCTTCAGAAACGCTTTCCTTGCCATTGCCAGCCTACATTTTATATCCTCTCTACTTCGACCATCATCAGTTATTTTGCTCCCCAAATAGCAAAACTCCTTTACTACTTTAAGTGCTTCATTTCCTAATGTAATTCCCTCAGCATCACCCGACTTAATTAGACTACATTCCATTATCCTTGTTTTGCTTTTGTTGATGTTCATCTTATATCCTCCTTTCAAGACACTGTCCATTCCATTCAACTGCTCTTCCTAGTCCTTTGCTGTCTCTGACAGAATTACAATGTCATCGGCGAACCTCAAAGTTTTTATTTCTTCTCCATGAATTTTAATACCTACCCCGAATTTTTCTTTTGTTTCCTTTACTGCTTGCTCAATATACAGATTGAACAACATCGGGGAGAGGCTACAACCCTGTCTTACTCCCTTCCCAACCACTGCTTCCCTTTCATGTCCCTCGACTCTTATAACTGCCATCTGGTTTCTGTACAAATTGTAAATAGCCTTTCGCTCCCTGTATTTTACCCCTGCCACCTTCAGAATTTGAAAGAGAGTATTCCAGTCAACATTGTCAAAAGCTTTCTCTAAGTCTACAAATGCTAGAAACGTAGGTTTGCCTTTCCTTAATCTTTCTTCTAAGATAAGTCGTAAGGTCAGTATTGCCTCACGTGTTCCAGTGTTTCTACGGAATCCAAACTGATCTTCCCCGAGGTTGGCTTCTACTAGTTTTTCCATTCGTCTGTAAAGAATTCGTGTTAGTATTTTGCAGCTGTGGCTTATTAAACTGATTGTTCGGTAATTTTCACATCTGTCAACACCTGCTTTCTTTGGGATTGGAATTATTATATTCTTCTTGAAGTCTGAGGGTATTTCGCCTGTTTCATACATCTTGCTCACCAGATGGTAGAGTTTTGTCAGGACTGGCTCTCCCACGGCCGTCAGTAGTTCCAATGGAATATTGTCTACTCCGGGGGCCTTGTTTCGACTCAGGTCTTTCAGTGCTCTGTCAAACTCTTCACGCAGTATCGTATCTCCCATTTCATCTTCATCTACATCCTCTTCCATTTCCATAATATTGTCCTCAAGTACATCGCCCTTGTATAGACCCTCTATATACTCCTTCCACCTTTCTGCTTTCCCTTCTTTGCTTAGAACTGGGTTTCCATCTGAGCTCTTGATATTCATACAAGTCGTTCTCTTATCTCCAAAGGTCTCTTTAATTTTCCTGTAGGCGGTATCTATCTTACCCCTAGTGAGATAGGCCTCTACATCCTTACATTTGTCCTCTAGCCATCCCTGTTTAGCCATTTTGCACTTCCTGTCGATCTCGTTTTTGAGACGTTTGTATTCCTTTTTGCCTGTTTCACTTACCGCATTTCTATATTTTCTCCTTTCATCAATTAAATTCAATATTTCTTCTGTTACCCAAGGATTTCTACTAGCCCTCGTCTTTTTACCTACTTGATCCTCTGCTGCCTTCACTACTTCATCCCTCAAAGCTACCCATTCTTCTTCTACTGTATTTATTTCCCCTATTCCTGTCAATTGCTCCCTTATGCTCTCCCTGAATCTCTGTACAACCTCTGGTTCTTTCAGTTTATCCAGGTCCCATCTCCTTAAATTCCCACCTTTTTGCAGTTTCTTCAGTTTTAATCTACAGGTCATAACCAATAGATTGTGGTCAGAGTCCACATCTGCCCCTGGAAATGTCTTACAATTTAAAACCTGGTTCCTAAATCTCTGTCTTACCATTATATAATCTATCTGATACCTTTTAGTATCTCCAGGGTTCTTCCATGTATACAACCTTCTTTCATGATTCTTAAACCAAGTGTTAGTTATGATTATGTTGTGCTCTGTGCAAAATTCTACCAGGCGGCTTCCTCTTTCATTTCTGTCCCCCAATCCATATTCACCTACTATGTTTCCTTCTCTCCCTTTTCCTACACTCGAATTCCAGTCACCCACGACTATTAAATTTTCGTCTCCCTTCACAATCTGAATAATTTCTTTTATTTCATCATACATTTCTTCAATTTCTTCGTCATCTGCAGAGCTAGTTGGCATATAAACTTGTACTACTGTAGTAGGTGTGGGCTTCGTATCTATCTTGGCCACAATAATGCGTTCACTATGCTGTTTGTAGTAGCTTACCCGCATTCCTATTTTCCTATTCATTATTAAACCTACTCCTGCATTACCCCTATTTGAATTTGTGTTTATAACCCTGTAGTCACCTGACCAGAAGTCTTGTTCCTCCTGCCACCGAACTTCACTAATTCCCACTATATCTAACTTCAACCTATCCATTTCCCTTTTTAAATTTTCTAACCTACCTGCCCGATTAAGGGATCTGACATTCCACGCTCCGATCCATAGAACGCCAGTTTTCTTTCTCCTGATAACGACATCCTCTTGAGTAGTCCCCGCCCGGAGATCCGAATGGGGGACTATTTTACCTCCGGAATATTTTACCCAAGAGGACGCCATCATCATGTAATCATACAGTAAAGCTGTAAAGCATTATATTTATCACCTATTTTATCAGCACTATAAACATCCTGCCAGTCTTGTTCCTTGACAAGGTTTAAAAAACTCTCTGTTTCTGTTGGATTAACTTTCCTACATAGTTTGCAATTATATATGACATCTCTTTGAGTACAAAAGCTTTTTAGTGTAAAAATTTGTGCATCATGGTCTGAAAGGTCATTCACCCTCTTACTAATAGAATGCCCATCTAGTAATGAAGAAGGAGTAAAAATATTGGCTATTGCTGTGCTACTGTTCACCTGTACCCAAGTTGGAAAAACCACAATCAGCATCAGATCATATGAATTTAAGAGAAGTACCAATATCCTTTTTCTTGCACCATCATACACAAAATTTTATTGAATTCACCACATATAATTAACTTCTGGTACTTCCCATAAAGTGAATCAAGGATCCTCTCTAGCTTGGGCAGAAATGCTCCGAAGCCAGAGTTAGGGGACCTATAAACAACAATAATCAGAAGTTTAGTTTCACTAAATTGAACTGCCGCTGCAATACATTCAAATATCTGTTCAGTGCAGGTCCGTGATACGTCTGTGGACTCAAGTGGAAACTGTTTTTTACGCACATAGCCACTCCCACATCCCGCAAGGAACTCCTTTAAAAACAGCCACCTAATCTATATCCTGGTGAAGGAAGCTCTGAATTGGCAAATTATTAGAGTGGTGCTCCGATATACCAATAATTTCAGAGTCAACGTCTATAAGTGGTTCACTAACTTTATCTCTAATACCTCCTATATTTTGGTGAAATATGCTAGTTCCTTCTCTGCTTGGAAACATGACGTCCTCTGATGGTGACCCCTTAGTCAGAGGGATTTCCTTTAAGCAGGTATACCTATAAGCTGACTTCAATCTAAAAAAATTGCAGCTCTAACAGCAACTACTACAGGAATTTTTCCATGAGTGATCCCACCACCACCCACTACACTGTCTCCTATAGGCTATGCCAGCCTCTCCTTCCTATACATAACAGCCGCATTAAGATGAGGCCGATCATTACGCTGGATCAGTTGCACGAAATGCACTTTAGCGCTACCAAGTTGAGTAGCTATCTTCACCAGGTCGCCAGCTACATCATATTCCCCGTACCTATGAAGACTGTTCCATTCTCCACCCACTATCACTACCTGAACCTCCTTCATAAAATTTCCACATGACTCCCCTATGCTGACAGTCACCTGAGTGAACCCTGTACTAGGCTTCACAATGCTGGTGACCTAGTTCTCACTGCCGGCCGGTGTGGCCGTGCGTTTCTAGGCGCTACAGTCTGGAACCGAGTGACCGCTACGGTCGCAGGTTCGAATCCTGCCTCGGGCATGGATGTGTGTGATGTCCTTAGGTCAGTTAGGTTTAATTAGTTCTAAGTTCTAGGCGACTGATGACCTCAGAAGTTAAGTGGCGTAGTGCTCAGAGCCATTTGAACCTGTTACTCGCTCCCCAACACTTCCTGCAACTGCTGACTCACACCTCTACCATGTGAACTACCTAGCAGCTGAACCTTTTTCTTTCTATTAAACTTTACATATGATCTAGACCTCCTAACTGTTGAGGCTCTTGAGGACTGCTGCATGTTATATTCACTTGCTGTACTGTGTTTTTAAAATATTTCGAATATCAGTCTCATTTATATACCATTACATCTGTTTTATTCAGGGGTATATAGCATACCACAAAAGATGTCCTATTAACTGCGTGACGTAATATTTGATATTTGTTCATTTCGTTTTTCCTGCCCGTTCTGTTGGATAAAGGTACATTATACCCTGATGAGCTGGACGTAAGTGCTTGTTTTATGAATTTATCGTTTTTAACTATTTTACTCAGTAGTATGTATACGAGACTTTTGGCACACAGTTGCAGTTTGTGCACTTATTGGCACTACAGTCGCGGAGTTGCAGTCGCTTTTGGCGGAAAACCAAAAAAAATCTAGATGGCGGACAGTGGGATATTTGAAAAGTTGGAGAGATACTCAAAATAAGCCGATTACGTTATGTATAAAATGGCTGGGAATTTAAAAATCTTTGGTTGGTAAACGTTTAAAAAGTAAAAGTTAGCGCATGGAGGGAATTTAAAAAAATAAAAAATGAAGGAAATTAAGGAAAAGGAAACTGAAGACGTTATTACGGGGAAATTTAAAAACGCAACTAGCTCACGTGCGCTTTATGCCCCATCCCTCTGCTCTCCCCTTCCCTCCCCTGCACTATCTCCAGCCAATCACAGAGCTGTATTAGAATCAAACAACAAATGAAAAGTCCATGATGGTGACTAACTCATTCCTGTTCATGGGAAAATTAAAAGTCCTCTTCCCCACCCTTTCTCTTCCACTTTCAGCCAATCATAAAGTACTGTAAAAGAGTTTTGTAAAAATGGCGTGTAATAATATTAGTTCCGATGTACACATCAACCCACGCTCCTTCTCCCTTCCCCTCCCCTCCTCTCCTCTTCCCACTCTCAAAAGAATCTAATATTATACTGGGGTGACAGATACGTTGCAAGAAAAAATTACATAACGTCAAATTGAAAGTCACAGATACGCATTACGTCTTTGAAAGATTACCATAATTTCCAAAAGATATTTAGATACCCATGGCATATTATTACCATTATTATTAGTATGCGAATTGTATCAAGTTACATCATTCCTGTGAATGTAAAAAATGACTGTGTAGATAAAAACACGTCTGGCATAATTTTAAAATTCACCCCAAGGTCAAAGATACGTCATATACACGTAAAATTGCGCCTTTGTATTTCGTACGTCAAATTCTCCGTAATAACGTGTATTTCATACGCCAAACTCTATACCTTCTAAACACCTCTGTCACTCACTTCTCTCTGCATTTTAAATGTGAAAAGTACTGTACACATCTGTGATCATTCAAAGTAATCATTTCGCTCTGTGTTTCATATGTCAGAAATACTGTACACACTTACGGTCATTGAAAGCAATCGTTTCTCTCTGCGGTTCACATGTCAAATGTCCTGTACTCCTGACACCTGTGTCATCAGTAATCAGTTCTTGCTAATTTTTCCGGAAACTGCAGCAGGTTCCGCTGAAACTATATCACATTAAGATATTACGTACCATATTGTCTGGTCATTTAAATTAAAATATTTTCTCATAAAATTTCCTCTTACATACGTGTATGTTAGTGTGTGTGGTGTGTGTGTGTGTGCCTGCAACTTTCCGTCCATGTCTCACCATTAAATGTCATCTCTCTCAATTTTTTGTGAAAAATTATAAATACTCGAGCAATCGAAATTTTTTTCTCAGTAAGTCATAGACATGCAAGCCATAAACAAGTCACGTAACGTCAACTCAGCTCCACATATAAGGAACCCGATGCAGGGAGACGGAAATATCTCCATACGTCTCAATTATTGTGATAAGATGCAACCTAGTTAGAAGACAGAGACACTAGCTGATGTTATGCTTGTTGCATGGAGGAGAAAATCTATAGAGGGAGTATGAAGAAATAAAACACGACAAATGCACTACGTATTTAATTTATTATATATACAATTTTCTTTGCATACGTTTACAGTATTCACATTTTTATAAAAATTCACAATATGTTTTTTAACCTATGTACATTATTTCCATAAAACAGTAAAAGCAATTACGCATTTACATTATGTATCAGACACCATTTTTAAAGATTTATGTTATTTCAATTTTTTATTTTCACAATAAATATCGTTAAAGTATCTACATTACACGGAATCATCATTTAGGATGCGGTAATGTCCCCAGGTCAATGTATTTACTTTCACGGTTAGCATATGACGTTTGCCAATGTGTGATATTATGTTGCTTAGTAGCGAATCGCCTCTATGCTTCGAATGAATGAAAAAATGCTCAGTGGATTTTACTTCCGAATCCAGGACTCACTGCTTGTTATTATCAAAAGTTAGCCTACATGCAGAAAATTGTGTTACGCCTTTTGCTATGCGCGTTATGTACCCAGACTCTCTGTCAAGGCCATACATTTTTGTACCCAGGCATACAAGTTCAGCAACAGGTTCTCCATTCACCTCATCTTTCATTAGCCCAACAGCTTCTTTATACACCAACGGAATACCGTATTTGCTTCTCTCTGGGAATCCTGAAGTATCAGCTTTGGTACGCACATCACCTCTGATACCATCGTAGATATTTGGAGTTTTGATATCTGTATGAGGCTATAAGTGTCTGTAATGCAGTTTTACACAGTTTAGCGGCCAATTGTTGAATATATATTCACAGTGTAAGTCGAAAAGGAGCATTTTCGAAGTATCTAAAATTGTCAGTCCCACGACTATTGGTTTATCGAAGACTGCATTTATCTACTGTGAACTATGGTGAAGAGATTCTCGTTAGAAACAACGCTAATTTGAACATCATGTTTTGGAGTTCATACAGCTGTCCCGACTACGCCCTCCTTTGATGTCCCTAATATAACGTCTTGAATTTTTCATAAACTTTGCATTGTTTTGCCAAATATGGCATTATTCGTATGTTGTGGTCTTCAGTGCTGAGGCTGGTTTGATGCAGCTTTCCTGTGCAAGCTTCTTCATATCCCAGTAGTACCTACTGCAACATACATCCTTCTGAATCTCCATAGTGTATTCGTCTCTTGGTCTCCCTCTACGAATTTTACCCTCCACGCTGCCCTCCAATACTAAGTTGGTAACCCCTTGATGCCTCAGAGCACGTCCTACCAACCGATCCCTTCTTCTAGTCAAATTGTGCCACAAACTTCTCTTGTCCCCAATCCAATTCAACACTTCCTAATTAGTTACGTGATCTACCCACCTAATCTACAGCATTCTTCAGTAGCACCACATTTCGAAAGATTCTATTCTCTTCTCGTCCAAAATATTTGTCGTCCATGTTTCACTTCCATACATGGCTACACTCCATACAAATACTTTCAGAAACTTCTTCCTGGCACTTAAATCTATACTTGATGTTAACAAATTTCTCTCCTCCAGAAATGCTTTCCTTGCCATTGCCAGTCTACAGTTTATATCCTCTCTACTTCGACCATCATCAGTTATCTTGCTCCCCAAATAGCAAAACTCCTTTACTACTTTAAGTGTCTCATTTCGTAATCTAATTCCCTCAGCATCACCCAACTTAATTCGACTACATTCCATCATCCTCGGTTTGCTTTTGTTGATGTTCATCTTATATCCTCCTTTCAAGACACTGTCCATTCCATTCAACTGCTCTTCCATGTCCTTTGCTGTCTCTGACAGAATTACAAAGTCATCGGCGAACCTCAAAGTTTTTATTTTTTCTCCATGGATTTTAATACCTACTCCAAATTTTTCTTTTGTTTCCATCACTGCTTGCTCAAGATAGAGATTGAATAACATCGGGGAGAGGCTACATCCCTGTCTCACTCCCTTCCCAACCATTGCTTCTTTTTGATGTCCCTCGACTCTTATAACTGCCATTTGGTTTTTGTAGAAATTGTAAATAGCTTTTCCATCCCTGTATTTTACCCCTGCCACCTTCAGAATTTGAAAGAGAGTATTCCAGTCAACATTGTCAAAAGATTTCTCTAAGTCTACAAATGCTAGAAACATAGGTTTGCCTTTCCTTAATCTAGCTTCTAAGATAAGTCGTTGGGTCAGTATTGCCTCACGTGTTCCGATATTTCTACGGAATCCAAACTGATCTTCCCCGAGGTCGGCTTCTACTAATTTTTCCTTTCGTCTGTAAAGAATTCGCGTTAGTATTTTGCAGCCGTGACTTATTAAACTGATAGTTCGGTAATTTTCTCATCTGTCAACACCCGCTTTCTTAGGAATTGGAATTATTATATTTTTCTTGAAGTCTGAGGGAATTTTGCCTGTCTCATACATCTTGCTCACCAGATGCTAGAGTTCTGTCAGGGCTGGCTCTCCCAAGGCTGTCAGTAGTTCTAATGGAATGTTGTCTGCTCCGGGGGCCTTGTTTCGACTCAGGTCTTTCAGTGCTCTGTCAAACTCTTCACGCAGTATCATATGTCCCATTTCATCTTCATCTACATCCTCTTCCACTTCCCTGAGCACTTGATATTTATACAAGTGATTCTCTTTTCTCCAAATGGCTGTTTAACTTTTCTGTAGGCAGTATCTATCTTACCCCTCGTGAGATGAGCCTCTACATCCTTACAATTGTCCTCTAGCCATCCCTGCTTGGCCACTTTGCACATCCTGTCGATTTCATTTTTGAGACGTCTGTATACCTTTTTGCCTAACTCATTTACTGAATATTTATATTTTCTCCTTTCATCAATTAAATTCAAAACTTCTTGTGTTAACCAAGGATTTCTACAAGCCCTCGTCTATTTACCTACTTGATCCTCTGCTGCCTTCACTACTTCATCCCTCAAAGCTACCCATTCTTCTTCTACTGCATTTCCTTCCCCCAT
The DNA here is from genome assembly GCF_023864345.2 of Schistocerca serialis cubense. NCBI lineage: Eukaryota > Metazoa > Arthropoda > Insecta > Orthoptera > Acrididae > Schistocerca > Schistocerca serialis. Next base: position 193,036,560 of record NC_064643.1, read on the forward strand.
TCTTGTCAATTGTTCCATTATGCTCTCCCTGAAACTCTGTACAACCTCTGGTTCTTTCAGTTTATCCAGGTCCCATCTCCTTAAATTCCCACCTTTTCGCAGTTTCTTCAGTTTTAATCTACAGTTCATAACCAATAGATTGTGGTCAGAGTCCACATCTGCCCCTGGAAATGTCTTACAATTTAAAACCTGGTTCCTAAATCTCTGTTTTACCATTATATAATCTATCTGAAACCTGTCAGTATCTCTAGGCTTCTTCCATGTATACAGTCTTTTTTTATGATTCTTGAACCAAGTGTTAACTATGATTATGTTGTGCTCCGTGCAAAATTCTACCAGGCGGCTTTCTCTTTCGTTTCTTACCCCCAATCCATATTCACCTACTACGTTTCCCTCTCTCCCTTTTCCTACTGACGAATTCCAGGCACCCACGACTATTAAATTTTCGTCTCCTTTCACTATCTGAATAATTTCTTTTATTTCATCATACATTTCTTCAATTTCTTCGTCATCTGCAGAGCTAGTTGGCATATAAACTTGCACTACTGTGGTAGGCGTGGGCTTCGTATCTATCTTGGCCACAATAATGCGTTCACTAAGCTGTTTGTAGTAGCTTACCCGCATTCCTATTTTCCTATTCATTAGTAAACCTACTTCTGCATTACCCCAATTTGATTTTGTGTTCATAACCCTGTATTCACCTGACCAGAAGTCTTGTTCCTCCTGCCACCGAACTTCGCTAATTCCCACTATATCTAACTTTAACCTATCCATTTCCCTTTTTAAATTTTCTATCCTACATGCCCGATTAATGGATCTGACGTTCCACGCTCCGATCCATAGAACGCCAGTTTTCTTTCTCCTGATAACGACATCCTCTGGAGTAGTCCCCGCCCGGAGATCCGAATGGGGGACTATTTTACCTCCGGAATATTTTACCCAAGAGGACGCCATCATCATTTAACCATACAGTAAAGCTGCATGCCCTCGGGAAAAATTACCGCCATAGTTTCCGCTTGCTTTCAGCCGTTCGAAGTACCAGCACAGCAAGGCCGTTTTGGTTAGTGTTACAAGGCCTGATCAGTCAATCATCCAGACTGTTGCCCCTGCAACTACTGAAAAGGCTGCTGCCCCTCTTCAGGAACCACACGTTTGTCTGGCCTCTCAACAGATACCCCTCCGTTGTGGTTGCACCTACGGCACGGCTATCTGTATCGCTGAGGCACGCAAGCCTCCCCACCAACGGCAAGGTCCATGGTTCATGGTTATTCATTCTTTACAAATTGTCACCTATGGATCAATTGCCAGTATAATGTGCAGGATTCATTTCAGATGTCTTAACGCAAAGATGGCAAATGTTTTCAAACATGTTGGCATGGACAGGACATCGATTTTTATATACAAATCGGGATACTCTTCAATTGAAAGCATATTACATAATGCAGACTCTGTGGTGCTCAACTTGAGTTATCGTTCCGCCTGTTAACAGACGTCTGAACTTTTCCATTTCTGGAAACTGATCTTGCAGTAGAATAGATTCATTGCTTACAAACTGATACGCAAAAATGTCCTGCTTAACTTACTTAGATTCATGATCATCCAGAAGAGACATCTCCAGGTAATTTGAGTTCATCAGATTTCAGTAAGACCACATTTTTCAAGGGGACAGGTCAGAAAATTTAGCGAACCAATAGATCTTAGATTCACATTACAGTGCCTCTCTTGGTGCCTTACTAGAAGCCTCTTTCTCAAAGATTTATTTCTATTTTCCCATATTCGATTGTAGAATAGAAACCCAACCTGGATTTACTGTAATTTATTCATCACCATCGGCTGACTTTTGATCAGTAAGGTTCGTGATCAAGGAATGTTCAACGTAATTACTCATATTGTGAAATACGACGGGCATAGTACATCGATATCTACACTTCACACTGAAGGGAGGATGTTGTGCACTTTGGTATGCATCTGTGAAACGAAAGTCGTCTCGGTGGCTCACATCAACTTCCTCAAACGGTTTCTCGCAAATATGAAAGACTTTTGCTGAATGAAACACCGACCCTTCTTCCGACAGGTTTGTTCTGTAATACAGAGACATTCAAAATCGTAGCAATTGCAAAAGAGCTGCTGAGTGGACCACTCCAATGGATCGCTGTCTCGACACAAGTTTAACTGGGGATATTACTGGTTATAGATGTAGTGTATGTATTAGGCGATACTGAGTGGTATATGTAAATGTACCTAATCGGATTATGAGCTAGGAGCAATACTATGACTACCACCAGCAACAAGTTCTAGTATACATTCTGTATCAGCATAAATCACGAAGGGCAGTTTTAGTTTGACACCAGATTTGCAAATTTCACGAAACTGTTTCCTGTCATGACACTGGTGACAGATTTCAATTGGGCGCAGTAGACTGAGAAAGCATCCCAACTTTCCTTGGAATAAAAATAACAGTGTGTTCGAAAATTTCAATACAATGATGAGAAGGAGTAATGGTAATCCATGTAAGCCTCGACGGGTCCTTTATATAATAAAATGGCATATATCTGCATTATTGTCAATCTGCAACGTTAATAGACTTGACATGTCTCTCGTGACAGTATTATGTAATATGCTTTCGTACCACTCTAAATTCTTTGCCTTTCCTCTTGTCTTCCACTGTTGTGCATTCATAACACGAACAGTGGCTGCTGTAGACGTATACAGTCACATGTGTGTGTGTGTGTTTTTCTTTTTTTAATGTGAACATGATGGAGCTATATTGGCAGAGTTCAGTGTGTTTGCATACAGAAAATAAGTACATGCTGTGAATTCTTATTTACAGGTAACAATAGTGTGACCACTCAAAACATAAATTATCGTATTACTTGAAGTTTATTATTACATGTTTATTTGCTGTGTATTTGGTCAGTTACTTGTTTACCCCTGTATAAAATCTTTTATTTTCATCAACGTTAATGCACAGTTGCATTATTTCCTTCAAAGTTCAGCAAAAATCGCTGACTTGGAAAGTTTCCAGTTTTTGCAAAAGCTGTTCTGTGACCTTGGTTGGGTAACACTTGGTGTTGTTGGCACACACCAACGGCTGTGCATTCTTTGTATTGAGGTGCATCCGACTTGTCTCTGCGGAGCACCAAGCAATAGATTTTAATAGAGAGGTTAATTTGAGAAACTTTCGTCTCGAAAATGGGATAACAGGCATAAAATGAGTGTCTAGGCTCCCTCAATCCCGGCCTATTATCTGTGACACCAGTGTATGTTCGTCTTCTAAATGCGGACTTGAGTGAATCCCATTCGAGATCATCTAATTTAATGCATTTTGCTGGAGGTTCGCCCGTCATAATAATATGATTAAGGTAGTGCATGAAAGTTTAGCCTACCGGAGTGGTCTTTTTCTGCAGAATCTTAGCTTCATATCCTTCTTATAGCAGACTTATACCAAAGCTGCTTTATCAGGAGGACTGCAAATTCCGTATGAGAAAAAGAAACATGGATTCATGATATGACGAAATCTACGTTTGAGTGACAGACTAAATTCGAAGTAGCAGTTTTTTTTTTATTTCCGACTCCCGACTGATTTTTGTGCAGAAACTTTTCTTCTTCCTGTAGATATTTATTTCCCCAGCTACTTGAATAGATTTTGAGCAGCTCAGAACGCGTTTATGGCTCTGAGGCTGAACCACAAATCACTTCTGCAAGCTGATGCTCTGCTTTTCATACCCTGCATCTCCCCTCAAAACGCTGTCGAGAAGGATTCGCCTGGAAATTGCTTTGCCAAATCAGAGCTTGCAATACTGTAGGAACTCCGATTCTGTAACAATGAATGAGAAAATCATGTTGATATAAGAAAATGTATAAATATGATATACCACATAAGGCGGAAAAGTTATATGAAATGAAGAAAGAAGACTTACATTTTTCTATAAACATTTACCGCACATGTGGAATTTCGGACTCCGCTCGACTGATTGTTCCGCTGACAAAGCAGAGCTGACTGCTATGAGATGGAGCTCACTTTTTATACCCTCTGAATAAGTTCCAGATACATCCGGGAATTTCCTGCTGATACTGAGTCAACATTCTTGCCTCGTGTGCGGAATCAGAGATGCGCAAGAATATTCCCAGGAAATGCCAGTTTCCCACAGACGCGAAGGGTGTCTGTTCATGACAGGACACAAAGTGAGATTTGTTTTACGACAGGAAACAGGCCAGTTGGGATATCTTTACCAGAGATTAACTCCGGGGCTTGTCGCACTTGGATTCTCTCGACCTCAAGCCTCTACAAGCCGAGGAGACATCCTGCGTCAAACAAAAACGTCATGCGGTAACATTCCATCTCAGATTATTTTTTACAACATACATTTGACTATAAGTGAATGATCGTATTCTCTTCCGTAGAAGAACTGTAAATGTTGGGTGGAATAATAGGGCCATTGTGGCATATAAAGTGTGTGTGGAGCGAGAGAGGCAGACAAGTACCCCCATGTGCGTGTCTGCGAGATAACTTAAAGGCGGACGCACGTAATCTACTCACTCCCTAGGACACGAGGACTACTTTCATTGTCTTACAATGTTGTAGAACGTGGTGCTTTCTTCAGGTCTCACGAACGCGCATCGTATGAGAGTGGGAAAACGTATTTTAGCGAGAAAATGTCGTACAGAGAAGTAAGGTCCGCTTGATCCATTTTCTCCGATCTCTAAGAAGCCCTACACACTCACATTCGTGAGATTGTAGGAATATCTCCAGGGGAGAGATGTTCTTCTTTGCAATTGTGTTGTAAACATTTAATATTGCACCTCAGGGGTATTTGTGTATGCAATGGTACTCGAATACTAAACACATAAAAAAAAGGTTTGCATCACCATGGTTCCGAGAGTTCCGGAACCTGTATAGAAAACTCGAATAGACATCAACATAAACATCATTTCCACACTTTCTATTGTTCATAAAACCACACATTGCATGCTGTAGCACCATATAGCGAGACCTTCAGAGGTGGTGGTCCAGATTGCTGTTCATACCAGTGCCTCATATACCCAGTATACCGTCCTTTTGCATTCATGCATACCTGTAATTGTCGTGACATGAAACAAAAATTCTAAGCACATTTTTATGCATATATATTGCACTTTAAGGAAAATCAACACTTACATGAATCGTACCTCAACTGAAACAGCAAGACAAGTCATATAGTGGACACATGGGAAGAAGAAAAAGGACCGAAACCTTCTACGTTATTGTTTATACACACACAACAAAAAAGTTTTCCATCACCTCGGTTCCGAGAGTTCCGGAACCTGTACAGAAAATTGGAACAGAGATCAACGTAAACATCATTTCCGTCTTTTTTGTTGCTCATGAAAACCATACATTGTATGTTGTACCACTATACAGCCAGACCTTCAGAGGTGGTGGTCGAGATTGGTCTACACACCGATATCTCTAATACCCAATAACACGTCCTGTATTCGTCGAGGCACACTATCCACAAGTTCATCGAAGCACTGTTGGTCCAGTTTGTCCCATTCCTCAACGGCAATTCGGCGTAGATCCCTCAGAGTGGTTGGTGGGTCACGTCGTCCATAAATCGCCCTTTTCAATCTATCGCAGGCATATTCGATAGGGTTCATGTCTGGAGAACATTCTGGCCACTCTAGTCGAGTGATGTCGTTATCCTGAAGGAAGTCATTCCAAGATGTGCACGATCGGGGGTGCAAATTCTCGTCCATGAAAACGATATGGTTGCACTATCGGTTGGAGAATGGCATTCACGTATCGTACAGCCGCTACATCACCTTCCATGACCGCCAGCGGTCTATGTCAGCCCCACATAAGCCCACCCAAAAACAGCAGGGAACCTCCACCTTGTTGCACTCTCTGGACAGTGTATCTGAGGCTTTCAGCCTGATTGCGTTGCCTCCAAACAAGTCTCCAACGATTGTTTGGCCGTGCGGTTAAAGGCGCTGCAGTCTGGAACCGCAAGACCGCTACGGTCGCAGGTTCGAATCCTGCCTCGGGCATGGATGTTTGTGATGTCCTTAGGTTAGTTAGGTTTAACTAGTTCTAAGTTCTAGGGGACTAATGACCTCAGCAGTTGAGTCCCATAGTGCTCAGAGCCATTTGAACCATTTTTTTTGATTGTTTGGCTGAAGGAATATGCGACACTCATCGGTGAAGAGAACGTGATGCCAATCCTGGGCGGGCCATTTGGCATGTTGTTGGGTCCATCTGTACCGCGCTGCGTGGCGTCGTGGTTGCAAAGATGGACCTCACCAAGGACGTCGGGAGCGAAGTTGCACATCACACACCCTCGTCGGACCAGGCAACATGTTTCCTATCATCAACAGTCCAAAGGCGATGTTGGTGGGCCCGGGCCGTAAGGCTTTGTGTCCTCCAATCATCAAGGGCACACGAATGGGCCTTCGGCTCCGAAATTCCATACCGATTATGTTTCGTTGAATGGTTCGCACACTGACAATTGTTCATGGCTCAGCATTGAAATCTGTAGCAATTTGGGGAAGGGTTGCACTTCTGTCACATTGAACTATTCTCGTCAGTCGTCGTTGGTCCTGTTCTCGCAGGATGTTTTTCCGGCAGCGGCGATGATGGAGATTTGATGTTTTACCGGATTCCTGATATTCAAGGTACACTAGAAAAGTGGCCGTACGCGAAAATGTCCACCTCATAGCTGCCTTGGAGGTGCTGTGTCCCATCGCTTGAGCGTCGTCTGTAGCACTACGTTCAAGCTTGCTTAAATCTTGCTAACCTGCCATTGTAGCAGCACTAACCGATCTAATAACTTCGCCAGGAACTTGTTGTTTTATATAGACGTTGCCGACTGCAGCGCCGTGTTCTGCCTGTTTACATATCTCTGTATTTGAATACGCATGCCTATACGAGTTTCTTTGGCGCTTCAGATTATATGCATAGTCTTTACTTCCATTTCTTCAGTACTATATTGTTATAATAAGACAAATGTGGAGAAAGGGAATGGTTAGTTTGTGTGAGGGAGAACACATATTTGTAAGGAGTACAGTATTTATGATGTATGACATATGACATATGACATATGTTGTTACCCATTTCTTATGAGGAAACCTTGGGGGAAATTGTGGACACCTAGGAGAGGAATGGTGCACGCCTGAGGGAGTAGTGTGTGTGTGCGTGTTTGTGTGTGTTCGTTCGTGTATGTGTGCGCGCGCTCGCCTAACTTTCACAGAAAACGTGAGACTTGACACCATTTTTATGTATCATAGTCATAACAATATTACACCACAGATACGTAAATATATTTGGAAGATAATGATTATGTTTCAGGGAAATTTTTTAAACTGCATGTGTGGTGTGTCGTTTTAATACTATACTCTGATTGGCTGAAAAAAGAGGCAGCCTAGGGTTAAAATCATAATTGGTTTGTATCTTTCAGCCTGGAATTGTTTTATTAGTAGGACGTATATGATAGTGGTGAGGGGGGGAGGGGGGAGGAGAAAAGGTCCATGGCTTGATATGAGTGTCGGAAATAATGCAATTTGGCACAATTTTTACACATTACTTTTATACTGTGCTCTCATTGGTTTGCGAAGAGGAGAAGGGTTTGGCGCATAAAGCACAAGCGAGGTAATTGGATTTTGTTTTTAAATTTCCTACACATTTTTGAATTTCCTTCAATTCCTTTGTACTATGCACCATCTGCGGTCTTTGATGTTTTTAGATTTCCCCAAAATTTCTTTTACTTTTTCGGCCCCTTTATACGCAGGGCAACTGGCTTGTTTTGAGTTTCCCACCAATCTTTTTTTTTAATTTCCTGTTTTTTGTCATCTTGGATTTTTTAATTACCCTCCAAAATCGACAGCACTGTCAAAACTGCGGCGTCTGGGACTGTGTGCCAAATAGTTGGTATACACAGTACTCTAGTCTTCAAATAATGATTTCCTAGGAAACCTATTATCTCGGCTAATCTTGCAGCCATCGTTACGTTATAGTCTTTGGCTATGTTTTCTAGTTTATTTGCTGCTAATTCTTCTTGTATATACGTACATTTATATAAACGTGCTCCCCAACATGCTATTTATGTATTACCTGTTTCACTCGTAAATGAAAGAGACCAAGGGAAAATGATTGTTTGCATGCCTCTCTGTTATTCTGTCTTTACAGGTCACAAATGAGATAAATATCTGAGGCAGTAGAATGCTTCTGAAGGCTGTCACAAATGATGCTGCTGTAAATTTAATCGATACTATTTCGCAAAATATCGACTTCTCCACTCCACGGATTTCCGTATGGCCTCAAGGACCTTTTCCGTTACACTATAAGACTGGTAACAAAACTAGCAGCAAATCTCGGAATTGATTTGGTATCTTCCTCTAATGAGACCTAGTGAAGTCCCAAAACATTTAACTGTACTAAAAACTGGATCACACAATAGTTTCGGTTTTCTTTAGATGTCTGCCAAACCTTCTCGATAAATCGTCACTACCCGTTATCCTTGTTTCAAGCAGGCTCGGATCTAGGTGGGAGGAAACCGTGGTATCTGCCCGGGCGGCAATTTCAGGGGGCGGCAGATTAATATTCTTGAAGAAAAAAGCATTGTTTCACAAAACGCCTAGCATCCAGGGCATGTTAGTCTATCGATTATTCATTTTATTTGTAAACGAATCTCTGTTGTTTTTGAAGATGTCTGAATAAATTCCAAGTTGATTTCTGAACCAATCATAAATTGATTTTTGAAAGTGTACATAGTGTACGTGATGTCTCTGCCAGGGGAATCCCCGTCGCATCTAGAGATAAAAAAACTTCCCCGCAGACAAAAGGGGACGAGGCTACACGAGATGAGCCGAATAAACCCGAACGGGTGAATGCTAATCGCTGTTTCATTATGTGGTTGTTTGGGTATGCGAATGATCAGCGTTCTTATAATTATTAGAGAAATCCATAGATTCGGACTTTGAAAATGGAAATAAACGACTAACACGAATAACAGGTTACATAGATTACATATTACTCTTCTCGCTGTATCCAAGAAAATGAAATTTTGACAGAACGTTTTTGCCAGATGGCTACGCTACTAAGGGCCAGTTGAACAGTGCTCGGATAGCAGCCGCTTAGCTCTATTCTCGCGGAAAACACGTAATAATGCCTAACAGGAGCATAAACGCGGCGTAAGCGAACTAGCGATTCTATCAGGGTTAGTGAAGTTAACTGGAGAATAAGTTTTGACAATGGCAGGAATAAGTTGTTATTACATGGAAGGAGAAGATGTTAAGGGGGGGGGGGGGGCGGCATCACACGAATTGTATGGAAAGATATGACGAATACAAATTTATACAAAAATTTCATACTACCACTTTTCGATGTCAAGCTTCAGAAGCTGGAGTGAATGAAAAAAATTTGAAACTATTTCCTAATGTAAGACTTTTTGCTTGTAGCTGACCTAATAGGCATTTGATATCGGTACTTCGTGAATTATATTCTGTCGCGTTATTTATGTAAATGAGGTAGATAAAACTGACCATTTGTGCCAAAACTGTCTTGCTTATTTGGTGTGTGTTAAAATTACTGCAGTATCAGAAAGGCTTATTTCGTTTTGTCTAGCAGACAGTCACAAAACAGACGTAATCAAATTGAGATATCACACAGGTGTTGGATAGTATTCGCATTAACATCTTTCTCAGTGTTGGTCAACGACATATTGATTATTCCTCTAGCAATACGTTTGACGAGCTACGATAAGGTAATAGATTCTTTCGCAAACGAAAAAGAACGCCATGTAAGGCTTTAGCAAGATTAGAGAGAAAAAAATGTTGGGACGTAAAGATTGAAGAAATGTGTGCTGCCTTGCTTGTCTCTTGTCTTTACTGGTTTTATGTTTCTTATATTTAATTTTATGCCACACAAAAGAGAAAGTTACTACGTAATAGGAAATAAAGTTGCACATTTTCTGAAGAGTTCTTATGCTCCCAGTTTCAAATAATCCCACCCAGAATTAATTGTCAGTTTTTCTAAGGGGAGTAGGATGTCAAACCGGCGGACTGGGAACAGAAGAGGCATCAAATGACATTTTATTTTCCACTGTCCTGAATATAGGTTTGATGGCTTCCATTACAAAGCATACACGCTTGAATTCTACACAGTGAAGTACAGTGAGGTGCGATAGGAGAATGATGTGTGAAAAGGCGCGGCAATGCACGTAGGCATACTTAAGACCAAATTACACGTCTTACATTTCGTCAAACATGCATGTTTTATATATCAAAGTCTTCAGAAAGATGTACGCTACACAATGAACATATTTCTGAAAAATCAATTTTTTAAAATATTTATGTCCTATCTCAAACGCTCGAGGGGTCGTGTATCCGGCGCTGGCTACAAGTTATCTTATTTATTGGTTCTGATTCGCGTTGATTCGCCAAGTTACAACCACACATTTAATCTAATTCAGCGAGTCAACCGGCATACCGTTGATACAGCATGAAAACTGTCGTTCATGGCAACAAATATAAATTCTGTCCAAGTGATAGCGAATACTCCTACAGTCAGCCAAAGGCGAAACTTACCGTACACAACATAATCATCAGACGAGCACTATATACAGATATACTTTATGTAAATGGAGAACAGGAAAGGTCGTTCCACACTTCCCTGGGGCATATGTAACGCTGCCTTTGTGTGTGATGAACGCTCTTCGTCAAGGAAAACGTACTACTCTGTAACAATGAGAGCGTCACGTATTTGGCTACCCATTCAGTATACTTGGACCTTTGGCAATATTCAACATTGTGGTGTAACGCTTACCGGAAATTTAGAAGTTTCTACTTTCATGTTGGCTGCGTCCATGGTTCACATGGTATTGTGTTTGGAAAGGGCGAGCTGCGTTTCGCACAGGCGTCACTTTCTAAATTCATGCTGATCTATGAACTGAAACTATTCTCTTTCTAGTCATCTCGTTATATTCGAGCTCAGAAGGTGCATAAGTATGCTGAAGAAATCTTACTTTGAAGGAAACTGGTCTGAAATTTTGGACATCGTTTCATTTTCTAATTTAATAGCCGGATGCGACATGCGCTTTCTGCCGGCCGAAGTGGCCGTGCGGTTAAAGGCGCTGCAGTCTGGAACCGCAAGACCGCTACGGTCGCAGGTTCGAATCCTGCCTCGGGCATGGATGTGTGTGATGTCCTTAGGTTAGTTAGGTTTAAGTAGTTCTAAGATCTGGGGGACTGATGACCACAGCAGTTAAGTCAAATAGTGCTCAGAGCCATTTGAACCAGCCATGCGCTTTCTACGGCTACTTCGAAGTGTCCGCTGTGCGAGAGAAACACAATATAATAAAATTAAGAATGGAGACAATATCGCAGAGTAGTCTCTGCACTGGGAATTCCATCAGGACCTGGCGACTTCTTCAGCTGCTTTTCTACTCTAGGGGCGTCTGTTTTCGTATCATTCGTTTTAGTGGCCCGTTGCGCGATTGTAATGTCACAGTTAAGACTTACCTTGATGTACTCAGCTGCCTGACAAGGGGGAGGGGGGGGGGGAAGGAGGAAGGGGAGCGGCTTGATACGAACGTCGTAAATAATGTAACTTCACATAATATTTACACACTCTTTTAATGCTACACTCATTGGTTGGACAGAGGAGGAGTGGCACAATGCAGGTAGTCTCCAACTTTGGATTTCTGATTAACTGTTTTATATTTAATACTTCACTGTTGCTGGTAGGGAAGAGGGTTCCTACCATTCTCCAACAGATCATTATTCTAAATCGAGTCTGCAACCACCTCAATTTACGCCGCATTTTTCACGTAGAAAGAGGTCGGGTTTTCCCATCCTTAACCGACATACTCACAAGGGAACCTCCCCATCGCACCCCCCTCAGATTTAGTTATAAGTTGGCACAGTGGATAGGCCTTGAAAAATTGAACACAAATCAATCGAGAAAACAGGAAGAAGTTGTGTGGAACTACGAAAAAATAAGCAAAATATACAAACAGAGTAGTCCATGTGCAATATACAAAACATCAAGGATAATGTGAGCTCAGTAGCGCCGTGGTCCCGTGGTTAGCGTGAGCAGCTGCGGAACGAGAGGTCGTTGTTTCAAGTCTTCCCTCGAGTGAAAAGAGTATTTTCAGTTTATGTGACAAACTGTTATGTTTTGATCACTTTTTTGGGAGTGATTGTCACATCCACAAGAAAACCTAAATCGGGCAAGGTAGAAGAGTCTTTTTACCCATTCTCCAAGTGTACAAGTTAGGTGTGTCGACAACATATTCCTGTCATGTGATGCACATGCCGCCACCAGTGTCGTATAGAATATATCAGACGTGTTTTCCTGTGGAGGAATCGGTTGACCTGTGACCTCGCGATCAAATGTTTTCGGTTCCCATTGGAGAGGCACGTCCTTTCGTCTACTAATCGCACGGTTTTGCGGTGCGGTCGCATAACACAGACACTGAACTTATTAAAGTGAACAGAGACGTCAATGAACGAACGGACAGATCATAATTTTGCGAAAATAAAATTTTCCCTCCAGGGATGACTTGAACCAAGGACCTCTCGTTCCGGAGATGCTCACGCTAGCCACGGGACCACGGCGCTCTTGTACTCGCATTCCCTTGATGTTTTATATCTTGCGCATGGACTACTCAGTTTGTACATTTTGCTTATTTTTTCATAGCTCCAAACAACTTCTTCCTGTTTTGTCCATTGATCTGTGTTCAGTTTTTGAAGGCCTATCCACTGTGCCAACTTATAACTAAATCTGAGAGGGGTGCGATGGGGAGGTTCCCTTGTCAGCACATGACTGTCCAGAATGAAATGAATGTTTAATTCAGTCTTCATAAGCACGAAGTTTTTCATGACAGATATGCTGTACAAGTTGGGCAAGATCAAGCTAGACCGGTAGATACTTCGTGCAACTTGAGATAGGCAGCCCATCTTGCATCACCTACACCTGGGAAGGGTGAAGTTGGGTTGCGAGATCTCAGGGTGCATTAAATATTTTTCTGATTAATTCTGTATTCCCCACGTTGTTATGTACGTCATCCTCTTCGTTCCCTCTGTCCACCCACATATTTGGACATACGTTCATTATTGTTTTCCTCTGTAAAAAAGTGTACTTTTCTGCTTATGCCAAATGATCCGCGAATGTGGGGACTTACTATTTCTTACTTCTAAAAACACGACATAGCACCTTGTCATGTACGATTCGTGTCTTAGTTTACAGTTGGTCATACGCAAAGAACTGTTACTTCTACATATCTGAAAAGTATGTAAATAATTACTATGCCTAAATATTAGACTGAGAGTCTCTGTTTTTTCCTATCGGTCGCTAACTATTCTAGAGTTCAGAATTTTTGCAGATATGAATAAATTTTGTTCATGACTATGAAATAATCCTTTTTCTCCAGCTCCTCGTACGTGGACATCAGGCCATAATGCATATTTGCTAATTTAAATATGGTCTTCGATAATATAATACTGAAATAACTGTTATTTCTACACTCTACAATAACGCATGAATAATTAACGCATGAGCAGTTAGAAGCTCATTTTAATGAAAGCAATGCAGAATTATCTGATTGGGAATTCTCGTTTTCGACTGAAGATTCTGCTGCTGAACTTGACGAAACTGACTGGTAAACAATAAGAACATTGAGACGGCGTGTCAGAGGAGGACGTCCTTGTATAATTAATCCCTCTGACAGTGAAAATCTAGATGTAGAAAATTTGAATAAAATGCCAAGAAGAGCGGTGTTGTAACCATTTTCAGAAGTTGGGCTTAAAATGCTTGACAACTATCAAAATTTATTAAGGCAAGGAATACCTTAAAACTCTGGAAATTTAGCTGCAATTCCAAGATAAGAGACAAATGTGAGTCAATTGTGAAATTTATTTACTTATTGTGAAAAACAATTTCTTTGTAGTTTCCTCTCTGTCCACAACATCTGAAATGCATTTGTTTATCTAATTTGATCCTGACGATTTTTTATGCACTCTGTTAGGATTAAAGGCTCAGCTCTTCTCCTTGAGAGTTTCATTGACTTTCGTAACCATCTGTAGGCAAAGTCAGGTCTATTGGGTGGCCTTGCTAAACTAGTTGCTCCAAATAGTTTATGGTCTAGGTATTCAGAAATACTTCGCAAGACCGATTCTCGTTACTGAAACTGGACGCATAACTGTGTTGTTGTTGTGGTCTTCAGTCCTGAGACTGGTTTGATGCAGCTCTCCATGCTACTCTATTCTGTGCAAGCTTCTTCATCTCCCAGTACCTACTGCAACCTACATCCTTCTGAATCTGCTTAGTGTATTCATCTCTTGGTCTCCCTCTACGATTTTTACCCTCCACGCTGCCCTCCAATGCTAAATTTGTGATCCCTTGATGCCTCAAAACATGTCCTACCAACCGATCCCTTCTTCTAGTCAAGTTGTGCCACAAACTTCTCTTCTCCCCAATCCTATTCAATACCTCCTCATTAGTTACGTGATCTACCCACCTTATCTTCAGCATTCTTCTGTAGCACAACATTTCGAAAGCTTCTATTCTCTTCTTGTCCAAACTGGTTATCGTCCATGTTTCACTTCCATAAATGGCTACACTCCATACAAATACTTTGAGAAACGCATAACTATCTACTTTAATTCCTGCTGACAGTTGCGGAGACAGTTATCAAAAGCTCGAGTGTTTTATTCGAAGTGACGCTGCTCGTAATCAGAGATAGACTCCGAGGTCACGTTAATATTTCAGTACATTTCAGTACGTTAAAGTCTCCTGCTAGTATATCCCACCAACGTAATTTTCTTTCAATAATCCTGCAACGTGCAGAGCAAAACAGTGTGACCAATAGAAACATCAGATGAGTAATCTGAGTGCACATGTGCAGGAGACTCGCGTTCACATTGGATCACAGTCAATGTCGACCTCATTACTCTTGATGTTTTAATGTGCTGCAGTGAGCACAACTGCTCCCGATTAATGCAACAGATCCTTCCGAAATGCGTCCCATTTCCTCGTTAAATATTTCGGAAGTTACTACTATGGCTTTCGTGTCAGAGAGTAATCTGGACGTACCAGCTATCATAGAGAGCTATGATACCTGGGACTTTATTATGAATGCTTCACCAATTAATTATGAGCGCCTAGATTCTTTCAGCCTCTGTGCTTTGATCACGATTCGAGTTTGCTCGTTGTATGTCGACTGACGAGCGTTCATCGGAGAAGATCGAAATTTTGCCTAGCTTAAAATAACCGTATCCGCACACAGCATGTTCTCTATGGCCCGGGTACCTGCTTCCAATGTGTAGAGCGACTTTGAGATCAGTAGATCGTATCCTGAATAGCTAAAAGCTGTCAGGTCATCTGTAAATAAGAAGAGTATTCCAAATCAAATCAAAATTTTGTCAAAAGATACGGTAGTGAATGCTGGGAAATATTCATTGTTAATGTTGAGCATGATAATAAAACTGATAACAGCCCTGTATCTCAAACAGAGATAAAAGAATTGAAAGCAGCTTTAAATGTGACAAAGAACTGGAAAGCTACTTGCCTAGATGTAATTAATACAGAATTAATCAAATATGGAGGAATAATTTTGCAATTTTGCTTCCTTTATTTTTTAAATACTATGTGTGTTGGAAAAACTGTTCTATGTCTGAAGAAGGGAACGCAGCTAAAGTTATTACTATATTTAAAAAAGGCTATATGAAAGTGACAGCAAATTATAGACGAATAAATCTCTAAATTCTGTGTGTAAAATTTATGGGATAATTCTTGGACAAAGCCTACAAACTATCACTGATACACTAATCACAGAGTAACAATCACGCTTCAGAAATAAGAGGTTATATAATGATATTATATTTAGAATAAGACAAATTACTGAAAAACGACAGCAATTTCGCTCACAGACAGGCATTTACCATTTACTGATTATGAGAAAGCCTTTGACAGGATAAAAAGACCCATTCTGTGAAAATATTGGAAGTAAAAGTTTTCCTATACACCTTATTAATGCTATGATGGTGATGATGAGGTCTCATACTCCGGGAGCGTAGGGGGCGATGCGGGAAACCCGCGCCACCGTATTAGGCAAGGTCCTAGCGGAGGTGGTTTGCCATTGCCTCCCTACGACTGCAGTGAGGACGAATGATGATAGTGAAGACGACACAACAACAGCCAGTCATCTCGAGGCAGGGAAAAATCCCTGACTCCTCCAGGAATCGAACCCCGGACCCCGTACGCGAGAAGCGAGAACGCTACCGCAAGACCACGAGCTGCGAACGTTAATGCTATAATGAGTCTATTTGCAAATACCAAAATAATTATATGTTCGGGTTCTAAAATGTCAGATGAAATTTTAATAACTGGAGCTTTTCGACAAGGGTGCAATTTGTCATCCACTTTATTTAATTCATATGTTGACGACCTAGTTGCGAAGTGGAAAGATGAAATACGGTTACAAATTAAAAAAGGATTTAGCATACCATCGAGTACTCTGTTATAAGCTGATGACCAGATAATTATACAGTGAACAAAGAATACTTACGAAGAGTAGTGTATAGGTTGAGTCAAAATTCTGTATGTAATAACAATATCTGTAAATACGACAAATACTATTATCTAGGATGTGATGTTAATTTTAACTGCGACAAAGACATTGAATAGAAAGTTAATGAACATCAATTTATCAGCAGAACAATTTGAAGACCTTTGGGAAGGAAAACAAGAAAGAAACATAAATGAAATATATAAGAGGTAGTAATAAAATAGGTACAATAAGGAATGAAACGATAAGATTACATTAAAAAAATTTTTCACTTAATATCGCGATAGAACAGACAGAATGAAATGGGTCATTTGGATAGAATGAATGACATAACATAGTTTTCCATAAAAGGTAATAAATTATTTTCCCGTGGGAAGAGAGAATATGTAGATCTCGTAATAAATGGATGGATGGATGGATGACAGAGACCAGAGCCGGAATCCTTGACTGCGTGTATGTGATTTACATTAAGAGTGGTTCTTACACTTATGCCATCATTCCACATTAACTCAGAATACAAAGGAAACCGAACGATCTGTCTGTACGCTGATCGTGCAATAAAATGTATTTTGGTCTCGTCATGCATAATGTTTACGTTTGACTGGCTATGAGTTCATCTGAGTCATCGCGGTAGTGGTGTTAAGTGATTTACGGAAACAACAGAATGCCAGAAGTATTATACATGGACAAGGATTCAAATATGGCTGCTCTAAAATAGGGCAGTTAAGGAGAAAGGAACATTAGAAGGCAGAAGTTATTAATCGCAGTTTCTAGTGCGCTCAGGTGGCTCAAACACTGTGTGGTATCGATACCACCCTGCGGCAATCATTGCAACAGAATTGCAAGTCTCCATTAGACGCCAACGGCAGTCGCACGGCATCTAGTGGACTCGATTGTGTGCACCTGCTGAGTCACGCCTCCACTGACTGTGGACTAAGAGCGCCCATTGCTGCCGCAGTATAGCACAGCTGACGGCAGCCACTCAACTCACTTGCACTTGGAGCCTCATTGCGACGACACAATCGTTCGTGCTTACTTTATGGAGCCCCATCCTGGTTTACATCGTAATAGCTGGGCTCTGTCTTTGCATTGTTTGTAATGACTCTTCGCAAGATGGAGAAATACAACTGAAGTAAACCTTCTGTTTACTACGTCAATTTGTTCACTAATCATTTCTGCTCCTGCCTAGCTTTCCTCTGGACGACAACTGCCGCACCAGTCTACAGCTCACCTATCTTTACTTTTGCGTATAAGTCTCACACAACACCTTAAATAGTAAGGCCCTGGTTTTAGACCGCTTTCGGCACCTAGTTTCAATCTACGAAGTGGGTGCTATATTTTATTACTGCCGCTCTTCTTCCAGGAGTGCTCGCGGCCGCACTGCGGGGGAACGCCAGCTGTGACAAAGAGGCCCACTAAATCAATCCGCGGAAGCCCCCAGCGATATTGAAATGCGCTGTGTTACCGAAATGGCAAGCTGTCACCGGGCACTGCGAACGCGTCTGGGGCCGCGTCACATCAAACGCGCCTCGCGTCGAGAATCCGCTGCGAATGAAAGGACCGCGGCAATACATCTCCCACAACAATTACGTCCCACTGAAAAGCTCTGTGACCGATATTGTCCACCGAATGTAAATGTTGTGTTAAACGTGCATCAGTCAGTCGCGTTATTAATTAACTCGGGCACAATTGGCTGTGAGCCTTGATGAGATGAGACTTAATCGACAAATACAACGCAAAAACGTGTCGCTCATGAATTCACATCGTATTAACACGGGCGTGCTTCAGGCATTCATCCCAAAACAGGATACTGGATTTCTTTTGTGTACGTTGTATAGTGCCAAGTTTTGTCTTGTGTGTAAAACTTATTCCGATGTAACGAAGCTTGTTCGAGTATTACTAACAAGTTTTGTTATACCTAGATCAAATCGTCTTGTCATACTGTGAAAGTAAACAGCGATAAAAAGAAAGAGAGACCATTAGCAAACGTTGCAGCTGTCCTATTCGGGGTGGCAAACTTGATGAGCTCTGAAAATGTGTGACGAATCAGTGCAGTTGAAAACACAACTACAATTTTCTTTACAGTACTCTCTAACAGATTGTGCTGCGTGTAAATAGTTAATTTATTCAAATCTTGTTAACTGATTACGGAATTAATTACATGCCGTGTTACAAATATCTAAAAAAATGTACCTACGTGTACAAAGCGTTCCCATAAGAGTGTGCAAAAATGTAATAGGACACAGAGAATGCTCTACAGAACAGTTTGAGCTAGGTAGCTGAAAGAGACATGGAAGTAAACTTGTCTACCGTTTTGTCTAGCATTACTGTTTTCCATCTTATTTACAACTAACAGCTTACTGGTTTACATGTACTGTGCTGTTTATTTAGGTGTAAGGTCGTTACTTCTTGCTACGAAACGAGGAAGTCGAGCCTTATTACTAGGAAGTATTTCCTCGTTTCTGACTGGAAGGGAAGGTCCTATTCCATGGTCTGTGATGTCCCCTGGCCTGAGTCCCCTTGATTATTTCCTATGGGGATATCAAAAGTCACTTGTGTATGAGACCATAGTGGATATGGAGATGGAATTAACTGCCAGAGCTGTAGCTGTCTGTGAAGTGATTCGAAACACACCAGAGATATTTGTCAGGGTGCGAGAAAGTCTTGTTCGCCTGTGTCATGCTTGCATTGAGGTTGATAGCCGTCAGTTACAGCAAGTGTCGTAAGACACAGTACAAATGGTACGTTCATTGTGTGAGTGATGGTACTTGCAGTTAACTGTAATTAATGTAATAAAAGAGTACGCATTACTATGTCCCTTTAAATTTTTGCACGCTCTTACAAAAACACCCTGTATTTACTGGTAATTTTATTTCAATGCTTATTAAAAATTGGTTGCCCTGAAAGTGTGAGTGCGCGTGGGATATCCTGTGTGTGTGTGTGTGTGTGTGTGTGTGTGTGTGTGTGTGTGTGTGTGCGCACGCGCGCGCGCGCGCGCGTAAGTGAGTGCGTAACAGAACATAACAGTTCCACCCGACTCACAACAAACTGTAAATATCACGATTTCTCCCATGGGTCTCGCACAAACTTTCAAATGACAGAGAGCACTTACAGACAATAACATAATATTTAATAGTACCTACTGTGGCGGCGGTATGCCACATAACGTGATCAAAATGATACAGAATAACTTTCGCAAGTATACCAAAACTGACGTCGTAATAAAAGATAAATATTATCTCAGAAAAATTACAAAGACTCCGGAATCACATAATATGGTCTACGAATGTAATTACAACCTCTGTTTCTTTTTGCAAAAATATCGCTTGCTCTTCTCTTTTGTTTCTTCGTAGTGTAAGAAGCCTTTTTGTGATGAGGCACGAAAACGTGTACGTTTTATGTAATATTTAGTCCAAATTAATCAAATATTACTTAAAAGTGTTGCTGATGTTTATCTGTACCAGATCCTATATTCATGAAGTTGTAAATTTAAATTCTTCACACAAATTTTATAGGGGAACATTGCTGCAGAGGTCAGTGCCATTGTTCTAAATGATAATGGCCCAGAGTCGCAATAAATATCTTAGTAATCGCTAATTTTGACAAGTAAAATTAAATGTAAATATAGGAGATTTCTCTGGATTAGCTGGTCTTCCTTGAAAACAATAAAAGTAATCAGTATTGCCAGTTTTAATTAATATTTGAGTAAACCTCGTTCTGTTAGTTTGACAGATCCCCACCAAACAAAATCGCGAGAGTCGCCTTAGCCTGGGATCTTCATAAGAGTAAGGATTATTAACAAGCATTAAGAGTAAGCCTCGTTCTGTTAGTATGACAGATCCCCACCAAACAACAGCCTCGTTCTGTTAGTTTGACAGATCCCCACCAAACAAGATCGCGAGAATCGCCTTAGCCTGGGATCTTCGTAAGAGTAAGGATTATTAACAAGCATTAACGGTAAGCCTCGTTCTGTTAGTATGATGGATCCCCACCAAGCAGGGTCTACATAAGAGTAAGAATTATTAAGAAGCATTAAACCTCGTTCTGTTAGTATGACAGATCCCCACCAAGCTAAATCGCGAGAGTCGGCTTAGCCTGGGATCTACATAAGGGTAACAATTGTTAAGAAGCATTAAATTTTACAACAATTGTAGTTAGTCATCCCGTCAACATTTAGTATTTTTTTTTTTTTCAATGGACTTGTAGTCCGGGGTGATATGTTACAATACAGCATCACCGGTCTATTGCGGTCGAACTGTGTTGGTGAGGCAGTAAATTTCCACAGGGCAGTGACTCCATCACTGCAATTCACTTTGGAGGTGTGGCGGTGGGACTTGTAGTCCCGTACCACCCTCTGACGGTGATGGTGCTACATGAGTCAGGCAGAAGGATTTTGCCTAACATGGGCGGGTGAAGGTGTGGCGGTGGGACTTGTAGTCCCGTACGCCAGGGCAGGGGTGGTGATTGATGAGTGACATTTAGTATTTTTTTTTAAAAATGGACTTGTAGTCCGGGGTGATAAGTTACAATACAGCATCACCGGTCTATTGCGGTCTAACTGTGTTGGTGAGGCAGTAAATTTCCACAGGGCAGTGACTGCGTCACTGCAATTCACTTTGGAGGTGTGGCGGTGGGACTTGAAGTCCCGTACCACCCTCTCGCGGTGATAGTACTACATGAGTCAGGCAGAAAAATTTTGCCTAACATGGGCAGGTGAAAGTGTGAGTGATGAGGACATTTAGTAGATGGTGTCTTTTAATATAAATACACGATGTGCAAACTAACTGCGAGAAGTACCACAGCGTAGTGATTGACGTAAATAATTTTCCAGTTGTGATGCAGGCATAACAACACTAACTCCGATTTTTCACAATATGTAAATACTAATACATAAAGAACCACCACTCTACTCCTCGAACTATTAGAGGAACGACCGTAAGATATGCAGAGTGTGGCTATCTATTCCCCTCACCCTGTTAGCAGCAAACCGCCAATTCCTTAAAGAATCGAACTCCCATTCTTGAATAAGATTTCCTTTACCACCCTGTTTTCGAGACTGGCGCCCGCAGACGCTGTGGAGGATACGTGTAACTCCGTGGTAAACAGCCCAGACCATACACAATCACATTGTGCCGAAATCGTAATAAAGCAAACAGTCCTACAGCAACCTTTGCCTTTCGCGGGCAAGTGCTCTACTGGCAGAAGTAAAGCTGTGAGAACGGGGCGTGAGTCGTGCTTGGGTAGCTCAGTTGGTAGAGCACTCCTACAGAAGCTAGTCACCCCATGGAGCTTCATTGGGGAGAAAGGGCCTACAGGAGTGAAAACTATGGAGAATGCAGCAACGGAGAGTAACGACTACACTAGGTCACCGCTGCTCATGTGTCAGCGTGGCAGCGGTGACGTAGAAGGACCTAGAATGACTGAAAACTGACAGCTTAACATCGGGATTGTATTGTATTCTATCGTATTTTATGGAACTGTGGACCTAGAAACGACGGAGAGGCTTCGTCCCCGCCGTAGCCCTCAGCAGTTCACAACCCCACAACAGGCTACAGCAGTCCACTCACCCCACCGCCGCCCCACACCGAACCCAGGGTTAGTGCGCGGTTCGACTCCCAGTGGAGCGTAACAAGACCAGTACATAAAAAGGGAGAGATAAAGTATAACAGCAGGGAAGTGTGCTGTTTGATTCTACCTTAAAATTGTTAACATCAATAATTAGAGAGGTGATACAAAAGCAGCAGAAGAACGGCAAGGATACAGGAAAAATAGGAGCACAATTGTTGCTATTTTGGCCCTAACACAGATCGTGGAGGAATCCTCAAAAACGGGAATAGAAATTCACGAAAGATTGACAGACGAACTTACGAGGAGGGGGAGGTGGATTATTGTGTTTAACGATCCGTCGACTAATGTTCCGTCGACAAAGAGGCCATTAGAGGCAGTAGACGAATTTATAACAAAGTAATTAGGCAAAGAGACTCATTAAGTCCACGCCTCTTCATCTTAATAATGGACAATATCATTGATCCCATAAGGAAAAAAAAAACAGGATATAAAATGGGAAATATAGTAGCAAATATTATATATTGTACTTACGATGTTGTACTATAGTAAATGACGAGGATAATTTACAAAGATTACTCCACCAATTCAATAAAACTGCTAAGCAATGTAACCTTGGGAATCACATTTTAAAAAATCAAAATCGCACGGTAGTATTAAAAACACCGTAAGATCTGAATTAGAATTAGGGGTTTGTCAATTGAACATCTGATGAGCTTTAATTATCTAGAGACGCTTATCACCGGCTATAAAGACGTAACCATCGAAGTGATAACCATGTGACAAAGGCAGTAAGTAAGGGTAGCCGGATGCGAGAAAAATACTTTATATGAAAACAAACGTGTCACAACTGAGGGAAAAATAAAAACATATGTAAACAATTTGAACCCTTTTACGAAATATGCATCAGAACCTAGAGCAGAACCGAAAAATATAAAACATATGTTAAAGGCAATGGAAATGAAGGTACTAAGACCGATATACGGAGTAACCATGTCCCACAAGAGAAAAACTGTATGGATCAGCGTGAGATACAAGACATATTAAGTTGGTGCATAAGTTCGAAGCGTTTTGTTTTGCGTGTTGGTATTCAGGTTGCTACTGGTTCATTTATCGATTGTCATTTTTTATTTGTAGTTCACTGTTGTTATTTGAGAATAAGTATTCTCGTTTTGTCATCTGAAGATAGTGAGTGGAGCAGTGGACAATACACAATGGAGCGCCAAGTGGAAAAATCGGAACATTTCAGACATATTCTTCTGCTTGAGTTCAGTAGACGGATGACAGCACGACAGCAGCCGGAAACATTTGCGCCTTAAATGGCAGTAAAGCCACTTGATAGAGCACGGCAAGAAAATGGTATTTTCATTTTAAAGAGGATCGTTTTGTCACTATTAACTTTCCACGTTCAGGAAAACCTTTGGGATGTGAAGAAGATCGGTTAAACGTATTAACCCACAAGATCGACGTCAGTTCTACTCGAGAAATGGCAGATGCGTCAACTGTGACAGTTGCACCATCGTGTGACATCTGCATGCAGTGGGGAAGGTTAAAAAAACAGGTTTGTAAGTACCACATGCTCTAAGGCCAAATCACAAAACTCGCCGGTTGATCATGTGTGCATCTCTGCTTCCTCGTCATCAAATGGCTCGTGAACAACACCGACCATTCCTATCCTGTATCGTTACTGTCGAAAAGAAATGGTGACTTTATGCTAACATAAGGGAAAGAAAGAAGTGGTTGAGCCCAAAGAAAACCAGCAACTCACCGTACAACGACGTACGTGCTTCCACAAAAGACTGTGTCATGCATCTGGTGGAACAACGACTGTGTGGTGTACTACGAATTGCTTCCCTGAGGTGTAACAATCACTGCTGACATTTACTGTCAACAGTCCAAGAACAAAGGCCAGGAAGACTAAGTGAAGTGCTGCTAGCCTGCCCGCATTCTGGTCGACTGTCCAGGAGCAGGATTGGGGAAATCATCCCCTATTCACCTTATTCACCCAATCTTGCGCCTTGAGATTTTCACCTTTTCCGCTTTCCGTTGAACAACATTCAAAGAACTTACTTTCCGGATGAAAATGCGCTCCGAACATGGCACGACGAGTTCTTGGTCTCAAAACCAACTGTTTTCGACAGCCATAGAATCGAAAAGTTGCCCCAGCATTGGCAGACTGTTTTAAATTACCCAAATGCCATTAAAATTACTACACCATGAAGATGGCGTGCTACAGACGCGAAATTTAACCGACAGGAAGAAGATCCTGTGATATGCAAATGATTAGCTTTAAAGAGCTTTCACACTAGGTTGGCGCTGGTGGCGGCACCTACAACGTGCTGACCTGAGGAAAGAGTCCAACCGATTTCTCATACACAAAGAGCAGTTGACCGGCGTTGCCTGGTCAGACTTTGTTGTGATGCCTCATATAAGGAGGAGAAATGCGTATCATCACGTTGCCGACTTTGATGAAGGTCGGATCGCGATGGCGGTTTATCGTATCGCGACATTCCTGCTCGCGTTGGTAGAGATCCAGTGACTGTTAGCAGAATATTGAATTGGTGGGTTCAGGAGGGTAATACGGAAGGCAGTGCGTGATACCAACGGCCTCGTATCACATGCAGTCGAGATGACAGGCATCTTATGCGCATGGCTGTAACAGATCGTGCAGCCACGTCTCGATCCCTGAGTCAACAGATGGGGACGTTTGGAAGACAACAACCATCTGCACGAACAGTTCGACGACTTTTGCAGCAGCATGGACTATCAGGTCGGTGACCATGGCTGCGGTTACCCTGAGGCTTCATCACAGACAGGAGCGCCTGCGTGGTGTATTCAACGACGAACCTGGGTGCACGAATGGCGAAACGTAACTTTTTTGGATGAATTCTGATTCTGTTTACAGCACAATGATGGCCGCATCCGTGTTTGGCGACATCGAGGTGAACGCGCATTGGAAGCGTGTATTCGTCATCGCCATACTGGCGTATCACCCGGCGTGATGGTATGGGGTGCCATTGGTTACACGTCTCGGGCACCTCTTGTTGGCATTGACGGTACTTTGAACAGTGGACGTTACATTTCAGATGTGTTACGACCCGTGGATCTACCCTTCATTCGATCCCTACGAAACCCTACATTTCAGCACGATACTGCACGACCGCATATTGCAGGTTCTGTACGGGCCTTTCTGGATAGAGAAAACGTTCGACTAGTGCCCTGGCCAGCACGATCTCCAGATCTCTCACCAACTGAAAACGTCTGGTCAATGATGGCCGAGCAACTAGCTCGTCACAATACGCCAGTCACTAGTCTTGATGAACTGTGGTATCGTGTTGAAGCTGAAGCGTGTACCTGCACACGCCATCCATGCTCTGTTTGACTCAATGCCCAGGCGTATCAAGGCCGTTATTACGGCCAGGGGTAGTTGTTCTGGGTACTGATTTTACAGGATCTATGCACCCAAATTGCGTGAAAACGTTACCACATGTGAGGTCTAGTATAATATATTTGTCCAATGTATACCCGTTTGTCACCTGCATTTCTTCTTGGTGTAGCAATTTTAATGGCCAGTAGTGCATATTATTGATGGCAATAGCTTGTGTTTTGTACATTTTTTGCGCATATTAAACTTATGCGAATACGCTACGAACTTACATACCAACCTCGTACAAGATACAATGTCGCGTTCTTTTACGAAATATTGTAGGAGGAACTAGAGCGAAAACGAAAAACACAAAAAAACGTTAATGGCAATGGAAATGAAGGTAGTAAGACGTATCCAATGATTTTCTGTATGAGACAAGACAAGAAAGGTGTCGATAAGGGATCCGCGTATAATACATGATTTAAATAAATGAGACAAGAAAATAAAATTGGAATGATCGTGTGGGAAGGATGGACCCAAAATTAGTAAACATGGACTACCGTCAGGGAAACGACTGCCCTGATGACAAGCCAAGAGATGGGACAACAGCTGTTGCAGTACATCGACGGAATGAGACGGATAAACAGGAGAGACACTAGTCAGCAAAAGAAGAAGAAGAAGGAAAAGAAAAACGGAGAAGACATGTTTACTGCGGTGCGCCCTGCTCTACCAATGTGGGCGTGCACTTCGCATCACGCAGGAGTGGTTACCCCGCAGAGAGCAGCTTTCAGTAGTTCCCGACATCAGCGAGTTGCCTCCGCCTCTCGCAGCCGGCGCTGCCCCGTCACCCCCTCCCCAGACCTCAACCTGCTACACCGCCCCGCCCCTCGGTAGCGACCAAGCGAGCAGCTAATTGAATCCGCTAATTTATTCCGGCAGCGGCGGCGGCGCAAGTCGTACGAAACACTGCGCTCGCTTGCTGGCCTTCTCTCTGCTCCCTCGCCTCGCGACGTCTGCGGTCGGCGCTGCTTGGCGGCGTGTTTCCCGCTACCCACCCCCACCCCCGGCACCCCTAACCACCCCAATGGGCGCTTATAGCGCGCGTCGCGTCGCTACTGGCGGGAGCGGCCCCCTCCCAGACCCTTAACAGGCAAAACTTGCGCAATTACGGAAATTGCCGGCTGAAGGCGGCAAGTGGCTGACGCCTCGCGGTTGCTGCGCTGGCCGCCGCTGCCACTACCAATGTTGCATACCCGTAGCGCCCCCTTCTGCCTACCACACTCTCACGCAAGTTAACCGTCGGACAGCACCTTGCATCTCGTTTCCGTGGTGAACTTGCGGTCTGTATGGTCTCAAAACACTTTAAGTCGCAGTCTCCTACGTTTCCGATTTCCTTATACACGAAAGAGCAGTGCTGCTAATAGAGCCCGTTCTAACACACAAGGTCGATCATCATAAAAATGTGAAATCTGAGTTTCCACTGGTTTATGAACTTGTAACAACGTATACGAATGAGAACGGCTCTTTCGCGACGGTACTGTTATTCTACATCTACATCTACATCTGTATCTACATACTCCGCAATCCACCATACGGTGCAAGGCGGAGGGTACCTCGTACCCCAGCTCCCTGTTCCACTCCCAAACAGAACGAAGGAAAAATGACTGCCATATGCCTCTGTTCGAGCCCTAATCTCTCTTATGTTATCTATGGGGTCTTTCCGTGAAATATAAGTTGGCGGCAGTAAAATTGTACTGCAGTCAGCCTCAAATACTGGTTCTCTAAATTTCCTCAGTAGCGATTCACGAAAAGAACGCCTCCTTTCCTCTAGAGCAGGGCTTCCCAACCTTTTCAGCTGGTGGACCCCTTCTGCAGTCGAAAATCCATGGCGGACCCCTAGTCAGCCAAGAGCGCAGTAACTTTAAATTTCGGAGTGAAACCCATGGGGACTGAAAGCTTCTTAATGCAAGTTCGATGTTCCCAATGACCCCCTCCCCCCCCCCCCCCCTGAAGTATCAATAGTCTTTGGTTTAGATATGAATGAAAACAACTTGAAGGTCAAAAATCGACTTATGAAATAGGTAGTGCACTGACAAAGCAAGTTTAACATTTAATGATGCCAGGGGCCGCATATGTGCCAGCGAGTGCTGTGACTGCTCAACAAAGCTCGCTCCGCGCATGCGTAAAAGATTACAGCGCATCTACCGCTGTGAGTCGCCGCACAAACGACCCCCGTATTGTTGCGAAACAGTTGATCAGAGAAGCCGCATTCTCTGGCAATAAACTGTGCATGCGTTCTCACTTAGGAACTGCAAAGGCTAATTAGGAATATGACCTGAGGTAAAAGCACACACAGTTTTTTCACACGAAAAAAAACTAGTGATGAATTTGATTTTCACATTTTTATTCAATAATTTTACTCATTATTATACACGATTTGGTGAAGGGTGGCCGCGGACCCCGTAGATAGAGCCGGCGGACCCCTAAGGGGTCCGCGGACCACACGTTGGGAAGCCCTGCTCTAGAGACTCCCACCGGAGTTCCTGAAGCATTTCCGTAACACTCGCGTGATGATCAAACCTACCAGTAACAAATCTAGCAGCCCGCCTCCGAATTGCTTCTATGTCCTCCCTTAATCCGACCTGATAGGGATCACAAACGCTCGAACAGTACTCAAGAATAGGTCGAATTAGCGTTTTATACGCAGTCTCCTTTACAGATGAACCACATCTTCCCAAAATACTACCAATGAACCGAAGACGACTATCAGCATTCCCCACAACTGCCATTACATGCTTGTCCCATTTCATATCACTCTGCAGTGTTACGCCCAAATATTTAATCGACGTGACTGTGTCAAGCGCTACACTACTAATGGAGTATTCAAACATTACGGGATTCTTTTTCCTATTCATCTGCATTAATTTACATTTATCTGTTTTTAAAGTTAGCCGCCATTCTTTACACCAATCACAAATCCTGTCCAAGTCATTTTGTATCCTCCTACAGTCACTCAATGATGACACCTTCCCGTACACCACAGCATCATCAGTAAACAGGCGCACATTGCTGATCACCCTATCCAAAAGATCATTTATGTAGATAGAAAACAACAGCGGACCTACCACACTTCCCTGGGGCACTCTAGATGATACCCTCACCTCCGATGAACACTCACCATCGAGGACAACGTACTGGGTTCTATTACTGTTATTAAAGACATTCTCGGAGTTCTTGCCCCGTCAGTGCAGAGAAAACATTGAGCTCTCGACGATTGTTTCGTCAGGAGCAGCAGAGTGTCTAAACTGTTTTTTTTTTTCTTTATTGTTATTTCAGTTCCCCTCCATGGGGGCGGGATGGCTGCGGGTAGAAAGCGCTCTTCAGCCAAACAATAAATAAACTGTATTCAAAGATGGTTAAATACACTCCTGGAAATTGAAATAAGAACACTGTGAATTCATTGTCCCAGGAAGGGGAAACTTTATTGACACATTCCTGGGGTCAGATACATCACATGATCACACTGACAGAACCACAGGCACATAGACACAGGCAACAGAGCATGCACAATGTCGGCACTAGTACAGTGTATATCCACCTTTCGCAGCAATGCAGGCTGCTATTCTCCCATGGAGACGATCGTAGAGATGCTGGATGTAGTCCTGCGGAACGGCTTGCCATGCCATTTCCACCTGGCGCCTCAGTTGGACCAGCGTTCGTGCTGGACGTGCAGACCGCGTGAGACGACGCTTCATCCAGTCCCAAACATGCTCAATGGGGGACAGATCCGGAGATCTTGCTGGCCAGGGTAGTTGACTTACACCTTCTAGAGCACGTTGGGTGGCACGGGATACATGCGGACGTGCATTGTCCTGTTGGAACAGCAAGTTCCCTTGCCGGTCTAGGAATGGTAGAACGATGGGTTCGATGACGGTTTGGATGTACCGTGCACTATTCAGTGTCCCCTCGACGATCACCAGTGGTGTACGGCCAGTGTAGGAGATCGCTCCCCACACCATGATGCCGGGTGTTGGCCCTGTGTGCCTCGGTCGTATGCAGTCCTGATTGTGGCGCTCACCTGCACGGCGCCAAACACGCATACGAATACGACCATCATTGGCACCAAGGCAGAGGCGACTCTCATCGCTGAAGACGACACGTCTCCATTCGTCCCTCCATTCACGCCTTTCGCGACACCACTGGAGGCGGGCTGCACGATGTTGGGGCGTGAGCGGAAGACGGCCTAACGGTGTGCGGGACCGTAGCCCAGCTTCATGGAGACGGTTGCGAATGGTCCTCGCCGATACCCCAGGAGCAACAGTGTCCCTAATTTGCTGGGAAGTGGCGGTGCGGTCCCCTACGGCACTGCGTAGGATCCTACGGTCTTGGCGTGCATCCGTGCGTCGCTGCGGTCCGGTCTCAGGTCGACGGGTACGTGCACCTTCTGCCGATCACTGGCGACAACATCGATGTACTGTGGAGACCTCACGCCCCACGTGTTGAGCAATTCGGCGGTACGTCCACCCGGCCTCCCGCATGCCCACTATACGCCCTCGCTCAAAGTCCGTCAACTGCACATACGGTTCACGTCCACGCTGTCGCGGCATGCTACCAGTGTTAAAGACTGCGATGGAGCTCCGTATGCCACGGCAAACTGGCTGACACTGACGGCGGCGGTGCACAAATGCTGCGCAGCTAGCGCCATTCGACGGCCAACACCGCGGTTCCTGGTGTGTCCGCTGTGCCGTGCGTGTGACCATTGCTTGTACAGCCCTCTCGCAGTGTCCGGAGCAAGTATGGTGGGTTTGACACACCGGTGTCAATGTGTTCTTTTTTCCATTTCCAGGAGTGTATATATAAAAGGTGACAATAACAGATCATTTGGTAAAAAAACACACAGATGGGCTATGTTGACGAATTTAACATAAAAACAGATGATAATAAATGAGGATTTTGTAAAATATACATAGATGGAAAGTACTGATTGTTGTAAAACTCGTTTAACGATTTTATAGCACAGTTAAAATATTGCACTGATGAAGATGAATGATACCATGGTGTAATGAAGATGGTAGGTGACTCATGAAAAAATTGTTATGATGAAGGTATAATGATGAGTAAGACTATGGTGCCCTGTAGAACCGCAGGTCGCGGCTAGAAGTCAGCAAGGTGAATAAAGGAGAAGGAGAAAAGGGGACAATGGTGTGAGGTTAGGCGTTGTGATTAGGTTTGGGTAGATGGGTATATTCAGGACGAATTTCATTGTTGGAGGGTGGGAATTTGTTAAAATTCGGGTGGGAGTAGATAGATGAGACATGGAGATGCATGGAAAGTGGGATACGGACGTAGTGGTGCAGCAGGGTAATGACCTGGCTTCATTATTAGAGGTTGAAGGTATGGTTGCTGAGACAGGGTTTTGCGATTACTCCGAAGGTGTAGAAGAAAGTGTCAGAAGTGATTGATTTCGTACTGGATGCTAGTTGGTAGAGGCAGGGGGATACGGAAGGGTAGGCGGAGTGCATGTCTTTCCAGGATATCAAGGGATTTACAGAATTTAGGCGAGACAGAGGTCCAGGCAACGTTAGCGTAGGTTTGGATGGGGAAGATGAGGGATTTATAGATGAGGATAAGGGTAGAAGGATGTAGACCCCAGGTGCAGCCTGTTAACAGCTTCGTATTAGATGATAAGGAGGTGTTAGTTCCGTATCAGTTTTCTGTCGAGGGTTGTACTAAACACTTTACTATGCTCAAAACAGCTGCAGTCTTGACATTTTATAGTCCACAGACGGCTTCTGATTCGTCAGTAATTATGTAGAGCTGTCGCAGTTGGTGTCAACGCCTGCACTGCTGGCGCCACTGCTCCCTTAGTAGCGTTACCATTGCGACGAATATTACTGCCTATTCTCTACATCGAGGTCTTCCTTCCATGCACCGCTGGGATTATACCTGCTGTCACGGTTGAATTTCTTCTCAAACACACTTGTTTCTACAGTCTTTTTAATCACGGAGCACCAGTAAGTAGGAAGCAAGGGCAGAACTTTTGTTTCGTCAAACAATACGTTGTGTTTGTTTATAACGCTGGCGCTCAGCAACTGCAGATTTCTTTAGTTCTCGATTTTTAATATTCCGTTGATGTTCTGCACAGCTAAACTCTAAAAATACTGCTATTTTATTCCCTACATATTCAGGTATATGCTCGCTTACCTCAACTCTTCTAAATCTGTCTCTACATACCCAACGAATTTTTTCAGCTTCGAATCCTGCCTCGGGCATGGATATGTGTGTCGTCCTTAGGTTAGTCAGGTTTCAGGGAACTGATGGCCTCAGATGTTAGGTCCCATTGTTCTCAGAGCCATTAGAACCATTTTTCTCCTGAGGCTGTGGGTATACTACTACAAGGCTATAATAAAGTTTCGATGCATGGGATGCCACCTTATTTACTAGCTCAATCGAGAATGACGAACGTACTTTTTCGCAATCAACACTATATGAGAGCCAATCTGAACTCACTAATCACAGTAACGATTGCGGTATCTGGTCAAAATGCTTCGAGTACCATAATATTTACATTTTCATGCTTCTTCATCTCGAATTGCGCGCTATTCAGAATAAAACTTCAGATAATTTTTTAAAGTGACATGTAAGACTCGTGATGTATACATGTTCATAATCTGGATGGAATTACTAGACTTGGGTGAGCTACTCCAACATTATCTCACCGACCCACGTATGGCCCACTTTGGTCGGTTAAGGCCGCTAATCATTTGTTACCTTTCATTAATTCTTTCATTAATCTTTGTAGGTCAATTTTCAGTAACTCAAATTGTAAGTATATAGGCATCAAAAAAGGATAAATTATGCAACAGTTTCTGTTGGTTTAATAGACATTTGAACATTAAATATTAATGCTAGAATTTATGCATCAAGGCGTCAAATCTAATATAGGAATCCCTATCATTGCTGGGGAACAAATCTGCCCACTCTCATCTCATTCCCACACTCCTTGTCCATACGAAATGACAATTTGTCACTTGTGGAGCGAGCAATCTACCTTTCCTGCGGCTTGCGTAGCTACATCAACATATGCGGTTTGAAATTATGTAATAAACTGACTGTCACAATGAGATATAAACGTCACACTAGGTACGAATAAAATAGTACGGGTAGCGGCCTGAGTAGGAGGGAGTGTCACAAGTTTCAGTTTGGATTTTGCCTTAGATTTTGAGAATTGTCAGTCCTATAGATCGTCCAGTGATCTCTGTTCACGTCTGCAGCGGCCTTCATCTCTAGTGACATGGAAAGTGGCGCAGACCCATTTTTACGGCTGAGCTAAAGTCAGCCCGCTGGATATCGCCTCTGCCAATACTGCAGTGTAGCAATTGCTGGCAGTGTCAGTTCCTCACTGCAGTGTCCACACACCATGGGAGTGGCAGTCGATCAGCCTTCATGAACGTTAGGCATTTAGACTGACTGCCGCATTAACAGCAGCCTGGCCCCCGTCGTCAGACGCCACCCCAAAAGCTTCCAGGCACCATAGGAACTCGGCTCCTTTGCGAACTCAACGCTTCTCCGTGGTATTTAAACTCTAGGTACAGTCTGCCGTTTTAGGCGCAGCATAGCTCTATCATGCCTCGGGCATGGATGTTTGTGATGTCCTTAGGTTAGTTAGGTTTAACTAGTTCTAAGTTCTAGGGGACTAATGACCTCAGCAGTTGAGTCCCACAGTGCTCAGAGCCATTTGAACCATTTGAACCAGAGAAGCATTTCTGAAGTTGCGGAAGGTAATGGAGACAAGGCTGACACATTCATGGATTTTCTCGACATGGAAAATAGCGTTAAACAATGTAAAATAGTTCAACATGTTCGAAATTCTGAAAAAAATATGGGTAAGCTAAAGGGAAAGACGGGTAATATACAATACGTACAAGAACCAAGAAGGAAAAATAAGAGTGGAAGGTCAAGAACGAATCACTCAGATTAGAAAGGTAGTAAAGTATGAATGTAATTTTTCGCTGCTACTGTTCAATATATATATATCGAACAAGTTCAAAATGGTTCAAATGGCTCTGAGCACTATGGGACTCAACTGCTGTGGTCATAAGTCCCCTAGAACTTAGAACTACTTAAACCTAACTAATCTAAGGACAGCACACAACACCCAGCCATCACGAGGCAGAGAAAATCCCTGACCCCGCCGGGAATCGAACCCGGGAACCCGGGCGTGGGAAGCGAGAACGCTACCGCACGACCACGAGATGCGGGCTATCGAACAAGTAGTGACGAAAATACACACATCAAAAAAAGTTCTGCATCACCTTGGTTCCGAGAGTTCCGGAACCTGTACAGAAAACTGGAATAGAGATCAACATAAACATCATTTCCGCCCTTTTTATTGCTCGTGAAAACCACACATTGCATGCTGCACCACCATACAACGGAACCATCAGAGGCGGTGGTCCAGATTGCTGATACCCTGTAGCACGTCCTTTGCATTGATGCGCGCCTGTATTAGTCGTGGCATAGTATCCACAACTTCATCAAGGAACTATTGGTCCAGATTGTACCACTCCTCAACGGCGATTCGGCGTAGATCGCTCAGAGTGACTGGTAGGTCACGTCGTCTATAAACAGCCCTTTTCAATCTATCCCAGGCATTTTCAGTAGAGTTCATGTCTGGAGAACATGCTCGCCACTCTAGTCGAGCGATGTCGTTATCCTGAAGGAAATCATTCACAAGATGTGCACGAGGGGGGCGCGAATTGTCGTCCATCAAGATGAATGCCTCGCAAATATGCTGCTGATATGGTTGCACTATCGGTCGGAGGATAGCATTCACGTATCGTACAGCCGTTACGGAGCTTTCAATGACCACCAGCGGCGTACGTCGGCCCCACAGAATGCCACCCAAAAACAGCAGGGGACCTCCACCTTGTTGCATTCGCTGGACAGTGTGTCTAAGGCGTTCAGCCTGACCGGGTTGCCTCCAAACACGTCTCTGACGACTGTCTGGTTGAAGGCATATGCGACACTCATCGGTGAAGAGCACGTGATGCCAATAGTGAGCGGTCCATTCGGCATGTTGTTGGGACCGCACTGCATGGCGTCGTGGCAGCAAAGATGGACGTCGCCATGGACGTCGGGAGTGGAGTTGCGCATCATGCAGTTGAAAAGTAGGAATGAGGAGGTTATCTGCAGAATGGGCGAGGAAAGAAACATATGGAAAACTGTGACAAGAGGAATGGACAAGATGATAGGTCATCTGTTAAGACATCAGGGAAGAACTTTCATTATACAAGAGGGAGCTATAAAGAGTAAATCTGTAGTGGAAGACAGAGATTCGAATACATCCAGCAAATAATGAAGGACGTAGGTCACAGTTGCTACTCTGAGATGAAATGGTAGGCATAGGAGAGGAATTCGCTGCGGGCCACATCAAACCAACCAAAAGACTGATGACTCGAAAAATAATGCAGTGTATATTTTGGCAGACAGTACACACACACACCGTAAACACTAGTGCCACCACACGACGAAATACGATCAACGTTAAGAGCATCGATAGTGACAATTAATTACGTGCAGAGGACATAAAATGATCTTTGTCCCTCTATAGTTTAACCATGGAGAAAGCATAATACTGAGCAG
Source organism: Schistocerca serialis cubense (assembly GCF_023864345.2). Classification (NCBI taxonomy): domain Eukaryota; kingdom Metazoa; phylum Arthropoda; class Insecta; order Orthoptera; family Acrididae; genus Schistocerca; species Schistocerca serialis. The sequence continues at coordinate 193,071,678 of NC_064643.1, forward strand.
AATTTAAGAACTGGTCAGCCTTTAGTATCAGTATCACACACACTTACAACCGTCGAATAAATTTGTAATTCCAGGACGCTGTCTCGGCAGCGGTCTTGCTATGCAACATATCGCGTACATTACACTGATGGAGATGTCGTTTGAACTCATGTAATTCATGTGACAGGGTTGAGGAAGTCTCGGAAATCGCTACGGACTTCAGTAATCCAAGATCCACAGTGTAAAAAGTGTGTTGAGAATACCAAATTGCCGGCATTACTTCCCCAACACGGACAACGCAACGGCTACTGCTCTTCTCACGATCGAGAGAACCGGCAGTTGCGCAGAGTTGTCAGGGCTAACAGACAAGCAACGCTGCGTGAAATTACTGCAGACATCGATGTGGTACGTACGACGAACTTATCCGTTAGGCCAGTGCGGCGAAATTTGGCGTAGTGGGCTTTGGCAGCAGACGACCGACGAGAGTGCCCTTGCTGCTAACAGTACGACATCGCCTGCAGCGCCTCTCCGATTCGTGAATATATCAGCTGGACGCCAGACGACTGGAGAAGCGTGGCCTGCTCAGATGGGTCCCGATTTCTGTTGGTAAGATCTGGTGTTTAGAGTGTGGCACAGACCCCACGAAGCAATGGACCCAAGTTGTCAGCAAGGCACTGTGGAAGCCGGTGGCGCCTCCATAAGGATGAGGGCTGTGCTTATGTGGAATGTACGGGGTCTTCTGGTCCAACTGAACGGATCACTGACAGCAAATGGTCATGTTCGACTAGTTGGAGACCATTTTCAGTCATTCATAGACTTCATGTTACCAATCAATGATGTCACGTCACCAGGCTACAGCTTTTTGAGAGTAGTTTGAAGACTATTCTGGCCAACTCGAGTGATATAGTCACTCAGATGGCCCTAACGAAACCCACTGAATATTTATGTAGCATAATCGAGAGGTCAGTTCGTGTACAAAATCCTTTCGCAATTATGGACGCCTATTGAGGCAGCATGCTTCAATACTCCTGCAGGCAACTTCCAATGCCTCGTTGAGACCATGCCACGGCAAGTTGTTGTACTACACCTGCGAAAGGAGGCCCAACACGATATTAGAAGGGAACCCACAGCTTTGTGACCTCAATGTGTAACGGCCCCTTAGAAAAATTATACATGACTGCGCTTAAACTGACACACAATATTTTTTAGCGCAACGCAATCTGACTTTCGATAATCCCTACAAAAGAATGGCCCTGACTAACATTAACCTGTTCACAAATCACTTACCTCACAAAAATCTTCGCAACTCGAACTACTGCAATACAGCGAGCGCCACAACTGCCAGCTAAATAAAAGATTCTAACTACTGATAGGCATAGTTAGCAAATGAAATATTTTGATAGAGAACAATGTATTTACCTCAAAGGTGTTCAGAAGTCATAATATATATCAGTTCATGACATCCAGTCTCACAAATTGACCGTCTTCTCTCTCCCCACATCCACCACTGCTGGCGGCTCACCTCCAACTGCGCAACGCTACGCGCTGTTAACAGCCAACTGCCCAACACTACAACAGCAAATTCCAACAATGCCACCCAGCCACAGACTGCACACAGCACAGCCAGTGATTTTCATACAGAGCGCTACGTGACGGCGGCGTTACCAATATAAAAACCTAAACAGCCTACTTACAAATGTAAGTGACCTTGTAAACAATATGGAAGTTTTTGCTTACATTCTCCATGGAATTCTGCTCTCCCCATGGTCATACAACAGAGTGATAGAGTTAATGCCACCTCATCCATTGGTAGTTGATAGTGCCTATCGATAACTTCTGAAATTGGTCAGCTTTGTTTGTTGTGTGATGTAGATAGTGTTTACAGGTTGAGTTTGTGTGTTTTCTTTCGGAATATGCCCTCCATAGCAGTACTTTAATTGCTCTGCGTAGGGTTCTCTCGTTGCATTATGGGAAATAGATGTAAAAAATGTAAATATCATGAGAAGTCACAGTTTGTCGGGTATATTTGTCACTTGGTGTATCTTTAGATACAAATAACAGGACAAATATCAGATTTTTTGAAATGTTTACCTCTACGAGCATCCTTGCAAGCCTCAATACATGAGTGACATATTCTTTGGCTACCAGAGTTTGTGAGCAAGGTAAATAGTGGCATTAGTGTGTAGTTTTCTGCCAGAGAGCGAGAGAGACTATTGCATCATGGAAGAATAAAGACATTGGATGGTGGATGAACCTCACAAAGAAAAAAATTGCTTTTCATATTGCTGAGCAACAGTCACACAATATTTGTTTTTAAAGGAACACACCGCCATTTCATTGTTTCATTGTTTACTAAAGTATTTCGGCCTTTTATGTCATTTTAAAATATTTGATTTTGTGTCTTTAACATATATTTCAGAAAATTTAGGATGTTGTCAAGCTCAAAGTTGGCCATAGTTTAATAAAAATATTGGCTCTCCACGATTTCCAGATATAAAATTATCATCTTGAAACATATCAGTACTATTCATGCTCTTTGATTACATTATCATTACTTTTAGGTCATATTTGATTTGCAAGGTAAACCTGTTTTCACTAAATATAATGTGCTCCCACGATTACTAATCTGTTATAAGATGGTGATTTGGATCTGCCATTTCGTGGGGAGCCAATATCCTTCTTAATTTATGGCCGGCTTTGAGCCTGACAACATCTTAAGTGTTTTGCAATATATATTAAAGACGTAAAATCGTATACCTGGAAGTGGCATAAAAGGGTGAAACCTACGTTGTACTTAAGTAAAGCATACAAGAGTCAAATGGCGGTTTGTTCCTTTAGCTAAATTGTTATTTGGTATGATGTAACTGAGAAGGAAGAATAAAGTATTACTTTTTAGAAATGAGTTTATAGGGAGATGGCTCATTTGAAGAAATGTAATTGGGTTGAGCATTTTACTGCTTGCATTAGTTCAATACTTAGTGTAGCGTAATGATTTCATTGTGTTTAACAATTTCTAAGTGAATCGTCAGTCATGTGTTCAGCAACCTAATTATCGTATTCCCTCCATTGATAGTCAAAATATTTCATTTGGCAGGCAAAGAGTGAACTGTAACTTAAGGTTTTCATTGTGTTTACTACTATCCACATGTTCATATCAAAGAAGAATTATTAGTCTTTTGTTCCGCATTTCATTTGATTTTCTCGGTGAACTATTAGTTAAATGACTTCACAAAAAAGTCAAAAACCAAATCCGATGTAATTCATACATGATGGATAAAGGTAAGTTTTATGGTAAGACAGTGCTAAGGAACAGATATAACTTATGTTAGTACGATTTATTTCTGTGTTATTCAAAGGGATTCAATTGAATTACAGAATACCTTCCCATTCATTTAGAAATATTTCATGAATACAATATTAGGTGAAAGATAGATTTGCAAAATCCTGCACTGTTATACCTTGCACTATTGCGTCGACAGTGAACCACAATTTTGAAGAAGAACAAAATTTTCATTTGCTTATGTTGCATAAAATAATATATGATAAAAAAGGGAAACTGTTGCGTAGTGATTTATTACAGCCCATCGTTCAGCTCATTATTCTGCAGTGCAGACGTTGCAGAGCCTAGTTATCCGTTGCAAGGTAAGAGTCTTTTGTGGGGTTTAAATGAATTTTTGAGGGAATTTTAGGAACAGTTTCCAACACAAAAATTTCAGATAAATTGAAAAGATGCGTTTCTCTAATAGGGCAAATGTAGAATATGTAGCTCGTCATTGTGTGCGATTCTTTCACAATAAAGTCATTCTAAGTATTCTTGTGAACCATTCTATATTTTAAGTCTGATTTGCTCACTGTGAGATTCATTTTGGGTTAATTAAAATCACATACTGGAATACTAATATGCACAGAAATGTTCGCGTTCAAAAGTAGGATAGAAAAGGCGTTTCTAGATCAGACACTGTAATCGGAATTCTGGAACACGTCTTTCACACTGCTAGCGAGGGGTTTAGTTTGCCAGTTACAAACTAAAAGCACGTAACTATTACCCGCAACCCTTTCAGAATTCGTTCTTTTCTGGTACTTTTTTGTTTCGTAGGTAAATGAAGAAGCTATGCCCTGCAACTGTATTTGTAATGAAAACTTCTTGATGTGGTTTGATCTTTTGCTTGTATTTTCATGTATCAGTAACAACATAAGCGTTTTCATGCTGCTTAGCATTCTGCAACCAACTGCAGTTATTTATATTTATAATTATTCACTGCTTGTGGTAGTGTATTTGGGATTTTCGTTCATCACTGCCTACATTTGTAATATTCTATCAAGAATGACTAGATTCAAATCATGTGTTAGAGAACTAGGAGAAGCAGCTTCTAACGAGCTATTAAATGAAGAGAGAAAGAATGGACACAGGTCTTCACAGGCTAGTGATTCAAGTGAGGTAGGCGCAACAGTAACGGACAGGCAGGATCAGCGCAGTAATCTATCAATAATTTGAGATGAAAGAGAGAACGTGGTAGGAGGTGTCATACGCGAAAATATTCTTGTACGACGTGATGTGTCACAGTATACTAACGCAGCGATCGAAGGCTCATATCTGGCTACGTTGACATCAACACAAGCTAGTACAGCTTTCCTCTCTTCCAGTAGAAATGCAGAACTTGGTAGGAGGGATCCTTTACAAGTTATACAAATCAATTTCACCCTCTTTACACAGCTGTATTACAATTGGATGTTCAGATGTTTTTCATATATGGCTAGAGGAACAGAAGAAAGTAATGAGGGGCAGGAAGAGGATTTCAAAAGAAAGGAAGAGAATAACAAAAAAAAAAGAAAGGAAACAGAGATGACCTTTTAGTTAACTATAAGAGTTTCAAAACAGATTAGGAGTGATGTGCGTGAAGATGTCAACTAAGAGATAATAAAGTTTCTACCAGCTGCGACAAAAACTCAGGTTACTGTCAGCCAGCCCTATTCACTGATTCAAAAGAATTTTAATCATTGCACCGTTTAAGTTATCAACATTACGATCCACATAAGCAAGAAGTTAAGGAAGTTCATGAACAGCTTTGTCACATTGAAAAGGAAATCGATCAGGCTTGTAATGGTAATAGGCGAGACAGCGTTCACTTGGCAAATTTTCATGAGCAAGGGAACTCTTGGCTTGTGGGAGAGCTTACTCATGAACATGACACTTTTCAGAGACAAGATAGCTGGGAAACAACTTGTTGCACGAAATAAAACGCATGCCCATATAAAAATTGTGGCTTTGAGTACAAGCATTTTATCACTTTTAGAAAGTTTAAAGTTTTCCAGATTCTTGATAATGAAATTCATCCACCAGAATGGCTACAAGAATTTGAGTAATCACTTCCACCAGCATGTCCATTTGATAATAAATTACAATTTATGCGCAGTTATCTTTAGGGCGGACCAGCCACAAGAATGCATTCATTAACTCGAGAATGGCAAGCCTACGGTGATTTCTATCACGAATTGCTGTCAGAGTTCCGACCAATCACTAAAGTTTCTCCAAAGTAATACAAATTTGTCTGATGAAATTACTTGTTCAGCTGAAACACATAAATTTGGCAGGTCACGGTAAAGACGATATTGAAACATTTAAAGGATGTTCCACGAATTTGAATCTAATGGTGATGAACGGTCATCGCATAAGAACAATTACGATAATCACAGGCAAAATTATTGCCCGCAGCACAATCAGCCGCATCACTGGAATTCGAGAGGGCTATTTAACAGTGATCTGGATGACAACAGACACGCAGCGAGACCTCAGCCACATCGTGCAAATAATAATTGGCATTCCAGAGGTAACTCTCAGAGTCGCTGTGTTTACCGAGCCAGAAACATGGAACGTGGCCCATGGAATCGAAGAAATTATGGAAAAAAATCGCTTTACCCACAGTAATTATGATAAGCGATCTAATCAGAACTGGCGAGATCAAAAAAAGTTTAGTCCAGAACTAAATGCGGAAATCATTAAGATCTGCTCCACAGACTCGCGCAGTGTTACAAGATGCATCGTAACAATAATAAAACGTGACACAGCCAACAAATGATATATATACGGACACACAAAAAATTCTAAGAAACAGGACAAATATAGTGCACTTGTAAGGCATTAGAGACACACATTAGAAGAGAATAACAGTACACAAAATACTTTAGCCTATAAGATCGCCACCAAATCAATGGAAAGGTTTTTTATCTGCTATTATGGATTCTGGGAGTCCCTTCTCTGTTATTAGTGATACGGCATTCAATAAATGTGAGAAAGCAGTTTGCACAACTTTACCACTGCTTGTACACTAAGGTCAAAAGAGCGGCCACAGGAAAAAGCGTGAATATGAGGAACCAGGCTCATTTAGATTTCATTAATCGGGCACATGAGTTTTCAGCAACTTTCTTTTTAATAGTTCCTCTTATTACAGCAGAAATAGTTTTGCTGACTTTTTCCTGAGTGTGCTTAAAGCGATTTTAAATTTAAAAAGTACAGAAGCAAAAGTGGAAGTTGAAGGTATGTTAGTGGGTTTAAAGCTTGAAAATTGAATTCCAAAGGAAGAGGAGAAGATAAAATGTTTGAAGTTTTTTTCTTCAGTCAGGCGCAAATTTTGCTTTATGCTTTCGTAGTAACATGAATAAAGAAATGGTACCTCATCGTGAAAGTGAACAATCAGTACACATTCAAGAAATAACACGAGATACAGTGCATCAGGTCGAGGGATCTTCCGATGCAGACGGAGAAGAACTGTCTGATATTCTACATTCTCATTACAATGCTTTCACAAACAAACCAGGAACGATTAAAATTTCTCTATGAATTTAAAGTGAAGGAACACAAATTTATTCGTATAAAAATATACTGTTCCTCTTGTACACGGGGAAAAGTCAATACAAGAAATGTAGTCGATGATATATGAAGGTATTTGCGGACCTGCAGTAAGCTCTACGTTGTTAGCAAAAGACAGGACTATAAAACTGGTGCTTGATTTGAGACAAATTAATACCATCACTCTATCACAAAACAGACTGATCACAAACTTGAGATGAGTAACTACAGAAGTATTTCGATGTAAACGTGTTGTCTTATCTTGATTTACGATCCAACTTTTGGCAAATTCAGTAGCACCCTGCTTGTAGGAACATACAGCTTTTCTTTTTTTGGAACATGTTAACGGTTTTTTAAGTTACCTGTTGGACTTTAGATTTTATCTGCTGCTTTTATCGGAGGACAAAACACTATTCTACCAAACAGTGTGAAAGAATGGGTTACCTGTTTTGTTGATGGCATACTAATTGCGGGGAACTCTTCGTATAAGCACAGTCATGTACCAAATTCTCTATTGCAGGTATTTTGAGATTTTGACATTAGAATAACGTTGATAAACCAGAATGTGGCACATTCACAATTAGAGTTCCTTGGACATACTATTTTGCAGAAAGTATTCACCCAAAAAAATTAAAGGACTAGAGGAAACACCTGTATCATTCACTAAATGACAATTTAAAGCTTAGCTTGGTCTCATTAATTATTATCGTTGTTTCATCAATCTGAGGGATGTAGCTACACCTAGACTGTGCGAAAGTACGGAGAAAAACACAGCTTGGCACTGGGACGAAAAATCTCAGGAGAAATTTCAGAGCCGCGCGGGATTAGCCGAGCTGAGGCGCTGCAGTCATGGACTGTGCGGCTGGTCCCGGCGGAGGTTCGAGTCCTCCCCCGGGCATGGGTGTGTGTGTGTTTGTCCTTAGGATAATTTAGGTTAAGTAGTGTGTAAGCTTAGGGACTGATGACCTTAGCAGTTAAGTCCCATAAGATTTCACACCCATTTGAACATTTTTGGAATTTCAGTGCTTGAAAGACGCACTACTTGGTGTTCCCATTTTATGGAATCCAGATCTACCACTCAAGTTTTGCATGACCACTGACAGCTCAAAATCGGGTCTTGGTGTACATTTATTCCAAGGAATTGGGAAAGATGGTATTAACACTCAAAAAAGAATAGTCTGGTACTATCCAAGTCTGACGAAACTACGCAGTTACAAACCTAGAAACATGGGCTACAGTCTGGGTCTTCGCTAAATTCCGTTACTATTTGTATGGAAAATAGACTACAGTATGCGCTGATCATCGAGCATTGCATTTAATGACTGCTACGCCACCAAATGATGATTCGCATGTTGGGTTTCATATTTACACGAATTTAATTTCACTGTGGTTTCTATCCCTGGACTACAAAACATCGTTACTGACAGTCTGTCATACGCTCCCATTGGACTAATTAGAGTCATTGAGCAGGACTCTCATGAAAACAACTTTATCTTTGGTAGATAGCATTTGAAAATTACATTTTATTATCACTCAGTGACATGCAAAAGAACAAGCTGAGGACCGTGTTTGAGGAGTGATGTGAAAGAGAAATACTGCACTGTACATTTGGTGGGTGTGTTTCTTTAACTAGGCATCACAATTTCTATTTTGTGAAATTAATTTTAAAGAAAGAAGTTTCCGACATTATTCTATGAGTTAAAAAAAGTTCTACGAGCTTCTATAGTAAAGAAATCTTTTTTTTAAATATTGTCATGCAGTTAGCATTTTACAGCGATGTTAAATGTTTATGTGTTTAATTGAGTGCATAAATGGTTATATTTTATGTCTTACGGCGATGATCTACATTGTTATAGTTACTGCTGGTTTCCTTATGTAGTTAGATTTGTCCCTTCATTAAAATATCCATGTGAGATATGGTACCCACATTTTCATAAATAACTGTACCTCCATTGGTAATCGTCATTCAATAAGACATTATACGTTGTGCAACATTGTTTCTATTAAAGTTGTATGATATTATGGAGAGCTTCCCTTCAATAGTTTCCCTGGGATTGGACATCCGGTATCTTAGGGTTAAGATAAACAGCTCAACCAACACTACACACCTCGTCACAGAAGGCTGCCACCTCTGATTACACCAATTCTCTACGCTGATTTTCTGCTCGTTGTCTGTGCCAAAATGCTGTCATAGAAAGCAGTTCATGTTAGAAAAGGGCTGAAAACGAGAGGGATCGGAGTCCGGGCTATATGGTGGATGATTAAACATTCGCCATCAGAAACGCTGCAGGAGCGTCTTCGTTGCAGCTGCGGTGTGCAGCCGAGGATTCTCATGGAGAAAGACAATGGCTGATGAAAACTCTCCTCTGCGCTTGTTCTGAATTGCTCATTTTAGACGATTTATCGAATCATATGATACACACCCTGAGCAAGACCATGAATTACCACTCACATTTTCCTTGACTCTAACTTCAGTGGGATACTCAGACTCTTAAGGCTGTGTAAAAATGGTCCAAAAACGCAGATTCTAAATGTTGAAGTTTAACAACCAAAAGAACTCTTCCTCCTTCTAATACTATGTAATTTTTGATATCTTTTCTTATGCCCTGACCGCACTTTTATTTTTCCAACAACCTGATTCGTTTCGACTTTGCGTCCTTTACAAAGGCGACAAAATACAACACAAAACTGGTATCAGAAGATTTGAAAATATGATACATTTCACCATTGATAAGAGAAATATTAAAACGATAAGAATATGTTTACTAGCTTATCAGTTTTATGTTAGTCGTATAAAATTGTTCATTAGATACCTTGTATCACGTCAACATTCTCGATCACGAGACAAGTGTAAACTGCTACCAAGAGAAAATTTTTGAAGTGAACTAAACCGCTAGGCCGAGCTAGGTACGTGATTCATTCTATAATTGGTTTCTCTTTAAAACTGCAGTTTTCTTCGTTACATCATGTAAGTCAATGGAAATGACCGTACGGCATTGTGGACCAGGAGTCCCCCATTCTGGAGAGTTCGCCCGCCGAGGGCAAGTAGATATTGCATTCGACGCCACACTGAGCGACATGCGCGTGAGAAATGATGATGAGGACAACACAATAAGCAGTCCCTGAGCGGAGAAAATCTCCTGACGTAGTCGGGAATCGAATCCGGACCCTTGGCGTGGCATTCCGCCACGCTGACCACTCGGCTAACGGGGGCGGGCCGTGTACGACAATTTCATCAGTAAACTTGAAACCACTTTACAATGCTTTACGAAAAGTTATTACATGACCAAACTAACATGTAACAGATTTTTTTACCTCATATTTTGGAAAACATTGTAAAGTGGTTTCCATGTTCACTGATGAAATTGTGGATGACAGTACTAGACTGGGATGAGCTACGCTAACTCTTTCTCATCAGTCTGTGGAGTGCCCACTTTCGTGATTGGTCGATTAAGTGCGCTAATTGTTTGTTACATTACATTAGCTACAGAAGTTTCCAGGCGACACAGCACTGCGCTGCAGTATTTAAACCGCAGGTACAGCCTGTCATCTTCAGCACAGCTGAGCCCTGCTGTGAAGTTCTAACCGTCCTTGTCGTTGTCGTGCTTATAACGCAGCTATGTCTCCCATCTCCACGCCATGTGCTGAATATATACTGATGCAATATGTTGACTGCCTACGTCGTCTGCTCCTCCTTCTTCCTCCAGCAGACCACCTCTCGCACCCACCCTCCCCAAAGCTACATCATGATTACACTTGGTATCAGAACAACTGTTGGAGGCTATGATGGTGGTCCAACAGATTGCAGAAACGAAAAGGATGAAGTAGTGACGGCAGTCAGAGCACTATTTCAAAGAAGTGCCACCTTTAAGTTTTCTTGGACCTACCAGGTAATATTCTTTTCTCTGCTGTTTCAGTTTGTTGTATGCCTGTGTGGTGGTAGTAATCGGAAATGTGAGTCAGTGAGAAAGTAACAATCCAGGAAGCGATATAGCATTAAGCCGATGAGGTACCTAAAGTTCGCGCTGATAATGAAGCTTTGAATAAGGGAAGAGATGTTTTAGAAGGAGAAAGAGGGGAACGGTCAGTTTTTAGCGTAGCGTGTTTCCACTCATCCTTGATGTAGATACTACTTCGGAGGTGGCCTCATATTCGGGTAAGCCTGGGGATGATGGTTTTGCCTTTTGAGAGTTTGCATACAGCCGCTAAGTTAGGCAACTGGAGTAGCGAGCATTCTTATGTGTGGCTCGTTTAAAATAAGTAGGAGATACTAGAATATATATCATGCATAACGAGAAGTTTGGGGATACTCAGTCAATCACAGACTTTCTGCAAGAGTTAGTAGACCGTTACAGAAAAAGAAAGCTTCTAGAAATTATCGACAAGAAATTAATGGTACAACACGAAAACAAGGAGAATCGGTAGAAGGTTTTGTAGATCATGTGGTATCGTAGCCTGCCGATATCATACAGGGACCTTAATAATTGTAATAGCAATTAGTGAATTAACAACAGACCCTCATTTTAAACGGAGGGCGGTAGCCCAACGAATTAGACAAGCGCTGAGCATTTGGATGATGTAAGTGCTGACAATTTGTTTCAGATAGCACCTTGCAAGAAGAAAATTACTTTCCGTTACGGTATTTGGTGGCAACGTTCATTCGAAGTAAGAAGTGCATGGTCTCTCTCCTCAACAGTCAGTCTTTGTTGTGACTCTACCGTTCAGGGAGTGAGAGGGACATGACAAGACTTGCAGACTCCAGAGCTATTACTTATTTTGAGACGAAGAAATTGATGAAGCGAAGTAAATGCTTAGGATTAAATGGTAGTTTCGTTCACCACGGCACACTACATTATGTGCTTGATTGAACTGATACTTAATACAGCAAATGTTTTGATAAAGATTAGGAAAGTGTGTTTTCCTCTCATTTTATGCTTATTAGCTCCATCTCTTGCATTGTCGAGTGTGTACAACACTTCTTATGCCATATTCTGTGTAAATTCGAGGTTAAGGTATTGTATGAGAGCGAGATGTAGTCATTGGTATTATACTATCGAGTTCTCTTTTTTAATGTGATCATATGATGTGTAACTGTAGGTGAGAAGAATGCAGATTTCTATCTTTTTTATTAGTTTTTAGAGACTCTAGTGTGGGCACCCAGTTAGTATGGAATATTTCTGCTACTTCGTTGTGGCCTCGTCATGTTGTACGTGTACTGTAGAGCCAGTACGTGGATTTAACGGATTTTGTTTGTGCGAAACGGCTAGATCGGAAACTGGTGTTCTTTTCCTGTACTGATGTTCAGCCACCAAGGTGGTGAGTGGCTAAAGTCCAGATTGATCTGCGGACAAATGTTTCTTTTTTGTCTTCTCTCAGCGGGAGGCTTAATTTTGAACCAACCTATCTCGCAATATCGTCAGTCTTGTTAAATTTCTTAACCTAACATTATAATGTACATTTCTCATTATTACGCATGATTCCGTGTTGTGATGTAAGTTTTTTCATATTATGTACTGTACATGATAAAATGTTTTCATGTTACGAGTTGTAAATGGTTCAACAACTAGATGGCAGGCACATGACGTAATAGAGGGAAACTGAAACTTGATGTAATAGAAGATACTATGTCATACAGGATTGTTTTATTAATTGGTTGGGAGAGGGGACCAAACAACGAGGTACTCTGTCCCATCGGATTAGGGAAGGATGGCGGAGGAAGTCTGTCGTGTCCTTTCAAAGGGACCGTCCTGAGATTTGCGTGAAGCGATTTTATGGAAATCACGGAAAACCTAAATCAGGATGGCCAGACGTGGGGTTTGAACTGTCGTCCTTCCGAATGCGAGTCCAGTGTGCTAGCCACTGCGTCTCCTCGCTCGGTGGATTGGCATATATGGTTCAAATATCGATAATCGAATCCTTTTTCTATGTTATTAGATAACAGATTTTTTTATGACACGTGGTAACAATGAAAAATATCTGTGAGTCTCTTCATGCTTGGAATGAACAGCACGAGTCCATTTATTTCTGATGGTCTGACGGTGGTGAAGGGTACTGTATGTCTCCTCTCAACTATTTCACTAAATGTAACACTCGATTGGTCTCGAGTCATACTTGCAATGGCATCTGGTGTGCGTGTGGCACTGCCTTTAGCGATGGGAGAAGTGGCAGACATTTATGTTTAATTTTTTTTTCTTGTGTATATGTGCACTGCATAACATTTTCCTTGCTGTGTCCCCATTCAATCATTTAATTTTGTTTAATTTTTGCACGTCTGTGCCTGTCTGAGTAAGCTAACTGCTAGTGAGACGGCGACTGGCAGTTCTAGTACAGGTGCAGTCTGAAGTTCACTAGGTCGATAGTCGTCAACTTGATAAAAGAAACAAAAGACGTGGGTGGCAAGGTTGAATCAACAGCGAATGATGTGTTTGGTTTGGCGGACCTGCCCACTACTGCCCGGAAGTGGAACGGTGATTAGCATCGTTGTGGATCGAGGACTGCTGGAAAGGAGACGCCGGTTGTACAATGGAGCAATGAAATGAGAGGCTACCTCCGGCGTTATAAGCATGTGAGACATTTAAATTGGAATACTGATCAAAACACTTCTTTTTGCACATAACATTTCGTATTAATTATAGTGGGACGTTTCAGTTTAATGGGGTGTTATTTCAATAGTTACAGCTGGACGATACTTAGATCCTTTATTCAGATCATGGTCCACTTCTTTCTTCAGGTTTCAGAAATTACAGTGTGTGTTCTATTTTTAGTCGCAATAAATTCAATACATTAATCAACAAATCTTTCATTGGTGTGTCGCTTTGTTCAGTGGCCAAGCACGTGTATGGCGAATAATATTAGCGCCAATGTCTTCGCGGGGTCCGTACCGCATTTACACTGACATAGCAGCAAGGAAAATTGTTCAAATGGCTCTGAGCACTATGGGACTTTACTGCTGAGGTTATCAATCCACTAGAACTTAGAACTACTTAAACCTAACTAACCTAAGGACATCACACACATCTATGCCCGAGGCAGGATTCGAACCTGCGATCGTAGCGGTCATGCGTTTCCAGACTGTAGCGCCTAGAACCGCTCGGCCACGCAAGCCGGCGCAAGGAAAATATAACATGCTTGACCAACAATCGTAAGGTGAAGAAATGCGAGTCTAAAAATTAAGATGGAATTAGCACATATCGGAAACCGTCCCCATTACACTCCTGGCTGGATTTGCACGGCAATAACCGTGAAACGTGATGGTGTTACTGTAGGCAGTGACGCCTGTCAGAATAAGTCCATGAATGACACACAGTGGAAGAAAAGTACTTGCGCAGAATTGAATATGTACTGGAGGTCGGTCCACGGTGAGTACAGTTGCCATCGATCCACAGGCCGATAAAGGCCTCACGGTGCGTAAAACGATGTACTTTGCTGATCACAAGAATTTAATTTAAATGCTACGAGATGGTGCGTGTAGATCTGTTAAGTAACAGAATCGTTTAACATAGTTTTACTATCATCATTTTCCAAATGTCCGCAAGAGGCTATTTCAGAGTCAGTTCAACAGGTGCTAGTTGCATGACCATAATTTTATTGTCAAGAAGTGTTTGTGTGACTGGTGCATGAGTGCAAATGATTCGGTTTGTGTGATCGTTGAAAGTAGGTAAAATCTTAGCTTGCGATGGCACAATCATACCCTATCTCACATGCACATTGATTTCAGAATAACAAAAAAAGAGAGATAGAGCTGAAATAATGTTAGGACCAAATAAATGAATATAATAAGGTTTGGTCCATGTCTTTACTACATTGCTGACGCTTCACGTCGCATGGTACCATATCTGAGCACGGGTGCCTCGTGTCGCTAAAGATGAAGTCATAGTATGTTAAATTGCAATAAAAATTATAGTAGTTAGATAAAAGAGTTATAAAATAAATTTTTGGATGATTTTGAAAGCGAGAATCTGTCAGTATCAATAATTCAGTGGCATTCTCATTTTCCCGCCATGGTTATTTGCTCTGAGAAAAGGGTTAAGTAAACGGACGAGATAATCACCACTGCACATCACTGTCAGTGGCTGGTATACTTAAAGTGAATACAGATTGGTTTAAGGAACATTCCTGTCTCAGGTTGCGAAGCATGAAACGACAGCGTTTATCGGTTGCACGACAGATAGTATGAAAGAAAATCAAAGTTGTTGACAGAAAATTAACTTCTGAAATACCGCATAATGGGGGCCGTATTTGGGCTTGTGATAGTGTACAAATCTAACGTCGCACGTGGACAGATGATGTTGCGTGAACGTACGTATAAGAATTTAATATTTTGGAATAGGATACACTAGTGACAAAAGCCAGGTCACATATCTGATACGTCCTCCTCCGATTGTTATGAGTAGAAATACGGAAATGTAGTCTGAATCCACTAATCGGAGCCTAGAACATAGGTATAAGTAGCGGAAGCCTCTCCGAAGCATTTTTTTCTAAAACTTTAACAGGTCTCCTCTCAACATGTATCTTGGAAGTCTCTTCATGGTTCTTGCGACGACTATTGTTTTCACATACAGGCGTTTGCGGTTCGAAGTAGAAAGCTGTCAGAAGGGCTGCAAAAGCGCGGGTGTCTTAGCGGTAAAGAATAAATGTATTAAAACTTCATGCATGATGCAGCATTTCTTCACGCATCTCAAACTATGTATTGTATAACGATATATTTGTGTAGATACAGGTTATGATTCTCGTCGTCAGCTGTTATGACGACAGGTGGTCAATGCTTAATAGAAACATATATTGCAGGTTTGGCAGTGAAGTCGGTAAGGAGCTGGCTGCACAGTCGGTATCTGCAACGACTGAAATAATTAGTAGTCGTTGGTAAAAAGTAATGTATATTGTACTTAACTTGTGTTAGAGGCTTCTTCATATGCTGCATACATATAATTACAAACAGATATCTAGAGAGGCATTACTTATGCCATACTTGACTAAGCGCCTTGTTAGAGGTTGCTTCCTATCCTAGTTGACGTCCCGAGCAAGAGTGGACGAGAGCTCGCTAGATACTTGTCACAAGCCGCGGAGCGGCGCTAGTCGCGACTCGCGGGTCCAGCGATATCTATTACGGACCGTGGTCGATATCTGCAACCCCTAACAAGTATGGTATCGAACGTTGATACCACAATACATTCAATGGCTTGTATGCATAACGCCCGCGAAATATGTTGCGAATTGAGTTACTAGCAAAGAAGAAATAAATTTAAACGTCATGCACAATGCGGCAGTTTTTCACGCATCCCGGTGTTTATGATGTCATATCTCCTGATCTATGTGTGGTCCCATGATATAATTTTGTAGGTACAT
This sequence comes from Schistocerca serialis cubense, assembly GCF_023864345.2. NCBI lineage: Eukaryota > Metazoa > Arthropoda > Insecta > Orthoptera > Acrididae > Schistocerca > Schistocerca serialis. The sequence goes on from NC_064643.1 coordinate 193,087,849, forward strand.
TTATCGGCATATTTGGATGCTGTCTGCGAAATTTATAGCGAATGGGGTTAGCAGAACAGAAATAATAAATTTGAAAGTCATGCATCACGTGACAGTTTTTCACGCTTATTATTGTTTATGGCATAATAGCTCCTGAACTATGATGTATCGGTAGTCTAGCAGTAAGGGCTATTTGTACTACATTTGGCTGAATTCGGCCCAGTGGTCCAAGAGCAAAAGTGGAACACACACACACACACACGTACATATGTACAACCATTTTTATAAAATGTGTGGAATTTGATAAGAGACTAACATCGTTAGCAGTACCAGGATATCTGGATGTCTACATCTCCATCTGGGACGGTAGGACTATCTTAGACAGCAGCTTTTCATGTAGCGGTGTTCCTTATCATCAAATCGGGGTTCCAATTTTTTGTTTTACCACAACCCCCTTTGATGCCATCTCCGTCATCTTCATTGAAATGAAGTGGCTTTCGGCTGTGCCATTTGCTAAAACACGACTAATTTTAAGGATGAGAGCAACTGTTTTTGCACGTTGATAACGGACATCACTAGGATGCCCATCAAAAGAGACCATGGCATAAGTTATCGCACATTTGGGAATCCCAAGCTCCACTAGCATCAGAGTGAGTCAACTCTGTAGATATTGCTGACTTTCAGCCTTTGCATATATCGTCCCCAGTGAAAAGACGCATTTGGAAGGACACAAACTCAAATTTTAAATATTCTATCTCGATATTATCAGATATCTTGGCACAAAAACTCGTTGGAAGACAGTACCTCAACTGTACCTTTTTTGTCCGCAGTTTTCAGGACAATTCAAACTGAAGATAGAGTAACAACATTTGAACTTCACATCTTAAAAAATTTTTGGGCACTATTTCTTCACGCAGTTGGTGCCAATTTGCCGAGTTTTAATAGTTCACCCATTCATGACAGTTGACCCTATGTTAACTGACAGTCACACGAAATCCTGCATTTACTGAGACCCCTAGTTTCACAGTAAGGGCTCATATTTATATGTTGTTCGTTTGGTCCTAAACGCGCCTCACTGAACATTTGTATTTTTTTACAAAAGTGATTGGGGACCAGCATACCATAAGTTTACCGGGACAGCACTCTGTCCATTACGCAGCTACCGTAAATCTTCATGGCCGTCATTAGGACCTACTCCATGGTCATGTCTGATCAGATGCTCGACCAGCATTTTCCAGTACTGTCAATTTGTGAAATCCTCGAGGTCCCATTTTGCCTTTCAAGCTGGTCGTGTCCTTGTAGTACAGATTCGTACTATTTGCCTAGTTCAAAAGACGTGCTCTATGGAAGAGGGAATCATTTCTCCGCCGAATTCGACGTGCACATCGAATCACATAAACTTTCATCTTAAAATGAATATTTTCATTAGGATACACATGAGGAACTACTGAATTCATAGCGCAGCAGTAGCACCATAATACTATGTGACAAGGTCCCATTTTCAGCCACAGCTCAAGCAGTGATGGATGGTGGTGTCGGAAGGGTGAAGGGTATCGACCGCTTTGGATCCTCCAAGGAACCACCACACTTGTCCGCCTACTCTTACAACGCAAGAGCAGATGAACACGTTATATTGGCAAGGGGATGGATTTGGATACATGTGTTGATAAATGTTGTCCGCCAGAGGTAAGTACCATTATGCTTTTAAAAATATGTTGTGAAATTAAAGTTGCAACGCTGAAAAGTAACATTCTTGAAGTTTTTCGATAGTATGCGAAATCTGCCATTCCTTTGAAGCTCTGTGTCACGTTTAGTATCTGGTGAAGAAAGACGTATGACGTGAGCAAGCTGTAGGAATTCGTATTCTCTGTAAGAAGTATCTGAGTTATTTTTGCCATAAGACGTAACGCAAAAATAGAGAAATATGTAGAGAAAAAATTTAGAAAGTTTCACTATATCTCGATTTTTCGATTCTCACATACTAGAACACAGTTCTCGAGGTCGTAATCGTGGTTTCTGCAGTACACAACATCTCCATACAGCACACCCTTTATTTTTCCAACAACCCAATGCAGAATACTCTGAATGAACCAAACAGCCCGTCTCGCGTTCCAAGACTCCTTCGGATAAGTTTTTGGTACTGTCTTTCACTCTGCTTCAAGCAGTAACTCAGTTTTGGCTTACTCACTTAATTCAAATTTTCCTCTGACTTTCCAGATGAATGCTCCAGCTTCGTGACAACTGTGTATAGAAACCTACTTATCCTGATGTTCGTTGATCCAAACAATATTGTAACCCAGTGAGTCCTTATAAACCAGGTATTATGATACTTTCGTTGTTGCTGTTGTCAAATCATAATGACTCTGCGCACTATGGAACTTAACTTCTTTGGTCATCAGTCCTCTAGAACTTATAACTGCTTAAACCTAACTAACCTAAGGACATCACACACATCCATGCCCGAGGTAGGATTCGAACCTGCGACCGTAGGACTCGCACGGTTCTAGACTGTAGCATCTAGAACCGCTCGGTCACTTCGGCCGGCGTTGCTGTTGTCGTCTTGAGTTCGAAGACTGGTTTGTTACAGCACTCAGTGTTAGTGTGTCCTGTGAAAACCTCTTAACCTCTGCATAATTACTGCCACCTACTTTCAGGTGAACTACTGTTTCGCCCTCCCCCGGAAACACACACACAGTTCCCCCATTTCCTAAATGATCGCCTCAGCATACGTCTTCCTAACACTTAAATTTATCTTTGATGTTAACAAATTTCTCTTTCTCCTACATGCTTCTCTTGCTGTCGCATTTTTTATGTCTCGAGTTTGGTGATTATAATTTATTTTCCTTCCGAAATAGGAACGCTCATTTACTACTTTTGAGTTTTATTTCCTAAGCTAATTCCCTTTGGATAGTCTGATTTGACTGGATTACATTCTATTACCCTAGTCTTATATTTGGGCATATCTTATAAATTCGTTTCAAGATACTATAGCCTTTGTTCAGTTGCTTTTCCAGAGCCTTTATCGCCTATTACTGAATTAAAATCTCAGCAGAAAATCTCAGAGTTTTCATTACTTGTCCCTGAACTTTAATTTATTCTCCAAAATTCTTGTCTTCCCTTACTGCTTGCTCAATGGACAGACTGAATAAAATGGTAGCACGTCGCATTTCGCTCCCCCTATTTCATACCTTCTACCTTCAAAACTTCGCAGAGTATTTCAGTCAACAATATTAAACGATTTCCGTAAACCTACAAAAGTTGTAAATGTGTTCTTAACTTCTGCAGAAAACAAAATTATCTTCCTTGTGTTCTGAAGCTTACAGACTTTCAATTCCTTTGTAAATAATTGGTGTCAGTATATTGGAAGCACACTTTAAGAAAGTAACATTTCGGTAATAATTACCGTGGTCTAGCTGCAGTGTCTTTCAGTAGTAATCTAAAATGCCCTAGTCCCAGGTATCGATCCCTACTGCTACCCACACTGCGAAAACTGTGAATAGAAATCATCAGCAAATGCGGCCGAACACTTCCCTTGCAAGGAGCCATACTCGTTCTGCCAACGGCCTGGTCAAAGAGGGCGAAGAAGCGAACAAACTTTCGTCGCATCCTCTTGCCCGCGAGGTACGAACTGCACCTAAAATCAGCAGTGATAAATACCTTGAGAAGGCAGAAGGCAACGAAAATCACAGCACACGCCAGTGTGTATAAAAAATTTAAAAAATATGATCTTTCCATTCGCAAAATATTTTGTATTATCCTCACGCTCTGATAACAAAGAGTCGTCGCCCCTAAGGGAACATCGTGGAACTGATGATGTGGCACGCTAATCCAACAGCGCTGAGTCACATTCACGGGAAACGCCACTCGTCACTTGACCCCGCACCGCCCTCCAGCCGTCAGTCTCAATCAGCTGCGACCGCACAATGATGTAGCCTGGTTGGCAGTAATCCAGGAAGACACTTAGCTTTAATGACGTCTGATTCTACAATGTACAGAGCTCTTGCTACAGCGACTGCTGACTGAATGAAACCATAATTTTCTGCAAGTGATTGTAACATCAGGTACAGTGTCATTACGTACTTCTATTGCTATTCTTCATTTATATCATAGCTAGTTTGTAATTATTCAGTCACTGTGCTACTGAATTACAATGTTTCTAAACATTTAACGCATTAGTAAAGGTAATGAACGAATATAGCATCGGCGCAAGGAAAACAAAGAACAAAAGTATCGAACGTGGTAGTAACATATCAGACAGACGGCTCCTACTGAGATGTTCAGACACCTTGTGAATAGAGCAGTACATGAGTGATTTTAATATTAACTGTGTACATTTCCATCGTACCGAAGAGCAAAGTAAGGCTAAGAACCACTTTTCGATTTGTGACATTCATTTAGTTCGCTATAATGAAAGGCACAGGGGCCATAGGTGGTATAATATTCAATTCAACATGTAGGATATTTTATTCACTTTTAGATACTTGGAGCTCAACACACAAACCACTCTCGAAAACATGTGATTCATTCGCAAGATTTTCGTTTTAGCATTTACGAAAGTGTAGTTTGCACTTATTTATAAGCAGTCACAACACTAGAACACTCAAAAAAACAGCCGGGAGATGAAATCTGTGCGTCTGTATCCTGAAGTCATTGCTTCTGACGGCAGGACGCGCAGAACTAACTCCTGTAGCTAATTTTGTAGCTCAGCGTTTTGTACGGCCTAAGACTTTGCGTTTCTCACAGATTATAATGGAATCTATAGAACTGCCTTCAACAATTTTCTGAGGTTGTTTCTCTGCTCCAGTTTATGAGTTGCAAGTTTCCACAAAAGGTGTAAACCAAAATGCCAACCAGTTTAACATTATGAGAGGCATTACGAAAATGAAGATATTTTGAAGCAATAAATTATCGTATAAAAGTAGTATATGCTTTAAAGGAGTCATTAGCTAGTTTTTCACGTGAAAAGCGCCGACAGCCTGTCACGTTTGTACTCTGAACGAATCCCATTTGCCACAGAGGAGCACTCCGTTTGCTCTTCGACAACTTGAGTCAAGTTCATTCTTCCCACAACACAACGTGTACCTCAAATATGATGTATAGAACAAGCTATCCAGGTGGGATAGCTTCAACAGTCTGCAAGCACGCTTTATGAATGGGTAGACACATTTTTCATTTTGAGATCTGGAATATTGATGGTTTTTGTTATATCCTAGCCAGTAATGCCACCCTAGCCCGCTGCCAAAAGGTTGGCAGCATCAAAGTCCGGACGCCGTCCGCATAAGCAGCGCCAGCGAGACAGGAAATCGCCGCAAGTCTGCGCGCGCCACCGCTGGCTTCTGGTTTCTTAAGCGCTGGAGTCGCGAGCGCTAGGACAGTTCTGCATTCGCCGCTCAGTTGTATACTCGCCACCGAATTGTGTACTTGCTAGTCAGTTGTGTGTTCATCGCAGCAGAGTTGTTGTTTGTCGCCAGCCGACGCTGACCTAGCCGCTCCGACTCGAACTAGACAGATTTCTGTAGACACGGAGTCCACTACTGTGTTTCTGTATCTTCGTTAATAAAGATAAGTACCGATTTTTATTTAATCAGAGTGTTTGGGTTTTCATCTTTCTGTTCACTGTTCCAGCGGACCGGTCGGCCCGCTATTAAAAGTGTGGCGGTGACTTCGTAAGCCGTTTCTACAGCGAATTGTTTGTCGCTACGAACGCCGCCACAAAAGTTTTAACTCACAAAGACACGGTCGGGTATTTTGTAGCAGGGAGTCTAATTTTTTCCCGCCCGAAATAATTACTCACAGCCGATCATGTGAATAAGCAAAACGCCAATTGTAACAGTGGTTGCGCAAGGGTCAACCACTGTGTCTCTGAATTATTTCAGTCGTGAATATACCCAGACATGGTTCATGTGAACAAGATCATTCCGGTATCCTCCTAAAATCCTTGACGGAATGTTTCCACGACTGCGGGTAAATTTACAAATTATGATCTACTTGAGATCTCACTTGCGTGTGTTATGATACGTAAGTAGTGGCAGTTTATTTAGTCACCAATTGAAATTTCCCTTTTGCAATGTATTTCATGCTGAAAGTAAAATTGCTGACGAAACGGCAGTTTCCCCAGATCTTAGGTTTTTTGCGAAAACGTTTACAAGAATAGAATACAGTAAGAAGCTGAAGTTCTTTTGAAGTTTAAAACGATGGTTCCACTGAAGTAGTAAACGTTTGTCAACACAATTATTAATGACAGCAACAAGATTAAAAGTCATTGGCAAACACTATTGGCTTGTAGGAGTGCGTTAACAACATCTCTGCACTGACGATGTTTTATTTTGTTGTATGTGTGCGCCAACAAAAACTTCAGTTCATTGTTTTCTGTTGATGCATTCGTACGCCAAAATTAAATCTTAGTCAAAGCATAAATGTTGCTGATGCACATCTGTATACTACTCCTAGTTGACATTAGGTTAAATGCCGAAACGGCCTACAGTAAACATTATTAAATCAAGGAAAAAAAATTTGACGTAATCTTACAGCCTCAACTGAACTATGGTCTTAACTTTCAACCAGCTGGTATCGGCTGTGAACCCAAGATATAGAAAAGAAATATTAAGCTTTGGAAGCATCAGTGAATACTATGGACAAAATTCCGTGTTCAAACTGCGGTCTGAAATAAATTTTAAGGTAAATAGGATGCTTTATTTTATGAGTGCTCATTCTCTTCCTGTCAACAGAATCTCACCAAAAACAATATAAAATTCCTTGCATTTTAATTAAGTTCTCAGATGACATTTACGGGATCATACATGCAATTCTCTGAAAATCGTGTATAAGAGAGGTACACGTGTAAGTTCAGTAACACTAGTCTAATGACAAGCATTACAAGATTGTGATGAAATTCAAGTAAACCTACATTTGGATCCACGAGATCAGAAGTACATAAAATGCCTGATTAATGATTGAAAGTATCCACACTATAAGAATTTCTTGAAACGAAGTATGAATGAAAAGCTCATTTCAAATACTCTAGATACCCTTAAATCTCTCAAGTCTATAACTTTGACAAAAGCTTGCAGCCGCAGTGGGGCTACAGTTTTACGACATTTTTCTCCTTGGGATACTGGTTCCCTGTTATCATTGGAGTGCCTCGGTTTGGAGTCTACAGAGATAAACTGGCGTCTATGGGTGAGGCGCCTCCGAATGAAGTAATTGGCAGGGCACTCCACGCTACTGTCAGAGATCCGCGTGCTAATCTCTAATCTGTCAGATGACTTTAACTAGTCACAGATGCTCACATTTGACATACTGTTGTTACTCAATGTGTCGTCACAGAGCGTTAGTAACTACCACATTGCTCATGTCTCATATGCACTTCCATTGCTTTTCCAGTGAATAGTTCACTGTATTAAATACACTCAAATAAAATGATCGGAAACATTGGCAGCGAAACTGAATAAAATCAGTAAAATCCGCTAGCACTGAACTTGCAGCATAATGTATATGACGTGACAAACAAAAATTTGTGCTAGATCAGCATTGAAAATTATGATCTCTGGCTTTTGTCAGGTATTCATCTAAGCGAATTAGTCTGACTGATGTAAAGAGTCAAATCCGCTGAGTGCGTCTTACTTTTCTCAACAAACTATCAGAATATTTCTCTTCTGGGAATGGTACAACCAGAAGTTACGTATGACGGAAGAGCATGTCTCACCGTAAAGGGCGTCAGTAAACAAAGTTTTATGTACACATGTAAATTTTCCTCATCCGAGTCACGAGAGAGAGAAAGAAGATTCCCTTTTCCACTGTGTGATTAATATTCAAGTAGTTTTTACCCGAATATAGTATTTACATACTAACTAATACGATATTGTTCCAGCACATAAATTACCTGTCTGCCAACATGTACACACATCTCCGTAGGTCGAAGAGATAAATTCATTTGGCTTTCCAGATCCTGTTCTGTGACTGATTCGCGCTTCTTTAGGACTACGATAGGAATACTGCTAAAAAGTACACTCGGAGAGAACCTCGTTACAAGAGTTATGGACTCTTATGAGGGTGTACATCGTACACAAAAGGAGGATAGGCATAAGTGAACCACAAGTTTTCCTGGGTGTATTGGAAGCATTTACGTGGTTGCATAAACCAACTTTTCGACCTCATTTGCAAGTAGCCTTTGATGAACACATGCTTGGCAGCAAAAGCCAGGCTCTCACGGTTTTCGACCTTAACTTGTCGGCCCTTAGAAATCATTTCGTTTAGAATCTCGATTAAATATCTAGGCATAGCGTTGGAAGGCCACATAAAGTGGATCGAGCTTGTTGGGACAGTAGTGGGTAAGTGAAGGGTCAACTTTTGTTCACTGGTAGAACTTCAGGAAAGCGTCGCTCATCTATAAAGGAGACCGCGTTTCCTACACTAGTGTGACCCATTCTAAGAACTCTTTGCGTGTTTGGGAGTCGCACATCTACATGTCCACATACACGGATACTCTGCAAATCACACTTATGGGCCTGACAAAGGATTCATCGAACTACGTTCACCATAATTCTCTATTATCCCACTCTCAAACAGCGAGCGGAAAAAACGAACACCTATACCTTTCCGTGCGAGCTCTGATTTCCCTTACATTATTATGCTGATTGTTTCTCCCTATGTAGGTCGGCGTCAACAAAATATTTCCGCGTTCGGAGGAGAAAGTTGGTGATTCAAATTTCGTGAGAAGATTTCGCCGCAACGAAAAACGCCTTTCTTTTAATGATGTTCACCCCAAGTGCTGTATCACGTGCGTGACATTCTTTCCCTTATTTTACGATAGTAAGAAACGTTCTGTCCTTCTTTGAACTTCCTCAATGTACCGCGTTAATCCTACCTGGTAGGAATCCCAGACCGTGTAGCAGTACTCGTAAACAGTACGGACAAGCGTAGTGTAGGCAGTCTCTCTGGTAGATCTGTTACATTTTCTAAGCGTTCTGCCAACGAAACGCTGTCCCCACAACATTTTCTATGTGTTCTTTCCAATTCAGATTGTTCGTAACTAAATTCCTAAGAGCTGAATTTACGGCCCTTAGATTAGACACATTTATCATGTAACTGAAGTTTGCCGGCCGGTGTGGCCGGGCGGTTCTAGGCGCTACAGTCTGGAACTGCGCGACCGCTACGGTCGCAGGTTCGAATCCTGCCTCGGGCATGGATATGTGTGATGTCCTTAGGTTAGTTAGGTTTAAGTAGTTCTAAGTTCTAGGGGACTGATGACCTCAGATGTTAAGTCCCATAGTGCTCAGAGCCATTTGAACCATTTTGAACTGAAGTTTAAAGGATTCCTTTTAACACTCATTTGGATGATCTTCCACCTTTGGTTATTTAGGGTCAACTGGCAATTTTTGCGCCATTCACATATCTTTCCTAAATCTTTTTGCAATTTGTTTTGATCTTCTGATGAATTTACTAGACAATAAACGACAGCATCATCTGCAAACAACATTATACGGCTGCTCAGATTGTCTCCTAAATCGTTTATTTAGATACGGAACAGCAGAGGGCCTATAACACTACCTTGGAGAACGCCAGAAATCACTTCAGTTTTACTCGATGACTTTCCGTCTATTACTACAAATGTGATCTCTCTGACAGGAAATCACGGAGATGATATTCTATAAGCACGCAATTTCAATACAAGCCGCTTGTATGGTAAAGCGTCAAAAGCCTTTTTGAAATTTAGAAATACGGAACCAATTCGAAAACCCTTGTCAACTAGCAGTCAGCACTTCGTGTGCGTAAGATGTTAATTGTGTTTCAGAAAAACAGTGTTTCCTAAAACCGTGTTAACTGTGTGTCAATATGCCGTTCTCTTCGAGGTAATTCATAATGTTCGAACACAATATATGTTCCAAAATCTTACTGCATGTCGACGTTAATGATAAGGGCCTCTAATTTAGTGGATTATCCTGCTACCTTTCTTGAATATTGGTGTGACCTGTGCAACTTTCCAGTCTATGGGCACGGATCTTTTGTCGAGCGAGTGGTTGTATATGATTGTTAAGTATGTAGTTATTGCATCAGCATAATCTCAAAGGAACCTAATTGGTATACAGTCTGAACCAGAATACTTGCATTTATTAAGTGATTTAAGTTGCTTCACTACTCCGAGGACATCTACTATTAAGTTACATGATAAATGGAAAACATCGAATTCATTCAGAATCCTGATGCTATTTGTTGCCAATAGTTTCGATCAACACGCGAACATTACTTAGAAGCTTCGCAAACTCGAATGGGATTCAATGGAGGGCAGCTTGTTTTTCGAACGACTGCTGAGAAAAATTAGACAACTGGCCTACTGAAACTTACTGCAGAACGATTCTACTGTCAATAACGTACAACTGGCATAACTATCACGTAGATAAGGCAAATAAGAGTTCGTACGGACGCATATACATAGTCTTTTTCCCCTCGCTCTATTTGTGAGTGGAACAGAAAAGTAATGATTAGTTGTGGTACAAGGTACCCTCCGCCAGGCATTGGGCGTGACTTTCGGGGTACGTGTGTAAATGTGGATGCAGATGGTGACCTGTCAGCATGAAAGCTGTAACTTAAGTACAAGGTAATTATAAAGTCAATGAAACACTTTTAAAAATCAGTATAGGTAAACGGGTAAATATAGCAGAACGAATTATAAGTATTTGGAAAACAAACTGTAAAAGATTTATTTTTGAATGTGGTGTCGGTAAGTTAGTTTAAAAAACTGGTGATAGAGTAGGCACCGACTGCAGATACTGCAAATGGCAGCGAAGAAGGTAGAGAAAGCTTTTTGTGTGCCACAGTTTGCCCATTGCCAATCGGTTGTGAGTGTGCAAAGTTCTTTCTGCGTTGAGTTTGACTTCTGCGTTAAGTTTGACAAGACACAACAGCTTACAACAGTATAATGAATGGTACAAGAAATTCGAGGAGGATAGTTATTTTTGCTTTGCGAAACATTCGGTACGACCGGGTGTGTCTGAACAGGCAGTTGACAGTGGAGGGATGTGATAGTGAGAAAGTCTACCTATCATGCTAGTGCAGAATTGAACATCCCGCAGACAACAGGGTGGAAAATCCTTCGTAAGCAATTAAGAGTGAAGCCGCACAAACTGCAGCTTCTATCAGTAATAAGTCATGGCGACGAATCGAACCATCTGCACTAATGCATTGGTATTCAGAACAATCGTGAAAATGACGGATTGAAAAGGTAATTGATCTACAATCAGGGAGCCAGCATTTCGTTTTACGGTGTATGTTGAGAATTCCAAAGCAACTGTCGAATATGTTTGGGATTCAAAGTAAGTTAACAGGTTCTGCACCGTAATCAACGAGATAGTCTGTGGACCCTTCGTCACTGAGACAACTGTTGGTGATACCACGTATCCCAATATGCCGCCGCCTGAAACTGATAACAAGGACTTCATCTTTCAACAATATGGCGCACATTCACATTTCCACAATTGTGAACGAGGTTAACTGAAGGATAAGGAATGGTAGGCCGTGTTTGAGACACTATCTTGGCGGTACCCGAGTGGCCCTCATGGTCGCAGGAATTGACGCTGTCCCATATTTTCTTACGTCGTTACATGATGGATAGCGTTTACGTTCCAGCTCTATCTAAGTACCTAGAGGGCTTGCGACACTGCATTGTAGCAGCTGTTTTTTCCGTCACTCTTGACATGCTGGGTAGCGATGAGTAGAACTGAATTATCGAGAATATGTGTGCGTTTTGACGAAGGACGTACTCATACAATATTTATAAAAATTATAAATAAAAAATGTTTGTGTTTCTGGTCATTTCTCTTTGTCGATTTTTTAAGTGTTTCACGGACTTTATATTAGGTTAGTGCATAAGTTCTTAGCGTTTTTCCATAATTTATATGAACACAACAGACATACGTAATGGAAAGTTTAGTAATTAATAACGCATTCTCCCACACTATTTAAAACGTTCTGCCAACGCTGGGAAAGCTTTTCGATTCCGATACTGTAGAAATCACGCGATTGTGAGGCGAAGAACTCGTACAGCCATATTCGTAGCGCATTTTCATTAGGAAAGGAAGTTATTTGAAAGTTGTTCGACAGAAAGCGGAGAAGGTGAAAATCAAGGTCGCAAGATCAGGTGAACAAGGTGGGTGCGGAATGACCTTCCAACCCATCTCCTGTACAATGTTTTTTGCCAGTGTAGCAAAACGCGGGCAGGCATTATCGCGGGGTATCGTAACTTCTTGCAGTCTTACTAGTCGTAGTTCTTTGATTGCGTCCTCAAGACGTCGCAGTTGTTGACAATAAATGTTAGCAGTAGTGGTTATACCTCAGCCAACAATTCGTGGTACACAACCCGTCGCTGTTCCACCAGATGCATAACATGATGTCTTTTGTGGATGCGCGCAGGTCTTTGTACGGGGATTTGTTGCTTTGTTTGGGCTCAGCCATTCCTTTCTTTTTCTTATGCTAGTATAAAGACACCATTTATCGTCTACATTAACGATACATGATAGAAATGGTCGGTGTTCTTCACGAGCCAATGATGAGCAACCAGAGATGCGCATATGGCAACCAGCTGGTTTTTGTGATTTTGCCTTAGAGCATGAGGCACTGTAAACCCGATTTTTGAACCTTTCCCATTGCATGCAAATGTCGGACGATGGTGGAATGATTACAGTTGATCACATTTTCCAGTTCTCGAGTACAGTGACGTGAATCATCGTAGATTAACGCGTTTAAACGATGTTCCGAAACGCTGAAGGTCTTCCTTCATAACGAGAATACCATTTTTCTCTCATGCTGTGTCCAATGGCATTATCCCCACACACAGCGCAAGTGTTTCAGGCTGCCTCCGTTGCTGCCACCCCTCTACTAAACACAAACAGATGAGTATGTCGGAAATGTTCCGATTTCTCCAATTGGCACTCCATTTTCTATCGTCCACAGCTACACTCACAATTTCCAAATGACAAAACTATCTTATTTAGACTCAACTACGAGGGTGAGTCAAATGAAAACCTTTTTTAAATATTATTGATTGTGCAGAAGTGGTACAAAGCTGTATTACTTTTAAACGTAATCTCCCACACGCTCAATGAAAGTCCTCCAGCACATACAAAGTCCATAAATTCCTTAAGAAAAAAAATTCTTTTAGTAATCCGCGCAACCACTCACGCACCGCGTGGCGTACCTCTTCATCAGAAAGTAACTTCTTTCCTCCCATTGCGTCTTTGAGTGGTCCAAACATGTGGAAATCACTTGGGGCAAGGTCTGGTGAGTATGGTGGATGAGGAAGACTCTTCGTTTCCGGTTGGTGGAAGTGATACCAGGTTTCGTCCCAAGTAACGATTCTTGCAAGGAAGCCATCACCTTCTCGTTCAAAGCGCCGAAGAAGTTATTCACAAGCATAAACACGACGTTCTCTCACTCCAGAAGTCAGCTGCCCTGGCACCCATCTTGCAGACACTTTGTGAAACTGGAGCACATCATGCACAATGTGGTGTGCTGACCCATCTGTAAACATGCTGCCATGTCATTCACTGTCACTCGGCGGTATTCCTTCATTGTGGCTTCAACTGGAGTCACAACTCGGTGTGGCTGACATGGACGAGGAGCATCTTCCACTGAAGTCATAACATTTGCGAGCTTCCTACTCAGTTCGTAGAGTTGCTGCTGTGACAAACATGCATCACCGTACTGAACCTTCTTTCGTCGATGAATTTCAGTAGATTTTAGATCTTCACTGCGCAAAAACCGAATAACCGGTTCTTCCCTGGTGCAAGTCGCATGTGAGGCGGTCATCTTTATGCTGATACTGCGACGGTATGTGTGCATCTGAACTATACTGCCACCTACAGGCCATTCTGCACACTGTTTGTAACACGCTTACCAACTTACAGGATGACGGCGCGAAATTTCCATTTGTTATTACAAATTTAAGGTCTTCATTTGACTCATCCCCGTAGTAACAGTGATCTACAAATAAATAATTGTTGTTGTTGTGGTCTTCAGTCCTGAGACTGGTTTGATGCAGCTCTATATGCTACTCTATCCTGTGCAAGCTTCTTCATCTCCCAGTTCCTACTGCAGCCTATATCCTTCTGAATCTGCTTAGTGTATTCATCTCTTGGTCTCCATCTACGATTTTTACCCTCCACGATGCCCTCCAGTACTAAATTGGTGATCCATTGATGCCTCAGAACATGTCCTACCAACCGATCCTTTCTTCTAGTCAAGTTGTGCCACAAACTCCTCTTCTCCCCAATTCTATTCAATACCTCCTCATTAGTTATGTGATCTACCCGTCTAATATTCAGAATTCTTTCGAAAGCTTCTATTATCTTCTTGTCTAAACTATTTATCGTCCACGTTTCACTTCCATACATGGCTACACTCCATACAAATACTTTCAGGAACGACTTCGTGACACTTAAATCAATACTAGATGTTAACAAATTTCTCTTCTTCAGAAACGCTTTCCTTGTCATTGCCAGTCTACATTTTATATCCTCTCTACTTCGACCATCATCAGTTACTTTGCTCCCCAAATAGCAAAACTCATTTACTACTTTAAGTGTCTCATTTCCTAATCTAATTCCCTCAGCATCATCCGACTTAATTCGACTACATTCCATTATCCTCGTATTCTTTTGTTGATGTTCATCACATGCCCTCCTTACAAGACACTGTCCATTCCGTTCAACTGCTCTTGCAAGTCCTTTGCTGTCTCTGACAGAATTACAATGTCATCGGCGAACCTCAAAGTTTTTATTTTTTCTCCATGGATTTTAATGCCTACTCCGAACTTTTCTTTTGTTTCCTTTACTGCTTGCTCAATTTACAGATTGAATAGCATCAGGGAAAGGCTACAACCCTGTCTCACTCCCTTCCCAACCACTGCTTCCCTTTCATGTCTCTGGACTCTAAAAACTCAACCGGAATACTAACATGCAAGACAAAAACGCTACAAATTTATGGACCAACCTAATAATTACCTTTGTACTCACCAGCCGGTGAAAGCCTATGTTGTTTAAAAAAAGGAAAGATGTTGTATGAGCTCAGCTAGCGAATTCCGTGGACAAGGTTACAAGCAGTTCGGTATCCCCACAGCGATTTCCGCGTCAGGCATTCCATCAGGGCCGGTAAGCGCGCAGCGACTGGCGTTTAAATATGAGCGCGCTGATCCGGCGTGTGTGGACACGGCCAGTCAGGTGATTAGGGTGGCCGGTGACGGGCGGACGCGGATTGCAGGCGGCGCTGATCAAAGCGGCCTCGCGCCGACAACTCTCCCACGTCACCGGGCGGCACTGCGGGCCCAATCCCGCGGGTAATGTGAGTGGCTACGCGGCGCCGGACGCTCATCAGGCGGGGTGCCGTGCCGTGCCATGGCCGACACCTGGATTATTATCGCTCGCAAATTGCTTCCCTCCTGGGCAAGGCCCGCTTTTTGTATAAGCTACTGCGGTGCTTTTAATGTTCGCAAACAGCCCTCGGCCATCGCGCCGTAGTTTTGCCATATCCACTGTATAGCCGCCTCTTCTCCGTCACACTTCACTGAGCCCATAACACCATGCAAAATGAGAGGTATGATAATAAAACGTGCTACAGTCCCACGATCAGTACGGAAAACGTAAGAGCATGAGTGATAGCTGATGACTGGGCGAGTGAAAAACATGTAAGATCGAGAACTGCAATGGCAAAGCAAGCTTTCCTGAAAAAGAAGCGCTTATAATGCAGAAAATTGGTGTTGGAGTTAGTAAAAGGCTGGTTAATTTCGTGCACAGTGTTTTCCTGGACGTCTTTGAATTTTGGACATAATTTTCAAGCATTCGAGATCTGATGTGGAGGAGGAAAGGGTAGAAAATGAAGGTGGAGAATAAAGTTAAGAACACTGAAATACAGTATTTTTCATTTAGGGTGCCATACCTTGCGATTTACTGAAAGAGAATTCCATTTCCCGCTCTCGATATCACATTATTGGTATCATTTGTACCATTAACTGTTGATTTTGGCTGTATGTTACACTGAAGGAAAAACGAAACTACAACCTGAGAAGGAGTTCTGCCACTTAAACGAAACTTGGTAGGCGTGTTTCTACATCTGGAAGATAAAGTCTACCAACATTTCCAACTAGGCCCACAAGAGTGGTGCCTGTAACCCCATTGTTGTTGTTGTGGTCTTCAGTCCAGAGACTGGTTTTTTGCAGCTCTCCATGCTACTCTACCCTGTGCAAGCTTCTTCATCTCCCAATATCTACTGCAACCTACATCCTTCTGAATCTGTTTAGTTTATTCATCTCTCTGTCTCCCTCTACGATTTTTACCCTCCACGCTGCTCTCCAATACTAAATTGGTGATCCCTTGATGCCTCAGAATATGTCCTACCAACCGATCCCTTCTTCTGGTCAAGTTGTGCCGCAAATTTCTCTTCTCCCCAATTCTGTTCAATACCCCCTCATTAGTTATGTGATCTACACATGTAATCTTCAGCATTCTTCTGTAGCACCACATTTCGAAAGCTTCTATTCTCTTCTTGTCTAAACTATTTATCGTCCATGTACATGTATACACTCAATACAAAGACTTTCAGAAACGACTTCCTGACACTTAAATCTATACTCGATGTTAACAAATTCCTCTTCTTCAGAAATGCTTTCCTTTCCATTGCCAGTCTACATTTTATATCCTCTTTACTTCGACCATCATTAGTTATTTTGTTCCCCAATTAGCAAAACTCATTTACTACTTTAAGCGTCTCATTTCTTAACCTAATTCCCTCAGCATCGCCCGATTTAATAAGACTACATTCCATTAACCTCGTTTTGCTTTTGTTGATGTTCGTTTTATATCCTCCTTTCAAGACACTGTCCATGCCGTTCAGCTGTTCTTCCAGGTCCTTTGCTGTCTCTGACACAATTACAATGTCATTGACGAACCTCAAAGTTTTTATTTCTTCTCCATGGGAGAGGACGCGAATCAGGTTTGCTTTAAATACACGCTCTAATGGCCATGCACATTAGTTACCTTTGAGATTGAACGTGATAAATTGGTCAACAATGCTTTCAACACGGCATAGATGCCGTTATAAACAACTCACTTAGTGTGAACGAGGCCGTGTGGTAGGTTTACGATAAGTTGAATGTTGCTTCTGCGATATTGTACATGGACTTGGTAGGAATGTAGCGACTGTACATGATTGCTGGCGGCGGTGGTCACGAGAATGTTCAGTCTCAAAAAGACCGGACTCCGGCAGCCACGAAGCGCTACCGAGAGAGAAGACCATGCTGTTCGGCGTATGGTTCTGGCGCATCGTACTGCATCTGCAGCAGCAATTGCAGCAGCAGTCGCTACCACAGTGACATAACGAATGTTACAAATAGGTTACTTCAAGGACAGCTTCGAGCCACACGCCCTGTAGTATGGATTCCACCGACCCCAAACCACCGCCATATGCGGCTTCAGCGGTGTCAAGAGAGAGCTTATCAGAGGTCAGCACGGAGGTCTGTTGTGTTTCCTGATGAAAGCTGGTACTGTCTCTGTGCCAGTGGTTGCTGTGTGTGTTTAGAAGAAGGACAGTTGAGAGCCGGGGATGCGATTTCGTATGACAACAGGAGCACTCTCGTTGTTATGCCACGCATACAGACTGCAGAACTGTATATCGATCTGGTGATTCGACCTGTACTGCTGCCATTTATGAACATCATTCCAAGGGTGTTTTCCAACAGGATAACGCTCACTCACATACAGCTGTTGTAAACCTACATGCTCTAAAGTGTATCGACATGTTGCTTTGGTCTGATCCAACAGAAGATTTGTATCCAATTGAGCATATATGGGATATCATTGGATGGCAGCTCCAGCATCATCCGTAAACAGCATTAACAGTCCTTGTATTGACCGACCAGGTGCCACAGGCTTGGAACTCCACCCCACAAACTTACCTCCTGCAACTGAACAACACAACGCATACACGTTTCCGTCCTTGCTTTCAACAGACTGGCGGTTACACCGGCTGTTAAGGTACCTTTTTCCGCATTTGCAATGACTGAACTCGTGCTTACGTCAATTTGTGTCTTAAATATGTTACCTAGACAAAGCCATTGCCAAGATCTGACTACTCTGCAGTAATTATTTCTTGGTGTAGAATTTCTTTTCCCTTAGTGTATTTTCAAGTGTGTAGTACTACACTCGTAAATTTATCCCTTAGCCCTTTGTGGGTGTACACAAATATACAGCGTGTCTACACCGAAATGACCTAAACTCGAGACAGTTTAAAAATGTTAAATCTTTGTTCCTAGTCTGATACGTTCAATGAATGCAGTGGGACGCAAAGCTGCTGCCCAGTTTTTAGCTACGTTTGACAGGTTTTTACTTTTTCGTTGTTGTCTGTCCAAGCAAAAATGGGGCAGTTCTGAAGGCACAAAGAAGTTTTGGTACGTCGACTTTAAATCCATTGTTATGGTGAAAAGGCAGTTTTGTTTTGTTTACAAAAACGTAGCACCAGACACCAAAAGGAAAAACGCATGACATAAGCTGTCTGAGGAGGCTGGGAGCATTCTGAAGCGGGATGCTGGGGATCGACGTGTCTCTGAAGATCAAGTTAAGAATGTCCACCAAGCATTGCAATGAAGTCCACGCAAATTAAGTTCTTTGGGCCTTACGGGAACTTCACGTCCAACTATGAGGTCCTCTAAAAGCTGATGATACAAGGTACAGATTCTGCAGGTCATAAAACTCGATAACAAACAGCGGCGATAGGTATTTTCATGTGAAACGCTTCACCGAATTAACAGGAATCCTGCTTTCATTTCAAGTGCAATGTTTTCTGCTGACACCACATTCCATGTGTCTGGCTCTGTGGCAAGTATAATTTTGCATTTGGGGGTCACCGAATGGACACAATATCACTGAAAAGTTGCGAGACAGCCGGAAAGTGAACGTCTGGTGCGGCCTCATATGCGACAAGATAATTGGACCGTCATTTTTTTCTGAGGAGACTGTCACATGATCGATGTATCTATACATGATGGTGATATTTGCTTTTATCCACGATAAAGACCTGCGCTCAGCCCTTCCATTTCAACAATATGGTGCTGCATCTCACTGGTCCTTGGATGTTCGGTGAACTTTCAATCTTACAGTTCCAGGACGCTGGATTGGAAGAGATGGACCCATGAACTGGCCACCTTCTCTTCTGATGTCACATCATGAAGGACACGGTATTTTCCACTGCGATGCGGGATCCTCAAGACCTCTGTACCTGGATTGTCACTGGTAATATCCTTCGGACATGTTGCAGCAGATCTAAATGGAATTTTATTTCAGACTATAGCCTTTTCATTGTAAGAACAGTTCAGATGTAAACATTGTGCTGCGTACTCTTCGACGTTTGCTTTTACGGCATTGCTTCAGCAGTGTATAGTTGGGTAAAATAATAACCTCACTTGTTGTGCAACAGCGTATTTCGGCCGCACTACTCATCAAAGACAACACAATGCACAACGCTCTACCGGCGCATTTAAACAGGGAAGCCTTTAGTGATGTGATCAACAGCACATAATCGTGTGGAAGCTTATTTGTTTCTGTTCGAATTGGCATAGCTGAATGTTAATAATGTTTCATTTACTCTCTTTCCAATTGCTGTGTTTTAACACTTCTCACAGATAGGTGTATACAAATGCTTGAACGCTTCAATCATACACATCAAAAGTGTTGAAATAAACATTCAGAAGAAGATTACACCAAAAATTACACCTCCAGATAATTAATAAATTAACAAACAGCAATAAAATAATAAAATTTGAAATGCTACTTAAATTTTAAAAGGGATAAATTAACATTCATTAATATTCCGATAATATGCTTCTTAAGGGAACAGGCGGAAACCATATTTTAGCAACAGGGAAAGAACATTTAAGAAATCCATGTGTAAACGTACTATAATTTATCCGTAAGAGCAGTGTTTGATGTGACGAGCGTATTACAGAGATTTTGTTGTACAAACAAATATTGAAGTTACTTAAGGTGTTACTCACCTGAGACCTGTGGTATGCTCTGAACACTTTCCATCCCTGAATCTGGATCTGAAGAAGGCATTTCATCAATGGAACTGCCGTCTACAACAATTATGCGTAGCCGATGAACTACACAAGCTGTGAAACCACCGAAGTGCCTCATTTCCTCTTCCTTTATTGTACGTTGTTCTGCATACCGCCAGCGTTCGGCAGTTTCGTAAGACAGAGCTTCGTACAGTAATTTGAAGATTTCTGATAGGCTATACGTCTTATTATTTCTTGTGACATACCCCTCAACCTGGGTCCAAGCAAGTTTATGAGGTTCTGATTGCAGTGGCACGGTGATAAATGGTTCAAATGGCTCTGAGCACTATGGGACTTAACATCTGTGGTCATCAGTCCCCTAGAACTTAGAGCTACTTAAACCTAATTAACCTAAGGACATCACACACATCCATGCCCGAGGCAGGATTCGAACCTGCGACAGTAGCAGTCCTGCGGTTCCGGACTGAGCGCCTAGAACCGCTAGACCACCGCGGCCGGCCACGGTGATAACCTTACGACATTGTGATCCCAGACTGCACCGTTTCATCAATAATATAGTGATCTGCAACAGAAGCTTCAACCTGTTTCAGTGGCTCAAGCTTAATCGCGGTAGGGTCGATATATTCTCTCTCCACCATCAGTCAATTTAGAATGTCTTTCGTCATCGAGTACCTTTATGCTCTACGCTCAACCTCAGCTCAATGATATGAAGTACTGTCTATAAGTATAACACCGCTGGGCTCTAATTTGGGTAGAATAGTTTTCAACCAATTTAGAAACACTTTTTTATTCAATAATTAGTTCAGCATCTTCCACAAAACCACAGTTGCTTTCTACATGCGCTTTAATCAGTGTCTTGCATTTCCCAGTCGGATTATTTAACCGCTGTGATAGACTTGCAACAAATGCTTGTCTCTTTTCTGCCACCGTATTGTCAATCCACACTTTTTGTGTCGTATGTCCTCCGTTAACCCACGTTTCGTCAAGGTAAAAAAGTCCTGGCGTTTCTCGCGTCTGATCTGTTGAATCTGCAGGAGATAACACCCCTCCCCCCTCCTCCTCCCGAAGCAGTATCCCTTCCATCTGTAATTAAACTATTTCGTTTGCTACTTTCAAACTGAAAACCAATATCTTTTACCTGTTTAGAAAATGTTCTTTCATACGTAGGTAAGTCACCGATATTATTTCCCGTTAGAAGTACCTTGTCTTAGGAACATCGTTCCTCAAGAAAAATGTGTGAACCTTTGACTGCACAGCATTTTTTCCGAAATCTCACATTTTCCTAAAACACGTGATTGACGTTTCCTTGTCGTTCCTGCAGTTGACAGCTAACCTGTATTGCATCTTTCTTTATACACACACATTAGACTTCGCACAAAAACTCCGGTAAACTCCAATGTCACTGCAGAAAGTTCTTTTGCCAGTAGAAAGGATGTTTTCCTGATATCTTCTCAAAAGCATTGAGAACTGTCAGTTTTTCACCGCTTTTTAATTTTGTTCTCCTCCTATATTTCACGATACAACACGACGCAGTTTCAGCCCTTTCGACCGTAAACGTGGAAAACACGAAAGAATGAGAAGCACCACAATAACTGCCAGCGTGGTTGATGAGAAGCAGTTTCTTCAGAACTAAAAACAGGGTGTAAGGTGTCAGGCAAATCCAACACCTTCCATGAAAACCCTGACATGATAAGCAAATCCAGTAGTATGTCACATAGCTCCGAATAAATCGTGACATTAAATTAACCAAAGTAATACGAGTAACGAGTGAGCAAATGGAATACCACAGACTAACACAAGAATGCCTAAATGGATGTCATACCTTCCCACCGTGAGACAGACGCAGTTCCGAAGGGAGAAGCGAGAACAGAAGCCGAGAGCAGAACCGTGTTAAGTTGGAAGGCCCTATGATAAGGGACGGATACCCACGTCGCCAGCTAGCCGCTAGGACCACACCCCAGCCGCAAGTTTTAGCGTGAGACTTTTTCGCGTCTCTGTTACGTCAGGACCCCCCCCCCCCCCCCCCAGCCCATGTTAAAAGATAGAGCCCTCCAGAAGAACAGTATAGATCTTACGATAACACAAAAAGGGCCACCACAACTGCAAGTTTTAGTGTGAGACTTTTTCGCGTCTCTGTTACATTGCAAACTTTAAAAACATTGCCCCACCACTACAAGTATAACGTTTCTCATTGGATAGACAGAATTTTTGTAGGCGGAGCTTAAGGTTAACATTGAGACCCTGATTGGTCAGATGAAAACACAGCCAGATAGTTTTTTTAAACCAACTTCGGCAAATTGTAGTAAGGAGAAGTTAGGGAAGAGTTGCTTGTGAGACGGCGAGGTGAGCGGAGTTGTGCTGTCTGCCGCCCCCTGACGAACACCGACAAGGTAATGAACGCACGCGATGTCGCATAACAGCGCATAAAGCTTCACTCAGAACTGCAGAAGTCTCATCTGTTACACCCCCTTTTTGCGTAATACTAGTGTCGATCGTCAATTGAAGCTGACGGTGTTCACATTTGCCACTTGAAGTAAAAATCTGAAACGCGATGATTTTTCTATTATATAGTTATTGAGAAGCCACATCAGCCACTGTAATTTACGACAAGTTAGATAAGTAATTAAAGATAATTGAGGGTCACTGTAGACCATTTTGATAGTTTTCTCTTTTGTGAAACTGAATTTAAACCTAGATTATAGATGTGATGTGGCATAGGTCATCCTTCGATCCATTGTAGAACTTGTAAACCCATTCAGGGAATATTCGTTCACATTTTTGTTGAACGCAGTTGGCTTTTACCATCCTGTATTAAAACATTTCCTTTTATCAATAGTGCAATTTATAAACAATGTTTTGTGAGTAGAATAAAATTTCCAATGGTAAACTTAACTGCTCTTTCGACGTTATTTTGCCAGCTAACTAAAAATAGGAAAGCCTTGAACCCCTTCCACTAAATTTAGTTAGTATTAAGATTCTTTTACAGGGAGTGCAGTGGAGCTGACGCTGAAATCATTAAGTATTTGGTTATATCATCGCTAGTCTCACTGAACTCTTCTGAATTCTACAAGTCATGTGTGGTCTGGCGTCTCCTTGCCAGCAACAGGTCCCAGGTTCAAACTAGTCAATTCCCTAAAAAACACGCTCAGAGCGTCGTTGCGCGAAAGTGGTAGGGAGCCACGATATAGAACAAACAGACACCACGCAGAATGTTAGAAGGGGAGGTTCTTTGCACCCTCTCTTAGTCTTTCTTCAGAATGACGTATATCAATGAACTCTTCCGTACATGAAAATCACCACGCAAGCAACTTTCTCAATTATTTGCTGGATCTATTCCAATCTCTTCCTTCCTCTACATTTTAGCCCTCCACAGCTTCCTCTGGTACCATGGAAGTCCCTGATATCTGAACACATGTTCTGTCATTCTGTCCATTCTCCTTGTCAGTATTTTACACAGATTCCTTTCCTGTCCAATTATGCGCAGAACCTCCTCACTCCTTAGATTATCACCCTACCTAATTTTCAACAATCGTCTGTAGCACCCAATCTCAAATGCTTCAGTTATTCTTTGTTCCGCTTTTCCCACAATCAATGTTACATTACCACACAATGCTATGCTCCAAACGTATGCCCGCATCTCGTGGTCGTGCGGTAGCGTTCTCGCTTCCCACGCCCGGGTTCCCGGGTTCGATTCCCGGCGGGGTCAGGGATTTTCTCTGCCTCGTGATGGCTGGGTGTTGTGTGCTGTCCTTAGGTTAGTTAGGTTTAAGTAGTTCTAAGTTCTAGGGGACTGATGACCTAAGATGTTAAGTCCCATAGTACTCAGAGGCATTTGAGCCATTTGAACCATCCAAACGTACGATCTCAGAAATTTCTTCCTCATATTAGGACCTATGTTTGATAATAGTAGACTTCTCTTTGCCAGGAATTCCCTTTTTTCAGTACTTGTCTGCTTTTGTTGTCCACCTTGCTATGTCCGTCATTGGTTATTTTGCTGCCCAGGTAGTAGAATTCCTTAACTTCATGTACTTTAAGTCCATAAATCCTGATGTCAAGTTTCTCGCTGTTATCATTTCTGCTGTCTTATTACTTTCTTCTTTCTTCGATTTACTCCCAGTCTCTTTACACATAATACTGTTCATTCCATTCAGCAAATCATGCAATTCTTCTTCACTTTTACTGAGGACAGCAATGTCATCAGCAAATCATGTCATTGTTATCCTTCCACCTTAAGTTTTATTTTCACTCCGAAAAGGTTTTTTTATTTCCACCACTGCTTCTTCGATGTATAGATTGAACAGTAGGGGCGAAAGACTACACCCCTGTCTTTTTAATCAGAGCACTTCGTTCATGGTCTTCCAATCTTATTATTCCTTTTTGGCTCTTGTACATATTGTATTTTATCCGTCCCTCCCTTTTGCTTATCCCTACTTTTCTCAGAATTTCGAATATCTTGCACCATTTTCCACTGTCGAACACTTTTCCATGGCGACAAAGAATATGAAAGTGTCTTGATTTTTCTTTACTCTTGCTTCAATTATCAACCGCAATGTCAGAATTGTCTGTCTGGTGTCTTTTTTACCTTTCCGAAAGTCAAACTTATCGTCATGTAATACATAATAAATTTCCTTTTCCATTCTTTTGTATATTATTCTTGTCAGTAACTTGGACAAGGGAACTGTTAAGCTGATTGTCCGATAATTCTCGCACTTATCAGCTCTTGCAGTCCGCGAAACTGTGAGGACGATATATTTCCGAAAGTCGGATGTTACGTCGCCAGACTCATACATTCAACTCACTAACGTGAATAGTCATTTTGTTGCCACTTCTCCCAATGATTTTAGAAATTGTGATCGAATGATATCTGTCAATTCTGCCGTATTTGATCTTATGTCCTCCAAAGCACTGTTAAATTTTAATACTGGATCACCGATTTCTTCTAAATCTTCTCCTGTGCCTTCCTCTGTCACTTCAGGCAAATCGTCGCCCTCATAGAGGCATTTAATGTATTCTTTCCACCTACACGTTCTCTCCTATATATTAAACAGAGAAATTCCCGTTGCACTCTTAATATTAACACCCTTTCTTTTAATTTCACCGAAGCATATTTTGAGTTTCCTATATGCTGAGTCAGTCCTTCCGACAATAATTTCTTTTTCGATTTCTTCACATTTTTCATGCAGCCATTTCGTCTTACCTTCGCTGAACTTCCTATTTATTTCATTGCTCAACGACTTGTATTTCTGAATTTCCCTGAAAATTTTTGTACTTCCTTCTTTCATCGACCAACTGAAGTATTCCTTCTGTTACCCATGGTTTCTTCTCAGTTACCTTCTTTGTATGTAAGTTTTTCTTTCCAACTTATGTGATTGTCGTTTTTAGAGCTGTCCATTCCTCTTTAACCGTACTGCCTGCTCAGCTATTCCTTATTGCTGTATATATAACCTTAGAGAACTTCAAGTTTATCTTGTCATTCCTTAGTACTTCCGTATCCCACTTTTTTGAGTACTGATTCTTCCTGACTTTCCTCTGTACACATAATTTACTCTGAAGTGTACAGTACAGGATATCATTTCGATGAACACCACGTAAAATGCAATTGAAACCAGAATCTTGTGTAGACGAGTCATTTACTATATCCACTTCGCTTCCACAACTGCGTGGATTTGGGGATGTTTCAATAATGATACTTCACTATGTTTCTCACATTTATTAAAAAAAAAGTGAAACCTTAGGCGTTTTGGCATTTCATATTCGAGGGCGAAATTGAGTGTGTATTTACAAACCATGCCGATTTATACTGATCAGAATTAGCCATAACGTCGTGTTCAGAACTGTTCAGTGTAAGCGACTGTATACTGATATTTGAAATAAGAAATACATGGCGTAACCATTTAGCATACTGACCAGCAAAACCACCGCTGGCCGTTAATGCTTACGAACGGCTTAGCGATAGCATAACACAAAATATCTAATACATAATTAAGGTCTACTTCCAATGGCGTGCAATATCCGTGAATGTTCGGTACGACCTCTCACCAGTCGCTGCGCATGTCCTTGTTTACATCAGTCCGTTGTTACGATGAATAAACAATCTTGGCATCACCGCAAGGATCCACGTGGAGGTGTTTTGCTTTAATGCTGTAATTTTTTTAAAAAACTTAGCTTGAATTCGCTTTATTGCTGAGAAGGAAATAAATTTATTTCATTTAATTGTGTTTTGGGAGCAAATTGAAAACAGGGCATTTTGATGCATACACCCAGTACGTCTGTTATTTTAATACGCAACCCCTGTTATGTTAGACACGAGCGAAACCAACGTTCCATATTCCGTACGCTTTAAAATAACACCACTGCCCTAGTGCCATACGTATGGAAATAGACAACCTGTAAAATAAATTATGAATATTTTTCTTTGAGCCTTACCAGGTAGGTTTAACAGTGCATGCAGAGAAGGTCCAAAGAAAGGCATTACATTTTATCAACGGTTCGTTTAGTAAGACCGAGGAAGTCAAAGAGGTCTTCATAAAATTCCAATGTCATCTACTACAAAAGAGAAATTGTGCGTAACATAGGGTTTTACTGTTACAAATTGGAGAGCTCACGGCACTTAAGTCAGTAACCATGCCACAATTAAACTCCGAGTAGGTTGTGATAAGTCCTCTAGTGACGACTCGTGTGCTCGCATATTGAGCATGGGGGATATAGCATACATAAGTTAAGTACCGTAAAACGTTTGATAGACCTTTTATTTGTGAAAGTAAGGCTCAGTATAGTGCTTCAGAAAGTTCAGCCGCGAAGTTTATTATTTTAGATCCTTAAGTACCGTAAACCATTAACGATTAACGAACATGATTAAATAACACAGAAAAATGTATCATAAGTATTGCGAATTGCTTCGCCAATTCCGCCATACTCAAGGCCTAATTGTAACTTATTAAATTATTTATAGGTTTCTAAAATCTAACATCTGGTTGAGACTGGGGAGTTCTAACCCAGATTCCGAAATTAACAGTTCAGCCTCTCCTGGAAGTATACAGAAACAAAAACTGTGGTTCGAACTAATATGAATCCACTACTGCAGGTGCAGTTTACGTAGAAAATTGAACAACAGAGTTACAGGCTACCGTTTCAGCGTATCCAATGGCTTAACATATCAGTTACCGACAAATAAGTCAAGCGAGAACACACGAACTGGGGTTCAAAGCCGTGGAAGCCAGACCACACACAAAACAAAGAATTAGAGACCTGCTACAACAGCTTAACGGACAGGTGAGACAAATACAGGTAGATTCTGTGTGGTGAACTGATTATGGCTGCGTGTTCTGACCCTCATTTTGCTTTCATGTCCAGGAAGAAACCGGGATGATTCACCATTACCGCCTCGGAAAATGGCAGTTAAAATGCGGAAAAACCGCATTATACAATGCACGCGAATGAGACGAATGGAGAACGCGCTGTGCCTCCATAGCTGAACAAATGCGTTAAAGATATTTACCGGTGAACCCACGACGGTTCTCTGCAAGTGCTATTACACTTCACGTAATGAGCCGTTTTCTTCTTTGAGGTTATCTTGAAACAATGTCGTTGATGCTACCTCTATTAGTTCACAATTTTTTTTTTGATTCAGCAATAAAAATGTCCGGGTAAGTGTGAGTAGGACTTGCGCAACGAAGGTTCCGTACCAACTTAATTATGAATATAGATAATTCACCCATCCATGGAACCGATAATGACTATTTTGGCCTGTTATCGATATAGCTACTCGCCAGATTTCGGTCCTGGGAATTCCAAGACATTCCGAGAATGACGAAAAAAATCGTTGTATATAATTATAAATTTGCCATTTTGGGACTATTTCCTTTACTTGTACTGTGAAATCATAATTCTTGTAAAATTTCATGACTTTAGATCAACGGGAAGTACCCTATAAGTTTTGATGAGTAAGTATGCGAATATCGAAGTATGTGACATAAATGGTATATGTTGATGGCATTGACTTAGAAGCTTACGTTTCTTACAAAAATGGTTCAAATGGCTCTAAGCACTATGGGACTTAACATCTAAGGTCATCAGTCCCCTACACTTAGAACTACTTAAACCTAACTAACCTAAGGGCGTCACACACTTCCGTGCCCGAGGCAGGATTCGAACCTGCGACCGTAGCAGCAGCACGGTTCCGGACTGAAGCGCCTAGAACCGCTCGGTCACAGTGGCCGGCCGTTTCTTACACCACCAAGGGACAACATATCGCAGTATTTGATAGAAACATCAACCTAATACGTCTATTTGCTCCCGAGAAAAGGGGATCTTAATAGACGGGCAGACAGACAGTCCAATAAAAAATGACTATTTTTTTCATATTTCATTCATTCATATCATTTTTCCTCTTATGGACATTGTTTGAACTCAAATATCTCAATATCTCATGATTACACAATTTTCACATCTTTCCTTTCTTCCTTTTCTCTTCCCAAAATCTTTTTATCCACTGCCTATGGTCTTGTTTCCTTTGTTCCGTCCATAATGCTCACGTCTTCCTCTTCTCATTTACCATAAATTTTGCGTTCGTAATTTTGCTCCTGAGTTCCTTTCTGTCTTTTATCATTTGTTTGTTGATCCACAGCTGCCGTATGTCTTCCTCTATTTCATGATACCTATCTGTTTTAAGGCTTGAATGTTTTACCACATCTCTCTTTGTAAGTCTGGTGTTGTCCATTCTCGGCATGTGTTCGTAGAAATTTAGTCTGCGTTTTCTGATCATGTCTGTGAGTCTGTCAGTGTGTTGGTACAACTCACTTGTAGGTCTTTTCATCCATATGCAATCTTTGTGTATTGGTCCGAATATTTTCCTGAGAATTTTGCGTCCTGTCTTTTCTGTCTCTATAACGCCTGATGCTTCAATTGTGGTCGTTTCTGACTCATATAGTGCTTCCGGTAATACAACTGTTTTGTAGTGTCTAATTTTGGCCTGTCTTGATATGCTTTCCTTATTATAATGTTACCACGTGAGTCTGTATGTTTCTGAAGTCTTTCTGTTCGTTCTATGTGGGTGCCTTGTTTGATACTCCTATTTGTATGTATTGCCGTGCATATTTAAACTTTTCGACTATTTTTACGAATCCATACATCGTTTGCATGATGTGTACATTGTTGGTTTGTCGTATGATATGAAACATTAGCAAAATTAGAATTTTTTAAATAGTTTCAAGGTTAAGCCTTGATTCTTGCTAATTTTCGTAATTGCAGGTCAACGAGAAGTATCCTATAGGCTCTAGTATCCTATAGGCTTTGGAGAGTGAGTGTGCGAGTAACAAAAATGTGACATATACAGCCGCATCATTTGATTGCACTGACTTAGCAGCTTACATTTATTACAACGTCAAGCGACCAAGCACCTTAATATGTGATACATCTACTTGTTCCTAAGGGAGAGACAGATAGTTAACAAATGGCAGAACAATGTTTTTTCGTGTAAAGTAATTACAAATTAAATTTTGGATTTTTTCCTTTAGTTGTAGTGTAAAACCTTGCTTCTTGCCGAAATTTACGATTCTAGGTCAACGGGAAGTTCCCTATTGGTTTTGATGAATGGGTATGCGAAAATCAAATATGTTCTGACATAAGTGGCCGTATCGTTTTATCCCATTGACTGAGAAGCTTCAATTTGTTACACCACCAAAGGACTGTAGTTGTTAGTATGTGACGTAAATTTCAATTTGATACGCCTACCCTTTCCCAAGAGAAAGGGTTGTAAGTTGCTCTCTGTTGTTGTCTCTGTCTGAAATTTAGCCCAACTTTACCGAACCTAATATGAACTGAAGTGTAACCGATCTGAAAGCAGCTTAACTTTGTATTAAATGCGCAACGGAAGTAAAACAATTATCTGGCGCTAATTAAAATTAACACTCACCTCGAGTCTTGACAACATTGTTGCAGATTTCTCGAATGCACAGCAGCAAACAGCAAGCAGGCAACGGATAAGTTAGATTTTGTTTCTAAATATACGTATATTCTAACTGTTGCGTGTGGTAATGGATAATAATTGGGGGAGTAACTATTCCTATGATATATTTCACGACAACAATTTTAGAATGAAGTAATTATTCGAAAAGACAAAGTGAAGCTTCGCATGAACTTCACACACACACACACACACACACACACACACACACACACACACACACAGAGCACAGTTGCGAATAACACTAAAGAAAGCGAACAATGATTTAAAAAGGGTACAAAGTTAACCGAGTATTTCTCTAAAACTCAAACAGCTTAATCAATCAATATGCACATCAATGACTCAGGGAAGTGGGGTGCTCTTTCTCTCAGCTCTAAGCAAGTTAACTAGCTGACAATAATCAATCCTATCTGCTCATTTCTGCAGCCTTACCTCAGACTTCTTCCTTTTAAAAAGAATGACATTATTCAAACTATATGTATATACATATTTTACCTTTAAATACGTACACGATATTCAGCCTTGCGTCCCTTGCATTATCTAACAGACACATTCACTAATCCACACAGAACGACTAAATACGTCCATCATTCAACTAAAAATGTATCAGACCTCGCAGATGGAAAGACCGTGCCACGACAATAAAATGGTTCAAATGGTTCTGAGCACTATGGGACTTAATATCTGAGGTCATCAATCCCCTAGAACTTAGAACTACTTAAACCTATTACGGTATATTGATAATTTTTACTTATGGACCATCTGACAGCAACTGAATAAAACACAATTTTAGTGTCATACGCGTTTCGCCTTTACTTTCTGCACGGCATCGTCAGTGGCAGGCTGCGTGGACAATTTCTTACATGTTACGCTCCTGTTGCATTTTTGGTGTTGTTCTTCTTCTTATGAAAGCCAATTTGCGGTTTTTTCCCCTCATTCCACAGCACTATGAACTGAACGCTTGTTTCAATGCAGTGTTTTGCATTGGGGGAGTAACATTGCATTGAAACAAGCGTTCAGTTCATAGTGCTGTGGAATGTGGGGAAAAACCGCAAATTGGCATTCATAAGAAGAAGAACAACACAAAAAATGCAACAGGAGCGTAATATGTAACAAATTGTCGACGCAGCTTGCCACTCATGATGCCTTGCAGAAAATAAAGGCGAAACGCGTGTGGCATTAAAATTGTGTTTTATTCAATTGCTGTCAGACGGTCCATAAGTAAAAATTATCAATATACCGTAATATTACACGCAACTGAGGAAGACAGGACTACAAAAGTTACTTAAACCTAACTAACCTAAGGATATCACACGCATCCATGCCCGAGGCAGAATTCGAACCTGCGACCATAGCGGTCGCGCGGTTCCAGACTGAAGCGCCTAGAACCGGTCGGCCACACAGGCCAGCCGACAATAAGAGCAAAGATGGTTTAACAGTAACGTAACTTGCTCTCCCTCTGTTGTGCACATCGATGAGATACAAAAATCAAAATGACGTGACCACCTCACACGGTTTCTAACAGTCGTACAGACAGACAGAAGGAGAAAAAAGTGATCCCATACGGGTTTCGTTTTTACCGACT
The DNA here is from genome assembly GCF_023864345.2 of Schistocerca serialis cubense. NCBI lineage: Eukaryota > Metazoa > Arthropoda > Insecta > Orthoptera > Acrididae > Schistocerca > Schistocerca serialis. The sequence goes on from NC_064643.1 coordinate 193,119,436, forward strand.
GAGGTTCGCAATCCTAGAAATGAGAAATAGAGTTGTCATCTGCTAATTATCATACTATATATAATTTCCTCTCAGCCGTTTTATTAATTTCATGGCGCATATTATGTTGCGATTAATTTCGGGATTAAATGAATCCGCATCCGGGGATCTGTAAGGGACACACGGGTCAACCTAGGATCTATACACGTCAATAAATATTGTATTCGCCGTCGAAAGAAAGGAAGGAAGAATCTCGTTTAATGTACCGTCGACTTTGAGGTCGTTAGAGACAGAGCGCAAGCTTGGATTGTTTCAAGGATGGGGAGGAGAATCGCCCTTGCCTTTCCAAACGAACCATCCCGGCATCTGCGTGGTCTGAGTCAGGGTCATCACGGACAACATAAATGTGGATGGCCAGACTCGGATCCGAACCGTCGTCTCCTGAATGCGAGTACGGTGTGCTAATCACTGTGCCGCTTCACTCGATGTAATAGTGGTCGAAGTGGGTTCAAGGAGATAAATAGTTACGGGACCTGGCGCTGATACTGACACATTCCGAATGCATGGATATTTTCTTAGAGACGGTTTTAGCTTGTAAATTATCGATCACTCAGTGTGCCCCTTAAAGGTCCTTGAAGAGACAATCTTATGATTTCGACATCACTAACAGAATGATATAAACATAGTAATAAATAATGTCGCTCAGATAAAAATAATCAAGACGTCCCAAGTAAACTTTAAAAAGTCGATAGACGAACCTGGAAACAATTCTGCGACAGGAAAACAATGGCAGGAAATTGATATCTCAAGTGGTACAGTACCAGTGGAAGAATGCTTCCTATCAGAGCACAAAAAATGCGAGTGTGTTCCTGTTTATTTAAAAGACTCTGACGGAAAAGTAGGGTACTAGCTGCCTAACCTTCCTCAGCACATTTAAAAAATTAAAAAAAAAAATTTTGCATGCGAATATCTGTGCCCTTTTTGTAACATGCAACTCATCTCTCACTCCCATAAGCTCCCCTAACTGTAACTCACTCACATCCACTTGTCCAAACCCATCCATCCATCCACTCACAGTTTTCCATTTTCACGAACTCATTCCGCCCAACTCATTGTCATTAACTCTTTATGTCTTCATGCCGTTGTCTCCTGTGTCACAGCCACAGTACCGTTCGTTCCGCCCTACTACTGCAGTCTCCTCTCACTGTCACTGCCACCCTCTTGTTACCTCTTTCTGCCAATATCTCATCCCTTCCTTCCTACTGCTGTTGTCTCTTGTCACTGTCACTACTATCTCTCCCTAGTTGTCATTGTCATATACTCTGTCTCTCATTAGCACTGGCTCTCACCCACATCCACTTTCTCTTTTCCTTTATTCCTATCCCCTTGGCATTGTCTCCTTCACTCTTTTCCTAGCACCGTTCTGTCACTTTGAACTTTGCTCCACTGCCACTTTGATCCTCCTCTTCACCCACACTACCATTGTCTCCTTCACTCTTTCTTAACACAAACACAGTCCACTATTTTCCACTATTTATTACTTTTCCGTCTCTATGCCTCAGCCACTGTCTTCTCTCTCAGCATAAAAAGGCGCGAACATGTTTGCATGTCAAAACTTTTGAGAAAATTATTAAAGATGATGAGGAAGGCAGCATGAAGCACCAGCCGGCCGCTGTGACCGTGCGGTTCTAGGCGCTTCAGTCTGGAACCGCGTGACCGCTACGGTCGCTGGTTCGAATCCTGCCACGGGCATGGATGCGTGTGACGTCCTTAGGTTGGTTAGGTTTAAGTAGTTATAAGTTCTGGGGGACTGATGACCACAGATGTTAAGTCCCATAGTGCTCAGAGCCATTTGAACCAGTCTTTTAATAAACAACATATTTACGATTTTTGTGCTCCTCAGGTTGCCTTCTTTTCTCTGTTGCAGCATGGCCTTTAACTCATTTGTAAAGAAATGTATTGGTCAAAAATTTAGATATTTTACTTAAATGAAACTGAAATAACGCAAACTAATTTCACCTCAGACCGGATTTTACGTGCAAAACATTTTTGCATGTATTTCAGTACTACAACATTGTGTTCCCAGATAATAACGGAGACACTTCGCAGCATATTTCTCCGTGCTATGTACATATAAATACGTTTCTGTCTCACACCGTATTTTACTTGCAAAATTGGGATAATTTTGAACCAATGTATCTTGGAAACTGATGAAGGTACGATGAAATTTTCGAGATTGTTCGAAAATGGTTCAAATGGCTCTAAGCACTATGGGACTTAGCATCTGAGGTCATCAGTCCCCTACAGTTAGAACTACTTAAACCTAACTAACTTCACACACATCCATGCCCGAGGCAGGATTTGAACCTGTGACCGTAGTAGCTGCGCGATCCCGGACTGAAGTGCCTAGAACCGCTCGGCCACAGCGGCCGGGACATTGTTCGAGGTCGGAATCTTAGGAACACACAGTAAAAATTTCAGCCATATGCTGCACATAGCTGCCTCGGAATTCTCGGCTTCGCTTTGTTCCGCTGGTGACGGCGAAAATATGGTAAGAAAATCTTTCTTGGGGCTATCCGAAGCACCGCCCATGATGTGATTGTGCTTCCATAAGTCCCATCAAGCCCACTGTACACCACATCAATTGCAAAAATTACCAACAGATTTTCTGAATCGGCCTAAGCTGAGGGAAGTGTACAATATTCATACTTTGATTCTGTACTGTAGGATAGTGACAGTAAGACGAACTTTGTGTTGGATATGCAAGCGGTCTCTAGGGCAAGAGCTATCCAAAACCCTTCATCCTGTCTTGTTATCACCCATACAGCCGATCTATGAGCACCGAAAAATTCCTTTTTTCGCACGACTTTTTGTGAAACATGTTAAATACGCGTTCTGTCGCATGCACACCGATACAAAAGGAGCAGCATATACAAATACACTGCCTGACAAGAAAAGTGAAACACCCAGAAAAAATGATCGGATTTCAGTGTAACTTTGTACGCATACACACCATTAGCAGATATATAAATGATTGGAGATTGGATACCCTGTGACAGGTAGAAAGGCCAGTAACGTGCATCAGTATTCCTCGTGTTTCTTTCTGTTACCAGGCCTGATAAAATATGTAATGGGTGTGAAAACCGTCAGATGTTGAACGGTCGCTATCAAGGAGACAGACATGCTGCGTACTCGTAACAAGACAGCGTTATCAGCAAATTACGGTTGGAAAGAGACCTCATTATAGGTCTCCATAAAATATCTTAAGGTGTTCCGCTGTAGGTACGGTTTATTGAATTGAAAAGTACAGACCAGCCAATGTCCTCTGGCTGTAATGGTAATGAACAAACACAGGTAAGTAATGGACTCCTTGCAGCATCCTGTGACATCGTGAACCACTCATGGGAGACTAGCAGCAATGGACTCCAGAACTGTAGTCCCACGCTTAACACAACACAAGTTACTACGACTGAAGTGGTACCGTCATCGTGAAGCATGGACTGTTGATGACTGTTGATTACTGTTGATGAATGGACGAATCACGGTTCAGCAGTACCCCGAATGACTATCAAAAATGAGTATGGAAACGACCTGGAGAGAGCTTCCATGCTTCCATTGATTGTTAGAGGCACAGCGGTGTTGCTCCATGCGTCATGCTGTGGGAAGTCATCGGTTTCACTTCAGGTCACAGCTGGCGTTATGGAACTGACGGCGCAACAATAAGTCATGGACATCTTGCGTATTTAGTGTATTACCTCTCATACAATACAGTACTGAGATGCCATTTCTCAACAGATCGTCCCAACAATAAGTCATGGACATCTTGCGTATTTAGTGTATTACCTCTCATACAATACAGTACTGAGATGCCATTTCTCAACAGATCGTCCCAAATTGGCACTTTTCTTGATTGTCTGCCTGATGTTGAGGTACTCCCTTGGCCAGCAAGATCGCCAAATCTGTCCCTGATAAGACACGTGTGGTAACTGCTTGGACTTCAACTCTGTCCCAGCGCTAGTATCACCGATACCGATGACCAGTTACAACATTTGTCTCAGCAGGGTCCAACTACCTTATAATATCCTAGTCGAATCAGTGCATTCGTGCAGGCCAGCAGGGGTACAATGAAATCCCGATAAGTGGACTTATACTGGCAAGTTATTTGTGAATCTGACTCGATTTCGTAATCACTGAAATAGGACCCCGTTTCCTGTTAACTCGTGAAGTTTAATTTCTTTTCCTCCTGCTGCTCCGGGTCTACGATGGAGTTTCCTGTAGCTTACAGTTTATGAATTGCTGCTAGTCTCCCACCAGTGGTTCACGATGTCACAGGATGCTGCAAGGAGTCCATTACTTACCTGTGTTTGTTCATTACCATTACAGCCAGAGGACATTGGCTGGTCTGTACTTTTCAATTCAATAAACTGTACCTACACCCGAACACCTTAAGATTGCGTTATCCAACTTGCGACTGTTTCCTGCGACTGCGGCTGGGCATGCCCGTGGTTTTTCGCTCAGATGTATGGCAACACGGCCGCAGTGGGAAAGAGAGACGCACAGCCGAATTGGATTTTAGTCTGAACAACTTAGATACTTTACTACAAAAAAGAGTGACACAACGTTATTGTGGTTACTCGACAGGAAGTCGATTAACTGAATTTTTGTGACACAAGACGATGAAGGTTCTTATAACATGTTGATTAACAAGTACCTTTCAAATGACGACACAAATTTCAGACTTTATATCAGAGGACATGTCACTCTTAGGCACGTTTTCAACTTATAGAAATTCATATATTGAAAAAAAAAGTGCAACCTGTTTAAGAAACCCAGAAGTGCAGCTGAAAAAATCGCAGTGACAACAATTTTCTTCTCGGTTCCACAAACGTCTGGCTAAAATTCTTTAAAATGAAATTGTTTTCTTTGTCACAGTTGTTTACTCATCACGGAACGTTAAGTTCAAATGGTTCAAATGGCTCTGAGCACTATGGGACTCAACTGCTGAGGTCATTAGTCCCCTAGAACTTAGAACTAGTTAAACCTAACTAACCTAAGGACATCACAAATATCCATGCCCGAGGCAGGATTCGAACCTGCGACCGTAGCGGTCTTGCGGTTCCAGACTGCAGCGCCTTTAACCGCACGGCCACTTCGGCCGGCGAACGTTAAGTAATCCCTCATTTCTTATTAAGAACGAACGCTTTCAGATGGTAACTGAGCCCCTCCCAGGTGAAAGCAGCGAAACGTTTGGAAGATCATGTTTAGTTACACTCTTGTGTATTATTTAGGTAATAACTTTTGCACAGTACTGAATCACTGTGATAAGAGTCCTTATTTACTTTACCACCATCGACAGCCCTACTACAACGAAGAGAGACCGAATTTGATGTAGACAGTATTCATTAAAATGCTCAGCTGCTTTTAAAAAAGTTTCAAAATTTAGTAAGAAATTAAATAACATTTGAAATTTTATATCAAGAGGAAACGCATCCACAATTTGAACAATATCAGTCTGTTTTGGCATACTCTTAAACTTCTCATTTTCAAGTTGTATGTCCTCCATTAAACCTTATACGCATCTTTCTTTTTGACTCAACTAAAATAGTGGGGAGACATATACTCATAGCGATGTCCATGCTTAGTAGAAATAAATTTACGCGATCTTTCTTCGCAGTTGCCTCTATAGTCTATTCACCGAGAGCTGGGACGAAACATTAACAGTGTCACGTGAGCGACTACGCTCGTTTCCAGAGAAAGCATTCGGTGTTCACGTGATACGTAGGGGTGTGGAAAATCCTTGGGGCACGCTTTGCAGCTGGCGGCGTTCGGCTGGCTGCCGAGCTGTCACAGCGGACCGTGAGAAACCTGGGCAACAATGTACGAAATAAACTTAACAATAATGTTAAAATTATGTTAAACTGAGTCATTCTGTCGAAGCAGATTTATTTTCATTCAGGTTGTAACAAAACGCTCCATTCAAACACAATTAATTGTTAATTTTAATAACAATACCAGTAATAATAATGATAAAGGATGAAACAAGGTTCACTCTGTCGAACTTGAACGGTTTTCTTTGAGGTTTATAACAAACTGCTCCTCTCTATTATGCAGTCTAATTTCCACATTTGAGTTTCCACTTTTTCTACGACATGAAGGACGCACTTGTTCCAATCCTCTGCAGTCACTGTTCTCACTGCTTCTTCCAGCAGTAATTTAACTTCCGGCATTTTGTATGTTTTGTTTTTCGCTACAACATAGCCTTTGATTCTGGCCCACACTAACTCGATGGCGTTTAATCCACAGTGGTACGGAGGAATTCTGAGAAAAGTTTTCCCTGCATTCTTCGCCATTTCATCTATTGCGTATTCGTTGTGTTCTGTTCTGTGATTTTTAAGTATATCTAAAAGTTCTTTCTTCAACATACCGTCTTAGAAATCGATGTTTTTAGATTTTTGCCACTCTGGTATTCCGTGCTTATTGGAATTCGCATTGGGAACTTTTTCTTTTCTCCGAGAATGGTACGGCGCGCTATCAAGAACAATAAGTGCATTTTCCTGAAACCGAGGAAGAACATCTTGAAACCACTTCTCGAAGGTTTCGGCGCACATCTCCTCATGATAATCTTCAGTTTTCTTGGATTCTGAAGTCCACGAACATCCTTCAACGAACCGTGCTTTGGTGCCAATGTGTGCGATAATCAGACGTTCCCTTTACCTGATGGGCCCTTGCTTCCGGTGGATAATCCGGACAGAAACGCTTGTTTTGAGGAATTTATAGTGTCGTCTACCGAGACGTAACTTCGGGTAACTTATAAAATGTAGTTCTCCGAAATTTCCCATATCTGCATCTTCGTTCACGACTGTAAGCACATTGTCAATTGTTGGCAATTAGTTACGAAAAAAAAAATTCGTGTACTTTCCTTCGTACCGCATTTATATTGAAGTCATCAGTACTTTCAGAAAGTTTCTGTCGTAATTTTCCTTTCTTGGGAGACTTCAAAGAGTGTGTCGCCTTGTACTCACTTATCACACGATACACTGAAGAACGTCCAATACCTGTAGCTGCAGCTGTTTTCGAAACAATGTCACTCATCGAGTGCTCTGTATGTAACAGTTCCGTTTTATACACATTAAGCACCATGTGCTCCTCACAAGAACTTAATGATTTCTTCTTTGCTCGCTTCTTTAGTGGACTCAGAACTGACACGTCGACCTCGCTCGCTGAATCCGTGGATGACATAATGAGGACAGCCGTATGTGATGCTAATGAAATAAGTGAATATATAAAATAAGAACCATGCGATGCTATTGGATGCGCACATAAAAAGTGAATGCTCAGCGTGACTACAAATGCATATACTTACTCTAATAATCAACAACTAGTCTTTCAAGCGTCTTTACAGATGAACTTCAGATATCCTGAAATCGCCGCTGCACAACACCCACTAGCGAGCTGACACCTGCAACTGAGACGGTCACACTGACTGAGCGCCGCGCCTGCGAACCGCACAATGCATCGCTCATAAAGGACAAATGGTTGCACTCATCGCATTTGAACAAACTACAAAATTAAATTCAAACCTTTCTGAAACTTTTCTCGCTTGCACCCCCACACAAAAATTTAAAAAAGGGGAAAAGTTTGTCGCTTACTATATTTCGGATGGTGATTTGGTAAAAGTTCTGCATCAGACGTGAGATTTTAATTTATTACTTCACTATTACTGACTCTATTGGGCAGAAAATTTCCAGACGTCATCAACATATAGTATTGAAGGCAATTATAAAATTATTTTGCTGTGCGACACACAGTTTAGGAGATATGGCGTGATAAATATAGAGCAACGCGAAAAAACAACTTCTCCTGAAACCTTAAATATTTCTCTTTTTCAGTGACAATAAATTTTAATGTAATGTAAAAAAGGTGTCAGAAGGTAGTTCTCGGATCACTTTATCATGTTCAGGTGCCAAATTGTAAAAAATACGACTTTCATTTTTTAATTTCTGTCGCCCCTGCCTTGTACACCCCTCGACGGCACCGCTGTGATCACGCGCCTTGCCGTGTTTACAGTACGTCTCTTGTTTCGTTGAATGGAGTTTAGGTATTTTATTTAGAATTCTGCCGATTCTTTCACCGTTTCAGTCTAGTTGCTTTGCCAAATTATTGTTGGTAGCATTGAGGTAATAATGCATAGTCTCGTTCCCAACAATGTGCCTGGTAATTCGAGACGCGGCATTGTTACCCTCTTGACGGGCACAAAACTATTTTTACTGCCCACTAGATGTGAAGTGTTCGTCCACTATAAGCTGACGCTTGGCTCGGTGGCTGTTGGGAACGACGTACCCTTGAATTTCTGCTGCTGCGGTGATGGAAAGGCAGCGCCAGCCGAGCTGGCACCAACTTCCGCATTTCGTGCTTAACACAGATTCGGAAACGGCACTCAGAGTTTTGCCTACAACTTATGCATTATTAATCGAAAGCCGTGATGATGATGTGTGTGAAATCTTATGGGACTTAACTGCTAAGTTCATCAATTCCTCAGCTTACACACTACTTAACCTAAATTATCCTAATGACAAACACACACACACACACACACACACACACACACACACACACACACACCCACATGCCCGAGGGAGAACTCGAACCTCCACCGGGACCAGCCGCACAGTCCATGACTGCAGCGCCAGAGACCGCTCGGCTAATCCCGCGCGGCGCCATGGAAAATTAAAGTAGAGGTACGCACGATTTACGACACTATGAATCGAAACTCAGAAACTGATTTTTGGCATTTGTTTTTACATTGCGTTTATTAACCGCAACATAGCAATAATGTTTACAAAGTGTAACTAATGATGCCGGAAAGAATTGTCAAAATGAAGATCACTAACGATCGCTGTCATTTGTGTTTGATTTTAAGATCATGATCATCGCTGCTTGATGGCGAGGTATTGGTGATAATTAATCGATGGCCATTTCCATTATTCCATCTTGTGTTCAATACTCCTGCTCCAGCTGCTACAGTTTCCTGCAGTAGTCGTGTCAGTCGTGTACAGTAACTGAAAGGAATGCAGTGTTAACAAGATTCTGCAACCTGTCCGACATGCCACCAATGACAGTGTTCTCCCTGAAACTGTGTTTTATTTTGGCCCATGGCAATTCTGTCGGATTTAGATCACTATTGTAGGGCATTAAACGGACTACTTTGAGGCCTCTGCTCTCGATAATTTTATCCACACGTACACCTTAACGGTCGGTTTGTTTTCCTTTATTTTAGATAACAGCCCAGCCTTCGTCAGTTAACCGTTGCAGTTTATTTGCCTGTCCCGCAGCCACTCAAAAATGTGTGTGAATACCTAAGGGACCAAACTGTTGAGGTCATCGGTCCCTAGACGTACACACTACTTAAACTACCTTAAACGAACTTACGCTAACAACAACACACACACACCCATACTCGAGGGAGGACTCGAACCTCCGGCAGGAGGGGTCGCACAATCCGTGGCATGGCGCCCTAGACCGCGCGGCTCGCTACCACTGTAACATCGAAATCCTGAATTAATGTTTACTAGGCTTTCTGTCGAACTTTTTGCTGTAGTACGGCGCATATCCATAAAATCAAGGTAGTGGGAAATGACTTCACCAATCAATTTATTTTGCCAGAAAGGAAATATAATGGCAGTACAACGTCTTTATATTTTAGCTGATATTTTTTTAGTTTTCCCTTAAACATAAATGCATTACACCGCATGTGCAATCTCCTCCTTCACTCTCCGTTGACGTCATCTTGTTTCGTCAGCAAGTTAGTGGAAACCGTTTCCTGTAGGAAGTTTACTGAGAAATTAAAACTGTGTATGCCCAAATCCCGTTCTGGCCTTTAGTTTCAATGCGCCAGGAAGTTTCAAATCAGCTCACACTTCCGCTACAGAGTGATATTTCGTACTAGTTTCTTGAATCTTGCTGGAAATACTTGTCATTTCGAGGAAGATTTTCTCAAACATACAAAAGTTGTGTGCGTTCAGACCGGTGTTAAAATATCATCCTCGAAAAGGAGACTGTTACAAAGGCAGATATACCGAAACAAATACGCCACTGGAGCCCCTAAACACATATAACTGGCACCATCAGTCAAGGAATTGCGAAATGAGTTTACCAATCAATTTGTTTCACCAGAAGTGAAATTCAGTTGATTTAAATTTAAAATTTAGCTGATCTTTTAGTGTTACCGTAAACATAAATGCATTACGTTTCTGATAAAAGTACTACATACTGGTTGCAAAAATCTACTAGTAATTAAATGGAATTTTTGTTTCCTGTTACCGAGTGTTTGATTGTACAAAAGAGATATTCGAAATTTGCATAGACATCCTGAAAGCTTTTAATCCAAGTGAAGCCTTCTGATTTTAGTTCATTGAACTCGGTTTCATGGTGACAACAGTGTATTCCCCTAACATTTTTTTCTGTTTTAATTTTAATTTTTGTGATTCACCACGATTTTATATTCATTAATGATAATGCAGCAACAGTGGTACTGCTCTGGTTTTTAGGAATAACTGCAATTCTGCAAGAAGTACTTACAGCAAGTTCCTGAAATAAACTCACACCAGTGACTTGAAGAAGTAACCCTGAGTAAGTTTTTGTTGTCAAGAAAGTGCTTACAGAAGTTTCTTCCTAGTTGCCACAAGCCTTTCGTAGTAGGTCGCGTCTAGAGACAGCTTGACGTTGTCAACGCTCGGAGACAAATAGATGTCTTTTAAGTAGTGACGACTTTCCCCGTTTCTGGCAACACTAGCTAAATCGTCAAGTAATCATGGCCAAACAAATAATTCCGTTTTCCACACACGTTATGTATAAATCAACACCATGTTCTCGGTCAGAAGCGTCGCGAAAACCGTAAGCTCTCGAGCTTCTGTTCTCGGACGTTGAGACCATGTGGTTACAGGTATGTCAGACAGATCCGGAAGCGACGATAGCCACGTAGCGCCTACGCCATTTCGAGGCAAGCTGGCGAGCCAAGACTTGACCCCAACACATCTAGTAGCTACGGTTCTAGGAGTTAAATCTTTTCGGTGATGGATACTGGCAAGACTAAACCCAGAGTATCGTAGGCGCTATTAGTAACCTGTAACAAATTTCTTTTGTATGCTATCGTGTCACAGTGTTCTAACAGTGACAGCCCTGTTGAGGTCAAGAAACGATATCGTTCCTCGTGTCCTACAACACACCCAGTATTATAGCGTGCGTTTTTATGCCTTTTCCTGGGGCCTTCCGGTCAGGCTTGGTGAATATATTGCACATTTTGACAATGGCTACTGTTTCTGTCGCAACAACGAAATTAGCTCTTAGTTGTAAGACACCAAGCCGTCTTGTTCTTCAGCTGCAGCCACGACGTCATCCACGACACATTCTTATAAATTAATACGGCAGGCGTGGGGATTTGAGACTAGTAAGTGGCTCCTATTTCCCTGCGAGTGGGTGATAACAGAAAGTGACTACATGTGAGACCGAAACAAAGTCATTTGAAACTGTAAACAGTCGTCTGCCTTGTTTGAATTGATTGGGAAGTTTCACTAACGGGACCCTACATCATATCGTGAAATTTCGATCGTCCGCTGGAAAAGTAAGCTTGAGTGATAACAGTTGCAACGGCGAACGTCATAGGCGTGAAGTCGTACGAGTAAAGAGCAGGCCGGAATCGTAAAAGCACAGAAATTACTTACGGTAGACGGCTAGGATCAATATCTAAAGAGTCATTAAGCGATGGCGAGCATTTTTTACTACCTCAACCATCAAAAGGCACTCGCCATTTTATAGCCGCTTGTGTTTCTTTTTTGACTGTATGCGGTAGCAGATAAACGGTGCCTATAAGTGCTTCAGAATTAGATAATTTACAATGGTCTTGTCTGAGGTATTGTAAGGTCTTAGTGTGGTAAGCCGTATCTTAGTTCGTTGTATTTTACTAGATATTTTCGCAATGCAGCAATACGTCTTACAGCGTCTCGGAAGTTATTAGGAAGAAAGAATGTGGACTTACATGGAAGACGAACTACTCATCGCCCATATTGGATAAAGTAAGATGCACTGAACTCTTCCAAAGCTGCAAAGTTTCTCGCGGACATTGACGGTCCCTGTTCGGAGATAATATTCTCAATACCAAATCCCAAAAACTCTTGACGATGTCACCCGCTGGCTCTTGTGACTCGAGGTTAACAAGGTTAACGGCAGTGTAGGTTGCTGAGACGTCTTGTCGACTTGCGCTAAATATCCAGCCAAATTTCGGGGACATCAAGACTAAAGACTGCCATATACGTGTGGTCGATGTGTCATTAACAATTTGCCAGCATTGGTTTGCTCCTATATGTGGATCAGTAGGAACATCCGAATGGTTGCCAATTATGACCTCTCATGGTACAGCTGGTACAGGAACGTAAACTCTCAGAATTGTATAAAATGATATTCTCGCAGTTCCATATACTTCTTAAATTCAGACGGATGATGAGGTAACCGTGGTAACTGCGAATTCAAATGCGTCGACCGTCAGGGGACAAGTGTCAATCACTTGTAAACTCAGACTGGTAATCAAAGATCTCAAAATAGGGGTTGGTTGCTGATATGTGTAGGGCGCTCAAAGCAAGGTTATCAATGCTCCTACGCAACTGGTCGCAGACGAATGTGGTTTTGTTACATCAGACGTACGCGGCGGATGGTAAAATGTAAGACGTAATCCTCAGCCACCCTTCTCTCACTCACACTCACGCTTTCATACAGAATAAAAAAAAATATGCCTCAAGGCAGTTCGTGTTTAAAATAAACAGACGGTAACCACACAGCATCTAAAATATTGCTACAACACAAAGATGGACAGGCTACCAGCGTTGTAATTGTTGCCTACTTTGACCCATATATAGAGAGACACGTCTGCATTCTGCTTCTTCTTTCTTCTTGTAGAAAAAACCAAGGGCTTGTCTGGAACCAATGTACCAGAGGGAACCTTAGCTAGTAGGCCTGTACTCTCCGCTATACTCCACGTCTTCCAAGCCAAAATGCTTGCATCAGGGAATGCTTCAAGGCCACCATAGTCTCCGTGGCTCCCTCATACAACAGCCGAGGTCAACCATGTACTGCCCCCATAGACAGCTGATACATCACACGTAAACTGCATCCTCAGTCCACGAAAGACATTTGGACCTTTGGGGGCGCTACATGGTTGACCTTGGCTGTTGTGTGGGGGAACCATGCAGACTATGGTGTCCTTGAAGCTTTCCCTGATGCAAACATTTTGGCTTCGAAGACGTGGAGTATAGCGGAGAGTACAGGCCTACTAGCTAAGGTTCCCTGTGGTACATTGGTTCCAAGCCCTTTACTTTGTCTACAATAAGAAAGAAGAAGCTGAACGTAGACGAGTATCTCTTTATATGGGCCAAAGTAGGCCACAACAGTTGTACAATAAAGATTACTGATGACTGTATGTTGTATTATTGACAGTAAAAATCCCTTATCCCCTTTCCTAATTCCATATCTTTCAAAAAAAAAAATACGTTCACTTATATACGCTTTTAGCGCATGGTTACGCCCTAGGCGTAGTGTGACCTTGAGGTAGCTGATGTGATTTGTCTGGTTGGCTGGCTCTGAGCAGTATGCGACTCAACTGCTGAGGTCATCAGTCGCCTAGAACTTAGAACTAATTAAACCTAACTAACCTAAGGACAGCACACAACACCCAGCCATTACGAGGCAGAGAAAATCCCTGAACCCGCCGGGAATCGAACCCGGGAACCCGGGCGTGGGAAGCGAGAACGCTACCGCACGACCACGAGATGCGGGCATTTGTCTGGTGACGAGGCACTTGGTTACCTTAAGTGAGCCCACTGAACTACAACTCGTTTGCACGCTAGAAGAAGTAGGTGCTTAACGCTCACAAATAAATTTGTGAAGTTTGCCTTTACAGAATGTGCAAAAGGCCTTGCCTTTCTTCGTGCAGTATTTAAAAGAACGGCCTTGCTTGAGGTAATGGAACAGCGACCACATGAGTTCAGTATCTTGAGACGCTCCTGCAGCTCTTGTAAGGTTTGGCAGTCCTGAGCCCAGTGGTCACGTTGTGCACAGAGAATGCAGTACTGTTCTGGTGTCATTAATGCGTATAGGCTTAGTTTGTTTCGACTGTATTAAGAGCTGAAAAGGAGGGATGCGCATTTGAATATGGGTGTACTCTTCCGTGGATCTTCCAAGCAATGAGCGTTCCGTCAGCTTCTTCCGCTAGAATCTCCACTAACTTTAAACGTCTCCTTCGGGGAAGTTATGTGTTTTATTGCGGATTTCTTCAGGGAAAGTGCCCAATAGCTTCGGTACTAATACTCTGCCATAGGCATTGGAGGTTTTACCCTGATGAAATAATACCTGTATTCACCGCTTACATTCTATGACTGCTAACTAGAGGTTTTCCGGAGGTACGAACTGATTATGCACAATTGTTTCCAAATAAAATAGATGCCCTAAATGATTCGATTGCTATTTTTGTACCGAACCCAAAGAATTTCCTTCGTATCCTAAGGCGGGTATGGTGGCACCATCGACGAGCGTCTTATGTTCATATTCGAGGTGACTTAGAAGGAAGAAATGCATATTAACAGTGGAGAAGGAGGAAGGAGCAGTTGTTATCCATTAAACTTTCATATTGTTCCCAAAATGTAGACCAGCTCTCCACGACTCCTAAGACGGGCTCTACTTCAATGGACGATAATTTTACCGTCAATTACATGAGTATTGTAATCCTCTGACAATAGGTCATGTGTTTGGGCGTCCAACAGTACAACAATAATATTGAGATCGAGTCCTCCAAACGAGTCTGCAATGTCTAATTTCGGAGACAGGTTTCTCTCGGAGAAATCAGCGATCGCGCTGACGAATCGAGTAATTTCGACCTCTGATGAGTTTACTTAGTGTTCAGAATACGTAGTTCTTCTATCCACATGTCTGGAGTACTGTCAGAACTTAATAATTTTTTATAACACAGGAGTTGTGTACAAACTAAAATATGGCTGCAACAAGTAAACAAAAGGTGACTGCTAATGGCGTAAAAACAGTGCGTAAATTAACCACAGATAATAACAATTTCGAGCTACGCAGATCGTCACCACACCAAGATCTGCTACGACCTGGTTTCAACAGGACTCGAGTTGTTCGAACAGTTTACCTCACAGTTCGGGGAGTCATGGGTTCTGTTTGATCTTTTCTTCAGCCTGCGATCTAGACTCTAGAGACAGAAGAACTGCGTTAACGTTTTTAATGCACTATCGATTTAAATAATAAATGTAATTGTGAAGCATCGCCTGAAATATGATTTGTTTCGGTTGATTGGCATTTAATTCTTATATGTTTGTCTCGAGTTTTTCATTTGTAAATTGCCGTCTGGTTTTCAAACTGATTAAAATGTGATACCGTTTTTATCTGTTAGCCAACTCTGTGAACAGGGACTGACTTGCTCATTCGCAAAGTACTTCGTAAATCATTACTGTGTCTCATAGACAAATAAAATACTTTACTGAGTTCAGGAAAGTACAGTTTTTTGGAGGCCTTTTCCGTCTTCGTCATTACGTTTACGCATAGATGTATATACACTCTATTCATACATAATGGCACAGTAATAAAGCAACGAGAAATCATAAATTTGATCAAACACAATACGAGTTTGTGAAGTGGTAGCATTTGATGCTATTTCCTCCAGTGTTCCACGGAATTGTCGAATTTCAAGAGGAGCTTTAGCTTATTGTTGCAATGGCTTCATAGTTTCTTGTGTAGCCCTTGCACTAGTGCTGCGCGGGTCAAATGTCACGTGAGTGTTCGAAAACGCTCGATACTGTATCAAACGTTACAGCGTATCGGGAAACCCCGAACCCGATCGAACGCGAGTATCGTTTTCCCAGTCCCAAGACCTGTAGTAAATGTTCCACAGCAATATTAATAGGTCCAACGGACTTAGAATTTTCTCAAAGAACACGTCGACACTAATTACGTAACAGGCATGTAACGGTTCCTTTCCGCGAGAGTGAATGCAATGTTGCTCATCATACCTTAACGTGGTAGCATGGCTGCTCCTCCGTCTTAGCAAAACAGGAAGTGTAGCTCGCATAAATTCTCCATGTGTCATCTGCGGCGATCCTTTATTTCGGCGCCAAAACATTCGGTGTCACTACAGCCAAGACGCGCCGCTTGCTTCCACAACAAGAATATTTATTTACACCAAAGATAAAAAGAATCATACAAAGATACTACAATACATAGCTCTATTGAGACACGATATTTTATCTGTCGGTAGATGCTCTTTCATCTGAATCATTTCATGGAGCTTACATCTCTCACTCTCTCTCTGTCCCCTGAATCAGTGATATGGATTCAATTTCTCTGTTGTCTCAGTCACAATGTTTTAAAAAATACTATCGTATTTTTCTTTCGACTGAGAGAGGCAAATATTAAACACAGATCGACAACAAAACATCTTCTTGTAACATTTTATTTTTGTGACGCTCCATAACCTGAACGTATTTTTACAATGAAACCACAATCCACGTAAGCAGCAACCTGTTTATCATCTATGCAGTTAGTTTCAACCGTAGGCCAATTCTTATGAAGCGTGACGCTTAAAATATGTGTTAGAAAATAAACCAGGTTTGAAATTGGCTATCTGAGAGACAATAAACAGATTACAGCCTACTTGGACCATTTTTTCATAGCAAAAAAAAAAAAAAAAAAAAAAAAGGTAGTGCTTCATTAAATGTGTCAGTAACAGGCCAAATTTACCACTCCACAAGGAAAAGAAGCGAAAACTAATATCTGATGAAATTAATGTTCTTAAAACCAAATTTAATTCTTGCATTTCGTGTTGAACTGTATTCAGGAAAGGTAAGCGAAGAAAAAAACCATTTATTTCGTTTCAGTAAGACATTTGACCCTATTCAAATGTTTTTTCTGTTTTATTTCTCTGATATGAGTCCCTAATGTTTCACTACATGTTTTTGAAAATTTTACTAAAATCATCATGAAATATAGCATAAAAAAATAAAACCATACAATTTCAATTATGTTTTTCTCAGGCTCTCGGCGACAGGGAATCTTACACGGCTCTAGTATTTTCAGTTCGAATCTCTACACGATACATCGATGGGAATGTGGAAGAAGTTTGAATTTCTCTATGAATCTTCTCCTATTTATTTGCCAATTTCTTCAACAGAAGAACTTTTGGAAGTAGCAAAGGAATTTTTGACCAAATGACAGTTTTCCAGTCGTGGCGGTGGTGGAACAAACCGCCCTTGTACACAGTGGCGGATACAAATGGGGCCCCCAACCCCCCCCCCCCCTCCCCCGCACCACCACCCCCCTCGCTGGGCCGCCCGCATTGCCGCCCGCGATGCCCCCTGACATTGATTGTCCTGTTGGCGATGCAATTAACCAATTTGCCAGGAAGAATAGGTGCGAAGAATCCATCATTTAAGGAAGAGAACAACAATTGTAACTGTCTTGTATATGTGTATAATCAGTTTACGTAAAACTTTCTTAAACTTTGCATTGGACTTGATAGTTTTTTATTACGGTAAAAGTAAAGGTAGATCAAGCTATCTTTAGCGCCCCCTTATTGAGGTTTTTCTGCAACCGCCACTGCTTGTACGTATGATGCTTTAAATCATAACTGATTCACAGAGTATGACTTCCATCGAGTGTGTTATTGCAGTTTTCTTGCTCGAGACATCACGCAACAACACTACGCAGAAAGCCTCTGCCGGACGGCTCCACCGTATCGGACAGTGCTACGGCCGCAGCTGTACCAGGCGAGCGTTGCAGCTCTAGTTCAAACTGCGCATGCTCGAGCAGGCAGTGCCTCTCGCTGAAGGTCCTCTTCTCGCAGTTGCTTGCTGCTGTCGCACTCTGGATAAAGCACATTATAAAGGAACATTACTCTTTACAGGGACCCGCAGACATAAATTTAGCGTTTGGTGCAGCGGAACTGATAGCCGAACGAATACAAAGTGTTTCCCATCAGGTAATTGGAACATATGTATCACCGTTGATGCGAGGCATTTGTTTTGGAGTCGCTATAGTTCAGTCACGTAACTCCTCAGTTTTCATTATTAGGCTGATTGCAACACGTTTCAGTCCTCCCACCAAGGAGAAATCAGTGGCAGTATTGAAGATCGAAACTGGGTCCTCGGTTTGGCAGGCAGCCGTACCGACCATATGGCTACGGAGGCAGACCTTACATGAAAAAACGGTGTATAATTTCAGTCACAGTAGATCATATCACAATAAATTCAGCAACTTGAGAAGAGATTGTTCGCACAGCACGATATGAAGAGACGGTTACAAAAGACGTTACGAAGATTAAGTTGCTGAGGAAGAACAGTCATGACCGGTTTCAGACTGTATGTCCCTAATCAAATCAGCCATGCATGTAAGTCTTGCGTTACACCAATCATACAAGTGGAAAACTGGCAATGGGATCAGTAAGAGCGGTAGCAGAGAACGTGGCCTCCACATGTGCTCATGGCAGACAAAGCGAAAACTGAGAGTTTTCTGACAGCGATGAGCGCGTCAGAAGGCCCCTTATCTACTACCGTACTTATTGATCCCATAGGCAATTTTCCACTTGTATGATCAGTGTAACACAAGACTCACATTTATGACTGATTTGACGATGGACAGGCAGTCTGAAACTGCTCATCAAGAAATGGATGTTCTTCCCGTGCAACTTAAGACGGTTTTCATAACGTTAACTGTAATCACAAAAAAGTTGCGGATCCATTCCAGTCGCAGCTTGCTGGAGATATGGAGATGAAGTAGGATCATGTGGGAAAAGTGCCACCAATAAGCACAATTCTACTGGCTCAGAAAATACACTCTTCAAAAAACACAGGGAGAAAGCAGTGGCGAAGTAGGGACTGTGTCCTTGTCACAAACAACAAGTACCAAGAATGGGGTCAAACTATCCTTAAACCATATTCCAGTTGTGTTGGTGGAGTATGTTTTGATACTTGCTTTGAGCATGATGGTCGTCACTTTGAACGTTGTCTTTTAGTCTATGCTGTTGTATAAGTTTTACGTCAGTTAACATTTGAATATTTATTTTCAGACATTAGTTTCTTATTAGGGACCCGTGGTCTACGTCTGGTATTAGCTGCCGCAGCGGTCGCACGCTCCTCAAGTTTGCTCCGTGAACGTTCAGTGTTTACGCCAGTGTTTTCGTGTTTTGTGCTCGTTTATTGACGTTTTGCACGTGAATTAAGCGTTATGAATTGAGCATTTGGTCTTCTTTCGTGTCATCTTTCTACGAAGTGCCGTTGGGATTTCGGCGTTGTCCGAGATTTCTTCGCTGCAGAACACCATGGCAAACTCCGTGAGAAAAAACACCGTGATTTTCACCTTCGACAAGTACACCCGTCGAGTACAGCCCTCTGCACTTGAAATACACGACTGGATTACCGAGGTAATTGGCCTTCATTCTGAGTCTGTTCATACCATGCAGCTGGACTCTGATGAATACTGCATTTTTGTAAAGTTTAACGATTCCGCGAGTGTAGACCGCTTTCTGGCAAAATTTGGTTATGAAACGGAATTTATACACCGTGATGGTACTAAAAGTACTGTCAAACTCCGGAATTCCGAGTCTGTAATTAGGAATGTTAGGGTTTTGAATATTCCCATAGAAGTAGACAATTCGAAAATTAAAGATGTCCTTTCAAAGTATGGGGTTGTCAGGCAAATAGTCAACGAAAGGTGGGCTTCGCATTTCAAGCTGCAGTGCTTTAACGGCATTCGCTCCGTGGAGATGGAAGTGAAAGCAAACGTTCCCTCCCACATCTTTGTTGACGGGCACAAGGCGCATGTTATGTACTCAGGACAAACCCCTACATGTCATGTATGTAACGAGTCTGGTCACCTCCGTCAGGACTGCCCTCGCCGTGTATTTGTGCTAACAAATAACCTTACGCAACGCCGAAAATTGACACTCAACGATTTGTTGCCAGCCAGTAATACAACAGAGCCAGCGGCGGTCGTGGATCCTGTTACTACCTCTGAAAATGTTGCACTTAATGTTAATGACTTTCCGTCTTTAAAACCTGCATTAACTGCTGAAATTCCGTCCCGTGACAGCGAGATTCCCACAAAAAAGCGTCCTCTAGAGGACACTGAAAGAAATGTTGATGAGGACTCTTCCTGTGAAACACCCGTTGCCAGGAGGCCGAAGCCCAGTCCTGAAGATCTGTTGGAAGTGGAAAAAGGAGATGGAATGAAGGTCGATGTGGCTCCCACTTCCGCACAAGGACTTACACCGCCACGAACAGATAGTGACGCAGCGGGTAGTGATTTTTCACGGAAATGTGACCCTGAGTCTGAGGTCACGGCTGAAATAACCACATCAAGTGCACAACCCATACAGTGCGAACCGTACGAGGAAGTACCAGGTAAAGAACCTGCTGACTCCGAAGCGCAACGCCGCGCCGAAGGAGGAAATACACAAGCATCACCGCCTCGCCAGCAAAACAACACAACAGACACCACGCCGGAAACAAACATTGACGACTCGCAAGCTACGGCCGTTGCCCCATTTAGCCACCGCCGGCGGCTGCGACAGACACCGGGCCTTGCTGTCACGCGTCATCAAGCGAAAGTCACACCAGAGAAGAAAGACATCAAGAAAAAGAATATCAAATATGAAGTCATCAGGTCCAACACTGACGAGGAGAAAGAGAATGGCCACAGTGACTTATAGCAATGCATTGTCAGGATTTCAGGATACTTTTCTTCTCAAGCTATTTGTTTAAAAGCAGTGCAAATTTTCTAGGCAGTTAGTACATGTAATGGGCACACAGCTTGTAAAGATCGTGCCTTGTAGGGAAGCACGTTTGCTGCTATAATCATACCGAACCTCATCCCAAATAGCTTCTTCCGGTATGTCTGTGCTGCAAGCTTATAGCATTACTACTATTAACATTAATAAAATACAGTCACCCTTGAAATTGGCAGCACTAAAGGAATTCTTGTACCATTCCGGAACAGATATCGCGTTGCTACAAGAAGTTGCGATAACGGAATTTCGGATCCCAGGCTTTTTTGAAATTGTTAATGTTTCTACGGAAGCCAATATCGGTACAGCCATTCTTATAAGGGAAGGCATTCCGGTGACTGAAATCGAACGACTAGAATCAGGAAGAGCCATAGGCATAAAACTTTTCGATGTGACAGTGATTAACCTTTACGCCCCATCAGGAACTTCCCACAAATTGGATCGTGCGAAGTTTTTTCAAGATGAACTGATTTATTTATTGAGGAAAAATCCGTGTTCTCTTATACTAGGTGGAGATTTTAACTGTGTTTTAAACCAGAAAGATCAACAACCCAACTTCAACTACTCACCACAGTTAAAAAAATTAGTAAGTGATCTACACCTTAAGGATGTGTGGGAACTTCAGCACCCGACGTCAGTCGGGTTCACGTATATAACTAGCCACTCCCGCAGCAGACTAGATAGAATTTACGTGTCACCAAATTTGCAAAATTATTTATTAAACGTTGAGACTATTCCAGTGTATTTTAGCAATCACAGTACACTTTTAACTTGCTTTAATCTAAGTGTACAACCAACCCGTCGATTCAGAGGCCAATGGAACTTAAATATCTCTGTTTTAACTGACGAAGAACTGGAACAGGAAATAAGGTTTGCGTGGACTATGTGCCTCCGCACAGTAGACAAGCACCCAACAGTCATAGACTGGTGGACAAGGAGGGCTAAACCAAGGCTGCGGAAAGTTGTCATGCAGTATAGTGCAGCCAGGCACAGGGAGTTGAGGAATACAATGGAGTTTTATTATAAAGTTTTAAGAGACTTATATCAACAGGCCCATGATGACGTAATTCGTCTAAATGATATCAAAAAAATAAAAGCCAAGTTATTAAGCATTAAACGGCAACAGATGGAGGGACTCAAAATTAAATCGAAAGCCACATCAGTCGTAGCAGATGAAACAGCTTCTCTGTATCACTTGGTGCGGCATGCTAAAAACAGACGTCAAACTTTAATTGATGAAGTCCAGACGCATACTGGTACGAGGCTCACATGCCAGAAACAAATACTGGACGAAGTCCACAGGTACTATGAAACCTTATATGCCCCTACCACAGTGGAAGATGCAGCTCTCGAGGATTTTCTCACTATTTTAGGTCCACAATTGTCGGGAACAGACAACGCTGACATCCTGTCACCTATTACTAAAGATGAAGCGCATGAGGCAGTGCGTAACTCACCTCTCAACAAATCTCCGGGACTTGATGGCCTCCCTGTGGAGTTTTATGCCCGCTACTGGTCTATAATTGGGGACAAGATCACTTCCATGGCAAATGAGGTCCTGAACGGAAAACCGGTCCCTGCAGAGTTTAAGGAAAGTAAAATAGTACTGATTCCTAAGAGTAAAGGCAAAACCAACTTAAACAATTTTCGGCCTCTTTCGCTACTAAATTCTGATTACAAAATAATTTCGCGTATTATCAACAAAAGACTCTCTGCCTTTTCCAACAAAATATTGTGTCATCACCAATCTTGCTCTCCGACCAGAACGATATTCGAAAGTCTATCTGCATACAGAGACGTCATTGCAATTACCTCAGTGACAAGTATAAAATGTGCTTTAATCTTTATAGATTTCAACAAAGCTTTTGACCGCGTTAGTCATAGATACCTCTTTGCGACGCTGTCAAGAATGGCTTTCCACCCCCAGATTGTGAACATGCTAAGGAATATTGCAACAGGTGTAAATGCGAAAATAGCAATCAATGGCCAAACATCTAAACCCATGCAGATAAGGCGAGGGGTTCCACAGGGCAGTCCCTTATCAATGTTTTTATTTTCAGTATCTTTAGAGCCCTTCCTCCGCACTGTCCACGAAAGATTAACAGGCATAACATTGAGTGGTGAGAAAACTGTCATACGAGCTTATGCTGATGACGTGGGCGTTGTAATAAGGAATAAGGAGGAGACAGTTACACTGGAAAGAGAAATCCAAAGATATTGTCTAGCGTCGGGAGCGACAGTAAATGAAAACAAAAGTCAAATATTGAATCTACGGGGCCTAGATCACCTTCGACTGGCATGGGCAAAACAAGACAACAAACATAAAACTTTGGGAATCACCTTAATGGCATGTCCGATGCGGATGGCTGCTTTTAACTGGACGGAAACTAGGAGGAAAGTTCATGGTGCTGTAATGGAGAACATCCATCGAACTATGGACCTGGTGCAAAAAGTCAGATTCATCAACTCCTGCGTTTTGTCTAAAGCGTATTTCACTGCGCAGGTATTTCCAATCCCTAAACTAGTAGCGAAAGGGATCATGTCCACTGTTACCAATTATTTATGGAGAGGAGACATATTCAGGGTAGGTGCGACTACGGTTATACTGGATGTCAGAAACGGGGCCTCGGTTTGGTGCATATTGGCAATAAAGCGTCTGCTCTGTTCCTCAAACGGACTTTCCATATACTCAGAGAACTTCCACAATGTATAACCGCAAAGCTCTTTGAGGCTGTGACACCCCATAGCCTGCAAGCACCGATTGATGTGCGAAGGATTAATGCCCGTCTGCAGTATGTGAGGAACTTTTTCCTCGAAGCAAGTTATCTTAGTGACGAAATCAGAAGCAACACACGTATCACAGCGCGCGACATCATACTTGAAAGGAAGTTAAATGAGGGTAGAAACAAAATTGAAACGAAATTCCCAAATTGTGACTGGAAAGCTGTATGGCGGAACATAAACTATGCCGGGCTATCTACAGACGCTATTTCCGCATGGTACAAAACAGTTAATAATGTCATCAGCACCAACGAGAGACTATATGGGATCGGTTTAAACCAGACACACCTTTGTGGAAAATGCAATCTGGTGGATACACTCAGCCACAGATTCACCTGTGGTGGCAATGTGCATAACTGGAATTGGATCAGGCAACAAATCGCCTTTCTCACCAGATCCTCTACGCAATATATAACGCCGTCGCTCCTCCTGAGACCGGACATGACATACTTTCCGAAATTAAAAACCAACGCCATTAGCTGGTTACTGGGAAAATATGTTAGTTATGTCATCCACACACTTGGGTCGGACAACGAGATAGAATTCCGCGTTTACATGAAGTGTGAATATGCAAAAATCAGCACGTATCGCAACCACAAGAAGCACTATGGCAACATGCTGAAAATCATTTTTGAAAGAATGGGTGTTGGTTAAATATGTGAAACCACTACAACACCTTGAACGAGAACGAACAGAAGAAAAATAAAAGTCACTTGGTTCCTTATTATTATTTACTTTAACCTTGCTTCCGGAACTTTTCTTTTTTTTTTTTTTTTTTTTTTTTTTTTTTTGTATGTGTTTAAATTGGATTGTATTTAAACTGGTTCATAGTCAAGAAAACTGGTATTAAATATGCTATATTTTTTATTCAATGGACAGTTTACAAATTAAACAGTGAATTAAAAAACAAAAAAAAAACAAAAAAAAGGGGGTATCGTCTTTAATTTATAATCAAAACGTCTTCGGTCCCGGGTTCGATCCCCGCCAGTGCCTAAATTTTGATAAATAATCAGCATTGGCGGCCGAAGACTTCCGGCATAAGAAGTCAGCCTCATTCTGCCAACGGCCTTGTCAAAGAGGGCGGAAGAGCGCATAGAGGTTCAGGGCACTCTCTTGTCCTAGGGGTGGGAAATTGCCCCTAAAGGCGGAAGAATCAGCAATGATCAACGACATGCAGAAGGCAATGGAAACCACTGCATTAAAGACACGTAACGTGTATCCACAAGACATGTGGCCTGTAATTGAAGAAGTGTCATGATGATCTGTCCATTGGCAAAAGATTCCGGAATAGTCCCCCATTCGGATCTCCGGGAGGGGACTGCCAAGGGGGAGGTTACCATGAGAAAAAGATTGAATAATCAACGAAAGGATAACGTTCTACGAGTCGGGGCGTGGAATGTCAGAAGCTTGAACGTGGTAGGGAAACTAGAAAATCTGAAAAGGGAAATGCAAAGGCTCAATCTAGATATAGTAAGGGTCAGTGAAGTGGAAGGAAGACAAGGATTTCTGGTCAGATGAGTATCGGGTAATATCAACAGCAGCAGAAAATGGTATAACAGGTGTAGGATTCGTTATGAATAGGAAGGTAGGGCAGAGAGTGTGTTACTGTGAACAGTTCAGTGACCGGGTTGTTCTAATCAGAATCGACAGCAGACGAACACCGACAACGATAGTTCAGGTATACATGCCGACGTCGCAAGCTGAAGATGAACAGATAGAGAAAGTGTATGAGGATATTGAAAGGGTAATGCAGTATGTAAAGGGGGACGAAAATTTAATAGTCATGGGCGACTGGAGTGTAGTTGTAGGGGAAGGAGTAGAAGAAAAGGTTACAGGAGAATATGGGCTTGGGACGAGGAATGAAAGAGGGGAAAGACTAATTGAGTTCTGTAACAAGTTTCAGCTAGTAATTGCGAAAACCCTGTTCAAGAATCAAAGGAGGAGGAGGTATACTTGGAAAAGGCCGGGAGATACGGGAAGATTTCAATTAGATTACATCATGGTCAGACAGAGATTCCGAAATCAGATACTGGATTGTAAGGCGTACCCAGGAGCAGATATAGACTCAGATCACAATATAGTAGTGATGAAGAGTAGGCTGAAGTTCAAGACATTAGTCAGGAAGAACCAATACGCAAAGAAGTGGGATACGGAAGTACTAAGGAATGACGAGATACGTTTGAAGTTCTCTAACGCTATAGATACAGCAATAAGGAATAGCGCTGTAGGCAGTACAGTTGAAAAGGAATGGACATATCTATAAAGGGCCATCACAGAAGTTGGGAAGGAAAACATAGGTACAAAGAAGGTAGCTGCGGAGAAACCATGGGTAACAGAAGAAATACTTCAGTTGATTGATGAAAGGAGGAAGTACAAACATGTTCCGGGAAAATCAAGAATACAGAAATACAAGTCGCTGAGGAATGAAATAAATAGGAAGTGCAGGGAAGCTAAGACGAAATGGCTGCAGGAAAAATGTGAAGACATCGAAAAAGATATGGTTGTCGGAAGGTCAGACTCAGCATACCGGAAAGTCAAAACGACCTTTGGTGACATTAAAAGCAACGGTGGTAACATTAAGAGTGCAACGGGAATTCCACTGTTAAATGCAGAGGAGAGAGCAGATAGGTGGAAAGAATACATTGAAAGCCTCTATGAGGGTGAAGATTTGTCTGATGAGATAGAAGAAGAAACAGGAGTCGATTTAGAAGAGATAGGGGATCCAGTATTAGAATCGGAAATTAAAAGAGCTTTGGAGGACTTACGGTGAAATAAGGCAGAAGGGATAGATAACATTCCATCAGAATTTCTAAAATCATTGGGGATAGTAGCAACAAAACGACTATTCACGTTGGTGTGTAGAATATATGAGTCTGGCGATATACCATCTGACTTTCGGAAAAGCATCATCCACACAATTCCGAAGACGGCAAGAGCTGACAAGTGCGAGAATTATTGCACAATCAGCTTAACAGCTCATGCATCGAAGCTGCTTACAAGAATAACATACAAAAGAATGGAAAAGAAAATTGAGAATGCGCTAGGTGACGATCAGTTTGGCTTTAGGAAAAGTAAAGGGACGAGAGAGGCAATTCTGACGTTACGGCTAATAATGGAACCAAGGCTAAAGAAAAATGAAGACACTTTCATAGGATTTGTCGACCTGGAAAAAGCGTTCGACAATATAAAATGGTGCAAGCTGTTCGAGATTCCGAAAAAAGTAGGGCTAAGCTATAGGGAGAGACGGGTCATATACAATATGTACAACAACCAAGAGGGAATAATAAGAGTGGCGATCAAGAACGAAGTGCTCGTATTAAGAAGGGTGTAAGACAAGGCTGTAGCCTTTCGCTCCTACTCTTCAATCTGTACATCGAGGAAGCAATGACGGAAATAAAGGAAAGGTTCAGTAGTGGAATTAAAATACAAGGTGAAAGGATATCAATGATACGATTTTCTGATGACATTGCTATCCTGAGTGAAAGTGAAAAAGAATTAAATGATCTGCTGAACGGAATGAACAGTCTAATGAGTACACAGTATGATTTGAGAGTAAATCGGAGAAAGACGAAGGTAATGAGAAGTAGTAGAAATGAGAACAGCGAGAAACTTAACATCAGGATTGATGGTCTCGAAGTCAAAGAAGTTAAGGAATTCTGCTACCTAGGCAGTAAAATAACCAATGACGAACGGAGCAAGGAGGACATCAAAAGCAGACTCTCTATGGCAAAAAAGGCATCTCTGGCCAAGAGAAGTCTACTACTATCAAATACCGGCATTAATTTGAGGAAGAAATTTCCGAGGATGTACGCCTGGAGTACTGCATTGTATGGTAGTGAAACATGGACTGTGGGAAAACCGGAACAGAAGAGAATCGAAGCATTTGAGATGTGGTGCTTTAGACGAATGTTGAAAATTAGGTGGACTGATAAGATAAGGACTGAAGAGGTTCTACGCAGAATCGGAGAGGAAAGGAATATGTGGAAAACACTGATAAGGAGAAGGGACAGGATGATAGGACATCTGCTAAGACATGAGGGAATGACTTCCATGGTACTAGAGGGAGCTGTAGAGGGCAAAAACTGTAGACAGAGATTGGAATACGTCAAGCAAATAATTGAGGACGTAGGTTGCAAGTGCTACTCTGAGATGAAGAGGTTAGCACAGGAAAGGAATTGGTGGCGGGCCGCATCAAACCAGTCAGTAGACTGATGACCAAAAAAAAAAGTTTCTTATTTCACGGTATAGGAGCCGCATTATTTAAACTTCAAGGTGTGAGACAGCAAGCTTTTGGCACAAAAAGGGATGCAATAGTTTCCACAGCCCGAAAATTCTTCTTTTGCGACTAACGTTGTACTCTCTTTCATGTCATTCTCTTTTCGCAGTCTGATATTAGTGTCATCAGTTACTTTTGTGGCAGCGATTTTCTTTTTGGGAATGAAAGGCCACTACCGTGCATCCCGAAGCAAATTCCCCCCTCCCTCGCCGCAGGTCTATCGATAAGTTTGTTTTTTGGTTCAATATTACGTATAGCTGACGATGTTTTCGTGTGAGTTACGTATGCTGTCATGTCAGAATATACGCACTGCTTGTATGTTTGAATTATTTCCGCAACACAGTGGTAGGAACAACTTTTTCGACAATGGAAGTCCAGGAGGCCAAATACGGGGGTGGGTGTACACAACATCCCGAAAGTCACAGACGTAGCTACGACGCAGAATACATTCTAGACGTCATACGAGGGATTCACTGAGTGTGGTGAATGGGCAGCTATCTAAAATCAAAATTAACTGAGAATCTTCTCATACGCATTGTCACAGTTGGAAATATGTTACTGCTCTCAGAGCTGATACCTCTGTGCATACCGCAGATTATTATTTATACTGGGTACGCAAAGTAAAAGAAGTCCGGAAAGTTAGTCATGTTCCTTGAAATAGGTAAAGTAACTGTTCGTCGGGTAGACCGTCCTCCGGGGGCCAGTCTTTCGATTTGAAACCACTTCGGCGACTTGTGCGTCGATGAGGATGAAATGATGATGATTTGAACAACACAACAACCATTCCCAGGGCGGAGAAAATTTCCGACCCAGCCAGGAATCGAACCCGGGCACTTAGGGTTCACATTCTGTCGCGCTGACCACTTTTTTTTTCTCTACCAACTTTTTTCCTTTGTTTTTTATTTTTTAAATTTTTTATTTTTTTTAATTGTAAATTATTTTCTCTGCCAACTTTTTTTTTATATGGAAAAAGGCGTCTTTCAGTTACGACAAACAAAATTAGAATGTACATCCGTAGCAACAACAGAGAAAGAGTTCCTCCTAAACTATGAAATAGAATTTGAAACTAATAGTGTGATGATAGAGAATAAAGAAAGAAAATGTAACCAAATCCAGAACGCCATTCCATGTGCATGGCCCATCTGCATACAGAGTCCATGTTCCAAATTGGTACAACATTTCGCAGCGTTTGGAGCTCCATGACGGCGGTCATCCTATGCCCGGTACTCCCCAACTGGGAGCGGGGTTATCGAAGACACTGTGCAAATAGTTCGCAAATAGTTGTCGGTATCGGGGTGTACACTCTAGTGTGCTATGACTGTCCTGGAGAAATTTCCAGTAATCAAGTACCATCTTCTCATCATCTCGAAAGAGGTAGTATATGGACATGCCTTTAACCCATGTGAGAACGTGAGTCTTCGCAGGTGGGAAATAAATATCCTCTGGACAAAGGAGGAGCCGTGGCTCAATTGTGCGAGGCGCGATACGTAGGTAGCAGGCGAGGATCTTCTGCACTAGCAGCCATACCTCTAACGCTGATCCACATGTTAAACGGTGTTCGTCAGTATCCACGAGGAGGAACGGCTTCTGGACCGCTCTCCACACTGCAGGCCATAGGGTCGTAGGGCTCTTCCTCTCAATCACATTGCGAGGGATGGACCTTAGCAGCAGCCTGTAAACGTCTCTCGCCTTGGGAGTGCGAGTGTTGGGAAGGTCTGGGTGCACGTAACTATACTCAAGAATAAATGCCGAGAGGTGCGAGAGTGAAGGTGTAATGTACGCAACCGTGACAGGTGGCAGAAGAGACGCCGGCAGCAATTCCTCTAACAGACGTCCCATAAGGGAAGCGTCTTTGTGGGTCCACAATTTCATAATTGTGCACAGGTATAACGCTGTAGCTCTCGCTCGTACATTTATAAGTCCCAGTCCGCCATCACGCGGAGGGAGAGTGAGTGTTTCGTAGCGGACTTTGAATAGGTGTCCGTCGGTAAGGTAATATCCAAACGCTGCTTGCAATCTGGGTGCCATCGCTGTCGATAGCGGTAGGACCTGGGCCATGTGGATCATCTTAGTCGCCACGTGAAGGTTGAGGTATTCCACACGCTCTAGGAGGTCCATCCGTCGAAGTAGGTTCCGGCGAACTTCTGTGCGTATTGCCTGTAGTAATCGTGCATAGTTCATGGCAACCGTGCGGCGCACATCCTGTGTAAATGGTATGCCCAAGAACCGGATCTTGTTGACTAGTGGGACTGGGCCTAAAGCGTCCTTCTGTAGACCTCTCCCAATGGGCATCGCTGCCGGCTTGGCCACATTCATGAGGCTGCCCGCTGCCAATCCATAGCGATTGATCCATTGTATCACCGAGCGTACCTCGTCACCAGATCGGACAAGTAATAGAGCGTCATCAGCATATATCCTGCAGTGAAAGGTGTGATCCCTCAATGACATGCCCGAGAGCTGTTTTTCAACCCTCCGACAAGTGGTTCGAGTGCGATCGAAAAGGGACCCGCAATCCGTCCATTCACCAGTACACGGGATGCAGCTCCACGGAAAAGGCGCTGAAAGATGTCGAGAAAGTCAGGCGGGAAGCCCATGCGGGCCATAACGGACAGAAGGAACTTGTGGTGAGCTCTGTCGAAGGCGTGGTCGAAATCAATGGAGATCAGAGAAGCTCGAAGGCGACAGGATGTGGCGATGGCTATTAAATCCCTGCATTCGCTGGTTGCCGTTTGCAAGTTGGTCACTCCGCCCTGTGTCGTTTGCTCCATGGAGAGGAGTAGGGGCAGAACCTTCTTTATGCGGCTGGCGAGTAGTCGGGCGAAGATTTTATAGTTCGAGTTTAGCATTGTAATTGGCCTGTAGTCCTCGACCGTCCGACCTCTGGAAGGCTTGTGTATCGGTATAAGGAGACCTTCCACGAATGCAGGTGGCACGTGGGAACCGGGGGTCATCAGTTTTTGGTACATGATGATCCATCGGGGCATCATTAGATCGCGGAAAGTCCGATAGAACTCGAGCGGCAGTCCGTCTGGCCCGGGAGATTTGTTGAGTGCTCCCTTGTTAAGCGCATCCTCGATGTCGTCCCGTGCAAGTCCAGCTAACAGCGTCGCCGCTGTTGCATTGTCGAGGGTGTGCGACACGTGCTGCAGTATGTCGTGATCGTCCGCTCCCTCGTCCTCTGTATTCACCTCGTCGTAAAACCGGCTATAGTGATCTGCAAAGGCTTCTGTAACCGCTGCCTGAGTCATTACGACTCTACCACCTGGCAATACCAGGTCTGTGATCAGCTGCTGTCGGCGTCGGCGGCTGCCGACCATGGTGTGATGCATAGACGGGTTTTCTCCTTCCGCTCGGTCTTGACGTCGCGATCGCACGACGTAAGAGATAATATTTTACCTTCAATACGGCGGTTTTCCATTTGTCGATTTGAAGATGGTGGTTGGCAGGCGAGTTCGCGGAGCATCGTGTAATAAAAGTCCAATGTGTGACGATGCCACGCTGCGATATCTTTTTCGAATTGTGTTAGCACACCCCGAAACGCTGGATTTTGCACATTCCAACCACCATGCTAGAGTCGAAGGGTATAGGGGAGACGACGTTGCCAATCGATCCATGTGTTGGTGATAATCTGACGGCATTCCGGGGCTTGAAGATGTGCCACATTCAGCTTCCAGGGTCCTCGGCTGCGCCGTATCCGCTGCTGCTGTAGAGTGAGTGTGGATATGGAAGCGCTATGATCGGAGAAGGCAAGCGGCCAACGTTCGGCGTCCAATACTCCCGGCGCTTGAGACATAAATGCGGTCTAGGCGACTGGCTGAGTGACTAGTAAGGTATGTCGGCCCGGGGCGGTCACCGTGCACTGTCTCCCACGTGTCGGTGAGAAGCAGATCTCGAACCAGGAGCCGAAGTTCTTGACAAGTCGAGAAATTTGGGACTTGGTCTTTGGAGGGGAGCGCACAGTCAAAATCACCGCCGAAGATATATTGATCGAAGCTGCTGATAAATAGTGGGGCGATATCCTCCGAGTAGAACAGCGATCGTTTGCGGCGTTGGTCAGTTCCTGATGGAGCGTAAATGTTAATGATGCGCGTGCCCAGTGCTGTGATCGCCAGCCCCCTTCCTGGCGGAAGGTGAGTCACGTCTTCGATGGCAATTCCGTCGCGCACTAGTATTGCCGTACCGCTGCCATTTCGGTCCGCCGGTGACATATATGTCACATAACCGTAGAAAACGGGGAGGGCCGCTATATACACTTCTTGCAACAGCGCAATGTCAGCATCCGAAGAACGAAGCATCTCACGCAGCGACTGGAGCGTCACTGCCGTTCGTATCGTGTTGAGGTTAGCGTGGCGATACGATAAGCTTGTTGCCGAACTGCAGGTGTTAAGTTATCCATTAAGACTGGAATTACCTATGACGCTTGTGACTGTATTGACACCTCCACATCCCCCCAAACCTCACCTGCAGTCCTTTCTAGAGAGCCGGCGCCAATGGCGTGGGCCCTGTTGGCGTAACTTGCATGGTGCCGTCGTCGGGGAACTTATAGCAAGATCGGCTTCCCGAGCTTCCTCAGGACACGGCATGGGTGCTTGCACTCCAGAAGGTGGTGGGCAGCGTCTGTCCTGCATATCGGCATCCGATTTTGCCACTGTAGATAGGTATGGTTTGTTCTCAGTTCCGTTCGGTGGTGCCACACTGGAGCAAATGGCGCCTGCCTCTGTGGTAGCGTCGTCATTGAAAGTCGAGTCGTCGTCCTCTGGAGGCTGTGTCGCATCCCGTTCGGAAGTTGCCCTACGCCTTCGCTTCCGTCGCTTCGGAGAGCGTTGCTTCCTGGTATGTCCTTCTGTGTCAGACGATGGCAAAGATTCACGACGTTCCGGCACAAAGGCAGCCGTAGGCACAATAAGCGAGTCTACGGGCATGCTATCGTCATGTACGTTGTTATCCGTCGACGGGGGCGGCGGCGTCGGAGATGAATCCGTAGCTTGTGGAACTGGTGTGTCGTCATCGCCCTGTATTGGAGGATGGAGCCGCGACCCAACAGTGGATGTCGGCTGTCGTGGTGAAGTGGTAGCTGTTGTGAGGGCTGCTGCATAGGTCACGGGAAGCAGCGTCGGCTGCGACGGCGGGTCCGCGTCAGCTGGCGGCAGTTGAGTGATGCGACGTTGGATACATTATTCGGATCTGAGGTGTCCCTCCTTCCCACAACCAGAGCAGGTCTTCGGTTGCCCATCGTAGATGACGATGGCACGGCAGCCACCGATATTCAGATATGAAGGTACATGTCATTTAAGTTCTATTCGGTCCTGGCGGACGCCGTTCAGCACAGGATATGTCTGGAATTGCGTCCATTTCTCCGCAATATGATCATGCACCGTGCCATAGGGGCGCAGCGCTGTCACAACGTCCTCCGCCGGTAGTTCGAAAGGAAGTTCGGAAATTCTGATCGTGCGAAGTCCCATGCCAGAATAACCGACGTGCACAGTCCCCACATTGCCATCAGCATGGCAGAAACGGAGGCCCTGTGTCGTTTCGCGAAGGATCCGTTCAAATGTTGCGTCGTTGATGATCTTGACATATACGATACTACTCACAATGGACAAATGAATGCCGAGAATGTCGGTCGCCGAGATTTTAACTTCTTCTCGTAGAAATCGTTCGACTTCGAGAGCTTTGGGCCGTGCAAATTCGTTGCGGAACGGAAATTTGAGCGTCGATTTTCTGTATTGGTGCGCCATAGTGATCTACATATATGCTGAGTATGACACACGCGAAACGGCCGAGTACGATGTAAACAACACGAACGCTCGCTCCGCGGCAGGAACACAAACAGCGCGTCCTCACCGCAGCACAGCCAAAGGACAACACCACACAGCTACCGAGGGCGGACGATAAATTGCCTTACACTATCTGTTTCTTAGGGACATGATGTAAATTTTTTCCTCTGTCTTAAGGTGCATGATATATTTTCCGGACCAGTTTTGTTGTGCCTATATAAATATAAGGTTTCGAATCCTCAGTGTGGAAAATTTTTACTGCCAGTGTTTGGCCAGCAAGGGGAGAAGAGATGGTGCCATCATGTTCCTGGTTACCAGCCTTTGCACCAATATCTTTGATTAAATTCCAGAACTCTGCAAAGTGTATCAAGCGGTAAGGGCATATGACACCGTTACTGGTAATGGGGACGTTAAAACTGGAGGATACCTTGGTGCTATTCGAAAGGGATAGACTATGTGTCGGCAGCTGGTTTCCCCTCATCCACTACAACAGAATTACGCTGTACAACCACTCATCCAAGTCATCCACACGACACGGACAGATTCTTAACACTTCATAACAGGTCAGAGTAAAGCGGCGGCAAACCACCTCTGTTGCAGTATTTCAACAAATAGCGATGCAGGTTTCAAAGCGTTGAATTGTTTCCGATTGCAAGCAAAATGATCTCTAAAGCGGAACTCGACTTGCCCATTCGACTGAGCGGTTCCAATATAGTCTAGTGAAATGCTGGAACACGGAGAATAGCCAGAACTGTAGCAGCGACAGCATCACCCTGGCCTGTGATGACTTCTGCCGCCGTGTAGCAGCGCTGCTCAGCCACTTTTGGAGTACTGGTGATTGTTCTTGGCGTTTTACAGTCCCTGTTTTTGCGTATCAAAAAAACGAATGTAGCACTAGACTTACCTGAGACCGCTCAATTGAACGAGCACGTCAAATCCTGCTTTAAGAAACATTTTGTTTGTAGTGGGAGAAAAATGGACGCTTTCTGTCGACATTGGACGACGTATGAAGCACGTGATGGGCATTATTTTTCAGAACGACAACTTCAGAAATTGAGTCCGCCTTGATGCAATACACCTTGTTATTCGATTATTTATTTATTTTCCCAAACTAGTTTCGGCCACAAATATCACCATCATCAGTGGGTTTTTTAATGTAAAACATGCAGAAAATAGCATGGGTATACAAACACAGTGGCACATAATTACGTTTTTACTACTCGTTTTCTGAAGTATAGTTTTGAATGGATACTTTCATACTACCTTATTTATTGTATGTTACAGCATGCTTTTGAGAATTCTTCCTGTGCGCTTCTTTTTGTTGCCGTTTTTACTCAGCGAACATCATGTCATCTGCAACTGTGTGAGCGGCTGTTAGTAAATACAATACTAAAAGGTGAACTTCGTAGGTCAGCAATATACACTTGGGGTTGCGGTAGTGTTGTGGAATCCAAATATTTGGTGTGTACTGTTACTTAGCTATTCGTGTATTCAGGGCTGACTTCAGCTACATATTGCCAAAATGAAATTGCAAACATCTGCCAAACCACAAGGGACTATGCGTTTGTCGACTCTTAGGCGACACACCCTGTATATTCGCGTATTGGGCTAGAAATTCATTTACAATTCCTATTGCAAAAGAATGAAAGAAAAAGAAGAAAAACAGCAGTATAGTGTGCCATGAAGGTACAGGTCATTACGGAGGATAGTAAGTAATTTTCAGTAGTTTGAAGAAGGAAACCAGCGATGCATTTAGGGAAACCACATCAGGGTAGCAGAACGGGATTTGCTTCACAAGCGACTCCCCTCTCCCTCCCCGGTGGTCTATCAGTATGTTAGCCTAGTGTCTCAGTGTCACGTGTAGCTGAAAGTGTTTTCCTATAGATAAATATGCTGTCGTGATAGCATATATGCACTGCTTGTACATTTCAATAGTTTCCGCAATAAGGTGGGAAGCAACAACTTTTCCGACAATGGAACAACATCCCAAAAGTCACTGTTATCCCTCAAACAAAGAACTGATATTAAAAAAGAAGTAGGCAGATGCAACCGCTAAGGAAAATATGATTTTGCATCAACCGTCATTTTAACTCAATTAATGTAATTTTTACCTGCAATATAGAATAGAATTCGAACTCTAAAAACGAAGTTGAAAAACAACTGCATCAGTATCAGTGAAGGACAAGGGACTCAATAACGGGCAGAGGACTGACGTAGCAATGCCACTGCATTTCTTATAAGAATTTTTGGATCCTTGAAGTTACATATCTTGATTACGAACTTTTCAATTTGCTTTTATACATAACGCAATAAATCACTGGCAACAGATATTGAAAGCACTGTCTGTCCGTAATAATATTTCACGAGATTATAACATAGACGAGGAAGTCAACGCAAGAAACGTCTGTTACATTGAAAGGTGGCTACACTGAGCCACAGCGCCAGAGATTGCGCCAAAGAGTATTATTCCGCCGCCTCCACTGGCAGTGCTTGTCGAGGACTCGTAGTAGGCAGGGCTTGCTGAGATGTCGTAGTGAAGAGTTCTTGTCGAGAGGTCGTAGTAAGGAGTTGTTGTTGAGATGTGGTAGTAGCGAGTCGGTGTGGAGATATTGTAATGATTAGAGTGCTTTTCATCAATATAAATGAAGGTAAAAAGAAAATTTTCTTTTCTCTCTCATTATTTCAGTGTCCTGAATAATGCGTCATTACAGGTTCAGTCAACAAAGCATCTGGCTTGTGTTCTTGTATTAGAGTGTAATTCTGGTTTCCTTATGCAATTACAGTATTTCTATTTTTTTTAATTACTTCAGTATAAATGGTATTTAAAATTTCTTGTCTTATTGAAGAAGAACAGTGCCAGATGTGTACGTTGAATCACACTTCCACACACAAACAGTTATACTTGTGTTTTGGTTTCGTAGGTTTTATAGTTGCTGGGGGACTTAATTATTTAATTGTGTCAGCAGGAAATTTTCATTTCATTCTTTGTTGTTGTTCTAAGCAGTCAGATTGCGTACAAAAACTAGTCAGGGCCAACCGTTTACGAGACTACGTAATCGGACATACAGCTACTAAATCAAAAAATTAAAAAGTATTTGCATTCTTTTTATAATAATTAAGCCCCCATGCACGTGGCGACCGTTGCTTCGGATCTTCCCTTGGAATTCTTCTGATTGTAAAAATAGTAGACAGTAGTATTGTTGTAGTAATTTGTAGTTTAGTAATTGTAGTCTATTTTGCATGTGTAGATTTGGTAATTGTCATTCTTCTAATGGTATTTCAGAATTTAATTTTGTTGTCTTGTATACGCGTTTGACAATTTAGTGCAATTATTTCAATTGTTCGTTAATCGTGTTTGAGGGAAGCATTTCGTGTGAATGATATTGTTGATGATAAAGTGTCATTGTGTGTGATTTTCATATAGTGACGAGTTTTGTATGTTTTGTAAATGATTACGCGATCGATGAAAAAGGCAAAAATGATGGATAGTCAGATTGTCGAAATTGTTGGCATGGCGAACTCGCCAACACAGGAGAACAGTATGTTGAATAATGAAGTGGAAAACAATGTAATAAGTTGGGAAAATAGTCCGGAACCATTTCAAAATTTTTCTCAATCAGAAAATTCACAGAATACGAGATTAATGACAGAAGATTCTGGAGTAGTATCGAACACAGATAGCTTTACAGCTATGACGAAGGAAACTGGTTTTGCGGGAAATGTTAGGGGCGAAAAGAATTTTGAAACAGTTAACATGGAGCAGTTGATGAGTGCAATATTAAATTTGGGATCTCGGTTAGACTCACAAAAGGGAACAATGGAAACACGGTTAGACTCACTGGGATCACAAATAGGAACAATTAAAACAGAGATGGGAACTTTGGCAACACGGTTAGACTCACAAATAGGAACAATTAGAACTGAGATGGGAACAATGGAAACACGGTTAGACTCACGAATGGGGACATGTTTCAAAAATATGAAAGATGAATTAAAGAAAGAAATCAGAGAAGAAGTACAACCGATTTTGAATTCTCACAATAACAGATTAATTGCAGTAGAGATTAGACAAAAGGAACAGGATAGAGAACAGGAAGAAAGAGATCGCGTGATAGTACAAAAATTTTCAGAGTTAAATTTACAACGTGCACACGATAAGGATGAAATATTTGAGAGAATCGAGGAATCCGTACCAAATGACAGATTTAATAACCTAACACAACAATATGAACAGCTAACTACCAGATGTGTCAATACTGAAACCCGAGTCGCGACACTTACGGAAGACGTAAATAAACAGAAAGAACAATTAGGTGACTTATCGGAAAGAGTTGAGGAAATTTCAGACAAATTGACACGTCTTAGCTTAAATGGGGACAGAGATTCGGATGATACAGCTCCATTACCATTTGCAGAAACTGAAGAGTACCAGAACATAAAGAAACATGATGAAAATCAGGCAAAAAGGTTAAGAAAGCTGAAGTGCCAGGTGACGTTGCAAGAGAAGAACTGCACCAAATTTTGACTTCACATGATACAGTATTTAGTCATCACACAGGAACTATACAAGGCTTACAATATTTATTGAAAGTATAAGAACACACATCATTTCGCGGGACAACGTACGCTATTCCTTTGGCGTACAGAGACAAGGTTAAGAGTGAACTTCAATACATGTTAGATCAAGGCATTATTGAGCCAGCAGTCAGTGCTTATACCAGCCCATTACATGTCGTTCTTAAAAGGGATGGATCAATTCGTTTGGTTCTGGATTCCAGACAGATAAATAATATTATTATTCCTGAAACTGACCGTCCACAAAATTTAGATGAACTTCTTCAACATTTCCATGGAATTA
Organism: Schistocerca serialis cubense; assembly: GCF_023864345.2. Lineage (NCBI taxonomy): Eukaryota > Metazoa > Arthropoda > Insecta > Orthoptera > Acrididae > Schistocerca > Schistocerca serialis. The sequence goes on from NC_064643.1 coordinate 193,157,943, forward strand.
AAGTTTTATCCACGATTGATATGCGCGCAAGTTTTTGGCAAATAGAACTCCACCCTGATTATAGAAAATACACTGCCTTTTTAGCCTTTGGTAACTGTTACCAGTTTCGGAAATTACCGTTTGGACTTACTGTATCTTCAGCAGCATTCATTCGTAGCTTAAATGAAATTTTACCTGTTTATCTTCATGACAATATTACTTCATATGTTGACGATATTCTTATTGCTAAACGTTCTTGGAGTGAGCATAACAAAATTTTGGATTCATTATTACGTATCTTTGCAAGAGTTGGCATTACAGTGAACTTAGAAAAATCTGAATTTGGTCGTTCTCAGGTGAAATTTCTCGGTCACGTTATTTCTACAGAAGGTATTCTTCCTGATCCAGAGAAACTAGACGCGATTCGTAATTATGCTGTTCCTACTACAAAACGTGATGTTCGTAGTTTCCTTGGTGTCTGTAATTTTCTTAGACGCTTTGTTAGATTGGACAGTTTGGCTACACCTCGTTTATGTGAACTATCTGGAAAGAAATCTAATTGGTGTTGGGATGAGGAAGCTCAGTCAGAATTTGAACAACTTCGTGATCCTTTAGTTGCTGCTCCACTTCTTTCAGATCCGGATTTATCTAAAGATTTTTGTTTGGCGACGGACTCATCATACAAAGGCCTAGGTGCACATTTATTTCAAGAGACAGAAGAAAACGGCGTTGTAATACAGAAAACTATTGCATTTGGAAGTCGTGTTCTCTCTAAATCAGAAAAGAATTATTCTATTACGGAACTTGAAGCCTTGGCTGTTGTTTGGGCTTTCACAAAATTTCGCACATTTTTGTTTGGCAGACATACTAAGGTTTACACCAATCATCGAGCTCTGGAATTTCTTATGTCGACAAAATTAACTCATGGAAGATTGTCACGATGGGCGCTGTACCTACAGGAATTTGATTTTAGTATTGTTTACATACAGGGTTCTTCAAATATTGTTGCTGATGCTTTATCACGTGCACCTGTGGGTTTGAAACAAAGTGCTGAGGAGGACTGCAAAGAAAACAATTATTGTTTGATGTATATTCAAGGTGTTGCGTTTGAGAATTTTATTTCTTCTTCGCTCCAGGACATCGGTAAGGAACAAAATAAGGATCCAATCTGGAAGCACATTAAAGAGAATTGGAGGAGAAAGGAAAGCGTAGCGATTAGACAGCATTATTTAGTTCACAATGATATTCTTTTTAAACGAAAATCGGTCGACAACTCTGTTTGGTTAGTTTGTATTCCTGATGAGTGGGTCAATAAATTGATTTGGTACACGCATTTCAGTTATGCACACTTTGGTCCCAGAAAATGCTTTCATAAATTACGAGAAAATTGCTACTTCAGTAATATGGAAAAACGTATTCGATCTGTTCTTGCCAAATGTAAATTATGTCAAAAGGCTAAGCTGCCACCTATTTCTCACAGAGCTCCGTTATTTCCCATCATTCCAGCGAAATTCAAGGACATGGCTGCAGTCGATTTGTTCGGTCCAGTGGTTCGTTCTACTAATGGTTTTGCGTATATTTTCGTAGCAGTGGAATTGACATCAAAATATGTGTGTTTTACACCTTTACGCAAATCAACAGCTCGTTCAGTTTCTAACGCTTTCATCAAACATTTTCTTAAAGAAGTGGGTCATGTTGATAAAGTTATATCAGATAATGGATCACAGTTTCGCTCTAAAATTTGGCTTCGTACTCTACGGCGTCGTAAGATTAAACAAATTTTCATTTCACTTTTTCACCCTCAATCTAATGCTTCAGAGAGATGGATGATGGAAATCAATAAATTGTGTCGACTTTATTGTCATCAGAATCACAGAACTTGGGATCAGTATCTTCATAGTTTTCAAAACATTTTGAATGAACTCCCTAATGATTCAACTTCTTTACCGCCTATACTGATATTAAAAAATAAAGCACCGACAAATCGGATTTCTGAAATTGTTCATTTTCCGCCTACACAGAAACTGCGGCATTCTGAAGTTGTGAACCTGACTCTCCAAAATATTGCGTCTGCGGCTGCTAGAAGAGAGAAATCAGCTAAACGTCCTGGTCGTTTAAAAATCTTGTCAGTTGGTCAGAAGGTGTTAATTAAGTCTCATCGTTTGTCTCACAAAGGAAAGGGCTTGTGTCGCAAATTTTTTCTGCTTTATAACGGTCCATATAGAATTCGCAAAATTATTCATGATAACACTGTTGAAGTAGAAACTCTTAAATCTCGACGCTCTAAGGGAATACATCATATATCTAACGTTAAAATTTTTGTGGACTGATATACTTTTGAAAAATTTTTGTGGAATGACATACTTGTGAGAAACTAACAGCTACATGTAAACACACGGAGAATACAAGGATACCGCGCTGTGTTTTGGCGGCGGCACAGACTCAAAGCAACAGTCAAGTCTGCGCGGCGCACGAGGCAGTCGTTGACCGCAAACAATTACTTCCTACGTCACGCGCCTACAGCTGATCGAGCGCTCAGTGGGAATGCACTGACAGCCGTAAACAAATACACAGTCTAATTTCTTCGACTAAATTCAGTATAAAGCTATAGTGACTTGATAAATTATCTTATTAACGTTCAGTATTTTTCAGGATACGGTTGTATAAAATATTTAAGAACTTCAGGTAAATTCTGTGCGTGCCCGACGTTAAGAGGACTTGCTATGGAGAAAATTTCAGGAAGAATGTAACTTCGAAGAAGAAACTAACAAACTAAAAAGGGTAACTATTAATTGAGTTCATTTTTCAGGTAACATATTTCCACTTAGGTACGTACTTTAGACGTAATTTGCTGCTCGCGATTACGTGATTCATACTTTGTGCTAATTTTATGTTCTATGAATTTACTTGTGAAGCGACGTGCTTGCGTACATTTGCTGATTTTTGTCAATGTTTTATTAATGAACAGGGTTGTTATTTGTATATATTATGCATCGCTTGGCTGCAATGCTTTTTCACTGATGTCATAATTTTTTTATTATGTGTCTGCTGTGCTTATTTATATAAATTATAATTGTCACTTGATTAGTTGTGCTGATATGTATGTAAGTTATACTTTGTGATTTATCTACTTGCGCCTTCGTGTTTACTTATTAAGATGACATATGAACATTTATTTGCTTATGCTGATATGATGCTAGTGACCTGTTTATTACGTAAGATATATGTTTGCTGCTATGTGTATGGATTCCATATTTATACACTTCTGTTTGTTGTCATAACTACTCTTTAATTTGGTATATAGAAATGCTGATATATTGTGTACAAACATAGAGTTTAGGTCACACTGTTGTATTAATTATAGATTGTTCGCTTGGCAGAGCCTCGTTATAGGGATTGTGCTGCATCCACTTGTTGACATTCTGTTCTCTACTGGTATATTTACTCGCTATTGCATGTTTTGCTTACGCTCAGTGCCTTATATTTTTAAGATAGGAAAATGAACTGCTATAGTTCGACATAAACGACATTAGTACAAGAAACTTCATAGAAGTCACATGAGCTGGAGGTTTTATGGAAGCCGTATAAATTTATGCTAATACGAAGGAAGCTAACGACATAACATACCAAAACTAGGTTTAGACCATTGACAGTTGTTACACTGCATTTTTCGTGAGCAATTGAGATAGGAAGTGACACTTGACACAAGAAATACTCCACATGTTTGCTTCTGTTTGCCATAATTCTTGAAGTGGTGTACACACTGTGAAACATTATGATCATTCACACTCCGTAATCGTAGTTAATTACTGAGAGTTATTCGAACTAAGTCTGTTAGAGGTCAAGTATGCATTTGTTTTATTTAATGATGGACAAGGTAACCAAAATCCATCTTATAATTCATAATGAGTAGAAGATTTGGGTCAGATGGATTACACAGAGGTTGGTGTGGACACTATGTCTTCGGATTGTATGGGATGATGAGGTTTGCATTAGGATTTTGTCTGTGCTTGTTCGAGGAGACTGACTAGAGGAAGGAGTTGTTACGAAGTGAAATGATATTGGCGATAAGGTTTATATGTGTCGACGTATTGAAGAGGTATTATTGAGGTATTGAGATTATATGAAGTTGATGATTATTGGAGTTTTTGTGGAAAAGAGGTAAGGTAAATGATATTGATGATAAGATTTATATGTATCGACGTAAGAGGTATTATTGAAGTATTGAGATTATGTGATGCTGATGATTATTGGAGTTTTGGTGGATAAGAGGTAAAGTAAGTGAGGTGCATATTTTTTTTGTTGGTCTATATGGAACAAGGAGGATGATGATAGCAGACTAGAACACTCAAGTAGAAGGAAGATAGTCTACACACACACTTTGTTAAATCACTAAGCAGTATATACTTTTTTTTGGAGAGAGGAAGTAATTGCATATCTTGGCACACTGACAGTTGTTCAGCAACAGTACATTTTGATTTGGCTTGGCAAACATTGGTCTTGACATGATGACTATGACGTTGACTTAACTATTATTGACTGTTATACATTGCTGCCACTACTACCTGATACACATGATGAACATCAAATTTTGACAGAATTGCATTCACACAGTTAACACTATTCAATTACACAGTAGTACTAAATGTGGATGAAAGATGAGTGAGTGTGTTTTGTGTGTTTTCCTTTCCCAATCCTACCCACCTATCTTCTAAATATTATTTTATTTGTTTGTAGTGGCTTGCACTGACACCCATACATATTATAGGTTTACTGATATTTGAGTATTTGTAATAGTTAATATGACAATTATCTGATATCATTTGTGTGTTTATTAGAATTTGTGTGTTTAGTGTAAGAGCATTGAGAATAATTTTGTACAAGCATTTGTATGTGCATTCAAACTACTGTTCATGCCTGAACTGTCTGATTCGTGATGGTGAATATTATGAACTATTACCTGCACTTGTTCAACATTGATGTGTGACACTTAGGAATGTGTAATTTCTGCTGATGAACTGTGTGATTAGTGATAGTGAATATTATGAACTATTACCTGCACTTGTTCAACATTGATGTGTGACACTTAGGAATGTGTAATTTCTGCTGATGAACTGTGTGATTAGTGATAGTGAATATTATGAACTGTTACCTGCACTTTTTCAACATAATGGGTGCCACTTAGAAATGATTAATTTCTGCTGATGAACTGTGTGATTAGGATAGTGAATATTATGGACTGTTACTTGTACTTTTTCTACATGATTGGTGCCACTAGGACATGTTTAATTTCTGCTTATAAACTCTGATGAACAGTGTGATCAGTGATAGTGAATATTATGGACTGCTCTCTGGACCTGCTCATCATTGCTAGGTGCAACTGATGGACTGCTTCTATTGAAATAATGTCACTTGTTGCTGTCTGCACCTGCTCAACATTGCTGGGTGCCACAGATGGAACTGCTTCTACTGAAATAATGTCACTTGTTGCTGTCTGCACCTGCTCAACTTTGCTGGGTGCCACTGATGGACTGCTTGTACTGAAATGATGTCACTTGTTGCTGTCTGCACCTGCTCAACATTACTGGGTGCCACTAATGGAACTGCTTCAGCTGAGAAATGTGACTTGTTGCTGTGTGTACCTGTTCAACATTGCTGGGTGCCACAGATGGAACTGCTTCTACTGAAATAATGTCACTTGTTGCTGTCTGCACCTGCTCAACTTTGCTGGGTGCCACTGATGGACTGCTTGTACTAAAATGATGTCACTTGTTGGTGTTTGAACCTGTTGACCATTGCTGGGTGCTACTGCTGGAACTACCAACTACTTGTTTTTTTTTTTTTTTTAATCATGGAAAGCATGTTATGTGAACATTTGTATAAACTGATTTTTTGTGTATTGTGTAAACTATTACGTAAAGCCACATGTATGAAAGAATTTGTATTGCCTACTGTATTTTATATATTAGGTTATTGAAAGGTCAGTGCAAAAAGCCAAAATTTTATCTAATTATGTGATATTTACGTACTAACATTATCTTACTTTTTGTCTGTATTTTTGTGGACGAATTTGGTGGTATTTTCACCACCAATGCTTCCAAAAATACCATCAAATTCTGGCCCGTGGAGGAAGGGCATATAAAAGGTGGCTACACTGAGCCACAGCGCCAGAGATTTCGCCAAAGAGTATTATTCCGCCGCCTCCACTGGCAGTGGTTGTCGAGGACTCGTAGTAGGCAGGGCTTGCTGAGATGTCGTAGTGAAGAGTTCTTGTCGAGAGGTCGTAGTAAGGAGTTGTTGTTGAGATGTGGTAGTAGCGAGTCGGTGTAGAGATATTGTAATGATTAGAGTGCTTTTCATCAATATAAATGAAGTAAAAAAAAATTTTCTTTTCTCTCTCATTATTTCAGTGTCCTGAATAATGCGTCATTACAGGTTCAGTCAACAAAGCATCTGGCTTGTGTTCTTGTATTAGAGTGTAATTCTGGTTTCCTTATGCAATTACAGTATTTCTATTTTTTTTAATTACTTCAGTATACATGGTATTTAAAATTTCTTGTCTTATTGAAGAGGAACCGTGCCAGATGTGTACGTTGAATCACACTTCCACACACAGAACAGTTATACTTGTGTTTTGGTTTCGTAGGTTTTATAGTTGCTGGGGGACTTAATTATTTAATTGTGTTAGCAGGAAATTTTCATTTCATTCTTTGTTGTTGTTCTAAGCAGTCAGATTGCGTACAAAAACTAGTCAGGGCCAACCGTTTACGAGACTACGTAATCGGACATACAGCTACTAAATCAAAAAATTAAAAAGTATATGCTGAGCCACAGCGCCAGAGATTGCGCCAAAGAGTATTATTCCGCCGCCTCCACTGGCAGTGCTTGTCGAGGACTCGTAGTAGGCAGGGCTTGCTGAGATGTCGTAGTGAAGAGTTCTTGTCGAGAGGTCGTAGTAAGAAGTTCTTGTTGAGATGTGGTAGTAGCGAGTCGGTGTGGAGAAATTGTAATGATTAGAGTGCTTTTCGTCAATATATATGAAGGTAAAAAAAAATTTAAAAAAAATAAAAAAACGTGCATGGGGGCTTAATTATTATAAAAAGAATGCAAATACTTTTTAATTTTTTTGATTTAGTAGCTGTATGTCCGATTACGTAGTCTCGTAAACGGTTGGCCCTGACTAGTTTTTGTACGCAATCTGACTGCTTAGAACAACAACAAAGAATGAAATGAAAATTTCCTGCTAACACAATTAAATAATTAAGTCCCCCAGCAACTATAAAACCTATGAAACCAAAACACAAGTATAACTGTTCTGTGTGTGGAAGTGTGATTCAACGTACACATCTGGCACGGTTCTTCTTCAATAAGGCAAGAAATTTTAAATACCATTTATATTGAAGTAATTAAAAAAATAGAAATACTGCAATTGCATAAGGAAACCAGAATTACACTCTAATACAAGAACACAAGCCAGATGCTTTGTTGACTGAACCTGTAATGACGCATTATTCAGGACACTGAAATAATAAGAGAGAAAAGAAAATTTTCTTTTTACCTTCATTTATATTGATGAAAAGCACTCTAATCATTACAATATCTCCACACCGACTCGCTACTACCACATCTCAACAAGAACTCCTTACGGTTCTTCTTCAATAAGACAAGAATTTTCAAATACCAATTATACTGACGTGATAAAAAAATTAGAAATACTGTATTTGCGCAAGAAAAGCAGAATTGCACTCTAATACAAGAACACCAGCCAGATGCTTTGTTGACTGAACCTGTAATGACACATTATTCAGGACACTGAAATAATGAGAGAGAAAAGATTTTTTTTTTTTACCTTCATTTATATTGATGAAAAGCACTCTAATCATTACAATATCTCCACACCGACTCGCTACTACCACATCTCAACAAGAACTCCTTACTACGACCTCTCGACAAGAACTCTTCACTACGACATCTCAGCAAGCCCTGCCTACTACGAGTCCTCGACAAGCACTGCCAGTTTAGGCGGCGGTGTAATACTCTTTCGCGCAATCTCTGGCGCTGTGGCTCAGTGTAGCCACCTTTCAACATTTTGGAGAAAAACGGCAGAACTGTTTTTAAATTATATAAAATTATCTTTAACCTAAGACAAATGCTTTTTACGACACCCTGCGTATTTATCAATAATAAATCTACTTGATGCTCTCGCCTGCTCACCGAATGACACTGCGCTGCAAATGAGTACTCGACAACTTATCAAGACTCAGGTTTCACGTGGCTCCATTAAATCGCTTATGGGTCATGTCTAAATAATTGCTTCGGAGAGGATATAGCTGAAGTTATCCTCGCCAACTTCCGGCTTGTCCACCATCGCCCACAATTTCGACTGGATATCAAATTAACTTTACGAGTAAAATAAAAGAAGGAACGCACACAATTTTTTTTTTCTATCTCATAAAAAATCGAAACAACTACAGCCATCCTCATACGTGATATGAACGCTAGAGTGGACGTGAATTGGACGTGATTCCCACTGAGATCGACGAGCTATTAGGATGTTTAACGGAGGGCTGTAAAACAAGTGGAGCTTCCAGATCGAGCATAGCGGAGACCAATAGGGATTGAGCAAGAACACGTTCTCTAGCTACGAACCGTCTGTTATACGCATCTGTAAATCAAGTGCCTTAAAGAAATTCAAAAATTAATTAGTTTATTGATTAATGAAACTTTGGAAGTAGTACGGACGTTGCCGGCCGCGGTGGTCTAGCGGTTCTAGGCGCGCAGTCCGGAACCGCGCGACTGCTACGGTCGCAGGTTCGAATCCTGCCACGGGCATGGATGTGTGTGATGTCCTTAGGTTAGTTAGGTTTAAGTAGTTCTAAGTTCTAGGGGACTGATGACCACAGATGTTAAGTCCCATAGTGCTCAGAGCCATTTGAACCATTTTTGAAGTACGGACGTTGTATGGTTTCGTTCAGAAATACTTGCTTCACGTTGCATAAGAACATATTGCTCTACAAATCTTTTGAATGAAACTGTAAGTATAAACGCACTTCACAATGTTTCAGATGAAAGGGGATGGGTAACTCGGGTAAAAAATGCACTCTTACCTTGCACGACAGGGGAATTACGATTGTTTAATTTCATGCAGTACTTCAGTGGAGACAAAAATCAAATAATGTCGTCCTATATAATCACGTTACATCATATAAATTAAAGCGTTATCTCTGGCCAGGGAGTTACCCTCAGCAATCGTAAATGATGTTACAGTTAATTAACATATCATTCGATTTTATCTCTAATATTCGTGCTTGACAAATGTAATAAAATGTAGAAGCGTCAACTGGACACGTGAATCCGGCTGCATCAGGGAACACAGTGCCACACAGAAATGGAAAGATCGGTATTAACTCGGGGCAGATCTTTTATTATACAGTACTAGGCGCGTCAAATTTCTAGAGATCGACTTTTGACAGAAGAACAACGAGGGGCTGTGGCAAAAATCAAGCAGCCTGTACATGCGTCGGACGCTTTTATGCAAGCCGGATTGCCGTGTATGTGTACCAAGAGTATCTGGACACACCTGTATAGTGCGGAGTTGACCAATTTATGGCACGAGAGCGGACCCACCAGGGCAAAAGAAGGCGGGGAATAGCGTGTTCTTAGTAGAGAAGATGTAACAGTAGAATGGGTAGGTCGGGAGAGATAAATGATGTCGAACGTGGTCTACTCACTACATGTCGTTTAATTAACATTGCATGGGGGCTTAATTATATAGAATGCAAATATTTTTAATTTTAGAAGCTGACTGTCCGGTTACGCAGTCTCGTAACCGGTTCGCCGTGACTGGTATTAGTACGCAATCTGACTGCACTGAATAACAACAAGAAATGAAAGAAAACTTCCGTTAACACAATTAATTAATTAAGTCCCCAGCAACTATAAAAGCTACGAAACAAAAACTACGAACAACAAAGCACAAGTGTAACTGTTCTGTGTGTGGAAGTGTGATTCAACGTACACATCTGGCACGGTTCTTCCTCAAAAAGACAAGATATTTAAATACCATTTACACTGAATTAATTAAATAAAACTGAAATACTATACTTGCACATAGAAACCAGAATTACGCTCTAATACATGAACACAAGCCAGATGCTTTGTTGACTGAACCTGTGACCAAGAGGCATTATTGTTTAAGACATTTGAAATAAAAATAAAAAAAATTTATTACCTTCATATATATTGACGAAACATACACTCTGATCATTACAACATCCTCAATCGAACAGCATCGGCTGTCTCGCCCATCAGAACAACTGCATACAATATGCTTACAACTAGTCACGGCTACATCGGAACTCCTACTGCCCACTTCTCAATAAGCACTCTCCACGACGACTTCTCGACAAACACTCTCCACCACCACATCTCAACAAGCACTGCCAGTGGAGGCGGCTGAATAATACTCTTTGGCGCAATCTCTGGCGCTGTGACTCAGTGTAGCCACCTTTCAACATGTCAGTCAGGGAAATTTCAACTATTGTAAAGCCTCCCAGGTCAGCTGTTGGTGATTTGATTGTGTAGTGGAAACGCGAAGGAAAAACCACAGCTACATAAATAGCAGACAACAGATTGACTGTGGTTAGGATGCTAAACAGAATCTTATACAATAGTCTAGGAGCCGTCATAAGACACATTTGTATGTAGTGATTTTGAGTGGCAAATGTTCGTGTTCGACGAACGTCTGGAGAACGTAGTGCCATCATTGTAGTACGGAGTATATTGTGTTGGTGTATGGGGGAGCTTTCTGTGGTTAGTGTCGTTCCTTATTTCGCTTAGGAAAAATCTGAATGGTGAGGGATATGAACAGATTTTATAGCGTTATTTACTACACTAAATTGCCAAAGAAATTGGTACACCTGCCTAATATCGTGTAGGGCCCTGCGAACTAATGACTGAGGTAGTGCTGGAGTTAGCTGGCACCATGAATCCTGCAGAGCTGTCCGTAAATCCGTAAGAGTACGAGGGGGTGGAAATCTCTTCTAAACAGCACGTTGCAAGGCATACCAGATTTGCTCGATAATGTTCACGTCTGGGGAGTATGGTGGCCAGCAGTGTTAAAAGTCCGAAGAGTCTTCCTGGAACCACTCTGTAGCTGTTACGGACGTGTGTGGTGTAGTATTGTCCTGCTGGAAATGCCCAAGTCCGTCGGAATGCACAATGCCCATGAATGGATACAGGTCATCAGACAGGATGCTTACGTACGTGTAACCTGTCAGAGTCGTATCTAGACGTATCAGGGGTCGCATATCACTCCAACTTTACACGCCCCACACCATTACAGAGTCTCCCCCTGATTGAACATTCCCCTGCTGACATGCAGGGTCGATGAATTCATGTTATCAACGGTCCAATGTCAGTGTTGACAGGTCCAGGCGAGACGGAAAGCCTTGTGTCGTGCAGTTATCAAGGGTACACGAGTGAACCTTTGGCTCCAAATGCCCATATCGATGATGTTTATTTAAATGGTTCGCACGCTGACACTTGTTGAATGCCCAGCATTGAAACCTGCAGCAATTTGCGGAGGAGTTACGCTTCTAACACGTTGAACGATTCTCTTCAGTCGTCATTCGTCCTGTGATTGCAGAATTTTTTACCCGCTGTAGCGATGTCGGAGATTTGGTGTTTTACCAAATTCCTAATATTCACGGTTGACTCCTGAAATTGAACGTGCGGGAAAATCCCCACTTCATCGTTACCTCGGAGATGCTGTGTCCCGTCGATCGTGTACCATCTATAACACCAGGGTTCAAACTCACTCAAATCCTGATAACCTGCCATTGTAGCAGCAGTAACCAATCTAACAACTGCGCCAGACAGCTGTTGTCATACGTAGGCTTTGCCGACCGCAGCGCCGTATTATGCCTATTTACATATCTCTGTATTTGAATGCGCATGCCTATACTAGTTTCCTTGGCGCATCAGTGTATGTGCAGTAGAAGAACAATTCAAAGACCAGGAGTGTATCAACATAACAATGCACCCTGTCATAAAGCAGAATAACTGAAGCCGTAGTTGGTTGACACTAACATTCCTGAAATGGATTGTCCTGCTCGGAATCGCTACCTTAGCCAACTGGAACATCTTTGGGATGCGTTACAATGCGACTTCGCTCCAGACCCCAATGTCCAACATCACTGCCTTCGCTGGTTGCGACTCTTGAGGAAGAATGCGATACTGTAGTACCTCTGTTGTTCAGAAGTACGGTGCAAAGCGCTTCGGTGACAGAAGTCGTTATGAAATATATGAATGTATTCGCAGTTGCGAATATGGAGAACCAGCAGCTATATAGTAGAATAACGACAGTGAAAATTTTTGTCGAAGCGGGACTCGAACACGGATTTCCTATTTATCGTGGTTGCCCGAGTACACCGGGGAAGCCACCTTCAATTGAAACGTTTCCCCTGTACAAGAATATACTGTACATAGTGAATGTACGAGTGCAGGTTTGAGACACGTGGTTGACGACATACAGAAGGTTACGTCTGGCCGTGAGTCGTACTTGGGTAACCTAATGGTAATAAAAAAAAAAAAATCAATGGTCAAGGTGACCAGTTGGGGAACTGTTGGCTCCGGTTCGTTTTCCACTCCTGCCAACACTCTTTTTCATTTTATTTTATTCCTCCTGTTATTAAACAGTTAACTACAAAATTAAAATATATACAAACTGTTAAAAAATGGTAGAGCATATGCCCGCGAAAGGCGAAGGTAAAAAAAAAGAAAGTAAGGCCACCGTTTGCGATAAGCGCGAAATTCTGATTCGAGTTCCGGTCTGGCACAAATTTTTATTTTCCTCATTCGATTATACAGCTGATGGTTGTCCATATTCACAAATTCGAATATATTTCATATATAGAGAAGAATGGAATGCCATTGCTCCACAAACAAATGGTTCAAATGGCTCTGAGCACTATGCGACTTAACTTCTGAGGTCGCAGGTTCGAATCCTGCCTCGGGCATGGATGTGTGTGACGTCCTTCGGTTAGTTAGGTTTCATTAGTTCTAAGTTCTAGGCGACTGATGACCGCAGCAGTTGAGTCGCATAGTGCTCAGAGCCATTTGAGCCATTTGAGTCCATTCGGTAGTGACAATACAGTATAGCAAGGACGTTAACGGGCATTCTCCATGTTGCCAAGGACAGGTGTCACTTTGAAACAATACCACACACTAACACAAATTTCATTTTACAGTCTAATTATATATGGAAAGGTCATTTTTCAACTACTTACATAGAGCACATCACTTTAATATCCGGTGGTTGGATGTTATACACATCTTTCCATCTACATCTACAGCCATTCTCTCTGTGAAGTGCATAACAGAGGATATATCAAATTCTACTAGTTATTAGGGCTTCTTCCCTTTGCATTGAAGTATGGCGCATTTACACGTACCTTATTGGCGTAACTTTGTTCTCGCCAACTCTGCGGGTGTGACACACATGGGGAGATGTGTATTTCTAAATTCAGTTTCTCCGGCGTCTGTTTGTGGACATGGGTCACTACATCTTTGATTTCGGTTGTTTGTTATGTGGTACACCATCCCAATGAGTTGGTAATTGTAAGTGAGTTCTGTATTTCTATTGAATCTGTGTGTTGGTGATTGCCAAACAAGACAAAGAACTGCACCTCTCTAGGGGCGCTGTAAACCATTAAAGGATCAGTGCTGGTTCATTTCAGCTGGTATGTACTGTTTTATCACGCAAAGTTTCGCACTGAACAGTAAACTATTAAGATAATTTTTTGACCTAACAGGCTCCATCATATCTCATTTCATGAAGCCCTCAGTTACGATTCTTCTGCTACTTGACGGGTAAAACGAATTTTACTGTCACATTCATTTTAAGATTCTGACAATGATGATTTCCATCACTATGAACAAGGATGTTACATCCTTGCACAAATGGAATAATTGATATTATCCTTATTTAACTATCTGACAACTTTGAGAGTGTAATTAAATGCAAAAACTTCTACACGATTAATCTTTCAAAACCATTCTGACAGGTCCTATCCTAGTTTTATAGCCCCGTATCAGGGCAACTGTGAACAGTTCAGTGACCGGGTTGTTCTAATCAGAATCGACAGCAGACCAACACCGACAACGATAGTTCAGGTATACATGCCGACGTCACAAGCGGAAGATGAACAGATAGAGAAAGTGTATGAGGATATTGAAAGGGTAATGCAGTATGTAAAGGGGGACGAAAATCTAATAGTCATGGGTGACTGGAATGCAGTTGTAGGAGAAGAAGTAGAAGAAAAGGTTACAGGAGAATATGGGCTTCGGACAAGAAATGAAAGAGGAGAAAGACTAATTGAGTTCTGTAACAAGTTTCAGCTAGTAATAGCGAATACCCTGCTCAAGAATCACGAGAGGAGGAGGTATACTTGGAAAAGGCCGGGAGATACGGGAAGATTTCAATTATATTACATCATGGTCAGACTGAGATTCCGAAATCAGATACTGGATTGTAAGGCGTACCCAGGAGCAGATATAGACTCAGATCACAATATAGTAGTGATGAAGAGTAGGCTGAAGTTCAAGACATTAGTTAGGAAGAATCAATACGCAAAGAAGTGGGATACGGAAGTACTAAGGAATGAAGAGATACGTTTGAAGTTCTCTAACGCTATAGATACAGCAATAAGGAATAGCGCAGTAGGTAGTACAGTTGAAGAGGAATGGACATCTCTAAAAAGGGCCATCACAGAAGTTGGGAAAGGAAAACATAGGTACAAAGAAGGTAGCTGCGAAGAAACCATGGGTATCAAAAGAAATACTTCAGTTGATTGATGAAAGGAGGAAGTACAAACTTGTTCCGGGAAAATCAGGAATACAGAAATACAAGTCGCTGAGGAATGAAATAAATAGGAAGTGCAGGGAAGATAAGGCTAAATGGCTGCAGGAAAAATGTGAAGACATCGAAAAAGATATGGTTGTCGGAAGGTCAGACTCAGCATACCGGAAAGTCAAAACGACCTTTGGTGACATTAAATGCAACGGTGGTAACATAAAGAGTGCAACGGGAATTCCACTGTGAAACGCAGAGGAGAGAGCAGATAGGTGGAAAGAATACATTGAAAGCCTCTATGAGGGTGAGGATTTGTCTGATGCGATAGAAGAAGAAACAGGATTCGATTTAGAAGAGACAGGGGATCCAGTATTAGAATCGGAATTTAAAAGAGCTTTGGAGGACTTACGGGCAAATAAAGCAGAAAGGATAGATAACATTTCATCAGAATTTCTAAAATCATTGGGGGAAGTGGCAACAAAACGACTATTCACGTTGGTGTGTAGAATATATGAGTCTGGCGATATACCATCTGACTTTCGGAAAAGCATCACCCACACAATTCCGAAGACGGCAAGGGCTGACAACTGCGAGAATTATCGCACAATCAGCTTAACAGCTCATGCATCGAAGCTGCTTACAAGAATAATATACAGAAGAATGGAAAAGAAAATTGAGTATGCGCTAGGTGACGATCAGTTTGGCTTTAGGAAAAGTAAAGGGACGAGTGAGGCAATTATGACGTTACGGCTAATAATGGAAGCAAGGCTAAAGAAAAATCAAGATACTTTCATAGGATTTGTCGACTTGGAAAAAGCGTTCGACAACATAAAATGGTGCAAGCTGTTCGAGATTCTGAAAAAAGTAGGGGTAAGCTATAGGGAGAGACGGGTCATAATCATAAAAGAAAGGTTCAGGAGTGGAATTAAAATACAAGGTGATGGATATCAATGATGCGATTCGCTGATGACATTGCTATCCTGAGTGAAAGTGAAGAAGAAGTAAATGATCTGCTGAACGGAATGAACAGTCTAATGAATACACAGTATGGTTTGAGGGTAAATTGGAGAAAGACGAAGGTAATGAGAAGTAGTAGAAATGAGAACAGCGAGAAACTTAACATCAGGATTGATGTTCACGAAGTCAATGAAGTTAAGGAATTCTGCTACCTAGGCAGTAAAATAACCAATGACGGACGGTGCAAGGAGGACATCAAAAGCAGACTCGTTATGGCAAAAAAGGCATTTCTGGCCAGGAGATCTCTACTAATATCAAATACCGGCCATAATTTGAGGAAGAAATTTCTGAGGATGTACGTCTGGAGTACAGCATTGTATGGTAGTGAAACATGGACTGTGGGAAAACCGGAACAGAAGAGAATCGAAGCATTTGAGATGTGGTGCTATAGACGAATGTTGAAAATTAGGTGGACTGATAAGGTAAGGCATGAGGAGGTTCTACGCAGAATCGGAGAGGAAAGGAATATGTGGAAAACACTGATAAGGAGAAGGGACAGGATGATAGGACATCTGCTAAGACATGAGGGAATGACTTCCATGGTACTAGAGGGAGCTGTATAAGGCAAAAACTGTAGAGGAGGACAGAGATTGGAATACGTCAAGCAAATAATTGAGGACGTAGGTTGCAAGTGCTACTCTGAGATGGTTAGCACAGGAGAGGAATTCGTGGCGGGCCGCATCAAACCAGTCAGTAGACTGATGACCAAAAAAAAAATCAGGGCAACCAGCTCTTCTCTGGAATGGATGCCATCTTTTTGTAGACAATGTGAGTCACCTATCAAAGGGGGAAAGGATGTACGCGGCGCCAGGCAGATGGGGAGAATTAAGGTATTTATTTTAAAATATTTTTGTTTCAAAGGTACCTGTCGCATTTTCCAAATACTTCTCCAGCTTCACTGCGTACGCCTTTACCGTGCCTGACTTTGAAAACCTAGGTAGATGCATCCAGTTAAAGCTGCCGACAACAGACGCCTTCAGCCATCTGCTGAATGTGCTGGCGAATACACGCCATCGCCTTAGCCGGTAATGTGCGTGGGAGACGGGTAACGTGGGTGGTTGTTGGAGGGTTCCGGAGGGCAGGTCGCAGTTGTTTCACTCCCTTTTAAGGCAGATTTAAGCTAGAGCAGACGTCCCTCCGCTTCCAGCCTCCAGAGAGGACGGCCTAGCGCAGTCCGCCACTGACACTGTTCGCCAGTATCTGTCACCAGCCACACGAGTGTCAACCGCCACCGTTTCCATTCCTGTAGTTAGGCGCAACTAGTCGATATGGAAGAGATAGAGGGCCCAGTATTAGAATCACAATTTAAAACAGCTTTGGAAGATATAACATCAAATAAGGCAGAACGTGTGGATAACATTCCATTAGAATTTCTAAAATCATTGAAGTAAGTGGCAACAAAATATCTATTCAAGTTGGTATGTAGAATGTATGAGCCTGGCGACATACCATCACACTTTCTGAACATCATCCACGCAATTCCGAAGACAGAAACAGCTGAAAAATGCGAGAATAATCGCACAATCAACTTAACAGCTCATGCAGCCAAGCCGCTGACGAGAATAATATACAGAAGAATGGGAAAGAAAATTGATCATGATTGAGATGACGATCAGTTTGGCTTTAGGAAAGGTAAAGGCAGCAGAGAAGGAGTTCTGACGTTGTGACTGGTAACGGAAGCAAGATTAAAGAAAATTCAAGATACGTTCATAGGATATGTCGACCTGGAAAAAGCATTCTGAAGTGTCATGTGGTGCAAAGTGTCCGACATTCTAAAAATAAAAAAAAAAAATTGGAGTAAGCTATGGGAGAGACGGGTGATACAAAGCATGTACAGAGTCACGAGGAACAATAAGAGTGGACGACAAAGAACGAAGTGGACGGTTTAAAAGGGTTGTAAGACAAGGATGTAGTCCTTCGCCCCTACTGTTTAATATATACAGCGAAGAAGCGATGATGGAAATAAAAGGAAGGTTCAAGAGTGGGATTAAAAATCAGAGTGAAAGGATATCAACGATACGATTCGTTGATGACATTGCTATCCTGAGTGAAAGTGAAGAAGAGTTACAGGATATGCTGAATGGAATGAACAGTATAATGAGTACCCGAATATGGGTTAAGAGAAATCGAAGAAAGATGAAAGTAATGAGAAGTAGCAGAAATGAGAACTGCAAGAAACTTAACATCAGGACTGATTATCACGAAGTAGATGAAGTTAAGAAATTCTGCTATCTAGACATCAGAATAACTCAAGACGGACGGAGCAAGGAGGACATGAAAAACATACTAGTACTGACGAAAATGGTATACCTGACCAAGAAGTCTTTTAATATCAAACTTGGGCCTTAATTTGAGGAAGAAGTTTCTGAGAATGTACGTTTAGTGCGCAGGATTGTCTAGTTGTGAAACATGGACTGTGAAAAAATGAGAACAGAAGGCAATCGGAGCATCTGAGATGTAGTGTACAGAAGAATGTCGAAAATTAGGTGAACTGATAACATAAGGAATGAGTAGGTTCTCCGCAGAATCGGTGAGGAGAGGAATATATGGAAAACACTGAAAAGAAGAAAGGACATGAAGGTAGGATATCTGTTAAGATAACACGGAATAACTTCCATACCTGTAGAGGGAGTTGTAGGGGTCAAAACTGTAGAGGAAGATAGAGGTTGGAATATATTCAGCAAATAATTGATAATGTGGGTTGCAAGTGTACTCTGAGATGAAGAGGTAGGCACAAGAGAGGAATTCGTAGTGGGACGTATCAAACAAGTCAGAACACTGATGACTCAAAACAATAACAAAATTCGAGCTCCTGTAAATTTGATAGATAACCCACACGAACGTATTTTCTGTAAGAAGTGTAGGTCCTTTGCTGAATTTTCGGAAGCCAAGAAATACTTCATCTTTCTGGTCACCTTGATCCAAGGCGTTTCTGAGAATAGCCGGTTTGCTTGGAAGACTTCATTCTCTTCGATCTACATCATCATGTTCTAAGATTCTGCAGCAAACGGATGTAAAAGATGTTGTAGGGTAGTTTTATGGATCACTTGCGTTACCGTAATTGTGCCGGCCGCCGTGGCCAAGCGGTTCTAGGTGCTTCAGTCTGGAACCGCGTGACCGCTACGGTCGCAGGTTCGAATCCTGCCTCGGGCATGGATGTGTGTCATGTCCTTAGATTATTTGGGTTTAAGTAGCTTTAAGTTCTTGGGACTGATGACCTCAGAAGTTAAGTCCCATAGTGCTCAGAGCCAGATACTGATCTACAGTAGCAAAGTAGATTACAGAACAGACAACTCTCTACTTGAGAAACTGAGAACAACCAACACTAAAACAGACAAAAAGCATATTGGTTATCTATTAACTCGCATGAAATGATCCCAGTTCATTGTATCTTATATCTGACAGTTGGGTAGAAATTTCTACATGGAAACACAGAACACTGAGGGAGACTAAAATGTTGCTGAGCATCTTATAGATATGAATCACAGAACAACAGATATGAACACTGACATGAAAATTCCCAAACAGAGCAACAGTGGAGGAGGAGATTAGTGTTTAACGTCCCGTCGACAACGAGGTCATTAGAGACGGAGCGCAAGCTCGGGTGAGGGAAGGATGGGGAAAGAAATCGGCCGTGCCCTTTCAAAGGAAGCATCCCGGCATTTGCCTGAAGCGATTTAGGGAAATCACGGAAAACCTAAATCAGGATGGCCGGAGGCGGGATTGAACCGTCGTCCTCCCGAATGCGAGTCCAGTGTGCTAACCACTGCGCCACCTCGCTCGGTCAGAGCAACAGTCTCAACAAAATTACCGTATACATAATCAACTGTAAAAGGAAAGGAAATAACGAGAGAAAACAGAAAACTGCACTGGAAACCTGTTCTCAGAATGTTCAAGCACACACACACACACACACACACACACACACACACACACACACACACACAGAGAGAGAGAGAGAGAGAGAGAGAGAGGGAGAGAGAGAGAGAGAACAGTCTGCTGTCATTATAAAATTCGAAATTTCCGCCCAGAACACACACAAAAATCAGGCCAGTGTGGCCGAGCGGTTCTAGGCGCTACAGTCTGGAACCGTGCGACCGTTACGGTAGCAGGTTCGAATCCTGCCTCGGACAGCCAGTTAGGTTTAAGTAGTTCTAAGATCTAGGGGACTGATGACCTCAGATGTTAAGTCTCATAGTGCTCAGAGTTATTTGAACCATTTGGAACATAAAAAAGATGGCGGAACAGGTGAATCTCTGGCAAACAGTGACGCAGTGTGTGCCTGGAACCACAGTTTGCCGAAGACCGAGCGATGTGGCGCAGTGGTCAGCACACTGGACTCGCATTCGGGAGGACGACGGTTCAAACCCGCGTCCGGCCATCCTGGAAGGTTTTCCGTCATTTCCCTAAATCGCTTCAGGCAAACGCCGGGATGGTTCCTTTGAAAGAGCACGGCCGACTCCTTCCTCACCCTTTCCAATCCGATGGGACCGATGATCTCGCTGTTTGGTCCCATCCCCCAAATAAACCAACCAACCAACAAAAAGTAAGCACACTCAATTCACCTTCTCTGCCACAACCCCCCCCCCCCCCCTCTTGCCCCACACCACTCAATAATTTACAAAGTCATTCTAAGTCAGTGTATCCCTCCAGTATTTTCGAATATTATTATTTTATTTCAGCATGTGGCAATTAAAGAACAATACAAGAAAATGTGTTGTCAGCAAAATATAAAGTCATGAATGAGCAATACTCCAACATTAATAAAGCGGCAAAAAATCAATTGCTTAATTTAGGCCAAACATGTTGGTAAATATACGTAATGTAATTTTGAAAAATCCTGATTAGTTGCAGATGACGTGTGGAACAAAATAACAGCTGTACTGGAAATGCCGGATATCCATATACACGTCAATATATGATACTATGACATATATCTTTTCTGTTAGTAATGCTATAAATACAAATAAAAGAGCCTCATAACTGTGTAAATTATCGTGTTAAGTTTCTTTTACACGTCATTTGAAAGAAAATAAATGAGCTCACTGACGATGGTGAAACTTAAGTGAAAACTTTTTAAACAAGAAAAACAAGTATTTTGAATGATTTTGCGATGCCTTCAGCTCCCATTCTTTGTTGTCCCATCCTACAATTCCGGCCTTCATATATTTTCATGTATCTAACGCCGAAGCACAATACATTGGATGCATCCATAGGAACCAGTTATACTACAAGATATACTAGGATTGAATTCATAAGCGATACTAATGCATCCAGTGTATAATGCTGCCGTTTTAGATACTTGAAAAGCCCAAATGCCGAAATTGTAGAATTAAACACCAAATAAAGAGAATGACTCCTAACGGCATCAAGAAATCATTTTTGAATGCAGATCCTATCGCAATGAAGATTATTGAAAATAAAAAAAAACCACGTAGCAGATTAGATGACGATGTTTTTAAAGCAGATCTCATGCGTTACTAATTTCGTAGGTCAAATTATCAGAAGTAAGTTGTAAATGATGTCACATAAGTAGTAATGTCCAACGTTTCTTGAGACGCAAGTAATCTGTGAGTTGCAGGACTGTTCGTGGAATGCCGTGCTAGGAATCAGTACATAAAATCGAGTTGACCAATTGAAATGGCCGGCATAAGAAGGTGCAAGTAAGGATTAGATTGATAACAACTAACTGTTGTGTTTCAGAAGACATTACATTCGTCATTTTCTGCAGAAAGTCTGTAGTTTCACAACTGCAGTTTAATATGAGACACTTGGGGCAGAAAATGTCGGGAAATACACCAAAAGTCTACGACAAATATTTAACACTTAATGGCAGCAGATGACCTACCTTCGTGCACGAGCAGCAGTTGCCCTTGTCGATTCTATCATCGCCGGTAACGGGCAGTCCCCGACGTCCGTAGTTGGGTTACTGTTCTTTCGCAACACCTTTTGTAAATGCGATCTGTCGTACACGTAGAAGTCAGAAAATTATTGTCGACCCTGTAACCAAGCAAAAGCTATTCTTATTGTGTTGACCTTTCCCTCTGTCCCTTCTTTTTCTTTTTACGGACTTTATTTAGTATAGAATACGCAGGTAATTTACTGGTAGCGACGCAGTTCGAAAGCTACTAATTTTTTTGTGATGGAGTACGCTACTTTTTTGTTGTATTGTAATTTGCGGTAAAACTGTGGAGACCATGAAACCGGTAAAAAAAACAGTAAACCTTCGTTCAGTGTAAACATGTGATTGTCTACCGTAGTGCAATAAAGTACTGCCTGCCACACGCAAGACTCGAACCCTGAGACCCACGCGCTGAAGTCGTGCACGTGCGCCGGGTGCCACACCAACGTAGATACTTGAACTGAGTTGGGATGATCAGGTGTGACAGACCCATAGACTCAACCGCCGGTCGTACGGCAGAGTGCGTCATCAGATGAGGTCACATGTTCGACACTTGTCATCTACTTTTGGGATATTTCCCAACATTTGCGCAGTCACGTACCTTTTATTAAATTACTTGTCTCAGAATCATCTATATCGGTTCGGGGATTTTTAAACGTTATTAAGAATCGCCCAGTAGCTATAACTACAATAATAATAATAACACTTGTAACAATAGTGTGAGTCACAGCAGCTGTTATAACACTCTTGCTTTGTGATCGTAACGAAACTTCATGTAAGCTAGAAAGTATGTGTCTTATCCGTGTTCTTATATGCACTGTCTGAGACACTAAAAGGGATTTTACATTCATGTGACAGAAAGTAATAGGTAGTTCCATTGCTCTTGACCACTTATAATCCCCAGATACTTAGTTACGAAAACCACGTAACCTGAATCGTTTTTCTCTGGCGATCAAAACTTTGTAATCAATTAATAAAGACTACCTACCCAGTATGACGTGCATAGTAGCGTTAGCGTAATCGCCGTAACTGTATTATTTTCCTAGAGCAAGACAGTACGTTACGTTTGAATGTTGTGTTTGTGTTAATTAATGCAACGATGACGCCAAGGTTTATTATCTATGTGCTATTTCAGTGCGGTTATTGGAGTTTATAGCGGGTATAAATTGTGGCCACGATATTACAGTACAGTACATTATACACAGCCTCTGGGGAGCGTAGGTTGACTCCGCGTTCCGGAAATACATGTGATTTCACGAGCAGCTTTGTAGTTTAATACACATTCGATTAACACGTTGGAGGAATGCTACTGTAAATGGCGAATCACATTTACATTTAGAAGCCAGGATATTTTACCCTCTACTGCAATATCAGTTAAAGGCACCGAATAGTACGTGCTGTTCATTTCAGATACAGAATCCCTTCATGAAAGATGGTGTTCACAGATTTTTTGCCTATTTTTATATTTTCATTTCATGGATCGTAGTTGAATCTACAAAAACGGTTTTTTGATTCAGTAAATTTCATATTTTACTGGAATAAAGAACGTTGCATTTTCATAGAATACGCTATTGATGTACAAACAGTCACACAATACTGCATTTCATGACACGATTAGCAGTAGATAACGTTGGCAGTGTTTAATTGAGATTGTGTACAGCTATATTTTCAGGCAATTCTCATACGCAAACGTATGTCAATCGACGGTTGTGGACAAATTGTAGAAATACATCAGTACCACTTTGTATACCAAAGCGATTGCAAATAAGCAACTTGTTTCTTTGTTCCGTTGAAATTTCGTTGATGATACAGTGTCATATCGGAAGCATTTTCAAAAATGAAACTAGTATTTTACTTGTAAGATGATACAACTTAATCAGCAGAATTTTACGAAGCACAAAAGAGCAGGGTATTAGAGTGGATGTGTAACTTGATATACAAGTTGTTTCAAAGTCTTTGCGACAAACGTCTTGTGGTAATAGATCACTTCAAGGGAACAACTTTCCTTAAAGGCAAAATGTTCTTTCACTCTTCCCAATGGCTACTGGTATCGTTTAGTGCTCGTAATGGCCTCGAGAGGCTGCAGGGTGTATTGGGCACTCTTCGGCATTCACATGCAATGTGTGTTGCGTAAGAGCAAAATTGGAGTTACCGATTAGCTTCTAAAATAACTTCCTTTGTCCAGAAACTCTCGTTCTTATCGTTTTCTGGTTGAAAATCACTAACAGTTTACTGGCTAAGTAGTATACGGCACACTTGGTTAGCAGACCTGGTTAGTTCAGCGAAGTCTCGTAGTCTCAGGGAGTGTCGCAGGACAGAATCAACGAAGGTGTTGTGTGCATAGTTCCGCGTAGTCAGCGCGTACACAACTGTCCCACTAGAGCGCGCCTCGCTAAGCACAACAGCGCAGGCGCAGCGCTCGTCCGTCTCCGCACTACGAGATGGCGCTGTCTTAGAGTCGGACCAAATTCTGCTTCCGCCGATCCGCGTATTAATATGTAACGCAGCCAATGAGATTGCTGCTAACGTAGAACCTTTTCTCCTCGCGGATCACACTCGCGCAGTGATACCAGAACGCGCGAGGTATTATAACGAGTGTACAGACCTCCGATTGGGCAGTCTGCATCACTCTGCATTTTTCTGCCTTAGTCTGCATTTGTCTGTACCAGTCTATAGTCAAGTTTCAGTCTGCGCCTAATAAGATTATCATCTTCCTGTACATAGCCATGAAGAGAAATGTATAGACACTTTGTCAAGTATGAGAGATATGTGAGAATAAGATTAACGTACCAAGACCAAAGGAACTTCCGATTGTCAATTGTAAACAGCATCCAGAATCAAGTTACGTAATATCTATGTTTTTTATTATTTTAACAAATATGTGTGGAAATTAATCAAGTTCTGTTTAAAGTTGGTCACCGTCAATCTGCTACTCTAAGCGTGCAGGTGGCATTTCTATCGTGTGACCTAACGGCAGAAGATAAACACGCCACGATAAGACCACGAGACATATTGCTGACCCTCGCCTACTTCGTTAGAGAGACAAGTCAAATAATCTGACGGTGTGTGTACCGAAGGTTTTACAGTACGCACACCACAGAAGGTTTCGTCTCTAACGAGAGTTGTTCCCCATAACATGATCTATTGTCTTTAGAAGTTTGTCACAAAGGCATTAAAACATCCTATATATAGTTTTCATAACTTTAAATGTCATTTACTGCTACCTTAGCGCTAGTTAAAAAACGAGTTAACGCCTGAAGTCTGTTATTGACAGCATTTAGACTCGAGCAATAAATGGGCGAGTATTATGCAAGATTCACAACTAAAGTAAGTCATGGTTGGACGTTAATGTTTTTGTCTAGGGTATGGAGCCCATATGCAAGATAATTACAGAATGAGAAGGAGAGATACGTTGTAACTGCTGCTATGAAATGTCATTACTCTCACACTCTATTTACGTTGCATACAGCGCGAGCGACGTATGAGGCAACAGTACTGACTATTCTCCAGAAGTCTCTCAAATAATGAGAATGATATTTTGTGAGTATTTAGGCCGCTGAAGACGATGAAAGTCGTCTCTGTGTTCTCCGAAAAACTGAGAGACGATGTGAGTTAAGAAAGTTGTAGTTTTAACTTTGTAAGATGGCCTTGAGTTTAATAGTGAAATTAGTACCTCATTTATCTATAGATAGTACAGATGCAAGATGTCATACTACTGCATACTACAAAAAAATGAATTCACCGTCAGGAGCATTATTCCAAGAATATCGAACAAAAATATATACAGCCGCGCGGGATTAGGCAAGCGGTCTAGGGCGCTGCAGTCATGGACTGTGCGACTGATCCTGGCGGAGGTTGAGTCCTCCCTCGGGCATGGGTGAGTGTGTTTGTCCTTAGGATAATTTAGGTTAAGTAGTAAGCTTAGGGAATGATGACTTCAGCAGTTAAGTCCAATAAGATTTCACACATATTTTCACACACAAATATATACATCCGCTGACTGCAGGGAATCAGCAAAGTTAACCAACAATTCCACTTGCTTGCTCTTCAATTACTGTAATGAGAGGATTTCATTGAAGAAACTATGGGGTCCTGTGTGAAACCACTGTCAGAGGGAAGTGGTGGTTGTCGGTGGAGGGGGGGGGGGGGGGGGAGGGAGGTAACGCAGTTGTTTACCTGCTCGCCAAAATTTGCAGCGTTCTAAATACAGTAAATTGTTATCGCAGTCTAAACGCAAATGTTACAGTGGCATTACCTTTGCTGAACCCAAGATAATCCCTCGTTCAAACAGCAATAAATTATTTGTTTCTACAGTCACGCTTTAAAGATCACAAACTACGCTATTCACCTAGGGATAATAATCCTGTGGTTTCCGGACTGGGCAATTATTTGTGGCGAGGAGCAAGTGGCCCCTCAGCCGAATCTGAAGGCTGGCTGTTTAGTTACGTAGGAAGCAGATACAAGTGTGTTACGAACAGCTTCCCTTATTGGCATATTCGCCATCTGATTATTGCTCTGCGGCATGGCTGTTCAGTTTCGTAAAAACTTTCAAAAGGCAAGATCGCATAAATACTGAAAATAAAGAGTTTCGACAGACATTGCTACCATCTTCAGGCTGCCACTACCACACTCCAATGGCTGATGACCAACAGCAACACACACTGATAGAACCTGATACGTCATTCTGCACTTCTGTCCACTGCGTGATCTATACTGAAAAACTGTAACACTAACATTGAAACAATATCGAGCCAATTGTAATATGCTGCAATGTGTCACAAGACCTACTGTGTGGCTAAAGGACAGCATTTGTGTCTTGGCGACGGGTTTGGCGTCAGAACACAAGTGGAAACAGCGTTCTCGCTCGCTATTGGCTGAGCAAAGCATAGTCATTCAAAGTAGCGTGCATTTTCTGGTCTGTGATTGGTTAAAACTCTCGAGACAGAATCAGGCGCGGTCGCCTATCTGGGCAAGTGTGTAAACTTTTCTGAACTTTTATCAGATAGAGTTGGGCGCTAGCCGGAATCGAGTGTAGTCGTATGTGAGAACTCTATTTACAGATAATCTAAGAAATTGAGTTAATGTCTTATTAGAAACACTTAGCCACGGGTCACCGGCGAGTGCAGTAGCATATGATTAATGCGTGTTTATCACTGTTAGTAGTCACGAGTCTCAAGTGAATATTTACACGAATGCCATGTTGTTGGTTCCCTTGGAACAAAGTTCACGCTCTTTATTGAAAGGTAGTGACATAGTCTTCTACGATCATCACCACTGCAGCACCATATCGTAAACGAGTCCACTACCGACAGTTATCTTCCGCAGCAAATTAGACATCTTCAGAAGCCGCAAGGTTGGTTCTAACTAGTAACAATTGCGAGAAGTGTCACATAATGTACATCTGCAGCCCGTCTCCTACTGCCACAACCGGGGCACGTCTCATTAAGAATGGAGATACTGTAAATATCTTTCTCACTCACATCAGCTGGAAAACATCCTTGGCACACAGTACATGTGGTCTTCTGCCATGAGTCATAAAACAGCTAAGAATAATGCAGCGAAACTGAAATCTCATCAATCTGCCTTAAATACGATGTACGATTTATGTCCTGTGTCTTTCACCTGTGATGAAGCAGGGAGCCAATCGTATGGACACTCAACATCAGTGATCCTCGAGTAGAAACTCCATTACTCCATCCTTACGAAACATAGCAGCGTATGCTGTAGTATCGAGAGAAAAAATGGTATTTTGACAAGGAACCCCTTGAGTGCGATGGTGCAAAAGGCTAATGATGTTCAAGACATTCGATGCCCCCATACTGTCTAGCATGAAACCACAACATTGGCTGCTAATGGAAACAGGGGGTGGGACTGGAGGTATCCAGTGGTGAGCACAGCATGAGGCTAAGAAGCGTACTTGAATTGCTTTAGTCGACGGGTATCTCACAACAGTCCTACTGTGCTAGTGATCTTGATGGAAAGTAGAGCAATGGAAACGATAAACAAAGCAAATGCTGCATTATATCTACAGCAGCGGTTGCCAAAGTTGAGACGGCTTGTGAAGGGAACCCAAGGACTTTTGGAGATGATATATTAGCGTTTCTGCAAGATGAGTCGGTGGAATGTGTGGTGTCGTATACGCTCGACTATGCGGACGGTGTACATGAGGCGTACAATGACGAGAATACGTGCTTAACAAGTGAAAGCGCTACTGAAACATGTGTCAATTAATGTGGTTCATCATCCTTGTCGGAGAGGGAGCCACAAATCTTGTCTCGAGTGTAACGTAGTGAAAGACAATCGCTAACCGAGAAGCAGAAACTTATTATACTTACGTACATGGAAGAAAAACTACGGATATTCAAGGGAAGACAAAGTGGACTTGTTACAAAAATTGATATTTGCGCTTGTGAAGAATACTCAACCCAAGAAAATGGCTCTGAGCACTATGGGACTTAACTTCTGAGGTTATCCGTCCCCTAGAACTTAGAACTACTTAAACCTAACTAACCTAAGGACATCACGCACATCCATGCCCGAGGCAGGATGCGAACCTGCGACCGTAGTGGTCGTGGAATTCCCGACTGGAGCGCCTAGAACCGCTCGGCCACAGCGGCTGGCATGCTTCATACAATTTACAGGATGTGTATCATAGTGATCATCACTCTGCACATCAAACTGGTCGTGATGTAGATTACAGTGATTTCAAGAGAAGCAGTGGATCGTTTCACAGTTTCAAACAGTGCTACAGAATTAGAAGATGCAAGATAACAAAATTTCAAACAAATTGTCAACTTGACGATGCACAACAAACTGTGGGATCGGACCAAAAATACATAGATAAAATATACAAACTTATCCCACTGTTCACTAAGGAATTTGTTTTCAACTCCGCCCAATCGAGATTTCAAGAGGAAGTGCGTATGAAAGGAACCATGGCAATTAGAGGCACCAAGAGAGTAGCATCAAGATCAACTAACATCAATGCCTTAGCGCATGCGTATACAGTTATGTCGACTGTTAATGTGGATGGTAAATTGGTTGGAAATTTATTTGTTGTGCAGCGAGAAAAATTTGGAAATTTATGGTAAGGTCTTAAGAGACCAAACTGGTGAGGTCATCGGTCCCTAAGTTTACACACTACTTAATCTAACTTAAACCAACTTTCGGTAAGGACAACACACACTGTCATGGCCGAGGGAGGATTCGAACCTCCGACGGCAAGCGCCGGGCGAAGTGCGGCAAGACGCCTCAGACCGCACGGCTGTCCCGCGCGGCTGCAGCGAGAAGTTTGATGTGCTCTTCCCCCTACGATTCTTTCTCGTGCACGTGATCTTGCAAAGGTAGTAGGAAATATTTTCGCGACAAGAAGCAAGAGTGGGAAAATGGAAGGATGAGAATTACAACTACGATATGAGCGCTGCTCTTGGATAATAGCTGGTCCAAATAACTTGCTTTTGCTTGATCGCTGGTCTGCGTATAAAAATCATGCTCTATTAGAGCAAACTATCTCTCCTGAAATGCTTGTGAGATTGCAAGTCATACCACTTGGAACCACTGAACAAATTCAGCCTCTGAATATTTGTATCTTCCGTGCTTACAAAACATATTATCATACTGTCTGCAGCTAGGGCTTAAACGATGGCCAGTTCCACGATAAACGTGCGCGACAGACTGTTTCGCATTCGGTAGCATACCATCATTTTTCATCATTTCTGATCACCCCGTTACACCATTGATACGATTCCATATCCATTCTTTAAGAGTGGATACGTAGCTGAGCGTCCTACACGGTCTGTAACTCCAAAGGTGTTCGCCTTAGTTTTGTGATCACTGTGACGCGCTATTTTTCATTCGATGTTCATGGTGCAAGTTCATCGTTTGCTTTGTACACTTCTTGAACGTCGCCGATGAAAATTTTTGAAATGTAACACAAACATCCCATAGAAGGTTGATTTCTGCACATCCCGGACACTCATTTTCTGTCGCACTCCTGATGCACATGGTGAGTCATTAGCAGCTAATATTTTTTTGTCATAACTGTTAACACTTTGAAATGAACGTTACTGAGGTTTGAACTTGCACTCAAATGGTTCCTTATGAGTCTGTGGGTCTCGTATTCGTGGCGGAAAAATCCATGAAGATCATCGGGCACTGGTTCAGATGAAGGATTAGTTTCGCAATCTTTTATTTTTTTCCTTACAGTTCATTTACTACCCAATAGCGTAGAGCCGGCTGTTTCTGTCCTTTTCAGCCGCATATTAATCGATCTCGCAGTGGGGCAAAGACGGCGGTGTGGAAGGCGACGGAGAGTACAAACTGAATATAACTGGAATGGGATTTGTGGTAAGGCCATTTGCCTTACAGCCAAAGTTAATCTCCCAAAGCTTTGGGTGGAACCGAGAGATGGAGCAACATTTAGTTTATTTCTGAGAAAACATGTGCTGTGTCTTTATTCGGGATAAAAAGTACACGACAAGAAAATAGAACGCTCTATTATCTTGTTGTGTAATTTTATTCGCTCAGAAGTTAAGCAGAGGAGAACGTGTGAGGCGCAGCAAATTATAGTGTCTCGGTTCTTTCAAGCAAAATATTAGGCGATCTAGCTGTACAGGGTTTCCCAGTTCCCAGGAACCAATGCCAAGGGTATACCGTGTCTTTTAACAAATGGAGAACTTCCGAAATCCTTGTTCGTAAACGATGGTAGGGGGAGGGGTATAAAGATATCCACTGTCTCTGAGAAAAATATGTGAGAATGCATGTATGATTGTCACGGTGGAAGAATTGAACGATCGTCTGTAACGGCTCAGCATCAGGCTATAAACGTTCCAATTTCTATTTTTTAAATGTATATTGTTTATAGGTTTGGTAAGATTGATTATTTAAGATTGATTATTACTGTTTTAATATATATATAAATAAATATTCTGTGCAGTTATAACTACTTTTTTGCTCAATGGTCACTGCTTCTGTCTGACTTTAGGAACTAATGACAAGAGCTAGTAAAATGTGTGGTTCGTAGATGAATTTGGAAAAATTCATTAGTTAAAAATGAAGCATGGACGCCGGAAAGTAAACTGACACGGAAACTCCATTTTGACATAAACTATCTGATCAAAAATATCCAGACGCCGATTAGTGGACCTTAACAAGGGGCGCGTCCACCCTTCGCCTTTATAATGACTTGAACTCAGTTGGAGATTTTGGGAGGTGTCTAAATTTCTATAGAAGAATAGTAGCCCATTCTTCCTCAAGAGACGAAACCAGAGAGTGTAATGATGTCGAAGTCTGGAGCGAAGTGGACGTTGTAACTCATCCCAAAGGTGTTACAATTGGTTCACGTTGATTGTATGGGCAGACCAGTCCATGTCAGGAATGTTATTGTCCACAAACCATTACTTCAGATACGCTGCTTTGAGACAGGGTGAAATGTCATGCTGGTACAATCATAATCTCCAAACTGCTCTCCTGTTGTAAGCAGTGCAACATTCTGTAAAATATGTCCATATCCTTCCGCATTTACAGTTTTATTAAGTGTATTAAAGGGACCACACTATAACATCGAAAAGGCTTCCCTTACCGTAATAGCATCTCTTCTGTAGATGAATGTTGGCACTACAGGTGATAGTAAGTAAAGTTCTCCATACATTCGCCAAACACAAAATCTTACAACTGATTGCCACTGGGCCCATCGTGATTTACAACTCTAAATCGATATTTTCTAATCTTCCACTGTTCAGTGGAGTTCGTGTTTACATCACCTCAACCTTCGCTTAACATTATCATCATCATTATCATCAGTTAAGACTGATTATGCCTTTGAGAGTTCAGTCTGGAGCATAGTCCCCCTTATAAAACTCCTCCATGATCCCCTATTCAGTGCTAACACTGGTGCCTCTTCAGATGTTAAGCCTATTACTTTAAAATCATTCTTAACCGAATCCAGGTACCTTCTCCCTGGTCTACCTCGACCCCTCCTACCCTCTACTGCTGAACCCATGAGTCTCTTGGG
This sequence comes from Schistocerca serialis cubense, assembly GCF_023864345.2. NCBI lineage: Eukaryota > Metazoa > Arthropoda > Insecta > Orthoptera > Acrididae > Schistocerca > Schistocerca serialis. The sequence goes on from NC_064643.1 coordinate 193,189,707, forward strand.
TAACCTTGCTTCTCCCACGCATGTAACATGACCCCACCATCTAAGCCTGTTCGCCCTGATTGCTACAACTATAGAGTTCATTCCCAGTTTTTCTTGATATCCTCATTGTGGACACCCTCCTGCCATTGTTCTCATCTACTAGTACCTGCAATCATCCTAGCCACTGACATCCATAACCTCAACTTTATTGATAAGGTAAGCTGAATCCACCCAGCTTTGCTCGCATACAACAAAGTTGGTCGAAAGATTGAACGGTGCACAGATAACTTAGTCTTGGTAATGACTTCCTTCTTGCAGAAGAGAGTAGATCGTAGCTGAGCGCTCACTGCATTAGCTTTGCTACACCTCGCTTCCAGTTCTTTTACTATGTTGCCATCCCGTGACAATATGCATCCTAAAAAAGTACTTGAAACCGTCCACCTGTTCTAACTTTGTTCCTCCTATTTGGCACTCAATCCGTTTACATTTCTTTCCCACTGACATTACTTTCGTTTTGGAGATGCTAATCTTCATACCGTAGTCCTTACATTTCTGATCTAGCTCTGATATACTACTTTAAAACTTTCAGTCGAATGTGCCATGACAACTAAGTCATCCGCATATGCGAGACTGCTTATTTTGTGTTCACATATCTTAATCTCACCGAGGCAGGCTGTTGTTTTCAACATATGATCCATAACTCAATTTACCGTCAACTCTAACTGCTGCCTGATTATGTAAAGTCCTTTATGTGCTTGCAAAAGTTTGCCTCCTATTCCATAATCTTGTAGAACAGACAATAACATACTCCTAGTAACCCCTTTTCTAGATCTATAAAGCATAGATACAATTCCCTGTACCACTCGTAACACTTCTCCATTATTTGCCATAAGCTAAAGATCTGGTCCCGACAACCTCTAAGAGGCCTAAACCCACATTGATTTTCATCCAATTTGTCCTCAACTAACACTAGCACTTTCCTTTCAACAATACCTGAGAAGATTTTACCCACAACACTGATTAAAGAGATACCTCTGTAGTTGTTACAATCTTTTCTGTTTCCATGTTTAAAGATTGGTGTGACTACTGCTTTCGTCCAGTCTGATGGAACCTGTCCCGACTCCCGTGCCATTTCAATTATCTTTAGCATAAATTTTTAAGCATTGCAACAGAAATGTGTGGCTTGTGAGGAACTGGTCTATCGTTGCACCCGATCTTCTCAACTTCCTGGTCTCAGTAATCGCGCCCGTTGGACCGCTGGTAACACTTTGGAACTGACGACTGATTCCTTCCGCTGACTTCATGCGGTTTTTGACAGCCACCTTACGCACTGTCTGTCAGTCATGAGGTATGCCTGGTCTTAGTTTAGGTGTTGTGGTTCCTTCTCGATTTTACTTTGCACTCAGTGCAGCAACAGTCGACATGCGCACTTTTAGAAGGGTTGAGGTATCCCTCACGGATCTGTTAACCGGGTGACATCCAACGACCAATCCATGTTCGAAGACACTGAGCTGTCCTGGCCGACTCGTACTGCTGTACTAGTTTTTCTATTGACAACGTAATGCCCCACACCTCCTTTTATATTGGTGGGTTCGTTTCTCGTGACATCTAGTGATCAGTTTCGCAATATGTAGGTGATTCCGGACTCATTTGATCAGCCACTGTAGTTCTGATCTCCAGACGTAGAGCTGCTGACAATTTTCATATGGTAGGAAGTTTCATGTCCTGAATACGAATTTTTATTAGCAAAATTGAGACTATTTTTGCTGTCATAATTCTTTCTTTTGGGTCAACAACGTGTTATGAATTATAGCACTAAAACAGCATTGTCGAATGACAGACTTTCGTGGTTCATTGGGCACGTATAACAGCGTTAAGATGAATAGTATCTACCTTTATCTTATGCTCTTCTGACAAACATCCAACACTTGCACTGTTTTAGACGATAATACGTGTTCCGAAAAGTTGTTAGCAACCTAGAAAGCACTGTTATAATTAATTATAACGCAAATTCTGTTACCGCGGAAAATAAATCGCGTTGTATTAATAACTGTTGAAGGCCCGCGCAGACTTGACTGTTGCTTTGAGTATGTGCCGCCGCCAGAACACAGCGCGGTATCCTTGTATTCTCTGCGCGTTCACGTATAACTGTTAGTTTCTCAAGTATGTCAGTCCACAAACATTTTAACGTTCGATATATGATGTATTCCTTTAGAGCGCCGAGATTTAAGAGTTTCTACTTCGATAGTGTTATCATGAATAATTTTGCGAACTCTATATGGACCGTTATAAAGCAGAAAAAATTTGCGACACAAGCCTTTTCCTTTGTGAGACAAACGGTGAGACTTAATTAACACCTTTTGACCAACTGACAAGGTTTTCAAACGACCAGGACGTTTAGCTGATTTCTCTCTTCTAGCAGCTGCAGATGCAATATTTTGTAGAGCCAGGTTGACAACATCAGAATGCCGCAGTTTCCGTGTAGGCGGAAAAGGAACAATTTCAGAAATGCGATTTGTCGGTGCTTTATTTTTTAATATCAATGTAGGCGGTAAAGAAGTTGAATCAGTAGGGAGTTCATTTAGAATGTTTTGAAAAATATGAAGATACTGATCCCATGTTCTATGATTCTGATGACAATAAATTCGACACAATTTATTGATTTCCTTCATCCATCTCTCTGAAGCGTTGGATTGAGGGTGAAAAAGTGAAATGAAAATTGGTTTAATCTTACGACGCCGCAGAGTACGAAGCCAAATTTTAGAGCGAAACTGTGATCCATTATCTGATATAACCTTATCAGCATGACCCACTTCTTTAAGAAAATGTTTGATGAAAGCATTAGATACTGAACGAGCTGTTGCTTTGCGAAAAGGTGTAAAACACACATATTTTGATGTCAATTCCACTGCTACCAAAATGTATGCAAAACCATTAGTAGAACGAACCACTGGACCGAACAAATCGGCAGCATCCGTCTCCTTTAATTTCGCTGGAATGATAGGAAACAGCGGTGCTCTATGAGCAATAGTTGGCAGCTTAGCCTTTTGACATAATTTTCATTTGGCAAGAACAGATCGAAAACGTTTTTCCACATTGCTGAAGTAGCAATTTTCTCGTAATTTATGAAAGCATTTTCTGGGACCAAAGTGTGCATAACTGAAATGTGTATACCAAATCAGCTTATTAACCCACTCATCAGGAATACAAACTAACCAAACAGAGTTGTCGACTGATTTTCGTTTAAAAGGAATATCATTGCGAACTAAATAATACTGTCTAATCTCTACGCTTTCCTTTCTCCTCCACTTCTCCTTAATGTCCTTCCAGATTGGATACTTGTTTTGCTGCTTACCGATGTCCTGGAGCGAAGACGAAACAAAATTTTCAAACGCAACACCTTGAATATACATCAAACAATAACTGTTTTCTTTGCAGTCCTCTTCAGCACTTTGTTTCATACCCATAGGTGCACGTGATAAAGCATCAGCAATAATATTTGAAGAACCATATATGTAAACAATACTAAAATCAAATTCCTGTAGATATAGTGCCCATCGTGACAATCTTCCATGTGTTAATTTTGTTGACATAAGAAATTCCAGAGCTCGATGATCGGTGTATACCTTAGTATGTCTGCCATACAAAAATATGCGAAATTTTGTGAAAGCCCAAACAACAGTTAAGGCTTCAAGTTCCGTAATCGAATAATTCTTTTCTGATTTAGAGAGAACACTACTTCCTAATGCAATTGTTTTCTGTACTACAACGCCGTTTTCTTCTATCTCTTGAAATAAGTGTGCATCTAGGCCTTTGTATGATGAATCCGTCGCCAAACAAAATTCTTTAGATAAATCCGGGTGTGAAAGAAGTGGAGCAGCAACTAAAGCATCACGAAGTTGTTCAAATTCTGATTGAGCTTCCTCATCCCAACACCAATTAGAATTCTTTCCCGACAGTTCACATAAACGAGGTGTGGCCAAATTGTACAATCTAACAAAGCGTCTAAGAAAATTACAGACACCAAGGAAACTACGAGCATCACGTTTTGTAGTTGTTGTTGTTGTGGTCTTCAGTCCTGAGACTGGTTTGATGCAGCTCTCCATGCTACTCTATCCTGTGCAAGCTTTTTCATCTCCCAGTACCTACTGCAACCTACATCCTTCTGAATCTGCTTAGTGTATTCATCTCTTGGTCTCCCTCTACGATTTTTACCCTCCACACTGCCCTCCAATACTAAATTGGTGATCCCTTGATGCCTCAGAACATGTCCTACCAACCGATCCCTTCTTCTGGTCAAGTTGTGCCACAAACTTCTCTTCTCCCCAATCCTATTCAATACTTCCTCATTAGTTATGTGATCTACCCATCTAATCTTCAGCATTCTTCTGTAGCACCACATTTCGAAAGCTTCTATTCTCTTCTTGTCCAAACTATTTATCGTCCATGTTTCACTTCCATACATGGCTACACTCCATACGAATACTTTCAGAAATGACTTCCTGACACTTAAATCTATACTCGATGTTAACAAGTTTCTCTTCTTCAGAAACGCTTTCCTTGCCATTGCCAGCCTACATTTTATATCCTCTCTACTTCGACCATCATCAGTTATTTTGCTCCCCAAATAGCAAAACTCCTTTACTACTTTAAGTGCCTCATTTCCTAATCTAATTCCCTCAGCATCACCCGACTTGATTAGACTACATTCCATTATCCTTGTTTTGCTTTTGTTGATGTTCATCTTGTATCCTCCTTTGAAGACACTGTCCATTCCATTCAACTGCTCTTCCAAGTCCTTTGCTGTCTCTGACAGAATTACAATGTCATCGGCGAACCTCAAAGTTTTTATTTCTTCTCCATGAATTTTAATACCTACTCCGAATTTTTCTTTTGTTTCCTTTACTGCTTGCTCAATATACAGATTGAACAACATCGGGGAGAGGCTACAACCCTGTCTTACTCCCTTCCCAACCACTGCTTCCCTTTCATGTCCCTCAACTCTTATAACTGCCATCTGGTTTCCGTACAAATTGTAAATAGCCTTTCGCTCCCTGTATTTTACCCCTGCCACCTTTAGAATTTGAAAGAGAGTATTCCAGTCAACATTGTCAAAAGCTTTCTCTAAGTCTACAAATGCTAGAAACGTAGGTTTGCCTTTCCTTAATCTTTCTTCTAAGATAAGTCGTAAGGTCAGTATTGCCTCACGTGTTCCAGTGTTTCTACGGAATCCAAACTGATCTTCCCCGAGGTTGGCTTCTACTAGTTTTTCCATTCGTCTGTAAAGAATTCGTGTTAGTATTTTGCAGCTGTGACTTATTAAGCTGATAGTTCGGTAATTTTCACATCTGTCAACACCTGCTTTCTTTGGGATTGGAATTATTATATTCTTCTTGAAGTCTGAGGGTATTTCGCCTGTTTCATACATCTTGCTCACCAGATGGTAGAGTTTTGTCAGGACTGGCTCTCCCACGGCCGTCAGTAGTTCCAATGGAATATTGTCTACTCCGGGGGCCTTGTTTCGACTCAGGTCTTTCAGTGCTCTGTCAAACTCTTCCCGCAGTATCCTATCTCCCATTTCATCTTCATCTACATCCTCTTCCATTTCCATAATATTGTCCTCAAGTACATCGCCCTTGTATAGACCCTCTATATACTCCTTCCACCTTTCTGCTTTCCCTTCTTTGCTTAGAACTGGGTTTCCATCTGAGCTCTTGATATTCATACAAGTCGTTCTCTTATCTCCAAAGGTCTCTCTAATTTTCCTGTAGGCGGTATCTATCTTACCCCTAGTGAGATAGGCCTCTACATCCTTACATTTGTCCTCTAGCCATCCCTGCTTAGCCATTTTGCACTTCCTGTCGATCTCATTTTTCAGACGTTTGTATTCCTTTTTGCCTGTTTCACTTACTGCATTTTTATATTTTCTCCTTTCATCAATTAAATTCAATATTTCTTCTGTTACCCAAGGATTTCTACTAGCCCTAGTCTTTTTACCTACTTGATCCTCTGCTGCCTTCACTACTTCATCCCTCAAAGCTACCCATTCTTCTTCTACTGTATTTATTTCCCCCATTCCTGTCAATTGCTCCCTTATGCTCTCCCTGAATCTCTGTACAACCTCTGGTTCTTTTAGTTTATCCAGGTCCCATCTCCTTAAATTCCCACCTTTTTGCAGTTTCTTCAGTTTTAATCTACAGGTCATAACCAATAGATTGTGGTCAGAGTCCACATCTGCCCCTGGAAATGTCTTACAATTTAAAACCTGGTTCCTAAATCTCTGTCTTACCATTATATAATCTATCTGATACCTTTTAGTATCTCCAGGGTTCTTCCATGTATACAACCTTCTTTCATGATTCTTAAACCAAGTGTTAGTTATGATTATGTTGTGCTCTGTGCAAAATTCGACCAGGCGGCTTCCTCTTTCATTTCTGTCCCCCAATCCATATTCACCTACTACGTTTCCTTCTCTCCCTTTTCCTACACTCGAATTCCAGTCACCCATGACTATTAAATTTTCGTCTCCCTTCACAATCTGAATAATTTCTTTTATTTCATCATACATTTCTTCAATTTCTTCGTCATCTGCAGAGCTAGTTGGCATATAAACTTGTACTACTGTAGTAGGCGTGGGCTTCGTATCTATCTTGGCCACAATAATGCGATCACTATGCTGTTTGTAGTAGCTTACCCGCATTCCTATTTTCCTATTCATTATTAAACCTACTCCTGCATTACCCCTATTTGATTTTGTGTTTATAAACCTGTAGTCACCTGACCAGAAGTCTTGTTCCTCCTGCCACCGAACTTCACTAATTCCCACTATATCTAACTTTAACCTATCCATTTCCCTTTTCAAATTTTCTAACCTACCTGCCCGATTAAGGGATCTGACATTCCACGCTCCGATCCGTAGAACGCCAGTTTTCTTTCTCCTGATAACGACATCCTCTTGAGTAGTCCCCGCCCGGAGATCCGAATGGGGGACTATTTTACCTCCGGAATATTTTACCCAAGAGGACGCCATCATCATGTAATCATACAGTAAAGCTGCATGCCCTCGGGAAAAATTACGGCTGTAGTTTCCCCTTGCTTTCAGCCGTTCGCAGTACCAGCACAGCAAGGCCGTTTTGGTTATTGTTACAAGGCCAGATCAGTCAATCATCCAGACTGTTGCCCTTGCAACTACTGAAAAGGCTGCTGCCCCTCTTCAGGAACCACACGTTTGTCTGGCCTCTCAACAGATACCCCTCCGTTGTGGTTGCACCTACGGTACGGCTATCTGTATCGCTGAGGCACGCAAGCCTCCCCACCAACGGCAAGGTCCATGGTTCATGGGGGGGGGCGTTTTGTAGTAGGAACAGCATAATTACGAATTGCGTCTAGCTTCTCTGGATCAGGGAGAATACCTTCTGTAGAAATAATATGACCAAGAAATTTCACCCGAGAACGACCAAATTCAGATTTTTCTAAGTTCACTGTAATGCCAACTCTTGCAAAAATACGTAATAATGAATCCAAAATTTTGTTATGCTCACTCCAAGAACGTTTAGCAATAAGAATATCGTCAACATATGAAGTAATATTGTCACGATGATAAACAGGTAAAATTTCGTTTAAACTACGAATGAATGTTGCTGAAGATACAGTAAGTCCAAACGGTAATTTCCGAAATCAGTTTTGGGTAAAATAGTCATGTCCGGTTATTCTTTACCGACTCTCTAGATAGATTGATAGTTGAAGAGTTGTTTTGACAGATACAAAGAATAGTAGAAGAGTAGGCAGCGGTGCAGAAAACTAAAAGGGAAATAGCACAGCTACAGCTTGGGGCCCTGTGCACGCTACGGCACATATTCACTTAGCGTAGTGAATCCCCTGAGGACTTAAATAGCCGCACATAAATTCCAGTTTGTGACTTAGTAGCCAATTTGGTGGAAGTGCGTACATAAATTGATCTAACCATGAACATGGATGTATGTCATTCTTAGAATTGCGAAAGATCTTAAATTTCCGAACAGTTAAAAAGTGTTTATAGCCAAAGTTTTCGCCTCGTGGCTACCAAGACCTACCGCGTCTGTCCCAGTCCGAATGTTTATTATTGTCAAGTTCGCGCGCCTGGCGCTCTCTTGTTGCATCTCGTAAATGAAACAAATTATTTTCTTCAAAACCCGCTGCTATCTGTGATTCTAAATTCCTTCTGCTGTCTTTTCCTACGATTTCGCCTTCTATTTGTTTGACTTGCTTTCGTAATGCCTCAAATTCCCTTTTATCGAGTTCATTAAATTTTCCCCGATTTTCAACACGTTTATTTATGCCCTGGTACTCTTCTGTTTCTGCAAATGGCAATGGAGCTGTATCATCTGAATCTCTGTCCCCATTTAAACTAAGATTTGTCAATTTATCTGAAATCTCCTCAACTCTTTCCAATAAGTCACCTATTTGTTCTTTCTGTGTATTTACGTCTTCCGTAAGTGTCGCGACTCGCGTTTCAGTATTAACACATTTAGTAGTTACCTGTTCATATTGTTGTGTTAGATTATTTATTCTGTCATTAGGTACGGATTCCTCGATTCTTTCAAATATTTCTTCCTTTTCGTGTGCACGTTGTAAATTTAACTCTGAAAATTTTTGTACTATCACGCGATCCCTTTCTTCCTGTTCTCTATCTTGTTCCTCTTGTCTAATCTCTACCGCAATTGATCTATTATTGTGAGAACTCAAAATCGGTAGTACTTCTTCTCTCATTTCTTTCTTTAATTCATCTTAAATGCTTTTGAAACATGTCCCTATTCGTGAGTCTAACCGTGTTTCCATTGTTCCCATATCAGTTTCTAACCGTGTTGCCAATGTTCCCATATCTGTTTTTAATTAAGATCCCAAATTTAATATTGCACTCATCAACTGCTCCATATTAACTGGATCGAAATTCTTTTCGCTCCTAACATTTCCCGCAAAACCAGCTTCCTTCGTCATAGCTGTAAAGCTATCTGTGTTCGATACTATTCCAGAATCTTCTGTCGTTAATCTCGTATTCTGAAAATTCTTTAATTGTGAAAAGTTTTGAACTCGTTCTGGACTATTTTCCCTGCTTATTAAAATGTTTTCTACTTCATTATTCATCATACTGTTCTCCTGTATTGGCGAGTTCGCCATGTTAACAATTTCTTCATCTCACTATCCATCATTTTTGCCTTTTTCATCGATCGCGTAATCATTCACAAAACATACAAAACTCGTCACTATACGAAAATTACACGCAATATGACACTTTATCACCAACAATACCATTCATACGAAATGTTTCCCGCAAACACGATTAACGAAGAATCGAAATCTTCATAATTGCACAAAATTGTCAAACCCGTATACAAGACACCAAAAATAAAATTCTGCAAAAATACCCTTAGAAGAAAGACAAGACAACTACAATGTTCATTACCAAATCTACACAGGCAATATAGACTACAATTACTAAACTACAAATTACTACAACAAAACTACTGTCTGCAATTTTTACTATCAAAAGAATTCTAGGGGACGATCCGAAGCAGCGGTCGCCACGTGCATGGGGGCTTAATTAAATATGATGGAAATAATTTTAATATTTAGATTTAGTAGCTGTCTGTTCGATTACGCTGTCTCGTAACCGGTTGGCCCTGACTAGTATTAGTACGCAATCTGACTGCCCTGACTAGTATTAGTACGCAATCTGACTGCATAGAATAACAACAAAGAATGAAAGGAAATTGCCGTTACCACAATTAATTAATTAAGTCCCCAGCAACTATAAAAGCTATGAAACAAAAACTACGAACAACAGAGCACAAGTGTAACTGTTCTGTGTGTGGAAGTGTGATTCATCGTACACATCTGGCACAGCTCCTCCTCAATAGGACAAGATATTTTAAATACCATTTACACTGAATTAATTAAATAAAACTGTAATACTATAATTGCACATAGAAACCCGAATTACAGTCTAATACATGAAATCAAGCCAGATGCTTTGTTGACTGAACCTGTGACCAAGAGGCATTGTTAGTTAGGAAATTAAAAAAAAATAAAAAATGTTTTTTACCTTCATATATATTGACTAAAAATACACTCTGATCGTTACAACTTCTCCATTCGAACAACATCTGCTGTCTAGCCCATCAAAACAACTGCACACGATATGGCCTCAAATAGTACAGCTATCAACATCCTCTCAGTAAAGCACTAACCACCACAACTTCTGAACAAGCACTCCAGTGGAGGCGGCGGAATAAAACTCTTTGGCGCGATATCTGGCGCTGTGACTCAGTGTAGCCACCTTTCATATGCTCTTATTCCACGAGCTAGAATTTGATGGTATTTTTGCCAGCATTGGTGGTGAAAATACCACCAAATTCGTCAAAAATAAATACAGACAAAAATAAAAGATAATATTAATATATATATACATATCACATAACTAGATAATTTTTGCTTTGCACTGACCCTTCAATAACCTAATATATAAAATACAGTAAGGAATACAGATGCTTGCATACATGTGATTTTACATAATAGTTTACACAAGTATCATTAATCAATGGCACCAGCAATGACGAATGGTGTAGATAAGAGTCTCATAACATTTCAAAATCAGTAAATACACAAAATATCAGTTTATACAAATATTCACATAAAATCCTTTCAATAGTTCAATAAACAAGTAGCACTCCTCAGAGTAGTTCAGAGTTCCAACAGTAGCACCCGGCAATGGTCAACAGGTGCAAATAGCAGTCTCATAACATTTCATCAGCAGTATTTAAACAGCTCCAACAGTGGCACTCAGCAATGTTGAACAGGTGCACACACCAATAAGTGACATTATCTCAGTAGAAGCAATTCCATCAGTGGCACCCAGCAATGTTGAGCAGGTACAGACATCAATAAGTGACATTATTTCAGTAGAAACAGTTCCATCAGTGGCACCCAGCAATGTTAAACAAGTACAGACAGCAACAAGTCACATCATTTCAGTAGAAGCAGTTCCATCAGTGGCACCCAGCAATGTTGAGCAGGTGCAGACAGCAACAAGTGACATTACGTCTGTAGAAACAGTTCCAACAGTGGCACCCAGCTATGTTGAGCAGGTGCAGGTGACAGCCCATAATAATCACTATCACTGAATATACAGTTCATCAGAGATCCTCAGCAGAAATTAAAATCTCCTAGTGGCACCCATCATGTTGAACAAGTGCAGGTAACAGTCCATAATATTCACTATCACTAATTAGACAGTTCATCAGAGTTCATCAGCAGAATTTAAACATTTCCAAGTGGAACCCATCATTTTGAACAAGTGCAGATAACATTGCATAATATTTACTATCACTAATTAGACAGTTTATCAGAGTTCATCAGCAGAAATTAAAAACATCTAAGTGTCACCCATCATGTTGAACAAGTGCAGGTAACAATCCATTATATTCACTATCACTAATTAGACAGTTCATCAGAGTTTATCAGCACAAATTAAACATTTCCAAGTGGCACCCATCAATGTTAATACGTGTAAGCATGAACAACAGTTTGAATGCACACTCAATAGCTTTTACAAAATTATCATCAATGCTCTTACACTAAACATAAAATAATAATAAACACACAAATGATATCAGATAATTGTCATATTAAATATTACAAATACACAAATATCAGTAAACCTACAATATTTATGGGTGTCAGTGCAAGCCACAACAAACAAGTAAATTAATATTTAGGAGATAGGTCGGTACCAATTAATTGGGATTAGGAAAAGAAACCACACAAAACACACTCACTCACCTTTCATCCACATTAAGTACTACTGTGTAATTGAATAGTGTTAACTGTGTAAATGCAATTATGTGCAAAATTTTATTTTCAACATGTGTATCAAGTAGTAGTGGCAACAGTGTATAACAGTCAATAATAGTTAGTCAACGTCATGGTCATCATGTCAAGACCAATGTTTACCAAGCCAAATCAAATGTACAGTTGCTGAACAACTGTCAATGTGCCAAGATATGCAAATGCTTCCTCTCTCCAAAAAAAAAGTATATACTGCTTACTGATTTAACGAAGTGTGTGTGTAGACAATCTTCCTTCTACTTGAGTGTTCTAGTCTGCCATCTTCATTCTTCTTGTTCCATATAAACCAACAAAAAAAACTATGCTCCTCACTTACTTTACCTCTTATCCACCAAAACTCCAATAACCATCAGCATCACATAATCTCAATACTTCAATAATACCCCTTACGTCGATACATATAAACCTTATCATCAATATCATTTACCTTACCTCTTGTCCACCAAAACTCCAATAATCATCAACTTCACACAATCTCAATACCTCAATAACACCTCTTCAATACGTCGACACATATAAACCTTATCGCCAATATCATTTCACTTCCATAACAACTCTTTCCTCTAGTTAGTCTCCTCGAAAAAGTACAGATAAAATCCTAGTGCAAACTTCAATTCATCATCCCATACAATCCGAAGACACAATGTCCACACACAACCTCTGTGTAATCCATCTGATCCAAATCTTCTACTCATTATGAATTATGAAATACATTTTGGTTACCTTGTCCATCATTAAATAAAAGAAATGCATACATGACCTCTAACAGCCTTTAGTTTGAATAACTTTCAGTAAGTAAGTACGAGTACGGAGTGTTAATGATCGTAATATTTCACAGTGTGTACACCACTACAAGAACCATGGCAAAACAGAAGCAAACGTGTGGAGTATTTCTTGTGTCAAGTGTCTCTTGCTATTTCAATTGCTCACGAAGAATGCAGTGTAATAACTGTCAATGGTCTAAACGTAGTGTTGGTATGTCATGTCGTTAGCTTCCTTCCTATTAGCATTAATTTATACAGCTTCCATGAAACCTCCAGCTCATGTGACTTCAATGAAGTTTTTTGTACAAATGTCGGTCGTAGCATTATAGCAGCTCATTTTCTTATCTTTAAATATAAAGCACTGAGCGTAAGCAAAACATACAATAGCGAGTAAATGTACCAGTAGAGAACAGAATGTCAACAAGTGGATGTAGCACAATCCCTAAAACGAGGCTCTGCCAAGCGAACAATCTATAATTAATACCATAGTGTGACCTAAACTCTATGTTCGTACACAGTATATCAGCATTTCTATATACCAAATTAAAGAGTAGTTATGACAACAAAACAGAAATGTGTAAATATGCAATCCATACGCAAAGCAGCAGATATGTATCTTACATAATAAACAGGTCATTAGCATCATATCAGCATAAGCAAATAAATGTTCACATGTAATCTTAGTAAGTAAACATGAAGGCGCAAGCAGATAAATCACAAAGTATAACTTACATACATAACCACAGTCAACACAGTTAATCAGATGACAATTATAATTTAAATAAGTAAGCACAGCAGCCACATAATAGAAAAATATGACATCAGTGAAAAAGCAATGCAGCCAAGCGATGCATAATATACACATGTAACAAACCTGTTCACTAATCAATCATTGTCAATATCAGTTAACACGTAATCGCGAGCAGCAAATTACGTCTAAAGTACGTACCTAAGTGGAAATATGTTTCCTGAAAAATAAACTCAATTAATAATTACCTTTTTAGTCTATTAGTTCTTCTTCGAAATTACATTCTTCCTGAAATTTTCTCGATAGCAAGTCCTCTTAACGTCGGACACACACAGAATTTACCTGAAGTTCTTAAATATTTTATACAACCGTATTCTGTAAAATACTGAACATTAGTAACATAATTTATCATGTCACTATAGCTTTTAACTGAATTGAATCAGAGAAATTAGAATGTGTATTTGTTTACGGCTGTCAGTGCATTCGCACTGAGCGCTCGATCAGCTGTAGGTACGCGTGACGTAGGAAGTAAACATTATCTTAAAGAAGTGGGTCATGTTGATAAGGTTATATCAGATAATGGATCACAGTTTCGCTCTAAAATCTGGCTTCGTACTCTGCGGCGTCGTAAGATTAAACCAATTTTCATTTCACTTTTTCACCCTCAATCTAACGCTTCAGAGAGATGGATGAAGGAAATCAATAAATTGTGTCGAATTTATTGTCATCAGAATCATAGAACATGGGATCAGTATCTTCATATTTTTCAAAACATTCTAAATGAACTCCCTAATGATTCAACTTCTTTACCGCCTACATTGATATTAAAAAATAAAGCACCGACAAATCGCATTTCTGAAATTGTTCCTTTTCCGCCTACACGGAAACTGCGGCATTCTGATGTTGTCAACCTGGCTCTACAAAATATTGCATCGGCGGCTGCTAGAAGAGAGAAATCAGCTAAACGTCCTGGTCGTTTGAAATCCTTGTCAGTTGGTCAAAAGGTGTTAATTAAGTCTCACCGTTTGTCTCACAAAGGAAAAGGCTTGTGTCGCAAATTTTTTCTGCCTTTTAACGGTCCATATTGAGTTCGCAAAATTATTCATGATAACACTGTCGAAGTAGAAACTCTTAAATCTCGGCGCTCTAATAGAATACATCACATATCGAACGTTAAAATGTTTGTGGACTGACATACTTGAGAAACTAACACTTATACGTGAACGCGCAGGGAATACAAGGATACCGCGCTGTGTTCTGGCGGCGGCACATACTCAAAGCAACAGTCAAGTCTGCGTTGACCGCAAACAACTACTTCCTACGTCACGCGTACCTACAGCTGATCGAGCGCTCAGTGCGAATGCGCTGACAGCTGTAAACAAATACACAGTCTAATTTCTCTGATTCAATTCAGCTAAAAGCTATAGTGACAAGATAAATTACGTTACTAATGTTCAGTATTTTACAGAATACGGTTGTATAAAATATTTAAGAACTTCAGGTAAATTCTGCGTGTGTCCGACGTTAAGAGGACTTGCTATCGAGAAAATTTCAGGAAGAATGTAATTTCGAAGAAGAACTAATAGACTAAAAAGGTAATTATTAATTGAGTTTATTTTTCAGGAAACATATTTCCACTTAGGTACGTACTTTAGACGTAATTTGCTGCTCGCGATTACGTGATTCATACTTCGTGTTAACTGATATTGACAATGATTGATTAATGAACAGGGTTGTTACTTGTGTATATTATGCATCGCTTGGCTGCATTGCTCTTTCACTGATGTCATATTTTTTATTATGTGCCTGCTGTGCTTATTTATTTAAATTATAATTGTCACCTGATTAATTGTGCTGACTATGGTTATGTACGTAAGTTATACTATGTGATTTATCTGCTTGTGCCTTCATGTTTACTTATTAAGTTTACATGTGAACATTTATGTGCTTATGCTGATATGATGCTAATGACCTGTTTATTATGTAAGATACATATCTGCTGCTTTGCGTACGGATTGCATATTCACACATTTCTGTTTTGTTGTCATAACTACTCTTTAATTTGGTATATAGAAATGCTGATATGCGGTGTATGAATATGGAGTTTAGGTCACACTATGGTATTAATAATAGATTGTTCGCTTGGCAGAACCTCGTTTTAGGGATTGTGCTACATCCACTTGTTGACATTCTGTTCTCTACTGGTATATTTACTCGCTATTGCATGTTTTGCTTACGCTCAGTGCTTTATATTTAAAGATAAGAAAATGAGCTGCTATAATGCTACGAACGACATTTGTACAAGAAACTTCATTGAAGTCACATGAACTGGAGGTTTCATGGAAGCTGTATAAATTAATGCTAATAGGAAGGAAGCTAACGACATGACATACCAACACTACGTTTAGACCACTGACGGTTATTACATTGCATTCTTCGTGAGCAATTGAAATAGCAAGAGACACTTGACACAAGATATACTCCACACGTTTGCTTCTGTTTTGCCATGGTTCTTGTAGTGGTGTACACACTGTGAAATATTACGATCATTCACACTCCGTACTCGTACTTACTTACTGAAAGTTATTCAAACTAAAGGCTGTTAGAGGTCATGTATGCATCTCTTTTATTTAATGATGGACAAGGTAACCAAAATGTATTTTATAATTCATAATGAGTAGAAGATTTGGATCAGATGGATTACACAGAGGTTGTGTGTGGACATTGTGTCTTAGGATTGTATGGGATGATGAATTGAAGTTTGCACTAGGATTTTATCTGTACTTTTTCGAGGAGACTAACTAGAGGAAAGAGTAGTTATGGAAGTGAAATGATATTGGCGATAAGGTTTATATGTGTCGACGTATTGAAGAGGTGTTATTGAGGTATTGAGATTGTGTGAAGTTGATGATTATTGGAGTTTTGCAGGACAAGAGGTAAGGTAAATGATTGATGATAAGGTTTATATGTATCGATGTAAGAGGTATTATTGAAGTATTGAGATTATGTGATGCTGATGGTTACTAGAGTTTTGGTGGATAAGAGGTAAAGTAAGTGAGGAGCATAGTTTTTTTTGTTGATTTATATGGAACAAGAACACTCAAGTAGAAGGAAGATTTTCTACACACGCACTTCGTTAAATCAGTAAGGGGTATTTACTTTTTTTTTTTGAAGAGAGGAAGCATTTGCATATCTTGGCGCATTGACAGTTGTTCAGCAACTGTACATTTGATTTGGCTTGGTAAACATTGGTCTTGACATGATGACCATGACGATGACTAACTATTATTGACTGTTATACACTGTTGCCACTACTACTTGATACACATGTTGAAAATAAAATTTTGCACATAATTGCATTTACACAGTTAACACTATTCAATTACACAGTAGTACTTAATGCGGATGAAAGGTGAGTGAGTGTGTTTTGTGTGGTTTCGTTTCCTAATCCCAAATAATTGGTACCGACCTATCTCCTAAATATTATTTTACTTGTTTGTTGTGGCTTGTACTGACACCCATAAATATTGTAGGTTTACTGATATTTGTGTATTTGTAATATTTAATATGACAATTATCTGATATCATTTGTGTGTTTATTATTATTTTATGTTTAGTGTAAGAGCATTGATGATAATTTTGTAAAAGCAATTGTGTGTGCACTCAAACCGTTGTTCATGCTTACACGTATTAACATTGATGGGTGCCACTTGGAAATGTTTAATTTGTGCTGATAAACTCTAATGAACTGTCTAATTAGTGATAGTGAATATTATGGACTGTTACCTGCGCTTGTTCAACATGATGGGTGCCACTTGGAAATGTTTTATTTCTGCTGATGAACTCTGATGAACTGTCTAATTAGTGATAGTGAATATTATGTACCGTTACCTGCACTTGTTCAACATGATGGGTGCCACTAGGAGATTTTAATTTCTGCTGACGAACTCTGATGAACTGTATATTCAGTGATAGTGAATAGTATGGGCTGTCACCTGCACCTGCTCAACATAGCTGGGTGCCACTGTTGGAACTGTTTCTAATGACATAATGTCACTTGTTGCTGTCTGCACCTGCGTGACATTGCTGGGTGCCACTGATGGAACTGCTTCTACTGAAATGATGTGACTTGTTGCTGTCTGAACTTGTTTAACATTGCTAGGTGCCACTGATGAACCGTTTCTACTGAAATAATGTCACTTGTTGCTGTCTGCACCTGCTCAACATTGCTGGGTGCCACTGATGGAACTGCTTCTACTGAGATAATGTCACTTGTTGGTGTGTGCACATGTTCAACATTGCTGGGTGCCACTGTTGGAGCTGTTTAAATACTGCTGATGAAATGTTATGAGACTGCTATTTGCACCTGTTGACCATTGCCGGGTGCTACTGTTGGAACTCTGAACTACTCTGAGGAGTGCTACTTGTTTATTGAACTGTTGAAAGGATTTTATGTGAATATTTGTATAAACTGATTTTTTTTGTGTATTTCCTGTTAATGAAATATTATGAGACTCTTACATACACCATTCGTCATTGCTGGTGCCATTGATTAATGATACTTGTGTAAACTATTATGTAAAATCACATGTATGCAAGCATTTGTATTCCTTACTGTATTTTATATATTAGGTTATTGAAGGGTCAGTGAAAAGCAAAAAATTATCTAGTTATGTGATATGTATATATATTAATATTATCTTTTATTTTTGTCTGTATTTTTTTTGACGAATTTGGTGGTATTTTCATCACCAATGTTGGCAAAAATACCATCAAATTCTAGCTCGTGGAAGGAAGAGCATATGAAAGGTGGCTACACTGAGTCACAGTGCCAGAGATCGCGCCAAAGAGGTTTATTCCACCGCCTCCACTGGAGTGCTTGTTCAGAAGTTGTGGTGGTTAGTGCTTTGCTGAGAGGATGTTGATAGCTGTACTATTTGAGGCCATATCGTGTGCAGTTGTTTTGATGGGCTAGACAGCAGATGTTGTTCGAATGGAGATGTTGTAATGATCAGAGTGTATTTTTAGTCAATATATATGAAGGTAAAAAACATTTTTTATTTTTTTTTAATTTCCTAACTAACAATGCCTCTTTTGTCACAGGTTCAGTCAACAAAGCATCTGGCTTGTGTTCATGTATTAGACTGTAATTCGGGTTTCTATGTGCAATTATAGTATTTCAGTTTTATTTAATTAATTCAGTGTAAATGGTATTTAAAATATCTTGTCCTATTGAGGAGGAGCTGTGCAGATGTGTACGTTGAATCACACTTCCACACATAGAACAGTTACTTGTTGTTCGTAGCTTTTATTTTGTAGCTTTTATAGTTGCTGGGGACTTAATTAATTTAATGTGGTAACGGCAATTTTCTTTCATTCTTTGTTGTTATTCTATGCAATCAGATTGCGTACTAGTACTAGTCAGGGCCAACCGGTTACGAGACAGCGTAACCGAACAGACAGCTACTAAATCTAAAAATTAAAATTATTTGCATCATATTTAATTAAGTCCCCATGCACTGTGTCGTGTCATTCAAATGCTATTACATCTCATGCATAATTTCACGTGGCGGCTTTCGAAATAAAACAGCGCATAGCAGATCAGCTCCCGTACATGTAATTTTGTGCCAGGTCGGTGCTGTATTGCAGTTACCAGAGCATAATGATCAACCCACCTTCTGGAGCTGACTTTCGCCAGGTTAACCCCTCAGTGCTGGAGAAAAGTACAAAGATAGGGCTAAGCGAAAAACGTCTGACTCCTGAATTAAGCCTTACTCCGGAGCACTACCGCAGAATTTGACATTTCTTAGCTCAAAAACTAACAGAAATGTCAGATAAAGAAGATGACATATTTTATGGTTATGTCAATTAGTAACTAAAAACATTTGTGATAGAATTATCTTAGTTATTTTGAAACAACACTGTACAAATTAGTTACCATTAATATGCCGATGAATCTCTATACCACAGAAATATGGATAACTAATAATGTATAGTGTATATACACAAAGTGATACGCTACAGAGGCTGATTTTTACGTGGGACAGCATTGATTTACAGTTTTTCATATTTTATAACCTAATCAGGATTGTAATTACGTCTTTGCTCAGCAAGTACTTTAACTGTCCATTATCTGACAATTTTCTCTCCAGTTTAATAAAAGTTCCAAAAAACAATATTAGAGAGTAGATTATTTGGTGTACTTTTCTGTCAGTTTAAAAAACTACTTGCCAAAATTCTGTAATTAGTGATTTGTATGAAACTGCAGTCGCAGCACTTAATATCTATTTGCTCCCGTGATCTATCACGGAAGTTAGTAGTTTTTCTGCAGTTATCATTAATTAGGATGCAAACTGGAAATGTGACAATCTTCATGCACTCGTGGCGAACTATTGGATCTACAACACTGCAGGAATTGAGCAGTAACTAAACTGTGTAGCTGGTATTTGTGCTGTAAACGGTTCATCCATGTTCGGAGCCAGCTGGGAAAATGTAATGTAAAGCGCTCCTGTCCATCGGGCAGGGCGAACAGGTTGCCCGTGCATACACAGAAAATCATAACGTAGTAAATAACACACAGCTGGCAGAGTTATACGCTAAATTGATGTTATGAAGGATGTAACCGATCTTATAAGCTTCCCTAAGGCACAGTTACGTAAGACAAAACTTTTGTCTATTACTCCAAATAGAAAATGTAATACTCGAATGTTTTGCATGACAAAAAGTAGAAAAATAATATTAAGTCTAATAAGTGTAATGTTATTTAAAAAAGGAATGCTGTGTATTTTTATGTAACTACACACATCAAAAATGGTTCACAGAACGCCTGAAGATCGGCATTGACAGTAGCTACTGCATCATAGACAAAGTCCCTTTGACTGTTCAGAGATGTCACTAAAACCGCCCACAACCATGCATGAGCAGCGCCTATTAGACTGAGGGGTCCGACAGCCGATCAGTTCCAGTCACTCCACCAGGAAGGTGGGACACGGCTCGTTTTGTCTGTAGCTCATCCATGCCTAGAAAGTCAATACCGCTGATCGATCGCGTTACTTTGTGACAGGGAGGCCACTCAATAAGTAAAGTGTCCAGGCGTTTCGTAGTGAACCAAATTGACGTTGTTCGGACATGGAGGAGGTACAGAGGGAGAGGAAGAGTCGATGACTTGTCTCGCGCAGGCCGCCGAAGTGCTATTACTACAGTGGATGACCGCTACCTACGGACTGGGGGTCGGAGAACCCTGACAGTAATTGCACCATGTTCAACAATGGTTTTCGTGCAGCCACAGGACGTCGTGTTACGACTCAAACTGTGCGCAATAGGCTGCATGATGGGCATCTTCACTCCCGACGTCTATGGCGAGGTCCATCTTTGCAACCACAACACCATACAGCGCGGCACACATGAGCCTAACAGCATGCCGAATGGACCGCTCAGGATCGGCACCACGCTCTCTTCACCGATGAGTGTCGCATATGCCTTCAACCAGACATCGTCGGAGTCGTGTTTGGAGGCAATCCGGTCAGGCTGAACGCCTTAGACACACGATACGGCGACTACAGCAAGGTGGAGGTTCCCTGCTGTTTTGGGGTGGCATTATGTGCGTCTGACGGACGCCACTGGTGGTCATGGAAGGCACCGTAACGATGCCTAAATTCCATCCTCCGACCGACAGTGCAACCAATAACGGCAGCATATTGGCGAGGTATTCGTGTCCCCATCGTGCACATCTTTGTGAATGACTTCCTTCAGCATAACGAAATCGCTCGACTAGAAAGGCCAGCATGTCCTTCAGACGTAAACCCTATTGAACATGCCTATGATAGATTGATAAGAGCTGTTTATGGACGACGTGACCCATCAACCACTCTGAGGGATTTACGCCGAATCACCGTTGAGGAGTGGAACAATCTGGACCAACAGTGCCTTGATGAACTTCTGGATAGTATGCCACGACGAATACAGACATGCAGCAATGCAAGAGGACGTGTCACTGGGTATTAGAGGTACCGGTGTGTACAGCAATCTGGACCATCACCTCTGAAGGTCTCACTGTGTAATGGTACAACATGCAACGTGTGATTTTCATGAGCAATAAAAAGCTGGAAATGATGATTATGTTGATCGCTATTCCAATTTTCTGTACAGGTTCCGGAACTCTCCCATGTGTCCATTATATGAGTCTTATTGTTGTTTCAGTTGAGAAACGGTTCATGTAAGTGTGTATATTCCTTAAAATGCCCTATATATGTACAAAAAGGGGCTGAGAATTTTTGTTTCAAAAATGACAGTCCCTTAGGTATGACCTTGAGATGTTCATTTTTCTTGCACTTAACGCTGACTAGCCTTATCGTAGCATATGGAAAGGGGACTGAAATTACTACATTTTACCTGGAAAATGAAATTAATGTTTTCATGCAGAAAAAGTTATGGAACTTCAAACTCTAAATCACAGCATAATGTTGAAACCCTTCCACTAAAGTGCAAAAAATCCTGATAACCATATTATTCGACGAGAGACTTCTTTTCACGCAGCGAAGACAACAAGAATATGAATGCCTTTTGGTATAGTTAGCAGAAGATTTAAATGTTATTTTTGAACCTCAGTTTACATAGCTGTGGATCGGTGGTAGTTAAATATTGGGGACCTTTCATACAAAAATGGGTAATAAAGTAAGAAATAAATACAATTTAACATGGGCGTCCTGCTTTTTATGAGTTTCCCCCAAACGCGGCACTATATTGCAATACGAAAAAAAAGTTTTACGCAACCACCCAGGTCACGTAGTAACAGCACTGAATAAATTCCAAAAACCTGAGACAACCCCATAAGGATCTTACGTCAAAAATTCTGGGGTACAGGGAAGGAGTACCGTAGCCTATGAGAGGTAGATATTACTTTTGACGGCTTCCAGGGTTTTGTCAATCCGATACCGCCATCGTGATTACTGATACTGGGCGGTACCGATGCAACCATTCTACTCGTAACGCCTACACTGCGGCACTTCTGTCTGTTGTCTGGTTACTGGGAGTTAGTGAGCGTACCCCGTGCTGATGGTTATGTGGAAATTTCCACAAGGTGATCCACCAGTGCGCTCACTTGTGTACTCTGTTCTGTGCGGCAGTGGGAGCAGTGTAGTAGGTGCGTGCGTGCGTGTGTGTGTGTGCGTGTGTGTGTGTGTGTGTGTGTGACCAGTTCAGCCAACATTGCGACCTCTTGCAGGCTGCTATTTAGTACTAACCACTATTTCTTCAAGTGTACGAACAGTCTCAACACGTGGTACATATGAGAAGTTACACGTGAATGTGGTGTTCAATGCAGCTATCATGTTGCCAAAGGATGTTATACGAACGTTGTCTGAAGGCAGTGTTATAACAACATGGCACCGATGGAACCATCGAATGTGTTGCTCCGTATTTTCGATTTTGGTTGTTCTTTCTTATTTAACGACATTATTAGTGAAGTTTTCTGTAATCGACGTTGTGATCCCAGCTGTTTCAAAATATTCTTTCAGGTTGTTCGAATCCTGCCTCGGGCATGGATGTGTGTGATGTCCTTAGGTTAGTTAGGTTTATGTAGTTCTAAGTTCTAGGGGACTGATAACCACAGCAGTTGAGTCCCATAGTGCTCAGAGCCATTTGAACCATTTTTCTGGTTGTTAGTTGTTACCTGGGTTGCTTACACATTTACTATCCAAAGTAAGGTAGAAAAACCAGCTGTTATTATGTTTTTGTTTTACTTTTCTGCATTTAAAAAGTCTTTTAAATGAGATGGTTTTAAATTTTACAATTTATTTTATACCCGTCAGTTACAATGGTGCCTTTTCTAAAAAATAAAGACTTTCGTTGAAAAGTTTATATTATGTATACTTTTGAAAAGTTTGTGTTAAGGTCTGAAATTGTATTAAAGATTACAAAAAATTTTTGTGAGAGAAATTATAAAAGGTGTTTGAGTTTTCATAGTTTTATAGGGGCTGCAAACGGGAATATAAATACTATAAGATGTAAAGGCATGTACAGCAACTTAGATTTACTGTGGAGTAATAATGGCGACTGTTCTTAAAATATTGCGGACTAGAACTAGAAAAACCACTTCCCAGACTCGTGTCTCTTTCGTCTCACTAATCATTTGTCAAACGGTTTTCAGTGGCTTCCGCGAAAACTGAACCTGGACGTTTTCGATGTCCAGAGCGTGGCTTGCGTTGTACTGTTTTCGACCAATGCTAACTTACCATCGAAAATTTCCTGCAAACTAGATACTAATTACTCCGTAACTGCTCCGTTGGTTTTTAGTGCTAGTACTCTGCTGCCCATATATCAAAACCTACTAAAAACACCGCTCTACAGTCTCTAAACATCCTGTTTAAACAAAACTTCACTCATCTTCTCTTGCCCCCCTACCAAAAACCGTCTCCCCCATCCCTCTTTCCTCACTTGTCAGAGCTCCTGTGCACAACACTCCCTTCCACGCATTTCCTAAGGGTTGTTCGGAACTTCTGCACCATTATCCCTTCAAAATGTGTAATCAAACATCCATCCACATCAGGTATTTTAACCAATCAACAAATCAGCCTTTTATCTTTTAACCAACGCCATCGTAAGATACGTCCGATACACAGCAATCCATACCTGCAGATTGTCTTATATAGACCTGCCTTCCTTCTATAGAATCATGTCGTTCTTCATGAATCCAACTAGCGCGGCTGTCTTTAATATTGGCAATAAAATACTCTTGACCTTATGTTTAGAGTACTTACAAATTATTGCAGAAGACAGATTGCCTACGAAGGGTAGGAAGGCCATGGACCTGAAACTTTGCTCTAACAGTTTTTTGAGGTGGCACTTTCACCTTCGATTTGACTTGCAAAGGCTTGAGGATATTGCGCAGTGCACATCCGCTACCTTCAAAAACTTTTTTGAGGTATTTAATTTCCTCTTGCAGATTATCCTTATCAACAGTCATCTGTGTATAAGTTCAGAACACCACTCGCCTGCGCATGGTTAAGTAGATATTCCCATGGATGGAATTCAGATGGTTCAAGATTTCTCCTCGCTATGGGGCCACACTGCGAAACTGCCATCCACAAACCGCCCAAAGACGAGTTCTAACACTTGAAGTGTCCAACACCCTCTCCTTAAGAACTTCAATAAAAACGTTGGCCATCAGAATCGACATCGCAATTACCAACTGATTCTGAGGACACGGTCATGAGAAAAGACCACAGTATCCTGTTGTTTGTATCCATCAGTATACTACATAAAATTCACAGTTATCATTTGAAATGTTACGAAATTTGTTCTTCCAAACAAGGTTTTGAGAGAATAGCTTGTTTCAGTCTGTCAAGTCGAAAATTATTCTGCACTTCATCAGCAACCGAGGCTATGCTTTACTTTGTGTATTCATCTGAGACACACCAATGTGATACCCACCTGGTGTACTGAATACACTGTTGTTATGTTAGTCACGCTGAGCCGTAGACAGTTCAACCATGATCTAAACTTGAGCACAGGAAAGATTGTAGCAAGCCCAGTTTTTCCTCATTAAAATACTTCATGATATCAAGTCATTTACGGGCTCTTAGTTTTAGTTTCCTTAGATGAGGCAGATAAGTCAGTTTTGTACAGTATGAGAGACCAAAGATCAATTGTGGCCGAAGAGTTCTGGCAAAATGAGTCACTCTTGTCTAAGAGGGTTGAGGAGGAGACAGGTTCTTGGGGTGAAAATTGCCGATAATAGGCTGCTAAATTAGCAATGATCAAAGGAATGAGGATGCAGAAGGCAATATAAACTGCAGCATTAAAAAGTATGACATGTGACCTGTTCTTTGAAAATGTCGTGAAGATATATCCATTGCAAAAGATTCCTGCTTAGTCCCCCATTCGGTTCTCCGGGAAGGGACTGCTATAGAGGAGATAATTATGAGAAATTGAAGAAACAATGAGAGGGTGACATTCTACGAGTTAGAGGATGGAAGGTCAGAGGTCTAAATGTGGTAAGGCAGCTAGAAACCTAAGGCTCAGTTTAGGTATGGTGGAAGTCAATGAAGTGAAATGGATAGAAGATAATGATTTCAAGTCAGACTAATATAGAGTTATATCAGCAGCAACAGCAGAAAATGATATAACTGGAGAAGGATAATTTATTTATGAATAAAAAGGTAGGCCCGTTAGAATAGTAAACTAACGTCATCAACAATAATTTAGCTGTACATGCCAACGTCAGACGCGAGAGATTCAGAGATAGTGTATAATACGATAATGAAAACGTAGCTGAGTATGTAAAGAAGACGATACTTAAAGACACTGAAATAAATATGGAGATTGAAATGCTGTGGTAGTGGAAGGAATTGAGGTCTGAAGAGCGTAAAATTGTAGGCTGAGATAGAGATTGTAATGTATCCAACAAACAACTGAGGACCTTGTTTTATACATTCTACTCCGAGACAGAGAGATTGACATAGGAGCAGTCGTGGAAGATGAAACCAGTCAGACGATTGATGATCTGCTCTCCGTCCCTAATAAAAATAATGAAATTGAGACCCAGAAACCTCATTCTGCTCTTAAAATTTAAAACAGTATTCCGCAGCCTTAGCGCAGGTGAATTATACACAGAACGGTCAAGATTGAAGTCAACACACACAGTATTTTCTGGAGATAATTTAAGACGTATTCTAGAAAGTCAATTTACCGGTCTCCTAAGTGTCAATAGCAATTGGAGAAAGGACGAGGTGGTGCTGGAAGTGGAGCAGAAAATGGAGAAGTACAATAGCGTCTTCAAGTCGGACGATATGCAACTGGCCGCTATTGTGAAAAGAGTCACACTAAAAACGCTCCACCGACGGATTCTATTAACCTGAGGAATCCTATCAGAGAGAGCATTCCTGACTCTATACCTAAGCCTGTAAGAACCGTAATAAATTGAAGTACGACCATGAAATCCCTGTTCGTTACCTAACAGGTGATGTGTCTCCACATAGTGTCGTATGCTCTTTCAGTCGAAAGAGTTCATAGTAAATACTGCTTACGTAGGTGTGCCTGTTCTATGGCAGTCTCCAGTAGGGTTATGTTGTCAATAATAGAACCGTATTTTCTAAACTCACACAGGGACTGACTTACGAGATTAAGAAAGGTAGTGACATATATTTGCTCAGCAAGGGTGACAGGGTACAAATTTCACGTTATATCAGCAGTCAGCGTCAAATATTCGGTGATGAGGACAAAGATGTGGAGAGCAAATGGAAAAAATTCAAAGGCATCGTTCAATATGCACTAGACAAGTATGTTCCAAGAAAGGTTTTAAGGGATGGGAAAGATCCACCATGGGTTAATACCCGTGTTAGAAAAGCGCTACGTAAACAAAGAGCACTTCATCTCAGGTTCAAGAGTAGCAAAACCCTAGCTGACAAACAAAAGCTAAACGAAGCGAAAATGAGTGTAAGGAGAGGAATGAGGGAAGCGTTCAATGATTTTGAAAGTGTTTTGTCAACTGACATGAGTAAAAACCCTAAGAGATTTTGGTAGAGTGTAAAATCAATAAGTGGGTCAAAATCACCTATCCTTTCTCTCAGTCACCAAGCCGGCACCGAAGTGGAAGATAACAGAGAGAGGTCTGGAATAGTGAATTCGATCGTCCGAAGTTGTTTCACCGCGGAAGAACACTGTCCCTCCTTTCAATCGTCTTACGAACATCTAAATGGCAGATATTGAGATACCCGATCGCAGAATTGAAAAGCAGCTACAGTCGCTTAGTAGTGGAAAGCCTTCAGGATCATATAAGATACCTATAAGATTCTATAAAGATTATACGAAAGAACTTCCTCTAAGAGTAATTTATCGTAGATCGCTTGAGCAACGAAAGGTACCTAAAGACTGGACAAAAGCGGCGCAGGTCGTTCCTGTTTTTAAGTAAGGCCGTAAGACAGATCCACATAAACATAGACCTATATAACTCTTCACGCTTTCCCGGCGATCTAATGACATCTTGGGTTGTCGGGTGTTCTGCCGGATATCAGCGTCGTACTTGCACGATATTTCGGTCACGTAGCTCGTAACCTTCATCAGGTGCGACCTGAGACTGCTCTTCGAGTGGACCTGGTCCAGTATTTATGTCTATGCCTATGGCATAAATACTGGACCAGGTCCACTCGAGGAGCAGTCTCAGGTCGCACCTGATGAAGGTTACGAGCTACGTGACCGAAATATCGTGCAAGTAAGTCGCTGATATCCAGCAGAACACCCGACAACCCAAGATGTCATTACACCCATATAGTTGACGTCAATCTGTTGTAGAATTATGGAACATGTTTTATGCTCAAGAATTATGACTTTTTTGAAAAACGAACACCTCTATATAAATCAAAATGGATTCCGCAAACAGGGATCATGCGATACTCAGCTCGCTCTGTCGCTCCGTGAGATCCACAGCGTAGTGGACAACGCCGCTCAGGTTGATGCTGTGTTCCTTGATTTCAGTAAGGCATTTGACACCGTCCCACATTGCCGGTTAATGAAAAAAATACGAACTTACGGAGTACTGGAGCAGACTTGCGACTGGATTCAAGGCTTCTTTGCAGATAGAACTCGACACGTCGCTTCTAACGAAACTAAATCGACGGATGTAAACGTAATATCCGGAGTACCACAGGGAAGTCTGATAGGACCGTTGCTGTTTACAGTATATATAAATGATCTAGTAGAAAGCGTCGGATGCTCTTTAAGGCTATTCGCAGATGATGTGCTTGTCAATACCAAAGTAGCAACGCCGGTTGATAGTAAGAACTTGCAGAACGACCTGCAGAGAATTGATTAATGGTGCAAGCTCTGGCAGTTGAACCTGAAGGTACATAAATGTAACATATTGCGCATACAGAGGCAAAGAAATCCACTACTGAACAGCTACACTATTGATGTCGAACAGCTGGAGACAGCGTCTGCCGTAAAATATCTAGGCGTAACTATGCAGAGCGACCTTAAGTGGAATGACCATATAAAACAGACACCAGACTCACATTCATTGGAAGAATATTAAGAAAACGTAACTCATCCACGAAAGTAGTGGCTTATAAGGCGCTTGTTCGCCCGATTCTTGAGTATTGTTCATCTATCTGAGACTCCTATCGGGTAGGACTTACAGAGGAGATAGAGATCCAACGAAGAGCGGCGCGTTTCGTCACGGGATCGTTTAACTGGCGAAGGAGCCTTACGGAGATGCTAAACAAACTTCACTGGGAGACGTTAGAAGAGAGGCGTTGTGTATCACGGAGAGATCTAATACTGACATTTCGGGACTGCGCTTTTCAGGAGGAGCCGGACAACATATTACTTCCCCCACATACATCTCGAATATTGACCGCGAGGAGGAAATTCGAGAGATTAGAGCCAATACAGAGGCTTACCGACAATCATTGTTCCCACGCACTATTAGAGACTAGAGCAGGTTTGGAGAGATCAGATAGTGGTACTGAAAGTACCCTCCGTCACACACCATTAGGTGGCTTACGGAGTATGATGTAGATGTGGATGAAAACGGTGCAGCCAGCCATTGGGCTACTATTGTTACGCAAATGTCGAAATGATTTGTGGACTGCTTCAGTAGATGTTTTATGGGATATGGTGGTCTTCATCCAAAATAATAGGACAATCCTGCTTCAGTTACCCCTATTATTATGCTTTGAAACATTTGATACTGTGCATGTCGTAGGCAAAGACTTCAGGGAATGACTTTGTGTAGAATGAGCAGTTCGCAAAGCATCTGCAGTGCCATTGCCAACCTGGCACGGTAATCAGGCGCCCTTACGTGTGTCACTGCTAGATGGCAAAGGTATTGTTGCTTTTCCGTGAATCACTCTACGTAATGCTAAAAAGCAGAGCAAAATCCCTATAGTAGATCATGCCTTTTTTCACGGGTTATGAGTAAAGTGTGACTTCGTAATTGCAAAAAAATCTTTTTTCATGATATGATCACACACTGACAAATTTTGGATATTTTTCTTTAGTTTTGCTGTGAAATCTTACTTCTTGCCGAGTTTCTTAATTCCCAGTCAACGAGACGTGCCCTACAGGTTTTTATGAGTGACTTTGATGGTGTGAAAAATCACCGTATCTTTCGATTGCTTTTGAAAGCTTAAATGTTTTACACTGCCAGAACCTACGGATCATATTACGACATAGATCTCAACCTGACATTTCCATCCGGTCCTGAGATAAAAGGGCATTAACGGTTCGGTACACAGACAGCAGACAAAAAAGTGATCCTGTAAGGGTTCCGTTTTTATCGATTGAGGTACAGAACCATCATAACGGAATCTTCTGTTGGGGAACAAGTATGTGCACTTTCAAACAGGGACGAATATCCAAAAATATACCGTATTTGTGCTACAGTAACCAATATATACAGTAATGTATCTTTCTAAACCGCATTCACTCTGTAAAAAGGAGACAATAATCTACTGTCACTCATCTGGTTACATTTTCAACTATGTAGTGTGATTTTCAATTTTTCTAATGGATCAACGACAAACTCTGTATTTCTCTTATTATACTTTTGATGTCCCTGTTCCACAGACGTTCCGCAGTCAAATTCATTAAGTTATTTTGATTATTTTGAGAAACTGGAGAAATTCTGTATATTTAAACCTAATTCATTACTCTTCCCTTTATACGTCATTTATTAAAACCGAAGAACGAGAATGATCTACTTACAAACCAAAAATACTGTATGTAAAAATTATAAATGATAGATAAGTAAATGTAAATTCAGAAGTAGCAAACAATGTTAAAAGAAATCTCGGCGGACATCACTGCATTAAGTATTTTCCTAACGTGCACCTAGGTGTTTATCTTTCTTTATAGTTCTCTCTCGGAATTGTATTTTTACTCTAAGTTTAGATCTTCCGTCAGCTCATATTGTAAGGCCCATCAAATAAATGCAAGTTATTCGATTTAGAGAGCTGTGTTCTTTTCCTGAGTTTCTAGTGACGTACATGTATTATTCGACTACAAATGATGCAGTAAGCTAGTACGTTCTTTCTATTATGTTCAGAATATATGGGAACAATGCATTACTCTACTCTAACTCTTGACTGTAGGGATATTGTGATGTCTTTGAAATCGTCTACGGAGTACAAAAGAAAGATACCACACTTGCGAAAGGAGATTTCTTCTTAAATATTACCTCACGTTGAGCGTTTGTTCCATATATCCCCCAGAGAGATTTTCAGATCTGGCCATACTATTAGAAAACTACATAATACATATCACTTTACGTATTAATTCAGCAGAATAACCTTTAGGTGCATATTTTACAAGACGTGGGATTTCCTGTCTGTTTGATGAGCAGACTCGCTGTTCCACAGACGGCTCTAAATTAGCGAAATTGCAGTCGTTCTGCGAAAGAAATAACTTCCGCAAACCGCCAACGTTTCCGGGATCCAGAAAGAGAGAAAAAGGTTTTTCGCTAATAAAATGAATTCTGATGAAACGACTGGGAAACTGTTCGTCCAAGAACTTCCCAGAATCACTTACCTACCTTTCCCAAAGGAAAAAGTCTCATGCGCTTTGAAAGTGTGGAAGTTTAAATGCGTAATTGGTTCTCCTATACCAGACAGAGAAGTACTGATTAACGATGGCGATGGGACAAGCCGCTTTCGAAAGTGTAGGGAGTAATGCTTGCTGTGAAGATTCTTTCTTTTCCTAAACGAAGCAAAAATTCCTCCATTGTCTTAGGTTGGTGCATACTTTCGTAGCGTTTTTGCTTTACATGTTGGTATTCCGGTTGCTATGCGTTTATTTGCTGGTTGCTAAGGGTTTATTTGCCGATTGCCAGGTTTTATTTGCGGTTCACTGTTTCTATATAAGTTTACATATTGTTATTTTGTCATTTGGAGAAAATGGGGTGACAAGTGAAGAAATCGGAACATTCCCGACCTGTTGTTCTGTTTGAGTTCAATGGAGGGGTGACAGTAGCGGAGGAGCCAGGATCATTTGCGCCGTCTAAGGGGATAGTGCCATTGGGCAGAGCACGGCAGTAAAATGGTTTTCTCGCTTTAACGAAGATCATTTTGACATTAATGATTGTCAACTTCAGGAAGAACTTCGTGCTTGTTGAAGATATAGTTTAAACGCATTAATCCACACTGATCCACGTCGTTGTACTCCATAAGTGGAAATGTGTTGAACTGCGAGCTTTCCACCAACGTGCGACGTTTGCGCGCGATAGCGAAGCTTCAAAATTGGCTGCATGAATACCGTACGCTCTAATCCAAAATCACTAAGTCAGCGAATGGCCATATGTGTATCTCTGCTTGCTTGTCGTCATTTGGCTCGTGAACAACACCGACCATTCCTGGTCTGTGTAGTCACTAGTGACGAGAAGTGGTATTTTTATGCTCACGTATGAAAAAGAACTTTGTGGCTGAGCCCAAACAAAGCGGACCTGCGCGCATCCCCAGATGGAAATGACGAACAGCGACGGTGTGGTTTACTACAATTGTTTCCCCGAGGAGTAACTGTCACTGCTGACATTTATTGTCAAGAACTGAGACATCTTGAAGAAGAAATCTAAGAAGAACGACGAGGAAGACTGCATAAAGTAACGCCGCATGTCCGCATTCTGCTAGACTGACAAAAACAGGAGATGGGTTGGAAAGTCGATCGTCGCCCACCTTATTCACCTGACGTTGCGCCCTCAGGTTTTCACCTTTTCCGCCCCCTATCGAACAGCCTTCAAGGAACTTCTTTTCCGGCTGAAAATGCGCTTCGAATAATGGCTTGACGAGTTCTTCGCCTCGAAGCCATGAGATTTCTACAGTAGCAGAATCTAAAAGTTACCCCAACGTTAGTAAAGGAGGTTTTATCATTGATGACTAAAGTATCTATTACGTGTACGTGTTGTGTTCATTAAACTTATGGAGAAACGCTACGAACTCATGAATCAACCAAAGATAACGGAGGCGAATATGGTGAAACGAAATGTCTTTCAGTCTAACACTGTTTTGACTAAGAAAAATGTTCGAGACACGTTAATACTATATATTAGTCTTTTACTCTGGAAAATGGTCTTCCATTACACCAGTCCAGGACTCTTATAGATAAAACTGAACTTAATAGTTAATCAGCTGTCAAAGAGTGTGTTTCCTGATTGGAATTTCTCAGTGTTCTAAAAATCGGGTCGTGATTTTTAACAGTTCATTTTGCCTGACAATTATTTATTTGTGAAACCATATTAGTGTCTGTATTGTACACTTGTATGTGTATTAGGGCAGGTATAAAAATAAGGTACACTCCTGGAAATTGAAATAAGAACACCGTGAACTCATTGTCCCAGGAAGGGGAAACTTTATTGACACATTCCTGGGGTCAGATACATCACATGATCACACTGACAGAACCACAGGCACACAGACACAGGCAACAGAGCATGCACAATGTCGGCACTAGTACAGTGTATATCCACCTTTCGCAGCAATGCAGGCTGCTATTCTCCCATGGAGACGATCGTAGAGATGCTGGATGTAGTCCTGTGAAACAGCTTGCCATGCCATTTCCACCTGGCGCCTCAGTTGGACCAGCGTTCGTGCTGGACGTGCAGACCGCGTGAGACGACGCTTCATCCAGTCCCAAACATGCTCAATGGGGGACAGATCCGGAGATCTTGCTGGCCAGGGTAGTTGACTTACACCTTCTAGAGCACGTTGGGTGGCACGGGATACATGCGGACGTGCATTGTCCTGTTGGAACAGCAAGTTACCTTGCCGGTCTAGGAATGGTAGAACGATGGGTTCGATGACGGTTTGGATGTACCGTGCACTATTCAGTGTCCCCTCGACGATCACCAGTGGTGTACGGCCAGTGTAGGAGATCGCTCCCCACACCATGATGCCGGGTGTTGCCCTGTGTGCCTCGGTCGTATGCAGTCCTGATTGTGGCGCTCACCTGCACGGCGCCAAACACGCATACGACCATCATTGGCACCAAGGCAGAAGCGACTCTCATCGCTGAAGACGACACGTCTCCATTCGTCCCTCCATTCACGCCTGTCGCGACACCACTGGAGGCGGGCTGCACGATGTTGGGGCGTGAGCGGAAGACGGCCTAACGGTGTGCGGGACCGTAGCCCAGCTTCATGGAGACGGTTGCGAATGGTCCTCGCCGATACCCCAGGAGCAACAGTGTCCCTAATTTGCTAAGAAGTGGCGGTGCTGTCCCCTACGGCACTGCGTAGGATCCTACGGTCTTGGCGTGCATCCGTGCGTCGCTGCGGTCCGGTTCCAGGTCGACGGGCACGTGCACCTTCCGCCGACCACTGGCGACAACATCGATGTACTGTGGAGACCTCACGCCCCACGTGTTGAGCAATTCGGCGGTACGTCCACCCGGCCTCCCGCATGCCCACTATACGCCCTCGCTCAAAGTCCGTCAACTGCACATACGGTTCACGTCCACGCTGTCGCGGCATGCTACCAGTGTTAAAGACTGCGATGGAGCTCCGTATGCCACGGCAAACTGGCTGACACTGACGGCGGCGGTGCACAAATGCTGCGCAGCTAGCGCCATTCGACGGCCAACACCGCGGTTCCTGGTGTGTGTGCTGTGCCGTGCGTGTGATCATTGCTTGTACAGCCCTCTCGCAGTGTCCGGAGCAAGTATGGTGGGTCTGACACACCGGTGTCAATGTGTTCTTTTTTCCATTTCCAGAAGTGTATATCCGATATCAGGCCGTCTGATGTGCCTCGTCAACGTGAGTGTGGTTGTAAGTGGCAGTATTCTAACAATTTACTCGTAAAATTATAGTGTAATTTTGTAAAAGAATGGAAAAATAAGATTACTGGTGTCGATGGAGTAAATGGTCAGCTGAACATTTTGTGATAGGGAACGTGGCTTCTTAGCTTCAGGATATATTAATGCGATGATTTCACAAATTTGGAAAGGCAAAGTAAATAAACCTTTCTAAAATAAAACATATATTTCGCAACGTTGATTCCAAAATCGCAAACCAACGACCTTCCACCCCCCACCCCAAGCCCTACCGCCAAATTCATATGGCAAATCTTACTTCCCCTCTGGTCGTTCACTGAAGTTAGAATACATGTGGCAGCACCGAACGAGTGCAAGTGACAAACTTTGCAACAATACATTGTCTGAAGAAAGACGCAACAGCAAAAAATAGTTAATGTGGAATATAGAAATTTCGGGAATACATTTGTCTAGGTAACATATTTAAATGATTAACATTGCAAGATCGCAGGTTAATGAAAGCGCGAGTGAGCAGTGGCAAATGTGAAATGTTCGTACCTTAGTAACCGGTGTAACCGCCAGAATGTTGAATGCAAGCCTGCAAACGTGAATGCATTGTGTTGCACAGGGGCCGATTGACAGTTTGTGGGACGGACCCCCATGCCTGTTGCACTTGGTCGGTCAGTATAGGACGTTAATGCTGTTTGTGGCTGAAGCTGGAGTTGTTGTCCGATGACTTAACGTATGTGCTCGATTGGAAACACATGTCGTGATCGAACAGTCCAGCGCAAATTTCAACACTGTGTAGTGAATGTTGGGTTTCAGCAACGGTATGTGGCGAGCGTTATCTTGTTGCAAAACGCACTTGCAATGCCGATCGTAATTATAATCACAACAGATCGAATCGCCAGACTGACGTACAGGTTAAGAGAGAAATAAAAAGGGAAGTGCAGGGAAGATAAGGCGAGATGACTGTGTGATAAATGTGAAGAAATTAGAAAGGTCAGAGCAACCTTCGGTGAAATTAAAAGCACGGACGGTAACATTAAAACTGCAATGGGAATTCCACTGTTAAATGTAGAGGAGAGAGCGGATAGGTGGAAAAAATATACTGAAGGTCTCTGTAAGGGAGAGAGCTTCTGTGAAAACGTTATGGAAGACGAAACAGGAGCCGACAGAGAAGTGGTAGGGGGTATTGGAATCAGAATTTAAAAGAGCTGTAGAAGGCTTAAGATCATATACTGCAGAAGATCAAATAAGGCAGAAGAGATAGATAGCATTCGATCGGAATTTCTAATAACATTAGGGGTAATGGCTAAACACTGACTATTCACGTTAGTATGTAGGATATATGAAACTGGAGATATACCACCCGACTTCCGGAAAAAACGTCATTTACACATTTCAGAAGACTGTAAGAGCAGAAAAATGCGAGAATTATGGCACAATCAGCTTATCAGCTCATGCATCCAAGTGACTGACGAGCATAATATATAGAAAGATGGAAAAAAATGAGGTTCCGTCACATGACGATCGGTTTGGCTTTAGGAAAGGTAAGGCAGCAGAGAGCCAGCCAGCAAAGACGTTGTGATTGATGAGGGAAAGGAGACTGAAGAAAAATCAGGACACATTCATAGGATCTGTCGAGCTAGGAAAAGCATTCGACAACGTAAAATGGTGCAACATGTTTCAAATTATGAGAAAAATATGGGTAAGCTGTAGTGGAAGAGGCTTTAATATACAATTTGTACAAGAAACAAGAGGGAACAGTAAGACTTTAGAGACCAATAACGAAGGGCTCGGGTTAGAAAGGGTGTAAGGCAGGGATGTATTCTTTCACCCCTGTTGTTCAATTTATACATCGAAGAAGCAAGAGTGGAATTAAAATTCAAGGTAAAACGACATCAATAGGATTGGCCGATGGCATTGCTACCTTTAGTGAAAGTGAAGAACAGATACAGGGTCTGTTGAATATAACGAACAGATTTTCGAGTATAGAATACAGGTTGACAGTAAATCGAAGAAAAACGAAAATAATGACAAGTGGGAGAAACAAGAACATCGAGAAACTTAACATAACCAGTAGATGAAGTTAAAGAATTCTGCTGCGTGGTGGACGGGGAAAGGATGACGTGGCAAAGAGGACATTCCTGGCCAAAAGAAGTTTACTGCTTTCAGCCATAGACCTTAACGTAAGGAAGAAATTTCTGAGAATGTACATTGTAAGGTAGTGAAACAAGAACTGTGAGAAAACCGGGCCGAATGAGAATTGGAGCACGTGGATGTGGTGCTACAGGAGAATGGTAAAAATTTGTTGGACTCATAAGGTAAGGCATGAGAAGGTTCTCCGCAGGCGAGGAAAGGATTATGGGGATAATGCTGACAAGAAGAATGCGTATTATATCTACTAAGATATTAGAGAATAGCGTCCATGGTACTAGAGGGAGCTGTAGAGGGTAAAAACTGTAGAGGAAGACAGAGATTGGAACACAGTCAGCAAACATTTGATAAGGACGTAGGTCGAAAGTGCTACTCTGAGATGAAAAGTGTGGAACAGGAGAGGAATTCGTGGTTGGCCGCATGAAACTAGTCAGAACGCTGATGACTAAAAAAGGTCCACAGATATCTGGTGCCTTCGGTTACCACCACAGGCCCCGTGGAGTCACAGATGAATGTCCCCTGGTAGCATCATACTGCTCCTACCGTCCATCCAGCGTCAGGATACGACCATCGACCAGGTGTAACAAGAAACGTGATACGTGCTACCAAACCACGTGCACCCATTGAACCACAATCAGGTCTCGATGATCGCGCGCTCACTACATCGTACTTGATGATGTCGCTCGTTCAACATGTAAATAAACATGCGTCGTCTACTGTGGAACCGTCCATTCAACAATGTGCCGCAAATGGTGAACCGAAGCACTTCTGCCCGTGCCTGATTCGTCATCTTTCGTCATTTCGACACAGATCGCTGGGTGTCCTGATTTACAGAGAGCGCAAGCCTCAGATTCACAGATACTATACGAGGCGTCGATGTCCGACACACCTTATAGCCGATTCGTGTTTTACCGCACTTCAGCTGCTTTCCATCGACACTCACATCAGCACGCAAATAACCAACTAGCTTCGCCTTTTCCGACAGCTTCTTCCCAATCACCAATTAATAAGAATCTGCCATTTTACAAAGTCGCTTATGTCAGTAGATATTCCTCAAATAGATTGAATATTGTAACCCCCAAAACTAAACGAAAAATATACCTATTTGAAACTGTAGATAAAAGTTCACTTGAAGCCTCCCTGAGCGATAATCTCCATATCTTCCAAATTAACAAAGTAAATGTACACTAGATGCAGCTTCAATTCAAAGAAATAGTATCGGCAGCAATTGAGAGATTTATATCAAATAAATTAACAAACTACGGAGCTGATCCTCCTTGGTACACAAAACGGGTGAGAACACTGTTGCAGAAACAACGAAACAAACATACCAAATTTAAACTGGCGCAAAATCTCCAAGATTGGTTCTCTTTTACAAAAGCTACAAATTTAGCGTGCAATTCAATGCCAGATGCTTATAATTGTTTCCACAACGAAACTTTGTCTCGAAACCCGGCAGAAAATCCAAAGAGATTCTGGTCGTATGTGAAGTACACTAGCGGTAAGACACAATCAATGCCTTCTCTGCGCAATGGCAGTGGAGAAACTACCAAAGACAGTGCTGACAAAGCAGAGTTACTAAACATGGCCTTCCGAAATGCCTTCGCTCAAGAAGACGAAATAAATATTCCAGAATTCGAATCAAGAACAGCTGCCAACATGAGTAACGTAGAAGTAGATAACCTCGGCGTAGTGAAGCAACTTAAATCACTTAGCAGAAACAAGTCTTCTGGTCCAGGCTGTATACCAATTAGGTTTCTATGCTGATGCAATAGCTCCATACTTGACACATAAAACGGTTCGCTTGATAAAGGATCTTACCCAAAGAATGGAAAGTTGCACAGGTCACACCAATAATGGAGAATGGTAGTAGGTGTAATCGACAAAATTACACGTCCATATCATTAACGTCGATATGCAGCAGGCTTTTGGAACATATATTGTGTTCAAACATTATCAATTACCTCGAAGAAAACGGTCTATTCGCACACAGTCATCACGGATTAAGAAACATCGTTCTTGTGAAACACAACTAGGTCTTCACTCGCCCGAAGTGTTGAGCGCTAACGACAAGGGATTTCAAATTGATTCTGTATTTCTGTGTTACCAGGCTTTTGACACTGTACCACACAAGCGGCTTGTAGTGAAATTGTGTGCCTACGAAATATCGTCTCAATTACGTGACTGAATTCGTGATTTCCTGTCAGAGAGGTTACAGTTCGAAGTAGCTGACGGAAAGTCATCGAGTACAACACAAGTTGTTTTTGGCGTTCCCCAAGATAATGTTATAGGCCCTTTGCTGTTCCTTATCTATATAAACGATTTGGGAGACAGAAGTGAGTTTTGGCGTTTCCCAAGGTAGTGTTATAGGCTCTTTGCTGTTCCTTATCTATATAAACGATTTGGGAGACAATCTTAGCAGGCGTCTTAGGTTGTTTGCAGATGACGCTACTAAAATCATTGGAAGATCAAAGCTAATTACAAAACGATTAAGAAAAGACATCTGCATGGTGCGAAAATCGGCAATTGACTCTAAATAACAAAACGTGTAAGGTCATCCATATGAGTGCTAAAAGGAATCCGTTAAACCTTGGTTACACGATAAATCAGTCAAATCCAAAGGCCGTAAATTCGACTAAATACCTAGGAATTATAATTACAAACAACTTAAATTGGAAGGAACACACAGAATATGTTGTGTGGAAGACTAACCCAAGACTGCATTTTATTGATTGGACAATTAGGAAATGTAACAGATATACTAAGGAAACTGCCTACACTACGGTTGTCCGTCCTCTTAGAATACCGCTGCGCGGTGTGGGATCCTTACCAGATACGATTGACAGAGTATATCGAAAAGTTCAAAGAAGAGCAGGTGATTTTGTACTATCGCCAAATAGGGGAGAGAGTGTCACTGAAATGATAAAAGATTTGGGATGGACGTCATAAAAACAAAGGCTTTTCGTGGCGGAGGAATATTCTCGAAATTCCAATCACCAACTTACTCCTCTGAATGCGAAAATATTTTACTGACGCCGACCTGCATAGGGAGAAACGATCACTATGACAAAATAAAGGAAATAAGAGCTCGTACGGAAAGATATTGGTGTTTTTTCTTTCCGCTTGCTATACGAGATTGGAATAATAGAGAATTATGAAGGTGGTTCGATGAACCGTTTGCAAGGAACTTCAATGTGTTTTGCGGAGTATCCATGCAGATGTAGATGTAAAAGTCTAATCGTCCTTACTCTGTTTACATACCTGCTTTGCCGCGATAAGTTCGCGAAACGCTGCTTAGCAGCAGTTATTCTCGCATAGTGGAGGATAACTAATAGTAATGGTTCTGTAATACTGCCTTCACGTAATCCCGAAGTTCCTCTGACGTCTGAAGATTCCTCTATGTTAAGAATCTGCGGGTTTTTGATTCCTAGAAACCCTGCAGTTCTATCACAGAGCTGATTAAACATAGGTGAACGTACGGTACTGTATCGAATACCTTGCGCAAGTCAAGGAACATGGTGTAATGGTGTGGGCAGACATCAGTGTACTTGTGTCTTTCGCAAACGAACAAACCGACTTGAGTTCCAGTTATCTGTGTTATAGAGAGTTCCAGTTGTTTTCGATATACAAGTCCATTTTATCGAAAAGAATGTTGAAGCCCAGAAACAAATTAACAAATAATCGGGACTAGAGACAGCATCGTTAATCGTCGTCGTCATTGTCAGGTATTTGTCTGATGGATAATGTCCTCCTCTACCCTTTTACAGGCGCTACAGACTTCAGTTATAAACATCCTTTTGTCCGTGAATGTTTTCTAACGTCATCTCTCCATCTATCATAAGGTTTTTGTCTCTGTTTTTGAATAATTTTCTCGTTGTAAGTCCATGTTTCAGAGGTGTCAGTCAAATGAATAGAAACTGATTTCTAACACATTAGATGTTCAGTTTTGACCTCAGTTGAGTTTACGAAAGGAACTTTCTTCTGCAGTACAGTCAGTACTTTTATAAACTGCTTTGGATAAAAACCTCAACGCCAGAACTGATAATATAATTATCAGTATTTATGTTTCTATGTAACCATCTGTTGATTGAAAACTAATTTAGATATAAAGTAATTTATTTTCATGCTGTGGAACGTTCAAGAGCACGACTGAAATCCACGGTCAGCGAATGTCGGTTATGAGACTTGCTGATGTTGTTGTTATCCTCAGTGAATGTGACAAAGAGTTACCCGAAGTTTTGAATGTAATGAACAGATAATGAGTACAGAATACTGATTGAGAGTAAACTGAAGAAACACAGAAGTAGGGCGTTTTGCAATCGTGGAAACAAAGTAACACATGGTGCACGACACAGGGAGGACATAAAACACTCGTTAGCTCAGGCATAGCAAGCATTCCTGGAGGAAAGAAATCTACTAACATCAAAAAAGAGTATTTAAACTGTGGAATAAATTTCTGAGAATGTAGGTCTGCAGCACAACGTTTTATGTTAGTGGATCGTGGACTATGTAAAAACCAGACGAGAATCAGAGCATTTGAGATGTGGTGCTATAGAAGGATGTTGAAAATTTGCTGGACGCATAAGACGAGGCATTAGTAGGTTCTCTGCAGGTTGGACGAAATAAGGAATATACGGACAACATTGAGAAGAAACAGAGATAGTCGGCTACGGTGGCCGAGCGGTTCTAGGCGCTTCAGTCCGGAACCGCGCGACTGCTACGGTCGCAGGTTCAAATCCTGCCTCGAGCATGGATGTGTGTGATGTCCTTAGGTTAGTTAGGTTTATGTAGTTCTAAGTTCTAGGGGACTGATGACCTCCGATGTTAAGTCCCATAGTGCTCAGAGCCATTTGAACCATTTGAAACAGAGATAGGATTGTAGGAAATGTGTACAGACATCAGGAGGTAGCTTCCAAGGCTACTAGTGGGAGCTGTAGAGGACAAAAACTGCATGTAAAAACAGAAATTGAAATACAAACAAAAAATAATTGGACACTTTAGGGTTAAGTGCTCATGTCAGATGAAGTGATTGATACAGGAAGAGAAGTCGTGGCGGGCACGTAAAAACTGTCTTTACACTGATGACCTAAACTAAAATATCCGAATATTTTGTTTTGTAACACGCCCTATTTACATACGTCTGTAGCAAATTCATTTTCGACGCTTGTTCGGAACACCGTTCCATCACCAATATGTTTCCTGTAGGCTTTCGAATTCCGTGTGAGTTCTTTGGTTGATTTAATTTGTGTACCAGAGATATCTAATTGTTTCGAGAGGATAAACTTTATTGAAGGTGATCAGTTGTTTCTCTACTACTTTGCAGATTCTCTAAACGTTTCTGGTGTACAGTTTTCTTTCAAATTTGATTGATTGTGAGATTCGTCAAGAATTCAAGTGTATGCAGGTTAAATTTATTTTATGATCACTCTTCAGTTGTCCACACGCACCGGATGTTGTGGCCGAGCGGTTCTAGGCACTTCAGTCTGGAACCGAGTGACTGTTACGGTCGCAGGTTCGAATCCTGCCTCGGGCATGGATGTGTGTGTCGTCCTTAGGTTGGTTAGGTTAAAGTAGTTCTAAGTTCTAGGGGACTGATGACCTCAGAAGTTAAGTCCCATAGTGCTCAGAGCCATTTTTTTTATCTACACGCGCTTATGTTGTCGTATTGCAATAATTCTTCTGGAAATCTGATGTTTCTCTTACTGCAATAACAATCAGACCGATCAATGTGGTGGAAATATCGATACTTGACACGCTATGTCGTGGTATTAACTTTCCATCTCATATTACGGATGTGTCAGCCACGTATTTGATATCAAAGGCTTTTATTCTTCTATCAGACTGTTGAAAAGCTCTTTTTTCTCTGATGAAGTTTGGTCTTTAACTGGTCTGCCTTTTCCACTGGCAACAGCTGTGAAACACGTATGAAGACGGACTTTTTTTAAAGATATTACGAAGTGCGGTCAAAGACACACTACGTTTCGATTCTCTCCTTCTTAATTTCGTTTATTAACAAGTAACTGTGCTAACTTTCTGACTTATCGCAGACACTCTTCCCTTTTAACTTATAGTTGGCAAGATACTGACTTTGGAAGTTTATTATTTTTTTCAGCACAATTTTCCTCTGAGTAAAAGCGATTCATGAGGCCTGAAGCATCTTCTACATTGTTCTACTACACAAATACTATAGTCTTCTCGATGATTTTGGTTCCGACAGTTTACTATTCGTGGTGTCATATTTTGATCTGTCACTGTTCTCGCCTCTTGAGTAAATATACTGTCAGATGTGCTAGATTTATGGCTGAAAATGTTATATGCACTGTCTCCTGAATTGAAATGCCAGTAATGTTTGTTTGAAATTCATCTGGCTTCGTGGCTGGCGAAATCCTTGTATTATCATATACACCAATGAAACAGCTATAGAACAGTCAGAGAAAACAGTTTCAAGGCTAACAGAATGCGTTGAACATTCGTCTACTCCTACACACTCTGATTAGAAAAGAATAGTCAGTTTGATGTAGACTACTTACGCTATAAAATTAAAAGAATGTCTGGACGATTTCATTATTTTATTATTGTTGTTTTATAGGTACTTACCAACTACTGTATTTTACTCCTAAACCGTGGGATTGCGCCATGGATACGAATAGTCACGGTTTATTGGAATTGGGCTTAACTTGTTCAGTAACAGCTTTTTAACTAGTCGTTCAAAAATCTTTCCTTCTGTTTCCATGATCACAGAATGTATTGTCCGCAGTTACATGATATATATATATATATATATATATATATATATATATATATATATATATATATATAAAAATTACAAAATAACAACGTAGAGCAGAAGTGATTCCGATTAATAAATGGAGGTTATAATTAAACTTTTTTTACTTGAGTCACTGTAGACGGAAAACTATTTATCGTATGGGCACGCAACTTAATGATCAGACTGTGCGCTGCAGGATTTGCGTTGTTAGTGGTGTTGTTATCATGACTTAGGTGCCGGTACTGGTACGATGACTTGGGACTGAGACAGAAGGAGCAGTGTGCACAAGAGCTGCTGTCAACAAGGGTCTGGACAAGGTGAGTAGCGCTTTAGTCGTAAAACACTTCTAAGAAAACAACGGCAGTAGTGGTGGTGCTCTTCGCGAGTGTCGACGCATTAAAGGAACCCGGAGAGGCCTCTTTCCACACAGTGAATGAAGAACATGATTCGGAAGTTCGAGTTCACTGACGATTTGAGAATTGTTCCTTGGAGAAGCAGAGGGCAAATTGAGACATTAAGTGTTGAAGGAGCTATTGTTACCATGACTGAAAATGCTGGACGCAATGTGCGATTTTCAAGCAGTGCACGAGCTAAACGTTCCATAGTCAAATCGTTCGAAAATTGTTGCGAACAATTATGAAATGTTATCCGTACAAAGCTCGCCTTACCCACCAACTTTTGCCACGTGACGTTGCTCTTGCGTTTCGTGCGAGAGCATCGAAGTTGACGACATGTGGCCTAGGAACATTTTGTGCAGTGATGAAGCACACTTTGCGCTCTGTTGGCCACTGAACATTCACCGTTGTTGCATTTTGGGATTGCCACCGCCAACAACAAACGTTGATGAAATTCCCCTGCATAGTGAACGCATCGCTGTGTGTTGTAGCTTCACGGCACAGTTCATGATTGGTCTATTTCTCTTTGAGTAACTCGGGCTCTGTGGGCTAAGGACATGCAGCGTGAAAGGCATACACTACTGTGATCTACTTTGCTAACGTGCGATCCCTGCTCTACGGGAGAGAGGTGGTTTGGACTCAGCTGTTGTGTTACACGATGGAGCTGCACCTCACACCGCTAATGAAGTCACACTGTTAGTCCACAACACATCTGGAGAAAACAAAATGACTGACCGATCGTTCCCAAATGCATAGCCACCAAGATCATCAGACCTGAACGCGTGTGGCTTCTCTATGTGGGGTTACCTGGAGGACAGGGTTTATCAACGGGACACTAACACACCGTGGAGGTTGAAGATGAGCATATGGAGGGATGTAGTCAATACTCCATCTGAGATGTTTCGAGCAGCAACAGAGCATTCTCTGGTGCGGTTCCAGGATGTCGTGGATGCCGATGGTCGTCACATGGAGCAACGTTTGTGACCTGGAGCGCAAACTTGGTA
Source organism: Schistocerca serialis cubense (assembly GCF_023864345.2). Taxonomy (NCBI): domain Eukaryota; kingdom Metazoa; phylum Arthropoda; class Insecta; order Orthoptera; family Acrididae; genus Schistocerca; species Schistocerca serialis. The sequence goes on from NC_064643.1 coordinate 193,234,142, forward strand.
CGCAGTTATAAATGTTATCCTCTTACGTGGAATTTAAAATATGTGTTTATTTCAATTATATTTTAGTTACTTCTCACGCTCGTCCTTAAAAATGTTTCCACATAGTTCCATTGTGCTACGATCGCTCATTTTTAAGGAGACTCTCTCAAGTACCGAAAGTTTAATTATAGCCACCATGCACCTGTAGGTAGAATCAGATTAAAAGGAATGAAATTGAAGTAAAGAAATCAACAAAACATTGTAGCAACATTGGGTGCTACATTACATGTAAATGTCAAGGAGCTGGCGGGAAGTGGCGGTAAATTCTAAGTTTCAGAGAAACTTCATACCCGTATTTCGATGATTTTCGTTTCATTTTAATTTTGTTTTATTACATATTACTCCAGACGTTTAGGATGTCATTGAAGTAGCTTCTACGTAGTGTAGAAAACATGAAAAAAGCGGCTGAAGCAAATTAGAAAGCTCTGGGGAATAAAATGTTTTATAGTAAATGGCGGTTTGCCTTTAACTTGTGATTAGCCCGCGCAACAGCTTGTGTGGTGTAATCTTAATCCACTAATATTGCACGCCATTTATGCACTTCTTGATGGTTTTTAACTATTTTGGAAATACAATCTTCCTAACAAAAACAATGTCATATCCGATTTTCTTTTAGTATCTGTAGTGATAAGCACTCTTATTTTGAAATAACTCAATAAGAAGCCCGAGTGAAAAGACTGAAATGTTAAAATTATTTACAAATTGACCTGATTTACAGCAACTGTAGCACCCAGTTTTTACAAAGCAAATGCAGTGAAACAAGTACATATAGTAAAAGTAGTGTAATCGATAAAATCAGTTCCTCTGGTTAGTATTGTTATGTGCTGAGTTTTAATCGGATGATTTAGCTTTGATGGAAAATACACATATGACCGTCTTGTAAGAACATTGTGAACTTATGCAGGAAAATGTACCAGTAAACCATGTCGATGAACTCTACAGCGTCCATTAAAGTCAAAGCAGTTCATCCACAAAGACTTTTACTGTCGGAGTAGTCCTCTCTAGCAATAACAGGTCGGTAAGAGTATGCCTGTAACTGAAGAACCTACACAGTAATTCTAGGAGCTCCTTCGGGAGACCGTTTGCATATTTTGCTTGGCAAACTTGCCGGCTACGTCCTCCTTTCCTTACGTGGAAGATATCATCGAGAAAAGGCATTCGATAGAGCCCACGAAAGTTTATTTTGACGGTCTATTGACTTTTATTTTACTTCCTTTGGAGACATGAGACGCCTGAAGGGAGAAGCGAAATTCTGTAGCGAAATTTTTCGGCAAAGGCAGGTGACTCTAATTAAAAATTGCCTACAGTTCGGCTACTTCGTGAGGAAAATTTGCGCGAAACGAAATTACAGCCACCAGAACTTGTGTTACCAAAACCTGACCCATACGAAAAAGAAACGTACTAAATAAACGTGTAGAAAATAACCCAAGTCCTAATGTATATGTTATTCGCTATCAGAACAAACGTCACTTAGCTTATGCATTTATCGTTTAGCGATTACGGAAAAATCTTTTAACAAAGAAAGGATCGTAGAATGAAGTTAGAAAACTGCAGATAGATTTAAAAGTACACGGAATTCAGGCACAAAATAAGTTCAAAACAAAACTTGAGAATTAGTAGACAGATGCACGTTTGTCGTCATGTAGTTACCAGGGACCCTCCTCAACGTGTTTTGATGTGCACTTTTGTGCACAACAGTCGCAGCTGGGTGACTTAAATTCCCGTTGCATACGCCACATACCCACAGATCCTTTGCATTTTCATACTATTAATCTAAGAGAAGGCACTCCGTAGTTACCTAAAGCCTTGGAAAGTCACAGTCACATACGGCTAATGCTGGAAGTATGGTGGGGAGTGAGGCGTTCTGTCTATCACTGGTTCAAAGTACCTTTAGGGATTAAATATTAAAATTTTCTCTGTGTAAGCATGTGTCGCATGTAGAGCTTAAATGTGGTCCCACAGCATTCGGCAATCAATAGAGCAACTTACGTCTGTTGCTCGTAATCTAGTGACCCTACCTCGCCGCGTGCCAGGTTCAGTTCTCGTCGCGGACGGAGATTTTATTCGCTCGGCGACTGTGTGATTGTGTTGTAGTAATCATTTCACCTCTTCTTCATCGACGCACAAGTATCCGAAGATGCGTCGAATTGAAACACTTGCACCTGGCGGCCGAACAGAGCAGACTAGGCCTCACTGCCAATAATGTCATACGATTATTTCATTCAGTACATCTTGAAACAGTGACCTCAGATGCTGTAGTGCAGAATGCTGTATTTCCACCGCCAGTAACGTTTTAGACATCTGTACGAATCATGAACTGGTGAGTGCGACAGATTGTTTAAGAAAACCTATATACGTTTCAAGGCCTTGTGTGATGAGTTGTTGGAAACAAGTGAAACACATCTTTGAAAGTAATTAATAGTGAAAATAAAGCACTGTACAACAGAGCAGAAGTAGTGGCTATTTACTAGTTTATTTTACTACCTTTCACCGTAGATATAAGGCAGTTATGGTAGACATGCTTCTTTATCCAATTCAATATGATCGACGCGTTGGTTAAAAGGAAGGACTTTGTTGTCCTGTGTCTGATACAATAACATACAAGTCCGCATTTCTGTAATATGATAGGTAAGGACAATTCAGGAGAAGAATGAACTGCGTTGCCGAATATCTTGTTCTGTAGCTTAGATGTTCGTAATCCAGTTTAAAATGCGAATATTTGTAAGTGCCAGCCAGATAATCTGGCTCATTCGTCCAAAATTCGTCCTGTAAGAAAATTTTAGGATGGAAATGTCAAGCATGCCTCGAAAATCACACTATACAAAGGAGGCGCCACCGCTCTTCATTACTCGAACACCGATTCTAGTCTTCAGCATATCTTAATCATTTCAGCTGCCTTCAAACCGAGGTTTGAACACGGCAGAGTTTTACTAGACATGGCGCTCCAGGAAATGGTTTGCGCTTTAATTTCAGATCTTGCCACTTATTTTCCTTTTCAAGGGACAGCTGCAGTTTCACTGTGAAACGTGATATCTTTCCGCATTACCAAAACACAGTCAGAGGTGAAAAAATTGACATGCTATGAACAAAAAGAACAAAAATTACTAGAAAGTTGTGGGGATAAATCCCCAGACCTTTTATGTAAGTTCCCCGTTTCTTTTATTTTCATTTTAAGTGTTGATGCCATCTTCCCTCACTTTACTCTTCCTTCTAACGACTGGTTTGCATTCCTATGATGCTGTTTCTCACAATTTCTTTCGTGCAATATCTTTTCTTTTTATTTCTGTTATTCCAGTTCTTGAGATAGTCTTGGCTGCGTCTCTGGACTGGCTAGTCTCGTTGTCTAGCTCACCGACACTTCGCTGGACTCAAACTGAGTTGACAAATCTGTAGCAAAATGAATCCAACCAAACATAAAAAGTAATATACCGTTTTCTCCTTCGTCTGGACATAGGGCTTTCTGTTTCTAGGCGCTACAGTCTGGAACCGCGATACCGCTACGGTCGCAGGTTCGAATCCTGTCTCGGGCATGGATGTGTGTGATGTCCTTAAGTTAGTTAGGTTTAAGTAGTTCTAAGTTCTAGGGGACTGATGACCTCAGAAGTAAGTCCCATAGTGCTCAGAGCAATTTGAATTTTTCTCTCTTTCTTAATACTGAAGTCTTAAATAAACTTATCATTTTCTATCTTGTGTTCAAACAAACAAAAAGTATCTCTTATTACGTGCACGAGTTAAGAGTCAAGGACCGGTTTCCTTGAGAGATCATCAGGGGTGTTTATTCGTAGAATTCACATCCGTTAGTACCGAACCTAGACATTTATCTCGTTTCATTAATCATTACATGTGTTAGAGAACTCCATGTGTAACATTTTTGTGTATACGAGTGGTGTTCCATATTTATTTACACCTTAATTTTCCCATCAGACATGGTGCAACGTTTGACCCATCCTTACAGGTGCAAGTACTTTGGTGTAACCGTGGTGCCACAAAAATCACTAGAATTGTAGTCTCAGCACAGTAGAGCCCTCTTCCCCAATTGCTGACATTACATGCGTGGAAAACATCTATCAGCGATAGAACTGGGCTGGGGAAGTATTATGTAAAGACTACGGATGCTCAAAGACAATTGGTGGCAGTTTGTGGTTAGTGTGTACCGTCACGAAATGTTTTCTTGAAATACGTCAACGTTCGTCCCAATGCTGGTCGGAAAATCATGACTGTTGTCGCTAAAATAGGGTTCCCGATGTTGCCACACCCACCGTATTCTCTTGATGCGGCCATTTCTGATTCCCGCCTGTTCAGGGTTGAGTCGAGACCTCTGTGCGGACTTCGTTTTGTAGACTCTCAGGAACTGCGACCAGCTGTCCTACGGTCGGTGTGATGGACTCCAAAAAGTGATTCGATGATGGCCTAGAGAAGTTAAAGGGGCAACGTCAGGAGAATATAGTGGGTGCAGCAGTAACCGGAACCCGAATTCAGCGGCTGTAGCTGTGGTTTTCCGACTGGCATGGAGACGAGCGTCGACGTGTTTGAAGAGCACGTTTGGTGACGCACTGCCACCAGTAGCCTGTGAATATAGGCAGTGTTCGCACCCACATTCCACAGAGCCTACTTCGTCGAGAGCTGTCCTTGATGATCAACCTCAATGTTGGCCGCTCACGCAATGACATCAGTCGGGAAGACGTGCTGTACTGTGCATGGATTAGACTTCTAGTGATTGTCATGGACCAGAGCACTTCATGCTTTCAGCTGTATGACGAGTCAAATGACGCCCCATGATTGATAGGAAAAATAAGGTGTAAATCAATATGGAACATCCCTCGTATTTCTTTATGTTTTGCGACTCTTGCACTTCGCGTGCACTCGCTAACCAGGTAAGTAATGATCTAGAGTAGGACATTTTCACCTTGTTTATAGGTGACATTTCATAAAATTTATTTTCTGTTAACCATTGAGCTGTGATGTTTTGCTCTGCGAGGTAATATTTTCTTCTGACCTTATAATAATTGCTAGACGGATAGAATTCTTTACGCGTCCAGTCACCATTTCAATAATTTTTCTGACATGTTTCTCTCTACGAATGTAAAACTGTGGATTTGTGTGTCATATAAATCGCAATGTTATAGAGTGTACTTCCTCACCGCAAGACTGCAGGAAATCTTTTGAGCAAGCGAGCCACAACCTGTCACTGCCAGTTCCAGTAGTAAAAATACTTCTCAGAGCTAAAATCAGTTGTTCCATTGCTCATTGATAACGATAACATAAACAACAGTTTAATGTGTATTAACGCTGTTTCGCATGCTTTCTCTTTACTCATCAGAAAATAAATTAAACTTATACTTTCCTTAACTTCTAAATTTCGAATGTGAATTTAAGTGGCAGGATGTAGTGTATAAAAGTATTTTTTCTTGGCTCTGCACTTCTAAGGAACTGAAACATCGATTGTAAACAGAAAAGACAGAAGAAGACTAAAAGTTGTTGAAAGGTGGTGTTAGAGAAGAACGTGGAAGATTAGACAGGTGTATCGTGTATCTGATGAAAAGTTTATAATTCGAATCGGATAGAAAAGAGTTTGATGGGACAACAGAACTAAATGAAAGAGTGAACTTAGAGGCTACGTCCTGAAGCAGCAAACAGTTTTTAATTTGATGAAGGAGGGAAAGGTTGGGAATCATAAGGCAATACCAACGCTTGAATAAACACGTATAGGGATGTGTTTGTTGCAGGAGGTAGCGGAGGTGAATGGACTTACAGAGGATAAATTAATGTGGTGATCTGCTTCACAACACAATGGAATCTCAACATGTACATGGTGGACCAAATAAAAAAAAACTGTGCATAGTATTCAGGCATAGGTCATAGACATCGAGGATGGATGCTTCAAATGAAGCCAAACGGAGATTGTGTGGCATAATAAAAATATGTTATATACTTAGTACATTGGGAATAAATTTACTGTAGTAAGCTTTGCCAGAGACTGTTGGTATTGCGTTCGCAGAATTCATCTTGTTAAAGTATTATTTTCACATTGATAGAAGGCTCTGGGCCTCGGTACCTTGTATGTTTAATAATGCGACTGACTGTTCCTGCCGGCAGTAGAACTTCACTCTTGGGTGCTACGTCAGTTAAGGATAATTATCAACTTCTGAGTCATTGCGTGTTTACGATAGTTATCAATTTCTAAAGGATTGCGTGTATATTAATAACGTAATATAATTTTAATACACTACCTTTTTATGTAAATGTACTCCAAAGTACATGTTGTTCATAAATGTTTAGCCAGATAAGAAAACAAAGTAACTCTTTACTGGATACAGTACCTGAAACATTCGTTATATCACATTTGCCTCTGCTCATTAAGTTTTGAACCTTACATAAAAATTTAATACATATAATACATTCTAATATTTAAACCATCCCAACATGTGCATCCTAGCCAACATGCAAAATATCAAGCCGGTGTTCAGTCTCTTGCCACACATCCTACAACAAGTATGGTGTGATTGTGCCCATGGCATCTCTGATGCGCTGTTGCAGTATCAAAGTTTTAGAAACAGTTATTTTGCACACAATATCTTTCTCATGTCTGCAAAGAAACGTATCTACTGGGTAATGTCATGTGACCATGCGTGCCGTGAAACTGGGCCGTCTCTACTAGTCCACCTGCTTGGGAGCGTTTCGTTAAGAGAATCGCTGATTTCTGGAGACCAATAAGAGGGAGTGTCATCTTTCTGAAAGACTATAGTGTATTGCATATCCTTTAGCTGAGGAATGGCATAACGTATTTCTGTGGCGACCTCCTTAATGGGGTTTGAACTGCCCTCACAGTCTTCCTCGATAGAGATGGTCTGCCGTTGCGTGTCCGCTTCTGAACCGACCCCGTTGCTAAACAAAGTTTCCATGTTGTGATTAACTTGTCATCCGCAACGGGACACAAATTTTCGCTGCACAGTAGTCGGTTATCTGGTTTCTGACAGCCACACAACATACTGAACTTTCTCCTTTGGCGAAAGTGTTGATGGGGCACAGCTGTACAGAAACATCATGAGTTCCCTAGTAGATCCCTAGCAGACTTGTAACAAATAATAAATGTTACCATCATAAATATAACTAATATTTACATACTGAGATTTTCACTCTGTAGCGGAGCGTGTGCTCATATGAGACTTCCTGGCAGATTAAAACTGTGTGCCGGACCGAGACTCGAACTCGGGATCTTTACCTTTCGAGGCTGCCACATTGACACTTGCGTGAATAACGTGGCTTCGGATCACGTTCAAATTTCGCAGAATGGCTTTGACGGTCTCTAGTGATTCCACTCTGTACACTGGAGAAGAATGTGTGGTCGTGCTATACTCTGAAAAGGAGGTATCATATTCAATGATGTTTCAAGCCCACGATGAGCTTAGAGACGGGCTGAAACGTCGTGGACGTTCGCAGTGTCAAAAACTGTCCAGAACGTCTCCCTGTTGCCATCAGCATTGGGAACTGTCATTCTCGACCGCGAAATGTGTGAGAGTCAAAGTACCAGGAGAAGGGGTGCTTTCACCGACGCTCTTTAAGCCACCTCCTGAGGCCTATTCGTTTAGATAGTGAGCGACGATATGTCTTAAATGTTCTCCTCACCTATCTACAAAAAGCCGAGTGAGTTGAACACTGGGCTCCGCGGTTCTACCTCCGACGCAGAGGCGTCAAATAAGGGTGAAATGTGCGTAAGAAGGAGTGTGACGACCTTCCTATCATGTGGCATGTCAATGGTGGTGTTTTGCTGGTTTTAGGTGAAATTTGGTGCCAATGTAACATCATTAATGCACCTTATACCTCACATGAGTTTCTGATCTCAAACTTTTTTTTTCTGCACACGTGGTGACACGTTGAAGTGTGTGACGTGGCAGGGTGTTACGCCTTTTCGTCATTGCAAAGGAAGGTTGTAAGTACCTTTGAGCCAAAATTCAAACTTCCGCGTCGCAATGGGAAACAATTAGCCGATTTCGAAAACGTGCCCTTCAATTGTGTTATGCAATGTCTATTCTTTATTTTTTTTTTGTAATCTGCTTTTCCACTCCACTAAGATTTGCCTTCAGCTACATCTACATGGATACTCTGCAAATCACATTTACGTGCCTGGCAGGCATGTTCATCGAACCACCTTCACAATTCTCTATTATTCCAATCTTGTATAGCGAGCGGAAAGAACGAACACCTGTATCTTTCTCTACGAGCTCTGATTTCCCTTATTTAATCGTGGTGATCGTTTCTCCCTATGTAGATCGGTGTCAATAAAATACTTTCGTATTCGGAAGAGAAAGTTGGTGATTGGAATTTCGTGAGAAGATTCCGTTGAAACGAAAAACGCCTTTCTTTTAATGATTTCCATCCCAAGTACGGTGTCATTTCAGTGAAACTATCTCCCATATTCCGCGATAATACAAAATGTGCTGCCCCTCTTTGAACTTTTTCGATGTACTCCTTCAGTCCTATCTGGTAACGATCCCACATCGCGCAGCAGTAATATAAAAAGAGGACGGACTAGTGTAGTGTAGCCAGTCTCCGTAGTAGATCTGTTGCATTTCCGAAGTGTCCTGCCAATAAAACGCTGCCTTTGGTTAACCTTCCCAACAACATTTTCTATGTGTTTCTTCCAATTTAAGTTCTTCGTGATTGTAAGTCCTAGGTATTTAGTTGAATTTACGGCTTTTATATTTGGCTGATGTATCGTGTAACCGAAGTTTAACCAATCCTTGTAGAAGCCATGTTGATGACCTCACACTTTTCGCTATTTAGGGTTAACTGACTGCCAATTTTCGCACCATTCAGATATGTTTTCTAAATCGTTTTGCATTTGTTTTGATCTTCTGATGACTTTATTTGGTGATAAACGACAGCGTCATCTGCAAACAACCGAAGATGGCTGCTCAGAATCTCTCCCAATTCGTTTATACAGATAAGGAGCAGCAAAGGGCCTATAACACTACCTTGAGGAACGCCAGAAATCACTTCTGTAGTACTCGATGACTTCCCGTGAATTACTGCGAACTGTGACCTCTCTCACACGAAGTCACTAATCCAGTCACATAACTGAGACGATATTCCATAAGCACGCAATTTCACTGTAAGCCGCTTGTGTGGTACAGTGTCAAAAGCCTTCTGGAAAACCAGAAGTACGGAATCGATCTGAAATCCCTTGTCAATAGCACTCAACACTTCATGCCAATAAAGAGTTAATTTTGTTTCACAATAACGATGTTTTCCAAACCCATGTTGAGTGTGTGTCAATAGACCGTTTTCTTCGAGGTAGTTCATAATGTTCGAACACAGTATATGTTCCAGAATCCTGCTCCATATCGACGTTAATGATATGGGCCTGTAATTCAACGGATTACTCCTACTACATTTCTTGAATATTGGTGTGACCTGTGCAACTTTCCAGTCCTTAGGTACGGATTTTCCGTCGAGTGAACGGTTGTATTTGATTCTTAAGTAATGAGCTAATGCATCAGCATACTCTGAAAGGAACCTAATTGGTATACAGTCTAGACCAAAAGACTTGCTTTTATTAAGTGATTTAAGTTGCTTAATGTTTCTGAGGGTATTTACTTCTGCTTTACTCATGTTGGCAGCTGTTCTTGATTCGAATTCTGGAATATTTACTTCCTCTTCTGTTGTGAAGGCATTTCGGAAGACTGTGTTCGGTAACTCTGTTTTGGCAGCACTGTCTTCGATAGTATCTCCATTACTTCGGGTACTTTTTCTTACGAAGAGCACCACCGACGTCTCTGAAAGCAACGTAACCGCCCGGATCAGATGTATTCATCCCATTAGAGTCTGCTGAGGGGGGTTGGTATTTCATTCAGGGCAACAGCGAACTTGATGGTGCTCAGGACCTCTCTGTACATCACTGCTTTACCTTGACTTGGTGGCTATACCACGCTGATGTTGATTTTTCCGCTACTAGGATATTACTGAGTTACCAGTGTGTCTCTATGGCAGGATCGTGGGTGAGAACACGGGAAACCAACCATCAACCGCCATAAAAGCTGTCCTTGGCTAATCAGCTGCATAATCGTCTTCCATATCAAGAAACCGAATATTTTTGGACACTTTACGCCTGAGTTAGGAACCAAATGATTGATTTTACAATTTATTATATCTAAAGGAAACAAAAAGAAGCGGTTCACATTAAGAACTAAAATAGGTATGTGGGACGAGGGTTTCACCCTTTAGTGTCTTTTGCTCGTTGTGTCACAGCAGTACAAGGATGGCCATGCAAAGAGAGTATAAACAGGAGGACTGTAGTTTGTTTTCATATTGACATTCTGTATGTCAACGCCGCTAGGATACTGCAGATGATCATAACTGATGGCATTCATAGCCTTATTACAGCACGTCGAGTATGTTGCTAAACGTGAGGTAGACCCAGATGACCTTTCCGTAGGGAGTTGTTCACATCGGTAGCAGTACGCAATGACCGCTGTGGTATTTGAATGGATCGTTGGTGTGTAAAATGCACAGATTGTCTATAACACATACTCCGACAGCGTTAATTGGTGAAGACTCAAGTAATAAAGCATGAATTTATCAGCGTTTCTCAAAGGCGAATTTAACGGAACTATTGATAGGTTTATTTTGTTTACATTTCTACTGTATCTTCTCTTAAAGGGCAATCGTATCTAAATGGAAACAGGCATAAGCACTGAAGTTAGATGATGATGTTCTATCTCAACATAAGAAAACCATGGATCAGCCACTAAATGTAGAGCGCACTCTGCTTGTTACTAATGTTCATTGCGAGGCAGCTAAACTGACGTCAAATTAATAAAACTCAGCTATAATCCAGCAATGGGGCATCAAAACTGATGTCAGATTAATAAAATTCAGTAATAATCTAGTAACAACAGAAGCGCCACTAAGGAAAATTCTAATCGGAATATCTGCCTTGGCCACAGAAACATCATCATTCAAGACAGACTCCCATTTGGAAAACAGATTTATTCAACAACAGAAAGGATTGTGGTCAATATGTAGACTTAAGAAAAGAAGTTTCTGAAAACACAAGTTTTGATCTCAGTATTTTATATAAGAGAAACGAAAACACTAGTCGGTTGGAACTTTGTAAGATTTCGAAGTTTGTGCTGCAAGGTACATGTTATACGAGTATAAGTGTAGGGTTGGGCCACAAGCTGAATAGGCGGTAGAATGTTTAGGAGATTAAATAAATTACTTCCATAGCTGTAGCACAAAACGAGAATCTGAATAAACAGGATACAAATTAAAACATGAAAGGGCACATGTCTGAGGATTAGGAATGTTAGGAATGGACTGTGTTCGAATGGAAAAATTCTGGGAGGGACCATAAAGTATTGTGCATGCAGTGCAAATTTCGAAACAAAGCAGTGTCTAAAATTGAACAAAATCAAGTAATTTGAACGTATTTCCTAACAAGAACGTCGGTAAACTGATAAATATATTTGCCTAGAAACGAATGTTTTGTTAAAGTCAGTCTACAATTTTGCTCCTCAATACGGAAGTACATGAATGTCTGGAGCGTGGCTTTTCATGTAGACTGCTAAGCGTAATTCTGTGTTTTGTGTGACACCGTCATTGACAGTTACCAGCAGCTCCAAGCCGGAAAGTCACTTCAGTGTAACTACCGTCTTGTTCGATAGCGTGATTCTCCAGAATATCTCAAGCCGCGGCCAATAGCTGCTGGCTTTGGTATTATGAATGACGTCGACTGAGGATGATATAACTGGCAATGTGACCTTATAAACTTACTTTTACTCTAGTGTACATCTGCTATGATTCATTAATCTCTGCAGCCGTGGAAGCTGCTTAAGACTCAGATTCATATCATTGGATGCAATTCTGACTTCTATTAATTTAAGATATAAGAACACAGATTAGCTCCATCTTCTTCTGTCTGTTGGATACGAACTTTTACAGAATTAGGACGTAAGTGCGATTCCATTGATAACGATTCCGAATTTTCATCGTTACATAGGGACATTTGGATATATACAAGGTGATTCAGAGGCCCCCACCCACGTTTCCATGCAGCCCGCGATGCCTTCAAATACAAGACCAAATTTTCATGTTCCCTCACTCGCTATACACAAACTGCTAGTCCTACAGAAAAATAAATAGAACATTTCTGTAGGAAATTTAATGTAGTTAAAATTTTGTAGTGGGATACGTTTTCACTAGAGGTCTTAGTGCTGTAATTATTCAAGGAAAACATACAAAAGTGACCTTCAAACGCGTTTTCCTTCAGTGGCTGGAAAACCATGACCTCCAGCGGAAACATATCCCAGTACAAATTTTAACTACATTAAATATCGCACCAAAATGTCTCATAAATTTTTTTCTGTAGGGCTAACAGTTTGCACATAGTGAGTGAGAGAATATGAAAATCTAGTGCACAGTTTTTGGAGACATTTCTGGTTGCATTAAACCCATAAATAGGGGCTGCTGAATCACCATGTATACATGCGTCTGGTGGAGTGGCGAGTAATCTAATTATTATGGGGAAAAACGTTCATATTCAATTATATACATTTAGATAAATACTTATTTCACATTGTTATACCTGTGCAGCACAAGTTATTTGATCCTATGTTCTATTCTTTACGTGTTTAAGGTATAATGTCTTGGTGTTGTTTTTCTTTAAATACATAATGAGAGCGCTACTAGGTGCTTATTTTATATCTTGCTTACCCTCACGATAACCTAAGAAAGAGAGCATGCCTCACAGCTACAGCTGTTATTACACTACTGTTAGTTGAAACACATGAGACACATAATATTCCTGGCTACATTTTTAACACATACATTTTGTCAATATATATTTTTTTCTACGGTCGCGAAACCATCATGAACGACGTGAAAACTACTTCCATGATGATAACTCAACTACTACCAACAACGGAGGACACAGAAATAGAGTTCCTGAAAAAGCATTACTGGCACTGTTGACAACACCAACAGAGATGAAAGTAACACATGATATCGCATCCGGAGCCCAAGACAAGACTCCTGGTGCAAGAATCAATCGGCGACACAGCACGTATGCGAGAGCCTCGGAGAAAAGTCCTTATATCCCTTTCAAGATCAGCGGGTAATGCCCGGTACTGGCATTAATTATGAAACATATTCCTTTATTGGTTACAGTCGTCGGTATTCTTACATAACCTGTTGATACATTCAGGCAAAAAACTTCCTGTAGCCAAGATCGCAAAAATTCTTCTTTATTGTTGACGACCGATTTCGATAGACTTTGCTGTCATCTTCTCGTGTTCAACAATTATTATTAAAAGTCGTGTTCATTGTGAGTTAGAACCTCATGCCACGTTACCATATTAGTGAATAAAATGTAGCACATCAAACGAAGGTTCGTCAGAAATAAACATTTAAAATTATGGACCATATATTTTATCTAAGTTGGATCATCAATAAATAGAACATATCAGAAGTACGTAAATGAATGTACAAATACTTAAGACTTAACAATCATCTGTGAGCGCTACATACACGGACATGGTCATGTGCACAAGGTAGTTTTTAATTGTAAATATTTTATTTCTGACAGACCTTTGTAAGACGTGCCACATTTTATCCACTTATATGGCAATCAGGAATGAAGTTCCAAGTCGTAATGAACACGTTCTGTAACAAAAATTTTTGAAGAACGGAAGATGACAGCAAAGTTTGTCGAAATAGGTTGTCAAAAATAAAGAAGAATTTATGCTATCTTGGCGGTAGAAAATTTTCTAATCGCATTCAATCTTATACGAGTATGTAATTGTAATTGTAATTTGAGGCTCATACATGCATCATAAAATATGGTTCTTCAGTGACTGGAAGTCAACTTCGTCCATAAGTTTCTTCCGCATGTTTTACAATTTTCACGTTCGTATTCGTCAGGCCTTCTGACAGCGAAACTACTGTGGTCGTAACGGTTAAGTTGAGATCGAATTGTTGGTTTTGTTAGCGTGGAGTTCACGAAAGTCGTTTATCTTTCATTGCCCACATGGGCACGTTAAAATTAATAATATTAATGAAATAGCTGATTATGCTGGTGGCATAACTGCCCAATCAATACCGGCCAAAAAAGGCCGAACGTCGGAATAGTTCGTGTAGTCGGAAATTCTTGTACACTGGTTGGGGGGGAATGCCACGATTGAGGCATCAGAAATCTTGGCGAGAGATGAGCGTGGGGTGAAGGTGCGTTTGAAGCTCACTTTGGAACGCTTTCCTTGAATATCTCGAAAACCGGGGCCTCCAGCGAAAATGCATACCCGAACAAAATTAAATTACCTTTAGTATCCTACAAAGAGGTCAAGCTCATTTTTTTCGGTTGGACTAATGACTTGCAGGTAGTGAGAGAAGATAAAAACCTGAAGTACGGCTTTTGATGACCAGACATAACATTGCGGGCTGCATAACGCGACATCAATGGGGTCAGCTGAACCACACTGTATGTACCTTCTAGCTCTCACCCTTACTTATTCGCTTAGCACTGGCTTGCTACTGCAGCTGTTGGTATTCAAACAGTGCTTCGGCTTCTCCAATGCTTTTTTAAAATTATTTCTATATGAAGCATCTTCTTTCTCATAATCTTGTATGCTTGTACCGCTTTGAATTTATCCTACAGCATCTCCTTATTTATCATTTCTCCCTTTCTGTTCATTTACTTATTAGATGACTCTGTTTCCTCATGCCTGATGTTCCACATTTTCTCTTCCTTCTTTCTTCAGTTAAGTTCAGTATCTAGTGCATTATCAAATTATTTCTCCTGGGCCTTGTCTTTCTGCCTATTTGATACCCTGATGCCTACACTATTACGCCATTTTCTCCCGTTTCCCAATGTTCTCTTTGAAACTCTCAGTAGCTTATGGTTCTTTTAATTTGTTCATTGTCCTAAATCATTAATCATATTTATCTTCAATTTCTTTTAGTTACAATGTGTGCTGTGTAATCTGTCTGAAACCACCGGTGTCTCTGGGCCTTTTCCATGCATACAATCCCTTATCATTATCTCAGCCTCAGAGTTAACTATGATTAGGTTGTGGTCTGTTCCGAACTATATCAGACTTCTTGTCTTATCATTCCTTTCCCTGGGGTATACGCTCCTGCCGGTTTTCTTCCTCTTCCGTTTTATACTATGAATCACCGCACCATCGGAAATAAATTTTCGTCTGTATTAAACATCAGAATAATTTCTTTCATCTCATCATACATCCCTTTAATGTCTCCATCATTAGGGAGAAAGCAGACAAATAAACTTGGTTGTGATACAGCATTAACAACGTTGTTCATAATATCTCTCCCGCATTCCTATTTTTATTCGTTATTAGAGCTCGAATGATAGAAAACATCGTCATTATTTCTCTGCAGCTCGCCAATTAAAGTAACATCGGAAGGAAACAGTAACAACGCCCTATTATAGACAGAACACCGCACTGGCTCGACACGAATCAAGCTTACGGCATGAAACAACGAACTCTTCGTGAGACATGCAATAACACCGCTGCGTGTATTAGAAGACATACACGTTATTGAATACATAGTTGTCAGTCGCTGTCAGGGACGTATTACTACTACGATGCTCTCTGCAAATACGTCTCCATGTTGGTATCGACTAAACCAAAAAAAAAAAATTAAAATTTAACTGCAGAAAACAGCTCATGCTCGTTTAATGTGTTCGATGTCGACATTAGCTACATCGTTACGTCAGTCCAAATAATCGTTACGCTTGAACGATAAATAGTTCACTAAATGTATTGCCTGGACTCATTCAATTTACGGCTGACAATGAGACGAAAAAATAGACGTACTGCCTGCTAGAGTGACGTACATTGTCAGAACTTCGCTGAAGCACGGCTCTAGGGACCTCGATATAGACAGTACTTCGTATCATTAGTTAAATTTTTTTTACTGTGCCACGTTGGAGTCACTGGCCGGTCAAGTCCAATATGGTTTTGGTATATTCGCTGTCGCAGACATTGGTTGACAGGACGACTGCTCCTCTCAGTGATACTCCAAAAACAAAACGACTGATTTCTTGTATTCCCGCAACATGCCCAATGTAGAATGATCGCGAAAAGTAACATTCTATTCTATGACAATGCTATGACTTTTGTCTTCTTGTGAGTTGTTATGTCTTTGCTGTGAATTGTAAGGTAGTGATTCGTATTTTCCGGCTATTTGTAACCCAAAACCCGTGGGCTCTTCAATTTTGTGTTGGCTCAAAGACAGCACTCGTAAATACTGATAAAGTGCTGAGCAAACATATACATCTACTTGATTTCTACTCATTCCAATAAACTGTTTTGAAGTCTACTGCAGTTGATGTAGAAAAAAGTTTTTTATATGTCTCCGTCGTCTTTTCGGAGATTACTTTTGGTATTGTTTTACTGCGAGTGGGGTTTACCAAACGGAACGTCATAGAAGTTGCTTCGATGTTTGTGGAACTAATATTATATTCACAGATAAGCACTCATTATTAAAAGAGTTTCACAAAAAAAAGAAACGCGAAATGATGTCGTTGTACCGGTAGTTGTACATGAGGTTGTACGAAGGGAAACATCGATTCGGAGAAGTTAACAGTTATTTTGTTCTGTTGTCGCTCTTCGGGTGGTGCAGTACCGGTGATTCCTTTCCGGGCTGAAAGGCGTGCCGGTCCCCGGCACGAATTCGCCTGGCGGGTTAGTGTCGAGATGCAGTGCGCCGGGCAGTCTGTGGTTGGTTTTTAAGGCGGTTTTCCATCTGCCTCGGCGAATGCGGCTGGTTCCCCTTATTCCGCCTCAGTTACACTACGTCGGCGGTTGCTGTGCAAACACTGTCTCCACGTACGCGCACACCATACTTACCCTATCACGCAAACATTTGCGTTTACACTCGTCTGGTGTGAGACGTTCCCAGGGGGATCCATTGCGGGTCGAAACGCACAATAAACCTGGGTTCAGTGTGGGGCGGTGGTGGGGTGAGTGGACTGCTGTAGCCTGTTGTGGGGTTGTGAACCACTGAGGGCTACGGCGGGGACGAAGCCTCTCCGTCGTTTCTAGGTCCCTAGTTCCATATACTATAATATGACACAATACGCGTGATTCCCGACAGCAATCACTGTCGTAGCAGCATGCTCAGTACGGACATAAATGTTAAAGTACGAACAATGTGTTTACTTAAGACTGATAATTAAACGCTTTGTCTTCGACCATACGCACTGGCATTTACTTCCACGTTTCCAATTTGTTTGATGGATCTTTGTTGTGTATATACATAGACTAAAGCGACGAATGTGAATATGTACCAAGCCCAGAACTGAAACCTGGATCTCCTTCTCACTAGGCAGATACGAGATCCACTGCGCTACCCTGGCACAGTGGGTTTCCATAACTGCACAGACTACTCTCTCACGCCTCCCTCCTCAATCAAAATTTCCACACACGCGCCATTGGTATTCCCCCTAAACTCAGACAGCATTTCATAGTCTCTCGAGCTGTATTCTAATAGCACGTAAGCATCGAATAAACGAAGGATCCTGCCTGAAACCCAGGCATAGGTGCTTTAATCAGATGAAACTACATGGCTCCAGGGACTTTTCGAGCCTCAAACATCTGTGATGTATACATGCAGACTGAAGCGACGAATAAAAATTTGTACCTACGCCTGGATTCGACCCCGGGGAGCCAGCTCACAAGGCAGATGCACAAATTTCTGCGCGATTCTGGCACAGTGACTTTGCATCATTACGTGGACTACCCCATTACGCCTCCCTCCTTAATCCTCGTTACTATACATCCACAGTGCACTCAGCGTACGTATATACAGTACATCATAGATGTTTGAGTCATATAATTTCATTTGATTAAAGCACCTATGCCTGAGTGTCAGGCATGATCTCACGTTTTATTCGATTCCGAGGCGCTATTTCAATACAGTTGGAGAGCCTCTGCAACATCTGTTTCAGTTTAGGGCTGAGGCCCGAATGTGAATTCGGACTGAGGAGGAAGGCATGCTTTAGTTGTCCAGCTGTTATGCAAAGCCACAGTGCAGGGCGGCGCTGTGGTCAGTGCATCTACCTATTGAGCAGGGGAGCCAGATTCGCATCCTGGCCTTGGCACAAATTTTCATTCATCTCTTCAGTCTACGTACATACATTACATACATCATAAGTGAGACTTGAAAATGCCTTTTGAACTATATTGTTTCATTTGAAAAACGGCTGGGAAGGATCGAAAGTTGATAACGGTGACCCATTGCGTTCACTGAGAAATCGCGGTTCTGCTTTACCCTGGATTGATCATTAGTTTATTAACTTTTTAGGAACATGTGGTCGACACTAACTGTCAGTTTTATTTTACTTACAATCTCAGCGATTGCTGTTACCGTTTAGGCAGGTATTGCGGCGGACAGTGAGGAAGGGTGATACTCATAAACGTATTGCCTAAGAATGAAAACCCGGTGACACTTGCGCTTTCGGTCTAAATCAGTCATTGCTAGAACACTTAAAACAATCCACTAAATACACAATATGTCCTGAAACATCATTTTTCGGATATTCTTGGCCTCGATATAAAATTTTATATTTTTTGAGTGTATAAAGCACATATAAGGATATACGTAAATTCTATCCATCTCTTGATCGCCAATACTATAATATGATGAGACGACGATGTACACCCACCCACCCACCCACCCACCCACCCACCCACACACCCACACACCCACACACCCACCCACCCACCCACCCACACACACACACACACACACACACACACACACACACACACACACAAGTTTCCCACAACAGACATTATTTTAAAAAAGAAACAGATCCAACAAGGAAGTGTTAAGAGTGTATTTCAGGTACACGAGGATGGCAGATCACTACAGTAAAGGGGATGAACCAGCCAATCAACAACGCCCTAAGATATTACGTTGGAGGCCGGAAAATGCATAAACTTTATCCTAAGCTAAATCAGAGGACACAACGGAATTTATGTTCAGAACAACATATAAACCTCACATGTAACTTGCAACACTTGAATATGCAAAGACAAAGGGTACCGTAATGTCATGATAGCGTTTCTTACGGCTAATTTCGATGTATAACAAAAAACGCCTGTTGGCTGCACTCCCCAACGCCTCTTTGCTGTTGACTGTGAGGACATTAAGATACGTATTTTCCACATTGTATGATCATACTAAATGGTTTTGTCAGTATTCCGTCGTTGTCTCGTCGACTGTGTATCTTTATGTATGAAATTTGAGGCAAAAAGCTGTGCTGAAGCAATTTCGGTTATTTTAGCGAACTGAAATCTGTGAACCTATATATATATATATATATATATATATATATATATATATATATACGCCTTCTCTCGCGTGACTTCTTATTTAACTGATTATAGTACAATTGTTCAAGAACGCCTGTCTTTCCAAGATACTGTATAAAGTGATCTCCTTATCGTGAACTTTTACTTTTGGCATCAGCAGGAAAATTTTGTGTCATTGCGCGCATGTAGTTATTACGCAGTCGTAACACACGTTTCTAGAAATTACGTGATACACGCAGTTGGTTAAAAGCGTAAAGTTTGTCCGTGTGAATAGTAATTTCACGCACATTGGTGACCGTATTACTAAATTATTCAGTTTATTGACAAAATTCGATGATTTAGAACTATGTTGAGTTTCATAATTAAATTCAATAAACTCTGCATGAACAGCATGAAATTGACAGAAAGATTACTGTCATTCTACCATTAAGACGTGTACTCATCCCGATACAATTCCATTTACTTTGAAAATAATGCGTGAATTACGTGATTTATACAATTCGGTTTACTTTGAAAATTATGCGTGAGTTTCGTCCTGTTTGTCCTCGGAGTCGGGATACATACACACTATTATTTCTTGGTCTGACAATTCTAACAAACGTCTGTCCCTAAAGTATAGTTTTTACGCAATGCTTAGTTGTAGTATCACACCTGTCTGCTCTTGAAAGCTCAAAATTCTCTAAAACTTTTGAAAGTAGTATAATACAAAAACAATTTTCAGCCCTACAGCTCTAAGACCTCTTTTCAATGTTGCTAATTTTATCCCTTAGTTCCCATTTGAAGTTCTGACGATGACTTCGTTTTCTTCATTTTCCAGCAGCTACCGTGCAGTGATTCCCCTTCCTTTTGCCGTTATCTGTTTCTTAAAGACGCATTTTATCGGAAAATGGTTTGACGCAGCTTTTACGCGAAATGAGTGACCACAGTAGGACTGAAGCACCATGTACGTAAAAACGATGCCAGGTATGTCAACGCCGCAAGAAACGTGATGCTGTCTAAGTGTAGTCGTACAGTGTTGTAAATTCCAGTAATATTAAACGACCCCATGTAAATAAACCAGCTCCGCTAGGTTTTACATTACATGTCTACATGGCCAAACATGTGTGCCGAGTACGAGGTGTCAAGAAGGATAATAAGCATAAGAACTGGATATCTACAACTAGGTTTCAGCTTTGAATTCAGCAACTGATATGATGAAGGAAAGTAACCATGCGACTTACAGGTAGAAGTGGAAAATGCAAAAAAGTTAAGTGCATTTGGTACCGGTATCCTGAGATCAACATTAGTAGCGCAATGTGTTGGGTGATAGCTTAGTTTGACGCTCGAATGAGCTGTGATGCGAACACTGTTTTAATGCTTTTCGTTTCACGACCAGTTTTAGTCTGTGTAGTGTGCTGATCCCAATATTACTCAAAATTTTGACATGAGAAATAATTCGCGTTTCGTGAAGGTTATCTGAATGAAAGTTCCCCACTGCTGACGTCTCTTATATTCCGAGACCTAGTTTTATAGAGCTAAGGAGCATGAAAATGAGATCCTGAGGTAAGTTCTCGTCTGCGGTCCGTGAAGATTGCTCCTCCTCATCACGGATCGCACAGAACTACCGAGGCGAGCTCCCGAAATTGCTGCTGGCCCACATTTCGTCGAAACGACGCAGTTGCCGTCCGAATGCGTTCCACGTGTCTTATGTGACTTTTCGGCTGCGAGTGGAGTACAGCATCCTAATATTACTACCAGTGTTGTCAGCCGGCGGTCGTGAAAAGAGCTATACGTGACCTCATAACGAAACAATGGTATCAGAGAAGATTATCAGTCGCTATTCAAAATAAGAGAGCGAAGCACTGAAGAGACTCTTGCTTTATGTCGGGTCGTTTTCATTTGAGATATGAGAGGGAGAGAGAGGGAGAGGTTGTTAGTGCGTACTCAATAAACGTACATTGCTTCGCAGGTTATTGCGAACATCTGGATTTTAGTTCCGAGTGGGTTGTCGACAGAACAAAAGTAATGGTGAAAGTACATTTGGCGTTTATACAAGGGATTAACAGTAACAACGACAAAAACGTACAAACAAACCTATATCTGTACAATAAAAGACTTGTATGTTAACAGACCTTTCTCCATGACCATCCACTGCCATCCACTCGTGGTTGTGGTGGTACATAAACCTTGGTCTCATGCTGTAAGTAACTGAGTTTGATCACGGTGCGTGGATGTGGGCAAGTGTGGCGAGCGAAATACGGAGTAATAAACACTCTTAAGGAAAGCTGTATACCGTGACCTGTGAACTTCACCGTACATGTGAGAATGCGTTTATTGTTTCATTTGTTCGACATAATACGATACTTGTGCGGTTTCGTCATTCATATCAAATAGACCAGTTTTCAATATTTCGTCAATCACATTTTACTAACGATCAACAGAGACAAAAAGGAAATATCCATATAGACCCAAAGATAAAAATACTCGTAACTAACAAATGAATAATCTAACGGTGCACTGCAGTGATTTGTGATAAACATTTCGCTTATTCTTCGAGAATAATAATTTAGCGCGTTTTCGTCAATCACTTCGCTTATGCTTTTTTTGCATATTGACCACGTCCTACTATTACGAAGCCTGCCCGGTTGGCCGTGCGGTATAACGCAAGGCTTTCCGGGCGGCAAGGAGCGCCTGGTCCCCGGCACGAATCCGCCCGGCGGATCTGTGTCGAGGTCCGGTGAACCGTCCAGTCTGTGGATGGTTTTTAGGCGGTTTTCCATTTGCCTTGGCGAATGCGGGCAGGTTTCCCTTATTGCACCTCAGTTACACCATGTCGGCAATTGCTGCGCAAACAAGTTCCCTCCGTACGCGTACACCACTATTACTCTACCACGCAAACGTAGGGGTTACACGTCTGGTGTGAGATTTTCTCTGGGGGGTCCACCGGGGGCCGAAGTGCACAATAACCCTGGGTTCGGTGTGGGGCGGCGGAGGGGTGTAGTGGACTGCGGTAGTCGTCGTGGTGTTGTGGACCACTGCGGCTGCGGCGGGGACGGAGCCTCTCCGTCGTTTCTAGGTCCCTGGTTACCATACAATACAATACAATATTACGAAACCAGAATTGTCTCCCTGGCGCTACCCACGGTTAAATATGTCTGCATAGCTTAACATTAATGCCAGTATGGATGGAAGAAGGACAGGTTTGTATTAGCGAGTATATTCACTTATACGGTAATGTTCAAAAGTCATAGAGAAGATAGCTTTTTCTAAGACAATTAAGTGTTCCACATGGCAAGTTATACTGATATATCTGCCAGTCACAATCACCCATATACACCCACTACAGTATGAACGAAAGACGTTAAGGACACTTGCACCATTACACTGCGTCGTAAGTGAAACAATAAAAGCGTTTCTACATATACAGTAAAGTTCGTAAGTCATGCATTATCTAGCTTTACCTATGAAAATTAATTGCTCCATTTTTTGCAAATTTTTGCCCACCACACTCACCCACTGCCACGCACCGCGACCAATCTAACTTACTAACAGGATAACTGTATTCGTAACGACCTTAGTGAGATACACGTCTGTAAGCATCTCATATCTAGGATTTCTTTCATGTCATATATTTTGTCCTGGACAACGCCGGGTTTCTCAGTTAGTTTTATTATGTAAGAACGTAACAGTATCATTAAAGTGGTTAAAGGTTTTCCAGTGGACGACTTGAAGGAAAAATTCTCCGGTTAGTATGGAACCGGTAGAATTTCGTATAGGGTTGATGGCAAGGTACTTTAGCTCTTACATTCACTGTCCGCCTCACAAGAGTTGCCACTTTATTTCCTTCTTCAACGTTTGTGATGTATACCAACTTAAGAAAATACGGGAAGACTGTTGGAAGACATAGATTTATTGTAAAGGCTCTGGGGATGCGAGCTGTATCTCCACTCACAAGACACTGGTACGAGCACTTCTAGAGAACTTCTCCAGCAGATTTCATCAAGAATGACAGTACACATGGATCGACTTCAGACGCGAGCTGCTACTTTCGTAAGAGGGTGATGTCATAACACGAACATGCAACACATGACGGTGATATAAACGGAATCCCTTCGAAAAGAGTCAACGTTATTCTCACCACATCTAGCTGAGTGACAACTTTCGCCATGGTTTATCTCACAGTGGGATCATAAAAATAAATGGGGGCAAACACACTGACGGAAAAAAAACACAACAACTAGAAGCTGTGCGGTATAAACGAAAGTTGGTTGGCGTGCTTCTACATCTGAAAGATGACGTCTGTTTAAATTTCGTACTTGTCGCATAAGAGTGGCGCCAGGTGTACCACCGTGGGGATGCAAATCAGGTTTGCTTTAAATACACGCTGTAACGGTCGTGAGCGTTAGTTACCTTTGTGATTGGACGTGGTGAATTAATGTTAGTCAAGAATTAAGGTGACAAAGACGCTGTTATCAACATTTCGCTGAGTTTGACTGGGGTCGTGTATTAGGGTTACGGGAAGTTGGATATTTCTTCTGTGATACTGCAGAAAGAATTGGCAGGAATGTAGCCACTGTACATAATTCCTGGCAGCGGCGGTCAGGAGAATGTACGGTCGCAAGAAGAGCGGGCTCCGCCGGTAACGTGGCCCTACCGAGAGGAAAGACCATCGTGCTCGACTTACGGCGCTGGCGCTTCGTGCTGCATCTGCAACAGCAATTTGAGTAGCAGTTGGAACCAGCGTGGCACAACGAACTGTTACAAATCGGTTACTTCAAGTAGAGCTCCGAGAGAGTGTACATTGCACTGAACTCAAACTACCACCATTTGCGACTAGAATCGTGTCAAGAAAGACCTGACTGGGGGTGGGGGGGGGTGGGGGGGGGGCACGGTTGAGGTCTGTTGTATTATGTGATGAAAGCTGGTCATCCTTCGGTTCCAGTGAAGGTTGTGTTGTTAGAAGGAGGCCAGTTGACAGCCAGCAATCAATTTATTGACAGTACTCCAGGGGGTGTTTTACAACAGGATAACGCTCGACCACACACCGCTTATGTAACCCAACACATTCTACAGTATATCGACAAGTAGCCTTGGCCGCTCGATCACCAGACCTGTTTCATTCCCGCACATATGGAACACCATCGGATGACAACTCCAGTGATATCCACAAACAGCATTAATCTTCCCTGTAGTGACTGATCAAGTGCAACAGGCATGGAACTCTGTCCCAAAAACTGACATCCGGCACCGGCACGACACATTTCATGCACATTTCATGCCTGCATTCAACATTTTGGCGTTCACACCGATTGACAATGTACCAGCATTTGGCATTTTCAGTGGATTATCTGGCGCTCACATTAACCTGTGACCTTTCCTTCGGTCAGTACGCAAACAGAAGAGAATACAGATTACCAAATACTAGTACCACCGCCATGCTTTTTGTGGAGCATCTGTGTGGACGTAGATCTAAAGGAACATTTACATCACTGAGGTATTGATATTTTCTCCCGAAATACCCGGTTTATGGCACTGAAACGTGAAATTAGCTAATTCATTCGAAAGGCTTGCATTAAACGCTACCTTTCAAGCGTGAGCTGTGAATCGCTAAACTACTACAAAGACGATTTGTAAGCTGGTTGTCAATTCTAAGCATACAAGAAACTTTGGCTGTAGTCTGGAAGAACAGTGGGCTCACCAGTGAGAAAGTCTGAGTTGGAGGGATATAGAAATTCATGCTGCTCCAGACCATGTTCGACGTGACTGCTGTATTTCATGTTCTTTTGGGGATAGACCTTCTGCAGTAATGAGGCACAGGCTTATTGCGCATGATCTGCCTATTCTTTTCCGTTGCGCAATGAAAGCTTCTGCTGCTTCTGAATATTTCAACTAAACAGAAATCGTTAGTAATTATTCTTGGGTCAAAATTTTGTAAGAAATGGGAATAATTCAGGGAATCCCTACTGGTCTTAAGCATTAAATTTAGTTAAGAAAAGGGTAGGGGCTTTCCAGAAGGGATGGCGGTTACCGCTGAAACAAACGGTTTTCTGTTATATTATTATTTTTTTATACAGCAGTTTAACTTGACTGTGACAATCGCTCAAAAGTACCCTATTCTGAAGTTTTTCAGTTTTATTCCTATTATTTCCAGTAATAAACATAGAAATCGAACAAGGATTGAAAACGTTCAACTCACTCCGTTGCAGGGTACATAAAATCAAAACTTTAAATTAAGCTGGTAACTAAAAGAAAACTTAATCCGTCCACTGTTCGATGCTTTTCTCGAAAAGTCGTAAGAAGTTCAATACCATTAAAAAAAACGATATTGTCCTATTCATTTTAATTTTTTGTAATTCTGCTCAAAGATCTTGTTGTAATCGGGGATCACAACAATGTTTGTGTTTTACGAACAGTCAGTGCGAAAGGGTGAAAAGGGGTTGAAAAACTGTACTTTTGTTTAATTTGTCCGTATTCAAGGGCTACGAGCAGATAAAGGTTATTATGTAGACACAGGCAGCAGGTAAACTACTTTCTATTTTCATTGTATAGTGCGAATAAACTGTCGTTCAGTTTTTAATTTATTACTGTTACCGTAATTTCATGTTTTTTTTTATTATTTCGTACAAGTGACAGACAAATCTCTAACCTTTTAAAGCAAATGAAGCATTGTACTTCATTGCTACATCTCTTCTTGAAAATATTTCCAGGCTAGGGTTGGCTCAAATGGCTCTGGGCACTATGCGACTTAACTTCTGAGGTCATGAGTCCCCTAGAACTTAGAACTACTTAAACCTAACTACCCTAAGGACATCACACACATCCATGCCCGAGGCAGGATTCGAACCTGCGACCGTAGCGGTCTCGTGGTTCCAGACTGTAGTGCCTAGAACCGCTCGGTCACCTACGCCGGCGACCCAACGGGGAATCGAACCCGGGACCCCGTGTGCGGGAAGCGAGAACGCTACCGCAAGACCACGAGCTGCGAACTTTAAATCAGTACAAATCATGAATAAAAATCATTCCTTTTTTAGAAAAGGTTTATTTAAAAAAGAAATATTTTAACACTGCAGCTATCGATAATTGAAATCTCGATCTTTTACTCGGTTATCAGTAAAAATAAAAAATCCGCCTGCAATAAGGGAGACCAAACATCTAACAACACCAGTTATTCAGAAATAAAATTCCGGTGTCGGATTCAACCGCCGATTTTTCCCATCCCTACTTTCTAGCCAATTGCAGAATATAAACTGTTTCCTAAATTACTGTTACAGGTCTGTTACCGCTGCCAAACCAGGGAAATTTGCATAGGAGACACAACCTCAATGCCTCGTATTAGTTCGAAATCTGTAAGAATCACATGTCAATAGTCTGAAACCAGTTTGGGTTCGACACTCGCAGTATCTGAGACTAAGAGTGGTAGCTTTGAGCAGATACGGAAAGTGAAACGTGCGAACATTTATTCTGAAATTGCGCGTGTGTATAATCTGAAGCGGTCCCCTCCGCCTTCTGAATGCTCTCAGTTTCAGATATTAACCGACAAATGGGGACCTGCGCAATGGTGCCCGCGGTTTCGCACCGATGGTGACGCGGTGGCCGTATAGACGACGAATAGCGCTTCATTTGAGTGCTCATTCGGCGAACACGAGCAAAAAGTTTCCAGTCAATTAAACGCGAGCAGGTCGACGCAATTAACGGCTCAAAACAGTGCGGTCAGTCGTTGACACCGATCTGCCGACAGATATGGCTAATGCACGGGCGAGGGAAAAACAAAAATAGTGTAACTCGCGTTCACAAACGGAAGGGGGTCACGCGATATGCAAATGTAACATTCGACGCCATTCATAGTGTACACCTCTTTACACATTGATTGAATGCAGCGCGCTGCAAACGAGATGAATTACAGGGACGGTTCGCTAATTAGAAAGAGAGCAGAAGTGCGGCGATGAGACCACTCTAGGGTAATGGCATCTTGTTACACAGATGTGATCTAAATCTACCCTCCGAACAGGCGTCACTGAGGCTAGCGACGAATTAACTATAATACAGGGTGATTCAAAAAGAATACCACAACTTTAGGAATTTAAAACTCTGCAACGACAAAAGGCAGAGCTAAGCACTATCTGTCGGCGAATTAAGGGAGCTATAAAGTTTCATTTAGTTGTACATTTGTTCGCTTGAGGCGCTGTTGACTAGGCGTCAGCGTCAGTTGATGCTAAGATGGCGACCGCTCAACAGAAAGCTTTTTGTGTTATTGAGTACGGCAGAAGTGAATCGACGACAGTTGTTCAGCGTGCATTTCGAACGAAGTATGGTGTTAAACCTCCTGATAGGTGGTGTATTAAATGCTGGCATAAACAGTTTACAGAGAATGGGTGTTTGTGCAAAGGGAAAAGTTCTGGACGGTCGAGAACGAGTGTTGAAAATGTAGCACGCATCCAGCAAGCATTTGTTCGCAGCCCAGGAAAATCGACTTGCAGAGCTAGCAGAGAGCTGCAAATTCCACAATCAACTGTATGGAGAGTCCTACGAAAAAGGTTAGTTATGAAACCTGAACGTCAACTACCCGAGGCGATGGATCGGCCGCCAGGCAGCCCGTGACAGAGCACTTCATCACTGGCCTCCAAGAAGCCCTGATCTTACACCCTGCGATTTTTTCTTATGGGGGTATGTTAAGGATATGGTGTTTTGGCCACCTCTCCCAGGCACCATTGATGATTTGAAACGAGAAATAACAGCAGCTATCCAAACTGTTACGCCTGATATGCTACAGAGAGTGTGGAACGAGTTGGAGTATCGGGTTGATATTGCTCGTGTGTCTGGAGGGGGCCATATTGAACATCTCTGAACTTGTTTTTGAGTAAAAAAAAACCTTTTTCAATACTCTTTGTAATGATGTATAACAGAAGGTTATATTATGTTTCTTTCATTAAATACACATTTTTAAAGTTGTGGTATTCTTTTTGAATCATTCTGTATAATTCTGAGTAATTTTTATGTATTTTGACCG
This sequence comes from Schistocerca serialis cubense, assembly GCF_023864345.2. Classification (NCBI taxonomy): domain Eukaryota; kingdom Metazoa; phylum Arthropoda; class Insecta; order Orthoptera; family Acrididae; genus Schistocerca; species Schistocerca serialis. Next base: position 193,262,504 of record NC_064643.1, read on the forward strand.
ACACGTGGAAAAAATCTTTCAGAAGTGTGTCTTTTGAACAAAATGTGTGAACAAAAGAGAAAGAAAAACCGCGTGTTAATCTAAAAACATCGATTAGCCAGGCTTGTAAATTAGTGTAAAAGTTCAGAAATTGAGAGCACACTGAAATTTAGTTAATATTGTGGATGGGAAAAGTAAATGTAATTATGTGTTATCTATGTACGGAAATAGTCCATAGAGTAAATATCTCTGGAGTGAGCATTGCGTTCTGCGCATGTTGTCAACATTAATCCAGGATTGTCACGTGTTTTCGGGACTTCGCTGTGCGTGTGTGCTTTCTGCAGCGTTTGAAGTTTATAATATCAAGAGTTTTTGTTGTGTTTCACCGTTTGTTGATAGTGCAATAGCAATGGTGAATTACTGTGGTTGCTACGGATGCAAAGAAAAATATGTGAAAGGAGGGATAGTAAGTTTTCATGGGTACATACCATGTAGCTTTAATTATAGATATCATATTAGTAAAAGACACTGTATATGTTTATAAATTTCGAGACGCATTATAATTAAGGCTTGATTTTGTAGACCTATTTTTCTACGATTTTATGACTATATAATAGATATTACGGCTCGTACAAAAGCTTACAAACAATCGCTTCCTCTCGTAAATTTGCTGGTGGAACAGGAAAGGGACTGGTTAGTTGTTTCAGCAAATACTATCCTCCATGAATTTATCAGTGACTTGTCGATTATGTATATAGATTACTCAGTCTACTATTAGTACGTAAAATACGTTAAATAAATACTTCAAAGTGTTACCAGGAAGAAAAATTGTGCTTTAGGTCGCATAAACGAGAAAATAAATGCCCGGAAATAACAGAAAAAAAGGACTAATTAGCAGGGATATAATCGCTAATGAGTGGCAAATTCGGCGTTTTTCGGACACTTGCAAAAGTACTAGCGTACTGTCAAGTCGCTTTGCAAGACTATCACTGCAAAGCTGTACGTCAGGCTCTGTAATACTATAAACTGCTTTTTTTTTTTTTTTTTTTGGTCATCACTCTACTGACTGGTTTGATGCGGCCCGCCACGAATTCCTTTCCTGTGCTAACCTCTTCTTGCAACCTACGTCCTCAATTATTTGCTTGACGTATTCCAATCTCTGTCTTCCTCTACAGTTTTTGCCCTCTACAGCTCCCTCTACTACCATGGAAGTCATTCCCTCATGTCTTAGCAGATGTCCTATCATCCCGTCCCTTCTCCGTATCAGTGTTTTCCAGATATTCCTTTCCTCTCCGATTCTGCGTAGAACCTCCTCATTCCTTACCTTATCAGTCCACCTAATTTTCAACATTCGTCTATAGCACCACATCTCAAATGCTGCCGTATCATACCGAAAACTACCAAAAATCGATTGCATCTGAAATGTGAAACCTATCGCAAAGAAGCAGAACGTAATATCACTTGCCCTTAAAAGTTACGTAGCTGGTTTATTCCCGGTATCAAATGGACACTGCTAAAATGTCTGCGCTACATATATAAATAATCTACGACACGTACGAAAAGAATCCGTCTATATTAGGGATGTAGTGACATTCTAAATATACAGGGCGCTATATGGACAAACACACGACGTCCCGGGAACACGTGACCAAGTCGGAAATGTATGTTGACAACTCAAAATCTTTTCTGCGCATGTGAATGCTCACTTCAGAGATATTTACTCTATGAAGTAGTCCAAAGATGACATACTCTAGAAAGTCTTTGACAAAGATCTATGTCTCTGATGTCAAAGAAGAATGAAGCGAAAAGCTAGGGACATACTCTCTTGTAGAGGTCAAGTGTCTTTTCACAATATATGTATTAACTGTAACTGTATGTCCCTTCATTTCATCTCCTTCCATATGAAATAGTTAAGAATATAGTAACATAACAATCTGTTAGATTGTTTTGGCTATCTACGTTTCGTTTGTCGCAATGGCGCATAGGCAGCTGTGACAATAATGTTTAAAGCATTAATCAATTGCGACCTTCACCAGACAAGATAACCGTCGGAAATAGTTTCAGTCAGTTTTGCGTATTATTTGAAGGCCATCGCATTGTACTCGGACTGATTTCAATCTGAATTTAAGTGAGAATAAACGTCAAAGCTCTAGCCTGTATCAGTAACGAAGTACTTGCTCAATAACAGCGAGATAAAAATTTCATTAAAAAGGTGAACTTAATTTCTATCGAAATAATTAAAAGCATTACACCGTTAAAATCCATGCTCGTTGCCACAATATAGCTACGTGAGTGGTTGCATCGTCTTTCTCCGTACCATTGTTTTGTAACAGGAAATATGGATACGAATTTTTTAACAAGCTACGATTATGGTACTATCTGGCGTATTGGCACTGCAAAGCGAACTTCCGCAAATAACTAATTTAATCTGTTTTTGCCTACGTAGTGCATTTCGTTCCCACTAGCATGAAGAACTAGCCATTCATGCGTACGTGCGCAAACCCATACGGGAAACTATCGACACACTTATTTAAAGAAGACAGAGACGACGTGGTTTTCTAAGATCAGTTTAAAGTAACATATACTATTATTTATCTGTAAGTAGTACACTTTTAGCAACGACGTAGTTCTTGAAGATCGTATATACTTCGGCAGGAATTTAACATTCATCGAATTCTTACACTTACGTCACTCTGTCAGTGTATTCGCTTCTGATGATACCATTAATCCCTAACCCATAGTCTTTAAAGATTCGAGTTCCCAACTATTGAACAGAAACACTACCACATGTCCACGCAACTGTGTATGATGTCATGCGTCCTGAACTACGTACCTAAAATGAAACATTAAGCGGTATATGTGGATACCGTCTTACAAAATGTGTTGCGAGTACAGTTAGAAGTAAAGAAGGAATAAACCAGAAACGTTCCATTCTTGATTCGGACGTTTTACTCTACGTGAAGCGAAAATGTAATAAACGATTAGCATTTTTCTTTTCACTGTTTTGTAAGGAGTGTCAGCGAGAAAAAATTTGGAAAATTTTGGAATTATGTGTAAAGTTTGTTGAAAGTCGCTACGTGCTCCCATTCTCAAGTACTGGATGAATATAGTCTGGAGCAATTTGTGCATCCGGAGTTTCTCTGTCTCAAAACATACACCCAGTTTCTTACTTCAGTACTTGACTTACTGTGTTAACCTTTATCGTAGGAATGTACAAGGAGGTGACATAGTCATGGGATAGCTCCTAAAATCGTATTGGACCTCCTTTTGGTCGGTGTAGCGCAGCAACACGATGTGGCATGCACTCAACAAGTCGTTGGAAGGAAGTCCACTGGAGAAATACTGAGCCATGTTGTCTATATAGCCGGCCATAATTGCGAGTGTTGCCGGTGTAGGATGTTGTGCACGAACTTCCTCTCGATTATGTCCCATAAATATTCTATGGGATTCATCTCGGGCTATCTGGGTGGCCATAATTTTTCACTCGAATTGTCCAGAATGTTCAATCCAGTCGCGGACAACTGTGGCAAGTGACATGGGGCATTGTCATCCATAAATATTTTATCGTTCTTTATGAACATAAGGTCCTTGATCGGCTGCGAATGTTCTCCTACTAGTTAAAAAAAAAGAAAAAAAACATTTCCAGTCAGATGAACCAGAGGACCTAGTCCACACCATGTAAACAGCCCACACCACTATGGAGACATCACCAGCTTGAACAGTGTCTTATTGACAACTTGGGTCCGTGGCTTCGTGGGGTCTGCGCCACAGTTTAACCCTACCATCACCTCTTACCAACTGAAATCGATACTATTCTGACCAGGCCATGCTTTTAAAGTCGTCCAGGGCCCTACCAATGTGGTCACGAGCCCAAGAGAAGCCCTGCAGACAACGGTGTGCTATTAGCAAAGGCACTCACGTCGGTCGTCTGCTGCCACAGCCCATTCGCGCCAAATTTCGTTGCACTGTCCTAACGGATACGTTCGTCGTACTCCCACTTAGCTTTTTGACATTATTTCATGCAGTGTTGCTAGTCTGTTAGCACTGACAACTCTACTCAAACGCCACTGCTTTCGGCCGTTAATTGAGGGCCATCGGCCACTGCGTTTTCCGTAGTGAGAGATAATGCCTGAAATTCTCGATACACTCATGACACTGAGGGTCTCGAAATACTGAAACCCCCAACGACTTCCCAAATGGAATGTCCATGTGTTTATCTCCAACTACCATTTCACGTTCAAAGTCCGTTAATTCCCGTCGCTGCCATAGTCACGTCCGAAACCTTTTCACATGAATCACCTGAGTGCAAATGACAACTCTGCCAAGGAACTCTTTTATACCTTGCGTATGCGATACTACCGCCACTTGTATATGCGTTTGTCCCTGTCACATGAGTTTTGTCACCTCAGTGCACTTCTTAATGAGAACATTAAGGCAGAGTTTTAAATTCTTAAATTCAATAAAAATTTGTACGAAATTCTACATTCAAATTTTTGTTACCTTGAAAGCCTTTAGATAACCTGCAACTAGAAGTGCTTTTAGCCTTTGGTATTGCGGATGCATATTCCGAAAAGCGAACAGATGGTTTATTTTAGCGACCAGGAGCTATGATATTGCTGGGACGGAGGGAAGGTATTGGGGAGGAATGTGGCTGAGCTATGATATTGCTGGGAGGGAGGAATGTGGCAGACGTTTTGTATTGGTTGAAAATACTTTTATCATCGGCGTGTCTGTTGCGGACTGGATGCCCCTTGCATATTCATTTTTCCTGTTTGTGGTGTACTTTTAAGTTGTCCATGGCCATCAATGTACCAACTAAAAACACCGAGCAAGCTCTATTCAGACGAGTGGTTGTTCGAAACACCGGCTTTCCTTCCACATGTATGTTTTCCGTGACTTCCCAAAACAGCTTAATATAAATCCCGTGTTGGTTTCTTAGAAAGGATAAGACCAATTTCTTCCGTCATTCTTAATCAATCCAAGGTTTTCCACGGGAGGCTAAGTACTTATTGTTCTTCTTTCTTTCCATTTTCCAGAAAACAAATATAACTAGCTGCTACCCAAGGTTAAGCTGAGAGGCCTAGCGTTTTAATAACAGTAACAAGAACGTGTGTTATGTGGTATTAAACTGTTTACATCAGTCTTAGCACGACAACTTCCAGCAAATTTCAATTTGGTGTAGTACATCATGTTAAAAGCACTTGTCCGATAATTTGAGAAGCACCTATGTCATCCGATTCATATAAGAATTACTATAGCATTAAAATCTCACTACTTCACAATTTATGGGGTATGAAACTGAAGTGTGTACAGAAGATATTGTCAGTATATCTGCCTTAGCTCTACCATCGTGAACACAGGTTAGTGGTTATGGCTATCGGACGTGTGAATTATATGACGTCATTTTCTTCCGGCTGTTCCCACCAAATTCGGGAAACATTAATCTTTCATCCTGTTTATTATTGCAGATAATCTAGATTATTAGATTGGATTAATAAAAAATAGAGAAGCGTTATGATTGTGCTTTTAAAGCTTCGAGTGTCCTACATATTCTCTCCTCAGTTGAGTACGACGAGTTGTGATCACGAAAAGATATCCATAGTTATTATAAAAATGTGTATAAGAAGGCCTATTTAGGTATGTATGCACATTCTACATGGCCTCCGAAACCACTTGACTGATTTCAACCAAACTTTGTAAACGTATCGCTTCTTGTCTAGAAATAATTACTGGGGAATAAGAACCACCTGTCTATCAAGGGTGTAAGAGTGGGGGTGAAAGAGAAGTGTAGGCCTTGATCATATAATCAGATTTTATTCATCCAGCAATTGAGAACTAGAGCAGTTAGTGACATTCAACAAACTTTAGACATAATTTACAGCCCTTACGAAACTTTTTGTAGGTGACATCCTCAACAAAATGATGAAAGAATAAAAGTTTGTCGCTTACTTCATTTTCGCTGTTCATTTTCGCATCAGATAAGACGTTTTAATTTATCACTTGTTTACTGCTAACAGACTCCCGACATATTTTGCACACAGTGTTCACATATTCTACGGAATATACTCGGAAAATTATATCATTGCGCGACACATAATTCAGGATATATGACGTCATAAATACCGAGACGCATGAAAAACAGTTGCATCATGCATCACGTTTAAATTTATTGTTACCAACCCGCTGAACCGAATGCGATGAAATTTGGTAACGAGAAAGTTGTAATCTTGATTAAGAACATACGCTATTTTAAGAAGTGGTAGTACAAGATACCTAGCGATTTGAAAAATATTACGCGAAATATGGAAAAATGTTTACTCTTTGAAAAAGCTGTTTATTCTTTGAACTTTATTTTCCTTGTGAAAGTGATTTTATGGATAACGCACACTTGTAACAATTCCCGCAAACGTGACGTCATTTTGACGTCACACACAATATCGACGACCGCGTCATCGTCTGTCGACTTTCGTTAGCATTAGATGTGGGTCTCTCACACGATTTCATGCGGGGCTACAGGAGATTTACAAAACCATGTCATTTTCGGAGTGATTTATTATAATTATTGGTATAACAAAATGTCACGTAATTCTTTATTGAGGGTTCATGCCTTCATGTAAGAGTGTTCCCTCAGGAGTGAGTTATTATCGTCAATCACTAATAATTAAGAATGAAGCACACTTGTTTTATAATTTGCAGTGTGCCGTTTCAATGTAACGGTGCACTGAAAATTTATCATAATCATATCACCATTATCATGATATGTCAATAACGCATCAACGATACACGTCTCGAAGATACAATATGGTGACCGAGACCGGAGGCCTGTACCGCGTAGTTACGTGCTAGCGTAATGAATAACGTCTTAATTTGTGGAGTGGATAGATGCTGAATCGCTTGTCGTTACTTGCTATTCTTTTTCCATGTTAGCGTTGTTAACACGTTCCGTTACTTTCTTGTGAACGTAATACAATATTTTATGCAATAATGGATGTTACTTACATTCAGTCTCTTCCCAGAACGAAGGATGAATTATTATGTGTCTGATTATGCAGGAGCCCAATTGCTGCGAGTGAAAACCCCAGAAAAACATTAACATTCACATCTTCCTTGTCACAAACTCGACAGGAAATCATACAGTTGTCAAAATGACGTCACGTTTGCGGGATTTGTTGTGAAACGAACATTACCCTGCTTTTATTGGTTGGTATGTGATACAGTTCAGTGTACTGAATACAATGCTCACACAGTCTTCAAAGTGTCTAACTCATATTTTACTTTAATAGCACTATTCATAGATGAGCGCTGCCACACATGGCTTCTGTATGCACTGCTCACAGTCGGCAGTGACGCTGCGCACGTCGACGAGTCCTGTGTTGGGACAGCTTGGGAGAAGTGTGAGGAAGGGAGCATATCATGAGCTATTCTTACCCAAACAGACATACACGTAAGGGCTGCCGAGTTTATTGCATGTCGCTTACTTACTAAACATCACTCGTGATAACAAAACTACAGCCAATTTCGGTTGAAAAACTGCGGAAATTATTGTTGGACAACGTGAAATATTACCGCTCGAGCACCTATTGATTCACCAAGTTCAGATAGCCTACGGCTCTATATGGCGATTGTGATGGAGTTGGGTTCCAAGCAGAGAGCTGTTTCATTCTGTTGACCGGGAAACCAGAACATCGCAGATATTCATAGGAGGCTCTAGAATGTCTATGGAGACCTAGCAGTGAACAAAATCATGGTGAGTCGTTGAGGCAGGTGTCTGCAATCATTGTAACAATATCGCGCAAACCTGTCCGATCGTGAATGATATTTTCACTCTGCCGCGGAGTGTGCGCTGATATGGAACTTCCTGGCAGATTAAAACTGTGTGCCGACCGGGACTCGAACTCGGGACAATTTATGCGGTATGAAACCGAAGTGTGTACGGAATATACTGTCAGTATATCTGGCTTAGCACTACTATCGTGAACACAGGTTCGTGGTTATGGCTATCGGACGTGTGAATTGTTGGAAGGAAGGAGACGAGGTACTGGCAGAAGTAAAGCTCTGAGCACGGGGCGTGAGTCGTGCTTGGCTAGCTCAGTTGGTAGAGCACTTGCCCACGAAAGGCAAGAGTTCGAGTCCCGGTCCGGCACACAGTTTTAATCTGCCAGGAAGTTTCAGTTCTGTCCGATCTTCTTCGTGCCGGCCGGGACACGGGTGTGACTCCTGCAATGTTGGAATTCTGAGTCGAAGCGATCGACGGTTCACGATCAACTACGTGTCTGTTGGTAGGGCTGACATACTGGTCCACCAGTTGGGGTACTAAAAGGTTTGTGTACGCTGGATTCCACGCTGCCTAACGGAAGACCTTAAACAGCAACGAAGGGCTACATGTGAAGAATTTCTCGAGCTTTAAGAGGCTGATCGTGACAATTTTTTTTTTTTTTGTTCACAGGCAATTAAACATGGGTTCATCGCTTCGAACCGGAAACAAAACTGCAATCTTTGTAGTGGCATCATACTACCTCTTCTACTTCTGTCACTCTGAAGGGCTTATTCTGTTTGATGTCTTCTTCCCTCATTGTGCAACGATCCACTCTGAAGCGTTCGCACTACCTTTAAGATATAGAGGGAGCGACTTCAGCGTTTTCGTTGCCACAAAAATGCAGTTGAACTTCTTCACGACGACAACGCAAGGACTCACACAAGTCTGCGGACCCGAGAGGAGCTCACAGATTTTCATTGGACTTGTCTTTCTCATTCACTGCACGGCCAGGATCTCCCACCTTCCGTGTTACATCTGTTTGGCCCAATGGAGTATGCACTCCGCAGCAAACAGTACGTAGGATGTTGCTCAAATGTGTGTGAATTCGTAATGAACGAAACTGCTGAGGTCATCGGTCCCTAGACTTACACACTACATAAACTAACTTAACGCTAAGGACAACATTCACACCCATACCCGAGGGAGGACTCGAACCTCCTGCGGAAGGGGCCTAGTACGTAGATGATGTTGAGGTTATTGATGCACCAGTAAAGTGATACCACGTGGACATAGAGGTACTCCTAGCAAGGTGGTGGTACTAAGCGGAAATAAAGGTCCTCCCAGTAAGGTGACGTAAGTCCGTCGCAATGAACGGAGACTATGCAGAGAAGTATGTTTTTTAGCCAAAAGAGTAGGGAACAAGAAAGTGCAATGCAGTTCTGAACATTCTGAATAGAACTAAACCGAGCGAGGTGGCTGAGTGGTTAGCACAGCGGACTCGCAATCGGTAGGACGTCGGTTCAAATCCGTGCCCGAGCATATTGATTTCATTTTCCGTGATTTCCCTAAATCGCTTCAGGCAAACGCCGGGGTGGTTCTTTTGGAAGGGCACGGCCAATTTCCTTCGCCATCCTTCCGTAATCCGATGGAGCCAATGACCTCGATGTTTGCTCCCCTCTCCCAGATCAACCAAACCAACCAATAGAATTAACCTGCTTTCAGCATTGCATTACTTAATGAACACCCGTCTTATCTAGGCCTGACGTTATACGTTTTTATTTCCACACGTATGGAATATTAAATTTCCGTATTTCACCAAATGAGTAATTTTGCTTTCTGCTAAATTTCTAATTAAAGTGTTAGAGTAAGTAAGTAATGAGCCCTTTTATGATTGCAAATTGCCATGCATTTTTAATAGGATGTTATTTAGGATTTAGAAATGCTGCATTTCGGTTTTTTTATTTCCTCTGCACCATTTTAACTAGACTGCTAACTTAGCTTTTTGTTATTGTCCTTATGTTGTAACTGTACAACGACGATCCCCCATGTTTGTCGTTTCCGAAAACTGTTACTGGTTGCACACAACGCCGCTCAGCGCTGTCTGTACTCATCGTGCTGGTAACGTGCAGTGGGCACACTTTTAGCGCCTTGTCATCTGTGGAATTTCTGCCGATGCAAGGAAACATCACTGTGCTCCACACTCTTTCTGCGGTGAGCTTTGGTAAGTTTCATGCCTTTACTGTAAAGGAACCAAAATAAGAGAACGCTCTTCGACGCTGCTCCAAGTTGCTAGCTACGCTGTTCCTGATGATTACCACCATATGGGCGACTGAAGCTCCTTGTGGCTGTGTTAATTTGGTTTTGCAGGTAGCATGGTCACTCAGAAAGTAAGTTTCGGCGTGATGCTAACCAACACATAGGCAACAGTGCCAACGATATTTCATTTTATTTATAGTAAAAGTCCTACTCGAACTTCCAAAAAGTGAAATACAAGTACTCTCCGAAGAAACGCTGTAATTTTCAAAAAGTTTGCCACTGCACACATGCGATCCACGACCTTTTACCGCGGATAACCGAATTCAAACGTAACCTTATTTCAGATCTGGCCCATTACAGGAGCCGCGAGGAATATTTTGTTTCATCGAACGTGAACGACTATTGTCAGAAATTTGCTTATTGAAGCATTTAACTCACTACCTGTATTTTGTGAAGGGATTAATCAACCATAGCATCTGTAACTACATTCCTGCGTAATTTCCTCCGTTAGCTGAAGGCAAATGCCGTACCCAGATTTGTTTTAGCGCTGCTAACTGAGTGTTACACACCTCCGAGCTCTCTTCGAACACCGTTGTTTCATCTACCTTTGTATTTTGTCCCTTGTTTTGGGGTATTCATGGACTCAGATTATAGGAGGAGAAAGTAAGCACTTCGTCCCGTGTTCGTTTGCGTGAGAGTGTCAGTGGACTGTTTAACAAACTCTAGAGGAGGAGTAGGACATTAATGTTTATCGTCTCGTCCACATTAGAGACGGAGCACAAGCTCGGACGACGGAAGGAAATCGGCCGTGCCTTTCCAAAGATTCTGTCCCGGCATTTGCCTGATGTGATTTAGGGAAATCACGGAAAACCTAATGCAGAATGGCCTGACACGGGTTCGAACGGTCGTCCTACCGGATGCGAGTCCATTGTGCTAACCACAGCGCCACCTCGCCTGGTAACAAACTCGAGAAGGAGAGGCTACAAGAAAGACATTGTGCATCTTGTAGTCTCATTTTCGAATTTCTGAGAAGCAACATTCAAAGTGATGAATGATATTACTTCCTCTAATGTGAATGACAGCGCCGGTAAATTTAGAGAAATTTGGTTGATACAGGACTATGCTTCTGGGGCTTGTAACAGGGACTTGGCATAATACCTGCTGATAAGGAACACATATCCGTAAATGTACCGTTTGAAGTTAAGTTCGAAGATGGAATCACTTTCGGATTTCCCTCTTCTCAGTATGCACACAAACTGAGAAGAGGGCCCCCTTATCAGCGCCCATTTTCGTCCGAAACAACGGCTGAGAGAAACTGGTACGTTCGCAATTGAGAGGGCTGACTGCGGTGCTCCGCGGACGCGCCACGCCTTGACTTTCAAGAGTTCATCCTTCGTCACGTATGAGAAAACGCAACGAAGAATACTCGATACATAGCCATGGGCTCTCGTAAAGCCCACAACTGCGTGCGTAACGTGCAGCGAGAGATTTGAAAGCGGCGCCAGCTTCAAAGTTATTTTACATCCAGAGGATACATTTGAGGACATGGGTTCCTTATCAAAATTTTCTGCATTAAAGCCGTGTACAATGTCTAGAACCCTGTTGTAGGAGTTATGTCATTCCATTTATTTGCTTCCTAACGCTTAAAAATAGCGTTGCTCCAGACGTCAGAACGAAAATGGTTCAGTCGCTACTATTGTCCATCTTGGACTAATATACGGTCTAAACAGTAGATCTTCCTCGTACTCTCACCGAGCACGTGATTCTTTTGTGAGATACGCGGATGACACATCGTTTTTGATCGCTGTGCTCCTCTATGTCGAGAACTATGCTGGTAAATTACAATAATCGCAGCCTTAGTTGTCCTCAGCTACCGAGCTTTGCCAACAACACTAAACAAATACTTGATTATCACATTCTAAATCAATTACAGATGCGCCACGCAATAATCCTTCCCACTACCATCATACAGGTAGTAACGGTCAAATGCTTTCGTGTTGCAAGTAGCCAGTAGTGAACAATTACAGAGAACTTCTAACACGTTTCACGTGTTCCAAATAGAACTAATCGCCTAACAATTGGTTTAACGTTAACATCAGATTTTATTACTGAATCAATGTATGTATATTACAATTTGTAGTCTAATTGTTCTTACCCATACCCTTAACGCGATTTGACTCCCTGCTTCTAAACTTCTCTCTTTTCTTATTATCTTTCATTTGTTCGTTTTTCTACCATCTCTGTGTTCAGTTTTGATTTTGTGGTATAGTTCTAGTAAAATAAGTGGATTAATTATCTTATGTGTTGTTATTACCTGACGAAAATTATATACGTTCACCGTGTAAAATAGACGACATAAGAGAGGTTTCAAAGACTCTTATCTAATAATGGAAAGAAACAAAATAGTGGAGTTACGCTACTGAAAAAAAGTTTATTTTAGTATCGCGATTGCACAACCATGGATTCTAATGTTAGATAGGAGTTTTTTTTAGATAACTGTCTCCCAGAACACTTCGATAAGCTAACTAAAAGATATAACTGCAAGTCTACAAGAAAATTTGTTATTACCGCATCATGTCATTTTAAGTTTCTCCCTGCTGTCATAATTTTCTTTTGCAGCCTAACATCAGGCACTCCCCACATTTCATAGAAAATACATCACAGAGAAGAAAAGTAACAGGAGAGGGAAATCGGAGGTTGAAAACGAAAATCCGTAACGAGAGACGTAGTAACACAGCGTTGTGTAGAACGCAAAGGGCATCAGGCGTCTTGGTCCTGAAAAGCAAACAGATTTTCGTCTTTAACATGTGATGTGAAGGACAGGGTGAGCAGCAATTTACAGCAGTCTGATGATGACTCTGTGGTTTTCTGGAGGTTGCCATTGTTGAGTGGTTGTTGGAAAATACGGGCTGTCTTACACAGAATTTCTAGTTGATGTGATGAGGGCTTGCTCTAAATGAAGAAAAATGTAAGTAAATGCAGATGAGTAGGAAGAAAAATCCTGTAACTCTCGGATAGAGCATTAGTAGTGTGGTGTTTGAGACACTCGCATCGATTAAATATGTAGGAATAACGTGGAACCGAAGTGTGAAAATGAATGAGGACATAAGGTTAGTAGCAGGAAGACGAGTACTTGACTTCGTTTTATTGGGAGAATTTTGCGAAAGGGTAGCCTATCTATCAAGGAGACTTCGTACAGAACGTTAGTTCGACCCTTTCTTGATCAGTCCTCGAGTGTTTGGAACCTCCACCATTTCGTATTATAGGAAGACGTAGAAGAAATTAGGGGGTGTGCTGCTAAATTTGCTACCGGTAGGTTAGATCAGCAAGCGAGTGTTACAGAGAAGCTTCGGGTACTAAAATTGGAATCCTTGGAGCGAAAGGGGACACCTTTTTCGCAAACCTCTATTGCGGAAATGTAGAGAAACGGCATTTGATGCCGACTGCAGAACAATTTTACTACTGCTAATGCAGATTTTGCCTAAGTATGGCAAAGATAAATTAAAAAAATACGGCTCATATGGAGGATTATAAACAAACGTCTTTCCCTTGCTTTTTTTGCGAGTCGAACAGGAAAGGAAATGATTAGTAGTGGTACATGGTACCTACGCCATGCACCGAACGGTGGCTTGCATGGTATGTATGTAATTTATATGTGGATGTAGGCATCAAAAGCAGAAAATGAAGAGGTAGAAAAGGTAGTTGGGGAAGGAATAGAAGAGAGAGTTATGCGAGAATACAGACTTGGTAGCACAATGAGAGACAAGAAAGTGTAATTGAGTTCTGCAATAAATTTCAACTGCTGATAGCGAATACACAAAAAAAAATTACGGAAAGAGGAAGTATACTTGGGAAAGTATTGGAGGATTCCAGCTTGACCACGTCATGAGCATAAAGAGGTTCCGAGGTCAGATATTGGGCTGTGAGGGGTAACTACGAGCAGATATAGAATCAGCTCATAATTTAGTAATTATTGGGAGTACGTTGAAGTTTCAGAGTATTGTCTGAAAGAATCAACGTGCGAAGAAGTGCAATGCTGAAGTACTGATGAATGAAGAGATCCGTTTCACATTGCATGAGGCTGTAGATACTGCGATAACGAACAGAATAGTAGGCAGTTAAACTGAAAACGACTGGATATCTTTACAAACGGCAGTCATATAAGTTGGGCGGAAGGTCGCAGATCCAAGGAAGGTAACTGCTGTGAAACCTTGTATAATCAGAAGAAACACTTCAAGTGATCGACTAAAGAAGGAAGTACACAAATATTAAGCGGAAAACAGTCATACAGCGATATTAGTCACTTAGGAGTGAAATAAGCATGAATCCAAGGCGAAATGACTGCAGGGAAGATGTGAACAAATCGAAGTGTTCGCCCAGAAAGACTGGTTCGGTTTAGAGGAAATTCAAAACAACGTTCTTGTAGTTAAAAGAAAGGGAGTGAAAATACCTTTTTGATGGACATCACATGCCTGTTCTGTCTTGTAATCAAACCCCAGTAAAGAGTTGTGAATCTATGAACTTCATGGATGATCAGTTTTCACCCTCTCCATATTTTATATAACTGTACGCAACTATCAGACGGTCAATTCTACCACTCAGTGGCAATAATTTTATCATCGGCTGCAGTTACTTTTACAACAACTTAGTGGTGTTCAAAGTCGCCGCCCTCACGTGCAGATATATCGTCTCTGTTTGGAATGGAGCTTCATGTGTATAGAGCTGTTGGGCGTCGTTATTTATAGGCCTAATAATAGGCGTTTGATAAAGAATTTGGCACCCCGACCACGATACTTTGTTGAACATCCAGATTTCGTACATAATCAAGTATTAGTTACAGTGATATTCGTTTAGCAACCATGATATTTTTCCAGTATATGGACGTGACTTTCTGCTTCTCGTTCCCGGTGAGCTCTGCGCACAGCTTAATTGTAGCAACGTGGGATCTTTAGGATGTCCTGAAATGTTCAACACTTCAAGAGGGCCGGCCGGAGTGGCCGTGCAGTTGTAGGCGCTACAGTCTGGAGCCGCGAGACCGCTACGATCGCTCGTTCGAATCCTGCCTCGGACGCGGATGTGTGTGATGTCCCTAGGTTGGTTAGGTTTAAGTAGTTCTAAGTTCTAGGGGACTGATGACCTCAGAAGTTGAGTCCCATAGTGCTCAGAGCCATTTGAACTTCAAGAGGCTGTAGACAGAACGTAGTAAATATCCAGTGATGGTTTCTCCCGAGTAACAAGGCTTTTCATTTATGGTGAGCTATGGAACGCGTTGTGTAGAGTGGGTACTACATGTTGGTAGTGCCACAAACCGATACGCACACACACACACTCACACACACACACACACACACACACACACACACACACACACACACATACACATACATAACTGAATTATTTGTTCATGCATCCAATAACAACCCTCATCTTTCAACAGCTGGGCATAATTTCTTGAGGTTCGGTGGCTGCCATTGTGGCCCGAATGTAATATTCTCTGCAACAATGAACCGTTGATAACGGAATCCAGTCACGTCGTTTATTTTCCCCAAAGAACTATAGATGTCTGAAGGTGAATATACGAGGGCTGTCCAGAAAGTAAGTTACGATCGGTCGCGAAATGGAAACGACTATGAAAATCCGATAAAGCTTTGCAAAGATGTGTTGGGCAGGGTCTCTAGTATGAATCTAGGTAGAGTTATGTCGCTCTTTTCATTCCTGAGCTCTCAGTGAGCGCGTAAAGATGTTATAGAAAATAGTGTCTCCCGCCAAGTACAAGGGCCCGGTGAGAATTTTCCCCTGAAGCTATTCAACCAACATTACATAACTGTCGTGCGGTTTCTTCTTCAAGACAATTCTCAGCCTCATTCTGCAGGGGCAATGAAGATGTTCCTGCATCGCTTCAATTGGAAATGTTTGGTTTCCCACAATACAGCCCGTTATTGTCTCCCACTGAGTTTCATCTCTGCTCAAACGAACCGCTGGCTATGAAGATAACATTTTGGCACAGACAACGAGCTTTAGGCCAGCGTAGAGAATTGGCAGAAAGCACTGGCGGCTGCCGTCTATGATGATGGTATTGGAAAGTTGGTACAACGCTACGACGAATGTCTGAGTCAGAACAACGACTACGTAGAGAAGTAGCTGAAAGGTGTAGCTAACCGTTACAAACGAAACATTTCTGATTTTCACTGTAATTTTCATTTTGCGATCAATCGTATCTTACTTTCTGGACAGCCCTCGCATTGTTTTAAGTTCCTAGCATTCTCCGTGCATTATCTGAACGACCTGTGCAATGCTGACATATATTTTTGTAAAAGTGAGAAACATTCTGCCTCTTGTGTCGATTACGGAAGTATTGCTTCTAACAGCTGACTCCAATCTCTCTCGTAGCTTCCTTCTGTAACCCATGCGTATAAAATCACACTATACTTGGTTGTCGCCCCTCTCCCTGCAGCCATTTCAAACTTCCGCCCTAGACCTAATCAACATCTGCCAACCGATTTGCTTGGACTTTGATGCATGGTCGGCTGTAAAGAATGGTTCTGAACAAAACATCCTCTAATCGGTTTCACGTCTAAATTTCCGTTGATTAAAGCTTAAGCTCAGAAGCATCATGTCAACCGGTCCGCCAGCAAACGTTACACCGCCATCCACACAGACGACGCCTCAAGGGAAGACTAGGAGCCAATGTGGGGCAACACAGTTACGGGCAGACGAGAGAGTGCACACATAACATGAACTCGTTGTACTTCCATTATACGTCACTCAGCTAGTCCTGTGGTTACGGTCTGACGTCCTGCTCTACATGATGCTTCCCCCTGACGGCAAGCAAAAAGTCCTCAAATGAACATTTATACGGCAGCCGTGGTTATAAGGGGATGCACAGCTCCGCTCAGCAGTGTCACAGCATCTGCCCCGTGTGCCAGTGAGCGAGAATCAACAGGAGAGTGCCAGGACTTGTTACGGTCAGTGCTAGTTCGGGAGACCTGGACAGTCTACTAGTTTCGTTAGCCATCGTTCACTGCATTCAGGAACAGACCAGTGTTCGGAAAGTTAACAACGTTGCCACACTTCACCTTTATCCTCATCATGATCGTCGTCACACTGAATATACGTGTACAGAATGTACAATACTGGCCATTAAAATTGCTACACCACGAAGTTCACGTGCTACAGACGCAAATGATTAGCTTTTCAGAGTATTCACACAAGGTTGGCGCCGGTGGCGACACCTGCAACATGCTGACATGAGGAAACTTTCCAACCGATTTCCCATACACAAACAGTAGTTGACAGGCGTTGTCTGGTGAAACGTTGTTGGGATTCCTAGTGTAAGGAGTAGAAATGCGTACCATCATGTTACCGACTTTGATAAAGGTCAGATTGTAGCCTATCGCGATTGCAGTTTATCGTATCGCGACATTGCTGCTAGCGTTGGTCGAGATCCAATGACTGTTAGCAGAATATGGAATCGGTGGGTTCAGGAGGGTAATACGGAACGCCGTGCTGGATCCCAACGGCCTCGTATCACTACCAGTAGAGATGACAGGCATCTTATCCCTATGGCTGTAACGGATCGTGCAGCCACGTCTCGATCCCTGATTCAACAGATGGGGACGTTTGCAAGGCAACAACCGTCTGCACGAACAGTTCGACGACGTTTGCAGCAGCATGGATTATCAGCTCGGAGACCATGGCTGCGTTTACTCTTGGCGCTGCATTACAGACAGGAGCGCCTGCGATGGTGTATTCAACGACGAACCTGGGTGCACGAATGGCAAAACATCACTTTTTCGGATGAATCCAGGTTCTGTTTCAGCATCAGAATGGTCGCATCCGTGTTAGGCGACATCGCGGTGAATGCACATTGTAAGCGTGTATTCGTCATCGCCGTAATGGCGTATCACCGGGAGCGTTGGTATGGGTTGCCATTGGTTACACGCCTCGGTCACCTCTTGTTCGCACTGACGGCACTTTGAATAGTGGACTTCACATTTCAGATGTGTTACGACCCGTGGATCTACCCTTCATTCGATCCCTGCGAAACCCTACATTTCAGCAGGCTAATGCACGACCGCATGTTTCAGGTCCTGTACAGGCCCGTCTGGAAACAGAAAATGTTCGACTGCTGCCCTGGCGAGCACATTCTCCAGATCTCTCACCAACTGAAAACGTGTGGTCAATGGTGGCCGAGCAACTGGCTCGTCACAATACACCAATCACTACTCTTGCTGAACTGTGGTATCGTGTTGAAGCTGCATGGGCAGCTGTACCTGTACACGCCATCCAAGCTCTGTTTGACTCAATGCCCAGGCGTATCAAAGGCGTTATTATGGCCAGAGGTCGTTGTTCTGGGTACTGATTGCTCAGGATCTATGCACCCAAATTGCGTGAAAATGTAATCACATGTCAGTTCTAGTATAATATATTTGTCCAACGAATACCCGTTTATCATCTTCATTTTTTCGTGGTGTAGCAATTTTAATGAACAGTAGTGTGTTAATAAGTTCTGGTTATATACATACTAATCTGTGTTTTCAAAATTATTCTGTCGTACTACATCAACTTTGTGCTGTGATGAGACTTCGTTGCCGCATGTTTAGGAAGCCCCCTCAGTAATAGCAATTACTTCCTGTGCTATAATTATCCCTTACTACTTCCTTTACGTTGGACTCCAAGTGTATCTGCTGAATAAATTGTAACTGGCGATAAGGAGAAACAACATGACTGGCAACGAGGAAGAGAGTGGCTAAATGGCCGAAGAAGGAAAACTGCTCAACTGGCGATGAGGGGGATATAACCAACGTAACTAGCGACGAGGAAAAAGTGCTGCCAATACAACATAACGGAAGACACGGAAAAACAGTGCAAGTGAAACAAAGCTCAATGGATTAGTTTGTAGAATGATTTACTATATCTGCATTATACTGCTAACCTGTTACCGAGTAATGTGGCGAAGAGGTTAGCACATTGGACTTGTATTCAGATGGACAATGGTCCAAATAAGTGTCCGGCCATCCAAATATATATTTTCCATGATTTCCCTAAACCACACTCGGCATATGGCGAATGGTTCCTTCGAAAAGGGCATCGCCTTATTTCCTTCCACATCATTTCGTAATCTGCGCCTGTCCTTTGTCTCTAATGACTACCCTGTTAGTAACACATTACACTCTAATCTTCTGTCCATTCTTCTTATTCAGTTTTACTTCCAAGAATATGACTGAGAGTTTCGTACACTCTTCAGAATGTATGTATATTATACATTATTCACCCAGAAATCCTGCGGCCAATGACGCTGCTCCTACAACAGCTCTCCGTCAACCAGGAATTCTAGGAACGGAGAAAAAGATGTTCAAGAGAATTTCAAGATGCCAATTACACCATTGCTGGCTTTTGAGCGTAAAATATAATCTTGTCACAAATTATGTGTCGGGGTTGGTGCAACACGTCATGACCCACAAATTATCAGGTGATACTGAGCGCAAAGCTTCTTCTCTTGCTAATTCTGGTGTAGTAATTGTGATACAGATTCACAAGCTATGTCCTGAAGTAGACACATTGACACCAAATTAAAGATGAGCTTCTGGTGTTTTAAAAAGCACAATCAAGGCTACATAGAACGGATAGCAGAATTACGGGGACTCACAAAGTACTGAAAATATTTTTGTGAGCATGAGAAGTGTAAAAGTCCTATGCAGGTTCTGTCATTCGTAACATGATCATTATGCACTCATCCACTAATAAGACAATAAAACATCTCCTTACTTTGACTAGTTCGACAAATGCTTGCATTTAATCTGGGCACACAAAAAGATGCTAGCTTCAGCTAATGCACTACAGTCCAAAGATCCTAGTGTGGTATTACGATGCATGTAGACGGCATGTCTGAGACAATTGAGAGATCAGTATCAAATAACTTAAAGAAGATAGTTCTGATCCCCAATGGTACACCAAACAGGTAAGAACACTGTTGCAAAAACGACGAAAAAAGCATGCCAAATTTAAAAGAACACAAAATCTACAAGCTGTGCGATGTTTTAGTGAAGCTCGAAACTTAGAGCCGACCCCAATGCGAGACGTTTTTACTAGCTTCCACTATAAAACTGTCTCGAAATTTGACAAAAAATCTGAAAATCCAAAGAAGTTCCGGTCGTATGTAAAATACACCAACGGCAAGACACAATACCTTCATTGCGTGATACAAATGATAATACAACTCATGACAGCGCCACTAAAACGGAGTTATGAATCACAGTTTTTCGAAATTCCTTCGCCAAAGAAGACACAGAAAATATTCCAATGGACAGCAGCTGCCAACATGAGTAGCTTAGAAGTAGATAGTCTCGGTTTATCAAAGCACTTTAAAGCACTTAATAATGGGAAGTTCTCGGCTCCAGACAGCATAACAAAGAGACTCCTTTCAGAGTATGCTAATAGAGTAAGCCCATACCTAGCAATCGTATACAACCGCTCGCTTGACGAAAGATCCGTACTAAACGACTGGAAGATCGCACGGGTCACACCAGTACTCTAGAAAGGGAAAAGGGATAATCGACGAATTACTGACGCAAATTATTAACGTCGATTTGCAGTAGGATTCTGGAACATATATTGTGCTCGAACACGGATTCGTAAATTATCGTTCTTGTGGAAAACAACTAGCTCTTTATTAGCACGAAGTAATGAAAGCTGACAACAGCGGACCTCAAATTAATTCCGTACTTCTAGGTTTCCAGGAGGCTTCTGACACCGTTTCGCACAAGATAATTCTAATCAAATAGCGTGCCTTTGGAGTATCTCTTCATTTGTGCCACTGGATCCGAGATTTCCGAACACAAAGGTCATAATACGTAGTAATCGACGAAAAATCATCAAGTAACGCAGAGGCTATCTGCTGTTCCTAATCTACATAAGCGATTTAGCAAATAATATGAACAGCCGTCTTATATTGTTTGCAGGTGATACTCTCATTTACTGTCTAGTAAAGTCATCAGAAGATCAAAACGAAATGCAAAATGATTTATTCACGATAGCTGAATGGTGTGAAAAGTGGCAGTTGTCTCTCAATAAGGAATACTTTGAGGTCATCCACGTGAGTACAAAAAGAAATCCGTTAAATTTCGATTGCATCATAAATCACACAAATTTAATGGCTGTCAATCCTACCGAATATTCAGCAATTACAGTTAGGAGAAACGTAAGCTGGAACGATAACATGGATAATGTTGTGGGGAAGGCAGATCACTTAGAAGATGCAACAGGTCTACTAAACATACTGCCCATAGTACTCTTGTTCGTCATCTGCTAGGATTTTCTGTGCTGTACGGGATTCTTACCAGATAGGATTGACAGCGGACATCGAAAGTGTTCGAAGAAGGGCAGGTCGTTTGGTACTATTATGAAAAAAGGGAGAGAACGTCAGGCGTATGATAAGAGATGTGGATGGCAGTCATTAAAACACAGGCGTTTTTCGTTGCGGCAAAATGAAATTTCAGTCACCAACTTTTCTCCTCTGAATTTCCAAATATTTTGCCTACACAGGAGAAATTATCGTTATAATAAAACAAGAGAAAACAGAGTTCGTACAGAAAGGCTGAAGTGTTGATTTTTCCAAAGCGCTGTGAGAGAGTGGAACGGTAGTGAAATAATCTGAAGATGGTTCGGAGAAGCCTCTACCAGACGCTCAACCGTGAATTACACTCGTGTAGGTGTAGATGAAACAGATCGTATGAACAAACCATGAGTGTGAATGTGCGTAAATGTGACGGGGCAAAAGAAGACAACCGAAGAGATTCAATACAGGGAAGTTACATTCATGTGCATGCTGTAATGTTAATCACAAGCGCAAAATCCGTTTCTTCCGATCCCACACTGTACTTACAAAAAAGAACTACAAAGCTCCGAAGCGCGCAACATGGAGCAGATTAGGCAAGTAATAACGCGCTAAACAGCATGAAAGTGATTCGCAACTATAATATTGGTAACGAAACTGATGCTGAAGATAAGAATGGCAAAATCAGTAAAATTTCGAAGGCAAAAATAAAATAAATGTGATTCTCTAAGTTGATGAAAAATCAATATTTGCCACACTCGGAGTAACTAAAAAGCGTCTCTGACATTTAAAACTGACATGGGCTCTTCCATTTGTTTAATTTATATGCAAGTTTAGAAAAACTTGGAATTGTCGAGACTAATCGAATTTCAATGTTAGCTATTTAGCTACAGTGATAGGTGTCATGTATAATTGTGGTATAGAATTTTTGGTATCTGAATCGACTGTGAGCGAGCAGCGACGTTGTAAACTGTATCACAGAAGTTAAGCTATCATCTTTGAGCTGAGTAAATCAGACAATGTTTAGCTCTGGTAGCGAGTGGAATCGAAGTACAACTGTGTTGGAGTTAAGTTGATAATTTTAAGCAGTGTTAGTGAGGAAGCTATGGTAATATTATGATTCAAATTAGAATTTATCTTTTGTTCAATGAACTTGATTATGAAACTGATTTGTGAATGAAGAAATCTAGTGGAATGTGAGGTAAATACAATAATTATGTTATTATTTTTTACTATTGCTGCGCCATCAAACGAACTTGGTTATTGTACTGAAAGTTTTTGCATTTGAGGGATGGGAAAGTGCCTCGTTTGGATGTTGAGAAGTTAATTAAATTTATAATCTGCTTTGAGCAATTTTTCTCATTACACAAAAGTAAACAGAGTGTTGTAATTTTTGCGCATATTCCATTTCCTTACCAACTTTTCTGTTACAATTCTTTTTAAAGGATAATCCAACCAAGTGTGTTCGAAAAACAGTTCGATTAGCAATTGACAGAGAACTCATTGCACCGCTCGAGTATCTCTGCAGATACAGTAATTTGCAGCTTTAACATAGCGGCGTGCAAGACAGAGCAGTACTGCAACGCGTTATACAGATTTGCGTAGATTATATGTGAGGAGAAAATATTTTGATTCTTTTATTTATTCGATCTGGGCCAACTTAAGCTATTCGGTGACAGTTTTGTTATCAAATTTTGCAAAGCCAATGAATGTAGGTTTCATGGTCACGTTGTATAGGCAATTTGTACTGTTGAACATTCTTGCAGTCACATTGCTAACTTCTACAATACGAACCGCTTCTCTGTTCATTATGACACTGAATTATTAAGTTTTGCTTTCACTTTACGGCAGTTGATTTGCTATAACAGCTCTGGCTTACAACCCGTCTATTTTCATATTTATTTGGATAATTTTCAACAGTAGCCTACAAAATGGCTCTGAGCACTATGCAACTTAACTTCTGAGGTCATCAGTCGCCTAGAACTTAGAACTAATTAAACCTAACTAGCCTAAGGACATCACACACAGCCATGCCCGAGGCAGGA
The DNA here is from genome assembly GCF_023864345.2 of Schistocerca serialis cubense. Lineage (NCBI taxonomy): Eukaryota > Metazoa > Arthropoda > Insecta > Orthoptera > Acrididae > Schistocerca > Schistocerca serialis. The sequence goes on from NC_064643.1 coordinate 193,285,875, forward strand.
TTCGAACCTGTAACCGCAGCGGTCGCTCGGCTCCAGACTGTAGCGCCTAAAACCGCACGGCCACTCCGGCCGGCAGTAGCCTACAAATACTGGTCAAAGAGCAGTTTGAAGTGGATGTTGTATCCTCGTAATTTACAAAGCAGGCCAGATTATAGTAGTATTCACACGAAACAACAAATTAACTGGGACACAATTTATTCAGTCAGCTAGTAAAGCGTGCATCTTGAAGCCAAATGGTCACTGTAACAAATTTCTTAAGTACACGAAAGGGATGCGTAATAATGATACTGGTAGCACAAAAAATGTTCAGGATGAATGCAATCAAATCAATAAAATTTCGTTGGTAAAAATAAAGTGAATGCGATCGTCTCAGCTAATGATAAGGATCAATCTCCAACACTTAGAGTAAATAAAATACCATTGAAATTTCAAATTGACGTGGGCTTTTGCATTTTTAATTAATGTGTACGTTTACAAAAATGGGGATTGCCACAACTAACTGAATTCCTCTGTTCACCACCTAGCTTCACTAACCGACAAATAACGGTCAAAGACCAGTTCGCAATGGACCAAGCAGACAACCAATTTACAAAGCAGGCCGGAATTATAACAGTAAATTCAAACAATCCGACAAATAAACTGGGACTTGATTTAGGCTTCACAATCCATGAAGTGACGAATCAAATTCCCACAGAGATTAAAAAAATTTGTTGCAAAAATAAGATACCATTTTTTCGAAAGCGGCGACTAGCATTAAAATCTGAAAAGCACACGTCACATAGAAAACGAACAGTGTCCTAGAATTCTATAAACTACGCAATATTCGATTTACTTTAAACACGAAACAAATCAGCAAGAACAGAAAGGCACAACACGACCAATTTCCAGTAGCCCATGTGCAATGCCTATCGTTGTAGTACAAAAGTCAAAAGGGAGAATACGGATATCTGGTGATTTGAGGGAGTTCACGCAGGCAATTTAAAATGTAACTAAGAGAAGTGGACATCCCTCCAGAGCACAGTCCAATGCGTAGGACACATTTTGTCACAACAAGACTTCAGGCCAACACGGCAACACATTGCAGCAGTTTAGAAACTTGCTGCTCCCAAATCAATTGCTTCCGAAAATACATTCCAAATTTAGGCTACCTAGGCGAACAGCGTCACAGAATATTACGAATAGGAGCAAAGCGGTTTTTTAACAATGAATTCAAATGTGCACTTTGAAGCTAAAACAAGGATTAGTAGACACCGAGTGTCCCACTATAATGATACAAGTAAAATGTTAGCTGATGCTTCGGAAGACGTAGTCGGTGCAGTCTTGTCATATAGAAAACATGATTTCGAAAGGCTGATCGCTTTCACGTCCGAAACTCTGACTGTTGTTCAGAGGAATTACACTAAAATTCAAAAGGACACTTTTGCTACTACTTTTGCTATGAAAGCGTTTCGTAAGTACATTTACGGCCGAAGATCCATTATGCTCACCAATCAAATTCCATTCGTGGGTATATTACGATTACGAAATAGTTTTCAAGTCCACAGCCCAAAACGCGAACGCAGACTTGCTACCATGACAGCCAGTACAACAGGATGAAAATTTTGCTTCTTCTGCTAATCTATGTTTCGCTTTGAATTTCATCAGTCAAGACAGTGCCGAAAATATTCTACTGAATGTCAATTTGATAGCATAAAAGTCAGTCAAATGATGAAATGATAAAAAATAAGTAAAATGTTTATTATTTAAAAATTAATCGCCAGAACTGTTAATACATTCATCCCCCCGTAAGATAAACCCTGAAGAAAGACATTCGTGATCGCCGATATGCTTCGGACGAAAAGGTGCTAGCCCGAGTACAATCGTGGTTCCACATGCAACCGTAAACATTTTTCTGAAGGCGTTGAATGTCCTGTCTCATATACGGATAAATGTATTAACCAATATGGGGATTACTTCTGAGATAATAAACAGTTTACTTGCTTTTTTTCTATTTGTCTTGTTCTCAATTGATTGCCACTTATAAAACTTGTGCTAATGGATATGGTGATCAAAAATGAAACAATACCTTGAATCGGAGTGGAATTTGGATATAAAGTTAACCAGGCAACTTGAGGTTCAATCATACAGGCATATGGGGCACACTTTTACTGTCTACGGAGGTATCATTATCGTTCATTCCGAATCTGAAAAGAGAGGTGTTGTGCTTCCCACACATTGGTAGAGTGCATTGCTATAGGAGATGTGATGTGGGCTAACTGCTATTTAAGCCAGAAACACCAGTCAGCTTCCTTGCAACAATATTTTCCGTGGCGACTAGTCTTGTCTACGCATCGACTATGCTAGACTGTTTTAGGAAGCAATTACGTGATTGTCATAGACGCATTTTCAAAATTGCCGCTTTTAATTGAAATGTCATCCGTAACTACTATAAAAACTATCGTAGCCTTATCACGACTTTTCTTAGGCTGTGGGTTACTGAAATCGGTAATTACGGACAGTGGCACTCAGTTTTCAGAGTCCCAAATTTAGTGTGAATCAAATGGCATGTCGCATTTCGAAAGCACTCCATTTCATTCGGAAGCCAACGGATTAGCCGAAAGCGTTGAAATGACATTCCCGTCTCACATAACAAACGTCGCTCGGCAGTACATTAAGGATATTGCATGGTCATTTCTTCTTCCACACCACAGTCTACATGACACAAAATCACCACCGGAAAATTGCAAGCAAGACCGAACCGTGCACTAATGTCTGTTCTTAAGCCATTCCTACATCCCCAGACGGAGAACCCTAACTTCTTCAAAATCAATTATCAGGTACTCATAAATCATATACAGACGTGGAAAGAATTATTGGTACCAGTCCAAATTATACAACAGCCAATGAAGTTAATATAAGAGTATGTTATGGTAGGACAAAGCGACAAAAACCAAATGAAACAGCAACGTGTGGCTTCGCATATAGACAGAACACCCAGGCTGTTTTATTTTACTGGCTCACGCGGGTACCATGCAAATAGCTGCCTTGGAAACCTACTGCTGCAGCCAGTGGCCACCACTGGCATTGGGATACAGCTGCAGCGAATTAACGGCCCGCACGTGAGGTGGACGTCGCGACTCACCCACAGGCGAAGGCGTGGAAAGTGACATGCCAGACTACCTTGTCAGATCACACTCTCGATCAAGTTTTGGGTACCACAGGGAAATGGTATGGGCACCGACATCAGGGAACCTGCCAAACTACACACCTCGGCGACACTGAAGCTTGAAGCTGAGCTTCATCAGCTCCCCCCCCCCCCCCAATTCCCCTCCACCTCCCGGAATGTGATCCTGCGTTCAACAGTAGGCACGGAACAAACCCGTACACGTAGAGGCCGCCACAGGGCAAGGTCTCCCTCAGTGTGTCACAACACAATTACGGGAAGACGCCACAGACGCACCCGTAACACTGTCTATGCTATGTTTTTGCTATATTTCACTCAAGTAGTCCTATCCACCGACGAATAGTTGGGGTCCAACACCATAAAGGTCGACTACATCATGCTTACACCAGACGCAAATAATCCTCAAACGATCATTTGCCCTCCAGTCACGGATATAAATGTACGCACAGCTCCACTCCCCCAGTATCAGCAACAGTGTCCCAGGGAGAGTCGCCGTTTGGGTTAATCAAGAGGAAGGCGCCTGGACATCCTACTACACTGCGCAACAAAATTAAGGGATCGTTATTAGAAAATCCGTAATTGTCTCCCATTCCGACGCGGAAGTGTAATATTGGGCTCAGAGGCGCCTAAAATGTTCCTCAGTAATGGTGCTAAAGAGTGGCGCCCTGCGACGTCACCCTCTGGATCAGCGGCGCTTCAAAAAGCGAGATATTGACGAATTCTAAAAAGAGACCACAGCTTAGAAACCCATGTGTCACACTGGTACCACATTTCACCATATTTCTTTTGCACCATTACAGAGGAACGTTGCGGAAACCTTAAAGTACCAATAGTAAGTAAAAAGGAGGTGTATTGCGACAACCTGTAGGAACACCAAAGTTGGGACCAACGCCCGTTTATCATTATTGACGCTCTTTTAATATAACTGAAGGAAAGATAGTTCTAGTCTCATAAATAGTGTACAATGAGTGCACAAATGTGGCAAAAAAAAGAAGAAACAAAGACTGGTCGAAAACGTATCAACAACAAATATTAGACTAAGCTTTCTCTGTCAAGTTTCTGGAATGGCGTATTGTTGCCGTCACACTGGATGTACTGAACCCAGTGACAGACTAATGTGGCGTAGGGAGGTCGAGCTAATAATGATGTGTAAGTAGAAACTTAAGCAATGTTTAGGTGCATCCGTTCTTGATTTACTGAATTGAGGGGCAACAGATGATACGTATGTTAAACGCAATCAGCTGTAATTTCATCTCCGTTGTATTGGCTACTCGTTTCAGCGTTACAATAGGCCATCGTCAGGCCCTTATACCATATATTGCCTGAATGTCCTTAATGACAACAGTACTATATCATGAACGAAAATAACCAAATTTCACACTAGCTCTTGCTGACACAGCAAAAATGGTTCAAATGGCTCTGAGCACTATGGGACTTAACATCTATGGTCATCAGTCCCCTAGAACTTAGAACTACTTAAGCCTAACTATTCTAAGAACATCACACAACACGCAGTCATCACGAGGCAGAGAAAATCCCTGATCCCGCCGGGAATCGAACCCGGGACTGACACAGCATTTGCATACAACATCACCTCTAATGCAACACTGTTTTTATTGAGGAAATTAAACCCCTATACATTATAGGGGATATGCTGGCGGCGTATAGTAACGCTGAATCCGGTAGCCAACAAATTTGACATTTTTAAGCAATCTCCTCTCCCTCGTCTGCTGGGTGACACTACGTAAATAATTTACATTGACTCTAGTAACTATTTTGTTCGTATTTGGGAAGCTGATGGCGTATAGCATTCGTAAGCTCATTGAACCTGAGTATGTAACTTAAGTCAGTCAACGGTCACGCAAGTTTTGTTTATTGGCTACACTGGCTTCGACACTTCAGTATTTTCAGTAGCCGATGACTCTTCCTAGCCAATGGTTGCTTCAGACTACAGCAGCAGAGTGACCATCTCCTTAAGGGCCGTATTAGAGGACTTCCGTCGGCGACAAACTTTTCAGTCCACATCCCTTAGCTTGCTTTGTATACACATATTTTATTTAGTAAACTTTAGTGCGCACACTTACCGATGAGCTCTGGAGGTTAGTGAACTTGATATTACCTTATGTTGACTCTCCAGTGCCTTCTAGAAAGCTGAGTTTCACGCAATTCGCGACAACTGGAAACGCATTAAATCTTATTGAGGAACTGCGTAAGTCTTCATAAAATGCCGTCATAAACGAGTATAAACATCTTTTTGTAATTTTCCAAGTATTGGCTTCAGTGAGACAGATTTAAAAACCCAATTCTTGAAAGTTATGAAGGTACTATATTCCATTTGCTCTTCTCCATCTTGATCAGTATACAGTGCTGTGTTCGTAAACGATAAAATATACAAAATGAGGATACTTTTGCCTTCGTCCCACAGCAGCTTTACGTACTACATCATATAGTACGAATGGCTTTGACATTTTTATGTTCCCCAATCGTACGCCGCTACATGCTTCAGGCCACAGGAAACTTAGCGGGAAATGTACTTAAAAAGTGAAATATGAACTTCAGATCAAGCCCTGCTATGAATATAGATCCTTAAGTATATGTCTGCTTGGAAGAAATTTCTTCAGTTTCAATAACCAATTAATTCCACCAAATGTAAGAAAGAAATGAAAATCACCAGTTTCCTTTTGTTCCACAGTATTACTTTTATTGCTTACAAGGCCATCTTCAGACATTTACTGAGTACTGTCACCAAAGAAGTTCAGTAAATATCTGAAGATGACCTTGAAAGCAGAAAATCGGTTAACACAATAAAACTAATACTGTAGAACAAAAGCAAGCTGGTGCTTTTCATTTATTTCAATGTTGTTCTACTAAGAACCGACGGAAGATTCAGTTAACGTAAGAAAGTAATTAAAGGATGTTGTACAATTCGTCCAGTTTCTTGGCTAGAGAAACCCGCTCTTTGGTCATGGCGCCATGGAAGAAGCGCTGTGTGAAGTTCCTCATCATTGGAAAATCTCGTCCCCCTTCTCCACCCATGAAGTTCTTTCAAGTTATCGAAAAGATGCAAATCGCGTGGTTCAAATTCTGGACTTCCCCACCAACATCACCCACATCAGTGCTTCGTTGATAAAACTGTTGGCGCTATTTCACTAAAGCCTGACTCAACATACCATTGGGTCCATATAAGGCCAGAATTCTACGGTGGTTCTGTGTGCAATTTAGACATTTACCCACAAGAATAGTACTGCCTCTTCAATGATGATGTACGTTTCCAGCTGCCGCACCATTTCAGCCTGTCACTATGACGCATACTTTATCCAAGCTGCACCAGAATTGTGTCTGCAGGACATGTGCAACTCTCTTTTGTCAATGTGCCACTCTTGTTGCGCAATGATCTTAACGTGGGACGACATGTGTAACTCGTTCTCTGAAGTCTGTACTCAGTAATTCGGCAGTGACTTATGAAGCAGTTTGAATCAGAATGGCCTAAACAGAATGTAACGTTTGATACATAACCGAAATATTGCCGGGCGTATCCTGAGGAACAAATTGAGTATTGGAACCGACGTCCGGAGTTGTCGTCTCACGATTGCGGAGGACAAAAATAGTTCAAATGGCTCTGAGCACTATGGGACTTAACATCTATGGTCACCAGTCCCCTAGAACTTAGAACTACTTAAATCTAACTAACCTAAGGACATCACACAACACCCAGTCATCACGAGGTAGAGAAAATCCCTGACCCCGCCGGGAATCGAACCCGGGAACCGGGTGCGGGAAGCGAGATCGCTACCGCACGACCACGAGCTGCGGACTGAGGAGGACACTTCCAATCAACACCAGTATATGGATTTCAACTCGACGGTCAAGAAAGCTTGTTATCACGACGATAATTGCGAATGGCACTTATCCCAGCACTATTAGGGTGGACACCTGACAGCCATACAGCCGAATTCTCGACTGAGATTCACCTCGGTGAACTTTAGTATACGTGATGTGATGTGGCTGGGACACGGCTGTTACCCCGGCCACCTGTAACAATGGTGGTGTTGGATCTGAATTACTTAATATTGGAGTCTAATAAGGGCTCGGCCGCAAAGGTGGTCTTGCGCAAAACACTGGTTGCGAGGGGCTGCCCCCTGCTTTACGTCATGTGTGTCTTGTCCTTCCTCGGAAACTGCCTGGTTCGAAAACTTTGACGGCTGTTTGTTTTTACTCTGCACTAAGAAATTATCTTTATAACGACGCCGTTGTCGTGCTTTCAATTATAAGTTGCCGTGTATATCATTATCCTCTAGAACAGGCCCGATTCCAATACTAGGTCGTAATTTCGCGTCTTTTTTTATTTATGTAACGAGCTTATCTTTGTGCTTTACACTCTTAGTATTGTTCTATTGTGAAAATTTCACCGCAGTTAATTTAGCATTGCTGTAACCATTGGTTTGGTGGACGTCTTTCAATGGCTTCATTTTACTCAAAGAACTGATATTTCTACGTCAAACTCTTTCTATTGTTCTACTGTGGAAATTGCAATTAAGCTAATATGAAACTTTTGTAAATACCGTTCCCTGTATGGTCTTAGTTGCCAAAACCAAATAAATAAAAAAGAAATTGTCGTCGAACTACGCTTCAGATCCTCAAAGCTACAGTGGGCATCTCCTGCCACTATGCCACTCCTTACCAGCAAGAATGAGTCTGTAGGCTTATGTCTCTCAGCTATTACGGCGTACCTTCCCTGCACTAGTGTGGAGTAGGGAGGACATGTTTTACACCATATAATATCAGCACCACAGATAGGTACTACTTAAAATCTGCAAGTTTAGGTGGGGAGGGGGGTGGCGGGGGGGGGGGGAGGCGCTGGTGATAGGTGTGGACGACAGGACTTCAGATACTCTATACAACTATGTACAACACTTTCTTTTTTCTTTTTTTTTTTTTTTTACATGGTCGGCAAAATCAAACTGGATCTGAAAATGCACCTTAAGCTGGGCAACCAACTTGCATTCACACCAATGCCCATAATGTCAGCAGAGCTGCCTATCTTAAGGTGCATGCTATATTTTCAGATCCAGTTTCATTTCGTCCACCCCGTTTTTCATTTGCAGGATCAATACCAAAGTGATTTGTGGCGCAAATTCACCCTCATAAACTAAAGTATTGTGAGATTATTCGTGTAATGCCGCTGTGGTCTTCAGGCCGACAACTGGTTCGATGCATCTCTATGTTCTAGTATATCCGATGCAAGCATCTTAATCTGTGCATAGTTCCTGCATCCGTTCTAAACTGTTTGCTGTATTCGAGCGTCGCTCGCTCTCTACTATGTTTACCACCAGTATAAAATTGACGGCCCCACAGGTTAGTTACGCGGTCTTGGGCGCCTTGCCACGGTTCGTGCGGCTCCCTCCGTCGGAGGTTCGAGTCCTCCCTCGGGCATGGGTGTGTGTGTTGTCCTTAGCGTAAATTGAAGTTAGATTAAGTAGTGGGTAAGCCTAGGGACCGCTGACCTCAGCAGTTTGGTCCTATACGAACTTATCACAAATTTCCAAAATTTTCAAACCGACTATTCGTTGATGCCCGAGAATTTGTCATATCAAGCAATCTCTTATGTTACTGAAGTTCAACCATAAATTTTTTGTATTCCCCTCCTTGTAAGTACCCCAGCCAGTTATTCCATCTTCAGCATTCTATAGCAGCACTTGTCAAATGTTTCAGTTCTCTTCTTCTCCGAATTGTCTATCAGCCACGTTTCACGTCCGGGCAAAGTTACGCTCCAGACAGATACCTTCAGGAAATATTAATTAACATCTGAAGTTAGTTATGATGATAGCAAATTTCTCTTTTTCAAAAACGCTGTTTAGTGATGCTTATAACAGAACTCCATGTCCATAGACGTTTGCAGTACCAACACAGCAAAGCTGTGTTTATTAAGAATAAAGAGGAAATGAGTTAATCATCGACACTGTGGCCTACGCAACGACTGAAAATGCAGATGCTCCTCTTCAAGAGTCATATTTTAGCTGACCATCACAGATACGCCTTCGGTGAGGCTGCTCCTACGGTACGAGTATCTGTTCACTGAGGAACGCAAGCCGTTCGTATGTGGCAAATTGGTGGCACCTATTGGTTACACAGGCTTTGGAAGAACAGGAACATATTGGCATACTTGTATAAAAGACATTGTGGTTCGCTCAAAGTTCTCTGAAGATGATGACTGTTGCAGGCTGCTTACCATTAACAGTATCTCAGGATGTTAAAGAGAGGAGACTGAAACTCATTTAAAACGCAACACGAACAACAAGTGAGAGTAACAAGTATTTATATCAGATAACTGCTCTCCCTCAGAGCTCGCATTGTTTCGGCAACTTATAGACTCACTGACAGAATAATCACGATGATCGTCCTCTTAAATTGCCAAAACGAAAAGTGCGATGCGGAAAATATTTTATAATGAGACTGTCTATGAATGGCGTTCGGAAAGTACCATATTCACTCTAGTAATTTTGAGAAAGTCCAAACAGATATATTTTGACGAAAGTACTGATTTAATTTTCACATGGTGTCGGAGATATTGTAAATAGTGTGAATAAGTCAGCTTTTGGATATCTGCAGTGGAAACATATGTGTACTTACAATATTTCCTCATCAAATGAGGAAAATGCTTACAGAAATCTTACGGATATGTAAGATAAAAAATACTCAACAATTTCAGAACAACGAGGGTATAATAGCTACATTCCATGTTCGGTACTTCAGAAACAGTTAACAAAGCAGTTTGTGTAATTTAGTCGACAGAGATCCATAAAAGGAGAAAATAAAATTGGACAAAGTACCGACAGCTATAGAATAAGAACAAAAATGGTTCAAATGGCTCTGAGCACTATGGGATTTAACTTCTGAGGCCATCAGTCCCGTAGAACTTAGAACTACTTAAACCTAACTAACCTAAGGACATCACACACATCCATGCCCGAGGCAGGATTCGAACCTCCGACCGTAGCGGTCGCGCAGCTCCACACTGTAGCGCCTAGAACCGCTCGGCCACTCCGGCCGGCTAGAATAAGAACAACAAGCGAGTTAGGGTAGTGGAACATGGATAGCGTAATTCTTGTTTAGAAGGGTGAAATGATGATGATATTTTATCGCTGATGTCCTTTAATGTACGCGGAAAGGTAAGTAAGCAAAACGAGGAGGAAAACATATACAAAAGAAAAGTTTCTCCGGCAATGAGCAGAAATCAGACTGTTATGTTCCAGGCCAAGGAAGTTACGACAGGTGACGAGTAGAATGGAGAGCAGCGACTTGTGAAACACGGAAACTGGAATTGATAGCTAATTAGAAATGACTAAATTCTACAACCTATTTCTCGAGTGTATAGATGGTGTCAGAACTAAGAAGGATACCAGAAATCGGTTTTTACAGGGAAAGTAAGTTTTTTTCAATATCTCTGATGTTAACAACTGACAATGTCCGATTTGTGTGGACACACTAATGTAATGATCTGAAATACGGACCATTTTAAAATAAGAGAAAACAAGCCGCAAACACGTAAGCCATGTGCTATGTCGTGCGACTAGGGCCTCCCGTCGGGTAGACCGTCGATTTCACGCCACTTCGGCGACTTGCGCGTCTATGGGGATGAAATGATGATGATTAGAACAACACAACACCCAGTCCCTGAGCGGAGAAAATCTCCGACCCAGCCGGGAATCGAACCCGGGCCCTTACGATTGACATTTTGTCACGCTGTTCACTCAGCTACCGGGGGCGGACAGCGATGTCCTGTAAAGATATGAAATGACATGTGTGTGGAAGAATGGACTCGTGTATGGAATATAGAGACAACCTGGTAAAACGTTTACATTCCATGAGACAGATGTCATAATTGTTATTTGACTGGGTGTACCGCTAGCACAAGCATTATAATTGTGAACCGGACCGTCATGGAAGTAATTAAGTTAGTCAGCCCTCCTGTGTGACTATGCTACTGTTACGCTGAGCTCCACAGCGTGTTAATACGATCTAACAGTCCAATTCGTCGCCTGCTGGAAGGTTATCCATTACACCCGAGGCACAAAATAAAGTGTACTACAGGGGAAAGCTGTAGAGGCTAAACAATAAGTGGAATGAATAAAGTAGATTCTGAGGTCTGCTATGTAGATGGATGTGTATATACAGAAGGAAAAGTTAGTACATTGTAACGAATTCTGACGCAATTAAATTTATATATTTTTTGCTGTTTATGATTAACATTTAGAAGAATCCCGATATAGCCAAAACTGATGTGTAAGTCATTCCATTGTAAGGATGTGGTCGATCTTATATGCAGTACATCACCAAATGCTAAACGAGAACGATGTCAGAATACAAAAGGATTGCTTCAAAACGGTCGTGTATCTTTTTTTTCGCTTTCTGTGGGAGTGTGTGTATGTCTCGTATTGCTTCTTCTAATGGATATATAGCGCTTTACGAAGCGAAATTCATTTTCATCAATCCTGAAAGGTAGATGTGAGTGCAATTATTTTAGAGCAACTGATATCGGTTTTGCTCTCCCCTTTCCGTTTTATATTGCTTCATAGACTAGACGGCAATAGGATGCCAGTTAATCCTCAAAATTAATCTCGTTGAAAATAGCCGATACAAAGATCTTGCTTGTAGGAAGTTATAGGTACAAGATGTGAATATGTCGTTGTGATTTGGAAAATTTCGAGTGTGCAGCGGATCATCATACTTGAGAAGACACAACAACGAAATTCTATAAAACATAACAGTATGATTTAACAATACGCATCGAGGTAAGAGTATTTAATCAAAGTGACAGAAGCACAATCCAGGTGGTGTAAATAACATTTTAAGAACAGTCCTACGTTTGTCAATGAGGAACAGGATTATAAACACCAACATAGCGCATCAGTTAAATAGTTCCTACTCACAAAGAAAATTTTTAGAAACGTAGCACACAAGATCTTCAAACTCACACATGAAAACAAGTTGTAGGAGTTGTGGAGAGACCACTCATAGGAGATGTTAAGTGAGTGACTAAGAGTGTGCTCCAGTTCACCTACAAAGAATAAAAAAAGTTAAAACACGAAATCGAACATGCATCCAAGAGATTCAGGTTCATTTTAAAATAAATTATGATGGAAACAGAAGAAGTTCTAATCAGTAATACGTACACACAGCTGTCATTTTAGTAGAATGCATGTGTAATAATTATGTATAGATGTACTTTATTTCACTTGCAAATTTTTGCTTTGCTTTCTTTGGTACATGGGGAGTTTGTAATAGTTGGTGAGTTTGGGTTACAGACGCTATCGTCCTGATTTTAACAACGTAGTCACTGAAATCTGACTGATGTTACGTAAAGTGCCGAGGCAGAATGAGGCGTGGGCGAGAGAGAGTGGAAATACGAAGCACTAAAATCAGCAGTTAAATTGGAAGCAGAGGCAGAGATGTTACTGTAACAGCGTGAGAGCTTGGTTGATAAAGATTACGGACCCCATTCATTAACAGCAATGCAATTTATTAATGCCTATAACAGCTGCAATTTATTAATGATAATCGAATATATTTTTTCAGTTGGACATTTAAAAACCCTTATGAATCATTAGGCACCCGGAAGACGTTGAGGGAAAGTAGTGTAAGCGGACGAGGTGCGACAGTTCACGAAATAAGTGGTAAATTTGAATATGCTATTCTGCTCACAGTCAAAACTCTAGTGGTAACATTAAAATATAAAACAATCAACATGTTCGTACAAAATGTTTCAGGTAACTCCTACCAGCGATGAAAAAATTTTTTAGTACAAAAGGTAATTCATGAGGTTTTAGCGTGTCGAGACCAAATATGATACCGGAAACCTCATATTTCCCATCATTTTATACAGTTCGTATTGGCTATTTGAAAGAAATCTCAACTTTCAAATAAATTTCAGTTTTAATAATGGGTGTAACGTCCTTTTTTAGTTAATAATAATATGAAGTTGAAATTTTGGTGGCAATATATATGCTGACTGCAATGACAAGCTTTGTCATGCACGGAAACTTCGGTATGCAAAAAAAAGCTCTATTACCAAATTTGCACATTAATTTGAACCTAATGAAACAGTTTTGTAAGTCCTTACCCAAGAATCGTGAAAGTTCCAAATATCTCTGCGGAAGTTTCCGCATCTATCAGAAGCGAAACTGGAAGACGGTTGCAGACGACTCGTGCCATCAATGAAAAAAAAAATTAATGAGATTATTCTTGACATTCCAACTTTGAACTAAAAACGACTGTAAGGGAGAAGGAGTCTTGCATATCATTCAAAGAAAATGTTGCTAAGTTCCGAGGTAACAAAAAAGGACTAACAGTATATTCTTGTTGTAGCCAACACGCTGGAAAAGTCCGAGAAATTGAGCTACTTGATGAGCCTCAACGTGAACGTTTTGAACAATCGAACTAAATGGTACCAAAAAAAATTATGTGAGGTCAGTTAAGGCCAAGGAGGCTGCTTTTTGTAAAGACGTAAATGTGATGAAAAGAAGATAACAGGGCAGGGGAACAGTAATACGTATTACTGATGGTCACTTCACTGGAATGTACAATAAGTAATGAAGTAGACAAAAACCTATGTTCCATGCTACAAGAGAAGAGGGAAATGGAAATGCTAGTCAATGGACTCTTAATTCCTATGTAATGAAGGAGAATTTTCATTTTTATACGTACAGAAAAATTACTTTTCATTCTAGTTACTTGTTGTTTGATAACGATCCAGATTATAACGCAGTCATCCTTGTTCAGTTCTAGGATTTTTCGGTGACTTGTCTCAGCACTTCTGGTAGTGTTTGGAAATCTGGAAAAACCTTGAAATACACCGTGGTCCGGTGCCCAAGTGAAATTTTAGGCCCTCATATAACTGGCTGGGTCAGCCAGTTCGAACGACGGAGATATGGCAATGGCATATCGCCTCCAGGGGGACCAGCTCTAGGAAACGACTGTGGTGTCCAATCCAATCTTCAGGGTGATGACAGCTTTAATTTTAACGAAGTTACATAGTAATGAAACGGCATGTAATACAAATAGGAAAACAGCTATGAATTCATATTGAAAAGTTAATTGGGGTGAGCTATTACCTAAGATAAATATTTTTTTTTCTTTATTATTACACGAAAATGATTCAGTTACAGGTGTGTCACTCACAATTCGGTTGAAAAGGTTGATGATGGGATTATTCGTAATTGAATTCGACGTACGCTGCCGGTTCTCTTTCGAAGTTAGTGATACAGTGTCAACCAACATTGGGAATATATTATAATGGTATTATGTTATCTACGGAGAACGGAGTACATTAATGCCAAATGTTGTCAGTTCACGTCATAAGGCTGGAGGAATACGACACGAAATCTGCGAAAATTCGACTGCAGTAAGAAGGCAATGCATTTTACAAGCGCCTGCACCTGCGAATCAGCCAAGAGCAGCGATCTGCCAGAAGGGAGAGAGAGCGGAGCACGTACCTGGCAGCTGCGTGGACGGCCGCCGGGCGCGTAGCGTCAGCGTCCGCGTGAGCGAGGAGGGCGTGTTGTCGGGCGGCGGTCGGCGCTACTGTGCGCTGCTGTGGCCGCTGGCGTGGGCCGCGTCGCTGCCGGCAGGAGGTGCGCGCGCGACTGAGGCGCGACGCCCGGCACCGCGCCGCGGAGGCTGCGGACGCACCCTCCCCTCCACGCAGCCACATCAACAAGTAGCCGGCCTGCCGGCGCCCGCCGCGTGGGCGCAGGTCCTCGCACGCTGCCGCTGCCGCTGCTGCGGCTCCAGCACCGCCGCCCGCTCACCGGCCACGTGCCACTGACTCTCCAGTACTGATGCGACATCCGACTGGTTCTCACAGCCGATTGGCGAGTCGAACGTTTTTCAGTCGAGTGAAACAACAGACTCGAAATCGAGTGATTTCACTTAATGTGATACCTCCAACTGACACAACTTTCTGTCAACTACGCCAGATATATAAATATTTCCACTCAGTCTCCGTGTTTTGATTCATCTCATTTATTCACTTTTTCTGCCATTACAGTTATACATGACCCACAACCAGCGCTGCGAACGATACTACTGGAAAAGTAATCACACCACTGGCCATTAAAATTGCTACACCACGAAGATGACGTGCTACCGACGCGAAATTAAACCAACGGGAAGAAGATGCTGTGATAAGCAAATGATAAGCTTTTCAGAGCATTCACACAAGGATGGCGCCAGTGGCGACACCTACAACGAGCTGACAGGAGGAAAGTTTCCAACCGATTACTCATACACAAACAGCAGTTGACCGGCGTTCTCTGGTGAAATGTTGGTGTGATGCCTCGTGTAAGGAGGAGAAATGCGTACCATCACGTTTCCGACTTTGATAAAGGCCGGATTGTAGCCTATTGCTATTGCGATTTATCGTATCGCGACATTGCTGCTCGCGTTCGTCGAGATCAAATGACTGTTAGCAGAATACGGAATCGGTGCGTTCAGGATGGTAATACGGAACGCCGTGCTGGATCCGAACGGCCTCGTATCACTAGCAGTCGAGATGACAAGCATCTTATCCGCATGGCTGTAACAAATCGTGCAGCCACGTCTCCATCCCTGAGACAACAGATGGGGACGTTTGCAAGACAACAACCATCTGCACGAATAGTTCGACTATGTTTGCAGCAGCATGGACTATCAGCTCGGAGGCCTTGGCTGCGGTTACCCTTGACGCTGCATCACAGACAGGAGCGCCTGCGATGGTGTACTCAACGACGAACCTGGGAGCACGAATGGCAAAACGTTATTTTTTCGGATGAATCCAGGTTTTATTTGCAGCATCATGATGGTCGCATCCGTGTTTGGCGACATCGCGGTGAACGTACATTGGAAGCGTGTATTCGTCATCGCCATACTGGCGTATCATCTGGCGTGATGGTATGGGGTGCCATTGGCTAGACGTGTCGGTCACCTCTTGTTCGCATTAACGGCACTTTGAACAGTGGACGTTACATTTCAGATGTGTTACGACCTGTGGCTCTACCCTTCATTCGATCCCTTCGAAAACCTACATTTTAGCAGGATAATGCACAAATGTATGTTGCAGGTCCTGTACGGGCCTTTCTGGATATAGAAAATTTTCGACTGCTGCCGTGGCCAGCACATTCTCCATATCTCTCACCAATTGAAAACGTCTGGCCAATGGTGGCCAAGCAACTGGCTCGTCACAATACGCCGGTCACTACTCTTGATGAACTGTGATATCGTGTTGAAACTGCGTGGCAGCTGTACCTGTACACGCCATCCAAGCTCTGTTTGACTCAATGACCATGCGTATCAAGGCCATTATTATGGCCAGTGGTGGTTGCTTTGGGTGCTGATTTCTCAGGATCTATGCACCCAAATTGCGTGAAAATGTCCAATGAATACCCGTTTATCATCTGCATTTCTCTTGATATAGCAATTTTAATGCCTGTTTAGAGGTTATCAATTCATTCAAGATTTTTTGTTGCAACAATGAATGTGGAGTACATGATCACTTTACAGATCAAGAGTGGGTCCTGACCCATGCTGAAACTCCCACATTAGCACGTGGTGTAGCCCCGATGGGTAGCAATGCAGGCGATGACTCTGGCAACGTGGCAATTGTACATATGACGAATACTGTTTTGGGAGACCTTATGCCATACCTACTGGACTTGTTCATGAGGTTCTGTAAGAGTTGTTGGCTCTCGAGTCGCACGAGACACTTTTCGTCCCATCATTTCCCCACACCTGCTCCATTCGAGGCAAGTCTGGAGATCGTGTTCGCCAGACAAGTTGTCGCAAGTTGAGTTTCACGGGAAGTGTGTGGGCGAGCATTATTCCCATCACCCTCCTGTAGCTACACTGGCAAAAGAAAGGATCTGCAACATTCTGTACATACAGAGCGCTGGTTAGCGTCCTCTCCAAAAATACCAAAGCCGAGTCAGGGTGGTGGCTTATCGCACCCCAGACCATAAGCCCTGGCGTGGGGACAGTGTGTGTTGGACGAATTCATTCTACGAGAGAGCGCTTCCACTGTCTACGGCGTACGTGCAAACGACCATCACTTGGGTGCAGGCAGAATCTGCTTTCATCGTTCAAGATCACTGCGTGCCATTCCACCTGCCAAGTGAATCTCTGACAGCATCAGTTAAGCCATGCATGTAGATGCGTGCTGGCTAGATGTGTTCATACCCTTAGTACCGCTCCTAATAAGCGGTTCGCAGCAGTGCGTGTTGATATGTCTGGGCTCACAACCGCTCTTCTCCGTGCTATGGTAGCGTAAGATTTGGCACTACTGCCCTTTCAATGCGACGATCCTGGCAGGTGTCTGAGATGCGTCAACGTCTAGAACCTCATACACGGGTGTGAGAACGTTGTTGTGACCGCTGATAGAAGCATCGTTGCACAAGTGATGCAGCACGCTCGTCTTGTGCGCCACTTCTCCGAAAGGCCCATCCCACAACTCGGAAGGCCACAATCTGATCCCTTTCAGATTCGTTCATTTGGGTGTAGAAAGTATGAGTGCATCCCCGTGGCCTAGTTACTTCGTTTCTTCAAACATTTGGACCACACTGAGCATTAACGATGTATTTGTTCTCTATTAAACGGTAGGCACAGATGGCGCTTCGGTACCTGTGTCACGCTAAATGATGGCGTACGACTTTAAACCATTATCAGTAAATCTATTATCACCAAGGTGGCATATTCCGTCATCGGATCAAAATCGACGTCGTTTTTCCAGGTGTACTATTCTTTTACAGCACTGTATTTTGGTCGTAAACAACGTAACGTATTTCAAGGAGAGGTGAACAAAAAATACGTTTCTGAAAATGAAGTGTTTTCTAAATATATTTATTAATTTACTTAAATTCGAATTTTTCGTACTTTTGGCATTAAATATGAGCTTTTTTATTTTAAAAAGTTAATAACCGACGATTCATTACAAATTTGTGATTAAATAAATGAATAACTACTGTTTCTCCACTGCATGGACTATGCATTGTTCTCCATGACAACTGGTTTTACTTTAAATTTAATGAACCTTTGTCTCAGCAAGTATCTCCGCATGGAGCTATAAAACATGATTAACTCCGTCTCACTGGTAGGATACCCATGCTCAGAAAGCGATTGTCAAGGAACTGGCAAGAGGAATTGTCGAGGACATAGAAAATCAAAGGCTGTTACTAGGCACTACTTCATCCGATGATTCCAACGGTACCGTGGTATATCGACGAGTTTCATGACAGTAATTGCACGACTGAAATTTGATCACTAGAAGTTTAACAAAGACCTCCTCTATTGACTCAACCTAATCACCACCCTACTATGTGTTTGCGGAGAGGAAGAAGATCCAAACCGTATGTTCCTACAATAGTAAGTTGCCTGTTTATATGTTTGTATGTTGGCAGCGCTATAGACTGTAATTAATATCGCTAACATCGCTCTGCACCCTTGGTAAGAGACTCTGTGGTTGGATGGACTGACAAGCAGTTAGCAGTTAGCGAGCGGACGGCTTGGACATGCATCCTTTGTGGAGACTCAGTGTTGGTAGGAGATGCTTGTAAAATGAGGATGGATGTAGTTGGTAACGTTTGGGTAGTGGAATTATTGTCGACTGTATAATTTTTGGAACTGGATGTCACATGAAAAAGGTAAAATCTGCTAAATACATTGTTTGCTCTTCAACCAAATCTTTCTTTTGCTAACCAAATGCCTCCTATTAGTTACAGCCTATAGTAGTTAGAATGCTTTTATTTAGCTGGTTGTAGTTGCTGCTTGCTGTAATTGCTGTAGTCCGTGTTAGGAAGATTTTCTGTGAGGTAAGTGACTTATGAAGAAGTGTGGATTATTGTTAGGATTTCTTCCAATTCAGGGCTGTTCCTTTGAGGTAATTATTTGAAGTCATGTTGTCATTGCAGAGCAGTCAGATTGCGTTGGGCTTATATATTGCGGGTAATAAATGAATATGTATAGTTAAGTTGTCTTTGCCAGGGAAAATTCTGTAGGTTCAATTTCACTCAGCAGTTTAAGTTAACACAAAGGAGTTTGACATACTCAGTTATTTCAGGGGACAGACACAAAGGAGTTTCACAATGTCGTTGGAACACGTATCACATCAGTGTCCTTACGTGTAATGTTCGGGTGCTTAGATATTAGTTTCCTAGAAGCCTCCAAACCTTCTAAGCATCCAACGATATAGCAACGTATAAAATACTGTACGAGATTTTTGACAGAGCCAACATTTAGATATAGCTCCCTGGGCTGCTAATCTAATGCATTTGGTAATTAGAATGCCACCAGAAGACCATACCACAATTAACTGACAATATTCGCAATGTGCTACGGAGCAGGGTGTGGAACTCTCAGCCTATAAATGAAGACATGATTATCCTTCTATGTGTATATTACTGAATACTAGTGTGTCTGCATGTATGGCGGTAATAACCATATCTGGTTTTTGTATACTGTTTTTATGTTCTAGCTAGATCAAAATAAGTATCGACCTATACAAGTATTCAATGACACATTCTGAAATTTTGGGAACATCCCAAATGTGTACTAACGCCATTTTATCATTGTTTATTGTGTTGCCAGTAGGGTTTTTCTAACATACTACCTTTCTATGACTTGCGTCTTTTTTTCGTCTTGTTCACTTGTTTTATTATGTTGTGGATGTGAAATATGTTTTATCTCGCAGTGGGTCGTTTGTTAAGCCTATGCAACTTCGTAGCAGTGTATGACATACATTAATAAATACTCTGCATTGTTAAAGTAATCTGAGAATCATATACTTTGCAGTATGAAGATGGCTGTAATAGAATAAACCTAAAGCTAATAAACCAAAAAAATAAAAACAAATTCTTCAAATAGAAACCTCTCTCTCCCCCCGCTGGTTTGGACCCATTGCCGATAATTACAATTCGATAAATGCTGAGATGACGTGAAGAGAAAGCGTATATGATGCAATTTCTTTTAACTTTTTGGTGAGTTACCCACTTGCGTTTTGAACATATCGCTTCATTTTTGTGAAAAATATTTGTCATCGTACGTTAATTTCTTTGAATTGCTGTAATTAATTCAGGTTCACAGTATAAGTCACCCATGCAGTTAGTGCATATTGCATTGAATTTATCTTGCGGGATCACTCTTTATTCAGTCATGCGATTGGCTCCATTCCTTAGCCACTGGGCTGTTACGCATCCTGTTTCAGACGCAAAGTTGATTCATAAACAAGTCCAAAAACTTATCTAAAATCTACTTCCTGACATTCACAGAAGTCACCAGGCGCTGACGCCACCGTGCAACACACCTCTGCCAGGCGGGCTGCAGCAAGCACTGCCGCTGCGACTCAAACATTGTACAGTCCAGGAAGCCTCTCGTGTGCAAGTATACCTCTGCTATGGGGCCATCTAGGACCACGCCGGCACCGATCCAGGCACTTCGTCGCAGACTGCTGTCTTCTGCCAAGGACCCAGCACTATTTCTGACCTCATGGCGCCTCCGTCTCCAGCGGACAGCGTTAAGTTTGGCGACGTGCTCACGGGAACTGTTGATATCGTTCGTTACTATCAGACTCGTCTGGTGAGACAGAACGGACTCTGAAATTATACCAGAACTTCAAGCTGCTGTCTGTGCAGAGCAACGTCTCCCAGTGAGAACATGGACTTAGAGAATACCGAGTATACGGTCAAGTGAAATGACTATATCATATCGGAGAAAATATCTTGGGCGTTCCAGTAATAGAAGGATTGTGTTATCAAACATTCAGTGAACTTCCAATTTAATCTAAAACACTTTGTCAGGTTACTGACATTCTTACACTTTGACTGTTAAATCGTTGGCCGAACGGTATGTCACGCCACGGTCGCTAGTAGAACTTAATTTCATTAGGTGGGCGCGGTTCGCGCGGAGATCGGAGGTTTGAGGGCAGCGGCAGAGAGACCAATAAGGTGAAACAGTTCGCACGGCTGAGGCGGCTGAGTTTGAACTTGGCGGCGAGGCGAGTAGTTTGCCGGCAGTTTATGACTGGTACAAGTTCGGCAGTTAACAGTCACACTTTCTGAGCACAGCAGCGATACCAGGAAGAGACACTCAGGTGGGTTCCTGGATGCTGAACCACTATTACCTCGGTTGTAGCCGGCTACAAACCTCTGGACGTGTGGGGCGCCTGTGGGGACCTGTAGACAGACGGCGGACCGCCACTCTCTTGACGTTGTGTGTCTGCTCCACGCTGCCCTTCCCGAATCGTTGTACAGATATATCTGTTTTGAGCTTCCGATTTTGTTCATCGGATGCGTGTGAGCCGACCATGGGCAGTAACCATAGCTGTAATCGCCATTTCCTGAATCAGTACTGTGACTGTTTTGTTCGCTAGTTTTCTGGTTGCTCTAGGTTCACGTGCGGTTCCGTGTCAGACTTCTGGTTACTGATCCCGATTGTCTCTCTAGGCAGGAAAGTTGTCTGAAAACTCCTATAAAACAACAGAATTTGTGTCTTTATTTAATGCTCCAATACGAGTGTTATTTGCTGTAAGGCGTCGGATTTGCGGCGATACGCATTTATGTGTTAACTGGGTGCATTTCATCTGCCTAGTCGCGCATGTGCAACTACTGGAGCGCGCAATTCCGTCTAGTGTCTTATTGGGTGTTAGTACCACCACTTTGTCCGCCCCGGCAGCTGAGTGGTAAAAAAAAAAAAAAAAAAAAAAGTGGTCAGCGTGACAGACTGTCAATCCTAAGGGCCCGGGTTCGATTCCCGACTGGGTCGGAGATTTTCTCCGCTCAGGAACTGGGTGTTGTGTTGTCCTAATCATCATCATTTCATCCCCATCGACGCGCAGGTCGCCGAAGTGGCATCAAATCGAAAGACCTGCACCAGGCGAACGGTCTACCCGACGGGAGGCCCTAGCCACACGACATTTCCATTATACCACCATTTTGTGTTTTTTTACTTGTTGTTAATGCTGGTGCCTCTTAACCTTAATTATTAAGTCTGTCTCTGATGACTTTATTTTGCGTTTGTTAACAGTGTCTTACATGTAGCCGTAATATTATTGAAAAGGTTATCCTCTGTCTGCTGTTAGTAGGGGGTTCGTTTGCCAACCGAAGGTGTTAGCTTGGGGTTTAGGGCTCCGCTTCGCGTGGCGGTTACTTGCTTACCCCTCGCCCACGTGGCGCGAGTTCCGTACACTTTGAGGTTGGCAGTCGAACTTTCTCCTCGGTAACTGTATTTAAATTTTGGTCGCCTTGGTTTCACTTCGTTAATTCATTACAAAATTATTTACCTTATTTTATTGAAGCTGCAATTTTGACTGTCGTGCGGCGGCGTTTGGTCCGTAGTAGAGGCCTGGCCCAATTCTTGTACTAAATTCTGGTATTCTCTGTTAATTACGCTACAATCTGTGTTTCTTTTGGTGGGACTTTGGTGAACTTGGGTGAAATCTACCTGGCTGCTGCAGTAGGCGGGACGTCCGAGAGCGGAGCCAAGTCCTCACCCGACTGGACGGCCAATCCGGGTTCAGATGGTCCTGCACCACTTAAACTTTCTGAGCCCACTACGCCTTGCCAAGACAGGGTTGTATAGCATCTCGACGTATTTATCTTTATCTTAACCATTGCGCGCCTCCTGCATCTCTCCCTCAATTATTTTTCAAAATGGTTCAAATGGCTCTGAGCACTATGGGACTTAACTACTGTGGTCATCAGTCCCCTAGAACTTAGAACTACTTAAACCTAACTAACCTAAGGACATCACACACATCCATGCCCGAGGCAGGATTCGAACCTGCGACCGTAGCAGTCGCGCGGCTCCGGACTAAGCGCCTAGAACCGCTAGACCACCGCGGCCGGCTCAATTATTTTTATTTCCTATATCATGCAAATTGTTAAAGAGCTAAACAACTAATTTGCCAGTTCAGTAGTTGCTATATTTATTTACTTAGATGTGTTAATGCAAGTGCGGCTCGGCCAATTGAATGGTTATTGATCTTACTCCTAGTATTCACTATCGATTTTTTAACTGCCCAAATACTAGGAGATTTAAGATGTGTTAACTTCACGAAGGTTCTCGCTAACTATTCGTGTCATTCATAACGCAATATTTGACATCAATTTTGTCTGGTTGTTCCTCTGGAGTGCGTTGCGTGTCCTTATTATCCGGCGGTATACTAATTTTCTTATGTGATCCTTATCTGTGGAGTATACTTTTATCTTGGACTTTAAATATTAAAGTTTCCTTCCAGAAAGAATTTTTCGCTCTTCTATTGTACTGCTACAGACTTTAACAGTGTATTTAATCTGTTTCGTATTAATCAATATGGTGCAGTTTTAATTTCGTAAACTATTGTGTTTATTAGTAATCACTGTTGTTGGCGGTGTCTTTCCAATAGGTGTTAAATAAATCTGACTCTGTGTGGTCAATTAAAAGAAAGAGAAAGTTCACAACACGAATGATGTTCAATCGCCCTTTGGTCCTGTCTTTCCTACTACAGACAACCTGTCGCGCGTACTGCATACCAGCTGCATCGAGCCTTAGTGTCGGTCAAAGGAGTGTGTTAAGTGGAGTGTCAATAAATGGAGACAGAACTTTACTCTTATGTTACCGTGTGGGAGAGTTCCGAGCAAAAAAATGGTTCAAATGGGTCTGAACACTATGGGACTTAACTGCTGAGGTCATCAGTCCCCTAGAACGTAGAACTACTTAAACTTAACCAACCTAAGGACATCACACACATCCATACCCGAGGCAGGATTCGAACCTGCGACCGTAGCGGTCGCGCGGTTCATGACTGAAGTGGCTAGAACTGGTCGGTCACACCGGCAGACCAACATGTCAAAAGCAAATGTCGGAACGGCAGTAACTATGACGACAGTAATAACGACTAAACAATAACAAAATAATGGCTGTTCCCGGTTGGAAGTAAATGTACCAAACTGTGTCGGACTATTTCGTTTGCTTACTACCACAGACTGCCAAAACTCGAAAAAAAAAAAAAGAATAATAATCCCACGTAAAATGATAGTAGAACTGGCATTATGTAGGTATGTATGTATTAAACCGGGGACCTAGAAACGACAGAGAGGCTTCGTCCCGCCCCAGCCCTCCGTGGTTCACAACCCCACAAAAGGCCACAACAGTCCATCCACCCCACCGCCGCCCCACACCGAACCCAGGGTTGTTGCGCAGTTCGGCCCCCAGCGGACCCCCACTCCCCCGGGAACGTCTCATTCCACTCGAGTGTAACCCCAATGTTTGCGTCGTAAATTATGGTGTATGCATAGGTGGAGACAGTGTTTGCACAGCAATCGCCGACTCAGTGTAACTGGGGCGGAATAAGGGGAACCAGCCCGTATTTGCCGAGGTAGATAGACTGGCATTAAGTGTGAAACGCTGTTACTACTTTGTATTTTTATCTGAGATTTCGTAAGTACCATTCCTATTGGATGACTTACTTCAGAGTTTACGGGCCTTGTTTAAGACATCTTCCAGTTCTCACCTGAAGACTACCTCCTCTAACAGACGGATAAGTGACTAACGCCTTTTGAGACAGATAGGTGCTTAACTACGGCAGCTTGAATGCATGCCGTGAACGGTGTCTAACGGTAGACGCCTTTGAAGTATAATACATGCTTGGATGTGCTAATGATTAGCATTGCAGGGCAGCGACATGCAGTAAGTAGCAACAACGTCATCTACATTATACAGGAAAAGATTATGCAGTCATTTTCTGTTTCAGAAACTGAATTAGAATCTTCGTTGTTTGTGAAATGACCATGTTCTGTCTCTTTTAAGAAGGTGAAAATTCTTGCAGGGTCGGAATTCGATAGCAACTGATTCGTGGCCTATCAACACTGAAGTTTAACGGTTTGTGATGTTGATGCTATCACATTTCTGCATAAAGTGACTGTCATGCGAATATGGAATCGATGGACTCAGGAGCCACACCAGGCGCCCAGCAGGCGCTCAACGGTTCCATGCAACTATCACGTGAGAGGATTGACGTATTGCTCTCTCAGCCATGCAGGATCATACAGCTACGTTAAATACTCTGATTAAGGAATTGGCCATGTTGATAGCATTTCATGCACACAAAAGTTTGATCAAAACGATCAGGAGCGGACAGGCGAGGTTTGGGCGTCCCTTCATTCTGAGGCAAAATGTCAGATTAAAACATAATGAAAATTGATTCTAATTCGGTGTCCAGCGTCACCAGGAGGACAGTGCCAGTTCAGAGGCGTTGAAACAGGAGGGCTGATATGAAGCCATCCGGCAGACAAGGGTACGTGAATATGTTCTGTTTGGAAGCCAGCAGAGAAGAGAGCGTCGTCTTCGTGGCTACATGTCTTCGGTGATCGCACGCTACTGGTTCCTTCTGAGCTGAGCGTGGAAGTAACGGTTCTATACACTCAGCATTTTTACCAATGGATAGTTGAGTGTAATTCAAGTGAACAGTCCGTGGCTCTACCTTAGTGGTTAGCCGGGCCAAGCAAGCTCCGACCAGGACTTCAGAAATAACTGGAGTTGAAAGGCAGATAATACAAATTTTAAAAATTTTGTTTTGTCTCTGCCATAATTTCTCTTTAACTAGAAGCCCTGCACACTTCTTTTCCTTCTACAGGAGTAGCAATCACAATTGAAAACTAATTAATTAAGTGTACAGTTGCTCACTCAGACAAGGTAGTGTTTGGCAGACTACAGACTAAAAGAAGGGAAAGGCTCTACTCTTTACTTTCTGTGAGTTACTTCCCAAATGCATTCTATAATATACAGTTCACAGTAAAATGGGAATTGTTAACTGCTGCTGCACGGTGGAAGGTCGGCAGGCCTTAACACTGAGTTTCGTTGCTCCCGGTTACTGCAGGGCGGCGTGGCGGGCCACTGTTTTGGGGGGACTCCAGGTTAGCCTTGATGGTTTGGCCTCAGCACAGCAGCGGTTAGCCGCTGGTGACAAAGGTAGGAGCATATCAACAGGCACACTCCCACAGGGAGGGTTCGAGTACAGGACCTGGCAGAGTGCTTACAAAACCAACGGGGAGGTTAAAGGGGTACATAATACTGACGTAGTAAAATAGAGTGTACAAAATTTTCTAGATGGCTGACCTCCTAGCCTGAGTTCTATTAAAATGGGTAAATTAGGTGTTAAGTCTTTCTCTACAATAGCATACGGTATTAGGTACATTCATTCCCCATCATAAGCTATTAGGTGTAAGAATGAATCGAAAACTACGCATCTAACTTAACTATACCGCCAACGACACCGCCAAAAGACCGCAGGGGTGATGCACGTATTTGGTGGAGTGATAGTAATCTAGGATTATGACATGGAATATATCTGACTCCTACCCGCGAAGGTAACAACTGACCGACAAAGTACTGACACCACTCGAGTGCAAAGTATTTGGCGGTTTCTGCTTGTAAACATGCTGATCTCAAACGGTCGTCAATATCTAAACAGAAGTGATCTTTAGCATAGATGCAACTGTTAAAAGCGTACCCGTATGGCTAAAATGTGGCTACTTGACAAAGTCACACAAAAGGATAAAGTTGGTAAAATTCATACTGACATGTTGGGAGGTAATAGGTAACTGTACTGCGTTTTTGAATATCACTGGTTCGTATTAAGTCACCACGGCTATGAGTGTTACTTACTCACGTGGATGTAATTAGCCACGGAAAAAATGCAAGGAAAAACACTAGTTGCATCTAATACTGAGTGAATGGTCCTAAAGTTCTTTTGTGACTACCCTAAAGTTCTTTATGTAACTACGATGTCAAGTAATCGTTTACGGGTATTGCTCGGCAGGCCGGTTTGATAAAAGAGATGAGGGTAGAAGACAGTTGAGCCGTGCTTACTTCGAACCATGCGTTTCCTTGAACTAGGCTGTCTATCTGCGTTTGGTTCCTGACGTTGTTGCGGTTATGCCGTGGTTCTTCCTCCTACGTGTGGCAGCAGCGATGTGTATCGATATTTTCACCGTGTACCAGCTTTGGTCTTGTGCATATAGTTTCCGGCTAGGGTGTGTGCGGGCAGTCGGTCGGTTGGTGCGGATCAGGGAGGATATCTCCGTGCGGCTCGGTCGGCTGAGTCCGCTGGCGGTCTCTGCGCAGTGTCGGAGCGTGTGTGGAGCGGTCCGATCACTGCGAGCTTCGTGGCTCACCGACCCAGGACGTCAAAGTTGAGTGGTGTCTTAAGTACCCAAGCCACGTCCGTTCATGCTGTGTCGTTCGTTTCGGTGGTTCACTGTTTGGGAGCTTTTCCTGTGAGCAACACCGAGTGTTTGTGGTGGTGAAATCGAGCCGCCGTGGGGTGGAATTAACTATATTCCTTCACTACAATTCAAGTGCACTAGCGGAATTTTCTGCCACGACCCCGTTAGTGTTCCGGTTACCTGTCACGGCCACTAACGTAATTTCAGGCAGACTCCTTTCCTCGCCTGTTGTCGCTGTCCATCACGGTGTATAGTTTTGACAGCTTAATACATATTTCATTGTGGATAATCACGTCCGTAACAGTTTGGTCCTTGAGGTCATTACCGATTGGTGGCTAGCAAGTCGTTTGGTCGCTCGGTCCGTGACTGTCTCTTGGTTGGGCTACCGACGGGTCAACTGTAGTTGGGCCCACCACCTGTTCGAGCCTCATCCTCCCGCCCCTGGAGGCGTCTGTGCCGTTGTCTCTACTGTCCTTTTCATGGGTGTTTAATCGTCTGTCGGTAATCTATTATAGTCAATGCTTTAAAAGAAATTTTTTTATTGTGTTTTATGAAAATAAAGGGCCTTCAGCCCGTATAAGTGAATTTGACTTCTGGCGAGGCTATATTTTGCTGGAAGTTACTGTTCTTGTGCTATCTCTTCATTTAGTGCGCTGTCAGTCACTTTTTACTTAAAGGTTTATTTTGAATTTTTGGAAAATTAACTGTGGGCCTTCAGCCTCTTAAAACCTTATTCTTAAATTTAGTTATTGTCGTTGCGTTGCTTTTTCATTTAGTGTGCTTTCGGCCACTTAAAACTTAATGGTTAAGGTATTTTTGAATTTTTGGAAAATCAACTATTGGCCTTCAGCAGCTTAAATCCTTATTCTCAAAATTTCCCCTTAAGCGAAAACATTGCGGCCTTCTGCCTTAAAAGATTAGGGTAATATATTTCAAAATTTGGAAATTTTATTGTGGCCTTCAGTTGTTTGTATTGCACCTTGTATATGTTTGTTCTATCCACTTTATATATATTAATTATTTTATTTGCAATTTTAACTGCGTGTCTTCAGTCACTTGAAATTTATCTTGTTGATTTTTAAGATTTCTTGTTTGGAGCCCTTCAGCTGTGATAGAACTGGATTTTGAAACTCGTAGTTGTAAAGGTTCCGTTATGTGCCGTTTTGGTTTAAATGTGTTATTAAATTACAATCAATTACAACTTTATTTGGCCCTTTCCACATTCCCAATCACCTGTTCTGCCCAGCGGGCGTATCAACGGTCAATATACTTTCGTTAGTTAAATGAACCTGTATCGTCCCAGAAATCTTTTTGAGTCTCAAACACCTATGATTTATAAGTGCAGACTGAAGTGACGAATAAAATCCCTGGCCTTGGTACAAATTTTTATTCTTTAGCCTATACATACCGTCATTCATTAACTTTCAACTGGTTAAGATTCGGCATTGAGCAACAACATAGAGTTCCTAGTTTTCGGGAAAGACTTAATCTGACAGGACTAAGGAACAAAGCTTACACGAAATATTTAACTCCCTGGATCGGCTATCTACGTAAACACAGCTTTGCAACAGGTAATGTGTAAATGGAAACAGTCTCTCAGTTATCATGAAGTGTTTCAATAGTAGCGAGTGAAATTATAAAGGTGTGGACACTTGCTGCAGGATAGATGTGGGGGTCATTAACACACATCCCGATGGAAATGGCTTCTCCTATATGCCTGGAATAGGCAGAAAAATATAAAAATTCTCTCCCTTCGACAAAGGATCACGATAAGCGTAATCGGAGGGGTAGGTTACTAGGCTTGGGTGCTTTAGGGAAGGGTATTTTAGACACATGGCAAGCACGCAATTTCATCTCCAGTCTGTGATTTCCAGAGCACCGTTCGCATTGCGCATTGCGAAACCTTGTCTGTTCAGTCTGAAATTAGATGATGAAAATTATGGTGGTTGCGGAATTAGTAGGTTTCGATGATTTCTTTGCACAAAGCATATGGTTAATGAGGAGGATATACACACATCAAAAAAAGTTTTGCACCACGCCGGTTACCAGAACACCTGAAGATATCATAGAGACAGGCCCTTTGTTCACGAATGTCACTAAACACGCCCAAATACGTACACAACCACGCATAAGCAGCGCCTATTAGACGGAGGGGATCCGACAGCCGATCACTTCCAGTCATTCCACTAGGAAGGAGGTACACGGCTCGTGTTGTCTGTTGTTCAACCATGCCTAGACGGTCAATACCGCGTTTCGAAAGCGTCCGCGTTGTTACTTTGTGCCAGGAAGGGCTCTCAACAAGGGAAGGGTCCAGCCGTGTCGGAGTGAACCAAAGCGATGTTGTTCGGATATCGAGGAGATACAGAGAGAGACAGGAACTGTCGACGACATGCCTAGCTCAGGCCGCCCAAGGGCTACTACTGCAGTGGATGACCGCTACCTACGGATTATGGTTCGAAGGTTCAAAAAAATGGTTCAAATGGCTCTGAGCACTATGGGACTTAACATCTGTGGTCATCAGTCCCCTAGAACTTCGAACTAATTAAACCTAACTAACCTAAGGACATCACACACATCCATGCCCGAGGCAGGATTCGAACCTGCGACCGTAGCGGTCGCGCGGTTCCAGACTGAAGCGCCTAGAACCGCTCGGCCACAACGGCCGGCTATGGTTCGAAGGAACCCTGACAGCAGTGCCACCATAGGACGTCGTGTTACGACTCAAACTGTGCGCAGTAGGCAGCATGATGCGTTACCTCACTCCCGACGTCCAGGGCGAGATCCATCTACGTAACCACGACACCATGCAGTGCGGTACAGATGGGCCCAACAGCATGCCGAATGGACTGCTCAGGATTGGCATCATGTTCTATTCGCCGATGAGTGTCGCATATGCCTTCAACCAGGCAACCCGATCAGGCTGAACACCTTAGACACACTTTCCAACGAGTGCAGCAAGGTGGAGATTCCCTGCTGTTTTCGAGTGGCAATATATGGGGCTTATGTACGCCGCTGGTGGTCATGGAAGGCGCCGTAACGGCTGTATGATATATGAATGCCATCCTCCGATGGATAGTGCAACCATATCTGCAGCATATTGGAGAGTCATTCGTCTTCATGGACGAGAATTCGCGCCCCTCATCGTGCACATACTTTGAATGATTTCCTTCAGGATAAGGACATCGCCCGATTAGAGTGGACAGCTTGTTCTCCAGGCATGAACCCTATCGAACGTGAGTGGAATGGATTGAAAAGGACTGTTTATGGAAGACGTGACCCACCAATCACTCTGGGGGATCTACGCCGAATCGCCGTTGAGGAGTGGGACAATCTGGGCAAACCTTGATGAACTTGTGGTTAGTGTACTACGATGAATACAGGCATGCATCTATGCAAGAGGACGTGCTGCTGGGTATTACAGGTACCGAAGTGTACAGCAATCTGGATCACCACCTCTGAAGGTCTCGTTGTTTGGTGGTACAACATGCAATGTGCGGTTTTCATTAGCAACAAAAAGGGCGGAAATGATGTTTATGTTGATCTTATTCCCATTTTCTCTCCGGGTTCCGGAACCCTCGGAACCGAAGTGACGATAAACTTTTTTGTTGTGTTGAAAATTACGGCCTGGCAGACTGGATAGTGAAATCAGAATTCACATAGTTCGAAGTTCCCACTCTCTTCCGTTCCTCACCAATGGATCACTGAATGCAATAGCACCAGCGTTAAATTCCTATAAACCAGTAAGATGATCGGTTGGGGCGAAGACGCAGGGATATCGATGAAACAGCTAGGTATGGACAACATGTATTATAAAAAGACTTAAAACACAAATTACTACTACTGGTAGCAGGGAAGGGAATAAACAATTTTAAGATGACAGCAAAATTCATTGCACCACATGAATTCAATTCAATTCAACAAAAGGATATCCATGTGAACACAAAAATCATTCATAAGTTTCTGTGACGTTAGCTGTAGGATGCGAGTCACTTTCTGACTTACAGGCTTTACGCGTGTCCTCTCTACTGTCTGATTAAGTCTCTACAGTAAAGTATGGCGGTCAGTGATGATAGTGGGTTTGACAGCGGCAAATAAGTACATGGGGGCATAGGCGGTGAGTAAGTGAAACAGTAGTATAGCAGTCTTATCTCTACATAATTTATTAAGGCACACAAGACTCTGTGTGGCAAAGGTATTTGGTGCCGAGAAGCGCACGTCAGTTCCGTCTGAACGGATTTTAATGTTGGTGAGGACGGCAGAAACATTACTGCTCGCTGGTGCGAAGAGGGCTACATAATTTCGGAGTTAAATGTAATCTGTCCGTTCTGCAGGTGTGTTTGTAAGCGATTGAACTCCATGGAAAGTCAGGTTTGTGAATTTGGTTTATTAATAGTGATGTAATAATGCAAAAATCGCATTGATAAAAGAATTCTCAAGAAAGTCAATAGCGTGAGGTGACTGTTAGTTTATTAGTTTATAACAGTGTACGGGTTGACGAGGTGAATTTTATTAGATAATGTAGTGAACGAATGTAAAGTTTTCGTTGCTGTTTAGAAGCAGTGGAGTTCCGCTTCTGAGCGAGGATGCAGACTGCGAGGTTTCCAGTACAGGGGACGAACGTCATATTTCTTGCTTCCTGTCACCGGACAGGGACGGAGCGGTAGCGCTAGTACGATGAAAGAGTGAAAAATTCTGGCGGCCGGCGTGGTCGTGCGGTTCTAGGCGCTTCAGTCTGGAACCGCGTGACCGCTACAGTCGCAGGTTCGAATCCTACCTCGGGCATGGATGTGTGTGATGTCCTTAGGTTAGTTAAGTTTAATTAGTTCTAAGTTCCAGGCGACTGATGACCTCAGAAGTGCATAGTGCTCAGAGCCATTTGAACTATTTGAAAAATTCTGGAGCGAATTCCTAGTTTACTCATTTGGGTCACTGAAATTCAATGAGGCAATGTGGCATGGACGAAGTAAGTAATATTGTGTAAAGGTAAACATGATTTACCTAATCAGGTTCATGTAGACATGTGGGACTCCAAAAGATTAAAGAGTAGCAGTTCTTTTCTAAATTCTTGTTCTAGTACATGGTAAACATTCAATACTATTTTCGCAACAGCTGTATCCTAGCTTCTCTTAAAAACGTCGTTTTCTTCGGTTGATGGTGACAGTTGATGATGGTGATAGTCTCGGAGACAGGTTGTAGACATGCATCGGCGTTGTGACTCCTTGCTGGTTTTAACTCACCTTTCTTTGTTTTTACCTGCAAATTGTGTGAACCGGAAATACTAGCCATATTGGGACTGAGTTTTCAAAAGTTACCTCCCTACTAGATCGGACGTAACGCTGTTGCTGTTATGGAAGTCGCCGTTATGTATTACATAAGTAATACTCGTTGTATGTGCAAGTGTCCTGTGGCTACCTGGCTAAATGTAGTATGAATAGTCTGGAACCGCGCGACCGCTGGGGTTGCAGGTTCGAATCCTGCCTCGGGCATGGATGTGTGTGATGTCCTTAGGTTAGTTTGGTTTAAGTAGTTCTAAGCTCTGGGCGACTGATGAACGCAGCAGTTAAGTCCCATAGTGCTCAGAGCCATTTGTAGTATGAATAGAATAAACATCAGTCGTATGAAGCTACCGGTGTATTAAAGGCACAGGGTAAGAGAATGTAAGGTGAGAGTGTGTTTACTATGTGTTCTGGCGTAACCGCAAGCGCCGGAACGAAGATGAAGAACTAGAAAACCAGAGAAGGCGGTGAGGAAACGTCAGCCAGTAGCTTGCTGACAAGGGCCGAGCCGCGCCAGGAGCGCCCCCTGCAAGAAGTGAATGTAAGCGCCGCTCCTTCCAGCTTCGGCCGCTAAGATCGGCTCAGAGTACTGACGTTAGTGGTACGTATTTGCGGAGCTTGCTACAAGAACAACTAGCTGTGATCCTTATCAGTTAGTTGTCTGGACTTCGACTATAGAGAAGACTATTACTGTTTGCATGTCACATTCCACACTGATGTAACTCTGATGTTCGGTGTTGTCAAGCTGCTTTATGTAAATAACACTACTAGTGTTATTTGCTTGAATTGTTGTATAGCATTCCGAGAACGCAGAATCCTTTAGACACCATGTAAGCGACGAATGGGCAAGATTCAACACCACGTTCTATTCACAGTAGTGGTGTACACTGAGCTTCAACGAAAGTTTGGCTTGACGTTTTTTGTCGAAACAGAAATGGTGCGTAAAGCATCTGCTTCGACTGAGAATTACCATTAACGGCAGTAAACTTTCTGACAGCTGTTAGTGGTGTATCTGTCCATACGCATGTGCACACAGGTCGTTTGGATAACATTTCCTTAGGCGGGCGGGAGGGGGAGGAGGGCAGGTTTTGAATAAAGGCGTCTTCCAATGTGCTTGTAGAATCCACGCGTCACATTGTGTCGGTGTAGTCATGTGGAACTTAAGAAGATTGGCGCATGTAGCGTGACGTGCAGCGTGGCATCCACGCGCAAGTTATGGATTTGGAAGAATACGGATGGCTCGGTATGGAGGAAAAACTAAAGGAAAGGTTAGACGAAGGAGTGGCTGTAACGTCAAAACAACTCGCAAAGCACTCGTGTGGTATGGCTGTTCGTATTTCAGTGCACGCAGTTGGAAATTGTCGGTTTATTACTTGTGTGCTTACTAATGATGGGTGCGTAGATCATTCAGTGCATTCAGTGCTTGGTGGCTAGCAAATCACTCGCCGATGACAACTCTACCTGTCGTACTAGCAGCAAACTCCAGCGTGAATAAAACTTTATGAAAACCATACACGTTCATACGCAGGGATCTGACGTTACAGTGTCACCACGGCTGGGGGTAGCGCGAGGGGAGAGACACGGAAGGAGAGGCAAGCGTCGGCTCCAAAGTGTGTTACCTTGTAGGGGAGAGAGGGGAAAGGAGGGGAACGCAGGCGGTAACACACGAGATACTTAAGGAAAGAGAGTGGAAAGGAGGGGGAAGACCTCGCCTTCGAAGTACGGCAGCAAAACACTTGTCTGCCTGGAGATTCTAACATTTGACAGCTGTCACACTGATGTTTTACTCGGTAATTTGGCAGTAGCATCAGTAGTTGTATTGTTAGTTAATTTTACGGAAGACACAACATCATAAGTTTCTCTAATCAAGCTCACAGGTCTTTCATTCAAGTGATAGGCCAGCAGTAAACAGACATGTCAGTAGTAGTTGAATGGGGTGAATCAAAAAATATGTTTCTCACTACATAATTGCAGAGATAGTTTTAGGAATGGCATTACGTGCAAGTAAGTCACATTGTTAGCCAGTCACACTAGCAAATCAGGATGTTTTAGAGCGCCTATAGCTAAGACAGTAGAGACACAAAGCAACTGAAGACATTAACTGTCAGTGGACTAGCTTTATATTAGTGGGGAAAGTTGAAAATTTGTGCCAGACCATGCTGCAAACCTGAGTCTGCTGCTTATTAGGCTGACACGCATCTGGACATAGTGGTCCCCACAGCTGCACGGACTACCCTAGCACGCCTCCGAATAGACCCAAAATCTCAGTTTATACCAGACCCAAAACCTCAATTTATACCACACACTACTGATGTAGTACCCCTGCTCGTTTGCCTAATTGCTCACGGCATATTGCTGATTCCTATAAGAATTCGAGTTTGGCGTGTATCTGCACTGAAGGGATTATTGCCCGTCTTCACCTTAAAAATATATGTAGTGTCTCTTCCTTCAGACATGTCTGAAAGAACAAACACTATTTTTATCCCGCGGCCACTAAAAATCAAGACAAGAAGGCATTAAAGACATTAACTGCCAGTGGGTTTTGCTTTATATCAATGGGGTATGTTGAAAATTTACTCCAGACTGGGATTGGAACTCAGTCAATCGGACACAGTGGTTCAACAGCGGTGGACTGCTCTTGCACGCCTCCTGGCAGACCCAAATACTGAGGTTATACCACATACTAATTATGTAGTACCTTTGCTCATCAGCCTTATTACTTGCGGATCCCGTAAAAGTTCGAGCTTGGTGTTCATCTGCACGAGAGGGATCTTCTGCAGCCTTCGTCGTAGTTATATATATGTGGTGTCTGGCCTTTCGGACATGTCCGAAAATAGAAACCTTTTTGATCCCGCAGCCAATGTGAATTAAGGCACTAAGGAATAAAAAACTTTAACTGCCAGTGGGCACTGATTTATATCAATAGGGAAAGCTGAAAATTTGAGCCGGAGTTGGATTCGAATCCTGCGTGCTGACAGACCCAAGTTTTCAGCTTATACCACACACTAATAATGTAGTGTCCCTGCATATTAACCTCATTACTCGCGGCAGCTCGCTGATTCTCGCTAGGGTCTTCTAAGCAAAGTGCGTGCCTCAGTTGTGCAGCTGTATTCGTGATTTCCTGTCAGAAAGGTCACAGTTCGTAGTAATAGACGGAAAGTCATCGAATAAAACAGAAGTAATATCCGGCGTTTCCCAAGCAAGTGTTATAGGCCCTCTATTGCTCCTGATCTATATTAACGACATAGGAGACAATCTGGGTAGCCGTCTTAGACTGTTTCCGGATGATGCTGTCATTTACCGCCTTGTAAAATCATCAGATGACTGAAACGAATTGCAAAATGATTTAGATATATCTATGGTGCGAAAAGTGGCAGTTGACCCTAAATAAAGAAAAGTGTAAAGTTCTTCACATGAGTACTAAAAGAAATCCAGTAAATTTCGATTACCCAATTTCATACAAATCTGAAGGCTGCAAATTCAAACTGAATACTTAGGGACTACAATTACAAATAACCTAAATTGGAACGATCACATAGATAATATTGTCGTTACAGCAAACAAAAGACTGCGATTCATTGGCAGAACACTTAGAAGGCGCAACAGGCCTACTAAAGAAAATGCTTGCAGCACTCTTGTTCTCCCTATTCTGGAGTACTGCTGTGCGGAGTAGGACCCGCATGAGGTGAGACTGACGGACGACATCGAAAAAGTTCAAAGAAGGCGAGTTCTTTGTGTATTATTGCGAAACTGGGAGTTAGTGCCACAGACATGATACGTGAATTGGTGTGGCAGTCATTAAAACAAAGACGGTTTTCGCTGCGAGGCGATCTTCTCATGAAATTCCAATCACCAGTTTCCACCTCCGATTGTGAAAACATTCTGTTGGCAGCCACCTACACAGGTAGAAATGATCATCACGATAAAATAAGAGAAATCAGGGCTCGCACAGAAAAATGTAAGTGTTCGATTTCCTGCGCGCCGTTCGCGAGTGGAACGGTGACAGCTTGAAGGTGGTTCATTGAACCCTCTGCCAGACACTTTATTGTGAATAGCAGAGTAATCACGTAGATGTTGATGTAGATGTAGATTCTCGTAAGAGTTCGGGGTTCACGTGCATTTGCACTTAAGGGATTATTTTCCGTCTTCGCCTTAATTCTATACATGTGTCGTCTGTTCTTCGTCAATAAGGAATTTACCTTGGTTTCTTTGTTTTGGAGCTCAGGCTGAAATAACCTGCAGTGGTAATATTAATACCTCTCCATGAATAAGCTTGTAATTGTTTACAGAGGTACTTAATGAGAACTATCGAACTGGCAAGTGTAATAAGTATGGAACTGTCTGCAGCACATGGAATGTAGGTGTAGGATTAAATTTGATGTCTACTGCGGTTCTCTGCTTTCGGTTAAATATGGAATGCATACAGTTCTTAAGACGCGACGTGCCGTACATAAAAGGCTGAGGTCTCATTCTTAAGTGTTTTTCTACAAAGTCACTGTGTGCACGTATGGTCCTCTGGTACTGTTGTTGTCGGTTGACTACGGGGGAAAATAGGATAATGCACGCTGTTCATTTGTTTCCCTATACCTCATCCGCTTTGACTTTATACCCTTGCACTCGGTTTGTATCAACCATTTCCTCCTTCTCGGTTTGCATTACTCTTCGTTTGGATGAAGGGCAGTAGCTGAATGTCCTACCTGTTCTGCCACTTCCTTGCACAGCTGACGCAACAGGTGGAAACATTTTCCTTCCCCTTTGGCCTCGAATTGTTGACTCTGGGATTGTTTTGGTTGCTACTCTTCCTCTTTCTGTTAATGCTAGGACCCTGGTGTGACTTTTTCGGACGTTGAGCAGGAGTAGCTGCGTTTATCTCACATCTGTTTTTTAGGTTTGGCTGGCCTGCGAGTACAGTGCCGCGTCTTAACCTTCGTTCATCATGTATGTGGGGACAGTGCCTCCTCATATGGCCGAACTGAGGGCACGTCGGACCGTTAGGATCCAGGCAGTGGCCAGCAAAGTGGCTTGTCTGGTGACATCGACGGCAGTGAGCCACTTCCGCAAACACATGCCGTAGCTCACTTCTCCGTGAGGGCGGGGTCACGAATCTATAAGCGTCGCCCCACAGGAAGGCAACTATGACGGCTTCATCCAGAGAAGAGGGAGAGACAAGGTTAACGTGAACCTCTATGTCAGAGTTTATCACTCTGACAAGGACGTCTTTTGTTCAGTACCCCGCTTCCTATCTCAGAAGATCATTTCGTCTTGCATCCCTTACCAGCACTTTACCCGAGGCATGCTACAGCCCAAATTGTGTCAGTGAAAGCAGCAAATTCCTCATTCGACTTGTGCTCTAGGGTGGATAGTTTGTCCCAATAACAACTCACATCTCTTTTGTCAGAGAACTGTTCTACCAACCCACACGCC
Organism: Schistocerca serialis cubense; assembly: GCF_023864345.2. Lineage (NCBI taxonomy): Eukaryota > Metazoa > Arthropoda > Insecta > Orthoptera > Acrididae > Schistocerca > Schistocerca serialis. The sequence continues at coordinate 193,323,962 of NC_064643.1, forward strand.
AGGACACCACAATTCGCAGCGTTCTGCAACGCTTTTTCGGACTCCACATAAATCATAGCATCGCACACAGGCTTCATGCGGATGATGTTAAGCGTAAATTCCTCGGACCACGCTCATATTTTGCCAGTTTCCCAGATATTTTGAATAAGTGTGATGACGTTTCCATCTGATTTTCCGGAAAAAGACGGCACGAAATTCACAGCTAAGGTTGAGAAAACATGAGGGTGTTCCATAACTGTGGTTGTGGTGACTGATGCTGGTATGACTCGGCTCATGTAGCATTTCGCTTAGGCTAGTTTAACTGTCGGCCTCACAGGCGGTGTTGGCAGCAGAGAAGCTAGGCAATAGTTCCTCACATCCTTTAATGACTGCTTGTATTGATTCCTCTACGCTCTGGGGGTGGGGATTTTCTGTTGTGGCTGCTCAAGCTGTTTCTCCAATTCTAAACTCTGAATTAAAAACTGTTGATCTACATCTACATCTACATGGCTACTCTGCAATTCACACTTAAGTGCCTGGCAGAGGGTTCATCGAACCATTTTCAAACTACACTCCTGGAAATTGAAATAAGAACACCGTGAATTCATTGTCCCAGGAAGGGGAAACTTTATTGACACATTCCTGGGGTCAGATACATCACATGATCACACTGACAGAACCACAGGCACATAGACACAGGCAACAGAGCATGCACAATGTCGGCACTAGTACAGTGTATATCCACCTTTCGCAGCAATGCAGGCTGCTATTCTCCCATGGAGACGATCGTAGAGATGCTGGATGTAGTCCTGTGGAACGGCTTGCCATGCCATTTCCACCTGGCGCCTCAGTTGGACCAGCATTCGTGCTGGACGTGCAGACCGCGTGAGACGACGCTTCATCCAGTCCCAAACATGCTCAATGGGGGACAGATCCAGAGATCTTGCTGGCCAGGGTAGTTGACTTACACCTTCTAGAGAACGTTGGGTGGCACGGGATACATGCGGACGTGCATTGTCCTGTTGGAACAGCAAGTTCCCTTGCCGGTCTAGGAATGGTAGAACGATGGGTTCGATGACGGTTTGGACGTACCGTGCACTATTCAGTGTCCCCTCGACGATCACCAATGGTGTACGGCCAGTGTAGGAGATCGCTCCCCACACCATGATGCTGGGTGTTGGCCCTGTGTGCCTCGGTCGTATGCAGTCCTGATTGTGGCGCTCACCTGCACGGCGCCAAACAAGCATACGACCATCATTGGCACCAAGGCAGAAGCGACTCTCATCGCTGAAGACGACACGTCTCCATTCGTCCCTCCATTCACGCCTGTCGCGACACCACTGGAGGCGGGCTGCACGATGTTGGGGCGTGAGCGGAAGACGGCCTAACGGTGTGCGGGACCGTAGCCCAGCTTCATGGAGACGGTTGCGAATGGTCCTCGCCGATACCCCAGGAGCAACAGTGTCCCTAATTTGCTGGGAAGTGGCGGTGCGGTCCCCTACGGCACTGCGTAGGATCCTACGGTCTTGGCGTGCATCCGTGCGTCGCTGCGGTCCGGTCCCAGGTCGACGGGCACGTGCACCTTCCGCCGACCACTGGCGACAACATCGATGTACTGTGGAGACCTCACGCCCCACGTGTTGAGCAATTCGGCGGTACGTCCACCCGGCCTCCCGCATGCCCACTATACGCCCTCGCTCAAAGTCCGTCAACTTCACATACGGTTCACGTCCACGCTGTCGCGGCATGCTACCAGTGTTAAAGACTGCGATGGAGCTCCGTATGCCACGGCAAACTGGCTGACACTGACGGCGGCGGTGCACAAATGCTGCGCAGCTAGCGCCATTCGACGGCCAACACCGCGGTTCCTGGTGTGTCCACTGTACCGTGCGTGTGATCATTGCTTGTACAGCCCTTTCGCAGTGTCCGGAGCAAGTATGGTGGGTCTGACACACCGGTGTCAATGTGTTCTTTTTTCCATTTCCAGGAGTGTACTTCTCTAGCATACCACTCTCAAATGGGCGCGTGGGAAAAAGGAACGCCTAAATCTCTCAGTTCGAACTCTGATTTCTCTTATTTTATTATGATGATCATTTCTCCCTACGTAGGTGGGTGTCAACAAAGTATTTACTCATACGGAAGAGAAATGAAATTTCGTAAATAGATCTCGCCCCAAAGCAAAACCGCCTATATTTCAGTGACTGCCAGCCCAACTCGCGTATCATATCAGTGACACTCTCTTCCCTATTGCGCGATAACACGAAACGGGCTGCCCTTCTTTGCACTTTTTCGATGTCCTCCGTCAATCCTACCTGGTATGGATCCCACACAGTGCAGCAGTATTCCAACAGAGGACGGACAGGTGTAATGTAGGCTGTCTCTTTAGTGGCTTTGTCGCATCTTCTAAGTGTTCTGCGAACAAAGCGCAGTCTTTCTTTCGCCCTCCGCACAATATTATCTATGTGGTCTATCCAATGTAAGTTCGCTCGTTATTGTAATTCCCAGGTATTTAGTCGAATTGACAACCCTTGCATTTGTGCGATTTATCGTATACCCAAAATTTATCGGATTTCTTTTAGTACCCGCGTGGATGACCTCGCCCTTTTCTTTGTTTAGTGGCAATTGCCACTTTTCCCACCATACAGAAATTGTCTCTAGATTTGGTTGTCAAGAATGGCCTGAACCTCGATTTCTGTTCTTCCATGAACATTGGAATTAATGGTGGTTGTCTGTACACGGAGTCTCTCATACTGAGAGGTTAACGTTTTGTTTACCTCTAACATTCTTCCTAACTTTTTGTCTAGCCTTTAGTTCTTTTAGATTAACCGGTCTACTGCTTTCTGAAATGCATCTGCCGGATTCAGGCGTGGGCTTTCCGCATTGCTTCTTGACCTCGCTCTAGGTTTTGGAGGCATGGTTACAAAAATGAGAGCACCTAGCCAAGTGATACAATGAATACAATGGATACCGTGAACGTAAGAACTCGCCAAACTACAAACTGCAGGCGGCGCTTACGATCTGTAGAGACGGCGGTGACGTCACCGGCAGCATGCAGGCGTTGGCGGTGGTGAAGGCGGCGTCCGAGGCGGAGGCAGCAACGATGGTGGAGACTGACTGCGCGGCGCCGACGACGCAGGCAGTGGTGCCGAGGTGTGGAAGACCCTAGCGTCGATCCTGAAGCCTCAGGACGTCGTTGGCAGAATGTGATGGCGACGGTGGCGATTTCTATGGCCCATCATCGAGCGGCAGCTTCTTCTTCGCGGAGACGAGGGAAGGTTTCTGTACAGCGTGGCAAGCAGCAGGACTGACGTCGACTATTCGACGACAAGCGCGGACAGCCGGCCGGATCTTCACTGCTGGTGAGGCGTGGCGCGTCGGCGTACCAAAGCGCTGCCTGCGTGCGTAGATACGACGGCGGTTGACACCGGCTGCTCGGTTCTGTCGCGTGGCGCTAACTCTGTGACAGCAGCAGGTGTGCTGGACTACAACGTCTCGCTCCCTACCAGTACAGGCAACCCGGCCACAATTTGCTGAATATTTTGCTTATGAAGAGACCAAACGTTGGAGAAGCGTCCCACCTCTGACACCATGTTGTTCAGGACGGTTTGGAATTATAGAGAATTGTGAAGGTGGTTCGATGAACCCTCTGCCAAGCACTTAAACGTGATCTGCATAGTATCCATGTAGATCTCTTCGTTTCCAAGCAAAATGTCAGGTTAAAACATAATGAAAATTTATTCAGTTTCGGTCCACAGCGTCACAAGCAGGACGCTGTCAGTTCAGTGGTGTTGTAATGGGGGCCGGGGGGGGGGGAGGGGTCTGAGAGGAGGTCATACGGGAGACGAGGGTAGGTGCGTTTTCTCGGTTCGGGTGCTTGCAGACACGAGAGCGTCGCCTCCGTAGCTTTTCAGTGGCCGCCCAGGTACTCATGACACATTCTCTCGCACACTACTAGTTCCCTCTGAGTGGAAAGCGGAAGTAGCAGCGCCATACACACAGCACTTTTGTATATAGCTGAGTGATACTCACGAGAACAGGTCGTGACTACGGTGTTTAGCTAGGGCGATCCAGCTTCGAGCAGGGCTTCCACATTAACTGGAGTTGAAAGGCAGATGATAAAAAGTTTAAAAATTTTGGTTTATCTTTACCATAATTCCTTTTGAACTAGCGACCCTGTACATACTGAAATGGCGGCTTCCCTGTGCGGAAGAGAGAGGTGCACCAACTGTCATTCGTCCAGCTAAAACAGGTTAACTGATTTTGATTAAAGAACCTTGTGGTACAATAGTGACGTCAGAGAGGCCTACTGCGTATTGCGAATAGAACAGCTGCAGTATTTGTATCCGGCAAGACCTAAACATCAGTCCCGGTTGGCAAGACATGATTGCAGTTACTATGGTTACTCTTTCACCACTGACTGGGAAATCATATTAATGTTAGGTTTACGCAAGCGCAGCATGGGGCTGCCGTCTTCCCTGGGAGTCTTATATCTACGTTTCATCACAGTGAGTAGATTTTTGTTTCGCTCAGGCTGACGAAATAATAGTATAAATTCATTTTGACAAGAGAAATTCTTTTTATTATCCTGCTAACTTTATACAGCGAAGTCGCCCATCGTACGTGCTAGGATCGTGCTGAATCTTAAGGGAAGGAGAAAATTTAAGCGCTGAGATTTTATCTTTACTGAATAAAAAGAGGGTGGAGGGTTGAACAACACTAGTTAAATCTCATAATTCATCTCTTCAACAATCACCCTCATGCAGTTCCAGCATTTGTTTTGTCTTTGTGGGGGAAGCATTAAAATGGCCAACTAAATTCCATAGAAACGATCGTTTAATACATAAAACTTCATTCAGTACACGAGACAATGACCTCAACATCACATTTAATAATCAGACTAATTATTGTTCCGTAAATATAACGAGGATGAAACAAAATCAAATGAAACACAAGCAGTAGTGTCCCTCAGTATGACACAGGATAAAATAACCAAATGCACGAGAAGAAAGAACTGCACAAGTCGAGCTTGACCGTCAAAAATTGGTTATGTAGACAGAAGTTAGAAAGGAAACGTCACTTAAACATATGTTAGTTCTGTTCTTAGTAACTGGGATAATACCGTAAATTGGACACGGTGAAAAGGCTAACAGAGAGGAGGACATTTCTGAGGGAGGAGGTATGAGAACATTTGTAGAATACATAGAAAATGCGGAGTTTACCAATGTCGGTATTCGTTGTAAGAGAGAGATCGAGCTCTATGTAGTGTACCTGTTCGTAAACCGATGAGCAAAACATGGTCGCCACGTGGGCTTGAAGACAGAACGACGTGATCGTAATAAAAGTTACGTTACTGGAGAAAAACAGCCTGGCACACATGCTTGAATTACTGTGATAAGAAATGGCTGAAGGCGATAAAAGGAAAAGTAATAAACGGAAACCAAAACTGCAAGGGACACACGTGGAACTGGCTGTCATTACAGCTTACAAGTTTATTCTACTATTCAGTTGTCTCTCCAATCAAGAACATCACTTAGCTTACGTTCCGCTAAATGAAGCACAGCTGAACGACTAATGCACGGCACGACACGTAAAAAAGTTGTCACAAATAAACGCGATATCACCACACTGACATTTATCCTTAATGGACGAAGGCCCGGAAACCAGGTCTAGCACTGTTCGTAAGCTAATTAATCTTGACATACAAATATTATAAAAAGGGACGTAGTTAATTAATAATAGAGCCTGGAAATGCTGATGCTGTCAAGTGTAGCAATGGCACATGTCACTGATGGCCTTCCGAAGAAACAAGCATAGTCACCCACCAATGTCTGCAGCACGACTCCATTTAGAAGATCTGATTCTTCTCTGCCTTTAGGAGCAGCGTGTGACATTTTTACCAGGAGAGCTGGCGGTACTGGCTCTGCTAGTCGATTTGGGGGAAAGAAAAATCACGAAGGAATACTACTTACTGCATGCTTTCTTTCTAGACAACCACAAAGAAACGTGAAAGCTCATGATTCGCTGTAGGTTATTCATAAATTTATCTTAGGGCCTCGAAGTAAGAGGAGAGGAGTAGGAATCTAAATCCTTGGCCTGTATAGGGCATTCAAAAAATACTCAGTCATACATTCAACATAAATGAAAAAGAATGAAAGGAAACTAGCAACGTGCACAGTGTAGAGACTCATGATTTCGAGCAAAACTAAAACAAAGTAACATATCCCACTGTTACCCTAGTATCAGCTTGTGCCTGACATAATGAAAAAAATAAGGGAACAACACCGTGCCGTTACAGGTTATGAAATACACAAATTGAAAGGATGCGAATGAACAGCTTCTCTTGGTCATAATGAGTGCTATCAGAATGATTTGGCAAATGGTGGTGATAGCCTGATGATGGCTTTGTGACTGAATGGGAGGATCGGTACTGTGATATGTGCAAAAGTGCTTTGAGTGTAGCCACTTGGAAAACAACTTCTGAACGGAAAGTTGCAAGTGTGCAGAGATGGCTTGTTTGTCTTCTGGTATACAGGTCATGCGGTAGAGTGTGTTATTATAAAAAGCAGGCATAATTGTGTCAGTACACTAAATGAAACCGAATCGATTGTGTTCACTACAAGCGTGAATCTGTTGTTTATTCATTAGTTTAAAGAGTTGATTGTGTATTGAATTCCTGTGATTGAACTGATGGTTTACTCCTGCGCATGAAGATTTTGGTTTGATATTGTCTTATGGGAATAATATTCTCATCTGTGTCATGAACTGTCATATATGAATTGTAGAAGAAGTTATTCAGACATAAGCGTGGGTAACTTGATACAGTTGTTGATAAACGTGTCCTAGTTCTCAGGTATTGTTACGAGGAACGTTCAGTAAGTAGTGCGACTCATCTTTTTTTCTGAAAACAGGTTGGTTTTATTCAGGATTCCAATAAACCTCACTATTCCCCACTCTTTAGCCTACAACACCCTGTTTTGCAACATAATCTCCGTCCAGTGTGACGGCCTTATGTCACGTTACATGTAGGACCGGTATGCCCGCATGATATCTCTCTACTGGTCGATGTTGTAGCCAATGTTTTGCTGAATCAATAATCTCCCCATCATCCAGGTACTGATAAGCACAGAGTGAATCCTTCGTTGGACCAAACATATGGGAATCGGAAAGTGGTAGATCGAGGCTTTGGATGCGGAAGAACAGTCCAATCAAGCTTTGTCAGCTCCTCTCGTGTGTGAAGACATGTGTGAGACCTTTCCATGGAGAAGGAGAGGTTCGCGTTCATTTTTGTAGCGACGAACACAATGAAGTCTTTTTCAGATTTCGTAAGAGTAGCAAAATACACTTCAGAGTTGATCGTTGCACCATGAGGGAGCACATAAAGCAAAACACCCGAAGACTGTCGCCATGACTTTGCCGGCTGAAGGTGCGACTTTTAACTATTTCTTCGGAGGAGAGGTGATGTGTCATCATTCCATGGATTACCGTTTGGTCTTCGGTTCTAAGTGAAGGACCCATATTTTATCGCCTGTGACAACATTCGACAAAAACTGTCACGATCAGCCTCACAAAAAATTCCGCAAGTGTAGTCCCTGGATGCTCTTTAAGTTCTTCTATCAGGCGGCAAGGAACCCAGTGGACACACATCTTTGAGAAGAGTGTGTCAGCACTACCAACAGAGACGCCCAGCTGTGCAGCGAACTAGTTGATTGTGATCCGGCGATCACTTCGAATGAGAGTGTTCGCAAGTTTTATAATTTCGGGAATCACAGCTGTGTATGCAAAGATAAGTGCGAAAACTTTGTAAATTACTATATTCGAGTATCAAAATTAGTGACAAGAATAATATGCATCAGGATGGACAAGAAAATTAAGGACGTGTTAGACGGCGACTGGTTTGTGATTAGGAAAAGTAAAAGGGCAATTGTGAGATAGCACTTGATTGTGGAACCAAGACTGAAAGAAAAAATGATGAAAACACGTCCATCATATTTTCTGACACAGAAAATGTGTTTAATAATGTAAAATGGTGCAAGATGTTCGACATTCTCAGCAAAATAGGTGTAAGCTGTCGTCAGCATCTAATACGTGTAATTCTAAGTACCCCGTCAACCTGCAAAGTTTCGAGGCTACATTAATATTAAAATGTACGATAAGATTAGGGTTTCAGTGCTTCAGATGTTTTACGTCAAGAGTACCGGACGCAGAACGTTTATACAGCCTTGTCAAACTGTTAGAAAAGCCCTTATTTTGGATGTTCAACTCTTGCGTCTCATTGGTAAAAATGTAGCTTTTGCCGTCAAAGTGTTTTCAGCACGTCGTCGTTTCGTGGTAAGTTCGTACTGATAAGACCAAGTCTCATATGTTGTGATGGGTTCCTCCAGAAACGAACTGCCCGTGCGCTCTGGAGAATGTTTTGAGCACTTGATTTGAAAGCGTAATAATTTTGAATGCATGGTGCTCCACAACTTTCAGATATTTATTAGAAGACATCTTCTGTACACAATGAGCCACACTTGAAATGTTTTATTTGCAAAACTGGTTTTTTGGTTTTAATCAGTCGGTAGCAACATCTGATACAAAGGAACAAAGAGCTGTATGTGCACCGGTTTCTACAAAATGATAACTGTACAGAACATACCAGTAATACATAAATATGTTGCCATTTTCTGATTTGACACAACAACGTTTACACACTACGCCCGCACGTACACTACATAAGCCGCGTGCTCACAACTGACTGGTCGAATACACATCTCTTGTTAGTTAAAACCGCTACCGCAGTTATTGCTCTGACATCGCTTATCCGTTAGGAATAAAATCAGTCTTGGCCGTTTTCCGAGGGACGGTGTACTACAACTACAACGAGAAAGTTTGTGCGGACCTTCTCTGAAGGATTGTGACATGGGTGTCCTTTATCACCCACTTCTTTGATGTATACACTAACGACGTCATAATGTTATGGCAGAAGTGCATCACTAAAAAGCTTCACAATAAAGTTATATACGTGGTGTTAGTCGTATAGGTGACGATATTGTGGTCATTGGTATCTTAACATGCACCCACTTCACTGTGCTTTACTACCTGATGTTTCTCGTTGGTAACAACGCCGCGAAATGGAGTACGCTTCTAAGTATACACTTTCTGTTTTGGGTCCATGCGACCACACAGCGATACCTGACCAGCTGCTATAATTTCCCCGAAAAATGGGGTAAGAGGCAGTGCTAAAATTTTATAATGTGATGGCAGAACCAGTTATAATGTATGGCTTAGAGAGTGCTTGAGCTTTAAGCGCCAGTCGCTGGAGGAAGATTGAAGCAGAGATGAGATTACTAGGACCGCAAGATGAGTAAAAACTGGCGATATCGAAATGAATTATCCAAAGATACTTCAAAAATAGAGGAATAGAGAAAGAAATGGTATGAAAACATTCAAAGGATATTAGATGAGCGATTGCCGAAATTAATATACACAATCGGAAAAAAATTAACACACCGGGAAATCTGAAGATGTCTCGTGCCACCGGGGATGGCAGACGTACTAATAATGATTTCAGTGACACCCGCCAACTGATAACATAGTGTCATAGCTATCAGAGAACCATCTGTGTCTGCCCATTAATAGGGAATGCTCACAGCCAGAAGGCTCAGTGCGGTGCAAACGTGTGAAGCTAGTAAGCAGCTATGCCACGGAGACGCACTCGTTCTTCCTACAGCCAAGTGAGCGAGTTTATAATGGGGCAAATTGTGGTCTTCCGAGTGGAAGGAAGAACAGCCACGTATGTTGGACGTGCTTCGTCAGTGATGCTGGTATCAGTGGCCACGTGAATTTTCTCACACTTGTAGACGAAGTACTAGACATTCACGCAGAACAGACGTCCGACAGGATCGTCGTATCGTAAGGGCAGCAGCGATAGGTCGCACAGCTACCACAGCTGTTTGTAAGCGCAAGACGTGTCAAAACAAACTGTAGCGAAACGATTAGTAGCGGTGGAATTATGGGCACGCATACGTCTAGCCCGGCTTCCACTCACGCCACATCATCGACGTGCACGAACGGCTTGCCTTGTGCCATCAGATTAGGACTTGGAATAGCGCGTCATGGTCTTCAACGATGAAGGTAGATTCTGCCTGCACGCAGGTGATGGTCGTTTGTGAGTACGATGTAGACCTGGTGAGCGCTTTCTCGTAGAGTGCACTCTTTCACGACATACTGGTTCCACTCCAGGCCTCATAGTATGGGGTGCGATAAGCTACAACTCTCATTCACCTTTCTTGTTTCTAAAGGAGACGCTAACGACTGCTCGGTACATGCAACATATTGTTAGAGAGTTCTTTCTCTGTTCTTGCAACAGGAAGGTGATGTTTTTTTCCAACAGGATAATGCTCGCCCACACACTGCCCAAGTATCTCGACTTGCTATGCAAGACGTGCAACAGCTTTCCTGGCCAGCATGATCTGCAGCCTTGTCTCCACTCTAGCACTTGTGGAATTTTATTGGACGAGAAGTGACTCATACGAATAGTCAACCAATAACTCTAACAGAAGTACGTGAACAGGTCGAGGAGGCGTGTCGTAATATATCCCAGGTCAGTATTCGCCATCTGTACGATCAACTCGATGCCAGAGTGAGCGTCTGCATTTCTGGCTGTGGGGACTACACCTCAGAACCACCTGTGCTATTGATATGTAAATGGAATCATTTCATGTACTGCCGCGCGGTCTATGTCGCTGCAGTCGTGGACTGTGCGGCTGGCCCTGGCGGAGTTTCAAGTCCTTCCTCGGGCATGGGTGTGTGTATTTGCCCTTAGGATACCTTAGGTTAAGTAGTGTGTTAGCTTAGGGACTAATGATCTTAGCAGTTGAGTCCCATAAGATTTCACATATATTTGAACATTTTTTCATGTACTCCATATGCGCTGTTGCAAAAATAAATCTTGAGTGAATTGGACACTTCTGAAAGGGTGTGCTAATTTTTTCCCAGCCGTGTACACATACACATGAAGGAAAAGAAATGTTCCATCTCCTTAGAAGAGATAGAAGAATAAGCTGCACTCTACTTGAAATTGCAACAGGCAAGGAAGCCTAAATAAAACCTTGATATGATTGTAGATTGTATAGGAAAAAATGGGTGCTACACAATTTTTATACGAAACAGGAGGGAACAGAAAGAATGAATGACCAAGAATCCAATTAAAAAGAATGTAAGGCAGTCACGCAGCCTCATGTGTACTGTTCAATCCACACATCGAAGAAACAGTGATGAAAATGATAGATATGTTCAGTAGCTTTCGTATTCACGATGGAAAGATATCAACAATAGGATTCACTCATATTTCTTTCGTCGGTAAAAGCGAGGAAGAATTACAGGACCTGCTCAATGGAATGAACAGTGTACTGAGCCCAGAACATACTGGGAGTAACTGAAGAAAGAGGTCAGTAAGGAGGAGTGGCGGAAATGATGTTAGTTACAAACTTGATATCAAAATAAACGACAAGGAACTAAGCGAAGTGATGGATGTTTGCTACCTAGAAAGCAAAGTAACGTATGAAAGACGAAGCAAGAAGGTCATAAGAAGCAAACTAGCTCAGGCAAATACGCATTCCTGGATAAAAGAAGTCAACAAAACAAACAGGGGTCTTATCTTGAGGAAGAAATTTCTGACATTGTACATCTGGACTTATATGGCATTTTATCATGGACTGTGATGGAACCGGAGAGGAATACATTCGAAGCGTCTGAGATGTGGTGCTAGAGAAAGATGTCGCAAATTTTGTAGACTGATAAGAAATGAGGCGGTTCTGCATAGTATCGACGAGTAATGAAATATGTGGAAAACGTTGACAAGAAAATTGGACCGGATGGTGGAACAAGTTTTAAGATATCAGGGAATAAGTTCCGTTGTAGTAATGGTAGCTGCAACGGGTAGGATTTTTGGGGAAGGTAGAGATTGTAATAAATTCACCAAATAGTGCATGACGTTGAAAGAAAGTGCTGCTCTGAGATGAAATGGTTGGCACAGAATGTGATATTGTGCCGGGACGAAATAAATCGGTGTCAAATTAGTGATGACCCAGGAATGTGACAATACCTATATAGCGGAGTAAGGCATAAAGCTTTTCCGTTCCCTTTAGTAGTACCTGTTTATCATGTGACTGTACTGAAGGTGGTTAGATCATGTATAATTGGTTAGAAGCGGATTTCCAGAATGTGTAGTTGTGGGCTCTGAGATTCTCTACTGAAGGCGGATTAGGTGCGATTTCGAATTTCTCTACTCAATGAAAAAAATTTCAGTCAGTATTCCGACGATACAATTCATAGAATGTAACTCGAGTGATCATAATATTGTGCAGAGTTAATGTAAGGCCACGATGCCGGTAAGAATATTTATGGACACTAAGACAAAAAAATGGTTGCAACACGAAGGAAATATCCGAATGTGTTGGAAATCGACAGATGTGACCTATGTACCCAAAAATACATTATTACAATTTCAGAAAAACTGTATAATTTATTCGAGAGAAAGTGCTTCATAAACTGAGCACGTGAATGACTCGTTAGTTCACCTCCCGTTCTTGTGCGAGTAGTTATGCAGCTTAACAGTGACCTTTAAAGTTGTTGAATTTCCTGAGGGACATAGCGACAAATTCTGTTCATTTGGCGCGTCAGATTGTCAAAATCCCGAGCCGGTTGGAGGGCCTTGCCTACAATGCTTCGAACGTTCTCAATTTTCGAAAGATCCGGAGACCTTGCTGGCCGAGGTAGGGTTTGGCAAGCTTGAAGACTACCTGCAGAAACACTCGCGGGCGGGTAGACGTTATCTTGCTGAAATGTAAGACCTGGACGGTTTGCCATGAAGGGCAATGATGAGGAGGTCCCATACTCCTAGGAGCGTTGGGGACGATGCGGGAGACCCGCACCGCCGTACAAGGCAAGGTCCTAGCCGAGGTGGTTTGCTATTGCCTTCCTCCGACCGTAATGAGAATGAATGATGATGATGAAGACGACACAACAACACCCAGTCATCTCGAGGCAGGGAAATCCCTGACCCCGCCGGGAATCGAACCCACCAGTGCGCGAGAAGTGAGAACGCTACCGCAAGATCACGAGCTGGGGACTATGAAGGGCAATAAGACGGAAATTGTATTTCTGTGCTGTAAGAGTGATGCGGATGACAACTACAGGGGTCGTGCTATGAAAAGTAACAGCACCCGCGGTTATGACACATGGTTATCGGGCGGTATAGTAGGCGACCGTCTAGTTGGTATCCCACGGCTCTCAGGGTGTCTCTAAGCACTTCTCTCGCCTGTACTCCCATTGTCCTAAGTAGAATTGCCTTAACTCATGAGTCTCGCTTCGAAATGAGCCCTGACGTGTCTGTAGACGCCACAAATAGCAGTGAGGTACTAAGCTGATTATCGCCCACCATATAGCCCAACAGCCAGAAGTCACTATTGTGGTGTCTTCTTTTCATAGCAGGAACCCGTTGGTTGTCATCCGCGTCACCATTGCAGAAAAGCGGTACGTCGTCGATGTTCTACGCACCGTTTGTTGTCCTACATGACAAGCCATGCTGGGTTTACATTTCAGCAAGATAATTGCCACCCGTATACGGAAATTGTTTCAGCTGCTTCTCTTCGTGCTTGCAAATCGTACCTTGGCCTGCAAAGTCGCTGGATCTATCCCCGATTGAGAGCGTATGAAGAATTATTGGGATGTCCCTCCAGCCGGCTCGTTATTTTGACGATCTAACGCTCCAGCTGGACAGAATTTGGCATCCCTCAGGAGGACATCTAACAAAAAAATTTCTCATTTTGTGAAGCTCTGTCTCTTGAACAAATTTGTCTGAAATTGAAGTCATTTGTTTGCCTGTACTTGTACATCTTATCAACCGATTTCCGTCCCGTTCGGATAATTCCTTAGTCTTTCATGCTGCCTCCGGTTTTATTTTTAGAATGTATTTTACTCTTGAAGATGTCGTCATCAAACTAACTCTGTAAGTTACGTGTGTATTTTCAGGAATTCACTCGAATTCTTCGTCGTCTAAATGGTTTGTTATTGAATAATTACATGCACATTTGAACTATGACGTAAATGTATGTATGTCTGAAACTAACCGCCATGAAACTACGAACTGAATGTGCTGGAAACTTGGATCTCCTGTGAGATGCGGATCCATTTCATCCACGTCAACGTGAAAGGACACGCACAAACGAAGTATGGAGTACGGGCGTAATTGATAGTAATAAAGCAGCTACAAACTTGCCTTTATTGAAAACTGCCTACGCAGTTCGGAAATTACGGCTCAGCTGACGGCAGAAGAAAACTCTACAGAAAGCAGGACAAAGGGCCGGAAGGAGGCAGAAGGGGGCTGTTAGGGTAACAAGCGAGAGGAGGACCGAGCGGTCGTTTCGTTATCCGCGGGAGGGACAGGGAAATTCAACAGAGACTTGGCTGCGGTGCCGCAGCGTACGAAGCTCTCTGGAAACACACCCTCTCGAGTAACATATCTTTGATGATTTTGCCCGTGCCCTTATCAGGATGACAGGCGGTATTTTTAAAATATCTCGTCTCCTGAAGACCTCATGCGGGTCCTTCCTATTTCTACACGTTCTCACTTAACAACGGGTGACGAGATGAATATAAACCCGGTGATTCTGCTAGGTGTGGGAGACTATGTAAAATAAAACTCTGCAACATGCACCGTTGCAAAGTTGTGATTTTACGTAACTCACTCGCGTTACACCGTAACGCTATTATTGAAAATGTATAAGAGAAGTTTTGCAAATACATTCTGTCAGGTAATTGGAATTGCTAAAACGATACCAATTGTAAATATCCTAAATTTAAGAAGAGTAAACAATGTGATTCAAATCTTGCTCATTCCCAGACAGCTGGCGGACAACATCCAGCTAGGTTTTCCATGGAATGGTCAGACATCTCAGATCAATTTAAGCACGTAGAATACATAAATATCTTTTGAGGAGGTGCTTCACAGCTAAGAACTTATTTGAAATGACGTCATATACCTGATGATTAGATGATACCAAGTAGGAGTTAATAAAAGACTATTTGATCAGAATAGCTTATCGGTTCCGAACTAAAATTTTTCGTAAATTAAATACACACTTACGGAGAGAGATTTGAGCCAACTTCAGACACAACTGTGAAACACACGTAATGAGTCGCAAAGGAATGAAATTACAAAGCGAAGTCTGTAGTAAATTATCAGCTGTGAGAAAATAGATTGGCAAGGTGGCGTTAACACTCACTCACTGTGAGTTCCGTTCAATCTTAATTATGTATGTTCACAGTTCGTCGATTCCGGAAATCGAGGATCGCGACGATTTTTGTCTCTTAACAACACTGATGCTGCTAAAAACACCGGTTCCAGCGACTCTAAGACTTTCGAGAACGTTTTCATTTCAAGTATTAGGTCAGATTAAAAATGAAAATTTTGTGTGATATAATTACAAACTGTTTTCGGATAGGTTGTAGGGTGAAACCTTACTTCTTCCCCTGTTCCATGACATAGTTCAATGGGAAATATACCCTGAAGATTTTGACGACTGAGTTTGCGAGAATCAAAATAAGTGACATAAATGTCTATACCCCTTGAGTGCATTTATTTTAAAGATAACGTTTACTATAACGCCAAGGGAGCATAGACTTTCCAATGTGACGTAAATTTCAACTTGATACGTCTAACAACTCCAGAGAAATAGGGTTTTGAACAGTCGGACAGACAGACGGACTGACAGATGGACAACGAAGGGTTTCATTTTTACTGACCAAAGCACGGAACCCTAAGAAACTAACGACAATTGAAACAAAGAACAGTCACAACTACTTTTAGATTATTGTTCCTCTACGCGTGTTTAGGAATTTACCCTCATTTCTTGGCGGAATGTGTTGTTAAATTACGGAATTGTGGTGTATATATATGAAAGAGAAACGTTGACAGCAATCTCGAAAAATTTCGGTCTACAAATTTCAAATTTTTACACAGTTCTCTATAAAAGTTCAGACACAGATACACTACAATTTTTTTTAATATATGTGTGGCATATAAGTATGTATACACTATATAAATGGAAATGATTCTCAACAGAGTTCTCGAAAAGTTCTTCACAGATTTACTACAAAATTGTAAACGATAATCTAACAAATTATACAAAGTATACTACATATTATTTTATATATATTGTATATGTAGTAAATATACGCTATATAAAGAGAAACGTAATCGGCAAAAATTCTTGTAATTTACTTCTAATTATTGCACGATACTCCAACAAACGTTTGGACTCAAGAAAGACACATTTTTGTATGTATTTAACAGGTAAATAACTATACTACACAACAGCAAAAATATCAAAATTTTCTTTTGACCAGTTTACTTCAAATTTTTACACGGTACCCCAATAAACGTTCAGACAGACTTAGGTTACATACTTTTTAGTATGTAGTATACAAATTTATATGTATGAAATATGTACTACTATGCAAGAACAAGTCATAGTTCAACGCTATTACCAAAAATCTTGACCGATTTACTTCAGATTTTTACATGATACTACGTTAAACATTTAGACAGACATATGCTACAAAAGATCTTGACCGATTTAGTCACTAAATGAAACAACTTCACGACTGTTAACAGAAAAATTGTTGCTTCATTTAATGTCAATAACAGAGACTGTGAAGCCTTACCTTAAGTGTTCAATTTAATCATATTTTTTCACAATACTCTAATAAATATTGAGATGAATATAGACTACTTACTTTCAATATATATATAGCAGATAAATATGTACGTAACATCTAAAAACAGACATATTCTACAAATTTTAATATTGTTGTTGTTGTTGTGGTCTTCAGTCCTGAGACTGGTTTGATGCAGCTCTCCATGCTACTCTATCCTCTGCAAGCTTCTTCATCTCCCAGTACCTACTGCAACCTACATCCTTCTGAATCTGTTTAGTGTATTCATCTCTTGGTCTCCCTCTACGATTTTTACCCTCCACGCTGCCCTCCAACACTAAATAGGTGATCCCTTGATGCCTCAGAACATGTCCTACCAACCGATTCCTTCTTCGAGTTAAGTTGTGCCACAAACTTCTCTTCTCCCCAATCCTGTTCAATACCTCCTCATTAGTTATATGATCTACCCATCTAATCTTCAGCATTCTTCTGTAGCACCACCTTTCGAAAGCTTCTATTCTCTTCTTGTCCAAACTAGTTATCGTCCATGTTCCACTTCAGTACATGGCTACGCTCCCTACAAGTACTTTCAGAAACGACTTCCTGACACTTAAATCAATACTCGACGTTAACAAATTTCTCTTCTTCAGAAACGCTTTCCTTGACATTGCCAGTCTACATTTTATATCCTCTCTACTTCGACCATCATCAGTTATTTTGCTCCCCAAATAGCAAAATTCCTTTACTACTTTAAGTGTCTCATTTCCTAATCTAATTCCCTCAGCATCACCCGACTTAATTCGACTACATTCCATTATCCTCATTTTGCTTTTGTTGATGTTCATCTTATACCCTCCTTTGATGACACTGTCCATTCCGTTCAACTGCTCTTCCAAGTCCTTCGCTGTCTCTGACAGAATTACAATGTCATCGGCTAACCTCAATGTTTTTATTTCTTCTCCATGGATTTTAATACCTACTCCGAATTTTTCTTTTGTTTCCTTCAATGCTTGCTCAATATACAGATTGAATGACATCGGGGACAGGCTACAATCCTGGCTCACTCCCTTCCCAACCACTGCTTCCCTTTCGTGCCCCTCAACTCTTATAACTGCCATCTGGTTTCTGTACAAATTGTAAATAGCATTTCGCTCCCTGTATTTTACCCCTGCCACCTTTAAAATTTGAAAGAGAGTATTCCAGTCAACATTGTGAAAAGCTTTCTCTAAGTCTACAAATGCTAGAAACGTAGGTTTGCCTTTCCTTAATCTGGCTTTTAAGATAAGTCGTAGGGTCAGTATTGCCTCACGTGTTCTAACATTTCTACGGAATCCAAACTGATCTTCCCCAAGGTCAGCTTCTACCAGTTTTTCCATTTGTCTGTAGAGAATACGCGTTAGTATTTTGCATCCGTGACTTATTAAACTGATTGTTCGGTCATTTTCACATGCGTCAGCACCTGATTTATTTGGGATCGGAATTATTATATTCTTCTTGAAATCTGAGGGTATTTCGCCTGTCTCATACATCTTGCTCACCAGATGGTAGAGTTTTGTCAGGACTGGCTCTCCCAAGGCCGTCAGTAGTTCTGATGGAATGTTGTCTACTCCTGGGGCCTTGTTTCGACTCTGGTCTTTCAGTGCTCTGTCAAACTCTTCACGCAGTATCGTATATCCCATTTCATCTTCATCTACATCCTCTTCCATTTCCATAATATTGTCCTCAAGTACATTGCACTTGTATGGGCCCTCTATATACTCCCTCCACCTTTCTGCTTTCCCTTCTTTGCTTAGAACTGGGTTTCCATCTGAGCTTTTGATATTCACACAAGTGGTTCTCTGTTCTCGAAAGCTCTCTTTAATTTTCCTTTAGGCAGTATCTATCTTACCCCTAGTGAGATAACCCTCTACATCCTTACATTTGTCCTCTAGCCATTCCTGATTAGCCATTTTGCACTTCCTGTCGATCTCATTTTTGAGACGTTTGTATTTCTTTTTGCCTGCTTCATTTACTGCATTTTTATATTTTCTTCTTTCATCAATTAAATTCAATATCCCTTCTGTTACCCAAGGATTTCTACTAGCCCTCATCTTTTTACCTACTAGGTCCTCTGCTGCCTTCATTACTTCATTTCTCAAAGCTACCCATTCTTCATCTACTGTATTTTTTTCCCCCATTCCTGGCAATTGTTCCCTTATGCTCTACCTGAAACTTTGTACAACCTCTGGTTCTTTCAGTTTATCCAGTTCCCATATCCTTAAATTCCCACATTTTTGCAGATTCTTCAGTTTTAATATACAGTTCATAACCAACAGATTGTGATCAGAGTCCACATCTGCCCCTGGAAATGTCTTACAATTTAAAACCTGGTTCCTAAATCTCTGTCTTACCATTATGTAATCTATCTGAAACCTGTCAGTATCTCGAGGCTTCTTCCAGGTATACAACCTTCTTTTATGATTCTTGAACCAAGTGTTAGCTATGATTAAGTTGTTCTCTGTGCAAAATTCTATCAGGCTGCTTCCTCTTTCATTTCTTAGCCCCAATCCATATTCGCCTACTACGTTTCCTTCTCTACATTTTCCTACTACCGAATTCCAGTCACCCATGACTATTAAATTTTCGCCTGGTTTCACTATCTGAATAATTTCTTTTATTTCATCATACATTTCTTCAATTACTTCGTCATCTGCAGAGCTAGTTGGCATATAAACTTGTACTACTGTAGTAGGCGTGGGCTTCGTGTCTATCTTGGCCACAATAATGCGTTCACTATGCTGTTTGTAGTAGCTTACCCGCATTCCTATTTTTTTTATTCATTATTAAACCGAATCCTGCGTTTTCCCTATTTCATTTTGTGTTTATAACCCTGTATTCACCTGACCAGAAGTCTTGTTCCTCTTGCCACCGAACTTCACTAATTCCCACTATATCTAACTTTAACCTATCCATTTCCCTTTTTAAACCTTCTAACCTACCTGCCCGATTAAGGGATCTGACATTCCACGCTCCGATCCGTAGAACGCCAGTTTTCTTTCTCCTGATAACGACGTCCTCTTGAGTAGTCCCCGCCCGGAGATCCGAATGGGGGAATATTTTACCTCCGGAATATTGTACCCAAGAGGACGCCATCATCATTTAATCATACAGTAAAGCTGCATGCCCTCGGGAAAAATTACTGCCGTAGTTTCCCGTTGCTTTCAGCCGTTCGCAGTACCGGCACAGCAAGGCTGTTTTGGTTAGTGTTACAAGGCCAGATCAGCCAATCATCCAGACTGTTGCCCCTGCAACTACTGAAAAGGCTGCTGCCCCGCTTCAGGAATCACACGTTTGTCTGGCCTCTCAACAGATACCCCTCCGTTGTGGGTGCACCTACGGTACAGCTATCTGTATCGCTGAGGCACGCAAGCCTCCCTACCAACGGCAAGGTCTGTGGTTCTTGGGTGGGTTTAATATTCCCTGTATATACTATACAAATATTTAAATACCAATAATTTAATGGAAATGAAATGGAAATGAGCGTTTGGCGTCAGTGGCCGGGAGGCCCCTCGCGGGGCAGGTCCGGCCGCCATATCGCAGGTCTTATTACATTCGGCGCCATGCACGCCGGATGGGGATGAAATGATGATGAACACAACACAATACCCAGTCCCTGAGCGGAGAAAATCTCCGACCCAGCCGGGAATCGAACCCGGGCCCAGAGGACGGCAATCCGTCACGCTGACCACTCAGCTACTGGGGCGGACAATAATTTAATATTGATGGTATTTAAATATTTGTATAGTATATAAAGGGAAAATGTTGTTAGCAAAATTACGATCATCGATTAAGATGTTACATTTCTCGCTGTTCTCATTCCTGCTACTTCTCATTAAATTCGCCTTTCTTCGATTTACTCTCGGTCCATATTCTGTGCTCGTTAGACTGTTCATTCCATTCAACAAATCCTGTAATTCTGTTTCACAATCAGTGAGGACGGAAATGTCCTCAGTGAATCTTAACACTGATATCTTTACACCTTGAATTTAAATCACTCTTGAACCATTCATTTATTTCCGTCGTTGTTCTTTCTCTTCCACTCATATTGTTCCCTGTTGGTTCTCGTACATGTTGTATACAACCCGTCTCCCCCTGCAGCTTACCTCTCTTCTTCTAAGGATGTCGAAGATCTTTGACCACCTGAAATCGTGGAACGCCTTTTCCAGGTCGACGGATCTAATGAATGTGTCTTGATTTTTTTTCAGCCTTGCTTTCATTATCAACCACAATGTTAGAACTGCCTCCTTGGTGCCTATACCTTTCCTAACGCCACACTGATCATCATCTAACAGGTCCTCAATTTTCGTTTCCATCCTTCTGTGTAATACTCTTGTTAACAACTAGGATGCATGAGCTGTTAAGGTGACTGCACGGTAAATATCACATTTTTCCGCTCTTGTAGTCTTGTGAATTGTGTGGATACTGTTTTTCTGAAAGTCTGATCGTATATCGCCAATCTCGTACATTCTACACACCAACATGAATAACCCTTTTCTTGCCACTTCCATTTTAGAAATTATGACGGAATATTACCCAGCTCTTCTGTCTTATTGGAGGTTAAGTCATTCAGAGCTCTTATAAATTCTTCCCTGTCGACTCCTGTTCCATCTTCTATCACGTCATCAGTTCAGTCCTCCCCCTTACAGAGGTCCTCAGTACACTCTTTCCATATATAGACTCTCTCATCTGCTTTTAACAATGGAACTTACATTGCGCTCTTAATGCTACCATCCTTGATTCCAATTTCACCGAAAATTGACTTTTCCTTATCCTCAGTCCGTCCTTCCAACAATCATTTAGGTTTCGATTTCTTCACATTTTTCATGTAGCCATTTCGCCTTAGCTTCCCTGCAGTTCCTCTTTATTTCATTTCTACGTGTCTTGTATTTCTGTATTCGTGAATTTCCAGGAACATTTTTATACTTCTTTCGTCTATCAGCTGAAGTATATCTTCTATTGGTCATGGTTTCTTCGCAGTTATCTTCCTTGTACCCACGTTTTTCGCTTCAATTTCTGCCATTGCCCTTTTAAGAGATTTCCGTTCTTCTTGAACTGAACTGCCTACAGAGATATTCATTATCGTACTATCTATATCCTCAGATAACTTTATTCCTTGGTACTTCCCTATCCCACTGCTTTGTGCACTGATGCTGTACTTCCTGAGTAGTATGTTACGTTTCATCGTACTCTTTATCATTACTAACTTATGGTCAGAGTCTATCCTGCCCTGGATGTGTGTTACAATCAAATATCAGACTGAGGAATCTCTGCCTGACCGTGGTGAAATCGAACGGAGATATTCCCGCATCTCTCGGCCTTTTACAAGTAGGCAGGTCTTATGGAAGGGTTACTAAGTACAGATTAATCTCGTTATTGGCATGGTTATTGTTCATAAACCTGCGTCCCCTTCCCATTTTTCTGGTTCCGCAGCATATTCGGTAAAAATGGAACCCTTTTAAGATCTGTCTGTCTGTCTGTCTGTCCAACTGTTAAGGCACCCGTTATTTCGAGAACGGTTAAAATTATCAGGTTAAAATTTATGTCCAAAACTAAGGACTATGCTCCCTTTGCGGTGTAAATAATTTGAGTATCCAAATCAATGCACTCGAAAGATATGCCAATTAAGGTCACTCGTTTTGATATTCACAAACTCACTGTTGAAAACTTAGAGAGGAACTACCCCTACTTATAGCAGGCCTGATGGTCTAGTGGTAAAATTCATGCCTGAAAACTGAGAGGTTGCGGGATCGAATCTCGTTGGACCACGGGCTTTTCAGTTTTCGTCTGAACCTACAGTTCACGTCTCAACGATGAGGTGTCGCCAGAAACATCACGTGGTTCGGATTCCACGTTAAATTGTAAGTTCCCGTTCTCTGGTTGGCTAACTGCGGTAAGTTAGGGAAACTTAAGTCGCCAAAGTAGCGTCCAATAGAAGGACTTGCACCTAGCCATTGAGCCACACGAAACAGTTCTTACTACCTCAATTCTTAATTAAGTTTGTACGGAACCCTCAAAGCGCTTGTTCTACTCGCACGTGTCCGTTTTTTGTCCTCTTCTTTTTCTTTCTATTATTCCTCGTCCTCTTTCTATTTCACCGTCACTTATTTTTCTCCCTACTTACACTCATATATTTCCTACTGCCTAAAACATGTGCCCCCACCAAACGGTACGCAGGGCACGCAACCCAGCTGTCACACTCCATTTATGCCACTGATTATACAACACGATCGTTACCGTAGAAAATGACAGTTGTTCAGACCAATGTCAGTGAGAGGAGAAACCTCCAGCTTCCTGGTGCCTGGGACCTGACCGTGAGAGGTCGCCACAGCAGGTCTTCGAAGCCCTATTGTCTGACGTGACGAGATACAGCTTACACAAGCCGTGTTGCAGGCTTGCGACAGATATGTAGATATTTGCGCTATAAAGGCATTACTTGAGGAGAGCTGATAAATGAACAATTCAGCCGAACTTTCTGATATCTGAGAAACTAAACGTATCTGAAGGTCATCATGTGACATTTTTAGAAAGGAACTTGTTTGGCGAGTCAGGTGTCCTTTAGCATGGTAAAGAAGAACGTTACGAAAGATCAGTAACAAGATATTTTACCGGATAATGAGGTGAGTGAAATGGAGTACCTATACAGGCGAATAATGTGTAGTTAGATGCCCAGATTTGCCAAACTTGACAAAATGTGCACAACGCTTGGGGAGAACTGACCTGGTGTGGAACCCTTTACTGTCAGGGATCATAATACACTCCTGGAAATGGAAAAAAGAACACATTGACACCGGTGTGTCAGACCCACCATACTTGCTCCGGACACTGCGAGAGGGCTGTACAAGCAATGATCACACGCACGGCACAGCAGACACACCAGGAACCGCGGTGTTGGCCGTCGAATGGCGCTAGCTGCGCAGCATTTGTGCACCGCCGCCGTCAGTGTCAGCCAGTTTGCCGTGGCATACGGAGCTCCATCGCAGTCTTTAACACTGGTAGCATGCCGCGACAGCGTGGACGTGAACCGTATGTGCAGTTGACGGACTTTGAGCGAGGGCGTATAGTGGGCATGCGGGAGGCCGGGTGGACTTACCGCCGAATTGCTCAACACGTGGGGCGTGAGGTCTCCACAGTACATCGATGTTGTCGCCAGTGGTCGGCGGAAGGTGCACGTGCCCGTCGACCTGGGACCGGACCGCAGCGACGCACGGATGCACGCCAAGACCGTAGGATCCTACGCAGTGCCGTAGGGGACCGCACCGCCACTTCCCAGCAAATTAGGGACACTGTTGCTCCTGGGGTATCGGCGAGGACCATTCGCAACCGTCTCCATGAAGCTGGGCTACGGTCCCGCACACCGTTAGGCCGTCTTCCGCTCACGCCCCAACATCGTGCAGCCCGCCTCCAGTGGTGTCGCGACAGGCGTGAATGGAGTGACGAATGGAGGCTTGTCGTCTTCAGCGATGAGAGTCGCTTCTGCCTTGGTGCCAATGATGGTCGTATGCGCGTTTGGCGCCGTGCAGGTGAGCGCCACAATCAGGACTGCATACGACCGAGGCACACAGGGCCAACACCCGGCATCATGGTGTGGGGAGCGATCTCCTACACTGGCCGTACACCACTGGTGATCGTCGAGGGGACACTGAATAGTGCACGGTACATCCAAACCGTCATCGAACCCATCGTTCTACCATTCCTAGACCGGCAAGGGAACTTGCTGTTCCAACAGGACAATGCACGTCCGCATGTATCCCGTCCCACCCAACGTGCTCTAGAAGGTGTAAGTCAACTACCCTGGCCAGTAAGATCTCCGGATCTGTCCCCCATTGAGCATGTTTGGGACTGGATGAAGCGTCGTCTCACGCGGTCTGCACGTCCAGCACGACCGCTGGTCCAACTGAGGCGCCAGGTGGAAATGGCATGGCAAGCCGTTCCACAGGACTACATCCAGCATCTCTACGATCGTCTCCATGGGAGAATAGTAGCCTGCATTGCTGCGAAAGGTGGATATACACTGTACTAGTGCCGACATTGTGCATGCTCTGTTGCCTGTGTCTATGTGCCTGTGGTTCTGTCAGTGTGATCATGTGATGTATCTGACCCCAGGAATGTGTCAATAAAGTTCCCCCTTCCTGGGACAATGAATTCACGGTGTTCTTATTTCAATTTCCAGGAGTGTATATACTGTAGTTTGATGCGAGGCTTCATAAGAGGCGCAGTTGTTGTGCCAGATAAAGACACTACTTGTTTGACGATATGTCGCACAAAACTTCGTGTTCATGTGTTAGGCCTGCCATCTGGTAGGTGCCTGTGCCGGTCTAACCTGGCAGCTGCAACAATACTGGATGGCCACTATTCACAGAGGCTATTCCAAGGCGAAGCAGGGACATCGTGGAAAGCCTGTACCGCCGGTACATCGGAAATCGCCTGGTAATGGTTCAAATGGCTCTCAGCACTATGGGACGTAACATCTGAGGTCATCAATCCCCTAGAACTTAGAACTACTTAAACCTAGCTAACCTAAGGACATCACACACATCCGTGCCCGAAGCAGGATTCAAACCTGCGACCACAGCGGACGCGTGGTTCCAGACGGAAGCGCCTAGAACCGCTCGGCCACACCAGCCGGCCGCCTGGTAATGACATGCAGTTTAACACTCTTGTCATAGTCCACCTGCCAATGTTCAATTTCTGCCAGTGCGATGGCTAAGCGGAGGGTAAATGGGTACGATACAGCGATATTATGGTTTTCTTATTTTAAACGTATTTATGGAAAACTGTCTATTATTTAGTAATGACGTTTTCCTAAGGGTAACTAAAATTAAGTAACTGTGGTCCAATAAAAAACATTTAGCGAAAGCATCACGATTTTATTAACGTTTAGTTGCTCTCCTGTAGCCTGTAATCGAAGTTGCTTTATTCTATTATCAACTGTAAGTGCTACAAGCAGATTTGACATAATAAATATTGACGGTGGTGAACGTTAACTAACTTTAAAATGTGAGCCTTAATAAAGCCACCACTACACCACCACAAAACATAGACGAAAGAGAGATTAATTGGCAAAGGTAGTGATGTAAACGGCAGGTACATAAAATATCAGTTCTAATTACGCTACCATAATAAAAGAAACGAGCTAAATATAATACGACCATTATAAAATGCCCCAGATAAACTAGACTGTTTGAAAATGTCTTTGAAAGGATTAATGAATTCACAGAGGGAAACAATTACATTCCACACATTATCTTTCACGAAAGAAACCCATTCAACAGTCACCACGGGAGAGAAAAGAGATGAACAAGAAAAACAATCAATAATAAAAATTACATCATTACAGCGGTAATGGCAAATGAGGGCAGTGAAGCTATCCCAGGAATAAGCACTTTGAGATTAGTATTTCAATAGATATCGTTAAAGGTGGAAGGATCGTCTCGAATTTGTACAATCTATATAGTTCGTCTGTCATAAAAGTCCGCCGTTACCGCAAACCTCATTCAAGTGTTTTCACCGTAAAGAAATAAATTAATATAAAATGACACTGTAAATTGAATTAGCGAAGGTCTGCAGCACAATAAAATTCCCTAATGTTGGACAAATGCTGATCTCCTCCGTCACACTTTCTTATGCAACCAAAGTTGTTTAAATCGGAAACTTCTCGAGAAATTTATGCCTGTACGTAAAGGCAGATTCTGGTCAAGATTGCAGTTTGTGCTGTTGTATTTGACCACGAAACGCACCTACGCAATCTCCTCAATACGTTAAAAGCGTCAATCGTCGGCAGAACAGAATTCTGTAGTTGTGATTGCTTGATGTAGGGGGTAAGTGAATTCGACGTGAGCAAATTGTTGGTGGTTGTACCGTGGGTGCTGATGTAACATAGCTAGCCGCAGTGTTTTGTGTATAAACAGGCACCGTGTCGAATATACCGCATACAGGAAAAGTGGAAAAATTCATCCGATAAGTCACAACGCTGACGAAAATGTGTGTTGCGTTATCATGACAGACGGTCATTGAAGAGGATTGTGACGAAAAATAAAAAGACGACTGCTGGAAAAGTCAGTGAAGAAGTAAATACCGCTCTCGCAAGCGCCATCAGCACCAAAACAACATGAAGGGAGCTCCATAAGCTGGAAATTGCAGGGCGAGCTAGAATTCGAAAACCAAACATCAGTGATGCAGATGCCGCAACAGGAAAATGAGGTGCGGAAGCCATAAAACTATGGAGAAACGGAAGAATGTCATTTGGACGGGTGAGCCTTTTTTCAGACTTATATACGATACTGCAGCGCCTGTGTTATTCTGTATTACGATGCAGTTTTCCTTTGGACATGCATGCATGTCCAAGGAAAAATGCTCTGCGGCGATGACTGACGTTATGAAAGACATTAAATGTATTCGCAATTGCCATATAATGGAATAACGACAATGAAAATTTCTGCGAGACAGAGACTCGAACATGGATTTCTCGCTCATGGCGGGGGTCGCCTGACCATTTCTTTTACCATTTTTTTTAAATTGTTTGTTGATCCCATTTTGTTTCATTTTGTTCGTTGGGTATGTTCGGGGCGGACGTCTCATGACACCGGTTCAAGTTGTTCGTTGATCCGTTCACTCAGTTCTTTTGTTACAGAGGCTAGCTAACCCGCTGACCGAACACGCTGAGCTACCGCCCCGGCATCCATTAGGCTATCCGTGCACAACTCACAGCCTGCCTCGAACGTCCATATTTAGTCAACCACGTGTCTACAGGCCTTTCTCGTACATCCATTATGTGCATTCCAGTGCAGGCATGTCATTTTACTTGAACACTGCTTGCCCGCCGTCGATAGATACAGGGTGACAATTATTGAGCTATATGAAATAAAATCGTCATAACTTCCCATCAGTTTGCATTAGGATGTTAATTAAAACGGCACGGTCGGCCGCGGGGCACGATGGGAATTAGTGAGCGCATTATTGTTTGGTTTAGCGACGAAGCCCACTTTCATTGGGATGGGTTCGTCAGTAAGCAAAATGGGGGCATTTGGGGGACTGAAAATCCGCATTGAGTGATCGAGATGTCTCTTCACCCTCAACGGGTGACTGGTGTGCAATGTCCAGTCACGGAATAAATGGTGCGATATTCCTTGGTGGTACGGGGAGTACTGAACGGAACGTGAAGGTTTTGGAAGATGATTTCATCCCCATTATCCAAAGTGACTCTTATTTAGACAAGATGTGGTTCATGCAAGACGGCGATCGGCCCCATCGGAGCGGGAGAGTAATGTCCTGGAGGAGCACTTTGGAGACCGCATTCTGGCTCTGGAGTACCCAGAGGCCACTGGCATGGGCCCCGATTAGGTGCTGTATTCTGCGGCTATGAACACATGCGACTCTTTTTTATGGGGCTGTATTAATGACACTGTGTACAACAATGACCCAGATTCCGTTCCTGAGCAGAAAACAGCCATCCACGTGATCTTCTACAGCATCGATGTTCCGACACTTCAGAGGGTCATGCTGAATTTCCCTATTCGTCTGCACCACATCATCGCCATTGAAGGCAGGCATATCGAACATGACATAACCTAAATCCTAAAATATGTAGTGGCGTTTACATGCTGAATAAATGGTGTGTGCACGCCTAGTTTGTAACTAATTAGGTTTTTCTCAGATAGTTCAATAATTGTCAGCCTGTAAATGCTACATTGCAGTGCCTGTGTTATTCCGTATTACGGTACAATGTTCCTTTGAACATGCTGCTACAGAGAACAGGAAGCAAGAACAAAGACATACAAATAATATCAGTAGCTTCTGCATTACTGAAGTTAGTGGAATTACTCCAACTAACAACTGCAAGCAACTGTGGACAGGGCAGCCTCTCTTGTCAGTTTTGTTAGCGAGATTATCGCAACACAGCAAGCGTCTGCTACCAGAAAAAAGGAATTTTCTGCCAACTTAACTAGACTGACGGTTAAGATTTGTTCCGGCTTGCAAGGCCTGGTCTCACGGTTCCAATTTTTTGTCCTCTGAGTGGCAATCCGTCGAAAAGGGAGGAATAGATATGTAGCTCCGCCTCGAAGAAGCCAATGTCTGGAATTCAAAGTAACGGCACAAACAGCATTTGTGGCTGTTAGCCATAGTCCAAATTACTAGGAATAAGTAATCTAGGACTCGAAAAACTACTCTGCCCTCACGAGACAACGGTCCTCCGGTTAGGCAAGCCTATAGTAACAGCTGACTGCCGGGATTATGATATAGTTTAGTTAATGGTTAATTTCACCGATTTTATAACCATCAATCTGTTCGATCTTTATCATATATCAAATGATACGTAATTTTGCTTATCGTGAGGAAGGTAAAATGTATTTTTCCTATGATACTGCCTTTTTTTCAGAAAGGCTGCATAGAATGGCAGTCGTTCTTACTGCACACCATCAGGTAGGTTAGAGAAAAGTGTCTGGTGTACAGATCTGATACGCTATTGTGGCATATGAAAATTTGTGCCGGACGAGGGCGCGAACAAAGACTTCCGACTTGTCGCGAGTGGTCGACTTAGTCACTTTGGCTATACTTGCATGCTTCTCGGTTCGAACCAAACCTTCATACGTCGCTGTTCACATCATACATCGTAGTCTTCTCTACGTCCCGTTAATGATCGCAACTTTATTTGATTCACGTTTAATGAGAATGACACCACCGCAAGTAATCGAGATCATTTTTATCATCGTGTGCCCGATCTCGATTTTATCAAAATAGTGCAAAAATGCAATGATTTCTCAAAAAGCAGCGAAGAGAATAGCGGCAATTCCTGTTTCTCCTTCGTATAGTGAATGGATCTGATCTATTACGTTAGCGCTGTTCTTAAGATTATTTTGCACTTTTATGGATATCTCTGTATATGGTCGAAAACAATCAGCTTACACTACACCTACTGGAGTCTACATTTTGCATTCATGTTCCTGACGCCAGTGCTCATTCAGCCGGTATTTATCAAATCGCAACATTATAATACTTAATGTAGGAAACTGATGTCCTAGTGACTGCAGATTCATCTGAAAGAATAATGAGGGTTCACTATCTACAATGCGTGATTTTAATAGAGATTTGTCACTACATTACCGTTGTTATACTTTACGTATTTTCTCTTTCAATAGCTTAATGCTGACTTGTGCACAGAGCCTATTAGACCCCATATTTAGTGAACTGACTGAACAAATATAAAGCTGAGATGGTGTTGTTGATGACAATGATTTAGATTTAATGCACCAAGATTTGCCACTACGTGCCTTGGATATCAGTGCAAGTTATCTCGAAGAGAGTGTATATGAAACTACAAATGGTTCTCTGAGATTTCGAGTTAGATATACTACTTAAATGAGCACGGATTTACTGTAATTAATATTAATGCTTGATGCCCCTAAGCTCAAAAATAACGTTCATCCTATGTAAGGTAAATGTAGTACGTACATCATCTTAGCATTCACATGTTTATGGGTTGCTAGTATTTACTTGGGGTCAGAAGTTCTCATTAGATACGCGACTTTTACTAATAATTTAAGCCACCAGTTACTAAACCAAACAGTTGTCAAGTTCCGGATGTAACTATTTCTCACATCACTCATAGATATTTCAGTTAGCCAAAGACATGATCTTCAAACATGGTTGAATTATGTAATTCTGAACTTTATACACTAAAAAAACGAGGAGCTCATCTATTTGAAATACCTTTACCTTAGCTTTCCTTATATTCTTCGGCAATTTTTTTTTTTTTTGAAATTTTGACTTAGACGTTTCCTTTCATTCGTTCGCGACGATTTTCTGTTATCAGTTGTCGGTACTGACTCATTATCTTCGGATTTAGATAAAGCTTTAAGTAAGTACATTTAAGGCACAGGTGTAGACATCAGTGTACCTAGCATACTTCGTAGTAGGTGGAATACACAGTTGGAGGTGGTCATCTGCTGGTAATTTCACAGTAAAAACGATTTTCTTTATAAGTGTACTCTCTAATGTTTAGTTTAGTTCATAAAGTAGCGACTTGAGACGACCAGTTTGATTCCAGAATTTTATTACTATGAAATGAATTGGAGAATAGAAAAAGATTGCTTTGGCTAGTGGTGTTCTATAAAGGGGTTATCAATGATTTTCAGCTTCATAGTAGAAGTTAGAAAATTATGAAAAACTATGTGGTGTGATCCACACTCTTAAATAGCGTGCGACAAAGAGAGGGAGCAAAATTTGTGTGCACATATCTGTAAGTAGTTGCATGTAAAAGTTACCTAATGTCTACAGTTTGATTTTATGGGCCCTTCCCATATGAAAATATTGTCTTATTTCCTTGGCCACACCAGCCGCTGATTTACGGTGATTTCCACTTAAATTTGTCTAAAAAATTCTTCAAATAGTTTATTCCACTTTTCATGTTGTGTAATGAGCCAGTTATATTATTCCTTGTATGCTTTGACAGGCTTATATTTTGAGGTGTACAGCTGGAATTACACGGTCACTACCTTTCTTGCTACATTTGGAATTTCACTTATTCGAGTTGCGCTTTGTGGGAGAGTGATTAGAAGAGAAGGGAAATGCTGTGGGGAGGTAACAGTGATACGTGTAAAACACATTTTTGTGTAGACAGCAAGTAATTTCGTTGTGTTATTTGGTTTTTGGTGTGAAAGTATCTAGAAATGTATAGGCCGATGATTCTTTATAGGTGAAACATTTGCTTGTGCGAAAAGATGTTTCTTGTAACCAGGCATGACAATGACTAAGTAAGACGGCTGTTTGGAAAGTAAGATCCAATCCGTCGCGAAATGGAAATAACAGTGAAAATTAAAGACGTTTTATTTGCGACAATTAACTACATCTTCCTGCTACTTCTGTACATTGTTGCCCCTCCAATTTGGACATAAGTCGTAGTGTTGTACCAACAGTCCAAAACCCTCACCACAGAACGAAGCTGCATGTGCTTTTCGCCACTTCTCTATGCTGGTCTGCAGTTCGTTGTCTGTGCCAAAATGTTGTCTTTTTAGCCAGAGGTTCATGAGAGCAGAGATAAACATCAGAAGAAGCCAAGTCTGGTCTTTATGGTTGATGATACAACGCTTGCCATCGAAAAATTTGCAGTGGCGTCCTTATTGCCCTCGCAGTGTGCGACCGAGAATGTCATGAGCAAGGAGATGGAGGTCAGGTACGTTATGTGGGGTTGCACGAAATCATGCGAAACCTCTCAGCGAGCACACATAAATGGTGGGTGGCACTATTCTTCTAGGCCTCTTTATGTGCTCACTGAACTGAAAAGAGTTACAAGACACGATCGATAGGCACACTACCGAGACTGCCCAATTCATCTGTGTAAAGCCTAATCG
Source organism: Schistocerca serialis cubense (assembly GCF_023864345.2). NCBI lineage: Eukaryota > Metazoa > Arthropoda > Insecta > Orthoptera > Acrididae > Schistocerca > Schistocerca serialis. The sequence goes on from NC_064643.1 coordinate 193,356,028, forward strand.
GATTTTCACTGCGGTTTCCTTTCATGAACCATTGAACCTTACATACCGAACAGCCTTCGCAGAGAGAATGAATGTCGTATATCCTGTACGATGGAGAATCATTATGAGTAAGACTCTGCATTAAGTACTTTAATGTTTAGTTTGTTCTGATGTGACGATTGTATGGGATGGGCTCAGCTTTCATCATTAGGGTGTATAAACCGTTTTAAAATAATGTCTATTAGCTGATGGAACGCTGCAATGGTGTATGAAGCGTAACGTATCAAAAGGGATGCGAAGAGATACGAAAACATAGGGGAGAGAGAGGGCGAGAGAGGGAGAGAGGTGGAGAGAGGGGGAGAGAGGGGGAGAGGGCGAGAGAGGGAGGGAGTGAGATGGAGAGAGAGGGAGAGAGAGGGAGAAAGCGAGAGGGAGAGAGAGGGAGGGAGAGAGAGGGAGGGAGGGAGTGGGAGGGAGGGAGAGGGAGGGAGGGAGGGAGGGAGAGGGAGGGAGAGGGAGAGAGAGGGAATTATTCACATCACATTAGACTTCCCAACTCTCATCTTGCACTTGGCGCAAAATTATCAAATGATGCAACAAGCTGTTGTGGAACATGCTGCTCCTGCGTTTCAATGTGTTGCAGTTTAAAACGGTGGACAGAATACTGATCAAGTCATGCGCCAGTTCCAGGACAGTTACAAAGCGGTGTCATTTTGCTTTTTATGTGGTTTTTAGCCCCAGGAAAATTGAAACCCGTTGTAGTTTTTCTGTTTCCACGGGTTATGGCCCCAAGGCAATTAAAAACAGTTGTCATTTTGTTTTTATTCGGTTTTTGGCATCAGGACAGTTAAAAATTGATTTTTCCCATCCTACGGGGCACATCCTTGCCGTGATGGTTAGCAACTTTTGACTTCCTAACTTTTGCAGTCATGCAAATTGATCGGTACGGATTCCGTAATGTCCAACTCAAACCATAGTATTCGTACTGCGATTCATCTGTCATTTCCAGCTGACCCTATTTATGGACTTACGGCACGATCTATTCGTAAACTTGGCGTTAAATGTTTTTGCTCCATGACGTTTCCCCCTGCGTCAATAACATGTTCAAATTTGATGTCCCTCTGGGCAGTGATTCTCTTGCTGCAGGGTTTTCCAACTGGAACTTTATTTATGAAGACCAGTAACACAGTCGTGTAAGTAAGTGTTCCGATGCGATATTGTTTGACAACGGAATGGGCGACATTTATGACACTATTTAAAAGTATAACAGAAAATCTTATGTATAGTAAAAAATGCCTTGATAAACGTATGGCGAAAAATGTCATTTCTCCATTATATGGCTGTAATTGTTAATTAAAGGCTTATTCACATCATACCCTTAGCTCAGTTCAGCCTCTATACGCAAATGATCAATATGTACATGCCGAGCCGGCCGCTGTGGCGGAGCGGTTCTAGGCGCTCAAGTCCGGAACCGTGCTGCTGCTACGGTCGCATGTTCGAATCCTGCCTCTGGCATGGATGTGTATGATGTCTTTAGGTTAGTTGGGTTTAAGTAGTTCTAAGTCTAGGAGACTGATGACCTCAGATGTTACGTCCCATAGCGCTTAGAGCCATTTGAACGATTTGTACACACCGAAAGATGCTCGTGAAGTCAAAATTATGTCTGAATATCGGCATTAATGTATCAACAGCACGGCACATAGTCTGAAAAAAAAATGTGTTCAATCGATTTGGCAATATGTACGCACAGCTAACGCATGTATGCCAACATTTAATTGTGATTTGGTCTTCTCGTACATCCTTCTGAGATATCTGTGCTCACTGATAACTAGAAAATGTCTATAGGCGCCCAAATCATCTGATTAATCACACGTTTGTCTGACTTACGTGAGTGCATCAGCGAGATGCTGGAAATGCAGAATGGCAGACGACCGAAGACAAAAGCAAACTTTACCTAAAACAGTGTTTACGAGTACATAATTCAAGAAGCAGCTGTAAGCCGAGAATTTATGAATGCATCGAAGATCACCATATCATTAGAGCAGAAGTCCACGGAGTGAGTAACATCATCAACCTCTATGAACGCCGAAACCCGGCTCTAGTAAGAACATCATAACATTCCTTCTATGCTGTGTGGAGAAGTAAGGTCAACGCTGACACGCCCATAAACTACTCGGATCTGGGATCTACAAAATTAATCTCACCGATTCTATGGGGAATCTCCTAATTTCGTATCTTATCATCTACCTAGTTTTAACACCCTCCTGTAGCACCAAATATAAAATGCTTTGAATCTCTTCTTCGTTTTCACTCCGTCCACGATTCACTTCAGTACAATACTGTATTCCTGACGTTCACTCTCAGAAAGCACTTCCTACAGTTATGGCCAATGTTTGATAGTAGAAGTAACAGCCTCTTAGCCTCTTATAACATCCTCGCATCGTCCTTCATGCGGTACTTTGCTTCCAACGTGGCAGAACCCATTATATTCGTCTACATCGTGATCCTAAAAGTTACTGTTATGTATCTCAGTAGTTTTCGATTCTGCCACACCTCACTACTTCGTTGTTTATCGGTTTCACATTAGACCATATTCTGTACTCATTTATTATATGACTGATTGATTTTAAGTGAAAGTTCTTAAACTTTCATTTTTAACCATACGCTCTCCGGTGAACCAGTCCTACTAGGGGCCTAAGACAAAAATCTCCTGGAAATATTACTGACTTGGCCTACAAATCATAAGTGATGTCCAAGTATAAAATATGTGTGTAATGTTCACTTCCCTGTGAATATACGAAGAGTATGTTATGGGCTAAGTAGCGTAAGCGTTGTAACGACCTCAATTACAGACTCATAGGAAGCGATTATTAAGTTTTTCAAGTATTATTGTATGTTTATGTAGATTCCATTTTTTTTTTTTTTTTTTTTTTTTGAGATAGCGGCGCGAAGGCAGAAACTGACTACGAACAGCCGGACGTAAAATTATCCCATGATGTAACAATAAATGGACGCTCAGTAAAGCGGCTTCTGCCACCTACAAAAGCTATCGATACAAGTATTAAAAATACTGTTACTTTTCCGGTCGCACTTGGTTCTACAGCGATGAAGTATGAGCAAAACTTGCAATTACAGTCGCGACGCTCCAACGCATTTTTTGTTTACGTTGCGATAGGAGCCCTCCAAGCGGACAGCAAGCTACATTTCTAAATACAGTATCAGGTAAGTACGAATAATATCATTGAAATTGCTTTGAAAATTAATTATTACATCGGGGTGCGTATGCGGTGATATAAAAAATCGACAGTAACTAAAAATTACACCACTTATGTCTTTTCTTAGTTTACTAAGGTCACTGGGAAGTATGGAACGGTACGTTGCAGAAGACGTTGTTTACGTTTCTTTTGTAAAATACAGATATCTACTGAAGAATGGCTTTTCCTTTTAAGAACAAATATCTACCTAGTTAACATCAGGAGACCTGACCTTATGCAGAAAGACGCCTTATCACTACTCAACAACGTGAAGTTTTGATGGCTACATTTCCAGTCAAATCAATGAATTTGGAATGTAAGATTCTTGTATGGAATCATCTACATTATTTAACGTAACAAATGCGCCACCAAAACTGTAGCGGAACGGAGAAGTTGAAAGTGGCTGTGGTAACCTATTGTTCTTTTAGGTCTACAAGTTGTAGTACGACAGTTTGCATAGTGGGCACCGAATTCAGCAAAATGTAATGACTAAATTGTTCATAAAGTTGAGTTCACATGTATAATAAAGTGAAAGAATAATTACATTTTAGAAGCCGGCCTGAGTAGCCGAGCGGTTCTAGGCGCTACAGCCTGGAACCGCGCGACCGCTACGGTCGCAGGTTCGAAACCTGCCTCGGGCATGGATGTGTGTGATGTCCTTAGGTTAGTTAGCTTCTAGGGGACTGATGACCTCAGCAGTTAAGTCCCATAGTGCTCAGAGCCATTTGAACCACTTTGAACATTTTAGAAGTTTTGATGTAATCAAAATATATTTTTAACAGAACCAACTCTGTAATAGCTCCTTATTGCAGTTAAAAGCATAGAGGGATTTATATAAAAGGAAAATACAAACAAAAACAGAGGGATCGTACAAGCCCCAAGGAAACTGGTATAAACATGCGTATTTAAATACAAAGATAGGTAAACAGGCAGAATGCGGCGCTGCAGATGGCGACGCCTATAAAGATAACAAATGTCTGGCGTAATTGTTACATTAGTTACTGCTGCTATAATGGCAGTTAATCGAGACTTACATGAGTTTGAACGTAGTGTTATAGTCGGCGCATGAGCGATGGGGCACAGCATCTCCGAGGTAGCGATCAAGTGGGGATTTTCCCGTACGACAATTTCACGAATGTACTGTTAATATCAGGAATCCGGTAAAAAGTCAAATCTCCGTCATCGCTGCGGCCAGAAAAAGATCCTTCAAAAACGACACCAACGACGACTGAAGAGAGTCGTTTAACGTGACCGAATTGCACCGCTTCCGGAAATTGCTGCACATTTCAATGCTGAGCCATCCACTAGTGTCAGAGTGCGAACCATTCAACGAAACGTCATCGATACGAGCCTTCGGAGCCGAAGGCCCACTCGTGTATCCTTGATGACTGCGCGACACAGTGCTCAACGCCTCGTATGGGCTCGTCAACACCGACATTGGACTGTTGATGGCTAGAAACATGTTGCCTGGTCGGACGAGTCTCGTTTCAAAGTGTATCGAGTGGATGGACGTACACCGTTATGGAGAGAGCCTCATGAATCCATGGACTCTGCATGTCAGCAGGGGATTGTTCAAGCTGGTGAAGGCTCTGTAATGATGTGGGGGGTGTGCAGTTGGACTGATATGGGACGCCTGATACGTCTCGATACGACTCTGACAGGTGACATGTACGTAAGCATCCTGTCTGTTGACCTGCATCCATTCACGTCCATTGTGCATTCCGACGGACTTGGTCAATTCCAGCAGGACAATGCGACACTCCACACGTCCAGAATTGCTAAAGTTGGCTCCAGGAACATTCTTCTGAATGTTCATTCTCAGACCTGAACATTATTCAGCATACCTGGGATAGTTTGCAACGTGCTATTCAGAAAAGATATCCACTCCCTCTTACTCTTACGGAGTTATGAACAGTCCTGCAGGATTCAAGGTGTCAATTCCCTCCAGCACTACTTCAGACATTTGTCGAGTCCATGCCATGTCGTGTTGCGACACTTCGCTGGGGCCCTAGGCATCTTTAGGCAGGTGTACCAGTTTATTTGGCTCTACAGTGTATATACACTCCTGGAAATGGAAAAAAGAACACATTGACACCGGTGTGTCAGACCCACCATACTTGCTCCGGACACTGCGAGAGGGCTGTACAAGCAATGATCACACGCACGGCACAACGGACACACCAGGAACCGCGGTGTTGGCCGTCGAAAGGCGCTAGCTGCGCAGCATTTGTGCACCGCCGCCGTCAGTGTCAGCCAGTTTGCCGTGGCATGCGGAGCTCCATCGCAGTCTTTAACACTGGTAGCATGCCGCGACAGCGTGGACGTGAACCGTATGTGCAGTTGACGGACTTTGAGCGAGGGCGTATAGTGGGCATGCGGGAGGCCGGGTGGACGTACCGCCGAATTGCTCAACACGTGGGGCGTGAGGTCTCCACAGTACATCGATGTTGTCGCCAGTGGTCGGCAGAAGGTGCACGTGCCCGTCGACATGGGACCGGACCGCAGCGACGCACGGATGCACGCCAAGACCGTAGGATCCTACGCAGTGCCGTATGGGACCGCACCGCCACTTCCCAGCAAATTAGGGGCATTGTTGCTCCTGGGGTATCGGCGAGGACCATTCGCAACCGTCTCCATGAAGCTGGGCTACGGTCCCGCACACCGTTAGGCCGTCTTCCGCTCACGCCCCAACGTCGTGCAGCCCGCCTCCAGTGGTGTCGCGACAGGCGTGAATGGAGGGACGAATGGAGACGTGTCGTCTTCAGCGATGAGAGTCGCTTCTGCCTTGGTGCCAATGATGGTCGTATGCGTGTTTGGCGCCGTGCAGGTGAGCGCCACAATCAGGACTGCATACGACCGAGGCACACAGGGCCAACACCCGGTATCATGGTGTGGGGTGCGATCTCCTACACTGGCCGTACACCACTGGTGATCGTCGGGGGGACACTGAATAGTGCACGGTACATCCAAACCGTCATCGAACCCATCGTTCTACCATTCCTAGACCGGCAAGGGAACTTGCTGTTCCAACAGGACAATGCACGTCCGCATGTATCCCGTGCCACCCAACGTGCTCTAGAAGGTGTAAGTCAACTACCCTGGCCAGCAAGATCTCCGGATCTGTCCCCCATTGAGCATGTTTGGGACTGGATGAAGCGTCGTCTCACGCGGTCTGCACGTCCAGCACGAACGCTGGTCCAGCTGAGGCGCCAGGTGGAAATGGCATGGCAAGCCGTTCCACAGGACTACATCCAGCATCTCTACGATCGTCTCCATGGGAGAATAGCAGCCTGCATTGCTGCGAAAGGTGGATATACACTGTACTAGTGCCGACATTGTGCATGCTCTGTTGCCTGTGTCTATGTGCCTGTGGTTCTGTCAGTGTGATCATGTGATGTATCTGACCCCAGGAATGTGTCAATAAAGTTTCCCCTTCCTGGGACAATGAATTCACGGTGTTCTTATTTCAATTTCCAGGAGTGTAGATTAATGAATAAGTAATGGGAATTATTTTTGAAAACAAAAGTAAACGTGAGAATATGAAAGGAAACAGTTACGTATGTTGTGTTTGATATTCCCGTGTGGCAGAAAGCGACTGTTAAACTATAGCATCACTGACAAAAGCGCTGTTGCCTTGTGTGTGAGAACGAAAGGAAAAGGTTTACCAGGACTTCCAAAAGATGTATTATGTGAAATTAAATATGTTATTCCACGCTAAATGATAACCGCAGATTCGTGCACTATCCGAAAATGGTCGAGGATACTTGTGATCAAATTAGTAGTTATTATTCTGGTGATTCTTAGTAACGCTCAAGTAGCCCCGAGTCGACGTACATGATACCGAGCCAAGTAATTGTAATATAAGACACATGGAGCCGCAAATGTTGGGAAACAGCCCAAAAGTGGATGAAAACTGTTGAACGTGTGACGTCACCAGATGACGCACCTCGGCGTACGTTCAGCGATGGAGCCTATCGGTCTGTCGCGCATGATCATCCCCCCTCCGGCGGGAGGGGCTGCACAATCCGTGTCTTGGCGCCTGAGACCGAAAAACTGCTGAGGTCATCGGTCCTAAAAACTAACCTAGGCTAAGAACAACGCACACATCTATTCCGCGCGGTCTTGTTCAACAGTTGCCATCTACTTTTGGTATGTTTTTTCCGACATTTGCAGCCCCACGTGTCTCATATTAAATTACTTGTCTCAGGGTCATCCATGTCGCTTCGGAGGTTTTTAAACATTAATAACAATTACGCTGTGTAGCAGCAATAATGAGAGACGTCGGCTAAATATTTGTGTAAACAGAACGTTCTTACCAAACTTGCCAGTTTCTACTGGGTCGTAATAATTATATTTCCGCTACTTAAGAGCGGCCCCCATGAAGAAAGAGTGATCGCAGGACTATGAAACTTTTGAGGAGAAATTTGTAAGGACACGCTTGAGAAAGAAGGAAGGAAGATTGCGTTTAGCGTTCCGTCTACATTGAGGTCATAAGAGACGGAACACAAGCTCAGATTGTGTCAAGGATAGGAAAGGAAATCGGCCGCGCCATTTTCAAAGGAACCATCCCGGAATTTGCCTCCACCGATTTAGAGAAATAACGGAAAACCAGAATCTGGATGGACGGGCGCGGGTTTGAACAGTCGTCTTCCCGAATGCGATTCCAGTGTGCTAACCACTGCGCCATCTCACTCGGTACACGCGGAAGAGAAAAACAAATAAAACATTGAAATGGATACATTTTAATTTGTACGTGAGAGGGTAACATGTGTCAATTGCGTACAATGTTTGCGTTCCAGGTTACATATGTAGCTCAATGTGACGATCATACGCATCCGCGGCGGCGTGGAACCGCACTAGAGGTATCGTTTCACAATTGTTCGCGTCATTTTTCGAAAGGTGGACCATGGGAACATTCAGCTGCTGTGACGCAGTCTGTGCCCTGCTTGATGACAGCACAACGCGACCAGCATTCTCAGCCATGGTAACAGTAACTTCTTCAACACTCTGTGGCACCATTGGCCGTCGGTCACTCCTACAAGCAATCTCCAATTACTTCGAAGATCCAAATCATATTTTCCAACGCCGATGAGAAAAAAGGACCTCTCCGTATTCCTTTAACGCATCGATATTCGCAAAGAGCAGCAGAAAGCACTATCGCTGCTGTTATGATAACACAGCTTTTCGAGCAAAGCCCTGGTCCCCTTGCCTAGACCCAAGTTGATTGTCTGCAGCTCTAATGCACACCGATGATTGTGTTTCAAACCTGTGTCGCTGTACAAGTATAAGAGCTTAACGCCAAATCATGATACTGGCACTACTAACAACATAAATCCTGCAGCACACAATATGAATATCATTCCTGTAAATTTTGGTACCCATGCGGTAAATAGTTTTCCGATAACATTAGCTCAAGTAGCGTAGGTTTAATTATAACCACCATGCATATTAACCATTGATTTTCAGTGCTGATATAGCGAAATCATCTATTGAAGATAGAAACGGTCTTTCCTGAGAAGAGAAACGAATTATTAGACTTTCTATAAGACATTTCTAGACGGTCATAGACTTGGCGCACGGGGAGCTAGAGGGTAGGTATAAGCACTCCGTCAAAAAACAAAAAGCAGATATCTCTCACTGTTTCACTCACTGAGATTAGTAGCTGCATATTCTTAAATTAATTTAACATGAAACGAACACAGTTCCACGTATAGTCGCTACGTGAAAGAAACGACGGTTTTCATTCTTCAAAAAACAAGTATTGGTTGTGGGGGCCGTGTCGCTTGTTCCATGACCATTGTCCGTTGCTACACGTCATCTGCTTCCGGGTACTCCATCCCCCGCCATGTTACTCTACGTGGCGGCTCGTAGTTTGTTTGCTTGCAACATATTTTAATGAAATGATTAATTAAGATATTGTTCTCCCTCTTGCCGCCATTATCCGTCACTCAAGAAGCAATTGAATTTCATTTTCCGTGCCTTTTATTTGGAATTAATATTTCGTGGAGGAATTAAAGAACAGATTGTAACACAACCGTTAAAGGCAGTTAATCCTACTCAAAAGGGCCCGCCATTCGTCTTCAGTTTCACTGAATACAGCAATGTTATCTGTGACCTTTACGACTGACATCCTTTCCTCTGAAATTTTAATCCCACTCCGACCTTTCTGTTGTTTGTGTTCATGCTCATGCTTTTTAGATTCTCACTCATTCGGACTAATTGGGGCGAGCCCAGTCCGAATTACTCGAAGTACGTATTACTGAAATGTTATCTAAAATAAACATCTGGAGTTATAACCAGGAATATAACGTGCAGTGTATATAATGATTAAGTAAAAACTAGATGTCCTCTAATAGTGTTTAAAATGCTGTACCGTATATTTGATATAACGGTAGCTAACTTCACCGTATCACTATAATGGACAACGCGATTTAAAGGTGCAATACATATTCAAATGTTACGTCAGCCAAGATAGAATTATGCGCTACTGCACACATGCAATATTATACGTTCCCAAAAATGGAAATCTACTCGTAACTACAAGTTTATATGTTACATTTACTGTAGAATAATATGTAGTCTACGAGTTATTCATTGCAAACTTTTCGACCTACAATGATTCGGTCCACATGAGCGAAAGAGACCCCACTATCTGACGTTGATGCCCTTTCATCTCGAACGGAAGAACTTATTGTTGATTGAGGCTCTCTTTTACAATTTCATTTATCACTTGTTGTAGCATCTCTTTTAATACAAGATCGTACTTTTGGTAATCCGGATAAATTTCAACAAAGCTGATAATGTGTCCAAATTTTATCAAACATTTTACCGTTTAAACTTCGCACATATTGACAGACATCTTTGACTTCATATTCTTCTCTGCGAATTTTTAATTTTTGTCAATTTTTCCGTCCACAGTCAGCATTTGCATGCCACACTTCTTATGTTTATTGAGGCAGCGAAGAACGTCGTCCACAGTTGTAGCTCCTAATACACCCCAGAAATTGAATTTCTTATAGCATCTAGACCAAATTCTGTTTCTTTGTTGTGTAAAAGCTTATTCCATACGTGTTGACGAGCCATAGTTTTAACTTCCGCTGCCACTTCATTTGAAAATGGCTCTCTGATAAGCTATCACATTCACTAGTGTCTGTTTACCTATTTTATCTTCGACAATATTCAGTACACGAGAACAACACAACCATATTAGGTTCCTTGCGTCAATATTTGGGGAGAGAGACATAAACTTCACGAGTCCATTATCACTGGGCAGATGACAGGGAACAGCAGGAGCATTACGGGGAACGAATAACGCTTTTATGTCATTAGCTCGAAATTTTAAATGTTAAGTATGGAATTTCGAAGTTCAGGGACGAAATCGTCCGTCAATCAGTCAGAGACGAATATAAACCATATTATTTTTTAAAAATGTCATATATGTGTGAGGGTTCCTTCGTAAAACTGTACTGTCGGTTGCACCAGGTTGCATATATTGCTGGTAACAGGCCTAGGATGTATCGAATGGGAAGGGAGCCAATTCGATCCACGTTTTGCAGTAAGCGAGTTTAATGGCCGGTCCACTAAAGCTACGTTTCACTTCTAGATAAATTACCTTCTGGCATAACGCAAATTCCGAATTAGAGAAGTGGGGGTTTACTGTGTAACTCTGAAAGACGTCTGTCGCTTTCACACTGTGTCTTTTACTCTTTGCTTGCCTAGAAATCAATCGACAAAGCGAATATTGATCTATTATCTGTTTATACAAGATTACGTGTAGTTTCAGTTACGCTAAATTCTTTGGACAGAACGCAACGGATATGGCCGAACAACAGGTAAGATTTATTGATTAAATAGCAAAATGGGTAATTCAAAGACCAAACTTGCATACGTAACGGGCGTAGTGTCTATCTATATCAGATTTCCCACTTCCTATTACGTGCCTGACCCTCGTTTTAACATTTACCCTCATGAGTTTTGCATATTTCGCAGATGTAGCTAAGCTCACGTAGGAGAATATAAAAGGACCGGGTGATAGTAAATCAGTTGCTGAAACACAGTGATTCCTTTCTGTAATGAATGCTACGATATACTTATAGAAACAAACACGAGGGATCGTCACCAACTGAACTTTACAGTCGGATATAAACGCAATGTACAAACATAAGCGCATTAATACATAAGACTGTTATTTACAGTTTCCTTAGCCTGTTATTATAATTGAGTTTCAACGGTTCGGGGAACTTTGCTTGTATTAAGACTGCAATCATAAAGATCCCATACAGAATCACCACACCACAAAGAATCACATGATGCATGCACATCCGCGCTATAACGAAAGCGGGGAACGATTTGTTTCCCCCCGGACTGTTAAAGCAAGCAGGGAACGATGGTAGAGTCAGTGGCCGCCATTGTCGTAAGTTATTGAAATTTGTTAAAAATAATAAAGGGATCAATAGCAGTAATTCCCTTGGATGGTTTGGTTTCATTCGATATACAATTTCGCGGATACTAAAGCCATGTGAGAATAATGCAGACGCTACGAGATGGGAAGCACATGGTGTTGTGGTATACCGAGACCATGGTGCTAAACACAAAGGATTGTCATTTGAAAACGGCATTAATTTCGCGGAAAATTCTCCACACAGAACCGACGTTATTAAGTAAAAGGTCTGACAAGAATTCGACCTCCTAATGCTTAAGAGTCCTAACTCCAACACGTGGTATGATGACCAACTAACTGCTCTCCCACATAGAATGGCCGTAATACGAAATCGAAAAACGGCTCCCTGTGAAAACTAATATCGAAACAGGACAGACTGCACATGTGTACAAAATCAATATATTCAAATGCCTGAGTCTACACAGAAACTATCCGGCCGATAAATGCCTGCCCGTTCCCTTACCTAGCATGTGACAATGTGTTGAGATTGGCGCCTAGCCGAAGCAGTCCACGTTTCAAAACACAGTGGAAGGGAGAGAAGTCTATTGATTCTGACCAACTATAACACGACAAAAATTTGTATCTAGATCCTTACTCTGCTGTCAACTTGCTTAACTTCCCCATCAAGTCAAGTGGGCAAAAACTTTAGAACATCAATGCTAATTGTGGTCGCCTATAGAAATACATCTATTGCACATAAATGCCTCGTCGCTACTGCTGTGGAGGCCGAGTTCCCACTGTTGTTACGGTAGGTCGAGTTCTTGAGTTCGGGAAACGCCTTCTGGTGTATTGAAACGCTAAGATAATTTCTCCCTGCCACTATTACACAGCTATGCCCGAGGGTCAGGTAACAGGAGAGGAGAACGAAGGCTCTACAACACAGCAACAAAGTCACACAAATGAGCCTTCGTGCCTAGTTGAATAATGAAGTCTGCAACACTGCATGTAACATAACACAGAAAACGCCCTCAGTTGCTTAGTGCAAACAGTCCAAGGTAAACTTCACAGTACATAGCGAGTCTGACAGACCTCTCCTCAGTTGAGAACGTTTGCAGCACTGTGGGCGGGGCCCTCCATCCACCTTGGAATTTTGGCTATCTAATGCATCAAAGGGACAGAATTTTGCACGATATCTCTCAGGAGGATATAAAACATCGCTATGAACCATCATCAAGCTGAATAACTAGTTGTTCAATATATGAAGTTCTTTACCTTGAATACACTACTGGACATTAAATTTGCTACACCACGAAGATGACGTGCTACAGACGCGAAATGTAACCGACAGGAAGAAGATGCTTTGATATGCAAATGATTAGCTTTTCAGAGCATTCACACAAGGTTGGCGCCGGTGGCGACACATACAACGTGCTGACATCAGGGAAGTTTCCAACCGATGTCTCATACACAAACAGCAGTTGACCGGCGTTGCCTGGTGAAACGTTGTTGTGATGCCTCCCGTAAGGAGGAGAAATGCGTACCATCACGTTTCCGACTTTGATAAAGGTCGGATTGAAGCCTATCGCGAATGCGGTTTATCGTATCGCGACATTGCTGCTCGCGTTGGTCAAGATCCAACGACTGTTAGCAGAATATGGAATCGGTGGGTTCAGTAGGGTAATACGCAACGCCGTGCTGGATTCCAACGGCCTCGTATCACTAACAGTCGAGATGACAGGCATCTTATCTGCAAAGCTGTAACGGATCGTGCAGCCACGTGTCGATCCCTGTGTCAACAGATGGGGACGTTTGCAAGACAACAACCGTCTGCACGAACAGTTCGACGACTTTTGCAGCAGCATGGAGTATCAGCTCGGAGACCATGGATGCGGTTATCCTTGACGCTGCATCAGACAGCAGCGCCAGCGATGGTGTACTCAATGACGAACCTGAGTGCACGAATGGCAAAACGTCATTTTTTCGGATGAATCCGGTTCTGTTTACAGCATCATGATGGTCGCATGCGTGTTATGCGACATAGCGGTGAACGCACATTGTAAGCGTGTATTCGTCATCGCCATACTGGCGTATCACCCGGCGTGATGGTATGGGATGCCATTGATTACACGTCTCGGTCACCTCTTGTTCGTATTGACGGCACTTTGAACAGTGGACGTTACATTTCAGATGTGTTACGACCCGTGGCTCTACCCTTCATTCGATCCCTGCGAAACCCTACATTTCTGCAGGACAATGCACGACCGCATGTTGCAGGTCCTGCACGGGCCTTTCTGGATACAGAAAATGTTCAACTGCTGTCCTGGCCAGCACATTCTCCAGATCTCTCACCAACTGAAAACGTCTGGTCAATGGTGGCCGAACAACTAGCTCGTCACAATACCCCAGTCACTACTCTTGATGAACTGTGGTGTCGTGTTGAAGCTGAATGGGCAGCTGTACCCGTACACGCCATCTAAGCTCTATTTGACTCAATGCCCAGGGGTATCAACGCCGCTATTACGGCCAGAGGCGGTTGTTCTGGGTACTGATTTATCAGGATATACACACCCAAATTGCGTGAAAATGTAATCACATGTTAGTTCTAGTATAATATATTTGTCCAATGAATACCCGTTTATCATCTGCATTTGTTCTTGGTGTAGCAATTTTAGTGGCCAGTAGCGTAAGTCATTCAATTTTTCTGGAATTATAATCATTTGTTTATTTGTACATGACATCATATCTACCGATTTCCGTCTCATTCGGAAATTGCTTCACGGTGATACGTTTTTTTTTTTTTTTTTTTTATAGTGCATAACAACGGGAAACAAAGACTGCTTGCCCTGCGTTACATCCATTTTAAGTCGGGCACTTCTCTCACAGTCCTCCATATTTGTCTCGTCTAATATCGTATTTTTCTGATACTTTTATCCAACTCAAGCAAAAATCGACTCACTCTATAGCAATTTATCAGACAGGGTGTTTGGTGAGAGGGGGAAACTTCCCACAGTCCGTTGGTGCACGGCTGAAATCTGGATCGTCCGTGTCCATCCGCAGCCCACTAGCCGGCAGCCATCACCAGCATTCCGGTGCCCGACGCCAGACACACCAGATGCCAGACGCACGCTGCGCTGATGTACGAGCCGCCGGCCGGCCCGTATATTAGCGGACGCGGCGCGGCGAAGACTGAAATATCGACCCTCGCGAGACTGCGGGGTTAAATGGCTGCCACATGGACACACACACATTGTGGCCATCAACCGAGACGGGCAGCTCCGGCTGTGGACGTGCTAGTCACCATTTGTGTCCTGGTCGCTTTTTTACCGAATAGCACTATCTCCGAGAACTCCCTTCGCGGGATTTACACTGGCCCTCACTCATATAAAAGCTGATTTCTGTGGCCTATTTCAGAGGCGTACGTTGATTGATTTTAGGACAGCAATCACGGATTGCAGGCAAAGCACTGGAATCTTGCTTCTATAGAATTCCGTACTTCACTATGTGGTCAAAAGTGTCCGGACATCTGGCTGAAAATGACTTGCAAGTTCGTGGCGCCCTCCATCGGTAATGCTGCAATTCAATATGGTGCTGGACCACCTTTAGCCCTGATGATAGCTTCCACTCTCGCAGGCCATTCTTCAGGGAGTGCAGCAGTGAGGAGAGGTGTCGATGTCGGTCGGTGAGGCCTGGCATGAAGTCGGCGTTCCAAAACATCCCAAAGGTATCCCATAAGAACCAGGTCAGGACTCTGTGCAGGCCAGTCCATTACAGGGATGTTATTGTCACGTAACCACTCCGCCACAGGTCATGCATTTTGAACAGGTGCTCGATCGTGTTCGAAGATGCAGTCTCCATCCCCGAATTGATCTTCAGCAGTGGGAAGCAAGAAGGGGCTTAAAACATCGATTAGGTTCAAATGACGCCAAGCGCTGTGTGACTTAACATCTGAGGTCATCAGTCCCCTCGACTAACCTAGGGACATCACACACATCCACGCCCGAGGAAAGAATGGAACCTGCGACGGTTGCAGCAGCGCGGTTCCGGACTGAAGCGCCTAGAACCGCTCGGCCACAGCAGCCAGCACATCGATTGGGCCTATGCTGTGATAGTGCCACGCAAAACAACAAGAGGTGCATGCCATCTTCATGAAAAACATGACCACACCATAACACGGCCGCCTCCGAATTTTACTGTTGGCACTACACACGGTGGCAAATGAAGTTCACCGGACATTCGCCAAACGCACACCCTGCATCGGATCCCCGCATTGTGTACCGTGATTCTTCATTCCACACAACGTTTTTCCATTGTTAAATCGTTCAATGTTTACGCTCATTACACCAAGTGAGGAGTCATTTGGCATTTACCTGCGTGGTGTGTGGCTTACTAGCTGCCGTTCAACCATGGAATCCGATTTTTCTCACCTCCCGCCTAACTGTCATAGTACTTGTAGTGGA
Source organism: Schistocerca serialis cubense (assembly GCF_023864345.2). NCBI lineage: Eukaryota > Metazoa > Arthropoda > Insecta > Orthoptera > Acrididae > Schistocerca > Schistocerca serialis. The sequence continues at coordinate 193,372,098 of NC_064643.1, forward strand.
TCCTGATGCTGGTTGGAATTTCTGTGTGATCGCCTTCATAGATGTCTGCCTATTACAAATTACGATCCTCTTCAACTGGCGGCGGTCTCTGTCAGTCAATAGACGAGGTCGGCCTGTACGCTTTTGGGCTGTACGTGTCCCTTCATGTCTCCACTTCTCTATCACATCGGAAACAGTGGACCTAGAGTTCTTCAAGAGTGTGGAAATCTCGCGTACAGACGTATGACACAAAAGACACCTAATCACCTGACCACGTTCCGTGAGTTCCGCGGAGCATCCCGTTCTGTGCTCTCTCACGATGTCTAATGACTACTGCTGTCGCTGATATTGAGTACCTGGCAGCAGATGGCAGCACAGTGCACCTAATATGAAGAACGTATGGTTTTGGGGATGTCCGGATACTTTCGTTCACATAGTGTATGTGACGAGCATTTCAGTAGAGTGTATTCTCAAAAGTAAATACAACAGAAAATTACTGTCATACATTAGCCTTTATAAAATTACTTGATGTGATGTTAACAAATTTTATGTTTGTCAACTGTCAGAGACATAGTAACTAGGCTGGCTGAATGTGAACGCAGGTGGAGGTTGCGGAACTCGACATTTGACTAGTGAGACCACAGTTACAAACCGCAGTCTCATGTTCTTCACTTAGCAAACAGAAGCCAAACACTTAAAATGCTGGAAGTTATGGAAATCAATGTATACCTGGCCCACAGTCCAGATTTAATATTAAACGATCAGACACTACCTCTTATGAACTACACTTTGTTTTCACAGTTTTCCATTGCATTCCACGCTGCCTGTCCCATTCTGTTGTTCTACTTTTCCTGTATATTGTATTCTATTCATCTACGTAGTTAAAAATTTTCTTGGTACCATAGTCAACAACATCAGTACTCTCGCCATGTACTAATTTTATTTTATTAAGATTTTTAATTTAATTTAAATTGTTATACAGGCGCTGGTTTTGAAATTTAATGGCAATGATCTTCCATTTGTTAAATTTTCATTTATTTGCTGGTTAACTATAACATTTGTAAATGCATTACCAGCGGATTGCCAAATGACATTAGCTGTGTTTTCGTAACTCATCCTTGACGTCGTTTTCAGTCTTGCTCACGAGTTTTGTACTTTCTTTGACGACAATAGGCACTTTAAGTCTGATGATGGCCCAGTAAGCCGAAAGCCTGTGAACAAAATAATCTTATAGAAAATACATAATATTTCGCTTTTAATTTGTAATTAAGAAGTTTTTATACCAAGAAGCGACTGAAGAGTCAGTTAATTCTCCTACCCTAGTAGCAAAATAGCGAATGAATGGAGGCTGTTGAAGCACACTAGCATAGGAATCAAATATAGACCTTAATTTGAGGGAGAAATATCTTAGATGTGGCATAGAAAAGACCCTTTCAAAGGAAATTATTTCTGCATCCGATAGAAGTAGTACTGCAGCATCTGTTGGTTTGCAGAGGGAGTGATGTAACGCCAACTATTTGCTCTAGTGCAGTCCATTTATGTCTGGTTTGAGCACTTGATGTTCCTTTAACTGCATCTTTTGACTAATGAACCACGAAACTATGCTCAGGGCTTGACTGTCTCGTTCCAAACAATGCAGAAAATGTGTACTCTAGACTATACCTATTCTAACAAGCAGCCCCAGTTTTGAGATGGATTGCCATATGTTGTTCAGTTTATATTAGTGAATTACATCTGTATACTATACAGATAAATTATTCGAATGAGAACAGAGATACTAGATGAACAAGAGACTAATCAGATTCAACAAAATGGATAGAGGTTGGACGTAATTTCAGACAAGTAAAGACCCCAGCAGTAATATCGACATACAAAGGAAAATGGTTTCATGGAAGTAAAATACGTACAGGGGCAGCGAAGATAGTGATTTTTCTGGCTGCTTTTGTACACACTGTAGAAGACAACTGAACTGTGACCGAGATAAGACCGAAATATCTTAAAGTTGGTGAAGTGAACGGTCAGTCGGAAACAACGTAGCGAATGTTGTTCATTAGAGAAAGTTATCCTCCTAAGTCCAGAGCACATCCAGTTTGATCACTGCCCGTGAACATGGCGCATAACTGTAAGCTTCATACGACAACGATGTGGCGTGCTCTACTTTTTCCTTCTCTGTATTGTTATTTCATTCACGCTCTCGTAAGGGACAGCAGCTGTACGCGGCCCGTTCAACGAATAGTTTTTACGCAAATGAGTTCATATTTAAAATAATAAATTAATTGAGCATATGATTTTATCCATAATGGATAGGAGATCGTGAGTGTGAAAATCATCTATTTACTATGTTAAAAAGACTAGAATTTATGAGTTTCGAAGCCAAGCCTTCACCATCGGAATAATCGTACAAGAATCTTTAAAACTGATCAATATCAGACAGAAACAAGAAGAGTAACGCTGATAATAAAAATATCTGGCTACTTGCCTTGCAGCCGAGTCCTCTTAAGATGTGTATCCACATCATCGTCAAGCAAAAAAACAGGTTAAAATGTAATTCCGTAGGTTATCTCGATTAGGGGCAGCGTCACAGTAACAGCTATATACGTACACACACCGTTTATCTTCCCGAAAACCACATCCAGCAGGCAGTCACAGAACTAAGGCGAGTCAACATTTCGTGAATGTAAACATGACAATACCGAAGAACCAAAGATACATAACTACGCCAGGTAAACCGCAAATTTAAATCTCATCGAGAGCACAAAGCTGTGTAATCAACAATTAATGGATACTAAAAAATATCTTTTAGTTTCCGAAAAGTTGAAACTTCCTGGCAGCTTAAAACTGTGTGCCGGACCGAGACTCGAGAACTTGCCTTTCGCGGGCAAGTGCTCTACCAACTGACCAACCCAAGGACGACTCATTCTCCCTCCTCACAGCTGTACCTCAGCCAGTACCTCATCTCCTACCTTCTGAAAGGTTATTTGTTCCACCTTTAAACGGTTCATTTAGTGTATTATGACTTACCACGCTTTCTATACTATGACGCTGCCACTATCCAGGATAACGTATGTAATTCTTTTTTAATCAACACTACCGGCCATTAAAATTGCTACACCACGAAGATGACGTGCTACAAACGCGAAATTTAACCGACAGGAAGAAGATGCTGTGATATGCAAATGATTAGCTTTTCAGAGCATTCACACAAGGACACAAGGTTGGCGCCGGTGGCGACATCTATAACTTAGTGACATGAGGAAAGTTTCCAACCGTTTTCTCACACACAAACATCAGTTGACCGGCGCTGCCTGATGAAACGTTGTTGTGATGCCTATTGTAAGGAGGAGAAATGCGTACCATTACGTTTCCGACTTTGATAAAGGTCGGATTGTAGCCGATCACGATTGCAGTTAATCGTATGGCTACATTGCTGCTCGCGTTGGTCGAGATCCAATAACTGTTATCAGAATATGGAATCGGTGGGTTCAGGAGGGTAATACGGATCGCCAAGGGCTTCGTGTCACTAGCAGTCGAGATGACAGGCATCTTATCCGCATGGCTGTAACGGATCGTGCAGCCACGTCTCCATCCCTGAGTCAACAGATGAGGACGTTGGCAAGACAACAACCATCTGCACGAATAGTTCGACGACGTTTGCAGCAGCATGGACTATCAGCTCGGAGACCATGGCTGCGGTTACCCTTGACGCTGCATTAGACAGCAGCGCCAGCGATGGTGTACTCAGCGACGATCCTGAGTGCACGAATGGCAAAACGTCATTTTTTCGGATGAATGCAGGTTCTATTTACAGCATCATGATGGTCGCATGCGTGTTATGCGACATCGCGGTGAACGCACGTTGTAAGCGTGTATTCGTCATCGCCGTACTGGCGTATCACCCGGCGTGATGGTATGGGACGCAATTGGTTACACGTCTCGGTCACCTCTTGTTCGTATTGACGGCATTTTGAACAGTGGACGTTACATTTCAGATGTGTTACTACCCGTGGCTCTATCCCTCATTCGATCCCTGCGAAACCTTACATTTCGGCAGGATTATGCACGACCGCATGTTTGCAGGTCCTCTACGGGCCTTTCTGGATACAGAAAATGTTCGACAACTGCCCTGGCCGGTACATGCTCCAGATCCCTCACCAATTGAAAACGTCTGGTCAATGGTGGCCGAACAACTAGCTCGTAACAATACGCCAGTCACTACTCTTGATGAACTGTGGTATCGTGTTGAAGCTGCATGGGCACCTGTACGTGTAGACGCCATCCAAGCTGTATGTGACTCAATGCCCAGGCGTATGAAGGCCGTTATTACGGCCAGTGGCGGTTGTTCTGGGTACTGATTCCTCAGGATCTATGCACCCAAATTGCGTGAAAATGTAATCACATGTCAGTTCTAGTATAATATATGTGTCCAATGAATACCCGTTTATTATCTTCATTTCTTCTTGGTGTAGCAATTTTGATGGCCAGTACTGTATTTTATCTGTTGAAGGTGATGTGGATATACGTCTTAAGAGCGCACGGCTGCAAGGGAAGTAGCCACTTTACTTTATTGTTACTTTTATTATTGTTATTTATTTTCGTTCATCATATTAGATGCTTCAGGAAAGTCAGGAACTGTGTCATTCATGACTTAAATAATGGGAAGTGCACAAGTTACTTATGTTTCGACGCTTAGCATAACGCGTTTCGAGAATTTACTCTCATTTTCAAGTGCATTTGTGTACTTATTTTCTGTTATAAAATGTATTTTTACCACTATTGACCACTAAACTATCGATTACATTTTTTCCTTTTTTCTAATGTAGGATATGTACATATTTTTTAAAATCTTTACAGACTCTTAGTGAACCTTACCTATCTTTCTAGCAGGTTTTGTAAACAAACAGTGTAAGTGGTGGTTTACGTGGATGTGATATTCTGTATAAAGGAGGAGACACAATATCTGTAAGTAGACAAACCAAAACATCATTTCTAACACTATTATTTGAAAAAACTCAAAGGTTCATTTTGTCCGATTTTCCGACTGCAGCCTAACAGCAAAAAGACCCGGGAGAGCCAGAAAATTACCCATGGAAAAGTCACCAAACATTTTCATGCAATCAAATGCACAAATTCACTTGAAAATGAGAGTACATTTTCGAAATGCGTTATGCAAAGCATCAAAACAGAAGTAACTGGTACAGTTCTCATTATTTAAATCATGTTATTGTTCATGTTTTATATTCGTCAGTATTAGAGATTTTTGCGTTATTATTCTAACGATGGGGAGTTTACCTCCGAAAGGCGTGAAGTCTAGTGTTTTTTACGCTGTAAGTAGGCGATTGAGCTGACATTTTAACACGACAAAAAATTTGAAACACATTATTTTCAATATTTTAACGTAGTGAATAGTTATTACTGTTACAGCACAAAAATTGGTGACTGTCTTATTCAGAAAGACTATGTTGGGAAACAATAAATAGAAAATAGATTGATTATGCGGTGCTGTCAGGAGTAGAATTACAAAGGATTGGTTAGTATGTAAAGATGTGTAGTACCGAGAGAAAGTGGTAGAAGGTGTTGGATTTCAGAAGGCGGTGACTATTATAAAGATGTGGACAGTATTGTGGAGAAAATGGAAACGGATTGGATGGAAAGGAAGAAGAAATTATGTATGGAGGCGACAGTAGGAAGGAATGGGTTGTATCTGATCGGAAGGATAGAGGCCAAGGAAGGTTTCGCTGGCTGGGGGGAAGAAGGCTGGATAAGCAGCGTGTGGAGAAGGTGAGGAAGGTGTGTAGGGAAAAGGTCGGTCGTATATGAGGAAATCTGTGAGCTAGCGGAAACTCATCTCACGTACTGTGTGAGATGCTGGAAGATCGCGAACTGACATGGAGCTTTGGCGGAGATAGATAAAGACTGAATTTTACCACTGAACGTCTGTACTCTAGAAAGAATTACACAAAAACCAACAACGTTTCACAAAAACTGACCGTTCAAAATTGGACTTTCGTAAACTGAATAGCAAGTCCATTCACATCAATCACTGAGCATTAATTAACAGGAATAAGTTTCGTAATGTATCTGCCGGCAAAATTTATTGCACTGCACACAGGCTACAACATGTGTCTGCCGCTGAGGTGTCTTAAACCGCCCAGGTAACAATCCTCTTGAGCCATGGTCACGTGTAGCGCCAGTGGTGATGCGCAGCAGCTGGCGGCGCCTTTGTTATCGATCTCAACATCGTTGCAGGGAGCATCGCTGCCGACTATAACAAAATTGTTCACAAGTGCTGACTCCACTTGGCAGCTGCACGTGAATACTCGTAGCAGGTCTTGATGATGTTGTGCACCAACTGATGTGGCCAGTGTCTGAAACAGAATACTTGTCGCATTTTGTGACCACGCAACAAGATAGAATTCGCTTTTAATTTTAGATCTTCTATCAGTTGAGGAGTTGCTACAGGATCTAGAAAGTCGGCAAAACGGGACAGCGGTGTGCTACTCGTGTACCCTAACACAAAATACCGCAAGACGCTGCAAGGCAGAGGATGATATTGCAGCCGGCCGACATCCCCTGGACGTTCAAAACCTGCAGGGGGAGCACATTTTCATGTGAAGAGTTGTAGAACTCTTCAAAGTCCACTGAAATTGAGTTTGGAAACGCGTACTTTCAAAGATGTGAACACTTGAACATAGGAAGGGATTAATGTTACATTCATGTATGATACTCGCTCAAGGCAGGTGCCCAGCATGACGTCTATTCTAATCAAAGAATCTCTCCACCATTTAGCGTACAGAATCGCGTACTCCCTGAAGTATAGCAGGTTTCATAAAGTATCACCCAAACAAAAGAACAACTCACATTCTCCATCTGCCACAAATCGCCGCACATTTTCCAGAATTAGCGCCTACCTTCTTCCACCTCTTATGTACGGGATGAGCCAGGTCTGCGGCTGACTATCTGTATTTCTACGGCTGCATTCACAGGAGCACCGACAACGGTTGTCGTACGCCGTCGGCAAAGGTTGTGCGACAACATCTGTCGACAGCTTGGTCGCGGTGAGTCCGATCACCTTTGCTAGTTTTTGACGGGTCCAAGGAGGTTATGTTAGGTTAGAATCTATTCTATGTATGAAGAGTGGTTAGATTTTAGCTTCCAAGAGTGCGATCAATACGACGACGCCTCTATACTTACGGACAAGTGCTACAATGCGGCGTTGGATATTAAAAAGATGCCGAAAGCATGTAATAGGACTATATGTACGTCGAAAATAACTTTGCGGGTACTGTACACTCAGTCATCAGTTACTGGAAATACAAGACATATTTTGTGAATACACAAGATAAAGCAAAGAACGCCGTCCCACAAAAGTAAACAAACACTCAAACTTTGTGACACCACTTTCTTTCTACCATCGGAAAGGGCTGCCACCTTAGAGTCTAACTCGCCGCAGTTGATGTTTTTCATAATTACACTTGTGTATTACGAAAATATGTAGTTTCAGTGATACACCACATTAAGGATCTATCCAAAACACGATATTCCGAGTATGGTTTTTTTATACAACAGTGGCAGGACTTGCGACTTCGGTGTAGAAAGCTTTTGCCAATGAGGTTATGAGCAGTAAGTGGTTATGAGCAGAAAGTGGTTAAGTTGCGTGGTGAGAGTAGACAATGTTTCTGTAATATGACGTGTAGTGACGGTACTCACGACTCCAAAGAGTACCGCACCACAATTGATAAACCACGCGCGAAACACTCGTTGCGCAGCGGCTGCATGGGGTGGCAGTACAAACAATACTGAGGTCCACCAGGGGCCCCAGCTGCCAACCCACGGGGACCACGTGCATGGATAGAGATGGATCGATGTCTGTTTAAATGTCTGGACACTGAGCTACGGCGGACAATTCTCTTCAGTGAGCAGAGTCGTGTACAGTGTGCAATTACCACCGAGTCTACATGCTGCAGTGTTCGTCCGTCGTCTCCGAGATTCAGGCTCCGTAGGCACCGTAGGCCACCTCTGGCCGCGGCAGCGCGGTCTAGGGGGCGTCTTGTCACAGTCCGTGCGCCCCCCCCCCCCCCCGGCGGAAGCTCGAGTCCTCCCACGAGCATGGGTGTGTGTGTGTGTGTTGTCCATAGCGTAAGTCAGTTTAAGTTGGGCTAAGTAGTGTGTAGGCTTAGGGACCGGTGACCTCAGAACTTTGGTCCCATAACACTTTCCCACAAATTTTATTTCAGCTTTGGATACTGCGTAGGCATCACTCAGAGGCAAAGTAAGAGGTCTTTAATGTTTTAGAGGTCCTGGACATTTCACAAGAAAGAGCACCATTTCAAGTTGAGATGCCGGCCACGGTGGCCGAGCGTTCTAAGCGCTTCAGTCCTTAACCGCGTGACTGCTACGGTCGCTGGTTCAAATCCTGCCTCGGGCATGGATGTGTGTGATGTCCTTAGGTTAGTTAGGTTTAAGTAATTGTAAGTTCTAGGGGACTGATGACCTCAGAAGTTGAGTCCCATAGTGCTCAGAGCCATTTGAACCATTTTTAAGTTGAGAATTTATTCATATTAATAAATATCATTTTACTACTAATTGTAGGGAATCTTTTGATGGAAAATAACCTACGGCGTCCTCCTGCATTCCCAACACGACGCAAAGATAAAAGCTAATCTCACGTTGCTCTGTCACACAGAAATATCTCTCTAAAATAGGAACAAGGTTGCAGGATACCTCCATCTGCTAAACCATAGCAAAAAAAATTGTGTCCAGCGCCCCGTAGTGGGAATGTATTATACGAGTATTACTAAGCGCCTATCACGAAACCCGGAACCATTGACCAGTTGGAGATTGCCCATCTTTCGGCTTCCGGGGGCAACGAAAATTTGATTGTCAATATTCTGCGTAATTATTGACCGAATTTTAATAGTTTAAAATCCCATTATAATCTATTCATTAAGAGATATAATCTTACCCTAAAAGTTTAACACAATAAGACAAGCAGTACGGTTAGAAATTATTTGTTCGTCTTGAGATAGCATACATGACGGCGTGCAACTTCTCGGAATTTATTCATCCAGTATTTGCAACAAACACTCTACACATAGTTTCAACCCTTTTCGAAACCTATTCCCGCTGTCATCCCTCCCCCCTCTCCCCGAAAAATCAAGAAAGAAAAAAAAAAAAAAAAAGAAGTCAACACTTAATACATTTACCCTGTCTACGCAGGAAAATGGCATTGTCATACATGATTTTTTTTACTTCTTTGCTAATAACTCTATTCGCAACACAGTTTGCAGAAAGCATCCAAATGTACCACTGAATGTCCTAGTAAAATTATACCACTGTACAACATACATATCAGGAGATATGGTATCATAGATACTGAGATGCGGGAAAACCTGTTCTTGCGTAAAACAGAGTGTAGATTACCCAGACTACATTCATTCAGTGTCCCATAATGACGGAACTCACATTATGTGTGAGAGTATAGGATGCAGACGAAAGCTGTGACATATCAAAGGTTCGGTCGGTCCGGGGAATGTGCTCGAGTGGCCAGGCGGTCAAGAGGACCGCTCGTATCAAGCAGAACATCTGGATTTGTGTCCCGGCCCAACACCAGTCTTCATTCTCACCGGTGCATAGCGTAGCCTAGGTTTAGCCATTTTTTCAAACACGAATATGACTGCAGTGTTTCAGACGGCTATCAATTTTGACGGTGTCTGTTCCTTCACACATGCATACGTGTCTGAAGGACAGTAGAAGAACGGTGGTACTGCAGTTAAGAATTTAGTGCCTAATAACGGGACTCATGTTATCTGTGCTTGTTTAGCATGTAGATGAAAGCAATAACATATAGTCGTTTAGGTCGGTCCTGGGAGAGTGCTCGAGTGACTAAGGCAGTCAAAGTTTTTTTTTGTGGTTTTAGGGCGCACAACTTCAACGGTCATTAGCGCCCAGCAGTCAAGGTGACTGCTCATATCAAGCGGAAGATCCGGGTTTGACTCCAGATCCAGCACAAATCCCGATTGTCACCAGTGCATAGTGCAGCCAAAGTTCACTAATATTTGTAAATCCGAATATCACTCTTGTATACATATACTGAGAAGACATGGTGATTTCCACCAAACTTTAAGCATAGTTTCAACCCTCTTCTAAACTTTGTTCTCGCTTACATGTTTTAAGTCAGTTATTTAAATACATCCGTACATACAGATAACACAATAGCAGTTAACACTTTTGTGTAAGTAGATATGATACATTGTTAATACCGAGAATTGTGAGTCTCTCCATAATGCAGAATTAAATTGACTAAATATTAATATCTAGTTTTGTAACCCATTTGACCGCTATGGCGTTGGCACCCATAAAATCATTCCAAGTGTCCTTGTAGCTTCGTAGGACGCACTCATCTCTTGTTTGTCTGATAGACTGGTTCTTTACACCACAGCGACGACTCGGAGACTTCACAGTATACCATTTTCAGACAGTCAGAGAACTGACCACATCCAGTGCGGATTCTACTTAATTTCACCCACAGTTTCCTATCATGTTCGCCACCAACAGCATCACAGCTATATTTCTCGAACCATTCGCGTTCTTGGAAATTTCAGAGGAATTCGCAGTTCTTGTTCCAGAGATCTGTTACTCTTGTGTTACTTTTAGCTAGCTGTTCAACTTACAGCAGTGGCGGGTGTCTAGAACGAAGCCTAATTCTTCTTGAGACAAGTTTGTCCTGATGAATAGATAGCTCCTTATTCTCATGTATATTGTGGTAATCTCTAAGCAGGCCTCAGTTCTGCGAATCTGTGTGGGTAGATAATGTTTAGCAGGGGAAGTCAGTAGACACATGTTTCTGTGATTGTATATGTAATCATGCGCATCGTGCTGTTGAGCTCTGCAGTGAGGCTGGTATGACAACTATTACACCACACTGAAGCTCTGCGGCAGAAAAAAATCAGTGGAAGAGCCGATGTACGCAAAAAGCCACACAGGCTCTAAATGGTGATGTGGTTTGAGCTGCAAATCTAGCTCTCGTCCGCGATAGAATAGTGCACGTGCTCCCTGGGCTACGCTAAAGAGCGAGATGGTCTTGGTAGCCAACCCTTTAGTGGACTTCCTGACTATAAGAATCACAACAGACCGCAGATCAGACTAATGCGTACGTGAGGTACTGCGATACAGAAAGGCATCAGAATACACTGCTGATTCCATTGATAGAGCGACAATGTGACGACTGTGCGCACATTCGCGACCAAATGTCCTTCAGCCACTGTTACGAACAAGTATTCAGAGCTAAGGAAGCATGTGTTTGGAAACTCAAGGATCTTACATTTGTTTTAATTGTTTTGACGAGTGCAACAACCTCTCAAAATTTTCGACTTTCTGTATAACGCTTTATATCTTCACTTGTTGGCGCTGTCAACGGAGGTCTTCTGAAAAAAAAAAAAAAAAAAAAAAAAAAAAAAAAAGTTGTTACTACCTGAGTACCTCGAACCCTCTGCTAAAACCCGCTGCAATATCGCAGCTTCACAGCTTACGTCATATCCAGCGAAATGAAAACGCGACGAGCACGTGGTAGACCAATTTACTGACGGTTATGTGGAAGCGGGTGAAGAACCTCCAGGTCGCACGGGCGCACAAAGCTTTCGCAGGAATTGAAGCTCCTCTACTCTGGCAGTGTCATCATTTTTCACAATAAGACGATCACAATGCTTCCTCGACACCCTCATTATTTTGCTTGCTGTATTATTGTAAATGTCTTTATTTCTGCTTCTCTGTAGACGGTAGTTTTGGATCTGTATTGACCGTTTTCCTTAAGAAATTCGTCATTGGATGTAAACTGCCTGATCTGTTCAACCCCAAAATTTTCTGTTTACATTGTGTCCATGGTAAAATACAGCTCCTACTGCTGTCACTGCAAACAGCTGAGACAACTGAAAATGTAATATCCTGAAGGCCCAGTAGCTACCTACTGGGTGTTTCTTCCATTGTGATGTGTCTTTGGACCAAGTTTATCTCTTTTTGTAGTATCGAGTTTTCTGAGGTTTTCTCGACAGATAACTGTGATCGTCTAATCATCCCTATTTGTAGCAGTATTTCTACGTATACAGACACAATCTTATTCAGTAATGTGAGAGGTAGTCATGAAGTTTTAACTACCACCTTTCTAAAGAAAAGGTTTCCAATTGTCTTTTTTAAATTTTATTTGAGGGAAGAGTCCGAAATTGTGACTCAAACTGAAATATCCGTGACGTAGTAACGTACTGCACTGCTAAAACAGAAAAACAAAGTGGCACATCCTGTTGATGAAGCGAGTATCGTGCGGTAATTAGTTATCGACAGGAGCGGAAATATTGCAGCTGTCAGGCCGTTTCATACTTGTTTAGTCTTCTAAATCGCACTGACGAAGTTTAGAATCGTTTTTTGTGTTTTATCGCTTGACAGCTATCTACTGCCACTTTCTGACAGCGTTGGTATGGATGCAGAACCAGATTAACGCCTGAAATGGTACCGACTTGAATTCGTGTAAGGATATTCCATGAAGAAACCATTGACTGTAGTACTTAAGGCTTCTTACAACTTCCTTTGAGAGAGAGGGACTTAATTAGAATCTTACCGATTAGTGTCGGGAGGAAGACATATGCAGTTGACGAAGCGTAGTCTTATTAACAGGTTTATGCTTTTAACATTTGTTGCAAAAGTGGTCCATTTCTTCATTCCACTACGTTCCATGAAACCGCTATGCAACACACACAGAGTAAATACCATTTACAAAGTGCTGAGAATTTTTCCGGGTTGTATGGCCGTGGTCCATGGAATTCTTCAATCCCTGACATTTCGTCCAAGGCTACGTTGGACTTCTTCGAAGGTGCTCCTGGTTGTGCTGAGTCTTGCCGACCACGGCCATACAACCCGGAAAAATTCTCAGCAGCTAAACATCCGGTAGTGAAAGCCTTCATTATATCATTTACAAGCTGACCAAAAGGTTCAAAAAGAGACCCACTTGTAATGTAAGTATACCGCATGCCCCATACCTGCGGAAAGATGTTCTTGGGATTGATAGGACAATCGGTCGACACCAGGATCATCGAACATAAGCGGTAATGTAGGTGGCAAATCTGGCCTTGACGGACCACGTGCTGTCTCATGGCGACAACATAACAAAACTCGCCGTCATGGAAGTGGTCTCTGTAACGAAGAGCTAACGCGCCGATTTGTTCAGGGAAGCCGTAGAAATCCGCAGATATGACAATAGATTCAACAAGAAAGAACAAAGCCTCAAGGTAAACAAATACTGGATTACATTAAATGTATTCGCAATTGCCAATAAGGACAACCATCAGCTGTAGAATGGAATGACGATAATGGAAATTTGAGCCAGACCGGGACTCGAGCCTGGATACCGTGCTACAGCGAACGACGGTTGCTGGTAGCATCGCGACAACTACAGCGCTAATGATCAGGAAAAAGAGTTCAGTTGATAACGCGACAGATACACTCAGGCTGATTCAGCTGTCCCTACCGATGCTGTTTTATGCAACATGCGATGTTACATCTGGCATCCATAACGCACACGCGAGATTTTAATATTCTCTCGTTCGCTACTCGCAAACTATTAGTGATACAGAAAAAAATGAGCAGGACGTTTCGCAGGAAATTTAATGTAGTTAAATTTTGTAATGGGATTCGTTTTCTCTGGAGCCTCCGTTTTCAAGTAATTAAAGAAAAACGTACAGCAATGACATTCGAATGCGCCTACTTCCACATTCATCCCTCACCAGTCAGAGTCTCGAATATGTCGTCCGTAGCACTCACATCCACCACTACAAAAATTTCCGATTACACGAACTACTCCGGATATTCGACCTTTTTTTCCATATTGATTTGGCTATTACGCCACAAGCATAGTCGACTATTTCGTTAATGCAATTAATTTAAATGAGCGCATGAGAGTAATGAAGGTAAAACAACTTTTGAATACATTTCGCTAAAATTTAATATCGTTGATAGTTCCAGGCAATCCCTCGCAACTGCAGTAGTTTCCTAGTCTGAAAACCAGACGAACACAACTATGTGTCTGTTTATTTTATGCTGTTAAAATTAAAAAAAAATTGTTAAATAAGATTTATACAAACGCCAATTTAACAACTTTTAAGTGATCCACTAAGCCGGTGGCGTAGTAAGACAAATAAATAAAAACCAAAAAGAATCGAATGTGGGAAATAATTCGGGCAGTCGCAAATTTTCGTATAGTCATAGGAGGGAGTCCCATGAAGAACGTACTCGAAATCTTGACTAGAAATCTGAGTATAGGAGTAGGGTGAGTTTGACGGTCATATTTGTGTCTCTCTTGAATAACTCGAAAACTACGGCCTTTAGGGAAAAAAATATTGCAGTACAAAATTTAAATTCACCAAATTGTCTACAGGGAGGTAGGGCTAATAGTTCGCGAGTAGCGAGCGAGAAAATAAGAAAGTTTCGTGCTTGGTTTTCGTAGGCCAAGTGTTACACTGCGGGTTGCATACATGTCATCAGTAGGGGCAGTCGAATCACCTCGTATAATACAGGGCTATTGCAAATGATTGAAGCGATTTCATAAATTCACTGTAGCTCCATTCATTGACATATGGTCACGACACACTACAGATACGTAGAAAAACTCATAAAGTTTTGTTCGGCTGAAGCCGCACTTCAGATTTCTGCCGCCAGAGCGCTCGAGAGCGCAGTGAGACAAAATGGCGACAGGAGCCGAGAAAGCGTATGTCGTGCTTGAAATGCACTCACATCAGTCAGTCATAACAGTGCAACGACACTTCAGGACGAAGTTCAACAAAGATCCACCAACTGCTAACTCCATTCGGCGATGGTATGCGCAGTTTAAAGCTTCTGGATGCCTCTGTAAGGGGAAATCAACGGGTCGGCCTGCAGTGGGCGAAGAAACGGTTGAACGCGTGCGGGCAAGTTTCACGCGTAGCCCGCGGAAGTCGACGAATAAAGCAAGCAGGGAGCTAAACGTACCACAGCCGACGGTTTGGAAAATCTTACGGAAAAGGCTAAAGCAGAAGCCTTACCGTTTACAATTGCTACAAGCCCTGACATCCGATGACAAAGTCAAACGCTTTGAATTTCCGGCGCGGTTGCAACAGCTTATGGAAGAGGATGCGTTCAGCGCGAAACTTGTTTTCAGTGATGAAGCAACTTTTTTTCTTAATGGTGAAGTGAACAGACACAATGTGCGAATCTGGGCGGTAGAGAATGCTCACGCATTCGTGCAGCAAATTCGCAAGTCACCAAACGTTAACGTGTTTTGTGCAATCTCACGGTTTAAAGTTTACGGCCCCTTTTTCTTCTGCGAAAAAAACGTTACAGGACACGTATCTGGACATGCTGGAAAATTGGCTCATGCCACAACTGGAGACGGACGGCGCCGACCTCATCTTTCAACAGGATGGTGCTCCACCGCACTTTCATAATGATGTTCGGCATTTCTTAAACAGGAGATTGGAAAACCGATGGATCGGTCGTGGTGGAGATCATGATCAGCAATTCATGTCATGGCCTCCACGCTCTCCCGACTTAACCCCATGCGATTTGTTTCTGTGGGGTTATGTGAAAGATTCAGTGTTTAAACCTCCTCTACCAAGAAACGTGCCAGAACTGCGAGCTCGCATCAAGGATGCTTTCGAACTCATTGATGGGGACATGCTGCACCGAGTGTGGGAGGAACTTGATTATCGGCTTGATGTCTGCCGAATCACTATAGGGGCACATATCGAACATCTGTGAATGCATAAAAAAAAACTTTGAGTTTTTGTATGTGTGTGCAAAGCATTTTGAAAATATCTCAAATAATAAAGTTATTGTAGAGCTGTGAAATCGCTTCAATCATTTGTAATAACCCTGTATGTAGCTGCGGGCTTGACTTTGCCAACGACTATTGGAGGATGAAGCTATGGCAATGCCGGCTACCCAGTCTGGCGCGACGTCAGAAAAAGCGAAAAAAAAAAAAACATCGGCCAAAGAAACAGAGGCTGAAGCTACCCCGAGTACTTCAGGAACTACACGACTTGTGGGGTGTTCGAGGAGTGCTGTGAGTGTCTTCAAGACGTGGGGAAACCACGGTGGAACTACTTCCAGGCGTCTTAGCCTTGGGCGGCCACCGCTCATTACAGATGTCGGACATCGTAGGCTGGGCAGACTGGTGAAACAGGGCAGGTGGAGAATTGTGGCAGAACTTACATCAGTCTTTAATGCTGGGCAGAGTACAAGTGCGTGTGGACACACAGTGTTCCAGACACTCGTAACGATGTGTCTCTTCAGCCGATGACACGTTCATGAGCCAATGTTAAGACCATGAAGACGGGAAAATGACTGAAATGCGCACATGATCATCAACACTGGACGTCGGAGTATTGGCAGGGCGTTGCATGTTCTGCTGGATTCCGATACCTTCTTCATCACGCAGATGGAAGGACGTGAATCCGACGTCTTCCTGGGGAAGAGCTCCTTGATACCTGTTCTGCGGGACACAGACAAGCTGACGGCAGCTGTTACGCTTTGGAGAACTCACATATGGGCATCCGTGAATCCTCTGGTGCTCCAGCAAGGCACCATGACAGCCAAGGAGTATCGTACACTGGTGGCAAATCACGTACATGCATTCATGACGATCAAGTTTCCCGGCGGCAGCGGCATTTTTTCACCAAGATAATGCGCCATATCACAGGGCCAGGAGTGTGGTGGAACGTAGTGGTGAATTCCAATTGTGCTGGCCCGCCAACTCAGCGGATGTTAACCCTCTCGAACACATCTGGGGTGTGACTGAACGTAGTGTCAGAGCTCATCAGCCCCTCCCTCCAGCGACCTGTTAAGGCCTCATTGCTTCCATACCATAACGCGACGCCGCTTTTATGGCCGGATAGTCCCGATGGGCCACTTGTGGCCTGATGTCGGAGTGCAATAGGAGACCCAATGAAATGTTCATTACTAGCATGTTTTGACGCTTCCATCAGCCAATTAATATATATATATATGAGTTATTGATAACGACTAGGTAGTGGAAGTCGACATAATCATTAGACAAATTTGAGAATTTTAACTGCAACAATCGTTGGAGTGGAAAGTAATTTGCTCACTGATCTCTCAGCTGTACCACGTCAAGTAACAACTTTTTCGAAAAGCAATGAGGTTCAATATTTACGTAATACTGATAAATAGGATAAATCTTTTAAGATACTATCTGAGCCCTCTCTGTGAGCACGGTGCCGGATCCGCAGTTAACTGGGAGCGTCAAGGGTTGAGAAGTGGTCCGCTAAGTGCACATCTCAAGCCGCGCGGCTGGGCGGAGATTAATTTGGAGTGTAACTTCCGACCCCCGGCTGCGAACTTGAAGACGCCGTGGCGCGGCCCAGAGCGCCAGGCAGACCGGGATGGCGGACCCAAAGTGCCGCTAATCACCCGCCGCTCGCTCGCATAGCAAAGCCCCCGCCAGCTCCGCCCGCTGGTGACGGGCTGCTTGTGGGCACTCTTCAATTTCCGTTCTCCGGAAAGTTTTCGATACGACGTAACAGACTCCTGGGAAGCAGCAAAGTGACGGTTATAACGTCTGCAATGTTGCTCTTGCCTTGTGAAAATTGGCGCACCATAATTCCGTCATAATCTTATACAGGTCAGGAAGTAGAATAAGGTCACAAACTCTAAGGCATACAATGGACCGTGAGAAATATCTCTTCCAGAGCTAATCCTGTCAGTAGACATGCCAGCCATGTACAATGCAGGCCAACAAAACTGCAACACCATGAAGGATGACATATAATGAAATTTCATTTATTCTGCGTATTTCCCCGCAACAAAAATAAAGAATCACTGTTTCGATACCGCCGGTCGGTGTGGCCGAGCGGTTCTAGGCGCTTCTGTCTGGAACCGCACGACCGCTACGGTCGCAAGTTCGAATCCTGCCTCGGGTGTGGATGTGTGTGATGTCCTTAGGTTGGTTAGGTTTAAGTAGTTCTAGGTTCGAGGGGACTGATGACCTCAGATGTTATGTCCCATAGTGCTTAGAGCCATTTGAACCATTTTTTGTTTCGAAACCACTTAATTGTTTCCCTTTCCGACGGATAAGTTTGGGATTTGGCTCAGCGGCTGCAGCCTATGCAGTAGCGTGGCGCTCTGCGACGTCCCCCACGAGCGCAGCTACGCTTCAAACAGCAGCGTGTCGACATGGAGTGAAAGGAAGCCACATATCACAAGTCCACGTGAGGATTAAGTGGGATCAATGATGTCTCAGTGTCACCAAATTTCTCCACAATTCTGCCCAACACCACTTTGGACATATCACACACTGGGAATGCCGTCACGCTCTCCCCCTCACCCACATTTGAACTACTATTTTGCTGGCTCTGCGACGGAGGTCAGAACCACGACACACAGCGTTGAAATCACGAGTTTTTCCTATGGGTGACTGAGGAAAACATTTCAGACACATCGCCACTCAGAATCGACAAGAAAATGCTTCAACGGGAGGCATAAAGAGTGTCAATGAAACCACCCCTTCCCCTGGAGCGATGATTCCCACGCATTTCTCCGTCTAAAACGACAATTCGCAGTGCGATGAACAACGTTTACTACTGCCATCACAGCCTGCGTGTTCGAACCCTACTCGAAGGACATCGTGTGTCTGCAACTCCGTCGGACGTTAACCAAGCCCCTAGGAGTGTAACGTGACTGCTGTTTTTCCGTGGTATACCGGGTAAAATCACTATTTACTGTCCAAGACCATTCAACGAAATCTGAATTTGATCCGAAGCTGCAAAGCATTTATATATTATTATAGCGCTTTTGTTTCGTTACCTCCTGTGTCTTGATCCCATAGAGGGGCGGGGGGGGGGGGGGGGGGGGGGGGCAGGGATACATTATGATGCCACTGCTTAAATCGGCACTGCCACTATTAGTCCGGAATCACTCTCGGTGTCACTTATGCATCTTTGATGACCACTAAAACTGTACCTGTCGGTTACTTTGACACCAGTGCAGTCCCCAGTCTACTCTGAACACTTGAGATTTGGGTAACCACTTCGAGACACCTTAGATTATGTTTTCATACATTTAAGCGCTTTATGCCACCGCTTAAAGTTTTTTCGTGTCAATTCTGAGCGGATGTACGTCTGAAATGTCTCCGTCGTTCGCCCATAAGAAAGCCGAGTGATTTCAGCGCTGGGTGTCACGGTTCTGACCTCCATCAAAGTGGCGTCAGAAGAAGGGGTGACATTTGGGCAAGAGCGTTCAAATGGTTCAAATGTCTCTAAGCACTATGGAACTTAACATCTGAGGTCATCAGAACTACTTATACTTAACTAACCTAAGGACATCGCACACATCCATGCCCGAGGCAGGATTCGAACCTGGGACCATAGCAGCAGCGGGGTTAGTGACTGAAGCGTCTAGAGCCCCTCGGCCAATGCGGCCGGCTGGGTAAGACGGGCTGTGGCGATCTTATCACTGTGTGACACGTCTACGGTGATGTTGGGCAGAACTGTGGCGAAATTTGGTGGCCTTGTGACATCACGGATCAGCCTTAAGGCTCACATGAACTTCTTGAGCCGTGGCCTTTTTTTCGCATGTGTCGACACCTTGCTCTCTGATCGGTTGCTGACATCACAAGGTGCCATGCTTTTACAAGATTACAAAGAAAGACTGTAGGTGCCTTTACG
Source organism: Schistocerca serialis cubense (assembly GCF_023864345.2). Classification (NCBI taxonomy): domain Eukaryota; kingdom Metazoa; phylum Arthropoda; class Insecta; order Orthoptera; family Acrididae; genus Schistocerca; species Schistocerca serialis. The sequence continues at coordinate 193,391,777 of NC_064643.1, forward strand.
ATAAATTTCAGACCTACACGTAGGGACAGGAGATAATTTAAGGGTTTTGGAGGTTTGACGGTTTAGTAATTGCGAAATTTTGTACACAGAGCCACCATATCTGGCAGCAACAGTCGCTATAAACGGATTGGTACTGAGTCGAGATAAGCTTAATTGTGGTTACGTCAAGCTCTCTTGTTTCAGCGTCAGTCAGGGTTAATCAAGTGTAGTGACTGCCTAGTAGTATCGTACGACAAAACGTAAGCACCTGTCTTCGATGGGTGGCAGATATGGAGAACACGCTCGCCAGGGCAACAGTCTTACACCTTCAGCACTGAGGTACACCAGGTCAGCACGCAAAGTGTGGCCTTGAGCTATTTTGTTGGAAGATAAACCCGTGGAAATCTTGAAGAATGGCCGCGACTATCAGCCTTAACACGTCAACAATGAAACGGTATCTGTCCTAATTACCACCTTTGCGAAAGAGAGGTGATGACGTTGTTGACTTGATAGCACCTCATGCTCATACCACCATATCATATATGGGCCTATATGACGACTTCGGTTGGATCTGCCAACTTTCTTTCTCCTCGGATCCTCCACATGTGGACACGTCCATCGTTATTTTGCATGCAGAATGGGGCTTGTGCGAAAAGACGACATGGTTTCATCAAATAATTTGGAGCAGTGGTTAGCACACTGGACTCGCATTCGGGAGGACCACAGTTGAATCGTGTCCCGCGCGTCCAAGCTTGTATTCTGCGATTTCCATAAACCGCTGGAGGCAAATGTTGGGATAGTTCATTTCTAAAAAGAACGGTGAATTTCCTTTCCCGTTCTTTTAATACTGTCTAAGACATAAGAAAACGACACACCACAAAGCTACTATCCTAGTGGGATGGAAAACGGTAGGTGTGTTGCACAGACAATCAAATGATCTCAATTTCAGGAAAATTGATTGATTTGTTCAAGAAAAACAGCTTCAAAAATGGGGCATGTCATTAAAGCGCTGGTTCACTTCTGTCCCATATGAAGCAGTTATTCGATTGGCATTGGTTGACAGAGTTGTTGGATGTCCTCTTGATGGACACTGCCCCCAAATTGTGTGCAACTGGAGCATTAGATAAAATCTCGAGGTGGTTGGACAGCCTTGCCCATAATGCTCCAGTGTCCTCAAGTAGGGAGAGATCTGGCGACCTTGCTAGCCAAGGTTTGTTTGGCAACCACGAAGACAAGCAGCAGAAACTCTCGCCTTGTGTTGGCGGGCGTTATCTTGCTGATATGTAGATCCAGAACGATTTGGCATAAAGGACAACAAAACAGGGCGTAAAATATGGTCGACGTACCGCTGTGCTGTAATGGTGCAGCGGATGTAAACCAGAAGTGTCCTGCTATGAAATGAAATGGCACCCCAGAACATCACCCCTGATTGTCAGACCGTATGGTGGGCGACACTCAGTTTGGTTTCCCACCGCTGTCAGAGACGTCTAAAGGCACGTCTTTGGTCTGAAATCTCTTTGCCTGAGTCGAATTGTCTTCAGTAATGAGTCACGCTTCTAATTGAGCCCCGATGAAAAACGAAGACGTGTCTAGAGAAGTCCGGGCGAAGGCATACCAACATCAGTGTCGCTCGCCTTACTGTATGATATCCATGAGTTATTGACTTGAGTCCCATTTCTTTCCATAGCAGGATACTTTTTGTTGTCATCCGTGGCACTCTTACAGCACTGTCATCAGTGGACGATATTCCACACCTCGCTTTGTTTCCTTCATAGGAAGCCACCGCGGGCTTACGTTTCAGCAAGCACCCGCCCGCACCTGGCGAGCGTTTCTCTGCTTGTGGTGCCGGCCGAAGTGGCCGTGCGGTTAAAGGCGCTGCAGTCTGGAACCGCAAGACCGCTACGGTCGCAGGTTCGAATCCTGCCTCGGGCATGGATGTTTGTGATGTCCTTAGGTTAGTTAGGTTTAACTAGTTCTAAATTCTAGGGGACTAATGACCTCAGCAGTTGAGTACCATAGTGCTCAGAGCCATTTGAACCATCTGCTTGTCGTCGTGCGTGCCAGTTCCTACCTTGGGTAGCAATGTCACCGGATGTCTCCCCAGTTGAGTAAGTTCGAAACATTATGGGCTGGGCCCGCCAACCAGATCGGAATTTTGGCGATCTAACCCACCCCATCTGGACAGAATTTTTCTCGATATCCCTCAGGAGGACGTCCATCAACTCAGCGAATCAGAACCAAGCTGAATAACTGCTTTCATAACGCCACAGATGGACCAATGCGCAACTGACGTGCTCAATTTGTAAAGCTCTTTCTCTTGAATAAACCATCAAATAATCAGTTCGTCTAAAATTGTGAGCCATATGTTTGTGACAACTACAGAGCCATCTAACTCAAAGCGAAAAAAGTGGTCCAACTAAAACATTCATATTTCTTTACGTACTACACGAATATGTAACAAAAATGGGGGTTCCTATTTTCCTTGATATCAGTTTGACCTATGGTAGCGACATCTAGCGGGCCAAACATAGAGCCATCTGGTTTCCCCCTTCAAGCTAGACAAGTTTCGTTCTTTGTAATTTTTTCGTTTGACTTTTATTTCGTGAGATATTTGGCCCGGTCACGATCATTCGACCACTCTGTATGCCTACCGATTTCCGTCTTATTCGGACAATTCCTTCGTGGTGCGTCGTTTTTTTATTGTCTAAGTGCTTATACCGTGCTTATGTTCTGTCTGTAATGAAATCGATGTCGATGGGACGTTAAACACTAGTATTACTTATTTTAACACGTGATTTCATGTTATTTTTGGGTGCACCATTGTCTGCTGTAATGTCAACGGAATCCGCAACTATGCGTGATGCGTGATGACAGCCCATGGTGCTCCAGGAGACGTCGCATTGTCAGTGTCGTTACTTCACGTGATACAAAAAAGTCAGACTTCTCACTAAAGTTACATGACGTGCTTGTACGATCCTGCACGCCAGAGTGATCAATTTGTATGTCCTTCCAGGCGCTAGTCAAGTGAGGCCATTCAGTTTCAGCTTGGCATTAAGTATAACTCCACGAACCCATTCATAACCTATACAAAAGTCAGGCCTGATATTCTTACCAAAGAGAACCGTAATATCGTGGAACGATAAACTACAGTATCGAGAGACCTCGGTCCTGTTACTTTATGATTCCTTTATACACGATACATATCTCGAGTTTTTCACAAACAGCACACATTCATATTCGATCGGCCGGCCGGTGTGGCCAAGCGATTAAAGGCGCTTCAGTCTGGAACCGCGCGACCGCTACGGTCGCAGGTTCGAATCCTGCCTCGGGCATGGATGTGTATGATGTCCTTATGTTAGTTAGGTTTAAGTAGTTCTAAGTTCTAGGGGACTGATGACCTTAGATGTTAAGTCCCATAGTGCTCAGAGCCATTTGAACCATTTGAACCATATTCGATCTATGACTAAGCAATCTTTTCTTACATAGAAAATGTGAGTTTACATATAAACTGACAGAAATTTGTCGAGAGCCTGAGGGCTCGATTTGTCTCTATTCACTGCGCTGTACCTATCATCCTGCTTTACGATCATAATGTGTATGTCCTGAAAACTTTAATCGTAGATATGTTGTTAGCTGACAATTACATATAACAAACTGTACCAAGGAAAGTGCTTTTTGATGGATTCTCAACATTGCGTTGCCTTAAAATAATTATATGACCATCAATATGGCGTTTCACGTCCTTTTATTACAAAGAATCGTACAACGTGCTTAGAAACGGCATACATACATATGGGTTTCAACGAAAGAAAAAAGTCGCATCTCGCGACACACACCGTAGAGGGATGTCGTCATCTAGTTGATGGCGTTCTTCCCCCTCGTTGGTCTACGTTCAAACGCACACTCAGGATATTTGAAATGCCACAGTACCGTGCGAGATGGGGCAGTGGTTAGCACAGTGGTCTCGCAATCGAGAGGGCGACGATTCAATTCTGCGTCCGACCATCCTGATTTAGGTTTTCCGTGATTTTTCTAAATCTCTTCAGGCAAATGCCGGGATGGTTCCTTTAACAGGGCACGACCAACTTCCTTCCCCATCCTTCCCTAATCCGATGAGATCGATGACCTCGCTGTTTGGTCTCTTCCTCCAAATAAACCCAACCCAACCATGCCACATATTCCCTGTACGTTCTGAAAGCCTCACAAACCTGCTAGTTCCCGGCTATGACGCCATAAATTCGGCACGCTGAACGCTCGACGTTCGAATGTGTGGTCCGTGGGCCGACGGCTTCAGGCTGAACAGGTAACAGCTGAACGCTTCGCGGTTGCCCCAACGAGACGAGTGGGTTCGAATTCAAGTCTCTGGACTTCCTCTCAAGTGCCATAGCGCGTGTCCGTAATTATCAACACGTTTGAGCGGCCAGACATGGTGAAATCTCTCCACGTACGTCTAGTAACATGAAAGATAAGCATTTAGATAATACTCCAATACCAAATGCGGACCCATATTTCAAAACAGAATTTTTCACCGGAATTACGAGTAATATTTTGGAAGTTAGGGTAGTTGTCGTGGTTTTCTGCCTGGTTTGTTGTAGCTCTCCTCGATAGTATATCCTGCACAAGCCTCTTCATCTAAGTGTAACTACCCACGCCGTATACATTTGAGACTGTTTACTGAATTCAGGCCCTGGTCACCGTCAACAATTTTTACCCACCACACATCCTTACACAGCCTGACTGACGAATCCTTAATGCCTCAGTAAGTGTTCTGTTAGCCGACCTATTCTGTTAGTCACGTTGTGTCACAAATTTTTTTGCAGTTCAATTCACAATCTGTTCAATATTTACTCATTGTAACCACCTAACTTTCTACATTTTTCTGTAGCTCTACATTTCAAAAGTATCTATTCTCTTTTCTCAGAACCACGTATCGTCCACGTTTCGCTTCAGTACAAGGCTACACTCCATCCAATTACCTTCGAAAAAGGCTTCGTAACCCTTAAAGTTATATTCAGTTTTAACAAATTTATTTTCAATTATGGTCATATTGGCTAATTTTAAGACCCGTGACAATATAGAATAATTATTAGAACATTCCTTCTTCCACTAATAAGTGTTTATTTTATATTTAATTTAACATATTGCTATGTTTTAAGCATATTTTGATCTCATCGAGAGCTTATGAGAGCAAATAAATGTTACTTGAAGATAAAGTGGCTTAATCTAAACTAACACGGAATACTGTTTTGTTCACTCCTCAGCTCCATGTCAGCACAACACATCGCTGGACATCAATTTCTGGCCACCCAATGCGATATATCCATCCATGCGACTACCACAGTGGCCACTCCACCAGCAGAACGGTGAACAAAACAGTATTCTCCCTTATTTTAAACAAAGCAATTTTATCTTTACGTAACATCTATCTGTGTGCTTAAATGTCAGCCTATGAACAAAGCGTGGTTCAAACACGTTGCCATACGTTCAGTGAAATATAAAATACATAACTGTGACTGGTAACGGAAAAGATAAAAAAAATCTCTTTCTGATTTACATTAACTACAATCCATTATCTCTTTTTACTTGCTTCTGATGGCATTCATTTATAGTCTCTTTCAAGACATTCAACTACTCTTCCGAGTCGTTTGTCGTCTCTCACGAAATTGCAGTGTCATTATCAAACAGCCTTGTTTTTTTTCTTCTTCTTGAACTTTGGTTCCATTTTTCAACATCCTACTTCGCTTCCTTCACTGCTTGCGCACTGTTCAGATCAAATAAAATTTGGGACTGTCTACAACACTGTTACACTCCCTTTCCAACCAATGCATCCCTTTCATGCTCTTCGACTCTTCTATACCGTTGTCTGGTTTCGCCGGCCGAAGTGGCCGTGCGGTTAAAGGCGCTGCAGTCTGGAACCGCAGGACCACTACGGTCGCAGGTTCGAATCCTGCCTCGGGCATGGATGTTTGTGATGTCCTTAGGTTAGTTAGGTTTAACTAGTTCTAAGTTCTAGGGGACTAATGACCTCAGCAGTTGAGTCCCATAGTGCTCAGAGCCATTTGAACCATTTGTCTGGTTTCTATACATGTTACAAATATCTTTTCGGTCCCTTTATTTTACCTTCGTTAATTTCAGAATTTCAAACAGTGTGTTCCAGTCAGTATTGTCAAAAGATTTCTGTAAGTCTACAGATGTTATAAAAGTATCTTTGCCTCTCTTCAGTGCGCAAAGATAGGTCGTAACGTCAGTATGATCTCACATGTTCCTAAAATACACAAATAGGTACATTCTTCTTGACGGCTAAGAGTGTTTCGCATATCTGAGGTAGCCAACATAGATTGTGGAACATTACTGGCATGGCGGGATCTCCCAAGGAGCACAGTAATTCTAAGGAAATGTCAATTATTCCATGGGACTTGTTTCGACTTAGGTCTTTCATAACTCCGTCGAATTGTTCTCGTACTCTCATCTTATGTTCACTTATTTCCTCTTCGTGAAGGTTATTTATCTTCTGCAGATAACGTACACATTTGCACTTTCCCATTTTCTTAGTACTGAATTGCCATTATAGCTCTTAATATTCTTATAGTTGCTTTACTTTTCCCCAAGTCTCTTTTTATTTTGCTACAGGCGATAGTAACCAAGGGCGGTAGCATTAAAAGTGCAATGGAAATTCCACTTTGAAATGCAGAGAAGAGAGCGAGTGGCTGGAAATAGCACATTCAAGACCTCTATGAAGGCGAGAACGTGTCTGATGACGTGATTGAAGGATAAACATGAGTCGATAGGGAAGAGATAGGAGGTAGAATCAGAATTTGAAAGAGCTTTGGAAGTTTTGAGATCAAATAAGGCAGGAAGGATAGACAACATTACATCGGAATCCATAAAATGGGGAAAGTGACAACAAACCAACAATTTGCATTGATGTGTAGAACGTCTGAGACAGGCGATATACCACCAGACTTTCGGAGAAAGATCATCCACAGTGTTCCGAAGATTGCGAGAGACGACAAGTCCGAGAATTATCTCACAGTCAGCGTAAGGGTTCAAGTATCCAAGTTTCTGACAAGAATAAAATACAGAAGAATGGAAAAGAAAATCGAAATCTGTTAGATGATCATTTTTCCTTTAAGAAAGGCAAAGGCACCAGAGAGGCAGTTCTGGCTTTGTCGTCGTTAATGAAAGCAAGACTGAAGAATAATCCAGACAAGTTCACAGGATTTGTCGGTCTAGAAGAGGTGTTCGACATTGTAAATTGGTGCAAGACGTCTGAAGTTATGAACATGTTGTGATAAGCTAAAGGGAAAGATGGTTAATAAACAATATGTACAGGAATCAAGAGGGAACAATAAGAGTGGAAGAACAAGAACGAAGCGTTCGAATTAAGGAGAGCGTAAAACAGAGATGTTGTATTTCAGGCCTACTGTTCAATCTACACAACGAAAAACCGATAATGGAAATAAAACAGAGGTTCATGAATGAGATTAAAATTCAGGGTGAAAGGATGTTAATGACAAGATTCGCGGATCACATTACTGTCCTCAGGGAAAGTGAAGAGTAACTACTGTGTCGGATAGATGAAATGTATAGCCTAATGAGTACGGAATATGGCCTGAGGGTAGACCGAAGACAGAGGAAAACAATGAGAACAACGAGAAACGTAAAATCAGAATTCACGATCACGATGTAGACGCAGTTAAGGAATTGTTCTACCTAGGCACAAACATAAGCCATGACGAAGCAGAAAGGACGACATAAAAGCAGGTTAGCAGTCTCTTGGCCCATAGAAGTCTACTAGTATCAAAGATAGGCCTTAATATAAGGATGAAGTTTCTAACACTGTACGTTTTGAGCACAGCATTGTATGGTAGGGAAACATATTTTGTGCGAAAACGGGAACACAAGAGAATCGAAGCATTTGAGATGTGGTGCTCCAGAGAAATGTTGAAAATTAGGTGGAGTGATAAGGTTCACAGTAGAATTGTCGAGGAAAAGACTATATGAAAAACACTAAATGAATAGGGATAGAAGACCGTACACATTTGTTAACACATCGGGAAATAGTTTCCATGATACTAGTGAGAGCTGTAGGCGGTAAAAATGGCTCTGAGCACTATGCGACTTAACTTCTCAGGTGATCAATCGCCTAGAACTTAGAACTAATTAAACCTAACTAACCTAAGGACATCACATACATCCATGCCCGAGGCAGGATTCGAACCTGCGTCCGTAGCAGTCGCTCGGTTAGGCGGTAAAAACTGTAGAGGCAGACATAGACTGAAGAAAATACCGCAAATAATTCAGAATGTGTTGCAAGCGTTAGGCAAAGGCTAGCTCGCCACCTCGTATCAGTCGAATGAGAGATGGACAAAAAAAGGAAGGGGGAGAGACAGGAAGACCGAGAGAGAGAGAGAGAGAGAGAGAGAGAGAGAGAGAGAGAGAGGCTATATCCATCTTACTCCTAACTTTGATAGCTTCTACATCTTTGCATTTATCGTTTACAATCATAGTACTCAGGCAAATAAACGTACATGGACAACTGGGTGCCAGGGGATAACACATAATTACGTAACAGGTTTATGTGTAGACATTTCACTAGAGTTTAAAAATTTGCTTTTTATGAGCATAGGTCGCAAAGCGCTATTGAACAATTCATGGTGTATCTCCCGTAATATTAGTTGCAGAAATAAAACCAAGGCATCATCACGAAGTGTACCACAAACATTTTTGTAAGTTAGAGAGAACCATAGCTCAAGAAATTTAGTTTAAATTTAGTTTAAATTTAAGGCGGTGCGCGCCATGTACCGGAAGTGTGGAAGAGGTGGCGCTTTTTAAGTCTGAGAGCGAAAGTCGAATAAGTGGCCTTTTGGACACAGTCCGCTGTCGTTTTGAGACTCTGTTCTGAGTGGCACGCATAGTTCTAAGTATGAGAGAATGGGGACTCTGATTGTCCGTTATATTGTGCAGGGGGTACTTGGAAACGTTCCGCGAGTATCTGGAACATTTAACTCTACTTTTACTAGCTAATGAATTCTCGGGTTTTGTTAGCAAAATGGGAGCTAGAGCTAGGTTTGTAAATAATTGGGAAGTGTAAGAATTTTAACGAAAAACTACGCAGAGGGGAATTTGCAACTCTGAGACATTTTGATATCTGATTATTTGATTTAAGTGAATACTTGGATTTTTTGCTTGGTCCTTCGGTGTTTACTGTCGCGTTCTATCGGCTTCGGGGTGAAAAGCTTAAAAGACTCCCACTCCTTCTGAAACTGAACTTGTGTTTCGATATAAGACTTTGAACCTTGCTGAAATGTGCCTCCAGACACTGAACACCTTAGTAATGCAATGTAACTACTATTATAAAGTTTCGGAGATGGTCAAAAAGTTAGTGAGGAGGGGTGTGGAGGGGGGGGGGGGGGGTAATGCTACTCGGAAACAATACAGACGAAAGTTCCACTACAACATTCAACATTGACGGCAAAAATTGTTCAACAGTGTCTCAAGGTGACATAAATGGAGCCTTATAGGCTCATTCGCGATCTGTGCTCCATAATAAATTGAGAACTATGAGCTTGTGTGGTGGGCGAACAGATATTCGATGATGCCGTCTCTGCCGCATCGTGTCACGAAGTACTGCGTTTGCGTTGCCTCACTGAAAGAGCTCTGAAGGGAATATGGAAGATAATCGCTACTGCTGCGTATTTCTGTACTGTAATTCATGACCAGATTGTAATACGGGGAATGGAGAACGTTTTACAAAACGTAAGTAAATATTTCGATATCAATTTGATCTAAAATGTTGCTATTACATTCCTTAGGAATCGATGGAGTAAATTACGACATTCTTTTGCAAATATGTGACGCGCAATTCGCCTTCTATCTTTTGCTGCTTCTTCTGCTTGTGGTATCTAAGCATGCAAGCATACTGATCGACATAATGATGTAACTGCTTGTCACCCCGCTGCACTTCCCAAATGTGGTGGCACTCAAGTTGTTTCCCAACACCGGTGGTTAATCTTTCACTAATTACGAGCCCCCTTAATTGTTGCAAGGTAAACTCTTCGGCCATGGCTCGTGAGAGGATGTTCTGCAACTCGCCTCTAGCTAGCGGGTATAGCAACGACAGGATCACGTGGTACATAACGCGAAATCAGGCCACGTGCTGTTCGAGACGAACCAACAACCACAATAAATTTTCTACTTGATCAATTCGCTTTACAATCAAATCGGTCAGATCATGAAAGAAATAAGCCAGAGGGCTAAGCAACTTAGCAATCACGGCATCTAAACAGCCGCTGGAACAATGCTACCCCAGGCCTGGCCCCCATGTTCTCCCTGACAGCGCAAGTCACTATCTTCGAACTTCCTCCCATCCGCCGGCTGCGGTGGCCGAGCGGTTCTAGGCGCTTCAGTCCGAAACCACGCGACTGCTGCGGTCGCAGTTTCGAATCCTGCCTTGGACATGGATGTGCTTGATGTCCTTAGGTTAGTTAGGTTTAAGTAATTTAAGTCTAGGGGACTGATAACCTCAGATGTTAAGTTCCATAGTGGTTAGAGCCATTTGAACCATTTGAACCTCCCATCCAACTCCAAGCATTAAAGCTTAAACTGCAACACGCCCACCAGAGTTCTTAACTCCGCGGCCGATGCTCTCCCAAATCTAACGTACTCAAATCAGCCACCCCATTAGTTAAATGCGCGAACTGTGCCCGCACCCGACCCAACTGACTGTCACTAGGTTGAGTTCCTTCTAGGAGACCGATGGTATCCTCAAGGCATTTAAGGGCCTCACCAAGAAATCGGATGGCCGCACCTGTCTCACCGATCATTGCCGCGGTGACGTCAATCGGCTGCAGCACGGCCGTGCGCAAACGGGCTACCAATTTCGGAAAACTGCCCTCCGTCGGTTGATGCCTTACTGCCAACTCGTAAATGAGATGGTCTCTTCTCAGCAGGCCAGTCCCTGGACACTGTCTCACTGCCATTATCTTAACAACTGAAACAACAACAAGCCAAACAATACGATGCCACAGACACAATCGAAACAAGAGTGAAACTGACCGCAGCTTGGTAAGCACAAGCGTAACCACACTCTGCTACCAGTGATATGCGTGCTAAACCCCCTGGGCAGAACAAATGATTAGGATTGTTGACAGGGCCAAATAATGTGTCGATGAGTTTCACTGCAAAATTGTAATTTAATAACACCTTTAAACCAAACCGGCACATAGCCGAACCTTTACAACTTCGAGTTTCAAAATCCAGTTCTACCACGGCTGAAGGCCTCCAAAGAAGAATCTTAAAAAGCAACAAGATAAGTTTCAAGTGATTGAAGAAACGTAGTTAAAATTGCAAATAAAGTAATTAAAATATATATGTATCACACCTAGACGGAAAGCCTCAAGGCAAAAATGGATAGAACAAACACATACAAGATGCAATACAAACGGCTGAAGGCCACAATTAAATTTCAAAATTTTAAAATGTGTTACCATAATATTTTAAGGCAGAAGGCTGCAATGTTTTCGCTTAAGGGGAAATTTTTAGAATAAGGCTTTAAGCGGCTGAAGACCCACAGCTGATTTTCCAAAATTTGAAAAATACCTTCATCTTTAAGTTTTCAATGGCCGAACGCTCACTAAATGAAAAAAGCAACCTAACGACCATAACTTAATTTAAGAATACGGTTTTAAGCGGTTGAAGGCCCACAATTGATTTACATAAATTGATTTACATAAAACACAATAAAGTTTTTTCTCTTGTAAAGCACTGGCCATAATAGATTACGAACAGACAAACACCCTTGAAAAGGACAGTAAAGACAACGGCACTCAGACGTCTCCATGGGGTTGGGGGTTGGGGGGGGGGGGGGGGGTTGGCCTGCCCTCCAAACAGTAATGTACACTTAGGTGAGACAGGCGGTGGGCCCAACTACACTTGATCTGTCGGTAACCCAACCAAGAGACAGTCACGGATCGATCGATCAAACGACTTGCCAGCCACCAATCGGTACATAAAAACTGAAAGACCAAACTGTTACGGACTTGATTATCCACAATGAAATATGTATTAAGCTGTCAAAACTATACACCATGCTGGACAGTTACAATACGTGAGCCCGCATCTCGTGGTCGTGCGGTAGCGTTCTCGCTTCCCACGCCCGGGTTCCCGGGTTCGATTCCCGGCGGGGTCAAGGATTTTCTCTGTCTCGTGATGGCTGGGTGTTGTGTGATGTACTGAGGTTAGTTAGGTTTAAGTGGTTCTAGGGAACTGATGACCATAGATGTTAAGACCCATAGTGCTCAGAGCCATTTGAACCATTTTTTGACAGCAGGTGAGGAAAGAACGCTGCCTGAAATTACTTTAATGGCCAGGGCAGGTAACCGGAGCAATAATGGCCATAAGGCAGAAAATTCCGCTGGTGCTCTTAAATTGTAGTGAACCAGTATAGTTAATTCCACCGCAAGGCGGCTCAATTTCACCACTACAAACAGTGTTTCTCACAGGAAAAGCTTCCCAACAGCGAACCACCGAAACGAACGACACAACATGAACGGACGTGGCTTGGGTACTTAACACACCACTCAACTTTTACGTCCTGGGTCGGTTAGCCACGAAGCTTGTAACGATCGGACAGCTCCACACACGCTCCGACACTGCACAGGGACCGCCAGCGGACCCAGCCGACTGCAGCGCGCGGAGATATCCTGATCCGCACCAACAGACCGACTGCCCGCAGACTCCCCTAGCCGGAAACTACACTCCTGGAAATTGAAATAAGAACACCGTGAATTCATTGTCCCACGAAGGGGAAACTTTATTGCCACATTCCTGGGGTCAGATACATCACATGATCACACTGACAGAACCACAGGCACATAGACACAGGCAACAGAGCATGCACAATGTCGGCACTAGTACAGTGTATATCCACCTTTCGCAGCAATGCAGGCTGCTATTCTCCCATGGAGACGATCGTAGAGATGCTGGATGTAGTCCTGTGGAACGGCTTGCCATGCCATTTCCACCTGGCGCCTCAGTTGGACCAGCGTTCGTGCTGGACGTGCAGACTGCGTGAGACGACGCTTCATCCAGTCCCAAACATGCTCAATGGGGGACAGATCCGGAGATCTTGCTGGCCAGTGTAGTTGACTTACACCTTCTAGAGCACGTTGGGTGGCACGGGATACATGCGGACGTGCGTTGTCCTGTTGGAACAGCAAGTTCCCTTGCCGGTCTAGGAATGGTAGAACGATGGGTTCGATGACGGTTTGGATGTACCGTGCACTATTCAGTGTCCCCTCGACGATCACCAGTGGTGTACGGCCGGTGTGAAGATCGCTCCCCACACCATGATACCGGGTGTTGGCCCTGTGTGCCTCGGTCGTATGCAGTCCTGATTGTGGCGCTCACCTGCACGGCGCCAAACACGCATACGACCATTATTGGCACCAAGGCAGAAGCGACTCTCATCGCTGAAGACGACACGTCTCCATTCGTCCCTCCATTCACGCCTGTCGCGACACCACTGGAGGCGGGCTGCACGATGTTGGGGCGTGAGCGGAAGACGGCCTAACGGTGTGCGGGACCGTAGCCCAGCTTCATGGAGACGGTTGCGAATGGTCCTCGCCGATACCCCAGGAGCAACAGTGTCCCTAATTTGCTGGGAAGTGGCGGTGCGGTCCCCTACGGCACTGCGTAGGATCCTACGGTCTTGGCGTGCATCCGTGCGTCGCTGCGGTCCGGTCCCAGGTCGACGGGCACGTGCACCTTCCGCCGACCACTGGCGACAACATCGATGTACTGTGGAGACCTCACGCCCCACGTGTTGAGCAATTCGGCGGTACGTCCACCCGGCCTCCCGCATGCCCACTATACGCCCTCACTCAAAGTCTGTCAACTGCACATACGGTTCACGTCCACGCTGTCGCGGCATGCTACCAGTGTTAAAGACTGCGATGGAGCTCCGTATGCCACGGCAAACTGGCTGACACTGACGGCGGCGGTGCACAAATGCTGCGCAGCTAGAGCCATTCGACGGCCAACACCGCGGTTCCTGGTGTGTCCGCTGTGCCGTGCGTGTGATCATTGCTTGTACAGCCCTCTCGCAGTGTCCGGAGCAAGTATGGTGGGTCTGACACACCGGTGACAATGTGTTCTTTTTTCCATTTCCAGGAGTGTATATACACAAGACCAAAGATGGTACACGGTGCAATATCGATACACATCGCTGCTGCCAAACGTAGAAGGAGGAAGAACCACGGCATAACCGCAACAATGGCGGTAAACCAAACACAGATATCCAGCCAAGTTCAAGGAAATGCATAGTTTGGAGTGAGCAAGCCTCTCAGTGGTTACATGTAGTTTAGGCACGTTGGACACTTTGTGAAATTTCAACTTACGCTTGATAATGGCCATAAGGCCGCAACGATGAGTCTGATATAAATGAATAGTAATGTACAGTGAAATTACGAAACTTTCTTTCAAATAAATAAACTTATACATTTCTGTCACACGATTTTGTGAGTGAGAGAATCTATAAGTTCGCTGCATTTACGAATGGTTAACTCGAAGACGAATATCGATCACCACGTATTCTGATAAGATTAAAGGCGTGAATGAAGGAATAATGTTCTCCACAGCATTTGCGACAGTAAAATGCGAGACAAAAAGGACACAACTCCATAATTCTGCGTAGATCCAAAACACACGCGAATTCAAAGCGCATTGAAATCACCTAGAGGCTCAGCTCTTGCTGCGTCTGACCGTAGTTGTGACGTTAAGAATGTCACCACGAGCGCCGGCGCTTGAACTTCCCGCGGCGGCCGCCGCTGAGAGGAGAGCGCCACTGCAGCGCGGTCGCAGTCTGCAAGCAGAGCGAGGAGGGTGCAGGCTGGATGGTGCCTGCAGCTCCGCCGCAGGCAATTTTGCCGGACCCTCTTGCACCTTGGTCGTGGTGATGCCAAGACGTTGGTCAAAGTTGAACCCGGACTTCTGGCGGAAGAAACTGTACGAACCTTGTGGCCGATTCTGCCGCTGTTGTGACGACGCGATTTAGCTTTGGATGCTTGCGTTTATGAACCTTAGTTTTAAGTAACATAGGGAGTGAAGTTAGCGGAGTGTGCAGCCAGTATATGTACGAACAGTGGTCTTACGTGAGCAGTCTGGTGATAAACTTCCCAATTTTGTTACACTATTTGTTATAGTCTGATTTTGTTAATCAGCTTTGAGCACTCTACGTGGTGTCGATAATTACATATACCGAGGACCAGTTTTGGCGTGCGGTGCCTTTAAAGAGGTCTTTGTATGTTTTCATATCATTAAATCTTGTTTTCTGATTGTTCTGAATTTAGTTATATTCGTGGTGTGGGTTCCTGTAGTCATGTCCTAGTTCATGAACCACGGGCAAACGTTAGGGGTAAAACCCAATGGGACTCGGGGCAAGTAAGGCTAGCAACCTGCTTGCCTGGTACTTTAAATAGGATGCTGGCAACAATCAGAGCAAAATACCTCGGACCTTTGGAGGTGACCGAGTCCCACCGCTAACTGGCAAACCAGGGACTCTTAAGATACGACTTGGCAAACAAGTGGTAATGAGATGGGGAGCTATTAATATCAGTGGGGGCTACTCTGGGAAGAAAGTAGAGCTGGCAGAGGCTGCAAGTAAGATGGGGCTGGACGTTTTAGCTGTTAGTGACATTCGGGTAAGGGGTGAGAAAGAAGAGGAAGTGGGGGAATACAAGGTCTACCTGTCAGGAGTCAAAGAAGGAATAGCACAATGGGGTGTAGGGCTTTACATCAGGAAAGAAATGTAACCCAGCGTAGTTGCAATAAGGCACGTAAACGAACGACTGATGTGGATAGATTTGACAGTGTCTAGCAAGAAAATTAGGATTGTGTGAGTATATTCGCATTGTGAGGGGACAGATCAAGATAAGATGGATATTTTTTATGAGGCACTCAGTGATGTAGTTGTTAGAGTAAAGGATAAGGACAGTGTTCTGCTCGTGGGTGATTTTAACGCCAGGATTGTAAATCGAACAGAAGGGTATGAAAAGGTTATGGGTAAATTTGGAGAGGATGTGGAGGCCAACAGGAACGGGAAACAACTCTTGGATTTCTGTGCCAGTATGGCCTTAGTAATCACAAACTCCTTTTCTAAACATAAGAACATTCACCGGTATACTTGGGAAGGCAGGGGAACCAGATCTGTCATTAACTATATAATAACAGATCAGGAATTCAGGAAGGCTGTGAGTGACACACGTGTATTCAGGGGGTTCTTTGATGACATTGATCATTATTTAATCTGCAGTGAAATTGGGATTGTGAGGCCGAAAGTGCAGGAGGTCAGGTCCATATGTAGGAGGATAAGAGTGGAGAAACTTCAGGGTAAGGAAATCAGGCACAAGTACATAACAGCGATCTCAGAAAGGTACCAGTTAGTTGAATGTAGTCAATTACAGTCATTGGAAAAGGAATGGAAAAGGTACAGGGACACAGTACTAGAAGTGACTAAAGAATGTCTTGGAACAGTAGTGTGTAAAAGTAGGATGAAGCAAACAGCTTGGTGGAATGACACAGTCAAGGCAGCCTGTAAAAGGAAAAAGAAGGCGTATCAAAAATGGCTACATACTAGAACTCGGGTAGACAGAGAAAGTTATGTTGAAGAAAGAAACAAGGCTAAACAGATAATTGCAGCAGCCAAGAAGAAATCTTGGGAAGACTTTGGAAACAGGTTGGAGACCATGGATCAAGCTGCTGGAAAACCATTCTGGAGTGTAATTAGCAGTCTTCGAAAGGGAGGTAAGAAGGAAATGACAAGTATTTTGGACAGGTCAGGAAAACTGCTGGTGAATCTTGTGGATGCCTTGGGCAGATGGAGGGAATATTTTGAAGAGTTGCTCAATGTAGGTGAAATTGCGATCAGTAATGTTTCAGATTTCGAGGTAGAATGGGATAGGAATGATGATGGAAATAGGATCACATTTGAGGAAGTGGAGAAAATGGTCAATAGATTGCAGTGCAATAAAGCAGCTGGGGTGGATGAAATTAAGATGGAACTCATCAAATACAGTGGAATGTCAGGTCTTAAAGGGCTACACAGGATAATTGAAATGGCCAGGGAGTCGGGACAGGGTCCATCAGACTGGGCAAAAGCAGTCTTTAAGCATGGAAACAGAAAAGATTGTAACAACTACAGAAGTATCTCTTTAATCAGCGTTGTGGGTAAAATCTTCTGAGGTATTGTTGAAAGGAAAGTGCGAGTATTAGTTGATGACCAATTGAATGAAAATCAGTGTGGGTTTAGGCCTCTTAGAGGTTGTCAGGACCAGATCTTTAGCTTACGGTAAATAATGGAGAAGTGTTATGAGTGGAACAGGCAATTGTATCTATGCTTTATAGATCTAGAAAAGGCATATGACCGGGTTCCTAGGAGGAAGTTATTGTCTGTTCTACGAGATTATGGAATAGGAGGCAAACTTTTGCAAGCAATTAAAGGTCTTTACACGGATAGTCAGGCAGCAGTTAGAGTTGACGGTAAATTGAGTTCACGGTTCAGAGTAGTTTCAGGGGTATAACAAGGCTGCAACCTGTCTACACTGTTGTTCATATTATTTATGGATCATATGTTGAAAACAATAGACTAGCTGGGTGAGATTAAGATATGTGAACACAAAATAAGCAGTCTTGCATATGCGGATGACTTAGTTGTGATGGCAGATTCGATTGAAAGTTTGCAAAGTAATATTTCAGAGCTAGATCAGAAAAGTAAGGACTATGGTATGAAGATTAGCTTCTCCAAAACGAAAGTAATGTCAGTGGGAAAGAAATATAAACGGATTGAGTGCCAAATAGGAGGAACAAAGTTAGAACAGGTGGACGGTTTCCAGTACTTAGGATGCATATTCTCAAAGGATGGCAACATAGTGAAAGAACTGGAAGCGAGGTGTAGCAAAGCTAATGCAGTGAGCGCTCAGCTACGATCCACTCTCTTCTGCAAGAAGGAAGTCGGTACCAAGACTAAGTTATCTGTGCACCGTTCAATCTTTCGACCAACTTTGTTGTATGGGAGCGAAAGCTGCGTGGATTCAGGTTACCTTATCAACAAGGTTGAGGTTACGGATATGAAAGTAGCTAGGATGATTGCAGGTACTAATAGATGGGAACAATGGCAGGAGGGTGTCCACAATGAGGAAATCAAAGATAAACTGGGAATGAACTCTATAGATGTAGCAGTCAGAGCGAACAGGCTTAGATGGCGGGGTCATGTTACACGCGTGGGAGAAGCAAGGTTACGCTAGAGACTCATGGGTTCACCAGTAGAGGGTAGGAGGAATCGGGGCAGACCAAGGAGAAGGTACCTGGATTCGGTTAAGACTGATTTTGAAGTTACAGGTTTAACATCAGTAGAGGCACCAATGTTAGCACTGAATAGGAGATCATGGAGGAATTTTATAAGGGGAGCTATGTTCCAGACTGGACGCTGAAAGGCATAATCAGTCTTAAATGATGATGATGATGATGATGATGATGATGATGATGGGATTGTATGATTTGGAGGGTCGTTTCTGTTGCTTGATGAACACGTGTTACATACCTGAGTTGTGTTTGGCCCGAGTAGCGCCTGTTGATTGCTTTCCTGTTTAGTACCGTACCTTGGCCATTCTATTGGCGTATTGTAGAAAACGAACTTATATGGCATTCTTGACGTTAGATGTAGTCGAGCGTAATCGCCTCTGGCGAAAGAATTGTGACAGTTATTCAGTGTGCTTATTTACACACATTAAAGAAAGTTTAGCATCACCTCGGTTCCGAAAGTTCCGGAACCTGTACAGAAAATTGGAATAGAGATCAACGTAAACATCATTTCCGCCCTTTTTATTGTTCATGAAAACCACACATTGCATTTTGTATCGCCATATAGCGAGACTTCCAGATGTGGTGGTCCGGACTGCTGTACACACCGATACCTCTAATACGCAGTAGCAAGTCCTCTTGCATTGGTGCGTGCCTGTATTCGTCATGGTTTACTATCCACAAGGCACTGTTGGCCCTCATTGCCCCATTCCTCAACAGTGTTTTGGCGTAGGTCCCTAAGAGCAGATGGTGGGTCATTTCGTCCATAAACAGCCCTTTTCAATCTGTCCCAGTCATGTTAGATAGGGTTCATATGCGAAGAACATGCTGGCCACTCAAGTCGAGCGACGTCATTCACAAGATGTGCACGATGGGGGTGCGAATTGTCGTCCGTGAAGACCAGTGCCTCGCCAATATGCTGCCGATATGGCTGCACTATCGGTCGGAGGTTCGTATTCAGGTATCGTACAGCCGTTACAACGTCGTCCATGACCACCAGCGGCGGACGTCGGCTCAACATAATGCCCCCCGAAAACAACGGATAGTGTGTGTCTAAGGCATTCAGCCTGAACAGGTTGCCTCCAAACACGTCTCCGACGATTGTCTGGTTGAAGGCATATTGCGACACTAATCGGTGAAGAGAACGTGTTGCCAATCCTGAGCGGTCCATTGGCCGGCGTAGAGTAACGACGCTAGGATGTCCGAAAACGCACTGGTGGTGAGACAGAGGCTTGTAAGACATGTCGGTCAACGAAGTCACATCTTCATGTGAGGGTTTACGAATATTCTAATAAAGCTTCCCAGGGTTGACAGCGTGCGAAGGGGGGGGGGGGGGGGAGGTGGCAGAGATGGTGGGATCGGAAGGGTCTGCGCAACATGGGAATGCGTGACGCCGAACAGACGCTGGCATATCACGTCCGTTGCAGAATCATAAAACAGTGATCAGTTACCCTGCTCTGATGCGATTCAATAGACGCCTGCAGTTGATGACTACCGAGCGACGTAGGTCAGTTGTGAAATCAACGCCAAAGTGACGTATAGTGCCACTCACTCATAGAGGGGGCCACGCATCCATCAGGCAGCTCCTTATCTAAAAACAGAGCATGAGATTACTGCCCGATGCACCGCCGTAAATCGCTGCCCACGGTAACGCCGCGCTGACATTATCGCCGACACGAAGGAGAAGTACAAGATCGTCGTCATAGGCAGTGAAGCGAAAAGTGTATCCGCCAAGTGTGATCCCCGGCAGGTGCTGTTGGACACCACAGAGCAGCGGTTCCTAAGAGAAGGCGTACAATAGCGCTGAGACACGACAGCTCTGTCTCACCGAGCCATTGATCAGCATCGGCGGCGTGAGACGGCTGTTCTTGATCAGGATCGGCGGCGTGAGACGGCTGTTATGCAACAACAAGGAAGGCACACCACGAAGAAGACGCATCACTATCTGTACGATGTTGTACGCTTACCCCATATGTCATAGTCCGACTGTCAAAAGCGAGCGGTCAATCCTATCAGAGGCCTGGCTGAGGGGTGAGGCTAAGACCCTGGGCATTTGGCGAGTCTTGGAAGTGCAAAAATGTCGCGATTCCGATAGAGTGAGGTGCGGATGCTACAATCGCCTCCTAACTATGTCTTGCCGTGTGAAACAACATAACGGACCGTCTGCTCGGAATGTGCCGTCAGCAGATGAGTGAAAACTTACGTGTCACTGTGGAAAAAGGTCCTTGCTCCGCCTCGTGGTTTATGTATAGATACAATCCGGGAAGGGCTACAGGGAGCTGCACCATGGGAGATTGTGGCAGCCAGCAATTGAAGGAGAGCCCAGTAGAGCTTCAGAGGGAGACCATCTGGCTCTGGAGATTTATGAGCGGCTTCCATCTGTATCGCTTCAAGCGCATACTCCTCCTTTTCATCTCCAATCAAATCCATTACTGTAGCCTGGGCGATCGCGTCAAAAGCGAGCTGAGAGACATATCGATAACTTTCGGAAAATGGTAATGCCCCAAGGACAGCCTAGTGTAGTGAGTAAGAAGAGCTTCCCCTTTATCGTGCTGAGTATATGGGCGTCGTCCATCGTCCATCATGACAACGTGGGTCAAGGCCTGTCGCCGTCGTCTTTCTGCAATGATATTATACATGGACGGTCCCCCTTGAACAATTCTGTCTTGTTTCACCCCCTTGTGAGGGTGGTAATCTGAGCCATTGCGCAATTCACTACCGTCTGCCGTGTGGGCGAGTGCAATAGTACGGAAAATTTCCGTAGAATTGAGTAATATATGTACGTGGAATGTCGCCTCCATGCTGCTATGGCTCTACCATAACCAATGAAGGTCCTCCAGAGGGCACATTGCTCCCGTGAGCAATAGCCCCACGTCCTTCTACGAGCCGTCGATATTCTGGAGAAGCAGAGTGGCCCACATTCGACTTCCACTGACCACATCTTTGTCACACCCTCTGGCGGCCGAGGGTGATGACACAGATATAGGTCGTGTGGTTGGAAAACGTTGCGGCTCACGTCGGCAGGTCTCGTTCTCCTGAAAATGGAGCACGAGATGTAAACTCGATCGATGCGGCTAGATGAATGGTTAGTTTAGTGCTTACAGCCGTGCCTATCTCCAATAACGTTTTCCCATAAGTCCATGAACTGTTGATTATTGACAATTGTGGCAAATTCTGTACAGGGAGAGTAACGTGGTAACTGATCCTTGAGCGCTTGGGTGTGTTTGAAATCGCCTCCCAGAACCAAGGCGACATGTCACCCTATAAAGAAGGGCATGACTACATGCTCGAAGAACGTAGATCGTTCACGAAGCGGATCCGATCCCGACAGAGCATGGACGTTCGTTAGTTTGACTCCTTCGATTGTAACAGACATACTTCTGGCATCAAGGAGAGATTCGACGTTTTCTGCAAGAGTACCTTCGCAGAGGATTACCAGTCCACAATCAGTGTTAGACACATGTGAGACCCAAGTCGTATATCCGAAAGGCTCTGTGATACTCTCGACATACACTTCCTGAAGGAGGGCAATGTCAAAATCTGCACCGTTGAACGTATTTTGGATCATTGCCAGTTTATGGCGAGCACATATGTTGTTGATATTAATTGTTTTTAGTATTTCTGACCCGCTGCCCCCTTCAGTAACTTGTTCCATAAAGCGTTTGAGCTATCGATGCAATGCTGGATGGATCCAAGGGGCACCTCTGCCCTGGGCTCCCACGTGGTGCTCCAGTTCTTGCTGCACAAGAATCAAATGTGACACTTGGTAGCCGCAGGGGACTACTGTCAGTGGAACTGTTACGCTCAGCAGCAGGTGGTGGACCGAGATGGACCGTCGGCGGCAGGCGCAGGTGCTGCAGTCGCTGCAACATCGAAACGGGACAGACTCGCTGCAGCGTTAGGGAGGTAGAGCCCTTTGCGGCATCTAATGACGAGTCGACGTATTCTTCATGTACTCGAAGAAGACAATCATGACATGGCGTATGGCGTCGCTTCATGCCTTTTCGCGGGAACCATTGTTTGCGGACATGTTGTTCCGTGTCGGAGTGTGGTGGCAGTGATCGGACGCTGCCCTCATCTGGAGGAAGGCAAAAGTCGGTACAACTCCCGGTTCGACGTCATTCTTCTCAGGAATGTCAGCCCGTGGGTGCGAGTTTTCTTTATCCTTAGGCATCTCGGCGGGAGACATCGTGGAAGAAGGAATGTGGTCTGCCACGCTGTCTTAGACCATCGACGGCAGCAGGGTGTGTCAGTCCTGGGCAAGAATATCGGCTGCTTTGGTAGCTGCCGCAAGGTGAGGCACGATTACAGCCGGCGTCACAGTAGCTGCAACGTCACCGACCGGTGTCTGATGGTAGACCGCTGTGGCCAAGCGGTTCTAGGCGCTTCAGTCCGGAACCGCGCTGCTGCTACGGTTGCAGGTTCGAATCCTATATGATGAAGGCCGTGCAGGACCTGGTAACTAAGTAATACGGCCAATTCTACCTCAATGCAGTCTCGATTTGCCGCACACCGTTTAAGACGTGATATGTCTGAAATACTGTCACTTTTCATAGAAGTGGCCTATCACATTACCTTTTGGCTGGCTCTGAGCACTATGGGACTCAACTGCTGTGGTCATTAGTCCCCTAGAACTTAGAACTACTTAAACCTAACCAACCTAAGGACATCACACACACCCATGCCCGAGGCAGGATTCGAACCTGCGACAGTAGCAGCAGCGCAACTCCGGACTGGAGCGCCTAGAACCGCACGGCCACCTCGGCCGGCCATTACCGTTTGGTTTGAACGTTGTCGTCCCAACATCTCTTGGGACTTCTAAAGAGAGCGCGAAGAGCCTCAGAATACGGAGAGGAGCTCCGGACTGGAGCGCCTAGAACCGCACGGCCACCGCGGCCGGCCATTACCGTTTGGTTTGAACGTTGTCGTCCCAACATCTCGTGGGGCTTCTAAAGAGAGCGCGAAGAGCCTCAGAATACGGAGAGGAAAGCCAGCGTCATCTATCGTTCCAGTCTCTGTATGGCTCTCAGAGCGCATAAATCTGAGATCACTTCTGTGCACGTACCCTCTTCTATCAGTTTCATACAGATGATGCTGCTAGTAATTCGTAAGTGGATCCCAATAACGTCTTGAGGTGCAGTATGAGGAATGTCCCGGATAAAACGTTCAATTAGATGTGCTCGCGGTCTTGCGTTGTCAGCTTGAAATGTGATCTTAATTGTGGCCTGGCGCTCTCGAAAGATGGACGCGATACACTTGTCGCTGCGAGAAGGTAAACAGGAAACACTGGCGCGCTCTACATAGAAGGTGGGACATGAACAGCACGTCTACGCCACACCGCTGCCAGCAGGCAACTTCCAACTGAGCTAACGAAGCAATACTCACGACCAGTCCTCGCAGCCTTACTTCCGCCAGGAATCCATCTCCTATCTTCCAAACTTCCAATCCTGCTATAGTTTCACAGAACATTGTTGTAGTGATACTGTGATCATCAACATTATAAGCGAACGTCATAGTAGCAGCCGCTATATGGCGTGCATTAGCTTCTGGAAATTTCTGTAGTCTCCCTCCTTTTCCGGCGGACCGAGCGTTGTCGTGTCACGCCAACAGTGCAAATTGTTAGCGGAGGCAGACTCGGTCGAGTGCACTGAGAGGCGCATTTCGTTGAAACAGGAATGTGGAATCTTTCGTGGCTACTTCAGAGTGAATGATTTTAGGAATTTGTCAGTTTAATCAGTGAAAGAGTAAGAAACAGACAGGAGTGTTTTCCATTGTTTAAAGACGAATTACTTAAGTCGAAGAATTTAATTTGGATGACCCTTACCATCGTTTATAATTATAAGCCGGCCGAAGTGGCCGCGCGGTTCTAGGCGCTGCAGTCTAGAACCGCGAGACCACTACGGTCGCAGGTTCGAGTCCTGCCTCGGGCATGGATGTGTGTGATGTCCTTAGGTTAGTTGGGTTTAAGTACACTGCTGGCCACCGTAAATGCAACACCCTGAAGGAAACATCCGAATCAAGTGAAATTTACACCATGGGTTTGCAGCGATGAGATATGCAACTGATTAGAATTTCAGCGCAGACGCACATCACGCGCGCCTGTGGCGCCACCTCATAGCTCCATTTAAGGCTTGGCGATTTCGACGAGTGTACGTTCGGCACGTGTATTTATCTTGTGGTTGTGTCACAAGACGATCAGTTATGCCTCGTAGACAACAGCGAACATCGTTTGATCAAGTATCCGAGTTCGACAGAGGAAGGATAGTGGCTTACCGAGATTGTGGATTATCATACAGAGAAATCGCTAGTCGTGTTGGACGAAACCAAACAACTGTAATGCGGATATGTGACCGTTGGATGCAGGAGGGTACGACGGACGGACGTGGTCGATCGCATTCACCTCGGTGCACCACTGCACGTGCTGATAGGCAAATTGTGCGCATGGCAGTGACGGATCGCTCAGTGACATCCCGAACCATAGCACAGCACATTGCGTCTGTAACGCATCATCCAGTGTCTGCGCGTACCATTCGACGCCGTTTACAGCAGAGTGGTCTGTCCGCAAGACGTCCATTGTTTCGTCTACCATTGACGCAGAACCACAGACGTCTCCGTCGCCAATGGTGTGATGACAGACGGATGTGGACGGCAGAATGGAGTGACGTTGTCTTTACTGACAAGGCACGCTTCTGTCTGCAGCACCACGATGGTCGGATTTGAGTGTGGAGACACCGTGGAGAGAGGATGCTGGACAGCTGCATTATGCACCGCCACACTGGTCTTGCACCGGGTATTATGGTATGGGGCGGTATTGGATATTACTCCCGCACGCCTCTAGTACGCATTGCCGGTACTTTAAATAGCCGGCTCTACATATCCGAGGTGCTGGAGCCAGTTGTCCTTCCTTACCATCAGGGCTCGGCAACAGCCATATTTCAACAGGATAATGCGCGACCACACGTGGCACGCATTGTCCAAAGGTTCTTCGTCAATAACCAGATTGAATTGCTTCCCTGGCCGGCTCGCTCTCCGGATCTTTCGCCGATAGAAAACATGTGGTCCATGGTTGCTCAACGAGTGACCCAGATTACATCCCCAGCTGCCACACCAGATGATCTTTGGCAACGTGTGGAAGCTGCTTGGGGTGCTGTACCCCAGGAACACATCCAACGTCTCTTTGACTCAATGCCGAGACGTGTGGCAGCGGTGATCTCCAACAATGGCGGCTACTCTGGCTACTGATTCTGGCAGGAACCACATGTCACTGACGTCTGTAAACGTAATCATTTGATACTTGGTCAACATGTTATCTACAAAATAAATTTTGTTGTGCTACCTATTGTCTTTCTTGGTGTTGCATTTACGGTGGCCAGCAGTGTAGTTCTAAGTTCTAGGGGACTAATGACCTCAGCAGTTGAGTCCCATAGTGCTCAGAGCCATTTGAACCATTTTTATAATTACATTTTTGGTAAATAACTGCACTTACGCCAAGTGCAGTGAGGCTACAGTTTACTTTCCTGTGCAGTGGTGGCTGGAGAAAGTCTGCGATAGCAAATAATTGAGGTCATGGTCAGAACTCTTAGGTGAGAAAATACAATTGACGCGTCAAGCCACGACGCCATTTTGGATTTAATAATCGCGGAAAGCACCTGTACTGAATTACGAATGCAACAATAGGGAAAATACCACGCACGCGGACAGTAACGGTTACTGCCACGAGCAGGAGAAGCGTCGTACATGGAAATCAATAAAAACCATCATTAAACAGAAAAAAAGACGGATTATAAAGGTCGAGACATCATGTGAAAACACAATGACGGCAGCGCAGCGAGTTACATTCTCACGCAGGACGATGTGGAAGTGTCGCAAAAAACTTTACTTTGATACGGGGTTTCATGTGGCATTGTTGCTCCATGCGTTGCTGAGCGGACGTTGAAGTGTATTTCTTGCGTATGCTGTGAACAAACTAACGTACTATCCCAGAAAGTTAGAATCAGTGTGACGATACTGAAGCAGTAAATGGCATGGAGGAACAGGCAGGCACGGGTAGCGAACAGTTATGCAACCTGGTAGTGCAAATAAAAAAAGTAGATGCAAATTTAGGTATCGCGTAAATTGCAGGAACTGGGTAATGGGCCGAACTGTCGGAGTGGAAGACAGTATGATAGAAATGGTACCTACACCATCAAGTCCTGGAGGCCATTCGAGTTTTGATACACAGACACTCTTTGGCAACAATAATGGGAAATGTGGAAGAATACACATCCTACTTATAAGAAACAGTCAAGTAGACGTCTTGATAAAAACATAAAAGAAAATGCACCTAAAATGAGTCAACTGAAAACTCCGCAATCAGAAGTCATCTCTGATTGAATTGAGCGTATCCAAAGTATTTTGGTTGGGAACGTTATACCATGATTTATGAAAACAAAAAAGGAATATAAAAGTGGATGATCCTGTACTTTGGTTGTTTTTGAGCACTGACAACTGTAAATTTAAAAACAATGCTTATGCTTGTGAGCTATGTACATTGCGCTTACAGTTTTCTAATCTTATTTACACACTAAGCACCTTCTAAAAACAGGCATAACAAATTTTGAAAACCTCTTTATTTTCTGTACCACAGTACAGAAAATATTTGGAATAATGTTCTACATTTGGATGTTTAACGAGACCAATTGAACGAAATTACACAAACACACACTTCTCATTGCTTACCTAATGTACTTATATGTATTTACTGAGATTTTATAGACTGTTATTTCTTTCTATATGCGTTTTCTGAGTCCAGTTTGTGCTACACTTTTGTGTTTCATAATTATCTGAAATTCTTATAATAATATATCTGCTCGGATAGCAATATCCTGAAGTCAGGTCAAAGTTGTAAACTGCTGCAAAATTTTGATATGTGAGCGAGTAGCGCTGTTGCTCTGTTGAGAAATATAGTAAAGCCCAAACGTTTATGCGAGTGTTTGGAATTTTTTGTAAAAGCTCGCGCTTCGATGTGCCTCATAATAGCCAGGGGAAGGTAAATGAAAGCCGGTTGTCATCGTCTATCCAAAAGGAAGAAAGACAAAAGAGATCGTCTCGATACAAAGACAGAGACAGAGTAGTTTAATGCTTTGTCCGATAGTGGATGAAATTAGTCTCTCACAATAAAGTCGTATAGCCGATCATTAGGATCACAGTCATATCTATTATAGTTCCTAGGGTGAGATATTTCACAATACCCAAATATCTACCACATGAAACTTTACAACGGTATTCTGCCCTAAGGAGAAATTCTCGGAGGTTTCTCTTGGTACTTACTAGTGGCTTTATCTCTCTCTCCACCTCTATCTTTTAGGTTCACCAGTTTTCCGAATAGCATCATGAGGCCTGCCATGACAATCTCCCTTGTGCCAGTCCCTTCATTCATAGCTGTTTATTGTCTGCATTCCAGTTTCAGCTGTAATTTTAGTCCTCTGTGACTCCATTTAATACCGTGGTAGCTATTTACTGATGTCCTGTAATTCTGTCCATCGGTAGAGTGTCAGCGCCCTTGCCGCGAGGTAACAGCATTTCCTGCAGATCAGCGGAGTTAACACTGTCGGGTTTTGATAGCCAACTGGGGAGCTGCTTGATTGAGAAGTAGCGGTTCCGGTCACGAAACCTGAGAGCGGCTAGGAGAGTGATATGTTCACCACATGCCCCTCCATATCCACATTCAGTGCCATATTGACTGAGGATGACACGGCTGCCGGTCTGTACCGTTGGACCTTCCGAGACCTGTTCGTAGAGAGTTTATTTTATATAGTTAGAGCTTCCT
This sequence comes from Schistocerca serialis cubense, assembly GCF_023864345.2. Taxonomy (NCBI): domain Eukaryota; kingdom Metazoa; phylum Arthropoda; class Insecta; order Orthoptera; family Acrididae; genus Schistocerca; species Schistocerca serialis. The sequence goes on from NC_064643.1 coordinate 193,419,921, forward strand.
AGTAATTTTTCCTCTCGTAATGTGAAGAAAATTTTATTTTCAAGCATCTTTGTCCACTTACATTTCATTATCCTTGTTCAGTTTTACATAGATTCTATTCTTTACCAGTTTTCTTATCTATCGAGGTCATTATTCTGTCTGTTCCTTCTACTATGACTACAGTATAGCTATCTTTAAACATGAAACACGATCTCCATTGCTTTCATACACTCTTATGTTGATTAATTCAAATATATATTCACTAGTATCGTTCTCAATGTTTCTTTCTTGAGTGGTCTCTTCAAAGATTTCTCTTTCTTTTTGTGATAATACAATTCTGGCCACATACGAAAGGAATGGTTGTACAATTAATTATTTACATTTCCACAGACGTATATAACCGTGCTTGAAAGATACTGTGAAACTCACGTGGTTCCGACTCAGTTCTCGCACATCCATTTCTATTTCTCCTTCTACGCTCCCGCCTGCGACCAGTGCAATATCCCTCTTTGGCGTATTTCCAGGACAAGGACATATAATTCAGTATCTTGAAAAAACATCTGCCATCGGCGTAGCGTAACGCTGAGTGAGGACAGATGAAATACCTTCCTGCGATTCACCAACTCCTGAGGCAGACGTTATTTTTCGCTGCTGTTTCAACAAATCCAATTTAACTTGTAAGTACGAAGAAAACAGGTTTGCACTTTATTTTTTCCCTCACAATATGAGAATAAAAGAAATGAGAAGCTATATCCTGACACTGAATTTTACAAATTTAATGACCGAAAGGATATATAATAGTTTCATTGCGAGACTAAGTATCCGCCAGCCATATAAATGACAAAACGCATTATTATTACAATAATTTCTAAGGAATCGTAGTATAAAAACAATAGTTAGAGCAAACTCAAAAAGAGAAGAAAACTAAAATAAACTCCTTGGTGATGAGAGGGGAGAGAAAACAAAAGTCGTAGCACTAATTAAATTGATGTTTCGCGGTGTATCGAGAACTGCACACTTTCTTTCCTATCTATTGTAGTAGAGATGGTTTTCGATGGATATGTCAGTACCGTGCTACGTTCTGACAGAAAAATGACTGCTGCGTACTTGAAGTGCTCTTTCTACAGAAGCAAAATCTTAGGAGGTGTCTGAGCTGTTCGCGGCTCGTTCTCATGCCGTTTATTGTTTGTCGTCTTCTGTTACGGTACTGCTGCCTCGTTTTCTTATTCCATTTACTGGCGTCACTAACTTCCTGCCTTACCTGCCGTGAGTGGCAGCAGCAGCACTTATCGCTAAGTGCACTGTCGTACCATCTCTGGAGCGACCGACACTATTTCCGGGTAGTCGTCTGTCTGGAGTTGGGTCGGGAAGCAGCAGTGAAGTCGGGGACGGAGCGCTGGTCACGTGCTCGCCGACCGCTGGCGACACACTTGAACTGTCCGATGGAAGGAGACCTTAGCGGGAACGACCGTTGGTTGGTCGTTTGGTCGTTCGTCTCATCGACCAACGTGTATTTGGTCCTTTGACCGTTTCCGGGCCTAGTCAGTCGGTTGCGGCAGAGCAGCGAGGGAGTCTCCTTGGCGCGTTGTAAGGCAGGTGCCGCTGGTGGCGTGCACGCGTGGTTGGAGCTGTGGGGCGCTTCTTGCGAGGGTTACGAAGTTCATCGCCCACCGATCCTGGACACTAAAGTTGAGTCATCACTTAACCTATTATGCAGCCTCAACTGCTATCACGTCTCTTCGTTTGATCCTGATTGTCGCTTTCTGGGCGATTCCCGCGAGCAACAACGCGTGTTCATCGAAGTCGGCTAGAATTGCAACCGTCTTTCTGCGTGGTGTTTAACTTAATTTAATTCATTCCTTCATTAATTAAGTGTACCAGCGGTATTTCTGCTTTGTGGCCGTTGGCGTTCCGGTGACCTGCCCTGGTCCTTGACGTGGTTTTTCGCAGTGTATTTTCCTCGTCGTGTTGATGCTGTCCAGCACGGCGTGTAGTTCGACAGCTGAGGTTTAGTTGGTAGTTTTGGACGTTTATTCTGACTTGGCTGGATTGGGCAAAACTATCCAGAACGCTGTGCTATTAACATCTTGATGTCGTTTTGCTGGTCGGGTGGAGCAGAACTGATCTTATTGGTTGGTTCGTCGACTAGCTATCAGTTGGATTGCGTTCCGATTAAGAGGTTGTCAGGCTGCCTGTCTCGCCTGAGCGTGCGTTAGTGTTATCTTCCCAGGCCGATCATTGGAAACTTCTGAGCGCCGCTCCTTGTGTTTTACACAGTGGTTTCCCTATTAGTCTTCAGTACTCTATGTGGCCTTCAGCCGATTTTTAGCTTGTTAAAATTGCAACGCTTTTCTTCTTAGGGCTTCAGCCGTTAAAAAGTTGTTTCTTGTTTGGTATGTAGCCTTCAGCCGAGTTTCAGCCTTTCAAAATTAAAATTAAAAGTTCCTTGTGCCTAGGACTTAAGCCATAAGTTTGTTTCAAGTTGGTATGTGGCCTTCAGCCGAGTTTTCAGCCTTTTCAAATCAAAAATTGAAAAAATTTTTGTGTGCCCTAAGCCGTAAGAAATATTTTGTAGTTTGTATGTGGCCTTCAGCGGAGGTTTTCAGCTTAAATTAAAAATTGGAAATTTCTTTGTCTGGTCTTTAAGCCGTGAGATTGTGTGGGTTTCGTATGTGGTGTTCATCCGAGTTTTATGTGAAGCATTTTAAGATAAAGCCTTTAGCCTTTTGTAGTTGAAATTTAGAAGCTCTTCCCTCTAGGTCTTAAGCTGTAAAATTGTTTTCTGCATGGTGTGTGGCCTTCAGTCGAGTTTTAATCTCTCTTAAATTAAAAATTCAAAATCCTTGTCTTGCCATTAAGTCATGAGGTTGTTATTCTTTAGTATGAGGTCCTCATCCGAGCTTTACACGAAATATTTTAATATAAGGCCTTCAGTATTTTCAAATTGAAAGCTCTCCTTTCCAGGTCTTAAGCCGTTAAATTGTTTTGTTGATACACGGCCTTCAGCCTTTCTTTATTGTTGTAGTTTCTAAAAGTAGATAACATAAACAACACATTTCTATTATACATTTAGAAATAAGGCAAAACACACAGTTGCATAGCACATCGTTTACAGCAGTTACGGATTCCATTCGATTTCTCTTCTTGCTGAATATGATGCTTCTCCTTACAGGTCCGTGTTGTTATCTGACGATTCAACAATGCTTGGAAAGTGCTTTTCTCGAAGCCGGAAAGGATTTTTCTCGTCCGATCGATTTCCTGATGCTTTCCTTTCTTGGTGGTATGTCTCTAAATTCTCATGAATGATGGTGATAATTCGGTAACTGAAATAGTCTTCCGGTATGAACCTTGTAAATAACGTTGGAATTTACCACATCCATATATAAGGAATATGAAAATGGTTCCTTTATCCGATTTCACATATTGCGAACACATCCATTGGGATCCTAATCATGATACCTTTTGCCTATTTATAGATTTGAACAAAGCATATGACAGCATAGTAAGAGAGGAAATGTGGAGGACAATGGAAGAGTACGGGATACCTGAAAAGCTGATAAAGCTAACTAAAGCTAATCAAAATGTGTGTGATGGAATCGAAGTGTATAGTGAAAAGTGCAAGGGGAGTTCTCAGAAGCATTTGAAGTAAAACAGGGGCGAGACAGCGAGATACTATATCACAGCTCTGTTCAATTTGGCCCTCGACAGTACCCTGAGGAGAGTAACATGTGAAGGCGCAGGAGTCATCATAGGATAAAAGATAAATGTCCTGGCTTTTTCGGATGATATTGTTCTGATAGGAAGGAACATAGAAGATCTGGAGAAAATGGGGACTGTGCTAATGGAAGAAGCTAAGAAAATGGGTCTAAGTGTAAATGAAAGTAAAACAAAGTTCGTGGTAGTAGGAAGAAGAGCTTATTTGGGACCAAACCATTTAAATATCCGAAATATAATAATACAGAAGACAGACACATTCACGAACCTCGGTGTCAACATCAACAGACAAAACCTTACAGAACAAGAGAAAGTAATAAGAATTCAAGCTGGGGTAAGATGTCTAGGAGCTATACACAACATCATAAGATCGAAATTACTATCTAGGCAGGCAAAAATAAGACTATATCAGACCATCATCAAGTCAATAGTATGCTGTGTAAGTGAGACATGGACCCTGACAAAAAAAAAAGACAGAGAAAAAACTCATCGCTCTTGAAAATAAAGTACTGAGGAAAATATATGGACTAGTGCAAGAAAATGAAGAGAACTCAAACAGCTATACATGCTGCCTGACGTTGTAGCGAGTGTGAAAATTAAGAGACTGAGATGGTACGGACATTTGAGAAGGAGAGGGGAGAACAACACGATAATAAAGGATGTAATGTATGGAGAAACTGAAGGAAAGAGACCACTGGGACGGCCGAGAATGAGATGGAAGGATAATACCTCGGGACGTCAGATACTGGGTCTGGGAGATGAAAATGCAGATGACAGGAAAGAATTGATGGCTGGAGTCAGTGACGCCAAGGACCGCCTGTAGTATGTACGGCCAGTAAAAGTAAGTATTCCATTCAGCTTAGAGGAACTTCGTATTTTTCCACTAAATCCAAAGTCTCGTTTTAATCCAACATACATATTGGTTTAAATCTGTCGTTATTACAGTACTTTGGCGGTACCTTTTCAAAGCTGAATAAAACCTTGAAATGAATATTTCAGTATAGCGTATACTGAAAAATGAGGTTTATTCCGTCCTGCTGGGAAACCTATAATCCAGGAAGATCTCCGACAAAATTTATGAATATATTATGAAATGATGCAGTGTTGCTTAGAAACAACTCTGAACAGTTGTTATAGGTCTATTAAATACTACGTGTGTTCTGCATCCGTAATAAATTTGTATTTTTATTTGTTTAGTATTATTAAATCAAACGCATTTTTGACAGTTGATTTATGACGCATCGCGCAGTTCACCCACAGTAACTGAGTGGTCGGCGCGACAGACTGTGAATCCTAAGAACCCGGGTTCGATTCCCGGCTGGGTCGGAGATTTTCTCTGCTCAGGTACTGGGTGTTGTGTTGTCCTAATCATCATCATTTCATCCCCACCGACGCGCAAGTCGCTGAAGTGGCGTCAAATCGAAAGACTTGCACCAGGCGTGCGGTCTACCCGACGGGAGGCCCTCGTCTCACGACATTGAATTGATTGACCCATCGCGTATATGTCGCTGAACATACAGAAAAATCCATGGGCTCCAGTGACCATGAAGGATATTGAGTAGTACCCCGATTACCAATCCATTCTTATAGCCGTAACTCCATAATATGTGCGTGCTCCAACATGTTACCCTTTCAGCTTTTCCTTAAACAGTTGCTGATGTTCAAAAAGTGGACTAAGTGTACTATTCTCCAGTTCTAACAAAGAACCTTCAAGCATGTGTACATAATTTACGAAAATGACAATACCGTCAAAAAATAATGCCCGATTAGTCCACTGCTGAAAATCCCTACCTATAGAACGAATCCCAAAGAGTCTCCTTCGCCACATGGGATTTCTGAGAATCCCAGTAGACACTATCTTCACTCTGTTAGCCACCCTAAGAGTCGCTTTGTCATCCACCAGTATGCTTTACTAAAATTTGGGATCGGCTAGTCGGATTGTGTACAGCTCGCGGTATCCTCTCCATATCACCTCAATTTTGGCCTTGAATAAAGTAGGCCTATACCGTCTCAATTTCAGCTTTGCTAAACCCTTCGTGGTCTTCCTTTTACTGTTCCGTACTCCCTGGAAGATTTTATTTAAGATTTAGTGGTTTATTACACAAACTACTTGGCGTAAAGATTCTCTTCTTTAGTAACTTACTCTGGCGCTCGTCAACAAGGAACATCTGTTACCGACCCAGTATCCGCAGATCTTTGCAAATATCTTGTCAAGAAGGAGGTCGGACGTCTGGAAAACGTTCTACAAACAAGTAACAAATGTCACTACAATTGCAGTCATGATTCCACCATGTGTACAAAACAAATACGGCTTGTTCTGTAGTTAACTTTTTACCATTTGTTTCTCAGAAAACAATAAACCACATAAACTCGAACGGCTAATGTCAGTTGACTATGTCCTAGCCAATTCCACAACTAACACTAGGCTAGCAAAACTATGGCTAACAATGGAAAGGTCCTGTCCGACATATAGAAACCTACTGTGAAATTTTACACACAGGAACAGTTCACCAAAAGAAATTCATTAACAAAATTTTTGCTGATAGGGCGATCTTTTGGTACTTTTTTGAAAATATTAAAATTACTCATTATTGGCACACTAAGAATCGCATCTAACAGCGGTTTGTACAATCCTCCTGCCTAGCGTGCAAATCGGCGAATGATCAACACAGCCATGAGAAGCTTAGCGGGAAGTCCAAATTGCCCACATGCAAGTTTTAAGCACTAAAACCATACCAAAAATAGTCTAAATCATAAGTATTTTGAATAATTCGCTGTTCTTATAGACAGTTACACCGCTGCAGATGTAATTGTTACCCAAGTGAAAGAAAATTAAGGCAGTGTATGATGTTACAGACGACTTCACAATCGGTACTTTGATTGTTGACATTAAATATTTTGTAGCACTTGCCGTAGTACACTTCTTATGATATATTTTGAATACCGTATACTTTGCTAACACTAGAACAATTGTAATTCATCCGGTTTTTTTTTTTTTTTTTTTTTTGCTCATTTCAATCCTTCCTCTTAAGGAAGAAGCCTGGCTGTTCTAGTGCCTTAGGGATTGAACACTATTCAGACGTGGGGTGTATGTAACTCTGTTTTGGCTCAATTTATTTCTTTTTCTTTGGGGAACAGGGGGGATTTATACCTTCCTATTGCGAATTTATTTGGAAGAAATTTAGGGACAGGAAAATCTGCAAAACCCGTCCAGAGCTGCTGGTGCTGACACCTTTTGCCTCTCATAGCACTCCGCTGAGGAGTCGCTATGTTTTGTTTTTTGACTTCTCAGCGCTGCGGCGTTGTTCCTGCCTTCTTGCACTTCGGGGCGGGCCTATCTTCGGCGGAAGCGATACGGCTGGCGATGGCGCTTTTCTTATTGTTCTAGTCTTCTCCTCTTGAGCTCTCTCTGCAATTCTAGTTGTTCAGCCTCTTTCCTTCACCAGTCGTCGAACCAGTTGCGTTGGTACGCGCCGTCTCGATCCTCCACCCTCGGGGCTGTCTTGTCTAGCACCTCAGTGTTGACTGAGTGTCCTACCAATTGACAAATTCCCGAGTTTGTACCTCTTGGTCTTCTTGGTTTGCGACGTCACCGGTCGTTTGTACGGCACGGTTGGCCACCATTCTCTTCTTCTTGCTGGTGGTCTGCGCTTGCAACGAGCAGGCATCCTTGGGACTCCCCTTTACGCGGTCATCTAAGACGCACGCGACTCCACTTGCGGTCGGGGACGGGAGGACTCCCCAGCGTGAGGCACGCTGCTACCATCTCCGTGTGCAGCACCATCCGGAAGTGGGATACCTCTTCTTCCAGGGCGGCGTCGATGTCCGTTCGCGGTGCGACTTCGCTGAATGGTGGTGCGCCGCCTTATGCCACTGCGACGACTTGATCAGCGCTGCGGTCTTGAGCCGTCTGCCGCCGTCCGTCTGTAATCAGCAGGCCAACCCCGCCCCCCCCCCCCCGCCCCCGCCCCCCCTCCAGCCACTGGCGGGCGGGGCGGACGGCCGCGCTGGAGGTGGGGCTGCTGTCGGACTGCTGTTGTTCTGCGCCGGAGCTAAAGCCGCGGTGTTGCTGCCTCCTCCTGCGTTTCTTCTTGTGTTGCTTCAGCTCCGCGGACATCGCCTTGTTGGTGCTGCTACGGCTAGCAAATGCTCAGCAGCCACGCCAGCTGGCGACGAGCGGCCTGCCGCAGTGGGCGCACATCAGACGTTCTTTCATCGGCGGGCAGGCGTGGCTGGTCTGCTTGCCGGTGCATTTAAGGAATACTGGCTGGTTGCGCCAGTACTTTGACACATGGCCTTCCTGCTGACACTTGAAGGAATGTGGCTTAATGTCGAGTCCCGCTGGAAGCGGTTCCACCTGCACATTGAAGCCCATGAGCTTATTGAGCTCATAGACTTGCTCTGCTTCCTTCCATCTTTGTTGCTCCATGGCCACAATGAAGAGCGGCGACTTCCGCCTGTTCGTCCTGCTCGCTGCAGTCCTCCGCGAACCACGTCTTCACTGCAAAGCCATGGAAATACTCGTAGAAGTGCCTTGACTGCTGTTGGTCTCTTGGTCTGCGCCGCTTCTGGCGCTGGGATCACACGTTGGGCGAGGAGAGGCATCAGAGCCTCATAGTCAACATAGAGTACCATCCGGACCTCCAGAACGGCGTCATTGTTAGGGCATTTGAGGCTGATCTCCCCTTTGGCTTCGTCTTCTAGCTTGCTAAGAAGTTCCAGCCAATCTGCTCCTTGGTACAGGATGATGATTGGCGGTGTTAAAGTTTTTCGGCCTGCCGTCTTCTCTGCGATCGTTTGCCCCGCAGTTGCTGCTCCTTCCGTCGTCTGACCATGTTCTACAGAGGTGGCAGATGTGTCGACCACCATACGGTGCCTGTCTGGGCTGCCTGGCTTGTGTTTTCCGGTTCTACCCTCAGTCGACTTCTAAGGCGTCGCCGCTCCCGTCCTGTGTCTTCTTCCGTTGCTTCCTTTCCTGCCCATTGTGAAGCGCACGTAATCACACGACAATTTGTTTTATTGCTGTGAAAACAGCAACACGACAACAATTTCCTAAGCCCGCGCACGCCACTGTACATCAACTTCTCTGTCACAGCGTTACGCCAGTAATGTACTGGGAGCCCACGACATCCATTGTCCTCTCTGGTCGCTGGCGTTCGCACTGCCGTCAGCGCCCGGCTCGGCCGCTCTCTAGGGTCGCGGTCGTCATCTGTAGTGTCTGGTGGTCTGTATCCCGGCACGCACACGCACGCGCACACGCAGAGTATTGCAGCTGAGGGTGTGACCATCTGGCCCCCACCTATGACGACTCGGCAAGGGAACTCGGACCACTCACAGGATCGTTCTTTGGAATTTCATGGGCTCACGCCCTAGGATCTACACTTAATCATACATCGCCTCGGTTGCCTCGGCGACTATGAGAGGCGTGAGGCTGATGAGCGCTTATACGAAATATTCGCTGCCGCGTCAGCAGTGGAAAATGGTTCAAATGGCTCTAAGCACTATAGGACTTAACATCGGAGGTCATCTAGAACTTAGAACTACTTAAACCTAACTAACCTAAGGACACCACACATACCCATGCCCAAGGCAGGATACGAACCTGCGACCGTAGCTGTCACGCGGTTCCGGACTGAAGCGCCTAGAACCGCTCGGCCACCGGACAGACGTCGGCTGTGGAGACCAAGGAAATAGCAAGGATACAGAGCACGAGACACTACAGGTGACGACCGCGACGCTAGAGAGCGATCGAGCCGGGCGCGGACGGCAGTGGGAACACCAACGACTCGAGAGGACCATGGGAGCCGCTTCTGGCGGTAGCGGACCTCGGAGGGAACACCCGATGCGGCGCGGGCCGATTGGGGAGTGCCCAGCACCTTACAGGCATAAATAGTGTCATCGATCCGCCCAAGGACCATTCTCGGGTAGCATCTGAAAAAGACAGCGAGTCACGCTGTCGAAATATCGTGCGAGAACGATGCGAACATCTAGAAGAAGTCTAGTTTTTTTCAGAATGTTTATTCAGTGTACTCGTTAGAAAAATTCGAGTTGTCTATAGATGACGTAAATTGTTTTTGTTCCACACTTTTGCGAGTTTTATTTTGGTGCATATTTCGTAGTTCATGTAAATCTTTCTTCCATTTGCGCAATTTATGTTCAGATTTTTACGAAAATAAACCTACTTTGCATCTTGCTTATGTACGAGCGTTTTGTCCCTGCTTCATTTAACCAATAAATTTACAGCCTCCCTTCGTCACAGAGAGCGAGTTGTCTATAGATGACGTAAATTGTTTTTGTTCCACACTTTTGCGAGTTTTATTTTGGTGCATATTTCGTAGTTCATGCAAATCTTTCTTGCATTTGCACGATTTATGTTCAGATTCTTATGAAAATAAACCTACTTTGTATCTTGCTTATGTACGAGCGTTTTGTCCCTGCTTCATTTAACAAATAAATTTACAGGCTCCCTTCGTCACAGATAGCTGTAACTGTACATGTTTTCTTTCGGCTTGTAAGGCATTATCTTCTTGTTCTACACTTTAAATAACACAATCATCATCATGCAAACCACAATTCACAGAATGTTTGTTGTTTCCTGTTTTCTCCGATGTTTCCACAATTTATAACGAAATGTCGACGTCAAAAAATGTTCGAATGTGTGTGAATTCCTGACGGGCCAAACTGCTGTGGTCATCGGTCCCTACACTTAACTCACTACTTAAACTAACTTATGCTAAGAACAACACACGCACCCATCCCCGAGGGAGGACTCGAACCTCCGCCAGGAGGGGCCGCGCAATCCGTGACATGGGGCCTCAAACCGCGCGGCCACTCCGCGCGGCTAATGTCGACATCATTCGAATTGATGTCCAAGAAAGTAATGGATAACATGCATGTAGGTCTTCTGGAGAAGTGCTGTAGGTGATTTCGATTGCATACCCAATTCTTCATATTTCATCTTGTGTTAACTTGATTCCACATTACTACGCAAATCTGAAACCTGCACAAGGACAGACGCTGTTAGCAAGGATGTAAGAAGAAACCACAAAGAAAATTAATTCAGTTTTCTCTTAACACTTAGAGATAAGGTAAAGACAACTGCTAATTGTTATGAATTTTAAATGCGTTTCAAATTCGGCAAATATCTACTGTGAACAGTTATAAGAGAAACTATCACTGGGAACTGAAATTCACTTTAGTAATTACAATCGTTTTGTTCCGTGTTATCTGTTTACCGATATGCCGTCAACCAAGGATGTGCGCTCTCTGTCGCGCATCCGCTGTCTGCTACAGTCTACGGCAGGGTTGTACATTTCTCCAGTCGCAAAGCGAGCTACAAACTTGTTAAATTTCAACACAAAAAAGCAATGTGTCTTAACAGATAAAATTTTTACATTGCCGTCCTTTCGGTCTGTTCTTGCTGTATAAAAATTTCGGAGCAGGTTTTGACACGTCAAATTGGACAGTTCCACTGCTCGTGGCAACTGCATTACGGCCCACGCAGTATTAAGTACATTTTTTTCTGTAAAGCTAAGTTACTTTTCCAGGTCCTATTATGCACTCCATGTCCACACATTACAGATGCCGCGCTCTGTGGCAGCGCGGTTATAGTCTCCAAGTCAAGGATTGCGCGGCCCCTCCCGCCGAAGGTTCGAATCCTCCTTTGGGCATGGTTGTGTGTGTTGTTCTTAGCATAAGTTAGTTTCAGTAGTCTGTAAGTGTAGGGGCCGATGACCTCAGCTGTTTGGCCGCTTAGGAATTCAAACACACATCACAGATGATGTCTCTTCTTTTGAAGCAGTCGCCAATAACGTTGATGTGACAGGTAGTTGGTTATTAAAAACGTAAACAGTTTACGTGCTTGTTCTCCGTTTACCGCTTATCCACGGCCTTGTAGAATTTGAAATATGTATTGCCGATTACAGTCTCGCTGCCTCAAAATATTAAGTCTAGGGCGTGCTACAGCACCCATCACTTTGAACATATAGGAGAGAGAAACAGAGAGAGTATATGTGTGTGTTGCGTGTGTGTTCATACGGTACATGAGTCGGAAATCTGTTTACATAAATTAGGTGTTTATGCAAGGTAGTTTGTCCAACCTGTGGTGTAACAGTTCTTGTTGGTCGTTTCTGTTGCACCTCTCACGCCCGTCTCTGTGACCAGTTGGACCCCGGAGAGACGGCCGTGCGGCCCGCCGTATGATAAATAGTCGCGACCGATTTTGCCCGGGAGGGCGCAGCACTTGTGGCACAGTAATTACGAGGCCGCATAATGAATACTGCGTGGCGGGCTTTCACCAGCGCCATAACTCATCGCAGTCAGCCGAGATATTAATGGAGCCGCGCCGACGATCAGGCTGACGCGCGAACGAGGCCTGCGAAACAAAGGACGGCAGCCGTAATGCACCCACCCCTGCCCTCCCCCGCATCCACCCTGCGGGACCGAGTTCGGCGTCCGCACCTCGCGGGCTGGCCGCCTCGGACTCACCCCCTCACCCCCTACCCTTTACCCACTCCGACGCTTTTTGTAGGCGCCACGACGCAGATATATTGGGGCGTTTCTTGCACGGCGCGCCCTAATGCTCAAATAATCTGGTGGTGGGCGTGCGAACGGGTGGGGGCGGCGACGCAACCGACAGCCGCCACAGGGGTGCACAACATCGGGCCTTTGTTTACAAGCGGCACGAAATTCTGCAACCGGACAGGCGAAAATGTTTGCAACACCGTCCAGCTGACCTTACTTTGTTGGCAGTATTCAGGAAGCCCTCTAGCTTAGAGACACTTCTGGTGTCTATGCAGAAAAGAGCTCATTATTAACGGAAGAACAATGAATGTCATTCTTAGCAGAGATAAATCTTCATTCGTAGAAGTGACTTCATACATGCCCCAAGGGTGAGTTATAAGTTTATCATTCTTCATAATATCCGGCCTATTTGACTATGTACGTAGAAACCAAAGGGGTACATAGAGAGCAGTGAAACCAGAAAATAACCCTACTTAACTTATGTCCGGAAAACGACGATTTCCCTGTGACGATGTACACTACTGTTCGTAAAAAGTGGAACACTCAGAAGCTACTTTCTGCATCACGCCACAATAAGAGAACTTGTAGAACAGCGGAAAAAAAACTAGTTGGTTTAAATGGCAGCAAAATGGTGTGCACATAGGCCCAACAGCTCCCTCTTTCGTGTGACCTGACAGGTCACTGTCACGCAACACTCAGCTGGTGTGAAGCTCTGATACGAAAAGGGAACGTGCCACTATGCCTCGCCGATGTCACAGGGTGGAATATCGGCATGCGAGTGCGTTCCAGCGGAGCAGAACTATTGGGGTCCTGGAGGCAGGTCTGTTGTTCCGTAACATTCCCGCTCGTCCAGCGTACGCTGATTCAACAGTGAGGTGTATGGGAACCACTGGAGACAAGCGCTGACGGTGTTCTGGACGACACAGATTGAACAAAGCGAGTTTGCATTGGCTTCCATTGACCAGACTGCACTAACTCCGCAGACTGTTATGCATCAGTGAACGCCGATACCGTCGTGCTGAATGGTGTCGCAAAATGTAGTGTTTTCGGATGTGCCGGCCTTCAGCTCGTGCTTCAGTGATGGCCGCATATGCGTTCGACTACGCCGTAGTGAACACAGTCGAAATGTCTGTGTTGTTGAGTGGTATAGCGGGCAAACACCAGATGTGAGGGTTTGTACGCAATCTCGCCTTCCACCACTTGAGGGCAATATGAACAGCAACGGCTACTTGAGGGAGATTTAGCAGCCCGAGTGACTGACCCTCCTGCAGGCCGTTCCACATGCCATATTTCAGCTGGATAACGCCCGGCCGAAGGTGGCGAGGAATCTGCAAGTCTTCTTCGAAGAACGGGTACCATCGCTTCCATGGCCTGCCAGTTCACTTGATATGTCGCCTGTCGACAGTAGGCAACTTGCAGCCACAGTTGACGCTTTGAGGACGCACCTACAAAACCGCATTGCAGAGTATCCCTCATCAGCATATTGAAACAGTCTTTGATTCCGTGCCACGGTGTCTAGTGGCCATGACTGCAGTACGTGGTGGCGTTAGTCCATAATGAATTTTCACAGTCACATGTAGATGTGCGAGTACGTAATCTTTTGCGTAGGCTCATGTCCCTAATCGGTGGAATAAATTTTATTGTGATCACATGTTTCGGTTCTGGTGTTTCACTTTTTCCAAACAGTTGTGTATAAACACTGCAGATGTCCACTTGACGAGAAACGCATTAAAACAAGCGCTCCACGCGGCCACCGTTCATGTGAAGGCGACTTCAGTACGTCTCCTTATTAATTCTCGTAACTGTTCAAATAATCCCAGTCGTGTCCAAATGGATTGACGACCGTTCACCCCGCGTTCAAGCTGAGGTACGTGTGAATCCATGGTATTGGCGACCAATGGCTGATACACTTCTTGTCGGAGATTCGTGCTATATGTTCATAAACGACCTCACGAAAGTGTACCGATGAACTAGAACCAATGTATCACAAGCACATTATTACTTAGTAAGAAACAAGCCATAGACACTAAGAGTGTCGTAACATTCTCATTACTCCACTTATACGTATGCTAAGGTGGCGAAAGTAATGGGATACCTCATAACATAGAGTCGAGTCTCATTTTTCCCGCCTTAGTGCAGCAACTACAAGTCTCCTGAAAATATGTTGAACCATGTTGCCCTATAGGCACCAATAACTGCGAAAGTACTGCCAGTGCAGGACTTTTTGGCAAACTGACCTCTTGATAATATCTCACAGCGACGGGATTTATTTTGGACGGTCTGGGTAGACAGATCATTTGCTCCGACCGTGCAAATTATTCTTCAAACCAATCGAGAACAATTATGACTCAGCGACATAGCGCACTGTCATCCATAAGCATTCCATCGTTGTTTGGGAGGATGAACTCCATGAACAGCTGTAAATGGTCTCCTTGTAACCAAACATAACCATTTCCAGTCAGTGATCGTTTCATTTGGACCAGAGCACTCAATCCGTCCAACGTAAACACAGTCCACACCATTGCCTTGTTGACAACTTGGGTCAATGGCTTCGTGGGATCTGCACCATACTCTACCACAGCTTTTACCAGCTCATATCGGTACTCAGCTGACCAATCCATGGTTTTCCCGGCGTCTAGGTTCGAACTGATATCGCTACGAACCCAGGAAACGCGCTGCAAGCGAAGTTAGCAAAGGCTCCCGCGTCGGTCGTCTGTTGCCATACCCCATTAACGCATTGCGCCGCACTATCCTAACGGATACGTTTGTCGCACTTCCCACATTGATTTCTGCGGTTATTTTACGCAGCGTTGCTTGTCTGTTAGCACTGACAAATCTGCGCAACCTCAGTCGTTAAGTGAAGGCTGTCAGCCACAGAGCTGTCCGCGGTGAGAGGTAATGCCTGAAATCTGTCATTCTCGGCACACTGTTGATAGTGTGGATCTCGGAGTGTAGAAATCGCTAACGATTTCCGAAATGGATTGTCTCATGCGTCTAGCTCTAACTACCATTCCGGTTTCAAAGTCTGCTGTTCCCATCGTGCGGTCATAGTCACGTTGGAAACCTTTTCATATGAATCACTTGAGTACAAATGACAGCTCAGCCAACGCACTGCACGCTTATATCTTGTCGTACCGGGCAAATCACTGGTTTCCAGATGTTTGTTTATTAGGTTTATTTGCTTGATTTACTGCCCTTTCGGCTGTAGTCATATGTGTGAAACAGCCTGTATACCCGTGGATGCACAGGTCCTGCCAGATCACCAAAGCTAAGCGCCGTTGAGCATAGCCAATTCTCGGACGAGTGACCGTCCGTGTACGCCACATGCTATTGACATATTTTCCATCGTCTTTACGGCGGAGGGTACAGGAGAGGTGTTCACGTCCGGTCCCTGATCACCAGTCCCTGGAACGGCCGGTGTGGCCGAGCGGTTCTAGGTGCTTCAGTCTGGAACCGCGCGACCGCTACGGTCACAGGTTCGAATCCTGCCTCGGGCATGGGTGTGTGTGATGTCCTTTGGTTAGTTAGGTTTAAGTAGTTCTAAATTCTAGGGGACTGATAACATGAGGTGTTAAGTCCCATAGTGCTCAGAGCCATTTGAACCAGTCTCTGGTCTAAATTCCAAACTTGTCGGCAGTGTCTCATGGAGTGAGGACATGTGACGATGCTGATGGTGATCCGTCCGTCGGATGGGGACGTTAAGCCCGGTGCTCCCTTGATGCTTTCCGAGAGGAGTAGGCTACGTGCTTTTATCATAAACTTTTACACGAAGAATAAGGGAAACGTTCCACCCTGTCTTCAGGTTCAAATGGTTCAAATGGCTGTGAGCACTATGGGACTCAACTGCTGTGGTCATCACTGTAGGTGTTCGAAATGGTCACCATTAACATCCACACACAAACGATGCCGCCGAACTGCAGCACGAACTACTGACTGCAACATGTTCAGTAGGATATTTGCACATGAATGTACGATAGATTCTCGAAGTTCATTCAATGTGCGTGGCTTTTGTCAATAAACGACGTCCTGTAGTGTTCCCCACAGGTAAAAGTCCAGAGGAGTTAAGTCTGGGGAATGTGGTGGAGAGATCGCCCTCATTCATTGCGTGTAGCAATCGTGGGATATAACACTTCCACTTTGCTGTCTTCAAAATTCGCCGAACACTTGAGCGACTCACTCCAGTTTCACGGCCACACTGTCTCACAGACTTCTGTGGTGAGCGAGTGAATTGTTGTAACACACGACGGGAGTTAACTGGACTTTTTACTGTTACAGGTCGTCCAGATCGTTGTTTGTGTACATCTTTAACACAGCCTTCGGCTTCAAATTTGTCTCGAATGCGACAAATCTTCAAACGTGTCGGTGGCTCTGTTTGATACTCATTTCGCCATTGCCATTGAGCCTCATTAATGTTTTCGTACTTAAAGTACCACTTCAAAACTGACTTCCTTTCATCGAATGTAAGCCTTGCGCCAGTCATGTGTACTCGACTAACTAGGTGCAACTAAGAACAAAACACTAACTCTCTGGCGACTGTCATCTGACAAAACAAAACAACGCAGTACAACACTTGTGTGGCGATTGCCGGAACTGCAAACTATTACACTACCAAAGATGAGACAACTCCGTCAATTAGCTTGCCAGTTATGGACTTTTAAACAGTGGATATATTTTTTTTAACCCCTCTGTATAACTCATAGGATTATAGCTAGTGGTGACTTCAATTTATCTTCGATATGTGAGCGAAAATAGAATTTTAATCCGGAGGTACGCATAAAACAACCTCAGTTATTGTGCTAAACGCAATCTCTGAAAACTGTTTCGACCAGTTACTTCATGAGCCCACTCGAATAGTAAACGGTTGTGAAAACGCACCTGACCACTTACCAAGAAATAATCCTGAGCTAATGACAACCGATACAGGAATTAGTGAGCGGAGGCTTGTTGTATAGAGACTGAATACTGTAACTTCCAAATTATCCATAAATACATGAAAAATATATCTATTCAAAAAAGCAGATAAAAATTCACTTGACGCCTTCCTAAGAAGCAATAACCACTCCTCCCAAATTAACAATATAATCGTAAACCAGAAATAGCATGGACAGCAATTAAGGCATTTATACCAAATAAATTAATAAACTACGGAGCTGTTCCCCAATATTACACAAAGCAGGTCAGAACATTGTTGCAGAAACAACGAAAAAAGCAAACAAAATTCGAACGAACGCAAAACACCCAAGACTGGCGACTTTTTACAGATGCTCGAAAATTATCGCGGACTTAAATGGGAGATCCTTATTATAGTTGCCCCAAAGAAACTTTGTCTCGAAGCCTGGCAGAAAACACAAATAGATTCTGTGCGTATATGAGGTATGCTTCCGGCACAAGCAATCACTGTCTTCCCTGCGCGATAGTAACGGAAATACTATCGATGACAGTACTACTAAAGCAGTGTTACTAAACACAGCCTTCCGAAATGCCTTCACCAAAAAAGACGAAGTAAATATTCCCGAATTCGTATCAAGAAGAGCTGCCAACATGAGTAGCTTAGAAGTAGGTTCCCTCGGCGTTATGATGCAGCTTCACTTAATAAAAGCAAGTCTTCCGGTTCAGATTCTACACCAATCAGGTACCTTTCAGATTATGATGAGGCAATAGCTCCCTACTTAACAATCTTATACAACCGCCCGTTCAACGAAAGAGCCGTACCGAAAGACTGGTAAGTTGCACAGGTCACATCTATATTCAAGAATGGCAACAAGAGTAATCCACTAAATTGCAGGCCTATATCATTAACGTCGATATGTAGCAGGCTTTTGGAAGATATAATGTGTTCGAACATTATGGATTTCCTTGAAAAGAACGGTCTATTGACACACAGTAAACACGAATTTAGGAAACATATCCCTTGTGAAACACAACTAGCTCGTTACACACACGAAGTGTTAAGTGCTAACGACAAATGATTTCAAATTGATTTCGTATCTCTACATTTCCAAAAAGGCTTTTGATACCGTACCTCGCAAAGGCTTGTAATCATATTGCGTGCTTATGGAATATCGTCTCTAACACACGACCGGCTTCGTGATTGCCTGTCAGAGAGGTCACAGTTCGTAGTAATCGATGGAACGTCATCGAGTAAAGCAGAAGCGATTTCTGGCATTCCCCAAGTTAGTATTACAGGTCCTCTGCTGCTCCTTATCTTTATGGATGGTTTAGGAGACAATTTGAGAAGCCGTCGTAGGTTGCCTGCAGAAGATGCTGTCGTTTATCGTCTGCGTAAAGTCACCAGAAGATGCAAAAAAATTGCAAAATTGTTTAGAAAAGATATCTGTGCGGTGCGAAAATTGGCACTTGGCCCTAAACAATGAAACGTGTGAGGTCATCCACGTGAGTGCTAACAGGAATCCGTTAATCTTCGGTTACATGAAAAATCATCCAAATCTAATAGCCGTAAGTTCAACTAAATACCTTGGAATTACAATTACGAATAACTTTTACTTGAAAGAACACAGAAGAAGTTGTGGGGTAGGCCAATGAAAGATTAAGTTTTATTGCAGAACACTTAGAAGATGCAGCCAGCCTACTAAAGAGACTGCGTACGTTACACTTGTCCGCCCTTCTTTGGAGTACTGCTGTGCGTTTGGGATACTTACCAGGTAGGATTAACGGAGTAAATCGAGAAAGTTCAGAGAAGGGGAGCACGTTTTGTGTTTCCGGATAAGGGAGAGAGTGTCATGGACGTGATAAATTGGGGTGGAAATCATTAAAAGAGGGTGTTTCTGGTTGCGATGGGATATTCTCACGAAATTTCAATGACCAGCTTTCTCCTTCCAATACGAAAATAATTTGTTGACTCCGACCTACATTGGGAGACACGATCATCGTAATAAAATGAAGGAAGTCAGAGCTCGCACGGAAACACGTGTTCGTATTTTGCGCACACTCTTCGAGAGTGCAATAACAGAGAAATATTGTGGAGGTGGTTTGATGAACCCTTTGCCAGGCACTTAAGTGTGATTTGCGGATTGAGTAGCCATGTAGATGTAGACGTAGATATAGATGGCTGCAGTCGTTGTTCAATCCACGCTTTACTAGTAATTGATAATTACAATAAATTAAGCGTAAGAAGAAAATATCCTTCTGAGGAGAGGGATAAATAATAGCGTAAAGTAATACATTAGACCCAATTGTATTAGAAAATTTAGGTGTTTACCTTAAATGGATTTAGAGAATATGAAAATGGGAGGTTCCAAGCAGGTCAGAGTAACTCATGAGACTTGTAATTATTAATGGTGACAATTACGTTAGTCAAGATTATTCACAATATAAACGAACTGTAGGTGACTAAAAATACTAATGAAAGATTTGGACAGGAGGTAGCCCTCGTAACAAAATCAGATAAAGGGAACACAGTGGCTGTTGCTGGTGAACATGAATAATTAACGAAAACAGTGCAATTCTTTGCCGATAATTATGTTTTATTACTGGGGGAAGATCTGACTATACATGTGCAAAAAGAAATTAGGTATACTATAGGCGAAGCTAGGCATGTGATAAAGTTATTAAAGAAAAAGAAACTCCTGGTTAACATGAACCCAAAGTCTCTTGACTTACGACTACAGTTTACAACACATCAAATAGGCCAGTAATGGATACAATGAATTAGCAACATTTTTGCATGGAAAGATTTAAAAATTATATTATCCTCTGGATTACAGAGAATTTTCAGAGGAGTGGCAATGTGTTTTGATCCATCCTGTACACAAAACGAATGATAAGTTGGATCCAAATTGTTACAGAGGTATTTCTCTCGTACCAATCACATACAAAATTCTCTCGAAGGTGGTATTAAACAGACTAGAGCCACAAGCAGATCCGCAAATAGGGAAATACCAGGCTTCATGATAGTGAGATCAGGCATAGAACAGATCTGGAACTTGAGAACACTTTTGAAAGTCAGAAAGACAAGAAACACTGTAGGTACCTCTATTAACTTTAAAAAAGCATACGACTCCATAGACCGACAAACGCTCTTTGACATCTGGAAGAAAATGGCATCGACAGAAAAACCAGGACAATTATACAACTGACGCTCACAGACACCACCTCGAAGATTAAGCTCATAGGAGAAATTTCGGAACCCTTCCAGATACACACAGGTGTCCGACTAGGAGATGAGCTTTCGCCAGTCCTGTTTAACATAGTCTTAGTCAAAATTGTCAAACAATGGGATGAACAAGTTAAAGGAATACAGCTAGGAAGAACACTTGAAACAAGAACAATCCTAAAATGTCTGACATTTGCAGATGACATAGCCGTACTTAGTAATAACACACAGGAGGCAAAAGAAGCACTGGAACACTTACATGAAATTGCTGCCAAAATAGGTCTACAGATATCGTATGAGAAGACTCAATACATGGAACGACAAACCAACAATGTACACATCATACAAACGATATGTGGATCCGTAAAAAGAGCCGAAAACTTTAAGTATTTTGGGGAATACATACAAATAGGAGGATCAAACATGGCATCCAACATAGAACTATCAGAAAGACTTCAGAAAGCATACAAACTCATATGGTCACATTATAATAAGAAAAGCATATCAAGACAGGCCAAAATTAGACACTAAAAAACAGTTGTATTACCGGAAGCACTATATGCGTCAGAAACGACCACAACTGGAGCATCAGGCATTATAGAGACAGAAAAAATAGAACACAAAATTATCAGGAAAATAATCGGACCAATACAAAAAAAATGGTTCAAATGGCTCTGAGTACTATGGGACTCAACTTCTGAGGTCATCAGTCCCCTAGAACTTAGAACTACTTAAACCTAACTAACATCACACACATCCATGCCCGAGGGAGGATTAGAACCTGCGACCGTAGCAGTCACGCGGTTCCGGACTGAAGTGCCTAGAACCGCACGGCCACCGCGGCCGGCGGACCAACACACAAAGATGGTATATGGATGAAAAGTCCAACCAATGAGTTATACCAACAAACTGACAGCCTCACAGACATGATCAGAAAACGCACACTAAATTTCTAGGACACATACAAAGAATGGACAACATCAGACTTACAAGGAGAATATTTGATGTAGTAAAACATTGAAGCCTTAAAACAAATTGGTATCACGAAATAGAGGAAGACATGAGGCAGCTGGGGATCAACAAGCAAATGATAAAAGACAGAAAGTAATTCAAGAACAAAATTAGGAACTCAACATTTATGGTAAATGAGGAGAGCAAGACGGGAACATTATGGACGGAACAAAGGAAACAAGAGCATAGTCAAAGAATGAAGAGATTTTGGGAAGAGAAAATGAAGAAAGGAAAGATGTGAAAATTGTGTCATCATGAGATATTTGAGTTAAAACACTGTCCATAAGGGCAAAAATGATATGAATGAATCTTCTGGATTACTTCGCAGTAAATAACAGTCTGGATTTGGTAAATAAATTAAAAATTTCTGAGATACAGCCAAAAAACTAAATAAGTTTTTTTTTACCTGTACACCAAAGTGCCAGTTGAAACTTTATAAATGGTGGGGAACAACATGTAAGTACTAAAAGAAGAGACAACACGTAAACACATTGGAGAAATAATGCTACTTTGTGATTGTAAAATACATTTGTTTTGAGTTAAATGGAAAGATTTATCAACAACAGTCTCGCAATGGGTATCCCATTACCTGTAATTCTCACTGACATTTATATAAACACGTTGTAACAAAAATTTTTAAACGATAGGCACCTACTAAATTAGGAAAACTTTTATTCTAGGTTTGTAGGTTTGTTAATATCTACGTTGTATTTAATAGAACAAAAGAAGAAACTGGTAACTTTACGAAATATTGAGTTATCATTACGAAGAAATTAAATTTAATAGCGAGCTACGAAATGAGTTTGACCTTTTTCGCAAAGCAGCTAGTATGGATCGTACTATACCATTTGACTCCATGCATCCTTAGTTCCGCAAGACGGCTCCTTCACCCTCAGCCATAAATGGTGTAACGCCTGTAACTCCACAAAAAAAAGAAAAAAAATAAAGAAAGGGATTTATTTCATTAAAACTGTAGCCTGTCATAGCGGATACAAACCCTCTTCAGAAATAGTCTGTAAGAATGTTGCCGCGTAGGTTGTGTTGATAAGTAATTATTAAGAAAACAGTTCGATACGATGCTCCGTTTCCCATTCATTAGCACTGACGTTAGCCGAACAGATCGCTGCGCGCGTAGATTCGGCCACTTGCATGCCTAAAATACACTAATGCACAGACATTTGTGGGTCCGTGGGTTAACCCTTATTCAAATGCTCTTTACCTTTTAAAATTTGCCTATTTCTGAAGTGATAAATTTAAGCTAAGTGAGCAAGAGCTACGATTGTTCGGAGTGAGGAAACCGAACTAAGAACAGATTGGGCTACGCTGTCTCTGGCACGCTGCTGGGAATTGCGCCCGCAAATACCTGATTGAGTAATTAAATCGGGAACGACGAGACATGTCGATTTTTTTTCTTAACTTTCATTTTTCCGTACAACCTATCCTGCAACACACATACAAACGTATCAGACTGTTTTTTACCACCCTGTGTAGCAGACATAATTTTCGAGAAGAAAACAAGAAAAAGATGTGCGATCTTAGACGACTGTAAAAACGGGAAAAGTGAAAATGGGAAGCACATTTCGATGCCTTTTATAGGCAATTTATCATATCAGATCAAACGAATGTAACCAAGTACCTAATGTTATCATTTCTGAATTGGAATTTTAATTACGTTAATTTAATTGCTATTTAGAAATTATTGTTTCCTTCGTCATGATTTTTTAAGTAACATCACATACTTCTAGAGAAGATACCCCTACTAACATCGAAACCTAATTGAAATTGAAACAAATAATACTCATACAACTAACTGGCAGGTCGCTTTATTAATTGAAATCTTATTGTTCCCTCTTGGTTCTTGTACTGAACTCGTGGTTGACTATAAATTGCTCATACATTTCTCACAACTTCGAATATATTGTACTATTTTACTTTGTCGAACGCCGTTTCGGGTCTAAAAATCCGACGAACATATCTTTATTTTTCTTCAGCCTTGCTATCAAGCGCATCGTCATGTCTGCCTCTCTGGTGCATTTACCTTTCCTAAGGCCAAATTGCTCATCATCTAACTGATCTTCAGTTTGGTTTCCATTCTTCTATATATCATCCTTGTCAGCAGCTTGGATGCATGTGCGACAGCTCTCGCACTTAATCTCCTATTGATATTTTCGGTATTGAATGGGTGATACATTTTCGGAAGTATTATCGTATGTCGTCAGTCTTACGGATTCAACAAACCGGCTTGAATAGTAGTTTCGCTGCTGCCTCCCCCCAATGATTTAAGAAACTGCGTTGGAATTTCATCTATCGACTATGTTTATAAATACTAACTCCCATTTTTATTACATATTCGTGTAGTACGTAAAGAAATATGAATGTTTTAGTTGGACCACTTTTTTCGCTTTGTGATAAATGGCGCTGTAATAGTAACAAACGTATGAGCACGTGGTATCACGTAACATTCCGCTAGTGCGGACGGTATTTGCTTCGTGATACATTACTGATGTTAAAACGGACCGTTTACCAATTGCGGAAAAGGTCGATATCGTGTTGATGTATGGCTATTGTGATCAAAATGCCCAATGGGAGTATGCTGTGTATGCCGCTCGGAATCCTGGACGACATCATCAAAGTGTCAGGACCGTTCACCGTAAAGTTACGTTATTTAAGGAAACAGGAAGTGTTCAGCCACATGTGAAACGTGAACCACGGCTGCAACAAATGATGATGCCCAGGTAGGTGTTTTAGCTGCTGTCGCGGCTAATCCGCACATCAGTGACAGACAAATTGTGCGAGAATCGGAAATCTCAAAAACGTCGGTGTTGAGAATGCTACATCAACATCCATTACACCCGTACCATATTTCTATGCACCAGGAATAGCACGGCGCCGAATTTGATCGTCGTGTACAGTTCTGCCACTGGGCACAAGAGAAATTACGGGACGATGACAGATGTTTTGCACGCGTTCTGTTTAGCGACGAAGCGTCATTCACCAACAGCGGTAACGTAAACCGGCCTAATATGCACTATTGGGCAACGGAAAATCCACGATGGCTGCGACAAGTGGAACATCAACGTCCTTGGCGGGTTAATGTATGGTGCGGAATTATGGGAGGGAGGATAATTGGCCCCCATTTCATCGATGGCAATCTAAATGGTGCAATGTATGCCGATTTCCTACGTAATGTTCTACCGATGTTACTACAAGGAAGGCGAGCTACTCGCTGTTGAGAGAAATGTCGTTACACTTATTGCCAAATGAATTGAGGTTGACGGACATCATTTTGAGCATTTATTGCATTAATGTGGTATTTGCAGGTAATCACGCTGTAACAGCTTGCGTTCTCAGAAATGATAAGTTCACAGAGGTACATGTATCACATTGGAACAACCGAAATAAAATGTTCAAACATTCTGTATTTTAATTTAAAAAAAGTACCTGTTACCAACTGTTCGTCTAAAATCGTGAGCCTTGTTTGTGACTATTACAGCGCCATCTATTATAAAGCGAAAGAAGTTGTCCAACTAAAACATTCATATTTCTTTACGTACTACACGAATATGTAATAAAAATGGGGTTTCTATTTTAAAAAAAAACGCAGTTGATATCCGTTTGACCTATGACAGCGCCATCTAGCGGGCCAACCATACCTCCATCTGGTTTCCCCCTTCAAGCTAGACAAGTTTCGTTCTTTGTAATTTTTTCGTTTGACGCATATTTAGTGAGATATTTGGCCCGGTAACGGACAATGGACCACCCTTTATATTAAAATGTGCAGTTGGGCGGCTAGTGTTTTCCTCTCACCAGCGCATTAACCCGGAAACGAAAACAAATTAGCGTATTCGCTCGCCATCATTAAGCAACTGTGTCTTCACTTGGTCTACTATTCTCGTCTGGTCAGCTCTTCTTGCCTCCCTTATATAGCTGAAATGTGTCCCAACTTCACTTTTCAGAGTCATTGGCGCGCGTGTCTCGCAGAATGGGCGTACTGAACTAGTATATCACAAGTGCCTGTCACCTTAATGACGACACCTCTCTCGTTATGACGTCGGAACCAGGCAGTGCAAACTTGGTCGAGGCGCAACACTCCAATGTATAATTGTTAAGATACAACTAATACTGCCACAAAATGAATCTGGCGCTAGAACCGAGCAGCACTGAGCTCTAGCCTGAGGGCGAAGGGACTAGTGGATACTACTGTTCTCAACAATAAGTATCATGAATGAATTGAACTAACACACATCGGATACCATTGTCGAGGAACTTCAGGTGCAACACAGACAGATAAATTGGTGTAAGAAATGAAACGAATGCATTTAATCTGTAACGAGTTGGAGAAGGCAAAATGACTCTTATATAAAAATACGAAAAAAACACCATTCAATAACCCCCGAAATTTTTTGACAGAGTTATGATTCAACCTACATCAAACATACGGTGGGTAACGTCGGAACATCGACGTGGCTACTAGCAAATGAGTAGGGCGTGCGCAGAGACGTCACAAGGCTAGGAAATTATGGGATCTGCGGGTATTTCTGCAATTCACTACAATATTCTAGCATTGCCGCATTGTGGAGGGATTGGTAGCTGATCCTAAAATAAACTAATGTATAGCGTACTTTGCGTAATTAGGAGGAAAGATCCGCTACTGTACGATTACACGGTTTTCGAACCATCGCTGGAAGTAGTGCCATGAATAAGACATGTAGGAGTACGTATGCGGATTGATTTAAAGTGAAACAACCACATAAAACTGATGGAAAAATAATAGTTTCCGGACTGCATAGAAGGAATCCACAGATGGTGTTGTTCCCACATGAAGAACCTAGCTTTCGAATCCATCGCTCGACCGATGCTTGAGTATTTCCGGATTGTTTGTGATTCTTGCCAGGTAGAAAAGATAGAGCAAACAGAAAACAAACAGCGGAAAGCAGCGCCTCAAATTAAAGGTTAGTTTAGCAAAAGAAAAAGCGTCTTGGAAATAGTCGTCCTCATCTGTGGCACTCGATGCAGGATAGTAAGCTGCAAAACTTCTGAGATTGTACGTTCCAAGTAAAACCCCCTCCGACTTTTATTTCGTGAAACTTCCGCGAAAGTAAAATTAATCCAGCTCCTATTGATACCAACCAACAATCGTCGTTCATGCGCGCCATTCGCTACTGTAACAGGAAAGGTGGAAAATGACGATGGTACGTAACGTAGGCTCTGTCACACCCCATAAGGTGGCTCGTACAGTACAGACGTAGACATAAGCGGAGATGCAGTACTTCATATACCAGAAAACCTCTCAGATGTTTGGGAGCAGGCTGAATAGTACTCAAATTTCTGCACACTTTTTGCTAAACCGATGAACAATTCCGTTAATTTACTACTTCCTTTAGGCGAACCAGTACACGACTGTCATTCATCTGTGTAGCGTGTCACTGAACTGCGACGAATTTAATAGAAACCGATGGTCTAAATTGGTAATGGACGAGCAATTTGCTTCAGACGAGACGTTTTGTATCCACCAAAAGGCGCTATCTCAGAATAATAATAATAATAACAGTAATAATAGATCATTTATGTAGACGTATTTTGCAAAGTGAGGTTAATGAGTGAGGTCATATTGTAACGAATTAACGCTTTCAAACCTTAACTCACGAGCTGACTGTTCTGTAACGTATATTGCAAAATTAAATCTCTGAGACCCTTACATTTAAACCGAGATTTAAGGCGCATGTAATTTGAAATTTTTAATTTAAGTTATGTAACATTAATATTTACAAATATTTACGTGTTGTTTACGTACTGCTTGTTGACCTCATTGTGATAAATAAAGGCCCGCATCTCGTGGTCGTGTGATAGCGTTCTCACTCCCCATGCCCGGGTTCCCGGGTTCGATTCCCGGCGGGGTCAGGGATTTTCTCTGCCTCGTGATGGCTGGGTGTTATGTGATGTCCTTAGGTTAGTTAGGTTTAAGTAGTTCTAAGTTCTAGGGGACTGATGACCATAGATGTTAAGTCCCCTAGTGCTCAGAGCCATTTGAACCATTTTTTTACTAAATAAAGCGTATCGGATGCTCCCGTGTGGTTTTTAAAATAGTAAACACAAACAAACTTTTAGAGAACTGAATTTTACATTTTGAAAGGTTAGAGTATCTCCGTACCAAGGAAACTTTCACATGAACTAAATTATAGGGTTTTAACTTGCACGTAAAAATATCTCTCGATAAATACAAAAAGAAAATCTGCAGAATTGACATTCGTTGTTTGGATCTATGTTTTTCTTGATAAGAACTTAGAAAATATTTTACCTTAACTAACATGTATTTATTGCAGAAACAGAAAAGTCCACATCACGGTAGTCCAGAAGATCCTTCTGTGAATGATCCTCCACAAGCAGAACCGTGATCGCTTTCTATTGTGAAAATGTCGTCTTTTTCGCCTGTTTCTTGAACTGTATCACTGACATCTTCCTCCATCCACCGACTGACAATTTAATCAAGCTTAGGTTCATTATAACTGACACGTTCCTGTGAACACATGTTGCGCTTCACGTAGTACAAGAGGCGGAATGTGAGACACTCCAACATGTGGCAGTAACACGTGTTAACAACAAACAGAGAAGACGATTATGCATCCAGCAACAAAGCATTGTAGGGTGAGCTATTTAAGGAGGGTAGGTGGAGTATAGCAGCATTCTGCCAGAAATGACCTTCGAGAGCGGATTAGAAAATTTTCCCGCAGTCTGACGGTTCACTCCTTTTGAGTTAAAGGTTAAAATCCACAATTTGATTTTTTTGCATTTTTATTATTGAACATTTTTTACGTTTTCATCCGAATGTAGATGATGATAACGAACTTTAGTTCAGACTATGTTGCAAATACACGTTTTAGATAATGTTCGTCATTACTTGTTTGGGCATAGAATTGTACAGTAACACTTTTAGGGGTAGGTGGCCTTAAAGAAATATCTTTGCCACTTGACTTGAAAACTGGTGATAGGTATGGGGATGGATATCATTTTTACAGTTTAACTACATTTTACAAAAAATATAAGACTGTGGAATTTCAAGCGAGAACTTTGCAAAACTGAGCCAACAGTGCCGGGAAGGAGACGAAACAGAAAAAAAACTACCTGGCTTTTGTAACCGATTTTATAAGACTTTGAGAAACTGTAAGAAAAGAATTCAGTCAAACCACTCTCCTGACAAAATTAGCGAACAGAAGTGATCCCAAAATATTTGATGAAGAAAGGAAACGCATGACAAATAACTAAAAATTTACCAAAATGCATAGGAACACCAACAGGTAAAACAGAACTATTTGATAAATTTAAGTGTATTGGTGAAACTGTACTGCAAAATGGGCTAGAAAAAGTTGCAAAAGATATAAGTGTTAACAAAATGGGAGGAGCATATGGTTTGAGAAACACTATTTGGCAACAAGGAAGCATTTCCAGAAAAGCGCAACAAATCCCTATACGACTATGTTCAGAAAAATTATTTGTTTGCAAGTGAATATTTAGCGAAGAACTGTAAGATGGACAGAACAGAGGTGCATGATAGGCAGATTATTAGAAAAATAACGGTACAGCACGAACTACAGATGGCTAGAAATTGAGAACTAATGGCAAAATTTACGAGAATATATAGCAAATATCAGAAATAATAGCAAAGGCTACATTACTCTTCTTAGGTTAACTTTACCATACGAATGATACAGCCAAACGAAAGATATACTACTGTATTTCTAGGAAAAGAAATCTACAAGAGAGTGGGTTAGAGAAATAAGAACCGATAAGAAACAACATCAAGAATCATAAATAAGTGAAAGAAATCTTTATAAGAATAAATTACTATTCTCCAATGGTGTTCAAGGTAGAAAAAGTAAGAAGAGCATAGGAAAAGACAACGTGAGAAGAAGATGAAGCAGTGTAAAAGTAGGAAACTACAAGGGATGAAGACGAAATGAAGTTGTTAGACGATCCTCTCTGGTCTTTAAGAAGGTAAAGAAATAGTGAAAATTTTAAAGATTTTTCGGGTTAATGAGTTGCCTACAGAAAAGAATTCTTATGATACGGATTTTTCAGTTAGTGATGAGCTGTTGTTGCCACTGCGAGCGTATCCCAGTGGCTCGCGTTCCCCACTGGACGCAGGCTGGTATCAGCTGGCAAAAAGTTTCTGCCGTGGTTACAGCGGGAGCAGTGTGCTGCTGTGTGCTGTGGGTGGTTAAACGCCGGCGGCAGCAGCACGTGTTCCGCTTTTGTGCCGGCGGCCAACGTGGAACAGCGAAATCCCATTCAACATCTGCTCCCAGGAGCCTGCTAGCTGGCGAACCGCCGATTTCAATCAAGCTCTCATTTAGCCGCACCAAATGTTCTGTCAAGCAAAACTTTGTAATGAAGGCGCTGCCATTCTCACGTACGGCCGCCCCCCCCCCCCCCCGCCCCCGCCCCTCCCGCCCGACACCATTTTGGGCCCAAGTCTACGTCTTTCCCAACTCCTGGCGGGCTGCTGGCGCTTACCTCTAACACACCTATCGTTGGCGTAAGTCGGCGGCAGGTTTTGGCGAACTTAGGGAGTATTGAAATCCTCCGTTCCGATAGTTCCTGGATTGTAGGTTATTCCTGATGAGGTCCAGTTTTTATTAAAGGAATAAAGATACACTAAAATGTCATACCGATAGTGAAAACTACAGATCGCTCGATCCTGCTATGAATTTTTGTGTACGTCATGTGTATAGCATACGGTTGTTCTATCACGTTCTTCTTCCTACACTGTGTGGTTTAATCTTAGTCGAGCTATTAATGACTCGTGTCCTCAATGGCTCCCCTCATACAACACGTAATGGAGTAATACTTCGGCCGTACCTTTTAATTAAGCTAAGTTTTTCTCCCCCTACTCCTAAATTTCGGACACAAACCTTTAGAACAAAGTTCCCGGCACCGGCGTCTTATCTATAAACCACACTGTTTTCAAGGTGAAATTAAAGCTTTTTATGTCATCACCAGAACAGCTCGCTCCTCTGCAAATCACAATTGTTTTCCTTCTGTCCAGCAGTGAACCATTTACATTGTCAAATATCCATGTTTTTGTCCTCCTCATCTGCTCTGTTTACACCCGTCCATCTTTTGCGCTTGTCTGTCTGTATTATTTCTTACTCTACCTCTGATCAGTCAGTTTTCATACACATCTGATTCCTTCTGTGCTGCTGCATACATCTCAGTTAGATATTATCCAGTCGAATAATGAAATGACGAAATTATTTAACAAACTGTCAATAAGGCATAATTCTCAAATTCATTGTATTAACGTTAAATATGTAGATTTTGATTTTGACCCAATAACAGATTCTGATTAGAATTAAGAAATGGCCTGATGATCCAAATATGGCCAGGTGAAGTAAACGCGTGGATGAATAAATGACAATGGTAACTGAAGCGGATAAAACAACAAAACAGTATAAGCAGACACAGGCTTCGCTCACACCACCACAGGGAAAACGTGAACAAGTTTACAAAAGTTTGTTGGCTTCTTTGATAGTAAAATCACAATTTGTGGTGTGCGTACTGTAAGACCTTCAGTACACACACCATCAGATTATTTGACTTGTCGCTCTAACGAAGTAGGCGAGTGTCAGCAATATGTCTCGTTGTCTTATCGTGGCGTGTTTATCTTCTGCCGTTAGGTCAGACGATAGAAATGCCACTTGCATGCTTAGAGTAGCAGATTGACGGTGACCAACTTTAAACAGAACTTGATTAATTTTCACACACAGTTATTAAAATAAGAACAAGCATAAAAATTACTTAACTTGGTTCTGGTTTACAATTGACAATCTGAAGTTCCTTTAGTATTGGTACGTTAATCTTATTCTCACATATCTCTCTGATACTTGACAAAAGTGTCTATACATTTATGTTCATGGCTATGTTCAGGAATA
Organism: Schistocerca serialis cubense; assembly: GCF_023864345.2. Lineage (NCBI taxonomy): Eukaryota > Metazoa > Arthropoda > Insecta > Orthoptera > Acrididae > Schistocerca > Schistocerca serialis. The sequence continues at coordinate 193,451,190 of NC_064643.1, forward strand.
TGGTAATCTTATTAGGCGCAGACTGAAACTTGACTATGGACTGGTACAGACAAATGTAGAATCCGTACAGAATGGTACAGACTAATGCAGACTGGTACAGACTAGTGCAGACAGGTATAGATTGGTGCAGACTGGTACAGACTTGTACAGACTGGTGCAGACAAATGCAGACTGCCTAATTGGAGGTCTGTACACTCGTTATAATACCTCGCGCGTTCATGTATCACTGCGCGAGTGTGATCTGCGAGGAGAAAAGGTTCTACGTAAGCAGCAATCTCATTGGCTGCGTTACATACTAATACGCTGATCGGCGGAAGCAGAATTTGGTCCGTCTCTATGGCAGCGCCATCTCGTAGTGCGGAGACAGACGAGCGCTGCGCCTGCGGGGTTGTGCTTAGCGGGGCGCGCTCTAGTGGGGAAGTTGTGTACGCGCTGACTAGGCGGAACTATGTACACTACACAATTACAATGTCTTGACAGTATGGTGATTCCAGAGTCTGACAAGGTAATACTTAAAATGTTCATTCACAAATACACATAGGTGGAAATTTTTTTAAGTCCATATAAGCTGCCCTGAATAACACTAGCATATGAGCAGAGAAGTACATCCTGGATAAAGTCCGATTGCACCGAGGGAAGAACGATAAAGGCCTAGAGTCCCTAGGAACGCTACGAGAGACGCTGGGGTGAGTAGCACCGGCCCAGAGGCTAGAAGAAGCTCTTGAAGCCAGAATAACTGACTTACACTGCTCTGACGCCGACCTTTATAGAGCGGCCGAAGGCGAAATACTCGCGGTGCTATTTTCTGGTCACGTATGTGGAGGACGTGAATACGTACCTTGGAAGTGGTGGCCTCTCTACTACCGCTGGTACCGCCGCCTGATGCCCGTCCGTTACTGCGGCAGGACGAGTCCGCGGCTCTGAAGAGTGAAGGGGCCTGTTAGGCTTCGCGCGTGCCAGAGCTGCCCGAAGGGATGCCTATAGCTGTTCCGGAGGTCTGTGGTTTAGAAGAAACATTGCTGCAAACACAGGTCGACAAACGAGCTTTTTACTAGATAACTGTGAATCTAACACCACTGTGTATGAAATATTGACCTGGTTAGTAGAAATGAAACCGAAGTGTAAACTTTTCGGTTAAGTCCCCCATTTAATAAGGGCTCTAGTTGGAGTTATACCAGTGGTTTAGTTTTTGGCACATGCACTTAGGGTATCCGGCGCATTTTACTGCCTGTGCAATTTTGGCTCACGGGCAATAGCTACACCAGACATTATTATATTACAAAAGACCACAAATACAGGAATTTCTTTCAGCATACAGTGCTGTGTACACTGTAGTTAACTTTGGGGGGAGATGAATTCGTTACCTGAGGTTATTGGTTCGAGCTTATGGGAACGGATTTATAATATAAAGAAATTTTAAGAAAACACATACTTATGAACTGTGCATGGCTGATGCATCTCATACTCGTTACACTCGAGCCAATTATTACGCACCTTCTATCCACATACAGGCTAGTCCTCAGTGCACACCCTATTTTTATAAACTATACAGTCCATCAATTAACATGAATAGAAACAGAAATTTTTTATCATCTAAATTTATCTCTACTTTTTAAAATTTATCTAGTCACTCAGTCTGGCTTTTTACCTTTATGATGATTTAAGGACTCTATACCGGGAGTTTGAAAATTAATATCTAGTTTTTAACACTGTAGTATTTATTACATTCAACATACAATTATAAATAATACAGCAAACGAAAGAATTACTCAGTTTGCATGCCTGTGTGCATGTGCATGCACTGTTTCCTGCGTCTTCCGTTACCACGCGCTAGTAACAAATATGAAGATTAGTAACCAGAAAGCTTTTTATGTTTTACAGTTTGCAAGGACTTAATATGTTGTCACTCCCAGAGTTCATTCCTTATTAAGATTAAATTGTACGCAGTTCTGATTTTAGCGTATCACTTATCTCATTTCAACCACTCATCATTATGTTCCTCTTTCTTTGTTTTTTCTGTTTTTCTCAATCCAAATTCCGTGTTCAGTAGACAGTTCATTCCACTCGTATACTCTGCAAGGGCACCGATAGGATAGTTTGTATAGGGTGGGGGGAGCTCAGGCCTGGGGATATGGAATATTTTTAATACGCCCTCCCTCGCCCCAAGGTATGGACGCTCTTGATGCCCTGTAACTCGTTCACGCTTTCAATGAGGATATCAATGTCATCAACGAATCTCATCTTCGATTTTAATTCGCTCTGAATTTTGATCCCCCTCTAGAACCTATATTTCACTTCCATGATTGCTTCTTCCATGTACAGATAGGTTAGTATGGGCTAAATACTGCATCCCTACCTTACATAGCTCTTAATTCAAGGATTTGGTTCCTATTGTTCCTTGTTGGTTATCCCACATACTGTAGAGGAGAGCGATGGAATTGGTACACTTTTCAGACTTTCGCCTGTAAATGAAGTTCAATATACCGCGTGGCTATAATTACAGTGCAGCTACTTCCGGAAGTCCAATGTGGGCTTTAGTAATCGTATGGGAGCGAAGCTTGATAGATACTCTAATGCGTTAATGGGGAGCCGATTTACAGTGGTAAAAAAAGTTCGAATTTGGACCGCCAGGTGCAAATCTGACGGTGTGCAGAGTCTCGTCGAAGTTTCAGGTGCTCACACTGAAGGAATTGCGAAAGGGGTGGTTAATAATAAAATCAACATCACAACTTTCTCACTTGTTTGACGTTTCCTGCCCACGTCCCGTTCCTAATTCATTACATATGGAAATACTTCTATATGTCTTTCTTGCATTCACAGCACCAAATGTGAACCTGATGTCCAAAATTTGAACTAACTTTCTGCAGCTTAAATCGCTGCCGCACCATAATTACAGTCCGCACTGAACCTCTCTGAGCAACTGCACATTAATTATAACTGCCTAGTATTCTTCGTTTAAATTACGGCATTGACTTTTTACGTGTTACCATGTCTTCCAGAAATTACGGAAACTACTTCAGACAATTAAAGTTTCTCCAAATGTGAAAACAAGTTCTGAGGTACAATATGGTCAGGTATCTAGAAACAAATATTCGATTGAAATTTAAAGCGTTGCCATCGAGTAAATCTTGTGAATACCTTTTTAACAGTCTAGTAGATTCTTTGTTATTGGCTTCGGAAGGGTTGAAATGAAGGAAATAAATTTCTGCTTGTCATCATCTTCCCCTACCATCAGGTTAGAAGGTCCTCACCTGATGGTCTGCTGCTCTCGGGACCGTGATGGCGTCGGTTTCTTCTTCTCGTGTTGCAAGAATTGTAGTTAGAGATAAACTGATCAATGAAGAGAATAAGGGGGGACTATAGACCAGTAACAGACAGCTAAGAGAAAAACATATTTCCTTAAACACTTGGGAATGAGGGGCAGTGTCGATACAAATAGATGGTATTGAAGCAGTTCACAATCGGATTACATAGTCGATCCGCATGCTTGCTGTAGTAAAGGCACAAGTACGTAAAAAGACGTGAAATACGAAGTAAGATAACGGTAACTACTCCAGTCCCTAGAGAGATTTTCTAATGCAACTTGATACACACGAACTCCAGGACTCGAATCACAAACTCAGGTAGAGACCCTTGAGCAGATACACGTTGCGAGCACACGGACAAAGGCAGCACAATAATGATTATCGATTTAACACTGATGAAACCATGAAGCTCATTTCTCGCTGTGCAAACTGAATACTTACACCTCAAACATGGCCGGCTTTCCTGTAGGCAGTCTACCGTGTATGACGTCATACAAAGTAAGCATAATTGTGCATGGCTGCTTTGATGGCGTTGGTTAAGAACACTTGAATCACAAAATGGCGGTTACTACCGCACGATTGCGATAGCGTATCAAGTAGGGGTGAACCGCGTGAAGTGGTCATGGTGGGAAAAGTGACCACTGGGGTCGATGGGGTGCTGCTGGTATGGTGCAGGAAATGTTTTAACTTGTCCTCCCTGGAGGTCTCAGTCATAGGGTGAAGTTGAACTTGTTTGCTGTATCACTTCTCAGAGTTAAAATAATTTTTGTGGATTTCACTTACCTTGACGTAAGGTAAATAGGCTGTTCTGTATTTAATGTGATGAGGGAATGTGAATTGTGTCTTTTTAATGAATTTATGTTGATAAAGTCATATCTTGACTCTATAATCGTTGTTTAGTTATAGAAATTACTGTCATGCTATTAGAAGGTCTATAGCTTTTCTATAACGGTGCCAATGTGGGTTAAATTGCCATCTCGGCGGCGGTTTCTGCGCACATTGTGCAGGGCGAAAACATTAAGGCAGCGTAATTACTTGCAGCAAGTCCTTATAAGAGTGATCTAGTACTGGAAAATGCAGAAACAGAAGTAAAAGAATCTAAAAAGAAGGAAAAACGGAAAGCAGCAGTCAAAGAGCGGAAAGGCAATAAAAAGGAAAGGACGAAGAACAGGATACCCGACCCTAGAAGACAACCTTTGACGAAAATGAAGAAGATAGCAGGCGCGTGTACTGCGTAGGAAAATTTTCAAAGTCCATACCAGAAGAGCGATGGGATTAGCGCCAATTATGCTCTCTCTGGGCTGTCAAACTATGAACAGGAGGCACACAGTTTTGCTTTTATTTGAGAAATGTATAAATAATTTAATTCGAATCATGTTTTACGATAAAATATATTTCGTTCTTTGTTAAAACAATCTTTCATTCCGTAAATTTGTGTTTAAAACTAAGTGGCCCATTTTCCCCGCTACTTAGCTTAAAAAATAGCTTAAGAATCGAAATGAGGCCGAGAGGGAGTTCCTCAGCAGATTTGTAACCTCGTGTCCTAGCTCACAAGTATGCTTCCTCCGAGACCAAATTGACACTGCTGCCAAGATGAGCGGGGCAAAAACGGCGACGGTCGCACAGGCTTTCAGCTGAGGGACGGTTCGACCCGCCAACCTGCATGTTGGCGTTGCTGGTGTGGCGCTATGCACCTGGCCATCATAGAGGCTGGTGTCTCTCGGCGCAGCCTCCACCTCGACGTGGATTTTGAAAACGCCTGCCACTGGAACTTGGACAGTTTGACGCCATTATAAGGAATTTATGAATTAACTTAGAACTAGATATGCTCGGAGTAGTGAAGCAACTTAAATCACTTAACAATAGCTAGTCTTCCGCTTCAGATTGTGTACCAGTTGCGTTCCATTCAGAATACGCTGATGCAATAGCTCCATACTTAACCCCGACGGAAGATCCGTACCAAAAGACGGGAAATATTCAAGAAAGGCAATAGGAGTAATCCACTAAATTACAGGCCCATATCATTGCTGCCAATATGCAGAAGGATTTTAAAACATATATTGTATTCCAGTAATAAGAATTACCTCCAAGAGAACGGTCTATTGACACAAAGTCAACACGTATTTAGGAAACATCGGTCTTGAGAAACACAACAAGCTCTTTACTCTCACTGTGTGTTGAGTGCTATTGACAAGGGGTTTCAAATTGATTACGTATTCCTAGATTTTCAGAACCCTTTTGACACCGTACCTCACAAGTGGCTTGTAATGGGATTGCGTGCTTATCGAATATCGTCTCAGTTATGTTACTGGATTCGTGATTTCCTGTCAGAGACGTCACAGACCGTAGTAACTGACGAAACGCCATCGAGTAAAACACAAGTGATTACTGGCGTTTCCCAAGTTAGTATTATAGGCCCTCTGCTGTTCCTTATCTACTGTATGTAAACGATTTAGGAGACAACCTGAAAAGCTGCGTTAGGCTGTTAGCTGATGATGCTATCGTTTATCGATTAGTAAAGTCATCAGTAGATCAAACCAATTGCAAAACGATTTAGAAAAGACATTTGTATGGTGCAAAAATTGGCAATTGACAATAAATAGCCGGCGGAAGTGGCCGAGTAGTTCTAGGCGCTTCAGTCCGGAACCGTGTGACTGCTACGATCACTGGTTCGAATCCTGCCTCGGGCAAGGATGTGTGTGATGTTCTTAGGTTAGTTAGGTTTGAGTAGTTCTAAGTTCTAGGGGACTGAAGACCTCAGACGTTAAGTCCCATAGTGCTCAGAGCCATTTGAACCATTTGACAATAAATAATAAAATATGTGAGGTCATCCAGATGAACGTTAAAAGGAATCCATTAAACTTCGGTTACTCGACAAATCAATCAAATCTAAAGGTTGGAAATTCAAATATGTACCTGTGAATAACATTGTAAAGTACTTAAGTTGAAAGCTGTGTGGGCGGTGAATCAAAGGCTACAATTTATTGGCACAGCACTTAGAAGATGCAACAGATCTACTGAAGAGACTGCCTGCACAACGCTTGTCTGTCCTCTATTGTAGTACTGCCGTGCCGTGTGGGATACTTACCAGGTAGGACTAAGGGGTACATGGAGAAAGTTCAAAGAAGATCAGCACGTTTTGTATTATCACGAAACAGGGGACAGAGTGTCAAAGACAGGATTTGGGGTGGACATCGCTAAAACAAAGGCGTTTCTGTTTGCTGTAGGATCTTCTAACGAAATTTCAATCACGAACTTTGTTGACGCCAGCCTATACCATCATAATAAGATAAGGGAAATGAGAGCTCGCACAAAAAAGATACAGATATTCGTGTCTTACGCGCGCTGTTCCAAGGTGGAATAATAGATAATTTTTGTGAACGTGGTTCGATGAACCCTCTGCTAAGGACTTAAATGTAATTTGCAGAGTATCCATGTAGATGTGGAAGTAGATGGACTGAAAGGTTAAGCCAGAACGTCGTGCGGCCTCATCATTTGATAGTTCTCTTCTCAGCAACGGCTACAAGAAAGTTAGTTTTAATACATAAATACGCGAATTAAATTCACCGTCTTGTTAGTAAAGTAGTGTATAGACCTGTACCTAATACCATTATACTCGTTATTGTGTAAGCAATCCGAATAAGTGATTGGAAAAGCAGTTGTAATTTTTCTTTACTTTCTTTCATTGTAAAGTGAATCGATAGGATGGCTCTAATCATCGACATGTGCTCTAAACGTCTCTGGAGAGTGTGTTAAAGTATCTGTTATATTATTACACTACTTAATAAGTAACTGAAATCAAATTACGCTTATGAAAATTCAGTTACAGGTTATACCCTTTTTCAAACAGGAGGAATGGGGAACTAACACAAATTTACATTTTCAGTAAATCTAAAATTGTTAAGATAGTAAAAAAAGTCGGTTCATTAGCAAGTATCACAAGTTGCAAGGTAACAAAACTTATTCTGTTTCAATATAGAAGACTGTGACGACTAACGAAGTGTGGCTTAATTATCAACATTTTATATACTTAACTCTAAAAATGTGCTGCACTTTAGTCACCATAAAATTTTGTACCTGAATAATTACCGATATATTCAATTAGCTTTAATATGTTACACAGAACTTAAATGTGTAGAACGCGAAATATTTACAGATGCTGCTCGAAACAAACATAGGAAATGTAATTTCGTATTTACCGGCTGATACCGGGCATGCGACTTACAAATAAAAGGTCCCTCCTGTACGGAAATGCCATTAAAGGGATGTTCGAGTGCAGGTATGACACACGGACGATATCATTTCGAAGTTAGCGTCCAACAGTGAATCGTGCTCAAATAGCCGAAGCGGTTAAGGCGACCACTAGCGTAAAGCTGGAAATCCGGCTTCTATTCCTGGTACGGCAAAGATTTTAATTGCTGTCATTCCATTAAACAGCTGGATGTGGTTCATATCTGCAGCTGCAGATAATTTGATGAGCGCAGGAACTGGTGGAAACTGCTTGTGATGGTCTCGAGTGGGTATTCACTCTTGTGATTCTAAACTCAGTCACTATGCTGAGGTACTGACCAAAAAATGTGATGTTTCCAGGTACACTACATTATTATAAAAGAAACTACCAGCCTCGATTGCGGTAATGAAATCAACCTTTACCTAGGTTTCAGCCCAAGTAACTGAGCCTTCTTCAGAAGATAAACCTGATTCTGTATATGTCTACGAGAACATGGTCTAGAAATAAAACTAAAACAGCCTAGACCATGCCCTCGTAGACATATTATAGAATCAGGCTTATCTTCTGTAGAGCGCTCAGTTACTTGGGCTGAAACCTAGGTAAATGTTGATTTCATTACCGCAATCGAGGCTGAAAGTTTCTTATATATTAGATTCTCATTATTGCTGACTGGGCTGCAATGTTGAAAGTACTAACACTACATTATTCCCCAGGTACAACACACTCCCCTGTATTATCCCTCTTACCGTGTAGCTTTTATCTGTTTTTCCGAGAACTTCTGACTTATTTCACGAATTTACGTTATGGAGAGCTTTACCCAAGTAGGCAAATCCTGAATGAGAATTCTCATTCTGGAAACATCCCCCAGGCTGTGGCTAAGCCATGTCTCCGCAATATCCTTTCTTTCAGGAGTGCTAGTTCTGCAAGGTTCGCAGGAGAGCTTCTGTAAAGTTTGGAAGGTAGGAGACGAGGTACTGGCAGAAGTAAAGCTGTGAGTGCCGGCCGTGAGTCGTGCTTCGGTAGCTCGGTTGGTAGAGTACTTGCCCGCGAAAGGCAAAGGTCCCGAGTTCGAGTCTCGGTCGGGCACACAGTTTTAATCTGCCAGGAAGTTTCTTATTAGGCAAATCCTATTAAGGGGTATCGATTTTTCCAAAGTCATTTATCTAGTGCAGCGTTGTAACTGCCTCTCTGGTGCTTTTACCTTTGCCGTAGCCAAGCTGATCGCCGTGTAAGAGATTCTCCGTTTCAGACATAAATAGTCGTAAAGATAAAGAGACATTTAACAGTGTGTCGTTGTTAAAGCTATCGCCAGATCTGTAGTGCTGGAGCTGCGCTGTGTCCTTTGGTTACGAGCCGGTGCCCTGCGCCGGGTTCGAAGCGGCGTCCCCTGCCCTGGCGTGTGGCTGCGGGCGCCCTGAGCCGCAGAACATGGCACGCACTGTTTGCCGCCCAGCCTCTGTCTGCCTATTGCGGGCGGCGGCTCCCACATCCGCGGCGCCCGCCCGCCCTTATTAGTTCCACCATCGCATTGTCCGATCAGAGGCGGAATAATCCACACACCGTCCCTCGCGGACGGGCTATGACTGCGGCTTTGTGTCGCTCAATGGTCGCTGGCTTCTTGTCCGCGTACGTACAGTATGTCCTCACTGCGTCTGACAACCATATCCCATATACGGGTACATTATAAATGTCGAAGTTTCTGTCTGAGTATGTTTGTTAATCCTTTATCTGGAAACAGGTGGACGGATTTGGAAGAAATTCGGAATGGAATTAACTTGTACGCTGAAATAACACATACGATACGTTCAAAAGCGTGCAGTTCCAGATATTTGTCGATTTAAAGAATATAACGCGATGTATGGAACAGTAACTACTGTTTGAAAATGCTGTTTACTCTTCGACTTTTTAACTGCAGCTCATTTGTGAAACTTCATTTATTGTGTACGAGGTTAATCCCAAAAATAAGGTCTCCTATTTTTTTTATAAGTATATAGACCTGTTTATTTCTACAATGGTTGACATCGGTTTACAGCTTGAACATTTAACTATTTGTCGACATAATCAACATTTCTGTCGATGCATTTTTGTAGAGGCTTCTTTAACCTCCTCGTCGGAGCTGAATCGCTTTCCGGCCAAATGTTCTTTTAACTTACGGAGCAGATGATAGTCACTGGGCGCCAAGTCAGGGCTATAGGGTGGGTGGCTGATTATGTTCCACTGAAACCGTTGCAGGAGAGCAACGGTTTGCCGAGCGATGTGTGGGCGATCGTTGCCGTGGCGAATGTGTACGCCTTTGCTCAACAGTCCTCTTCTCCGGTTCTGAATTGCCCGTTTGAGTTTTTTCAGCGTCTCACAGTATCTGTCAGCGTTAATTGTGGTCCCAGTGCTCAACCTTCAACACTGTCTCTTCAGAAATTGACGGTCTCCTCCTTTGCTCGTTGTGAATTTCGGTCCGACCAGCTGCAAACTCTCTACACCACTTACATTTTTGACCTCCATGCACGACTCACTACACATTTCCTTCAATTGGCGATGTATATCAATCCGCGCAGTGCGCTTTGCGTTAAAAAAACCAATAACTGCGCAATTTGCACTTGGTGGTAACATCCCACGTGAGCTCCATTCTCAACGGCTGCCAAGCCAAGACTGAGCGCCTCAGCACTGCGTGCGCATGTTCGAACACAGCGAGTGAAGCAATCTTCATAAGAGTGTTAACAACTGCCACACAAACAGAGTTCTGTACTTATAAAAAAATAGCTTACTTTTCGGATTACCCTCGTAATATGTCCAACACAATACGATTCGACATAATGAGTACAATGCTTGTACAATCCTCAAAAGTTTTTAATTCATACTTCCCTATAAGATCATTGCATTTTACCGAGCGAGGTGGCGCAGTGGTTAGCACACTGGACTCGCATTCGGGAGGACGACGGTTCAATCCCGTCTCCAGCCATCCTGATTTAGGTTTTCCGTGATTTCCCTAAATCGTTTCAGGCAAATGCCGATTTACTTCATAATCCTTCCCTAACCCGAGCTTGGGCTCCGTCTCTAATGACCTCGTTGTCGGCGGGCCGTTAAACACTACCCACCACCACCACCATTGCATTTTAGTCGCAGAGCGTCAGACATATTTTCTGAGACGCTTGAAGACTCAAAAAACCATGCCATTTAAATGCTTTAAGACGGGGAGACGTCAATCCTTAGTGAGGCTCCTTTTGATTGTGAGATATGCGTTCTAAGGCAATTATCACGTTTTCCGTGCCCGCAAATGGCAAGCACTTGAAATTATTTACTCCCTTTCCTGGCACGTATTGTAATTCGCTTTTTCTGATGTAAACGATTGAGCTGTGAGTTACAAGTATTCCATCAGCTCTTCTCACCGTCTCAAAATTATTTTGTTCGATGCCGCTTGGTTTGCTGGGTCACTAATTATTTAACCGCTCGTAACACCGCGGGGTTAGCTAGGACTATATATATTTAGTCTCGTATTTTATCCTAGACAGGAGTCGAGCTCCATGGCTTGTGAGGAAATTATTTACATTTAATTTTTTTTTCTTTATGCCATCTACGCTGCGTGGCACACGTAAATTTATGTACAGTGTGTTCCAGGAAGAAGTGTCAATATCCAGGGATATGACAGGAACGCACATTTGAATCAGAGCTTTTGAAATAGATGTAAGCGCTATCCCCGAATGGCTCCCGAGATAGAATGCATTCAACGTACATTTGTAAAAGCTGAGGATCTGTTCGGTGACGATTATTTTGGCTTCAGGAATGGCAAAGGCATTAAAGAGGCAGTTGTGACGTTATGGCTTATAATGGAAGCAAGACTAAAGAAACACCAATTATTTACATTTGCCAGGAAAAGGCGATCGATAACGTCAAGTCATGCAAGATGTCCGAAACCCTGAAGAAAGTTTGTGTAAGCTATAAGGAAAGACGGGTAATATACAATAGGTACAAGAATCAAGAGAGAATAATAACGATGGAAGACCAAGAACGAAGTCCTAGGAATGAAATGGATGTACAAGGGGGATGTAGACTTTCGCACCTGCTGTTCAGGCTATTCATCGAAGAAGCCTTGACGGAAATGAAAGAAAGGTTCAAGAGTGGAATTAAAATTCAGGATGAAAACATTGATCAACGATAATTATTTAAGGCTGAATGAGAAGTACACTGTTCTTATAAATAGAATCTTCCGACGGTTCTTGGTAGAACAACATTATAATAAATGAAAACCACCAGTTTGCTTTTATTCTAATATTGTTGAACAAAAGCAAACTGTTGCTTTTTCTACTGATTTTTGTTTATTTTAAACTACTTTTCGGCTTATTATGCCATGTTCAAGAAACCACTGATTAGCGTCTGAAAGGGAAACTAGTTCATAGGTAACTAAACATCATAAGCAAAGATACAATCACTTGCACAGAGTGGTGTGCAACAAAGTTATTTCTTAATTGTGAAATTCGACTTTATACAATGACAATGTTAAGCACAGAAAATAATTAAACTATGCAAAGTTATATGTTAAAGGGGTACAAAGCAAAACTTTGTGAGCGCTTCACATTGGCTAAGAAACTATTATATTAAGCAATTTTTAACTTATACTGTGCAACAAACATATTTCACATTGCAAATAAGATTTTTGTGCAATGGGCAATACTTAAAAAAGTGTTAAAATATTTTGATATTATACATTTTATTATACATTTTAATTATTGTGTATAATACTCTATATTGCCCAAATTTTAGTTCAGAGTTAAAGAAAATCGTGTATGTTTGCATAACATAAATATAGGGTGTGCAGTTTAAGAGTTACTCAACCAATGTCAAGACCTTACAAAATTTAGCACTGTAGCTATATAACTTGTAACACTGCGTGGTTTAATTATTTACTACGCTTAACACTGTCCGTAGTATGAAGTGTAACTTCAACCTTAAAACACGAGTTTGATGCACACCACTCTGCGGAAGTCGTTGTATCTTTGCTTATAATGTTTTCTTACCTAAGAACGAGTGTTCCTTTCGGATGCTAACCAGTTGTTTACTGAAGGTGGCCTAATAAGCAGAAAACTAGATTCAAATAAACAAAAATCAGTGTAACAGAAACACTGCACTTGTTATTCAACCTTAAATATGTACTTGACCTACCAAGAAGTAACGGAAAATAACGTGAAAGAAACAACGTATAAATGATAAGCTCTGCCGATGAGATAGCTATCCTCAGTGAAGGTGAACAAGAATTACTGGACGCTTCGAATGAATAGTCTGATGAGTAAAGACTATCGAATAGACTGAAGACAGAGTAAAGTACCGAAAAATAACAGAAATGAAAACAGATAGAAACTCAACATCAGAAATTACCAAGTAGATGAAGTTGACGAATGCTGTTGCCTAGGCAGTGAAGTAACCCACGACGGACGGTGCAAAGAGGACGTAAAGAGCACAGTTCCAGTCGCAAAAACGGCATTTCTGGAAAGAGAAGGCTACTAGTATCTGACATGTGCCTAAATCTGATGGAGAAATTGTGGTGTCACCGCCAGACACCACACTTGCTAGGTGGTAGCTTAAATCGGCCGCGGTCCATTTAGTACATGTCGGACCCGCGTGTCGCCACTGTGTAATCGCAGACCTAGCGCCACCACCAAGGCAGGTCTCGTGATACGAGAGAGCACTCGCCCCAGTTGTACGAGAACCTAGCTACCGCCCAGTTGTACGAAGCCTTTCTCTCTCATTAGCCGAGAGACAGAATAGCCATCAGCTAAGTTAATGGCTACGAACTAGCAAGGCGCCATTAGCCATACAGTGATTGAACTTAAAGTCTCCTGTGTATCGTCAAGATCGATGTACCACAATGATATTAAAGATAAGTATTAATCCTGCTCCGTACTTTTCTTCCTAACATTAATTACGTATCCTGTTCCAGTACATCACGCCCGTCTGCGTTAGTCTAGCTTGCCTTTTCAGCCATCTCAACTTCACGGTGTCGGCCCAGCTACCGACACAACATTGGCGACGAGGGAACAGAGTTCTTTCTGATTGCTTACATTTAATTGTGTCATGGCTTCGCCACATTCTCCAGATGTACTGTCCGAATTTTATCGCTTGCAGAATCAGCAGACGCAGGCGTTACTGGATGCCCTTGGACAGCTCGTCCAGGGTCAACGTACCATTCAAACCGATGCGGCCGCCGCCGCTTCGTCGCTACCGCTGCCTCTAAACACTGTTACACCTCCCTTTCGACCATACGTGGCAGCCGATGAGACCTGGCACGAGTGGTCTCGCCAGTTCAACTTTCATCTAGCAGCCTACAGAATTCAAGGTAAAGAGCGGCAGCCGTTTTTGCTTTCTTGTGTCGGTGTGTCCACATACCGTGTGATAGTGAAATTGTTTCCCAGACGCGACGTAGCAACTCTGTCCTACGAGGAAATTTTGTCTGCATTAGATGCCTATTTCAAAGAAACAGTTAATGTAGTTGCAAAACGGTATACGTTCTTTCGTACGAAACGTACGGCCGGTCAAACTAATAGGGAGTGGGTAGCAACATTGCAAGGACTTACTAGGGACTGTGCCTTTGAATGTGACTGTGGTCTTTCTTATTCAGATACAATGGTGCGTGATGCAATTGCACAGAACGTTTCTGATGTTCGCATACGGGAGCAAATTTTGAAACTAGTTAATCCCTCTCTTCAACAAGTGATAGACATATTGGATAGACAGGACACACTTGACTGTGCTCAGGAATCTTTTGAAACTTCGCCAGCCGTGTGTAACATTAACCGGCCCACTGGACGCGCTGCGCGGCCCGGTAACCGGGCCTCGCGCACGGCCGCACAGCTGCCGCCGCGCGCTACGCCACGTGTGCCGCGCCAGCCCACAAATGTAGTGAAATCGTGCCCGCGGTGTGCTACTAGACATTCGCGTGAACATTGCCCGTCACGCCAAGCTATTTGCTTTTTCTGCAATAAGAAAGGACATGTTCAAAGTGTTTGCCAGAAAAAGCTCAGATCAGACACTCACAATCATTCCAGGCCCTTTGCTTCGCGCCGGAATCGAACCAAGGACACTCAGGCTCGTGGACCTTCGCCTATGGACATTCATGTCGTTAATTCCGCTTCGTCCAGTGACACTTTCTCTAACAGTGACTGTGATCGTCCCACAAAAACTGTGCGTCAATTAGCAAGTGATTCTGTACCAGTGTCTGTTCCAATTGCACAAAACAGTCGCTCTTGTCGTCAGCAGAACAATAAACTTTTTGTGGACTTAGACTTTGAAGGCAAAGTGATACCATTCCAGCTCGATACCGGAGCTGCAGTTTCATTGCTCAATCATGACACGTACAAACAACTGGGCAAACCTCCGTTGCGTTCCGCAAATGTTAAGCTCACTACATATTCCGGACAGACAATTCCTGTGTTAGGACAGTGCAGCCTTCTTGCAACATACAAGGGACAAACAAAACTTGTGTCATTTTACGTTCTTCGTTCTTCTTCTGCAGTGAACTTGTTTGGTCTAGATTTATTTAAGTTGTTTAACATGTCTATTGTAAATCAGGTCCTATCAGTGAATCAGACAGTGCCTACAGACGGTGTTTCTCGCTTATGTGACGAATTTGCAGACATTTTTGCACCGGGCTTAGGTTGCGCTAAAAACTATGAAGCACATTTAGAACTGAAGGTAAACGCGCAACCGAAATTTTTCAGGGCGCGCAATGTTCCCCACGCATTGCGTGATGAGGTCGCAAGAACGTTACACGATCTCGAATCACAGGGTGTAATTGAACGTGTGCAAGCTTCTCTCTGGGCCTCACCCTTAGTAATTTTGCCAAAACCTTCCGGAAAATTGAGACTTTGCGTGGACTTCAAGGCCACAGTGAATCCACAGCTAGTGACTGCTACTTTTCCTTTGCCCCGCCCGGAAGATCTTTTTGCTACACTGTGCCCGGGAAAATATTTTTCAAAGTTGGACCTAGCCGATGCGTACTTGCAAATACCGGTGGACGACGAATCCCAGCGCGTATTGGTGGTTAACACGCATCTTGGATTGTACCGCTTCAAAAGACTGCCATTCGGGTGTGCATCCGCCCCTGCCTTGTTTCAGCAATATTTACAAACTATTTGTGCGTCGGTCCCTACTGCAGCAAACTATCTGGACGATATAGTGATCTCCGGACAGACAGAAGAAGATCATCTTGCGAATTTACGAACATTATTTCAGGTCTTGCGGCAAAATGGTCTTCGCTTGAGGAAGGACAAATGTGTGTTTTTTGCTCGTGACTTACCATACCTGGGACATGTCATTAATGCCCAAGGCATACATCCGAGTCCAGAGCACCTCCGTGCCATACAAGAATTGCCTTCCCCTCAAAATGTGAAACAGCTACAGAGTGTGTTGGGTAAAATTAATTATTACCATAAATATGTGCGCAATGCCTCTTCCATTTCAGCTCCGCTTCATCGCTTACGCCGTAAAGGTGTTCCGTTCGTCTGGACGACGGAATGTGAACGCGCCTTTCACCAGTTGAAATCGGCGTTGCTTTCTAATACTTGCCTTACGCCATTCGATCCCCAGAAACCCCTTTTGTTGATGGTAGATGCATCGGATTTCGGGATCGGTGCTGTGCTTGCGCACAAAGTTGGCTCCCATGATCGCCCTATTGCCTTTGCGTCCAAATTGCTCTCGTCTGCGCAAAGAAATTATTCACAGATAGAGAAAGAAGCTTTGGCTCTCGTGTTTGGTGTTACTAAGTTCCATGATTTCTTGTATGGTCGTCACTTTACCATCATCACAGACCACAAACCTTTGACATCGCTTTTTCATCCGACCAAGCCTGTACCTCCACGTACAGCGCAGAAATTCATTCGCTGGTCTATTTTCCTCTCGCAGTACCGCTACGATATCTTGTATCGGTCCACTGCTAAGCACGGAAACGCCGATGCGTTGTCCCGTTTGCCTGTTGCTGAGGATAAAGCATTCGATTCTTCCGAACTTGCTTGCATGTTCATTGATTCGGAAACCGATGAAGTGGTCGACTCGTTTCCGATTGATTTTCGTCGTGTCGCTACAGCCACAGCTGCTGACCCTGTCCTTGCTACTGTTTTACGTTTTGTTGCTACGCAATGGCCTTTGTCAAAGTCTCGGATCGAGGATCCGTTGGTTCGCCGATTTTTTGCTCACAAGGAGAGACTTTTTGTTCGACGTGGTGTTTTGTTGTTGCGTTCTGATAATGATCAGTCCAGAGTCGTGGTCCCACGTTCGTTACAGTCCTCTGTTTTACGGCTTCTTCACCAAGGACATTGGGGTATAGTGCGAACGAAACAACTTGCTCGTCAGCACTGTACTTGGTTCGGAATCGATGCTGCGATTACGAATATGTGTTCTTCGTGCCCGGCGTGTGCCGAACAACAGTCCGCACCGCCGCGGAAAGTCTTTGCGTGGCCAAAAGCCACTTCCCCTTGGCAACGCTTGCACATTGATTTTGCTGGTCCATTCTGGAATGCTCGATGGTTGGTTCTGGTCGACGCCTTCAGTAATTTTCCTTTTGTTGTCCGGATGTCTTCCACGACGTCCTCCGCCACCATCCCAGCGTTGTCTGCTATCTTTTGCATTGAAGGTCTTCCGCAGACTATTGTTTCCGACAATGGCCCACAATTCATGTCCGCAGAATTTCAGTCATTCTGCCAGGCCACTGGTATTCAACATCTGACATCCGCGCCGTTTTCGCCTCAGTCCAACGGTGCCGCTGAACGATTGGTCCGGACTTTCAAGTCACAGATGTTGAAATTGAAAGAGTCGCATTCTCGGGAGGACGCATTGTTGCTCTTTTTGTCTTCGTATCGCTCTCAGCCCCGAGATGGTCGCTCGCCGGCTGAGTTGCTCCACGGTCGTCCTCATCGCACCTTGATGTCTTTGCTGCATCCGCCGTATCAGGTTCCTGTGCAGAGGCAGACTCCTGCTTTTGCTCCAGGCGACGTTGTATTTTATCGCAACTATCGAGGTTCACGGCGTTGGCTCGCAGGGCGCATTCTTCGCTGCCTCGGCCGCGCGATGTATTTGGTTTTGGGGGCCTCTGGTGAGGTGCGTCGGCATCTCAATCAGCTGCGCCTCTGTCGTCGCTCGGGTTCTGCCGCTCCCCGTCTGCTTTCAGCGACGGTGCCGTCCGGTCAGCGCCCTGGGGACCCATCTACTGGCTCGCCTCATCCCCAGGTGTTACCGACGATGCCTTCCATTTTGCCCCATGGCGACGCGCCGCCGCCGCCGCCGCAGCAGCAGCAGCCGCCGCCGCCGCCGCTTGTTCTCCCGCCGGCGCCGCCCGCATTCGACGCTTCGTTGCAGCCGCCAAGCGCCTCCCAGGGTCACGCGCCGCCGATCGCTTCCCGTGACCAGCTGTCCTCCGCCATGGAACTCCCGCCCGCTCCGGACCACATGACGTCATCGCGCGTCGGCTACCCCGACGCAATGGAGGTTGATCCTTCGGTCCCTCCTGTCTCTTTACGGGCGCATACACCGCATGTTGACGTGCACCCTGGACTAGTTTTTCGGGCGTTTCCTAGCTCCCCTCGGACCGAATGGCCGGGTGCGGGTGGCACAGCCTCGCCTGTTGTTAGGCTCCCCACCTCATCGCATACGTCAACAGGTGGTCCTCCCCACGGCGGGCGGAAGCCTTATCACACGACCGTTCGCCGATTTGCGGGGGAGGAATGTGGTGTCACCGCCAGACACCACACTTGCTAGGTGGTAGCTTAAATCGGCCGCGGTCCATTTAGTACATGTCGGACCCGCGTGTCGCCACTGTGTAATCGCAGACCTAGCGCCACCACCAAGGCAGGTCTCGTGATACGAGAGAGCACTCGCCCCAGTTGTACGAGAACCTAGCTACCGCCCAGTTGTACGAAGCCTTTCTCTCTCATTAGCCGAGAGACAGAATAGCCATCAGCTAAGTTAATGGCTACGAACTAGCAAGGCGCCATTAGCCATACAGTGATTGAACTTAAAGTCTCCTGTGTATCGTCAAGATCGATGTACCACAATGATATTAAAGATAAGTATTAATCCTGCTCCGTACTTTTCTTCCTAACATTAATTACGTATCCTGTTCCAGTACATCACGCCCGTCTGCGTTAGTCTAGCTTGCCTTTTCAGCCATCTCAACTTCACGGTGTCGGCCCAGCTACCGACACAACAGAAATTTCTAAGAATGTACGTTTATAGCACAGAATTTTATGGTAGTGAAACGTGTGCCACGGGAAAACTGGAACTGAAGAGTGTGGTGTCACCGCCAGACACCACACTTGCTAGGTGGTAGCCTTTAAATCGGCCGCGGTCCGGTAGTATACGTCGGACCCGCGTGTCGCCACTATCAGTGATTGCAGACCGAGCGCCGCCACACGGCAGGTCTAGAGACTTCCTAGCACTCTCTCCAGTCGTACAGCCGACTTTGCTAGCGATGGTTCACTGAAAAATTACGCTCTCATTTGCCGAGACGATAGGTAGCATAGTCTTCTGCTACGTCATTTGCTACGACCTAGCAAGGCGCCATTATCCTTTGCTATTTATCTTGTGATGCATGTACCGTCAGACCGATGTTCACCAATTGTGGATTAAAGTTAAGTATTCCAGCAGCTACGTACGTTATTGACTATATTAATTACCTTGTCCTGTTCCAGACCTCACGCCAGCCTACGTGAGCTTAAACGCGTGCCTTTCGGCTTCACCTCGTAGTGGCTTGGCTGTCTTGCCAAGTCACAACAAAGAGAATCGAAGCGTTTGACATGTGGTGCTACAGAAGAATCTTGAAAATTAGATGGACTTTTAAGGTAAGGAATGAGAAGATCCTCCACAGAATCGGCAAAGAAAAGAATATAAGGGAAACACTAACAAGAAGAAGGGACAGGATGATAGCAGATTTGTTAAGACATCAGGGAATACCTTTCATGGTACAAAATGGAAACGTAGAGCGTAAAAACTGCAGAGGAAGACAGAGATTGGAATACGTGTAGCAAATAATTGAGGACATAGGTTGCAAGTGCTACTCATTTGGTGAACGACCACATTATACCAGACGGAATATCTCAACCTCACTTACCCTTATCACTGACCTGTTCGTGATAGTACAATTAACGCAATCAAGATTGCTAGACCTTGCGCTATTAGTTTTTTGTTTAGGCGGTTAGATGAAGCCTGAGGTATACAAACGAAAGCTATTACGCCAGATGAACTGCCTAGTCGACTCGCGGACGCTTCTTTCTTAATTTGGGTGTGTGCGTAGGCACTCAGTCACGTAACAAAACGTGTTTACCCAAGAGAGCACAATTGCATAGAAGTTGATGGTGGAATATTAGAACGTTTATTGTAAACTGTACGACAGCTGTAATGTGATGAGTACAATATCCTTAGAGGTGAATGCGTTGAAAATATGTGCTTTGCAACTGATAGTTTGTAAAATGCATGTTATGATTATTATTAACATTTCCGCACGTGTACATGCGTAATCCAGACAATGTATTGAATAATATGGAATATAGATTACAATGTACGTTAAATGCGATCTATCCTGGAAACCAGTCGGAATAGGACATACGTCCCCACGTCTATAAGAAGTATTTTGCTTCATATGACCGTTTCCTGTCATATGACTCAATACTAACTATTGAATATGGGACACCCTGTATAAGTTAAGAGTTTCCCACTTGTATTTTCTGTTGTATTGGTGGAATACACGTTATAACATTCCAGCTACGTAAGCTGCTCTTCATTCCCCGGTGCAGAATTAATTTTAAACATAAATGAGATAATTATTAATTTTAAATTGTTGCCGAGTCATGGGAGTAGGGTAGGAAATGGAGAAATTTCCTTTTCATTATGAATTTGTGGAAAAATTTGTTGCACGTCGTCAACTAAGAAGTTCCGACCCGCCACTCAGCTTACAGTTCTTGGGAATGCAGTACAAGGAAGAGTGAATGAATATGCGGAAGATGTGCAGAGCAGTGAATCAAACAGTTTGCAGAGTACAACCCGCCGTTGCCTAACCGGAAAATAGAAGAATAATAAACGTATCCGTCAGTTGCAGTTCTGTGTCCATTCTGGACTGATGTACTTACGATTGCGTCAAGCTACATCTGCTCCATTTAGTGTTAATTGACTTCTCTTTATTATAGGCAGTTAGAAATCAGTTCCTACGAGGCACATTGCTTGTATTGTTCTCTGCAAAGCATATACAGATTTATAATTTACCACTTATTTTTCTGAGATGATATGTGTAACAGTGTGACTACTTATTTTCCATCAGTTTACATATTGTGCAGTTCAATATTTTAATTAATTGGTGCGTAAAGCTAGCGTAATCATTTGTGATTAGTTTAATCAGTGTTCTTTGGAGCTGAACCGGGCCAGAAAAGGGGACATATTATCCATGCAGTCAGATGCGCGATCTAGGGCCGCAGTCATGAGTTTCGTGCTTCTGGATTAACATTTCCTGGTGATTTTTATGATAGGCTCACCCGAGTCGAACTACATAAAAATATCAATCATGAAACATTATATCGTTGTAAACCTTATTCTAACATTTTAGAAAAGTGAGCCGCCACACTCTAGAAAATCAGAGAAGCGGACAACTAAAGGCATGTGGAAGGTGGGAAACAAAAGAAGGTTGACGTGAGAATTTTTTGACATTGGACGTACGAAAGTAAGTATTTGAACGGCTCAAGAGCTAACAGTGTTAAAGGCGTAAGAAGATGAAGTAAAGACGGGCAATAATGGAAGGTATAGCACTGCCGAGTATTAACAACATTAATACTATTCCTATAATGTTACACCTGTGAAAGGATTTTTACAGTGTAAGAAGTTAACGAATGTCCTGTCACGAGGACCCACGAATAACACTATAGATCAACAGAACAATTATTTCTGCTACTGGAAAAGCCACGTATAACACTATTATAAGGGGAACTGTGCATATAGTATAATGATACCCCTTTTGCAGGATTTGACCGTGATGTTTGACTAATGGGTATGGAAATCAGACTATTAGTTCCTTTTCCTAATAATTTTCTATCTATTAAAACGAAACGCAGTAAAAATGGTATAATGCTGAATCTAGGACCTTTCTGTTCCCGTTCATTGAGTGGTCTAACGGATTTACGGTCACCAGCCTATATAGGGAAAGAAATGGTTAAGTTTCAGAAAAGCTGAATAAGTAAATTTGGCCTACTTTCCTCCCGTTCCCTAATATAACTTCACAAATATATATAAGTCTGAGGATACGATTCTGATAAAGACACAAGTATCTTTTAGCTACTACATCCACATAGACGGCAACATAGTTTTGATATAAAAGACTACGGAATTTTAATCATTACCATGTCCAAAAAAGAATTTGGCCAGGGTGCACTTCTATGTATGCATTTCGTTGCGTTTTGTATAACCAACGAATTACTTAAATATTCTAATAGCATAATACACACATTTCAATTTATTAAGATACTTTGTTTATATACTTTTTTAACAAATGATCGGTCAAAAGCCGAAGGTAGGGTGGGTGTGATCACACTTTAGTGCCATTCAGAATTGATAAGCAATCATACTTAAGATCTATTGAGCCACATAAGCAAGATACTTTTTATAACTCTTTGTGATTTACTGAATTTCATTTATAACTGAAAGAATTTTATCTGTACTTTACTCAAAACATATTTATTCACTTTCGCTTCAAAAGTTATTTCACAATAATTGTTTTCAGATATTTATTCAAAGATGGAAATTAGTGTTTGTAGATACTCGGTAAAGCACTTCAGATTTTTGTATCAGATTTACCTGTAATAATCAAACATCAGGAAAGGACACTATACAGGTGAATGATTAGAAATAAATAAAAAGGCGAAACAGTTTTTATGTTTAACACGGAAATTAATCAAAAAATGTTCATTTTTAATTAATGGTTCACCCTTCTACAATTATGACTACAATGTTTGTAGCCTGCTGGCTGTTGGAGTTGGTTGTCGCTTACTGTAATGGCAGCTACACTGCCCATGGTACGGCGAACAAGTTTCTTGAAGTATGGGCTAATTATTCCCTCCTAACGACGCTTTAATATCCATTAAGTAGCCCACCACCTTGCATCAAAGCCGTAATAATTCAGCAATCTTCATCCGACGCTATTGTGCAACAATTTTCCGGCAAGGCTTCCCCCGCTCCGTCAGAGTGTTGCCTCTCTCACTGCTGCCTAAGGCTGTGTTCTCTCGTTCCCGCTCGCTCGACAGGTAGAGCGCATAAATCCCAAGCCACCTCATACGCTTGCCACAGTAACGTCCTTACAGTACTAAAGCACTCCATCATTTAAATAACACATATCCTACACATTGACCCTAAGCGTGCACCATTTTATGCAAATGGCAGCTTGAACAAATATATGAAATTAGACACACGATCATTTTCATTTAATTAATCCATGAGATGTATTATTTAGTAAATTATACATTTAGTATATTTCCTTACATAAATTACAAATATATATAAGCAAAGCACTCTAACACATATACCGCATTTTTCAAATAGTCTTTGCATATCACAGTTGTATTACGACAAATTTTAAATGCAAAAATAATTTTTTTATAAATTTAGGTGAGCAATAAACGACGGATGAATATGACATAACTAAATTACGGTGAGGAATGGTTAAATGCTAAATAATATTTGAAGGCATCACTCTGTTTTATATGGCTTTTCTATTTAATAAAGTATCGTGTTTCTATACTTAAATAAAAGGCGTTGTCGTCAAATGTGACTGAAAATCTACGATAATAAATTGAAAATATTAATCCTAGCTGGAAATTACTTCACATACTGCTCCTAATTCATTGTTCTTTACATGAAAGCAAATTTTATACTGTTTATTTCAAACGATACCCAGTAGATGACCAAACATTCTTTGTCCGAATGTGATAAAAGTGTTCAATCGCCAACAGGTTGTTTGATTCAAGCCAGTTTGAATCCGTAAAACGTCAATAATCAATCTGATGCACCTTCACGTAAAATCTAATAAGGCCACAACCATATTAGTAAAATCATCGACGGTAGCTGATACTGCAATCCCTGCCGTCAGCATACGTCCTCAGAAAGGAGAGGCCTCGTTACATATAGAAGAAGAATAGGGGCAGTAATGTGAAATATTAAGATTTCTCGCCTTGTAAGTGCTTTAATGAGCTGCTTGGAAACTACGTTCAGCAACTGTAGTTGGCAACCATTGTCAGTGAATGATGCTGTTTTAACGAATTCTGCAGGACGAATAATTAGGGGAGATTGATGGTTTCCAGTTTCGCTCATTTTACAATACATAGGTTACCTGATCATAAGGTTGTAAAGTGGCTTGTTTGTCTATTTAAAATTAAAGTTTCGATTTTATTTGCAATTATTTGTTCCAGATAGCTATGTCACTGAAGGAGTATGGGTCACGATTGCTCGAACAGAAGCTGATCGAGAAATCTGACGAGCAATACCAGAGCAAGAATAACGTCAGACTTTTTGGGATTCCTGAGAACAAGAGAGAGGATACTGACGAATTGGTTATCACTTTTCCCTGGAAAAGTAGGTGACACTGAATCGCATAGACAGAAGTCATATAATGGTGCGTAAGACGCTAGCAGTTTCAGAACTCAGACCCACAACAGTGAAATTTGTGTCGCACAGGAAACGATCTGAAATCTTCAGTTCCCGTCAGAGAAAAAAGTTTTTTGTCCAGTTCACCCACTTTCTGTGACTCCTTTTCAGTAGTAGGAACCCGACTATGGAATAAGCTTGCACAGTGTATTAGAGAACTGAATAACATCTCCGACTTCTAAAGACAATTAATAAAATATCACCTGAAGCAGAAATATGGATTACAGCTATCCCTGTACGCACTCGTTATCATTCTCATCCTTCTCTCCATCCATATCATCCTCATTTCCCAATGTTCTTAGCTGATACAAGCTCCTTACATTTTCTTTCCCCAGAAGTCGGTATATCAGAGAACATCTATTTTGTATACCTATAAGTTCTTCTTTATCTGTCGCTGTAGACGTCGTCGACGTTGTCGTTTTCATTACTAACATCACTACTAGTGGTAGCAGCTCCTCAAGTAATTTTAAAACTATTTGTCATATTAAGATTGTTATTTCTTAAGTAACTATGATGTAAAGAAAGGTAATGTTTGTGTGAAACTCTGGACGGATGTAAGAGAGCACTGACTGCCCTAATCAGATACGGCTAAATAAATAAAAAAATAAAAAAAACTTGCATACTAGTATTCGATGTTTGCATTAACTTTTATAACCCGTTGCAGTTACGGGTATTGCTTCAGAAATGGCTTCAAGAACTAGAAAGCAGCCGGGTGAGTCTTATATGCAAACACCAATTGAAAATCTTAAAGAAAAGAAGATACCTTCTTTAAGGCGGCAAAACATTCCAAGTTCTCAGGACTACTGTGTTTAGGCTAGTAAAATCAGTTTTCCAACTGATTTAGCCACAGAGGCCTAACTTGGGTAAAAATACCGTTCTTGCCACCGTACAAGAACAACAGATGATTGAATACAAGATGACAGTGGAGAGTAAATGTTTGGACTTACCAAAAGAGATCTCCAACAGATTTGCGTTTCAGTTTGCCGGAGCTAATAATACTAAGAATAAAGTTCTTGGTGAACCGTCTTTAAGAATGTTGTTAAGCCTCGCCTTGAAGCGGCGATAGAGAGGTATTTCGATACGAAAAAACCCACAGGACCCTTATTCGTTGGGACTTTACGGTATTCAAGGGAAAATGTGGCGATGTTATTCTCTCTCTGCTTTCACAAGATATGGAGAAAAACAGCTATCCACTCGACAGAATACACAAGGCCAATGAAACTGTTCTAAGCAATGTACAGAACAAATTTCCCCGCGTCATAGCTGGAAAGGGAATGCGAAAAGTAGCAGCCGCCTCATCCGCAGATTCTGTGTCACTTGCACCCGTTGTCACCTACATGAGTGCTACAGGAAATTAGTCCCGCCCATGATGATATTCCCTCAGCAGTCAGATAATAAGAGATGCTCCATCTCGCTTCAGTCTCGCATGGAAGTCCTCTTGATGGATTCAAAACCAGATGATTGTTTTCAACATTTCCTGGGAAAGATGAAGCCAACAGTAGAATTGCTGGCGCTTCTTTTTCCGGATCGACCGTATAAACGAGCTCCTCTCCACAACGTGAAGGCCCAAAGGGTATCGACCGGCCTCCGTGTGATCCTCTGCCTGGTGGTGTCATGTGGATGCGGTATCGAAGGGCATCTAGTCAGTACACCGCTCTCCCGGCCGTTTTGCAGATTCTCTAGATCTCGGTCAAGTAGCTCCTGAATTGTCACCATGAGGCTAGTGCAGCACGTAGCAGTGTCTATCGTAATAACCAAATGTGTCAATGGAATTGATGAAGCTTTATCTACTGAATGTAATGACGAATTGTCATTTGGAATGATGTATGTGTTGCTGTCGTCTTCGTCCTCTTACGCAAAACAGTTTTCACGACGGACACCTTTGACCTCGAACTCGAATGCTCAGAATCGGACGAAACCACCCTTAGAATGACATTCGACCATAAAAGTAGCACCTGAAAGTGCTTATATTAGTCCTCATAATGCAAATGTGGGATTTTGATGAAGTGGTTAAAACAAACTTCAAGAGAACAAAATGCACTCCAAACTAAAGCTACGTTTTTGCATTCAATATCACTTTCACATTCAAACTGTCTAATATCAAAAGCCACACTAATTGCATTATAAAATAATGATTGAGTGTGTCATTGTCATAACCTGCCTTTCGCAAAGTATACTGCAACACTGATGCGTACTTTGGAGCAGAAAACTGATTGTAAGTCACACAGTGAAGTTAGATGATGAAATAACATTCATGTAACTTCACTTGTGGTTTGTCACATTGTAGTCTAAGAAAATCTGCAGTCTGTCTGATACAGAGTTTATATTGCCGAAAGAAGTAGACATAAAGGGTTGGCAATATTTAGTCGTTTTTGGTGGCAATATCTTCAGAATAGCTTCTTTGTCTCAAAAATATGTATCTCGAAGGGTACCATCTCTATGACCTGACCAGGAATCACACAGCGATAGACTCTTTCCACTTCTTACATGTTTGCCAAGTACGGAAATTAGGAGACGTTTCATGTGTTCTTTAATAATTTTTCCACTTCTCCTTGCCTCCACATGAATGTTTTGTGGGCAGATTTCTTCAAGTTTCTTTGGAATAATGGGCAAAAGTGCCTAGTGCCTCTTGAAAATAGAACTGCAACTTGTTTGCTAATGTCCCTGTCATTGATGAAGCCACATCACTTGTGTAGCTGTGGTAAGCTATGTACACATCGCAATACGATAGCTGCAGCTCTCTCCCCTCTGTGAGACAGTGTA
The DNA here is from genome assembly GCF_023864345.2 of Schistocerca serialis cubense. Lineage (NCBI taxonomy): Eukaryota > Metazoa > Arthropoda > Insecta > Orthoptera > Acrididae > Schistocerca > Schistocerca serialis. The sequence continues at coordinate 193,478,145 of NC_064643.1, forward strand.
AATAATGAGGATATTGAAGATATTTCATATCGTAATAGACTCTGGTCACTGTTCCAAACATTTCCTTTCTCCACATCCTGTTCTGTCATAAACATGTCCATATTCTCCATAAACTACTTTGCCTTCTGACATGTACTATTATCGTTTTCTATGCCCTTACATGTGACAAATAATACGCAAATAAAAATAATACGCATGTCTGAAATGCTATATTCAGCTTTAAGATTGTAGGTAAAAGAATATCAGAGCTTTAAAATTGTCGAAACCGACATTCCAGACGCTCCTATTGCCCACATTTGCAGGTGCCAGTAGTGAACTATACATCCATGCGACCTTGCTCCATCAAATTGCGACATTACGTGCTCTTTTATAGTTTGTAATTGCCACAGTCTGAAACGAGCTCCTGTTCGCCATTAGTTAGACAGCTCACTTAGAATTAAGATGCAATTTGACTTACTTTTAATGTAGTTATAGCGACTCAATAGTTTGCTATTGAAATTGATGCCAAGATATTAATAGTCTTCATAAATGTTGTCTAGTATGCTGTCATCAATATATTCTTCTACACTTAGCCTTGACTGGGTGAAAATAGTGCTACCCACTTTGCTTGGACTGTTCCTGTTGCTCGGGAGATGAACGTCGTGTACTGCTTGAGCGGCCATCTTAAGGTTCTGGTTCCCCCTGATCTTCAAAATCAATATAACTATTCAGCGTAACGCCGTGTATTTCTGTGTCACCTCCGTCACATTTCTGAATTATTATGTTGTATAACATATCCGTGAACTGTCTATCCTCGACCCCTGTTTCATTTCCATATTCAGCACGTCGCAACTTTGTCCCTAACATTTAGACCACATTCATAGAATTAATTCTCTTCGTAATATCACTGTACACAGTTTTCACAGTAACACTCATGCGAACACTCCAAGAGACACATTCATACAGCAGCTACATTCGTACAACTCGAACACTTGTTAGTGCAGCTACAACATGCCACCGTCTGAAGGCGCTAGCTGAGAAGTGGGGAGTTTTGTACAGAAACGACACAGATCACTGCTGTTTTTATGGTCGAGTGTTAGTCTAAGTATGATTTCCTGCAGTTCGTAGCGTTCGAGGTCAACGGTGTCCCTTATCATTGGAAAGGAATAATTTAATAACCGAAAGATGAAAGTAAGAACACATTTGTTGTATCTTCGTTCCAAGTGCGATAACCTAATTTTGCAGAAGGATACACGTAACAATGTTGCAAATTAAATTTTGGTGAGAGATATTTTGTAGCTTATAAGCCAAACCTGGTATATTTCTCTGTACAGAGGCACCACTAATTCTGTCATTTCTGCGGACAGTGGAACCACATTAGTGTAATTCTCTTTCATGAAGTTGAAGCACTAACTCAAAACCAAAAAGTATAATGCAGCATATGCTGTCATGAAGCTCTTAGGTTTTTCTTTTATTAACGGGGAATAAATGATTTGTAAAAGGAACGTGCTAGAAAGCAGTACGCTCTTCAATGTTCTTCAAACCTATTGCAAACAATTGTGACATGACACATCGTCATACACAAAAATTCCTTCTTGTTTTTGGGAACATTACGTCCATGAATGGGAGAAAATGGTATCCAAGCAGCAGAACATCCAGAGGAGCCAGTCCATTCCGTGTGCACACCGCCCGCACCATTAAGAAGACGTCACCAACTTGCACAGTGCCTTTTGACCACCTGGGTCCATAGCACCGTGCGGCGTGCGCTACACTCGAAACTTACCACCAGTTCTTACCAACCGAAATCGGGACTCATCTGACCAGGCCACGATTTTCCAGTCTTCTAGGGTCCAGTCGATATGATCACTAGCCCAGAAGAGACGCTGCAGATGAAGTAGTGATATTAGCAAAGATATTCGAGTGGGTCGTCTGTTGCCACAGTCCATTAATGCCGGTCGGCAGCTCCTGGTCGTGCGGTAGCGTTCTCGCTTCCCGCGCCCGGGTTCCTGGTTTCGATTCCTGAAGGGGTCAGGGATTTTCTCTGCCTCGTGATGCCTGGGTGTTGTGTGATGTCCTTAGGTTAGTTAGGTTTAAGTAGTTCTAAGTTCTAGGGGGCTGATGACCATAGATGTTAAGTCCCATAGTGCTCACAGCCATTTGAACCAATCCATTAATGCCAGATTTCGCCACACTGTCCGAACAGACACGCTCGTCATCCCACATTCATTTTTGCGGTTGTTTCACGCAGTGTTGCTTGTCTGTTAATGCTTACAAACCTACGTAATCGCCGCTGCTCTCGGTCGTTAAGTGAAGGCCGTCGGCCACTGCGTTGTCCGCGGCGAGTGGTAAAACCTGATATGTGGTATTCTCGGCACATTCTCGACTCAGTGTATCTCGGAACATTGAATTCCCTAATGGTTTCTCAAACAGAATTTTCCACGCGTCTAGTTCCAAATACACTGAAAGACTATTAAGTCCCTTCGGGCTGCCATAACAACATCGGAAAACTTTTCACATTAATCACCTTAGCAGAAATGACAGCTCCGCCAAAGCACTGCCCTATTATATCTTGTTTAAGCGATGCTATCACCATCTGTATCTGTGCATGTTGCTATCCTGCGACATTTGTCACATCATTGCACGTGCGCCTTTGGATAACTGAATACATGTGTATTATGTTACTCTTTGGCTACCAGAAGAAGTGTTAAGAGCAGATGAAGTCACTCACATTCTGCTACAAGAGTATGCGTCGAGTAATGGTTGAGTGAGGAGCACTGACAGCGGACGTCCCGAACAGTGGATGGTTTGCCTTTGAAATGCTCCACAGTACAACGCAGCTCAGAAGATGGTTTCTGAAATACTTTCACTGACTGTACGTTTGGAAAGGGATTACGTGGATAGAGTTTTCATTTGCTGCGAGACCGAATAGCACACTGAACTTCCCCGTAGTGTTGTAACGCAAAGCTGTGATTGCCATCAGTAATAACTATATTTTGGTACCCAATGCGTGTTCAGAGCTTTGATACCTATTCTTCAGCCTTCTCCTTTAAGTTTAAGATATTCCTTAAGGAAAGCAAAAAGTAAATTTCGTAATTTAAAACAGCAGTGTATGTCTGGATTAGTTTTCATTGTTTATGACAACGCCAGAGGAGGAGCATAGTCTTTAAGTTAAGTGATCCATTTTTGCGTTACGAAAAAATCGTAATGCAGTTCCATTTTGAACCAACGTTTTCATTTATTTGTCAACATTACACTAATTTTCTGCTCGCAGAATGAAAGTAAATTTTAATGCAACTGGGCTGTCACGCCTTGTAATACTGTGAGGGCAGTTAGCTGCGTAACAAAGCGACTCATTTTGCAAAGTAAATATAAATCATTTGTTAAGTGATCTATAGCGCAATAATTTCTTACAGGAATATACAACTGTGATTTATTACGCAGGAAAGCAGTGCAGAAATGATTTGTCCATTTCGCAGGTAAAAATCAATCATAGGGCCAAAACGAACTTCTTAGCGGACCTATGAAACATTATTCATTTGTAACTTTTTTTTAATAATTCAAGAGTGACCTTTTTGTACGAGGACGTAGATTCAACATGCCATAGTTAGCCATCATGTTATGGTTGTTCGAGAAGGTAGTTATTCTGTGTTATTGACAGTCATTCTTGTATTCGATACCATTTATAAATTGTTGCATTCAGTTTTGAGTAATTTGCTTCTTTCACATTAAATGAATTTTGCACAGTTAACATTGCCATCCGGAATTAGTGCAGCTATGTACATTCTAGCTCATAATACATTTGTGACACTGTAATGAGAGTTTCGAGTACTTGCTGTCGCATTTCTAATAGTAAATTGGGACATTGTATTCTTGTAGCATCAAACGGCGTAGTTTGTTTTATGAAAGTACAATCAAAGGTAAAGTTGAAATTGCAGGTTGAACGGATTGACATAGCTTTATGGAATCATTACGAAATTAGTGAAGCACACTAAATGGTATGCCGTGAGAAACTCATAATGAAAGTTCATACTTCTTGTTAAATGTACAAGCCATAGAAGCTATGCAATATTAGCAAGAAATAATCTTATGTAACATATTTTTTCACATTCAGTTTCCAATTAGAATCTTATTCACTTTAAAAAACACGCAGTATTCAAATAAAATCTTAAGGTGATTCGTCATATGTTACAAATATTTCACACAAAAAACAGATATGCTCATGTCTTACGGCATATTAACGTAATTATAACGGAAAACAAAATAATTCTCTTGACGTTACAGCTAAACTCTATAGACTTGTAGCTAGAACTATGTGTCATACTTCCTGTTATTAAAGGATGAATTATGACTGAGTTGGGGAGCATTACATTTTTAATAGATTTGATAGTTAGTTCTTCCTTCGTTATGTGGGAATATCCGAAACAACAGAAATCACATAATTCATATTCTGTTTCATACGATGAGTTATTCGAAGAGTAATTGACCTAATTTAAATTTAAAATGTGTGATGGGGAAGGCTCTTGCAACATGTCTGCAGCGTTGCGCACGAGATCAGATTCAATTAGTGGCTAACAACGCAAATTGCTACAGATAGAAGCACTGCTTTTAGCAATGGTTCTATTTTGTTTCTGTGTAAAGTTGGGAGCGGCCAGCCCTTGTTTATGGATATCTCACTGCTTCGTTTATTATTGCTGTACAGCGAAGCACAAAGGTTGAATTTTACATTTAACACGAAAGCAGAAATGCTAAAACTTCAATATTAAGAGAACTATAGAACTAAAGTAGAACAACATGTATGACTTTATTTCGGCAAGTAACAAAACAAAACAATCAGATTTTGTGTGGTGTGGGAATTGATTATTAATGTGACAGAGTCAGTTATTTTGCAGAAGCCTTGTTATTGCAGCGGTGGTGAACTATTCATCAGGGGCACAGGAGATGAAGCAGAAAAAGCTCGGGATTTGTGGTGCCTGCAGGTAGACTACCAGCGTGCCGAAGCTGTGCGATGTGTCCGCTACATTTGCGCTGGCAGGCGTACAGGCGACGTGTTGGCTGCAGCCCAAACCGATAGTTCGCCATTGTTATAGCTTCACCTTTTGAAATATGCCCTGCGCAAAATGGCACTGCTTCTTTTTCGTCAGCAATGATTTCTTCCTTTGGGAGTTTAAAAATAATCCGAAAATATTTTCCGGCAGTTAATCGAATGTCAGTTACAGCAGACTAGTTGCTTCGTTGTATATCAATGGAATGTTGTTAACCCACGTAATCGAGGAGGTCGGTACTGGTCTTACTTTTTGAAGGAAAACTACTATAGAAAGACACACAAGTCGGGCGTTATATTGTAACTTTGTTTTCTTCAAATCCTACGAAAGTGAAAACTAAAAGTAGTGGAATGAATTAGAGTTTTCAGCCATAATGAGGATACATCACATAAACATGAAGTCTCATAACTTTCGGGAGAAAAACGGTTGGTTTAAAACTGTGTATGTTGTTGCTCAATATTTGTTTTATGACCATTCAAAAAAATGAAATATACACCGGATTGTCGGCATTGTGTCAATAGCGAAGAACGTCATGCAAATGGTTTAAGGATTCTAAATAAACATACATATAGTGAACATAGTGAACAAGAATTTTAATATCAAAGATGTATTGCAAGAAAAATTAATGTCTGGTAATGGCCTTGTAAGTCGAAAACTGTTTAACATGATAAATACTGTAAAACGTACACATTATTGTGCGTTTCATTTACAAATTATAATGCTAGGTGTGGTGCCTGAAGTAGGACCATTTCGATGATCTTTTTTTGTTCTGTTTAGCAAATGCCTGATTAGTTTAACGAAACATAACACAATTTCTTCTTTGTGCAGCATCTTCATCTTAGATTAGATTAATACTAGTTCCATGAATCATGAATATGATATTTCTTAATGATGCGGAATGAGTCAAATTTTCCAATACATGATATAATTAAGTTAATTTAACAACATAATTAATTTAATATAACAACTTTTTTATTTTTTGTGTTTTTAATTTTTAAAAAAATTTTTTTGTTTGTTTCTTTTTTTCTTAATTTATATCTAAAAATTCCTCTATGGAGTAGAAGGAGTTGTCATTCAGAAATTCTTTTAATTTCTTCTTAAAAACTTAAATACTTGTTGGATATCTGTCAGACTTCTGATACTATTTGGTTAGTGACCAAAGACTTTAGTGGCAGTATAATTCACCCCTTTCTGTGCCAAAGTTAGATTTAATTTTGAATAATGAAGATCATCCTTTCTCCTAGTATTCTAGTTATGCACACTGCTATTACTTTTGAATTGGGTTTGGTTGTTAATAACAAATTTCATATGAGAGTATATATACTGAGAAGCTACTGTGAATATCCCTAATCCTTAAATAAATGTCTGCAGGATGATCTTGGGTGGACTCCAGTTATTATTCTGATTACACACTTTTGTGCAATAAATACTTTATTCCTCAGTGATGAATTACCCCAAAATATAATGCCATATGCAAGCACTGAGTGAAAACAGGAGTAGTAAGCTAATTTACTAAGATGTTTATCACCAAAATTTGCAATGACCCTTATTGCAAGGTAGCTGAACTCAAACGTTTCAGCAGATCATCAATGTGTTTCTTCCAATTTAATCTCTCATCAATGGACACACCTAAAAATTTTGAATATTCCACCTTAGCTATATGCTTCTGATTAAGATCTATATTTATTAATGGCGTCATACCATTTACTGTATGGAACTGTATGTACTGTGTATTATCAAAATTCAGTGGGAGTCCATTTACAAGGAACCACTTAGTGATTTTCTGAAAGACATTACTGACAATTTCATCAGTTAATTCTCGTTTGTCAGGTGTGATTACTATACTTATATCATTGTCAGGTGTTATTACTATACTTGTATCATCAGCAAAGAGAACTAACTTTGCCTCTTCATGAATACAGAATGGCAAGTCATTAATATATATTAAGAACAACAAAGGACCCAAGACCAACCCTTGTGGAACCCCATTCTTGATAGTTCCCCAGTTAGAGGAATGTGCTGATCCTTGCATATTATGAGAACTTAGAGCAGCACATACAGGCTACATCTACGTTTCACTATACATTTTGCTCCCTTCAGTTTCTGCTAGTATCATGGATGATAACCACTGATGTAACACATGTCTGGCCATCTAGTTTTTCTTTTTTTCTTGCAAGTGTTCCCACATACTCCTTTCCGCGACAATTCTGCAGAGAATTTTCCTATTTCTGAGGTTATTACTCCCCTTAATTTTTTAGGTATCTTCTGTAATACCACTACTCATACACGTCGATCACATTTTTTTCTGTTTTCCCCATAATTAAGGGAACATAAACAAGAAATGGAGGGTAATCAGCAGAAGAGCGCAAGATAAAATCAGACATAATTCAGCTGATGTTGAGGGAATAAGGTTCAGATATTAGTGTCGTCTAACGCCTCGTTACTATAACATAATTTCTTGTTCAATTAAATCTTCAATAAATTATATCCTAGTCCATATATTTTTCAGTCTAACACGTCTCAGCCTTCTCAACAAGCATAGTGGTGAGAGAACGTACACTCGGTTAAGACCCTACATATCATCCAAAGATAACGTCTTTAGGATTTCGAAGACAGGCCACAGTCAATGTCTGTTTCTTGCCATCAGTCTTCTCATTGGTTTGACACGAGTCCACACGAATTCCTGTCGTGTGCAAGCGTTTTCATCGTAGAATAGAGCTTATAACCTACATCATCAATTATTTGCTGGACGTAGCTCAAGCTCTGTCTTGCTCTACTGTTTTTACGCTTTTTATAAACCCAGCTCGTGCTATTCGTCCACGAGACTCAGAGGGCCATAGACACGGGTTCCCAGGTAGATGCCGTGTTTCTTGACTTCCGCAAAGCGTTAGATACAGTTCCCCACAGTCGTTTAATGAACAAAGTAAGAGCATATAGACTATCAGACCAATTGTGTGATTGGATTGACGAATTCCTAGATAACAGAACGCAGCATGTCATTCTCAATGGAGAAAAGTCTTCCAAAGGAAGAGTGATTTCAGGTATGACGCAGGAGAATGTCGCAGGACCGTTGCTATTCACAATATGCATAAAGGACCTTGTGGATAACATCAGAAGTTCACTGAGGCTTTTTGCGGAAGATACTGTAGTATATCGAGAGGTTGTAACAATGGAAACTTGTACTGAAATGCAGGAGGATCTGCAACGAATTGACGAATGGTGCAGGGAATGGCAACTGAATCTGCATGTAGACAAGTATAATGTGCTGCGAATACATAGAAAGATCGTTTATCATTTAGCTACAATATAGCAGGTCAGCAACTGGAAGCAGTTAATACCATAAATTATCTGGGAGCAGGTATTAGGAGTGGTTTAAAATGGAATGATCATACAAAATTGATCGTCGGTAAAGCGGATGCGAGACTGAGATTCATTGTAAGAATCCTAAGGAAATGCAATCCGAAAACAAAGGAAATAGGTTACAGTACACTTGTTCGCCCACTGCTTGAATATTGCTCACCAGTGTGGGATCTGTACCAGATAGAGTTGATAGAAGAGATAGAGAAGATCCAACGGAGAGCAGCGCGCTTCGTTACAGGATCGTTTAGTAATCACAAAAGCGTTGCAGAGATGATAGATTCACTCCAGTGGAAGACTGCAGGAGAGACGTTCAGTAGCTCGGTACGGCCTTTTGTTGAAGTGTCGAGAACATACCTTCACAGGGGAGTCGACCTGAATTGCATTTCGTCTGATTCACATGCAACCGGCATAACGCAGCTGTCTAGCAGGTCCTCTAATCGCTCCTTGGTACAGTCGTTTGACTATTGAAAATGGTTCCAACAAGTCACCACTAGAAAACACTGCTCTGTATCGCAATAACTCAAGATGTAAAGTAATACCACTATACTACAAATATCAGGGAACACCTTATCACAGATAAGACTGTCCTTAAGGCTTGTAAGCTCACATTTATTACAATAAATGACATACCTGAAACTTTACCACTCTCATTATTACGTCAGATAGGTAATGCACGTAGTAAGTTCGTCGTATTCATGATTTACTCTTGGAAGTAACATACCGTACTTATTATTTAACACAAAATGACATTAAAAATTAGGTTATTCACGAGCAGCTAGTTGAGAATATGTATGAACTTCAAATGTCACGACGAACCGTCTCCTTCTGCATATGGATTCAAACCCAGGTCATGCAGACTAAGCAAAGATTTCGTGACTGACGGAAACTAACAGTCATTCCTGACTAGGCATACAGAGAGTGATATACCTCGATATCAGACAGCATCAGTTAACGAATATCAACTTTAAATTACACAACGCAGACATTTTTAACGGACGCAAATTCCTACGCAGCATTTACCGTCTCTGTTAACGAACTACGAGAGATGTTAAATATTGCGTCTTCACAAGTAACTTACTTGAAATGCCGTGAGGTAAATCTTTGTGTTGGACAGGGATTCGAACCCATAACCTAATCGGATTGATATCGAAGCACAATCAACTGTGACATATCGCATTTCCTCGGCAGTAGCTAAATGTTTTAACTGAAATGACGAGACGAAACATTAATTTTTTCCTTCCCAGGACTCCAACCCGGCACCTATCGCTGTAATATTCCAGAGAAAACGAACGTTAAATATGGGTTTTTTTGCAACAGCAGCGACACGTGAGCATGTTTGAACTAGAAATAATATGACGAAGAGTTCAGTGCTGACTGGGAATAGAGCCCCACACATATCGTTGTTGACTACACACAAAGAGCCGTCAGCTACCGAATTTTTCTCCACCAGCAGCTACGAATAACATCTTGAACTTAGTGATCTCGCAAATAGGTCTGTGTCTCACTGGAAGTCAAAAACGTCAAATATCGTTAGTGTTGACAACGAATGACAATACATTAAACATCAAAATTATTAACCGCCAGCAGATAGGTGTTCTCATTCTAGAGCTTCATAATACATAATGAAATCTTTAGTGCTGGACCAGGATTCGAACCCATTCAGGCGCAACATGTGGAGATGTTGAGGAATCTGCAGTTTTGAACAAACAACAAATTGCAGCCGAGCTGTATTGTCACGAAAGGATCAAATTCCGCGTTAAGGGCGGTCTGAATTGCATTCCCAGTTCAGAACCAATTTTATCGACATACACAAGCTCAAATAAAAGATGGAATAAGTGTCCTGTGACCCTACATAACGCTTGTTTCGTCACTAGAAATAAATAACTAGTATAAGAGAGGTTACTGGTGATAGAGTTTCTACATGTCGCCACTCCAGACGTTATTGTGATTCAAACTAACGTCTACTTGGTAGAGAAGTAATATCATTTTTAATGTGAATTTCAGACCCTAGCGCCATTATATCTTCTTGACTTGGTGTAGCCAGAAGTTGGAATCGAACCCAGACCGTAGGTATATGAATCTATCATCAGTCCAACAGACCATTCAATCCTCTTCTCTGGGGCTCATTTTTCTATCGTAACGCCGTTGCGCCGCACTGGATGAGAATTCTTACACACAGGCTCCCTGTAGTAAATTGCAGCATGTTCAGTAAATTCATTTACCTGGTTGACCGAATCACGATGAACTAGCTGCATCGGCTACCCAGTGCATGCATTGGACTCTATTTTGTAATCACCGAAATAAAGTCACGTAACTGCCACCTTCACAGAACAACCAACAGTGTAGGATGCAGAAATTTAAATGGAAGTGTTCCTTTCCACTTGAACTACTGTACTGCGCTTTCTCTTCGTTGAAAACGTCGTGCAGTGCAAAAGAAAAGCTGCAACTCTTTGTCTCTCAGAAGTCTAGACCCGGCCATATGCAGCAGATGCATCTCGAAACCTTTATATTATGTATGGGGAGAGCGCATCGTGCCAAAATACGTCAGAAAAGTATTTTCTACATTAGCTGTCGTGAGGTAGTGGCATTCTATTCTTCTTCAAACCTCGTTTGACAGCTTTAACTCAGAACAAGTTTTCTACATGATGTAATCAATAAACTGCATGTGCATTGTCAGACTGTTATAGATAACATCGGAGAATTCGCATATATCCTTGATGATTAATATCTCTCTCATGTAACAACACTAAAAGAAAACTTACGAGAATTGTGCACTGTGTTATAAGAAATGAAATGAAACTACTCACGATAACCGTACGACGAAAGTCTGTTTTAATAAACCTGAGTATCTGTACACAAGCGTGCCACTATGGATACGAATTCGTAAAATACTACTCATTTAGATTGGGTCTGTGTTTAATTGGTATGCTGTGACATACTCAAGGGGTATACAAATGTGGCATTTCATAGATAAAGTTACATATTCCTAGAACCCAAAATTTGCTTGCCAGCAGCGGAAAGAGGCGTTGCCTGTTGTGCAGCATTTTAAGTTTTTCACCATTGCATTATTAGCCGACAGTATCTTTTGCGATATCCTTATCGATGTTTGACCTGACTGCTTGAAGCTCTTCCACAGAAGGGATAAAAATTTTACAGTTAGTGAGACTGTAACTGCGAACCATAACGGACGTTTTTTCACATGTCAACACGTTGCCAAAGAGCTGGCGAAGAGGTACGTGTCTTAGCTTCGTCTAACGAGGCCAATGGGTACTAGAACTCGTAAACCGCTACTTAAAGGACGAGATTAGTTGCGATTTCCACGTGCAACGACTTTTCTGGGCTTAAAACCGTAAATTTTCAATCTTTTATTACACCTCAAGCCATAATAACTCAAGTTGTCCAATGGAAATGACAGGTAAAATCAAGTGAAGTTTGAGGCTAATTTCCGTGCACACCAGGATGTAACTCGTCGATTACAGAGTTGCCAAACATACCCTGCCTTGTTGCCAAATCTCAGTTACAGTGCCAGCCGTAAGAAAACGAACCGATGTGATCCTACAGTGGGCTGGGAAGTGACCATAGCTGGCGTCTCCAAGTCGTGGCTGCTACGGCCTGGAATACGTAATGCGTCTGATTCGCATTTCTGTAACTAGGTTTAGGGACTGGAGCGTAGTTACTAATAATACTCAGAACTGACTGTAAACTAAGCATCATAAATCAGTAACTCTCATAGTTGTTTTTACATTTCTTTCGTAAGTGTACTCAAAACTAAGAACTCATTCACAGAAAGTTTTGTGCCTCGCTGATAGTCGAGCACAACAAACAAGTAAAAATAAAAAAAATAATGTGTGTGTGTGACAGAGAGAGAGAGAGAGAGAGGGAGAGAGAGAGAGAGAGAGAGAGAGAGAGAGAGAGAAATCAAAAGAAAGAGAGAGAGAGAGTAAAAAATTGTTTAAAGAAATTAAATCATGGTATGTAAAGAACTCTTTCATTAAAATAACACGTTCCACATCATTACGAAATGTATTCATGATCTATGGAACAAGAATTAGTCTAATGTAATCTAATCTAATCATATCATATTGAGAAATAGCTATGAAGAGTCATGAATTACCGAAACTTTTTCCAATTCCAGTAACCAAATCTAAACTTGACAATAAAAGACGACAATTTTTGTAATAAACCGGGACTCCTATCAAGACCCTTCGTCCCTGTTAACTAACCACGAAAGATGTCAGATATACCTCCATTCTGAAGTAACAAAGTGTTCATGCATTTAAAGATGACGTGCATGATGAGGAGTGCTGTGACGGAGATACGAACCCAACACATAATCGGATTGTTAACTAAGTAAAATCAAATGTTACGCTTAGGTTTTTCTTACCAGCAGATAGGTGTTTGAATCTAAAATAAGGATACAGACTTTCGTGCCTAAGCGACAATCGAACTGCACACCTACCATGCATCCACGAATATAGCCTAAGTCTCAGCTGCTTACTCACCAACAGTAAGATGTGTGCGTGTTTGACCAGAAATAACGGCACCTAATGCGATTGTTGGCAACACATAAACAGACATTAAAAATGCACGTTAATTATCACCACCAGGCCGGTGTGTACGTGATAGGGCTTCTGTCAAACACGCACACATCTTACTTTTGGTGAGTAAGCAGCTGAGACTTAAGCTATATTCTTGGATGCACGGTAGGTGTGCAGTTCGATTGTCGCTTAGGCACGAAAGTCTGTATCCTTATTTTAGATTCAAACACATAGCAGCCGGTAAGAAAAACCTATACGTAACATTTGATTTTACTTAGTTAACAATCCGATTATGTGTTGGTTTCGTATCTCCGTCACAGAGCTCCACATCATGCACTTCATCTTTAAATGCATGAACACTTTGTTACTTCAGAATGGATGTATATCAGACATCTTTCGTGGTTAGTTAACAGGGACGAAGGGTCTTGATAGGAGTCCCGTTTTATTACAAAAATTGTCGTCATTTATTGTCAAGTTTAGATTTGGTTACTGGAACTGCGTGCCTTAGCGATACAGATAGCCGTACCGTAGGTGCAACCACAACGGAGGGGTATCTGTTGAGAGGCCAGACAAACGTGTGGTTCCTGAAGAGGGGCAGCAGCCTTTTCAGTAGTTGCAAGGGCAACAGTCTGGATGATTGACTGATCTGGCCTTGTAACAACAACCAAAACGGCCTTGCTGTGCTGGTACTGCGAACGGCTGAAAGCAAGGGGAAACTACAGCCGTAATTTTTCCCGAGGGCATGCAGCTTTACTGTATGATTACATGATGATGGCGTCCTCTTGGGTAAAATATTCCGGAGGTAAAATAGTCCCCCATTCGGATCTCCGGGCGGGGACTACTCAAGAGGATTTCGTTATCAGGAGAAAGAAAACTGGCGTTCTACGGATCGGAGCGTGGAATGTCAGATCCCTTAATCGGGCAGGTAGGTTAGAAAATTTAAAAAGGGAAATGGATAGGTTAAAGTTAGATACAGTGGGAATTAGTGAAGTTCGGTGGCAGGAGGAAAAAGACTTCTGGTCAGGTGACTACAGGGTTGTAAACAAAAAATCAAATAGGGGTAATGCAGGAGTAGGTTTAATAATGAATAGGAAAATAGGAATGCGGGTAAGCTACTACAAACAGCATAGTGAACGCATTATTGTGGCCAAGATAGATACGAAGCCCACACCTACTACAGTAGTACAAGTTTATATGCCAACTAGCTCTGCAGATGATGAAAAAATTGGTGAAATGTATGATGAAATAAAAGAAATTATTCAGATTGTGAAGGGAGACGAAAATTTAATAGTCATGGGTGACTGAAAATCGGGTGTAGGAAAAGGGAGAGAAGCAAACATAGTAGGTGAATATGGATTGGGGCTAAGAAATGAAAGAGGAAGCCGCCTGGTAGAATTTTGCACAGAGCCCAACATAATCATAACTAACACTTGGTTTAAGAATCATGAAAGAAGGTTGTATACATGGAAGAACCCTGGAGATACTAAAAGGTATCATATAGATTATATAATGGTAAGACAGAGATTTAGGAACCAGGTTTTAAATTGTAAGACATTTCCAGGGGCGGATGTGGACTCTGACCGCAATCTATTGGTTATGACCTGTAGATTAAAACTGAAGAAACTGCAAAAAGGTGGGAATTTAAGGAGGTGGGACCTGGATAAACTAAAAGAACCAGAGGTTGTACAGAGATTCAGGGAGAGCATCAGGGAGCAATTGACAGGAATGGGGGAAATAAATACAGTAGAAGAAGAATGGGTAGCTTTGAGGGATGAATTAGTGAAGGCAGCAAAGTAGGTAAAAAGACGAGGGCTAGTAGAAATCCTTGAGTAACAGAAGAAATATTGAATTTAATTGATGAAAGGAGAAAATATAATAATACAGTAAGTGAAGCTGGCAAAAAGGAATACAAACGTCTCAAAAATGAGATCGACAGGAAGTGCAAAATGGCTAAGCAGGGATGGCTAGAGGACAAATGTAAGAATGTAGAGGCCTATCTCACTAGGGGTAAGATAGATACCGCCTACAGGAAAATTAAAGAGACCTTTGGAGATAAGAGAACGACTTGTATGAATATCAAGAGCTCAGATGGAAACCCAGTTCTAAGCAAAGAAAGGAAAGCAGAAAGGTGGAAGGAGTATATAGAGGGTCTATACAAGGGCGATGTACTTGAGGACAATATTATGGAAATGGAAGAGGATGTAGATGAAGATGAAATGGGAGATATGATACTGCGTGAAGAGTTTGACAGAGCACTGAAAGACCTGAGTCGGAACAAGGCCCCCAGAGTAGACAATATTCCATTGGAACTACTGACGGCCATGGGAGAGTCAGTCCTGACAAAACTCTACCATCTGGTGAGCAAGATGTATGAAACAGGCGAAATACCCTCAGACTTCAAGAAGAATATAATAATTCCAATCCCAAACAAAGCAGGTGTTGACAGATGTGAAAATTACCGAACTATCAGTTTAATAAGTCACAGCTGCAAAATACTAACACGAATTCTTTAGAGACGAATGGAAAAACTGATAGAAGCTGACTTTGGGGAAGATCAGTATGGATTCCGTGGAAATGTTGGAACACGTGAGGCAATACTGACCCTACGACTTACCTTAGAAGAAAGAGTAAGCAAAGGCAAACCTACGTTTCTAGCACTTGTGGACTTAGAGAAAGCTTTGGACAATGTTGATTGGAATACTCTCTTTCAAATTCTGAAGGTGGCAGGGGTAAAATACAGGGAGCGAAAGGCTATTTACAATTTGTACAGAAACCAGATGGCAGTTATAAGAGTTGAGGGGCACGAAAGGGAAGCAGTGGTTGGGAAGGGAGTGAGCCAGGATTGTAGCCTATCCCTGATGTCATTCAATCTGTATATTGAGCAAGCAGTGAAGGAAACAAAAGAAAAATTCGCAGTAGGTATTAAAATCCATGGAGAAGAAATAAAAACTTTGAGGTTCGCCGATTACATTGTAATTCTGTCAGAGACAGCAAAGGACTTGGAAGAGCAGTTGAACGGAATGGACAGTGTCATGAAAGGAGGTGGCAATGGCAAGGAAAGCGTTTCTGAAGAAGAGAAATTTGTTAACATCCAGTATTGATTTAAGTATCAGGAAGTCATTTCTGAAAGTATTCGTATGGAGTGTAGCCATGTATGGAAGTGAAACATGGACGATAAATAGTTTGGACAAGAAGAGAATAGAAGCTTTCGAAATGTGGTGCTACAGAAGAATGCTGAAGATTAGATGGGTAGATCACATAACTAATGAGGAAGTATTGAATAGGACTGGGGAGAAGAGAAGTTTGTGGCACAACTTGACCAGAAGAAGGGATCGGTTGGTAGGACATGTTCTGAGGCATCAAGGGATCACCAGTTTAGTAATGGAGGGCAGCGTGGAGGGTAAAAATCGTAGAGGGAGACCAAGGGATGAATACACTAAGCAGATTCAGAAGGATGTGGGTTGCAGTACGTACTGGGAGATGAAAAAGCTTGCACAGGATAGAGTAGCATGGAGAGCTGCATCAAACCAGTCTCAGGACTGAAGACCACAACAACAACAACATACTGGAATTGGAAAAAGTTTCGGTAATTAATGACTCTTCATAGCTATTTCTCAATATGATATGATTAGATTGGATTACTTTAGACTAATTCTTGTTCCATAGATCATGAATACATTTCGTAATGATGTGGAACGTGTTATTTTAATGAAAGAGTTCTTTACATACCATGATTTAATTTCTTTACAACAATTTTTTACTCTCTCTCTCTCTCATTCTTTTTGATTTCTCTCTCTCTATCTCTCTCTCTCTCTCTCTCCCTCTCTCTGTCACACACACACACACACACACACACACACACACACACACTCACACACACACACACACACATTTTTTTATATTTATTTGTTTGTTGAGCTCGACTATCAACGAGGCACAAAAATTTCTGTGAATGAGTTCTTAGCTTTGAGTACACTTATGATAGAGATATAAAAACAACTATGAGAGTTACTGATTTATGATGCTTAGTTTACAGTCAGTTCTCAGTATTATTAATAACTACGCTAAAGTCCCTAAACCTAGTTACAGAAATGCGAATCAGACGCATTACGTATTCCAGGCCGTAGCACCCACGACTTGGAGACGCCAACTATGGTCACTTCCCAGCCCACCGTAGGATCACATCGGTTCGTCTTCCTCCGGCTGGTGTTGTAACTGAGATTTGGCAACAAGGCAGGTTATGTTTGGCAACTCTGTAATCGACGAGTTACTTCCTGTTGTGCACGGAAATAAGCCTCAAACTACACTTGATTTTACCTGTCATTTCCATTGAATAATCTGAGTTATTATGGCTTGAGGTGTAATAAAAGATCGTAAATTTACGGTTTTAAACCCAGAAAAGTCGTTGCACGTGGAAATCTCAACTAATCTCGTCCTTTATGTAGCGGTTTACGAGTTCTAGTACCCATTGGCCTCGTTAGAGGAAGCTAAGACACGTACCTCTTCGGCAGCTCTTTGGCAACGTGCTGACATGTGAAAAAGCGTCCGCTATGGTTCGCAGTTACAGTCTCGCTAACTGTAAAATCTTTATCCCTTCTGTGGAAGAGCTTCAAGCAGTCAGGGTCAAATGGCTCTGAGCACTATGGGACTCAACTGCTGAGGTCATTAGTCCCCTAGAACTTAGAACTAGTTAAACCTAGCTAACCTAAGGACATCACACACATCCATGCCCGAGGCAGGATTCGAACCTGCGACCGTAGCGGTCTCGCGGTTCCAGACTGCAGCGCCAGAACCGCGCGCCCACTTCGGCCGGCGTAGCAGTCAGGTCAAACATCGCTAAGGATATCGCAAAAAATACTTTCGGCTAATAGTGCAATGCTGAAAAACTTAGAATGCTGCACAACAGGTAACGCCTATTTCCGCTGCTGGCAAGCAAATTTTGGGTTCTAGGAATATGTAACTTTATCTATGAAATGCCACATTTGTATACCCCTTGAGTATGTCACAGCATACCAATTAAACACAGACCCAATCTAAATGAGTAGTATTTTACGAATTCGTATCCATAGTGGCACGCTTGTGTACAGATACTCAGGTTTATTAAAACAGACTTTCGTCGTACGGTTATCGTGAGTAGTTTCATTTCATTTCTTATAACACAGTGCACAATTCTCGTAAGTTTTCTTTTAGTGTTGTTACATGAGAGAGATATTAATCATCAAGGATATATGCGAATTCTCCGATGTTATCTATAACAGTCTGACAATGCACATGCAGTTTATTGATTACATCATGTAGAAAACTTGTTCTGAGTTAAAGCTATCAAACGAGGTTTGAAGAAGAATAGAATGCCACTACCTCACGACAGCTAATGTAGAAAATACTTTTCTGACGTATTTTGGCACGATGCGCTCTCCCCATACATAATACAAAAGTTTCGAGCTGCATCTGCTGCATATGGCCGGGTCTAGACTTCTGAGAGACAAAGAGTTACAGCTTTTCTTTTGCACTGCACGACGTTTTCAACGAAGAGAAAGCGCAGTACAGTAGTTCAAGTGGAAAGGAACACTTCCATTTAAATTTCTGCATCCTACACTGTTGGTTGTTCTGTGAAGGTGGCAGTTACGTGACTTTATTTCGGTGATTACAAAATAGAGTCCAATGCATGCACTGGGTAGCCGATGCAGCTAGTTCATCGTGATTCGGTCAACCAGGTAAATGAATTTACTGAACATGCTGCAATTTACTACAGGGAGCCTGTGTGTAAGAATTCTCATCCAGTGCGGCGCAACGGCGTTACGATAGAAAAATGAGCCCCAGAGAAGAGGATTGAATGGTCTGTTGGACTGATGATAGGTTCATATACCTACGGTCTGGGTTCGATTCCAACTTCTGGCTACACCAAGTCAAGAAGATATAATGGCGCTAGGGTCTGAAATTCACATTAAAAATGATATTACTTCTCTACCAAGTAGACGTTAGTTTGAATCACAATAAAGTCTGGAGTGGCGACATGTAGAAACTCTATCACCAGTAACCTATCTTATACTAGTTATTTATTTCTAGTGACGAAACAAGCGTTATGTAGGGTCACAGGACACTTATTCCATCTTTTATTGGTTCTGAACTGGGAATGCAATTCAGACCGCCCTTAACGCGGAATTTGATCCTTTCGTGACAATACAGCTCGGCTGCAATTTGTTGTTTGTTCAAAACTGCAGATTCCTCAACATCTCCACATGTTGCGCCTGAGTGGGTTCGAATCCTGGTCCGGCACTAAAGATTTCATTATGTATTATGAAGCTCTAGCATGAGAACACCTATCTGCTGGCGGATAATAATTTTGATGTTTAATGTATTGTCATTCGTTGTCAACACTAACGATATTTGACGTTTTTGACTTCCAGTGAGACACAGACCTATTTGCGAGATCACTAAGTTCAAGATGTTATTCGTAGCTGCTGGTGGAGAAAAATTCGGTAGCTGACGGCTCTTTGTGTGTAGTCAACAACGATATGTGTGGGGCTCTATTCCCAGTCAGCACTGAACTCTTCGTCATATTATTTCTAGTTCAAACATGCTCACGTGTCGCTGCTGTTGCAAAAAACCCATATTTAACGTTCGTTTTCTCTGGAATATTACAGCGATAGGTGCCGGGTTGGAGTCCTGGGAAGGAAAAAATTAATGTTTCGTCTCGTCATTTCAGTTAAAACATTTAGCTACTGCCGAGGAAATGCGATATGTCACAGTTGATTGTGCTTCGATATCAATCCGATTAGGTTATGGGTTCGAATCCCTGTCCAACACAAAGATTTACCTCACGGCATTTCAAGTAAGTTACTTGTGAAGACGCAATATTTAACATCTCTCGTAGTTCGTTAACAGAGACGGTAAATGCTGCGTAGGAATTTGCGTCCGTTAAAAATGTCTGCGTTGTGTAATTTAAAGTTGATATTCGTTAACTGATGCTGTCTGATATCGAGGTATATCACTCTCTGTATGCCTAATCAGGAATGACTGTTAGTTTCCGTCAGTCACGAAATCTTTGCTTAGTTTGCATGACCTGGGTTTGAATCCATATGCAGAAGGAGACGGTTCGTCGTGTCATTTGAAGTTCATACATATTCTCAACTAGCTGCTCGTGAATAACCTAATTTTTAATGTCATTTTGTGTTAAATAATAAGTACGGTATGTTACTTCCAAGAGTAAATCATGAATACGACGAACTTACTACGTGCATTACCTATCTGACGTAATAATGAGAGTGGTAAAGTTTCAGGTATGTCATTTATTGTAATAAATGTGAGCTTACAAGCCTTAAGGACAGTCTTATCTGTGATAAGGTGTTCCCTGATATTTGTAGTATAGTGGTATTACTTTACATCTTGAGTTATTGCGATACAGAGCAGTGTTTTCTAGTGGTGACTTGTTGGAAGCATTTTCAATAGTCAAACGACTGTGCCAAGGAGTGATCAGAGGACTTGCTAGACAGCTGCGTTATGCAAGTTGCATGTGAATCAGGCGAAATGCAATTCAGGTACTTTTTAGCAAGACTGTACATAATGGACGCTATTCCCTGATATTTTGACACATGCCCTATCACCCTGTCCCTTTCTCTTGTCAGTTTTTCCTATATTCTTTTCTTCATCGATTCTGCGGGCAACTTTCTCATTCCGTACCTTATCAGTCCTCCTTATTATCAACATTCTTCTTCAGCATCATATTTCAAATGCCTCGATACTCCTCTACTCCGGTTTTCACACAGTCCATGTCTCACTGTCATACGAGTACAATGCCGGCCACCAAACGTGCCTTCTCAGAAGTTTCTTCCTCAAATTAAGATTTATCTTTGGTACTAGTAGGCTTTTCTTGCCCTTTTTGCCAGTGATAATCTCTTTTGATGTCCGTCATGGGTTATTTTGCTGCCTAGAAAGCAGAATTCCTTAACTTCATCTACTTCATGATCACCAGTTCCGATGTTAAATATGTAGATGTTTTCTTTTCTGCCACATCTCTTACTATCATCTCTCTTGGATTTACTCTCAATCCATAATCGTTCTTCATTGGATGTTTCACATCGTTCGACAGGTCCTGTAATTCTTCTTCACTTTCACTGTGAATGTCATCAGCAAATCTTAGCTCTGATATCCTTTCATACTGAACTATAATTCAACTTATGAACCTTCTTTTATTTCTGTCATTGCTTCTTTAACATCTTTTCTCCAGGTCGACAAATCCTATGAACGTGTCTTGATTTTCCTTCAGTCGTGCTTCCATTATCAACCTGCGACTCTGGTGCATTTATCTTTTCTAAAGCCCAACTGATCGTTATCTATCAAAGTCTCAGTTGGTTCTAACACGTCAGTGCTGTAGCGCCTGCTGTCACAATCACCAACTATGTGAACCACAGACGCAGCATACACAATGGTATCCCATGTGCTGGTTCAGTTTGACGGTGAATGCCATTTGGCAACATACGCTCACCTCATAGACTCTTCACAATTATACAGGGTGAGTAACCTAATATTACCACTGGATATATTTCGTAAACCACATTAAATACTGACGAATCGATTCCACACACCGAACGTGAGGAGCTGGGCTAGTGTAATTGGTTAATACAAACCATAAAAAAATGCACGGAAGTATGTTTTTTAACACAAACCTACGTTTTTTTAAATGGAACCCCGTTAGTTTTGTTAGCACATCTGAACATATAAACAAATGCGTAATCAGTGCCGTTTGTTGCATTGTAAAACGTTAATTACATCCGGAGATATTGTAACCTAAAGTTGACGCTTGAGTACCATTCCTCCGCTGTTCGATCGTGTGTATCGGAGAGCACCGAATTACGTAGGGATCCAAAGGGTACGGTGACCGACCTTAGGTACAGAAGAGACTGGAACAGCACATTACGTCCACATGCTAACACCTTTTTATTGGTCTTTTTCACTGACGCACATGTACATTACCATGAGGGGTGAGGTACACGTACACACGTGGTTTCCGTTTTCAATAACGGAGTGACGAGCTGCCATCGTGGAGATCTTTAAACAGAAGATATATTCTGGGAGATCGGTGCGCTGACCACCTGCCCCTCCATATCCGCATCCAGTGACGCCTGTGTGCTGGGGATGACACGGCGGCCGGTCGGTACCGTTGGGCCTTCATGGAGTGTTCGTGAGGAATAAGAATGGCAAAAATGTAGTTTCTAAAATAACGCAGCTGGGCGAAATCTGCTATAAAGTGTCTCCATTATCATCAGAAGGGTTCTGGGAACCGCATGTTGTAGCACAGAAGCTCATGCAAAATTTTTTTGCACGTAAAATCCGGTCTGAGGTGTAAAATTAGTTTTGCGTCACGTCAGTTTCATTATAAAAATTTTATTGACCCATGTTAGAGATACGGCCTGCAGTGGCAGGGAAAATAAGGAAACTAGTAGTAAAAAGGTCCTATCGGAGCATTTAAATGGCGAGTAGGTCTCTGTTTAAAAGTATTTGACTAAAGAGTGAGGTATGAACCACCTCAGTCTACCTTCCTCAACAGATCTAAAAAATTTCCAAAATATTTTTGGATAATGACATGTTCCTAATTTTTTATGTTCAGAGAGAAGAAGTGTCAGGAAAAAGTGACGAAAATTAAAAATACTGGACGTTAGAACGCAGGAATACTTAAGTTATTCGATGAAAGAAATTGTAATTTCCTATGGGACCAAACCACTGAGGTCATCGGCCCTACGCTTACACACTACTTTATCTAACTTAAATTAACCTACGCTAAGGACAACACACATACATGCGCGAGGGAGGATTCGAACCCCCGACTGGGAGAACCGCACGAATCGGGGCAAGGCGCATCACACCTCGTGGCCATCCCGCGCGTCAGCGATGAAAGAAGGAAGTACAAAAATGTTCAGATAAATTCAGGAACACAGAAAAACAATTAGGATTGTAATTACCAGGAAGTGTAGGGAAGCTGACGCTTAATGGCTGCATGAAGAATGTGCGGAAATATGACAAGTATTTATGGCCCGAAGGACAGGCTCAGTGTATGGGAAACTTAAAACAACATTCGGTGAAATTAGAAGCAACGGAAGTAACCGTAACAGTGTAATGGGAATTCCACTGTTGAATGCTGATGAGACGACGGATAGGTGAAAAGAGTACGCTGAAGACCTCTGTAAATGGGAAGACTTGTCTGATGTGTTAGAAGAAGAAACAGGAGACGAGAAACAAGAGATATTGTATCTAGTATTAGAGTCACAATTTGCAACAGTTTGGAAGACTTAGGATCGCTTAAGGGAGAAGAGATACCGTACATAACATTCCTTCAGAATTTCTAAAAGCGGGGGGGAGTGGCAAAAAAACTACTCTTCACGTTGGTGTGTAGAATGTATGATACTGGCGAAATACCAGCTGACTTTCGGAAAAACATCATTCACATAACTCCCAATACTGCATGAGCCGACAAATGCCAGAATAATGGCATATTCAGCTTGACAGGCAACGCATCTAAACTGCTGACAAGAATAATATAGACGAATGTAAGAGAAATCTGAGTAGGTGTTGGATGACGATCAGTTTGGCTTCATGGAAGCTAGAGGCACCAGAGGGGCAATTATAACTTTACGTTTGATGGCAGAAACAAGAGTAAAGAAAAATCAACACACGTTTATAGGATTTGTGGCATGGAAAAAGCGCTCGACAATGTCGAACGGTGCCACATGCTCGAAATTCTGGGGAAAATTGGGGTGAACAATAGGAAAAGACGCGTAATATATAATACGTACAAGAGCCAAGAGGGACTAATAAGAATGGAAAACAAGGAACGAAGTGCTTAGATTAAAAAGGGTGTAAGACAAGGATATAAAATAGTTCAAATGGCTCTGAGCACTATGGGTCATTAGTCCCCTAGAACTTAGAACTTGTTAAACCTAACTAACCTAAGGACGTCACACACATCCATGCCCGAGGCAGGATTCGAACCTGCGACCGGAGCGCTCTCGCGGTTCCAGACTACAGCGCCTAGAACCGCACGGCCACTTCGGCCGGCGACAAGGATATAACCTTTCGCCCCTATTGTTCAATCCACACATTGAAGAAACACTGATGAAAGTAAAAGAAAGGTTCAGGAGTGGAATTAAAGTTGAAAGGATATCAATGATAAGATTCGCTGGTAACAGCACTACTATAAGGGAAAAAACGTAGAAGAAGAGGATCGAAGCATTTGAGATGTGGCGATAGAGAAGAATGTTAAAAAATTACGTGGACTGATAAGGTAAGGAATGAGGAGCTTCCCTCAGAACCGGCGAGGAAAGGAATGTATGGAAAACACTGACAAAAGCAAGGCACAGGATAGTAGGACATCTGTTAAGACATCACGGAATAACTTCCGTGGCACTGGATGGAGCTATAGAGGGTAAGAATCAGGGAGAAACAGAGATTGGAATAGATCCAGCAACTGATGAGGGCGTTGGTTGCAAGTGCTTCTCTGAGATGTCGAGGTTGGCACAGCAGAGGAAATCGTGGCGGCCAGTATCGAACCAGTCAGAAGAGTGATGATTCAGAAAAAAAGTCGGCAGTGATTTTGGTTTTATAAATAACGAAGTAGACAATGACAGCATCACAGAAACGGAAAGACACAGTAGCAGATGAACGTGGCTGACACTGACAGAATGGTGCCAGGAAAAGGGTGAAGGAGGGCAATGCCAATTGTAGAACAGTAAAAAAAAAAAAAAAAAAAAAAAAAAAAAAAAAAAAAAAAAAAAAAAAAAGAGGAAGAAAGAGAAGTGAGTGAGAGCCACTCATAAGGAGAGAGAGATAGAGAGTCTGTGACAGTGACAACGGGCAAGAGAGTGGTTGTGACCGTGAGAAGAAACAGCAATATTGGGAAAGTAACCAATGATATAGTAGCAGTAGGAGACAGCAAGAAGTAGATGGTCACAGTAAGGGGAGACAGTAGGTGAGGACGAATGGGACTGTGACCGTAAGGCAGAAGACTTTGACACACAGACGCTAAGAGATAATGATAATGAGCTGGGCTGAGTGAGTGAGAATGGGCAAGTGGGAGTGAATGGGTATGAGCGTGTTACAGGAATGGACTAGCGAAGTTGAGCGAGTTTCAGGTAGGGGAGCTGGTGGAAACTAGAGGTGAGTTGTACGTTAAAAAAAGCATGAATATGTTCGCGTGACAAAATTTTTGGTTAAAGTTTGTAGATATGCTGAGAAAGGCAGAATGACGCAGCTGGTACCACATTTTTCAGTTGGAACATCGTAAATAGTAGCATATTGGCCTTTTTTGTACAGTGCACTGCTGGTTGGCATTACTCCTCCTTACTTTAAAGGAGCATGCTGAAATTCTAATCATTTACATATCCGAGCATGTTGTACACTTAAGGCTACAGGATTCTTATAAATAGTGGAAAAATCGTATTTTGTATGACTTTATTAAATTATATATCTTACCTGATTACATTAATATGTACATTATAGGGTTTCAAATGAAAAATGACCTATATATATATCAAACTTTAAAGTTATGGTCATGTATGCCACTACGCCGCCTTTATTTCTGTTACAGAAAAGAGTATTATTTCGAAAAGAACTGTGAACTTTCTGTATCCAGCGATTATACGTATGATACATTGTATACGTTAGTAACAGTGCAGGTTTCCAGTGCTTATAAATGATTATCTTTGCTAGTATTTAATTTTGAAAAGAAACTCCCAAATGGCACGCCTCCTGATGATTCAAATTTTTCGTATTTACAATGACGCTATTTGTAGTGGACATGTTTTTGTTGATGTGAGCATCTTATCTTCTTTGACAAAGAAAATGGCGAAATGTAAACAGAGTGATGGTGTAGGCTGTCTGGAAACAGCTGAACAACAAAGTAGCAGGAAGGGTTTAGCTTAAAACTTAGTCGTTCTGTGCAGATCCTGCAGTAAATCTACCTCGAAAATGAATTCAAACATTGTCCATAATTCATATGATGTGAAGTTGAAGTTAGTGTATGCAATGCGTGCAGTAGGAAAAGGAAGAAAGGCTGCTCAAACGTTTTGTGGTTTGATGGACCTTCCTCCTACTCCCAATAGGTTCTGCAACTACATAAAAAAATATTTTGGCTGCCTTGAAAGTTGTGTCTAAAGCATCTATGAAACGTGCAGAAGAAGAAACTGTAAATATTAGTGTAACAAGGGAGTTTGCTGTTGCACTTTATGGGACATGGCAATGTCGAGGACATCGTTCCTTGAATGGTGTTGTAAGTGCTACTTCTCTGGAGAAGGGAGAAGTTGTTGATGTTGAGTGTTTGCCTACGCACTGCCACACCTGCCATGGTAACCCTGAAGGACATACTGAACATTAGTGTTCTCAGAATTATGATGGTTAAAGTGCAGGTTTGGAGTGCAATGGAGCTCTACAAATATTTCAGAGGTCAGTGCCCGTTGATAACGTTAGATATACGAAGTACCTAGGCGACGAGGACTCTAAAGCTTTCGATAAAATTAACGAGTTCAATGTCTACGGTGATACCTTGGTAACGAAACTGGAAATTTTGGAAATTTGTGGTAAGGTCTTATGGGACCAAACTGCTAAGGTGAACGGTCCCTAAGCTTAAGCACGACTTAATTTAACTTAAACTGACTTACGCTAAGGACTAAACACACACACACACACACGCACACACACACACACACACACACACACACACACACACACACACACACACACTCACACACACATGCCCCAGGGAGGACTCGAACCTCCAACGGGAGCAGCCGTGCGGACTGTGCCAAAACGGCCTAAACCGCGCGGCTTCCCCGCACGGCAACAAAACTGGAGTGTTGTGGATATGTGAAACAGAAGATGGGTGCTAGATTGAGGAAGCTACGAAGAGAAATGTAAGGAAAGTTGTTATGTGATGGAAGCAGAGTGACAGAAACTGATTAGATCATCTACAGAGCTATTATGGACTGGCCATGAGGCGAACTGCATCTCTGAATGATGCTACAGCAATGAGGAAAGCTGTATGGTCCACCTACTTCCATAAGTTGTCCACAGATAACCAGCCTGTTCACGGATTTCGCCCTAAGGAAACAGATTCTTGGTGTGGTTACCAAAAAGCAAAAGAAAGTGGTCAAATATACCATCACATGCATTCTCTTCCTGCGACTGTTATGAATGAAATGAAACCAATTTTCAGAGACCTGAATGAGCCTGTTTTCCTTACTAAATGTCTTCATGGGGGCACTCAGAATACAAATGAAAGTTTCAACCATCGCATATGGTAAAGATTACTCAAAAAAGTTTTTGTAGGAATAAATACATTAAAGGTAGGTGTACTAGATGCAGTGATATGTTTCAGTGATGGAGTGATAGGAGGGTTGGAAGTCCTGAGAAATTTAGGCATAAAATGTGGCTCTTATATGGAAGATCAATTGTTTGTGTGTGACAGACAACGGGTACATGAAGCTGAAAGATTCGCTCTTCAAGTTATCAAAGAAGAAAGAAGTACTAAAAGGAATGCCAAGAGGTATCTTGAAGATGAAGAAATGCTGCAGGCTGAAGTTAAGCTTCAGGAATGTTTTGAGGCACAGCTTAATTGGACTCATACCTTCATTCACAATTTGCTGCAAGTTGTATTTCCCAGAATTCAGGTACAACTATTTCCTGAAGTTTATAAAGCATTGATCTATTTTTTTTGTAACTTGCAGTAGTCCATGCTTATGCAGTAGACATAAGCATTATTACAGAATCTACTAAATTATAGAAAAGATATTTTTATAAGGAAAAAATTATAAAAATTAAAATGTAAGAACTGATATTTTTTATCCTTTTAATATACATAATAGGTGGAATGAAATAGATCTTGTACCTCAGCCATCTTATCATGCATATCTGGTAAAAAATTTGGTCTGAATCAAATGTATAACATTGGATTAAATGATACCTCAATTTGAGGAAGCATTTTGGAAAAAAGTTGCATTAGTTTCTTTGTCATTTTTAGTAACCCTAAACAGGTTCAAAAACATTCAAAATACTTCTAAATTGTTTAGAAAGTATGCTGCGTTACCTGAGATCAACCAAGAACTCTGTAAAATATATAAATTATGAATAGCGCCTGAAAGAAATAGGTGTTGATTTTTACATAATATTGAGCCGGAAAAGTACCGTGTATCCTTAATGCCAACGAGAGGTTTGTTGTACCCCGTCTTCAGGATCACGCTACATTTAAACCGCCAACAGTGGAAATAAGAAGGTAAAGTTGCGAGGTTGTAACAGCATTTCATATATAGAAATCCATCTTCAGAACTAGAACTATACAGCGTTCATTTACCTGGTTAAATAGTCACAAATCTTTCTGTTGGCAGATCGTGCTATTAAATGATAAATATACTGACCAAAGAAACTAATGAACCACATAGAAGATATGGCCGGATGTTAATGTAACTTTTTACAGATACACACCTTTATCTGGACTGTAAATTATAAGAGTTGCAATTGTCTATAATAGGTAGGACAGCCACCAAACTGCATTAGCGTTCTTCATGTTTAGCCCGTTGACAGGCCTCGTAAGATACAAAGGATGTAACAGAATGACATTTCAAAATTTTGGGAGACTGTTGAGGGTGAAATTCGGAACGTTTTGGGATAAGCTACCTAAAGCCGGATATGTGAAATAGTCCCTACAGCCACCAATGAGCTGTTGAAAATCCTAGCTCAACCTGTTCAAGATGTTACCAGGCGAGGTTCTCAGTGAATATTTGGGCTGGAATTTTCGTAGATCGCCTTACTGCATAAAAAATCTTGCCAGATCGTCTGAATGGTACACGGTATTTGTACTTTCTGGAGAATGCATTGCCTGTACTTCTGGAGGAAGTTCCCTCACAGTTGTGCGCTAGCCTGTGATTTCACAACTATTGTGCCCTTGTGCATTTTGACCGTCGAGATAGACAACTTCATGTGCAGAGTAATTGGAGTAGGACGCTCAGTCCCTCGGACTGCTAACTTCACTGACCTTACCCCTCTTGGGTCTTTCCCTCTGAGGTTACGTGAAGTGTATTCTACACCAGCAGGAACTATGTGTGAGCTTAGTGACCGCATTTTCACGGCATTTGGTACCATCAGATGTGAGGGTGAAATCTTAAAGAGACTCAGGCAAAATGGTTCGTCGTTCCGCTGAACATTTACTCTAAAGTAGCGAAATGATTAAGTTGATTTACACTGTTTAATTGTACGCTGGCGTTTCGCCAGTAAATTTTTTTTTAAAACCTGCAGTATTCCGGTGTCTCATTTAGCCTACTGGGTGCATAGAAAGAGTATAAGTTGCAGAAACTTTATTTTACATTGCTGGCTATGGGTTTCTTGTATCACAACCTTTTGAAGTACATCCTCTACTTCCTCACAAATTTTTAAACCGTGATTCTGTTACTCCCGGTACAAGTGGAACGAACAGCATGAGATTTTTTGTGACCATTGTGTATGCGTATGAGTTAGCGTTATCAGCACCTGACAGCTTGAAATGATTCTCATTTGGCTGGCAGGTGAAATCATGCAATATCGAGATTTGTGGGGCATTCTGATGCTATAGTGGACCGATATTAGACTGCACGATAACGCCAAGGCATTATTAATAGTAGCCACGCTCCTGATCGACCGCATCTGAAGACTACAAAATAGAGTCGCCTTATTGTGCGCCAAGCTTACCTTAATCCCCTCATATGTGTAATTCCCGTCTGAGTGCAAGTAATGGACACCCTGCAACATTCTGTATTATCCCGCACCATTGACCGATGACTAGCAGCAATTGGATCAGGCAATTACTATCCCAACATTAGTCTGCCATTAACACCGCAAAACAATCGGTTGCGTCTGAGTGGTGCCGTTACCGGGAAGCATGGTGTGCTGCATAATTGAGTTGCCTCGTATTCCGCGATGAATCGCGGCGCTGCTCTATCTCCGATGACCGTCATTGGCGCATATGGTGGCGACCTGGAAGATGTCTCAACCTTACAGTGTTTTGGAGAGGCACAGCCGTGTTACTCCTGGCTTCGTGATGTGGGGAGCCATAGGACATTATATCAGGTTACGGCTGATAGATATTGTTGTGTCTAGACAAGACAGCCCAGACACAACGAGAGGAAGCCGAAAGGCACGCGCTAAGCCAAAGCAGGGTGCGTGAGGTCTGAAACAGGACACGCTATGAACGCGATAAAGAAAAGTACGTAGCTTCTGGAATACTTAACTTTAATCCATCCTTTTGGTACATCTGGAGATTGTGGCGATACAAGTGAGACTCTTTAGATACATGCAATGTTACTAATGGCGCCTTGCTAGGTCGTAGCCATTGACTTAGCTGAAGGCTATTCTAACTATCTGCCCGGCAAAGGAGCGAGGCTTCGTCAGTATAGTCGCTAGCTACGTCGTCCGTACAACTGGGGCGAGTGCTAGTCCGTATCTCGAGACCTGCCTTGTGGTGGCGCTCGGTCTGCGATCCCTGACAGTGGCGACACGCGGGTCCGACATGTACTAGTGGACCGCGGCCGATTTAAAACTACCACCTAGCAAGTGTGGTGTCTGGCGGTGACACCACAGATATGGAGAGAACTCTGACTGCACAACGATACGTCGAGGACATTGCTATATACGCGGGTGGCCGGATACCGGTGCACACGTCAGAAAACAAGTGACAGAGACGGTGACGACCGCATGCAGACGGGACTCAAACCAACGCCGGAGTCGAGAAACCGAAGGACGGACCCGAAATAACAACAACAAGCCAACAACAACCTTTGCAGCAACGAAGTGCAACGAACCACCGACACGACGCTGTCAACAGGTCAAGTACAAGGCACAATCCATATCGAGACGAAAGAGGAAAACCAATTCCAAAGCGAAGTCGCCGGGAAGAAGTCAGTAATGCGATGGAGATAGGAATGAACGCTGCGAGACAAAGTACGCGACTGACTGAGCTGTTGAGGTGCGGCAGTATTTATGCCGAGCCCGAAAGATACTACTGGCCGGCATATTCACATGTCGGGACGGTGACGCACTCACTAGGCGAGTGCGGCGACGTTGTCCTCAATCGACCATTTAGATCCATATGTTCCGGCGGGCATTCAGCTTCGTCGCGGGCCGGTGACAGAGACCTTCTGCGTCCTCGATTGCTCTCTCTTATGCGACACTATCGTAGTACCATTGTTCAGCAGGACACTGCTCTCGCACACATGGGACGTGTGTCTACGAACGATCTGCGTGATATTGAGGTACTACCGTGACGAGCAAGATCCCCAGACCCGACATCGGTAGAACATGTGTGGGACCATTTCGGACATCAACTTCGTCCCAGTGCAGGATCCATAATACAAGGACTAGCTATAACAACTGTGTGCCAACTTGATTTCCACAATGACATTCACATCAGTACCGGTCAAAACTATTAGTCGACTCCTGAAGGCGATAACTTCGACTGAGCATGTGTAAACTTATCTTACATCTACACGTCGATCAACATACCAAATCATCAGTTTCCTTATGTTTCAAGAAATTAATTTATATCTGCATCGTTGTGCTCACCAGATGCAGAAAACACCACTTTTAAATAAATGTTAGGAAGGATAGACTACATTTAAATAAATGCCAGCTCATCAACGGATACCAAAGTGCTATTCAAAAAGTTAGTCAAGGGTGGTTGCCACCACAGATCGGAGAAGAGAAACGGTAATACTATGAGGCGCAAAGAAGTAAATTTCTCCCACCTTTCTACAGAAGATTATCAAGGTTGCCACTATATTACCAGAGGCCACAGGGATGAACTCTTTTTCCGTCACCGTCAGATTTGAAAACATACACCCACTCATTCATACTTGCATAAATTGTTCTTCGATATACTGTGGATGAGGTGAGGACGCAGGTTATCACACCAAAAAAAAATTATCGTCGCACCATGCGTACAGTGATCTCTTTCCATTGGACTACAATGAACAGAAAAACCACGTGTGCAACATACACTATGTGATCAAAAGTACTCGGACACCATCTAAAACTTACTTTTTTCACATTAGCTGCATTTTGCTGTCACCTACTGCCAGGTAGTCCATATCAGCGGCCTCATAAGTCATTAGACATCGCGAGAGAGCAGAATCGGCGCTCCGCAGAACTAATGGACTTCGAACGTGATCAGGTGATTAGGTGGGAGAGCAGAATCGGCGCTCCGCAGAACTAATGAACTTCGAACGTGATCAGGTGATTAGGTGTCTCTTATGTCATGCGTCTGTACACGAGATTTCCACACTCCTAAACATCCCTTTGTCGACTGTTTACGATGTGATAGTGAAGTGGGAACATGAAGGGAGACGTACAGCTCAAAAACGTACAGACCTACCTTGTCTGTTGACTGGCAGTGACCGCCGACAGTTGTAGAGGGTCGTAATGTGTAATACGCAGACATCCATCCAGCCCATCACACAGGAATTTCAAACTGCATCACGATCCACTGTAAGTACTATGACAGTTAGGCGGGAGATGAGAAAACTTGGATTTCACTGTCGAAAGGCTGCTCATAAGCCACACACCACGCCGGTAAAAGCCAAACGACGCCTCGCTCGGTGTAAGGAGCGTAAACATTGGACCACTGAACAGTAGAAAAACGTTGTGTGTAGTGACGGATCACGGTGCACAATGTGGCGATCCGATGGCAGGGTGTGGGTATGGCGAACGCCTGGTGAACGTTATCTGCTCACGTGTATAGTGTCAACAGTAATATTCTGAGGCGGTGGTGTTGTGGTGTGGTCGTGTTTTTCATAGAGAGGGCTTACACCCCGTGTTGTTTTGCATGGCACTATCACAGCACAGGCCTACACTGATGTTTTGGGCACCTTCTTGCTTCCCACTGTTGAAGAGCAATTCGGTGATGACGATTGAATCTTTCAGCACGATCGACCACCTCCTCCTAATGCTCGGCCTGTGGCGCAGTAGATGCACGACAATAATACCCCTGTAATGGACTGGCCTGCACAGAGTCCTGACGTGAATCCTATGGACACCTGTTTTGGAACACCAACTTCGTGCCAGGCCTCACCGACCGACACCGATACCTCTCCTCAGTGCAGCAGTCGTGAAGAATTGGCTGCCATTCCCCAAGAAACCTTCCAGCATATGATTGAACGTATGCCTGTGAGAGTGGAAGCTGTCATCAAGGCTAAGGGTGGGGCAACACCGTACTGAATTCCAGCATTACCGATGGAGGGCACCACGAACTTGTAAGTCATTTTCAGCCAGGTGTCCGGATAATTTTGATTACATAGTCTATAAACAAAATTACCTAGGAATGCCATACAAGAAGAAATGGTCAACAGGACAAAGCATTAGTTTCTTCCTTAAATGAGCATGCCAGTCTCTTCCGAGCGCTGTAAATTGTTTACCAGTAGTACCTCGTCACCATGTGGGAAGGGGGGGGGTTGTTTACTGTGAAATTGTTTTTTACTGTAATCAACTGAAGTCATCGCAATATCGACAGACGAAACGAGGGGGGTGGGGTTCTGTATGCATTTGTCTCAGTGGAAACTATTCTGAGCAGTGTCGTGAGATAAAATGGGGGTGATTTATACAGAGTGAACCGGAATTCAATCGAGAAACTTTCAGAGATGCAAAACAAGAAAACATGGGTTCTACAATGCATATCTTAAGACCTATGAGTATTTGTTCATCATCGCTCTTTCACTGTATGATCTTCTTTTTCCATGTTTTGGGAGCTGGTAGTATGGATCAAACCAAGAGAAAAAAGTGCAGAAACCATGGACTCTTTAATGCATAACTTAAGAACTCTGAGCACTTGTCCAGTAGAAGAGATGTGTTTCACAGTAGCGAAGTTGAACAAACGCTCATAGTAAGATTTTTCAGGCACAGCCTATTGGTCTCCAGGGAAAGTTCTGGTTGAATAACGTTGTGTTAGCACTACAAAATAGTAATATATATTATATGTGCAACAGATAAATATGGATATTGACATCACTTTGGTATGAATACATTAATGCACGTACAACTCAGCTTAAATATGCGGAAAAGAATTAACTTTGGAGCTATAGTCGGTCCAGCTAAATGATTGTTTATATAGTTCAATACATAAAATTGCCAGAAGCGTTCACAAAAGTGGGGATTAGAAGGGATAGAGCGTGCATACGTTCGTTTTACCCACAATGTGTACAAAGTCACAATTAAATATTCCCTTAATCCATGTATATTATAAAAAAGAAAGTACATTGATGTTCCTGTGTGTTCCACCGTTCCTCCTAAAGTACAGGACCGACTTCAATGAAACTTGGTACACGTATCACTTGTTGCTGATGTGAGGGTAAGAATCACCTACCTATCAAAGGGGCGGCGAGAGGGTGAAAACGTAGTGTAGCCTATGATAGTATATTCATCCAGTATTTGAGACTGAGAGTACTTACTGACCTGGAAAAAACGTCACACGTAATTTCAGACCTCTACGAAACTTTTCTTGCTGACAACCCCGGCGAAATGATGAAAAGAGAAACGTTTATTGCGTACTTCATTTTCACTGTTCAAGCAGAAAACCTGTCGCATGAAGAATGGCGCTTTCCTTTATTATTTGTTTACTGGTAACTGTATCCGCAAGAATTTTCCAGACGGTACTCACATATACGACTGAAAGTACCAGCAAAATTATATCCTTGTACAACATATAGCTCAGGAGAAATTATGTCATAAACAATGAGATGCATGAAAAACTTCTGCGTTGTGTATGACGATTAAATTTATTGCTTCTTTGCTACTCACTCTGTTGGCAACAATTTTCGCACACAGTATCCATATACGGCGCAGAATGTAATTACAAAAATATATGTTTCTTTTATTCCAGTTTTTGGTCACAATATGAATTCTTTAGACGATGACGGGTTTCAGTCCGTAATGACCATCCTCAGATCTTCTTTGCACCATGTGCTAAAGTGATAAGGCTATAATGGCATCGTCAAAACATTATGGCCTTATCGTTTTAGGATATGGTGCAAAAATAATCTGAGGATGGTCATTACGGACTGAAACCGGTCATCGTCTAAAGAATTCATATTGTGATCAAATAATGGAATAAAAAACATTTGACAGTGTCTGATCACTGTTTGTATAGGCGACCATGTCGCAGTTGGTGAAACAAAAATATATTACTGTGTGACGTAATAAACATTGTGCTGCATGAAAATGAAACTGCAGGGCAAAATTCGCAAAAAAACACTGGTGAAATATTTGTGGAAACAAGAAGAAAATATGTTAAATGTATTCTATGCGTGTCTACGTGAGCAAAGCCACTGGTAGAAAGCTCGTCCTAAACCCCTGTAACTGATTCACCCAAATTGGAACACATATTTACAGTCTGGAAAGAAATACTGTGGGGCTAAGATCCACCAACCTCTTAATGGGATGGTGGTACAAAGAAAGGAGGAGGAGGAGATAGAAGACAAAGAGGATCAAGAAGGAGATGGACGTATATAAGGGGGAAGAGGAGGAGATGGACAGAGAGAGGGTAGAGGGAAATGGACAGAGAGAGAGAGAGAGAGGAGACTGAGGAAGGAGAAAGACAGGAGGAGAAAGAGATGGGCAGAGATGGGGAGAGACGATGAGATGGAAGTAGAGATGAGGGAGGAGATGAGAAACAAGAGAGGGGGAGGAGGAGATTGGCAGGGGGAGGGAGACGAGAAGATGGACAGACAGGGGCAAGATCAGATGGAGGGAGGAGTTGGAGGAAACAGAGAGAGGAGGAAATGTACAGAGGATGGAGGCTGTAGGAGGAGATAGACAGTAGCGAAAGAGGAGACGGATTAACAGAGGTTTAGAATAAATACATTACCGGGAAACATCGACTACTCGCCTAGTACAGATAGTAAAACAACAGCACGAATTTGGCTAAACTACTTCACCCTTTGTTGGCCTTACGTATAAGGCAGGTGCGAATCAGATGGAAACTGGAAAAAGGCGATAATAATAACTCAAATGTATTGTCACACACAAAACTACTTGTGTGTTAAATAGGATGCTAAGACACTATTGATTAAAATAGTAGTGAATCGGTAATTCCTCTGTTAAATGAAGAGCAGAGAGCTGATAGTTGGAAATATCTATTGTGAAACTTTTGCAGTAGCCTCATTTACACATCCATTCACTCAGAGGGGAAGACAGGAAATGATTTGCAGAACATGGATTCAATTACATGAAGCATAAATACATTTCACCACTCGATCTTCCTCCAAAGGCTCGTCACCACAATAATATAGTAATATTTGGTGAGGGTCCCCTATAGAAACACGTGTGAAAATGATAACTGTTCTCGTACGAAACGGCACTGACGATAGCTTTCAATGTGAACTTCCACCACTGACGTAAAAAAATGGTTCAAATGGCTCTGAGCACTATGGGACTTAACATCTCAGGTCATCAGTCCACTAGAACTTAGAACTACTTAAACCTAACCAACCTAAGGACATCACACACATCCATGCCCGAGGCAGGATTCGAACCTGCGACTGGAGTGGTCGCGCGGTTCCAGACTGTAGCGCCTAGAACCGCACGGCCACCCCGGCCGGCCACTGACGTAAAGCATGACGGTCAATTTGTGCCGAAGCGGGAAAGTAAGGCTTGGTTAATTTTTTAGCTAAGTTGTAATCGATCTAGAAACTCCTCGTTGTCGTTGGATGAAAGTAAAGCATGTAAATAATTAATAAATAAAAAAACACTCAAGTGGCCATTATGTTTGACGGGATAATTTATAATGGCCACATTGCTAAAAGGGACCAAAGAAACTAAAAAAACAGGTTTTATGTTTGAAATGCTGTTGAAATTGTAAGCAAGATTAATACTCTTGATCAGTTCAACTGCTGCACATCGCAGAGTCTTAACTGTGAATATCAAAAATTTGATCCCTTCCACAGAAGATGTTATTGTTTTGAGGTAACAGCGGGTTGAAACCTTCAGAATATCTTCTTGTTGTTAGCAGGACATAACGTTAACTTAAAAACATGCTCCTCTTCAAATCATTCCTGGAAACAAGAAGAGTAACTGCAGCGGTTTTCAAGGCCGTGCTGTCACTCGTTGGCTGTATCACATGATTGAGAGTCTCCTTTATGTTTATACCTGTACGCGATCGCTGCATGAAAAAATTTAATTATTTTTATCGCTTAGTAATCTGTATAGAGAAAGAAGATTATCCGTTAGTTTGTTTCTAATTCACAGAATGTTGCACACTTTACCTTCAAGAAGAGAGGAAGATAACTGTCTAAATAATATTTCGTAATCTTCCTCCCGCTGAGGATCAGAGTTGATAGGAGGGAAATGGAGGGAGAGTCGACAGAAGCCATCTTGGGAAAGGAGATGTAGAGTGCAGTGGTGAAGGGTAGGGGGGGGGGGGGACAACTGTGAAGGAGTTGTATCTTTGACTCTTCAGTGTATATTTGTAAGGAGAGAGAGAGAGAGAGAGAGAGAGAGAGAGAGAGAGAGAGAGACGCTGTTATCAAACATCTGCATAAGTATTTGAACGATTAAAAATCTAACAACATCGAAATACATCGTGCTAAACTGACAGTAATTCGAGTCGCGAAAATAAATTATAGCAGCAATGTCTGTCTTAGCGATAGCACCACCAGACGTCACTAGATCGCGGGTCTATCGAAATCTATAGAATATGGCAGAAACATGATTTAAAACTCTTATTTATGGATTTGTCGTCGCTGCTTTATATGACATATGCCATAGAATATATTTTAGTCAGTGCTCCAGAACCATTTGTGTAATTAAGAGCTACAATGCCATATAGGCGCTAAGGCAGGTCGTGGATATAGTACTAACGAAAGTCACTAGAACGCGGGATGATCGAAAGATCGAAAAGAACTTGAGATCTGTCTAAGTGTAACGTCGACTGTTCGAACAGTTCGAGTTGTGCTCAAACACAGCCCTACATGAAGCAGTGAAAACTAAGCTGAAGCAATGGAAGACGAATTCTCCAAAAACACAACGACATAGTTATCGCAGAAATGTAACAAGAGATGGCGCAGCTAACAGTCGTCTCACACAGCTGAAGACGTAGTCATTCGTCGCATTCAGCTGACGCCAGTTGATTCAGATAGAAATATGCCCTTCGATTTAAGGCAATTGGAGTTGGACGTGAGGCTTGCGTTCGGTATGAGTATCAAGAAGGTACAGGGGCGTTAACTTTGTGTGGCAGATATCAAACATCCCGGGCAACGCCGGGCGCTGTGGATAGTAATAAATTTTTATTGTTATTAACTGCCGGCCGGAGTGGCCGTGCGGTTCTAGGAGCTACAGTCTGGATCCGCGGGACCGCTACGGTCGCAGGTTCGAATTCTGCCTCGTGCATGGATGTGTGTGATGTCCTTAGGTTAGTTAGGTTTAAGTAGTTCTAAGTTCTAGGGGACTGATGACCTCAGAATTTGAGTCTCATAGTGCTCAGAGACATTTGAACCATTTTTTTGTTATTAACTACAGTATTTATTATGAATTGTTAATATTAATAATTATTACGATCCATCGGTTTCTTTAGTAATTCTACATTTGTTTACATAAACAAAAATAAAAAGACAAGAAAAAAGTTTTAATTTCGGACGGGAATAATCGGCCATTGCCTCACCACTGTGAACGCCCAGACGTCATTCCACGGAAGTTATTTGCTACTTGGCGACAGCCTCCGATGAAACATTCGTCAACATGAGTATTTAATGCTAACTACTCTGCCAATGATAGGACAACTCTTTAGACATCAGGAAACGACTTCCATGGTAGAGTTGTAGAGGGCAAAAACTATAGAGGAAGCCAGAGATTGCAACACATCCAACAAATAATTGAGGACGCAGGCTACAAGTACTACTCTGAGATGATGGCTTGCAATTATTAGATGAAGCGAGAACTTATCTTAAATCACGAAGTTTAAAAACAGTACAAAATGTGACTTCGAGACAATGAAATGTCCGACTCCTTCAAAGGACTATATACAACTGGGGTTTGTTTAGTGACTCCTGAGTGCAATTTCCCGGAGGACTATCATAAAATGCTGTCCTCCAAATGTACCTTCTCACTAATTCCTTTCTCAAATTCGGACCTATATTTGATACTATAAGACTTCTCTCGGCCAAGAATGCTTTTTGCCAGTGCTATTCTGAGTTTAAAGTCCTCCATGCTTTAGCGTTGCTCTTGGGGGACAGGAATAAAAAGAATTGTTACTTTTTTTTTATGTCGAAAAGGTGAATATTTTTGGTGGGCCACTTGGCAACAGAATCAGGGATTTATTACGCTTTTATAATAACATACGTTGACCATTAAACACCTGAATAAGAGCAGCATATTGATATATATATTTGAAATCGCTCGGAAGAAACGTTATCATTTCTCTGCATTTTTTTTTATAGTCGCGATGTAGTCATACCCGGATCAACACTAAGGGACCAGAAGATTTATAGACTTTAAAAGAAATGCAATACTACATAAAAAAATTGGTTCAGACATAATAGGAAAACGATAATGTTCCTTCTGCCTCATGCTGCGTTCGGCCCATCAGCGTGATCGTAATTTCTGATGATGAAGTAACACAAAAATAGTTATCATTCAGTTAAATAAGGAGATGGAATCATCAAGATTAATTTACGAAAATAAGCACACTTATCTTTAACACACTTTTTTTTAATGTTACGTACCTTTTCATATTAAATTACAATAGATGACCATTGTGGTTAAATACTTTATACATAACAGTCAAAATGTCCTCTTGATGCTGTCTGTTCGTAATCAGTTACCAGAAACTACATGCTTTCTGATTGAAAAAGAAATAACATTTAGCATTTTCACTCAATATTTACACATAGAATATAAAATACAGTTGCGGAACGCAGCAAGTCCGCGTCCGCCTCTCATGGAATACAAACAGTAAAAGGTGAGGCGCCAAAAGCCTCATTTGCCTTGAAAACAACAGAATTCTTTTTTATACCATTAATCGATACATGTACATAGGGATTTACTGGCACCGCGCAAGAACGGCAAAGATAAAGAATAATAGATTCTGTCGCTGCTATGCGATGGTTCACTTCTTTTACTTTACAATTGTTCGATAACTTTAGGCCATCAGCCGTTTACTATTGAGCGTATATTAATGTTTGTGAGTCGAAAATTACTAATATTACGATTCCCGGTCCGTCATGGATTATTTGCTTGTCTAGATAGGAAAATTCCTTTACTTCGTCTACTTTGTGATTCTTAACTGTGACGGTAAGTTTCTAGTTCTTCTCATTTCTGCTACTTCTCATTACTTTGTATTTACTGTCAATCTGTATTCTGTACTCATTAGACTGTTCATACCATTCAACGCCTCTTGCAATTCTTCTTCACTTTCAGTAAGAATAGAAACGTTATCAGCGTATCATATTATTGGTATCATCTCATCTGGGATTTTAACTCCACCCTTGAAATTTTCTTTTAATTCTGTCATTGCCTCTTCGACGCATGCATTGAAGAGCAGTGGCGAAAGACTACATCGCTGTCTTATACCCTTTTTCATCTGAGCTGTTTGTTCATGTGTTACTGTTTCCTGTAAATATTTGGTTTATGTACATATTGTATATTAAACTTCTTTCCCTGTAGCTTAGCCCTATTTTTCTTATCGTGATCTTTTTTCAGTCTTGCTTCTATTATCATCGCAGCATCAGAACTGCATCTCTGGTGCCTTTACCTTTTTAAAAGCCAAACTGATAGTCATCTAACAGGTCGTCAAGTTCCTTTTCCAGTCTCCAATACATTATTCTTGTCATAATCTTGGATTCGCGAGCTCTTAAGTTGACTGTCCGATAATTCTAGCTCTTGGCGGCTCTTGCATTCTTCAGGAATGTATGAATGATAT
Source organism: Schistocerca serialis cubense (assembly GCF_023864345.2). Taxonomy (NCBI): domain Eukaryota; kingdom Metazoa; phylum Arthropoda; class Insecta; order Orthoptera; family Acrididae; genus Schistocerca; species Schistocerca serialis. The sequence continues at coordinate 193,518,977 of NC_064643.1, forward strand.
TTTTCCGAAAGTTTGATTGTACTGCCGTCTCATACATTCTAGACACCAAAATGAATAGTTTTTTTGTTGCTACTTTCCCTAATGATTTTAGAATTTCCGATGGAATTTTATCTATTGCTTCTGTCTTTTTTGATCTTAAAACTTCGAGAGCTCTATTAAATTCAGGTTCCAACACTGATTCCTTGTCTCTTTCCTGTCAACTCCTGTCTCTTCTTCTGTCACGTCATCAGACAAGTCTTCTCCTCTTAGAGGCCTTAAATGTACTCTTTCTACTCATCTTCTCCCTCCTCTGCATTTAACAGATATATAAAAAATATACAACGTATACGGAGACACTATTTTAAACGCAGAATTGCAAAATAGCAGCTTCATCCATCATCGTTACCACATTATTCACATTATTCCGGAGTCCTACAAAGTGGTATTGTGCAGCCAGAGCGAGATATTTTAAACAGATTGATAAATACAATCAACCTCTTAACTGAAGAAATTTCATATTATGTATTTTCTCTTTAATATAACATCTTGTCTCAGTTATAACCGACCGAAAATGTTGCTACGAATTGCTAAAATTGTTCTATTTTCCATAGTCCTCACTACAGTCTTTGCTTTGATTTATGAAACAGGAGTCACGCAAACTTCCATTTATCAGTACATTTGCCATGATCCATAAATTATCACATAATAAATAATTTTAATTGTGAAGTGGTTTGATTTTGGAAAACCACCATTATGCGGCGTGCGCGTAACTTTTCATGAATGTGGTTCATCCCGATTGGTCAGGAAGAGCAGCAGGTGTTTTATTCAAATCTGACATCTACTGTACACGTGTTTGGGGCTGGTTTGTTTGCAATACGATTCCAAATGTATTTATTGGGCTAGTCAGTTCGTTTCGAGGGACTGGCTGCATGTCTGGGAGCCCCATGGCAGCTCCTTATGGTGCGCCATGCATGTAAGTTCCTCGCTGCTCCGAATGAACCAGCATCATTTGACAGTTACCAACTGACTGTTCTGTGCCTTTGACTTTGCCTTTGCAGATCCTTAAATTTCTCTACCATTCTTCTGAATACCATTCATGTCAGAAAATTGGATGATGAGCTGTTAAACTGATTGTTCGATAATTCTCTCACTTGACGGCTCTTGTTATCTTTGGATTTGTGTAGATGATATTTTCCGTAAGTCCAATGGTTTATAGTCCCAAACATTCGACACATCATCGTGAATGATCATTTTGTTGCCACTTCTCCCAATGATCTTAGAAATTCCTATGGGCTGTTATTTATATCTTCATCTACATCGTACTTCGCAAGTCATCTAATGGTGTGTGACGCTAACTGAGCCCACCAACCCCCTCCCACTCACGAATAGCACGTGGGAAGAATAATTGTTGGTAAGCCTCTGTAATGGCTCCAATTTCTCGAATTTTCTCCTCGTGGAAATTACTCGAAGCGTAAGTGCGGCACTCTTCCCAGAAGGTGCCCTCTAGAAATTTGAGTAGCAAATTTCTAAGTGACGGACAATGCTTTTATTGTAACGCTTGCCAATGGAGTTTGTTGAACATCTCCGTAACGCTATAGCGCCGTCTAAAAGATCCGGTGACAAAACGCGCCTCTCTTCACTGGATCGTCTCTATCTGTTGTATCAGTCCTGCCTGATAGGTATCCCAGATATATGAACAGTATTCAAGAATCGGTCGAATAAGGGCCTTATAACCCTTTACCTTCGTGGATGACTTACATTTCAAAAATGGTTCAAATGGCTCTGAGCACTATGGGACTCAACTTCTGAGGTCACCAGTCCCCTAGACTTAGAACTACTTAAACCTAAGGACATCACAAACAACCATGCCCGAGGCAGGGTTCGAACCTGCGACCGTAGCAGCAGCGCGGTCCCGGACTGGAGCGCCTAGATCCGCTCGGCCACCACGGCCGGCCACTTACATTTCCCTAAGATTCTTCCTATGAAGACTTATTTGATCTTAAGTCGTGCAAAGCGCTCTTAAACAATGCCTTTAGTACTAAATATCCCTTTCCTGTCACTTCACAAGACAAGCCCTCTCCCTCATACAGGTCTTCAGTGTGCACATCCCACCTTCCCCTTCTCTTCTCTGCATTCGACACTGGAATTCCCATTCTACTCTTAATGTTACTGCCCTTGCTTTTAATTTCCCCGAAGATTGTCTTGACTTTCCTAGGGGTTGAATCAGTCATTCCGACGATCATTTCTTTTTAGACTTCTTCACGTTTTTTATATAGCTATTTCGCCTTTGCTTCACTGACATTCTGGTTATTTCCTTTATAAGTGACCCGTTTTTCTGTATTCCAGAATTTCCCCAACGATTCCGTGCATACTTCTTTCATCGATCGATTGATGTATTTCTTCTGTTACCCTTCTTGTACTTATGTTTTTGTTACTGCAATATTTATTGCCTCAGAGATTTTCTAATATATCTCTTCGTTCTTTAGTACTTCTGTACGCCTGTCTCTTGCTAATTGATTCTGCCTGACTAGTACCTTAAACTTCAGCCTACTTTTTATCATACTGAGTTGTTAGCTGAGTTTACATCTGCCGATGGGTACACCTTACAATTCAATATCTTATTGTGGAATCTCTGCCTGCCTAAGGTGTAATCTAACTGAAATATTCCTGCGTCTCACGACCTTTTTGAAGTATACCTCCTATTCTTGTAATTCTTGAACACAGTATCAGCTGTTGCTATCAGAAATTTATCGCAGAACTCAATTACCTTTTGTCTTCTCTCAATCCTACAGCCAAGCTCTTGTTCTCCCATAACCCCTTCTTCTGTTCCTTCTCCTACTACTGCATTCCAATCTCCCTTGGCTATTAGATAGTCGTCTCCCTTTACGCACTGCATTATCCACTAAATATCCTCATATACTTTCTCTTTCTCTTCATCTTCTGCTTACGTCGCATGCATGAATACCTTTACTATTCTTGGTGGTGTTGGTTTGCTGTATTCTTCGCCTTACATTCCAATTCAGGACAAATTATATTCTCGTTAAGCGTTATCTGCTGCTGTAGGTATTATCCTGTATTCGTATGCTTTCATTCTTTCCATTCACTTCACTGACTCCCACAGTATTTAGGCTGAGTACTAGCATTTCCCTTTTCAGGTTTTATAGCATCCCAGCCACGTTCAAACTTTTGACATTCCAATCCCCAAGAAGTAGTACGTTATCCTTTCGTTGGTTATTCATTCTTTTTCTAGTGGTCACCTCCCTTTTGGCTGCCTTTAAAGGTGATCCGAAGGGGAATAGCAAGGAGTCTCTCACTAATCGAGAGGTCATCATGATACATTTCAATTACAGGCCCCACGTCCTTTAGATACACATTATGTGTTTTTCATGGAATGGCTTCCATTGCCTTCTGCATCGTCATTCCATTCATCACCGTTGATTCTTGGGGGTTTTGGGGGCTGTCTGCCACCCCAAGGGGAAGAGAATGCACTGAAACTTTGCCCGCCCCTCCGCCCTCTTCGACAAGGTCGTTGGCAGAACGAGGGTGACTTCTTATGTGGGAAGTCCTCGGTCTTCATTGTTGATGATATTTTTCAAAATGTTTTCTTATTGCTACGTAACAGCAATACGAGCTCTGTTACCATAACCTAAAAAGGATTTGTGGTACATTTAGATCGTGGTTCTCAGGATGGAGAATTGTGTGCGCAATGTGACACTGAATAACGTAAATCACACACCACTTGTTCGGCCAGCTGCGTCTTCTTTGCGATTCCCGGTCCACATTCAGTCGCAGCTCACAGCGCCTTCGTTATAAATAACGAGCCGCCAACAATCCCTCACTCCCTCAGCTAGCGTACGTCTCTGATCCTCGGTACGAGCAACGGATACGCTCCCCGCCTTTTGTTGATTTGTACGGTTCTATAGCTATCGACTTAGCACAAGCCTCTGTGTAACAGAATACAGAGATCAGTATACTCTAGAACGTCACAACTGACGACATGTCTCACGACACTTGAATTTCCATGGTGTACTGAATGCATAAATTGAAACTGCACAAATTACACATTTGTCAACATACAACCACATACTCACTGGTATCTATAATAGCATGGAAATATGACATAGTGTCAACAAGGGGTGGTGCCACATACAAATTAAAGCTACACGATTTACAATTACTTTAGCTACACATAAAAAAGAAAACCCCTTTTATCGACAATAGTAAGGAGATTTTCCGTAGAGCCAGGAAGGAACGGTATGGTGATGTCACTGTGAAGCTGCGAATTTATACTGCCAGAAGGAAGGTTTCTGACACATATATTAATGAGCAAACTATATACTCAATCAATGTTTATTTTAATATTTATGATGACTTTCTCCAGTAAACGTACAGTGCCCCTTTGTTCCGCTAACATGAGAGTGTTTATCACACCAGTTGGGTAATGGACGGTAGTAGGTGCCGACTGCTGCTTGTGAATTGCATAGACACACTGTTGCCTCACTCGTTACTCAACATTACACCCTAGTGCCCATTCTATGTTTTCGTTACACTACTGTACTGCAACACATTTCTTAATATGTAGTAATTTGGTTTATTAAAAGTTGTAGGTGTTTTGTGGAATTGCGTAAAAGTCCCGCGGAATTTGATTTTTAAGTGTTCTTCAAGTTGTGTTTTAAAAAATGAAAGTCTCAAATAACGTAAAATAGTGTGCATTAATTTCGCAATTTCTGTCTTGCGAAATGTATAAACACCCACAAAATTGTATTACAAATTATTGTCAAGTTGTTCCTTATACACTCCTGGAAATTGAAATAAGAACACCGTGAATTCATTGTCCCAGGAAGGGAAAACTTTATTGACACATTCCTGGGGTCAGATACATCACATGATCACACTGACAGAACCACAGGCACATAGACACAGGCAACAGAGCATGCACAATGTCGGCACTAGTACAGTGTATATCCACCTTTCGCAGCAATGCAGGCTGCTATTCTCCCATGGAGACGATCGTAGTGATGCTGGATGTAGTCCTGTGGAATGGCTTGCCATGCCATTTCCACCTGGCGCCTCAGTTAGACCAGCATTCGTGCTGGACGTGCAGACCGCGTGAGACGACGCTTCATCCAGTCCCAAACATGCTCAATGGGGGACAGATCCGGAGATCTTGCTGGCCAGGGTAGTTGACTTACACCTTCTAGAGCACGTTGGGTATCACGGGATACATGCGGACGTGCATTGTCCTGTTGGAACAGCAAGTTCCCTTGCCGGTCTAGGAATGGTAGAACGATGGGTTCGATGACGGTTTGGATGTACCGTGCACTATTCAGTGTCCCCTCGACGATCACCAGTGGTGTACGGCCAGTGTAGGAGATCGCTCCCCACACCATGATGCCGGGTGTTGGCCCTGTGTGCCTCGGTCGTATGCAGTCCTGATTGTGGCGCTCACCTGCACGGCGCCAAACACGCATACGACCATCATTGGCACCAAGGCAGAAGCGACTCTCATCGCTGAAGACGACACGTCTCCATTCGTCCCTCCATTCACGCCTGTCGCGACACCACTGGAGGCGGGCTGCACGATGTTGGGGCGTGAGCGGAAGACGGCCTAACGGTGTGCGGGACCGTAGCCCAGCTTCATGGAGACGGTTGCGAATGGTCCTCGCCGATACCCCAGGAGCAACAGTGTCCCTAATTTGCTGGGAAGTGGCGGTGCGGTCCCCTACGGCACTGCGTAGGATCCTACGGTCTTGGCGTGCATCCGTGCGTCGCTGCGGTCCGGTCCCAGGTCGACGGGCACGTGCACCTTCCGCCGACCATTGGCGACAACATCGATGTACTGTGGAGACCTCACGCCCCACGTGTTGAGCAATTCGGCGGTACGTCCACCCGGCCTCCCGCATGCCCACTATACGCCCTCGCTCAAAGTCCGTCAACTGCACATACGGTTCACGTCCACGCTGTCGCGGCATGCTACCAGTGTTAAAGACTGCGATGGAGCTCCGTATGCCACGGCAAACTGGCTGACACTGACGGCGGCGGTGCACAAATGCTGCGCAGCTAGCGCCATTCGACGGCCAACACCGCGGTTCCTGGTGTGTCCGCTGTGCCGTGCGTGTGATCATTGCTTGTACAGCCCTGTCGCAGTGTCCGGAGCAAGTATGGTGGGTCTGACACACCGGTGTCAATGTGTTCTTTTTTCCATTTCCAGGAGTGTATTTGTGTTTTTACTTTTACCTTGTAACATAGCGGATGTAGTCAAATGAGCTAGATTAACACATTTTTGTTTTTGGTAATTCTCTTTCCTCTATGTTGGAAGTAACATTTTTTCCTCGGTATCAATATAACGGCCGCTGACTTGTGCACCACATCACATGAATGACTTTGTAGTCTCTCCCACTGCAGCCTCTGTAGTGTTTTACCTAGTTTTATGGTACAGTCTTCTCACTACTAAGCAATTGCAGCTCGCTGCGCTATGTATCTTTTAGTTCATGATGTTTTAATGATACTTATAAGACGATCGTCGGTATTATTTGTAGTGTTATACTTACGTAATTTTTTATATTGTCGCCCCACATTTTCTCTTTTCCGATGGTTGATCTGAAGCTTATCTGCCAGTCAGATCGAAACCATTCATCATTATTAGCAAATTTATTTTCTTCGTTAGATTCTAGTATGTAGTAGCATCTTGCACGATGACTTAGTTTGATTAGACGTGTAACTCGTAAGCAGTATTGTGTTTTTCAATTCCCAGAACACACAATTTTCTGTAAATCTTGATAGGGATAAGTTTAAAAGGAAAGGTGTTTTACAGGTTGTGGTGTGGAGTGTGTTTCTGTTTATATGTACTTTAGATATGGAATACTAAACATTTAAACGAGGTTCATAACACAACAGGGTGGTCGACCTAAAATGGAATTAGTCGAGAGTGATTAATATGAAGTGTGGGATTATGGCGCAAAAGAATGAAATTAAATTTACTGTGGAACTCAAAATCAATAAAGTGGTGCTTATATACCAGCTCTGTATCTTTACATCAACATCCTTAAAGCACCATCAGTAAAATGGAAAAACATCATTTTCAGCCATACAAGATTGGGGCAGACGCACCCTGTCTAGTCCCCAAGAACTGTGGGTAAGGGACATTAAAGTATTCGTTGCCTTCTGGGTTGTGGCTTTCAGATTTCTCAAGGGTGGTAACCACGACAGTCCTAAGACATAAAATGAAACTCAGAAACGTCACTGAGTCATTAAAATGTAGAATGGGGATCCTCATATTAGAATCAGGTAAATTAAAAGTACGATGACAACGATTAAAATTAACATACACACACTTACCTGCGAAATACAGAAAAACCTTCTTTACTGGACACTCCTCAAACCTCTGCACCTTAAGTTGTAACTGATGAATTGCAGGAACATAAAACTCCAAAATCGTCCACAAATAAGGAGCTTTGCATATGACACTGTATCGTAGACATGGTAATTTTTATGTCTAAAACAAAAAGATAACACTTACAACATTGCCTTGAGGAACATAATTCTCCTTCTGAAAATGATCTGACAGCACGGCACCAACTCGGAACCTAATAAAACTCGTAGAGAGGAAGGACCGTATCAAAATGAGGAGGTGGTCCTCAGACTTCTGTGCCTCAGACTAGTGCCATATGCCTTACTGACGCCAAAGAGTACACCAGTGCAGTGATGTTTACGTAGAAAAGCCTGCTGGATAGTCGCCTGTAGAAGCGTCCAGTGGTCGACAGTGGATCGAAACCTCCTGAATCCACACTAAGAGCGGCCGAGGAGTTGCCTGGTCCCTAACATGCAGACTAGACAATGGTCAGTCATTTGTACCTGGGTCCTGCTACACAGCTCTTTAAAGAAACACTCTCATACATACTGGAACACGTCAGGATTTTTCTGTTTGCCATTATAAATTAAAACCCTCGAGTGGGATTTCCTTTGACACAGCTTGCAGATGTCGAAGCATGCTGTACCGGATTTGGTTGTGACCAGGTGCAGTATCACGAACCTCTGACAGCGCAGAATCCATTTCCCACATGGAGGAAGGGCAGTTGTATGAAATGTTGGATTTCAGTCCCACTTGGCCCCTCTCTATGGTGGCCCTGTAGTGCTAGAAAGTTGGATCCTGGCTAGAAACGGCAGTAGAGGTTGCAAAATGATATGCCATCATCTGAGAGTAGTCTCTGATTGGAGACACCCTGGTTTCAGCACTGCTACTTTTGGTAAATGAGTGTGTTTATTGGAAATCTTCCTGACGTCTTCCTATACATCTGTAGAACAAGTGGAACAGTTAATACGAGTCCAGAAATTCTTCCCATGACCTTTTCTTGCCCTCCTTGTTCAAATGTCGAGCCTTGAGTCTCGTGACTCGACTGAGTTGTCAGCATTTAAGACATCATGGTATTGCTGTGTGGCATTCAATGGTCCGCCAAGGTTCGAGCTGCCTCCATAGATGATCCGACGAAGTTGGGATGGATAAGTTAGGAGCAAGGTGGATCACTAGTGTGATGTCGTCTACCCATCCCTGGGCATTGCCTTAGCGTTCAGATGCAACAGCTGGCAGAACAGCGACCAGTTAGCTCAGCTAACCCTACATTTCCGAGGCTTCCTGTCAAGTAATGCTCCATCCATTAGGTGGATCCACAGTGGGAAGTGGTCGCTGGAATGAAGGTCATCAGTCGCTTCTCACTAACAGAGTCTGCACGGACTGAAGAACAGAACAGAGGTTCATGGCAGCGTACGACCTGGTAATAGACGAGAAAGGGGTGAGGCTGCCCATGATGAGGATGCTCAGTTCCTAAGACATCATGAGGATGTCAAAAACACCACTCATCGGATAAATGAGTTCGAGCCCCGTAATACAATATGGCCACTGAAATTACTCACTAGGAGTAAGAGACAGAGGATCAGATCTATAAGTCTGTGAGAGTCAAAGAGTCGACTGCATCCTGTGGAGGTAAATACAGTGAGCAGACAGTGATCTTCTGCCATCGCCCCCCCTTCCCCCCCTTCCACCCGCATAACCTCAATGGCTAGTGCTAGAAGATCAGTAACCAAGAAGAAAGTAGAGGAGTGGTGTGCCCCTCCCTTGGCTCTTTCCCCAGGTATGTCATCCTCGCGGAGGGAGGCATAGCCCCATAATACAGAGCGTCAGTGGCTTTAAAATTTTTTTGTTGAAAATACAAGCACAGAGGTGCACCTGTGCTAGGAGTTTCAGTTCTACCTTATGATTCATGAACCCACTCATGTTCCACTGTGGTATGGAAACTATTTATCATGAGGTTTAGACTTACAGCCTTTCTCTCTTCTGGAACTGCGAGACTGCAATAGACAGAGGTTCAGTCATTGAGTAAGATGGTTGCCCCAGGATGGCTTCCCATTTCACTGCCTGCAAAGCACACTCATTACAATTGTCAGGTCGAATGTCGAGGACATGATCTGACCGTTTGCCACATGTTTTTGCCTGTTTTTTATACTTGCCGTTGCTTTTGTTTTGTTTGGAAGGCCTTGGTAGAAGCTACCGCAGCATAGGCAGAGACAGTGCTGGACTGTTTACTAGACACTGTCCTTCGATGTACTGGGAGCTTCACAACGTCGGCAACTATGTTTGATCCAGCCTTCATTGGAGTGGCGGGACGGGGGTGCAGGGAGAGGGGCCGTGTTATAAGAAATAACTGCAGCTTTGCAAGTGCACCATCAACGACGTGTTAGTGCTGACGTTAGCAATATCCTTTTGTGTAGCTAGAATCATCGGCTGTCAAAACTGGCTATTTAAGTCGAAAGCGAAAGATGTGGTGAATGTGTGAGGCTGTATTGCATTGTAGATATTTTTCGACTCACCATATGGAGTGTGCAATGATCTTTTAATCTCCTATACCTTCCTCTCTTCAAAGTAGACACTGCAGTCTCTAGCTGAGACAGGATCGTCCACAGACAAATTTACACACTTTGAAGGAAATAAACAAATGTCACCTTCGTGGGCAGCCTTACCACATTTGCCCCAAAGAACTGGCATTTAAAACTGCGCATTGCTCTGGGAGTTTCATTCAGTTGAAGGCAAGGGTAAAGGAGACTTTACCAGATCCTCATTCAACCATTTCAAGATGTTTTGCAATGTCGACGATAACTTCCACAGTCACTCATATTTAATTTTTTCTTTGGGAATATCTATTAGAAATCTATATGACATAACACCTTTACTGTAGTTCTATGTGTTCCGCAGCTCCGTTTCGATATTTCCCAAGGAATTTTGCTTTCCAAAGGTTCTTTTCTTGCTGGGAACTACAACTTTCGTCAAACAGTGTCCCATTTCGCAACCGCATGACAGATTTTGGAGTTCCAGCAATGGCCTATAAACCTTTATCGCTGTATAAAGGTGAAACTATATCAAAGCTGCCCTGTTTACGCTTAACCATTAAAAAATATTTCCGGGGTACAGGATGCATTCTGTTAGTATATACACCATAACTCTGAAAATTTCATCTCTGGGGAAATGGTTATACGAAATCTGATGTGTCGACAGAAGTGCCGACACAGTGTGGTTTGAGGAGACCGAAATACACGCTATAAGCTCACGCAGGATGGCGTGAGGTCTGAAACAGGATACGTAATGAATGCTATAAAGAAAAGTACGTAGCTTCTGGAATACTTAACTTTAATCCATACTTGGTACATCGCTATTGACGATACAAGTGAGACTCTATAGTTTCAGACAATATACTGCTAATGGCGCCTTGCTAGGTCGTAGCCATTGACTTAGCTGAAGGCTATTCTAACTATCTGCTCTGCAAATGAGCGAGGCTTCGTCAGTGTGCATCGCTAGCTACGTCGTCCGTAAAACTGGGGCGAGTGCTAGTACGTCTCTCTAGACCTGCCGTGTGGTGGCGCTCGGTCTGCTATCACTGAAAGTGGCGACACGCGGGTCCGACACGTACTAATGGACCGCGGCCGATTTAAAGCTACCACCTAGCAAGTGTGGTGTCTGGCGGTGACACCACAAAATCCATCTTCAGATTGGGTGTTTATTACTACCAGCAGCCCATCTGCTCCGCTGCCGAAAGGTGGAGAAAATTTGGAGGGTTACATATGGGTCCCACGAGCAGCTAGGAAAATAAGAGTCCACTCAGACAGTGCACCGCATGCCTAAAAACCCTTACACTAACGATGTTTGACATTTTCCCGATAACGTGCCCAGTAAGGACTGTTCCACCTCAACAGCCATGAACGTCATCGCCACGCAACACACCTTTAGACTGAGGATTTTTTTATACAGAGGTTTCTACCATTCTCGCGATCCAGGCACTTAAGCCAAGAACCAATTCCCTGTGGCACACAACTTTCGACCGCCACACTGTGTAGACGTCACTGTAGCACACCCAGACGTTACGGTGTCAGAGGTCTGGTGGCCCTTACCAGTTCCCAGCACAGGCGATCCAGGATCGCTAAGCCTGCAGCCAGCAAACGGATGCTAAGGCATTAAGGATAATTGCCTTATAGAATTCCCCTCTGCCACATCTTTTCAGCTACCTACTGGAACCTGCAGACAATCTACCTTTTCTTCCCTATTCTTTAGAGCTCTTAGCCAGGCGGCACAGTCATAATAACGCAAATATATGGAATATAGAGAGCGATTCCGTGATGACAGACTTTCAGAGACGAGGGAGAGGGGTCAAAGTATCAATTTGAAGAAATGGGCCGTGTCCAGAAGCTATCGAGTCGAAAGTTATAAGCAAAAATTATCCTGATACCTCTGACAGTGGACCTTTTTTGTTACAATCTCTTTGTTTTTCATATTTTGGAACGAATGCATATGGACCAAAGGAATGAAAAAATGTTCAGTAAACGTGGGCTCTACAGTGCATACCTTGAGAACCACGAGTACTTGTTCATATTTTCTGCTGTGAACAAATGTGTACTGCCCAAAAAGTGCTCTTTGTTCTTAAATTAATCATTTATGACCCCATGATTATCCGAAAATTATTTCATGTTTTCGTCCATACCACCAATTGGCAAAACATAGAAAGCAAAGCAAGAACTTGCAGTAGAAGGAATCCACTGTCAGAGCTATCAGAACGATTTTCGCGCAAATTTTCTATTCGGTCATATCCGAACCGGGACTGTTGCCTCAGACTAGTGCACTTGCCCTCTCCATCATCCCTGAAACGTTATAACAGCATCACGGTATGACGCTGCACGTTTAAACTTGCCATCATTGACGGAATCGCGGGAAAGCAATCGTGTAAGTTAAGGGTAAGAATGAATGTGCCACAGAATACAATTGAAAGACCTTCAGTTTTTTATTGTAACGTGATAGATTTCGAAGTTATTATCCTCCTCTTCAGGTGTACATCAAAGCGATGTGAGGCATTTTTCCGCTCTGAATATATCCTTCTGATACGCCCGCTAAGCGTGCTGGGCAGAACATGTGATTGAGATTGTGGAAAGGGCCAAATAAGGTGGCGGTCAGTTTCACTTCAAAATTGTAATTTATTGTAATTTAATAACACATTAAAACAAAACGGCACATAGTCGAACCTTTATAACTACGATTTTCAAAATCCATTTCTTTCACGGCTGAAGGCCTCCAAACAAGAAATCTTAAAAATTAAACAAGATAAATTTCAAGTGACTGAAGACACGCAGTTAAAATTGCAAATAAAATTTTATATATATATATACATCACAGCTAGGCTGAAAGCTTCAAGAAGGAAGGGGATAGAACAAACATAAACAAGATACAATACAAACGGCTAAAGGCCACAATTAAATTTCAAACTTTTAAAATATTTTACCATAATCTTTTAAGGCAGAAGGCCGCAATGTTTTCGCTTAAGGGGAAATTTTAAGAATAATGCTTTAAGCGGCTTAAGTCCCACAGTTGATTTTCCAAAATTCAAAAATAGCTTAAACCTTTATGTGGCCCAAAGTAAACTAAATGAAAAAGCAACGCAACGACGAAAAGTAAATTTAAGAATGAGGTTTTAAGCGGCTGAAGGCACACAATTGATTTTCCAGAAATTCAAAAAACCTTAAACATTTAAGTTTTAAGTGGTTCAGAGCGCACTAAATGAAAAGACAGCACAACAGTAACTTTCAGCAAAATATCAACTTTCCAGGATTCAAACTTACTTATTCGGGCTGAAGGTCCTTGAGTTACATGAAACACAATAAATAATTTCTTTTTTTTAAGCGTTTTGACTATAATGTAATAATTACCAGGGGGGGGGGGGTGCTACCCTCGAAACATTAACGTTCACTTAGGTGAGACAGGGGGTGGGCCCAACTACGCTTTATCAGTCGGTAACCCAACAAATAAGTCACGGACCGACCGACCAAACGACTTGCTAGCCACCAATCGGTACATATACTCAAGGACCAAACTGTTACGAACGTGAGACTTCCTGGCAGATTACAACTGTGTGCCGGACCGAGACTTTGCCGCGAAAGGCAAAGGTCCCGAGTTCGAGTCTCGGTTCGGCACACAGTTTTAATCTGCCAGGAAGTTTCATATCAGCGCACACTCCGCTGTAGAGTGAAAATTTCATTCTTGTTACGAACGTGATTATCCACAATGAAATATGTATTAAGCTGTCAAAACTACACACCGTTGGACAGCGACAACAGGTGAGGAAAGGACACTGCCTAATATTGCATTAGTGGCCAGGGCAGGTAACCAGAACACTAACGGCCACAATGCAGAAAATTCCGCTGGTGGACTTGTATTTTAGTGAGCCAATATAGTTAATTGCATTGTACGGCGGCTCGATTTCACTACTACAACCATTCGTTGTTGCTCACGGGAAAGGCTTCCCAACAGTGAACCACCGAAACGAGCGACACAGCATGAACGGACGTGGCTTGGGTACTTAAGACACCACTCAACTTCGACGTCCTGGGTCGGTGAGCCACGTAGCGATCGGCCAGCTCCACACACGCCCCGACACTGCGCAGGGACCGCCAACGGACCTAGCCAACTGCGCCGCACGGCGATATCCTCCCTGGTCCGCACCAATCGACCGACTCCCCTCAGGATGCCGACAACATCTAGAATAGTCGTCAGTGGAAATAACGCCAGCTACACGCACAACCTGAAGAGCACTTGCACGAAGACGTGAACGATACCCAACAGTTACTAAGCGCGTACGAAGACAAATCGGGACTAGAAGCACACATACACACACACAGCCGACTCATGAACGATCGGCGAGCCAAAACGCGTCTTCCAGTAGGACGACCGACCGACGATCCACCAAGACCGTGGCCCGGCTCAAGTGATGCATGGTGGAAATGGTCGGGCGAGCCATGTCGATGCAGACCTCACTGTTCCAACCCGACTGCACTAGTGCCGCATTGCAATTCCCCGGCTGACAGGTCCGGACTGCGCTCCACACGTGTTGCAAGTGCTTGGCAGCCCGAACTCGCGACGAGAACTGGCTTACGACAGACAACGACCGGGAAGTAAAAGCAGTCGAGCAAAGAAACTGCGAGAGGGGATATATTGATATGCGCTGCTGACGCCGCTCACGGTCAGGCAAAGCAGCAACTTAGTGACATTAGTAATTTAAATTAACGTAGTGAAGTGGAAGTACGTTAAGAACAGGGTGTAAAACACATGATGGCGCAAAAATGAGCCACGCACGGAGCTCCTTCTTTTGTGAACACTTGGAAGGGCGTGACAATAGAGGATTACTCGTTTGTCAGTCAAAACTACATATGTAAGCTCGTATAAAGAAGTTTCATTCCTGGGGAGATGCCGGCCGGTGTGGCCGTGCGGTTAAAGGCGCTTCAGTCTGGAACCGCGTGACCGCTGCGGTCGCAGGTTCGAATCCTGCCTCGGGCATGGATGTGTGTGATGTCCTTAGGTTAGTTAGGTTTAATTAGTTCTAAGTTCTAGGCGACTGATGACCTCAGAAGTTAAGTCGCATAGTGCTCAGAGCCATTTGAACCATTTGAACCTGGGGAGATGAAGACATCGGTATTTATGCCACTCTCTAACCGGTAAGTGTGGTGTTTAATTAACTTAAAAAAATAAACTATTGCTTGTAGTGCATCGATAGTCGTAAATAGCCGTCACCTTCAAATCTCCCTCTTCTTTTTTGTGCAACACGATGCAATGGTTCATGCTTCCTTAATGAAGTACAAAAATTCGTAAAATGCAGTAGCATGGCCGGGCGGAGTGGCCGTGCGGTTGTGGGCGCTACAGTCTGGAGCCGAGCGACAGCTACGGTCGCAGGTTCGAATCCTGGCTCGGGCATGGATGTGTGTGACGTCCTTAGGTTAGCTAGGTTTAATTAGTTCTAAGTTCTAGGCGACTGATGACCTCAGAAGTTAAGTCGCATAGTGCTCAGAGCCATTTTTGCAGTAGCATGAAACATGACCGGAAATGATTAGTGTAAAGTACAGATGAATCCGTAACATAATTTTTCAGTCTCTGGTGGAAATATAATTGATTCGGCTACAAGCCGACAGTACGAATATCAAAGATTACATGAAATGTATTCTTCCGCTTATTCGATCGCCTTACCACTTTTTTTTTTGCTCCCAATTGGATTTCCCACTTATCGCGACCAGTCGCCTTGCTATTTTTTTTCATTAGTTTTTTCTTTTTCGAGTAGTCGCATACCTTTTTTATTTATTTTTTAATATTTTTTAATTATTTTAATGAAGTAGGAGAAACAGAAACCTTTATTATTCACAAAACCATAGTACGTCCTTATACATTATAAATGTCCTGGAAGGAACCTCGCTACTGTCCTTAAATGCAGCTTGAAATAACAACAAAGTGGGGCCACCTCCGCAACCCTTAAAAAGTATTTATGGATACTAAAGCAAAATTCAATGAAACATTCCAATGCTAACTGGGTAAGTGTTAGTTCTTCCTGGGTCATATACTCGCGTAGTTTTCCTTAGCTGATGACTTTACTTGGTGTGTTCCACAATGACAGCACCACCGCTCATCTTCGCGCACCCAACACCCCAAGTACATGGCGGGTCCACAAAAACCGTTCCTAGGAAAGGTGAAGACGTTGTCGCAAGAATTTTTCAGACCGAGAAAATCATCCGCGACAGACAGAAATTTTAGAGAAAACTCACAAATCATGTGCAATGTTGGCAGCACTAATTACGAACAATAGCTTCACACCTACGACCTACGACCTGCTGTACTTGATAGAATACAAGTTCATTCATGCTCTCTCTGCATTTAGGAAAAATTAAAACGTTTGATCTTTACATTCGATTATTAATAGCATTTCACCTTACAGCATCATACGTAGGTTATCCTTCTTCGGTGCAGCTTATTACCTGAATTAATAAATGGAATTACAATACTTTTAGTTGATTCACTGGACAAGCTTTACTCGGTAAAAGTAAGAGAATATTCGTGTCTACCTAAAAAACCGTCAGTACATTATCAGAAATTAAAACATGTGACCTTTACATTTTATTACTCAGGGTTTTCGATTTTGCCAATTGCGTTCTCCTTTTAGCCAGAAACCGAAACTATACTCAAAGAATGCTGGAGATCTTGTAAGAAATCGCTGGAAAAACGACTCTGAGAGTCATATGAAAAGACCAAGTATATGGAGCACAGACACTATGGAGAGAAATACTTGGAGATAAAATATCGGAACACTAAGAGGACGGCCAAATTCAAGTAGTTAGATGAATTTATCCAACCTAATAGATAACGTAAAGAGGCAGTCAAAGGAATAACCAGAAAATTAGACCTTGGTCACAAACTAACACTGAATAGGTACAGATAACTTGTGATATCGTATTAGAGCTAAATCAGGCACTGTAGCTCAGTTCAAAAAAAAAGAAAAATTGGACAGTTGAGAGAACTTGTAATGCAGGAAAGGAGGATTGTCGGGAAAATTCTGTGCTCCTACAACACTACTGATGGGCTTTGGAATAACAATAAAGTCGCGGAGCTTTACAAGTACACCCAAAAAATCTTGGACGAACTGTGGTGTCGCCGCAAGGCACCACACTTGCTAGGTTGTAGGCATCAAATCGGCCGCGGTCCGTCAGTACACATCGGACCCGCGAGTCGCCACTGTCGACGCTAGCAGAACGAGCACCGCCACTTTGTTGTGTATGAGGCGGAACTAGGCGGAACTATGGGCCTCATGGATAAAGGGTGACGCGGCTGAGTCACGTAATTTTACTCTTGGTCTGATCACAAGGGGTGGCCATTATTTCACGCGTTGATTACGTGGGCTGACGTGAGGATCAATTAACTATATTTCACGGAATTTATCTGGAACATCTTAGTTGATTAGAAAGTTAGTAGACAGGAATACAATTAAATACTTAGCTTTAATTCAGCATCAGCGATGAACGTCGATCTTGACTTTGTACAATAATATTTACAAGTGCAGTTATAGAGTGAACTGCGAACACTCCTTTACAATTATTGCTTCACACTTCTAGATCAATTGGCAATGCATAAACTGTATGTGGCGCCTGGCCAGGTCGTAGCTACTGACTTAGCTGAAGGCTGTGCTAACTAGCGTCTCTGCAAATGATCTCTCTGAAGCTATCACAAGTGAACCATTCCTATTAAAGTCGGCTATAGAACTGGCCAGTGATCTAGCTTGTCTCGTAAGACCAGCCGAGTGGCGGTGCCCGGTCTGCTAGCGTCGACAGTGGCGACTCGCGGGTCCGGTGTGTACTGACGGACCGCGGCCGATTTGAAGCCCACAACCTTGCGGGTGTGGTGCCTTGCTGTGACACCACACAAACGATGACTGAAACATTATGAACACTTACCAAGCATGTTCGATCGACTAGAAACCGGTATTACATTGCAGAAGATTCGAAATAATGAAGAATTCAGTAACAGTCACCAATATAAAATCATTGTAAGTGATATATTTAAAAAGGAGATCCATGCTTCACGTTTACGAGGATGAGGGGAAGAAAAGAAGGCAGACAGTGAAGAGATTCTGGGAATCGATGAAAAGAAAAGGCAAGAATATTTAAGGGAACCGTTTAGGTTACATATTGAAAAATGGCGTTTAGAGATGTCAGCGTCAGAAAATTCACCATTCTTTCCTGTGAGTGATAATCTCTCCTTTATTGTACCTATTTTCATGATTTTTAATCAAAAAAGAAAATGTTAACATGTATAGGTTCCTGAACCATGGACCATGGACCTTGCCGTTGGTGGGGAGGCTTGAGTGCCTCAGCGATACAGATAGCTGTACCGTAGGTACAACCACAACGGAGGGCCAGACAAACGTGTGGTTCCTGAAGAGGGGCAGCAGCCTTTTCAGTAGTTGCAGGGGCAACAGTCTGGATGATTGACTGATCTGGCCTTGTAACAATAACCAAAACGGCCTTGCTGTGCTGGTACTGCGAACGGCTGAAAGCAAGGGGAAACTACGGCCGTAATTTTTCCCGAGGGCATGCAGCTTTTACTGTATGATTAAATGATGATGGGGTCCTCTTGGGTAAAATATTCCGGAGGTAAAATAGTCCCCCATTCGGATCACCGGCGGGGACTACTCAAGAGGATGTCGTTATCAGGAGAAAGAAAATTGGCGTTCTACGGATCGGAGCGTGGAATGTCAGATCCCTTAATCGGGCAGGTAGGTTAGAAAATTTAAAAAGGGAAATGGATAGGTTAAGGTTAGATATAGTGGGAATTAGTGAAGTTCGGTGGCAGGAGGAACAAGACTTCTGGTCAGGTGACTACAGGGTTATAAACTCAAAGTCAAATAGGGGTAATGCAGGAGTAGGTTTAATAATGAATAGGAAAATAGGAATGCGGGTAAGCTACTACAAACAGCATAGTGAACGCATAATTGTGGCCAAGATAGACACGAAGCCCATGCCTACTACAGTAGTACAAGTTTATATGCCAACTAGCTCTGCAGATGACGAAGAAATTGAAGAAATGTATGATGAAATAAAAGAAATTATTCAGATAGTGAAGGGAGACGAAAATTTAATAGTCATGGGTGACTGGAATTCGAGTGTAGGAAAAGGGAGATATGAAAACGTAGTAGGTGAATATGGATTGGGGCTAAGAAATGAAAGAGGAAGCCACCTGGTAGAATTTTGCACAGAGCACAACTTAATCATAGCTAACACTTGGTTTAAGAATCATGATAGAAGGACCCTGGAGATACTAAAAGGTATCAGATAGATTATATAATGGTAAGACAGAGATTTAGGAACCAGGTTTTAAATTGTAAGACATTTCCAGGGGCAGATGTGGACTCTGACCACAATCTATTGGTTATGACCTGTAGATTAAAACTGAAGAAACTGCAAAAAGGTGGGAATTTAAGGAGATGGGACCTGGATAAACTGAAAGAACCAGAGGTTGTACAGAGTTTCAGGCAGAGCATAAGGGAACAATTGACAGGAATGGGGGAAAGAAATACAGTAGAAGAAGAATGGGTAGCTTTGAGGGATGAAGTAGCGAAGGCAGCACAGGATCAAGTAGGTAAAAAGACGAGGGCTAGTAGAAATCCTTGGGTAACAGAAGAAATATTGAATTTAATTGATGAAAGGAGAAACTATAAAAATGCAGTAAATGAAGCAGGCAAAAAGGAGTACAAACGTCTCAAAAATGAGATCAACAGGAAGTGCAAAATGGCTAAGCAGGGATGGCTAGAGGACAAATGTAAGGATGTAGAGGCTTATCTCACTAGGGGTAAGATAGATACTGCCTACAGGAAAATTAAAGAGACCTTTGGAGATAAGAGAATCACTTGTATGAACATCAAGAGCTCAGATGGAAACCCAGTTCTAAGCAAAGAAGGGAAAGCAGAAAGGTGGAAGGAGTATATTGAGGGTCTATACAAGGGCGATGCACTTGAGGACAATATTATGGAAATGGAAGAGGATGTAGATGAAGATGAGATGGGAGATACGATACTGCGTGAAGAGTTTGACAGAGCACTGAAAGACCTGAGTCGAAACAAGGCCCACGGAGTAGACAACATTCCATTGGAACTACTGACGGCCTTGGGAGAGCCAGTCCTGACAAAACTCTACCATCTGGTGAGCAAGATGTAAGAAACAGGCGAAATACCTTCAGACTTCAAGAAGAAGATAATAATTCCAATCGCAAAGAAAGCAGGTGTTGACAGATGTGAAAATTACCGAACAATCAGTTTAATAAGTCACAGCTGCAAAATACTAACTCGAATTCTTTACAGACGAATGGAAAAACTAGTAGAAGCCGACCTTGGGGAAGATTAGTTTGGATTCCGTAGAAATACAGGAACACGTGAGGCAATACTGACCTTACGACTTATCTTAGAAGAAAGATTAAGGAAAGGCAAACCTACGTTTCTAGCATTTGTAGACTTGGAGAAAGCTTTTGACAATGTTGACTGGATTACTCTCTTTCAAATTCTAAAGGTGGCAGGGGTAAAATACAGGGAGCGAAAGGCTATTTACAATTTGTACAGAAACCAGATGGCAGTTATAAGAGTCGAGGGACAAGAAAGGGAAGCAGTGGTTGGGAAGGGAGTAAGACAGGGTTGTAGCCTCTCGCCGATGTTATTCAATCTGTATACTGAGCACGCAGTATAGGAAACAAAAGAAAAATTCGGAGTAGGTATTAAAATCCATGGAGAAGAAATAAAAATGTTGAGGTTCGCCGATGACATTGTAATTCTGTCAGAGACAGCAAAGGACTTGGAAGAGCAGTTGAACGGAATGGATGGTGTCTTGAAGGGAGGATATAAGATGAACATAATGGAATGTAGTCGAATTAAGTCGGGTGATGTTGAGGGTATTAGATTAGGAAATGAGACACTTAAAGTAGTAAAGGAGTTTTGCTATTTGGGGAGCAAAATAACTGATGATGGTCGAAGTAGAGCGGATATCAAATGTAGACTGGCAATGGCAAGGAAAGCGTTTCTGAAGAAGAAAAATTTGTTAACATCGAGTATAGATTTAAGTGTCAGGAAGTCATTTCTGAAAGTATTTGTATGGAGTGTAGCCATGTATGGAAGTGAAACATGGACAGTAAATAGTTTGGACAAGAAGTGAATAGAAGCTTTCGAAATGTGTTGCTACAGAAGAATGCTGAAGATACGGTGGGTAGATCACATAACTAATGAGGAAGTATTGAATAGGATTGGGGAGAAGAGAAGTTTTCTGGCACAACTAGACCAGAAGAAGGGATCGGTTGGTAGGACATGTTCTGAGACATCAAGGGATCACAAATTTAGTATTGGAGTGCAGCGTGGAGGGTAAAAATCGTAGGGGGAGACCAAGAGATGAATACACTAAGCAGATTCAGAAGGATGTAGGTTGCAGTAGGTACTGGGAGATGAAGAAGCTTGCACAGGATAGAGTAGCATGGAGAGCTGCATCAAACCAGTCTCAGGACTGAAGACCACAACAACAACAACAACAACATAGGATCCTGTAAGTCATCCACTTAACACGCTGCTATTCTTTAAAATGAAATACCTCCGCCATCTTTAAGATGAACTCGTAGGGAAAATTTTGTTTTATATGTTGTTTGTGTGGTTAAACTGTATCACGGATCACGATGTTCACTTTTTTTTCAATACGACGTCCGTGCGCTCTTCTTTATTATGTAATAAGAACTTGATTGTATTTCATATCGTGGTGTGGCCTGTGTTTTCTATATGGATATATTTTGTCTTTCATAAGGACACAGGCTGTCGACTAAGGTTTGCATCAGGGTTAACAGTCAACGTTCTATTGTGCTGGAGTTGAAATTGTAAATTTGAAGTGTGTACAGCATGTCCAAATAGAATGGGAACAAGCTACGAAAATTGAAGCCACAGCTAAGAAAAAAAATGGGTGACAACAAGAGACTTGCTGATGAAGGCCGAAGCTTGCCTCTGAGCACTATGGGACTTAACTTCTGAGGTCATCAGTCCCCTAGAACTTAGAACTACTTAAACCTAACTAACCTAAGGACATCACACACATCCATGCCCGAGCCAGGATGCGAACCTGCGACTGTAGCGGTCGCGCGGTTCCTGACTGAAGCACCTGGAACCGCTCGGCCACCCCGGCCGGCAAGGTCGAAGCTTGGTGTGGTTTTCAACGGGCGACTGTTCCTGGAAAGTGTGCAAGCATAATCATTCACTTCAGACATTAATACCTTTCTGTAAGGAAGTCAGTGATCAGAAGCTGCTGAAAAAATGCCCACACGAACGAACACAAAAGTTGAGTGAAAGCTTCAGCAACAGTTCGTGGGAGCGTCTGGTGAAAACAGTGTTTCTTAAATTAAAAGCTATGCAACTAGAAGTCTACGATGCAGATTTGTGCTCCAATAGTGGTGTGATACGCAGGACAAAAGTTTCCTATAAGCCCGGAATGAAGTCAGGAATGAACACTAGAGAAGTTCTTCTCCAGACTGATGAACAGCGAGTTTTCTACGCACATCCTCAGCTCGAGCTCTGGGGGATTCCTCAAAGAAGTCAACAGCGAAGAAAATACTTCAGAGAAATCAAGAACAATATCATGGTTAAGGGAAAAAGAGAAACAGGCTATGGAGCAGGAATATTCCGAGGTAACAATTAAAATACGGATATTTCTTGAAATGAGTATTACCAAGAACAAGTTTCTGAAAAATTGTAAGAGATACGATACATAGATTTAGTACAACTACTTTAGACAATCCACAGTAAAGTAGTCTCAATTTTTACGTGTTTAGGGTTCACACCGCAGACATTAGGTGCTTTTCGAGAGAGAAAAAATAAATATCTTCCAATTATTTCTATATCAAATAAAAAATATTATAACAAAACTTCTATTTGAACTAAAGAGATCATTATTTTCCTCTTCTTAAGAACATAACATACAATTTCATAAAAATAACATTTATATAATTTAAAAAAGGATATCTAAAGATAACTATACTTTTATACTTAAAATTAATATTTATTTAGTAATTATTTGCTATATATTGATTTGGGCACCTTAGAAACATAAAAATTTAAACCAATGTTGCTTATATTATATACTGTTGCAGTAAAAAATTCACTGAAATGCATTAAGATCTCTAAGAGGCATAGCTATTTACGTTCGTAACTAGAAGTGCAAGCTCTTGTGTCACACCCGGTTCTACGCAGTCCACAGTTGGCCAAATTCGGAAGGGAATAACATTATGTTACAGTACCATATGCCGACCATATTTCTGCAGTACATATTTACCTTAATTATTTTAATAACCACAACAACCAGCCACTTTTATATGTAAATATATTAAATCTAATACGCGTTTTAGGCTTTCACCCATCTTTGTTAGTAACCTTTCCTGTCGTTATTGTAACTATGGACTGACTGAAGACTCAGATATGAATTACTCAAAGAGAAGATGGGTGAAAGGCCGATACAAGTATTAGCTTTAGTAAAAATACGTAATAAATTTGCTGGTTGCTGTGTTATTAAAATAACATAACCTTCAGCCACGCAGCACAAAAGCCAGTAAAAGGGGTAGGTTAATCTTAATAAACTAACGGAATTGCGATATTTTTACTTGAGTTAATGGTCATACTGTACCCGGTAATCATCACAGAAAATTCGTGCACTGCTATGGATAGTAGTTAACTTTGTCGAACTCAAGAGTGTTCAGCAGAAACCATCCCTTAAGTTCATTTAAATAGTAACTGCAATCTTTACAATAAATTGGGCCACTTAGTTTAAATCCACAAATTTGCTAGAGATCGTCACTGATCGACTGTAGTTCTATTAGCGTAACCCGACAACCGTACATTTCCGATTTATCTGGAAAATCTCGCTCGTCCTTCTACGTATCCTACCCCGTTATAACGTTATCAGGTCGTTTTTCACTACACTGTATACTGTTTGCACAGGATTTTCTTATACCGACTGCTAAAAATGTAAACGGCGTATAGCATCGTGTTAGTAGGCTGTTTAGGTTTAAATGTTGGTAACTCCACGTAGCGCTGTGTATTAAAATCACTGACTATGCTGTGTGCCGTCTGTGGCTGGTTGGCATTGTTGGAATATTCGATACTGTAGTGTTGGTCAGTTGGATGTGAACAGCGCGTATCGTTGGGCAGTTGGAGGTGAGCCGCCAGCAATGGTGGATGTGGGGAGAGAGATGGCAGAATTTTTAGAGCAGACGATCTGGACGAGTGTCCATCGGAAAGAGTAAATTTGTAATACTGTATATCACGAACTGATATATATATATATATATATATATATATATATATATATATATATATATATATATGATGACCTTTGAATATTATTAAGGTAAATACATTGTTTGTTCTCTATCAAAATCTTTCATTTGCTAACTATGCCTATCAGTAGTAAGTGCCTTCAGTGGTTAGAATCTTTTATTTAGCTGGCAGTATTGGCCTCGCTGTATTGCAGTAGTTCCAGTAACGAAAATTTTTGTGAGGTAAGTGATTCAAGAAAGGTATAGGTTATTATTAGTCAGGGCCATTCTTTTGTAGGGATTATCGAAAGTCAGATTGCGTTGCACTAAAAATATTGTGGGTCAGTTTAGTGTTGATCAGAATAAGTAAAGAGCGAAATGTCTGAGTACGTTCAGGTCTGCTCAGCTCTTTGAAAATCAAATCATGTAAGAGGTTTATCAGCACAGAAATTCATTAACTTTTCAAAGGGGATGTTTCAATTGTCGACTGGGATATCCCGCGGGTGATTTCAGCTGCCTGTCGGTAAGGATATTCTTTCTCAGCGTACATTAGCCCATTCCATTGCAGATATGTGAGCGTTGTGTTATACGTGTATCTTTCGGATGTAGGTGACTGTAACTGACGAGTTTATAGGATAGCGTCATGTTTATGTTGTAACATGGTTATGAGAGAATGGAGAGAAACAACCAGGTGCTACCGTAAAACCCACTCCTCTCGAATAGCACCAAAGGGACCGCCGAATTCAAGGTGCCTATCCGACCGACGGATCACCAAAGACAGTGTCACATGCCCTCCACTTCATGATACATTGCGGTTAAGATTTGGAATTTAATTCAGTACTGGAATCAGGAACAGCAAGCAACCACCTCATCTCCCCTTGCCGGGCAAACACTGGCAGTGAAAATTTCATCCTCCTCCAAGATGTGAACAGGCGTTTCTCCGAGTTGACCGCCACACTTAAAGCGTGCTTTAGCGACTCCCGTTTACGAAAGCGGGTGGTACCCTAATGCTGAGGCGACGTTACGCCAACAGCGAGACGAGACTACTCCACGTGCTGGAAGGTGGGGGAGAAGGGGCGTGGCTGTGCGTGCCTTCCGGGGCAGATAACTGCTATCGATGGGTTGTTAATAGCTACCTGCAATCACGTGATTGCTGCACCTACGATACCGCTCCCCATCCACCATTAGTTGCTGAACAGATACGTCCACTCCACCTTACCCATCAAATAATTATGTAGCTAACAAAACACCGCAATCTCACGTGAGAGAAAGTTCGGCATAATGCACCATTTGTATGGAAGTACGTGCACAATAAATGGACGAACTAATGTTTTTGCATTTATCCTGCAGTGGACGATAAGTGACTTAGAGGTTTATTCGACATCTTTTTTTCTGTGACTAAAAACTTAAATTTACGTGATCATCATTGAAATTCTTTTGTCCTAGCGTGTAATTAATGCTTGCAACTTATCCGAGAACTGCCCAAGTTACTTACGCTCTTACACCTTGCGTCTCAGCGTCATTAGTAATACGTCGTTGGTTGTTGAGGCTTGCACAAAGGGAAAGAGTTGAAACCTTACAATGTTTTTAATATAGCTTCATTACCATTGCAGTCATCCTGCTGCACTTAATAGATAAGAATCAGAAAAAAAGAAGTGCTCGTATTCCTTGATTGTTCCGTAAGGTGACAGGCACCTTCACCTTCTGATATCTTGTCATACCACGCCCTACTTCCGCCTCCATAAATACACCTCCAGAGATGCTAATGCAAGCTCTCTACTCCCTGGATGTGGAATGAGTCGGTTAAGTACGCTTGGAATCCTACGTAATGGTTATTGATTCTCATAACTGCTTGAACAATTCACCACCGAAAAACAGTGAAACGCGTACTTACTTCGTCATTCATAAATGTGCTTACTGTGATTCTACAGGTTGCTTATAAAGTGACGTAAGATAATGGCTAAGGCAATCCTTTTTCTACAATCAGTTTGACTTCTGAGCGTTGTCAGTTTCATTGTAATGCGTGGAATCACACAGTATTTGATATATTTGTTGTTTCCAGGCAACACATTTGAAGCTTCAGCAGCTTTGATGACCAATTTTTTTTATATTTTTATATGCTACAGATAAATATATTATTTTCAGGTTACTTATTTAGCCACAGTAGATCATAAACATTTCTACATGGCATTTCAGGAAGAGAAGATTCAAGATGAACTTTGTTAAGACGCTTTAGGGTGCTTATCGAAACTATTGTGTTGCAAGTTCGTCTAAAAATTAGTTATCTTTTTGTTTCTGTTAGACCATCAAAGGTAATGGCAAAGACACGCATCAACCAAAACCATGTGTTTTGCTGATATGTTGTGTACACACGCCTTCTAATGGCACAATGTCCACAATCTCTCTTCATTCAACAAGACGTCCTACAATTTGAGAGATATATGGTCTTACACAACATCTACATCGATTTCCTTCATTATTGGCGCTTTATATTAAGTATAATTTCACAAAACAACGGTTCAGTTTGCTTAAAAATACATGAAAATTCGAAGTGCCTCATCAACATAATAAAGATCAATAATAGGCAATATGACTACTGCACTGTAGTGTGCAAATGTGCATAAGCTAACAACTTTAAGGCGAAAAATACAATATGTATATATTCTCTATTCATGAAAAAAAGGTTGCGGTTTCATTCTTCGAAGTACGCGAGCCCCTTCGTAGCTATTGTGTGCTTGTATTAAAGGAATATTATATAATATAGTACAATATAACGCTCCAGTTGAAAATAAAACTGTAATTTACTCACAGAACAGGTTACGAATGGTTTGAGTTTTTCAGTGTACGAAGTATATGTGCTGAGCACAGCTTGCTCACAAACTAAAATGTATGAAATCGGACAGCATACGTGACTGATGGCTGGACAAAAAATTTGCACCAACAAATTACTCACACCGTCATGTTTCATACATTATACACATATTCATCACGTACCCAAAAAGGAAAGCACATCGTAAAATAATAGTTACACAAAGGTGGTACTCTTAGAATAGACTTATGTAAGACTAATGGCATATTGACCCAGTGCTTGATACCTCTAAAATCCACTTTACTTGTTGAGCTTAAAAACAGAGGAGGAAGATTAGGGTATATCGCCCCGTCGACGACAAGGTCGTTAGAGAAGGCGCACAAGCTCGAGATAGGGAAGGCAGGGGAAGTTCGGTCGCATTCTTTCCAGTAAAACCATCACATCATCCTCCTTTGGCGATTTAGGGAAACTACGGAAAATCTAATTCTGAAGGTTGGATGGGTTTTAAAATTCCTTACCTCAGAATGTAAACCTGAGTCTTATCACTGTGTCATCCAGCTTGTCTCTCAACAAAATATGCTTAAATGACAATTCCATAGCCACTCCAACAAGCACACATACTCTGATACTACATCAACTGAAAGAAAGTAAACCGTAGTTTGCGATGCAATCTATCTATGACTGAGGCAGAATACAGCATTTCTTCGTCGTGGCACTAGGTTGGGTCGGGTGGCGAACCCATCTCCCTGGCTGCCTTTTATCCTCAGGAAATATCACTAATACTGATTTGATAGCTGGCAGAGCTGACCTGGGACCATACTGGTACGACTAGAACTATTAAAATCTTCTGCTCCCCAATACTGGATTGAATCCAGGACCTTGAGGACAAGAGTCTAGTGTTCAGTCCGCTAGACCATGACGGTGACACACTAATTAAACACAAGTAACAATCGTCATCTCTTCCAGTACCCAGTCCACGCATTTCTAATTGTATCCGTATTATAACGTGAGGCAAATTTTTGAGTTGCACCTTGTTCTGTTATGGAAGTCGACTGCTGTATTATTTCTTTGGCAGACAGTTTTAATAGAGGCATTGAGGCTTTGGAATGTACTCAGAGCTCCATCTAGTCATTGATTTTTCGCGGTTACAAACTTAAAGGTTCTCACCTGGAGCAGCGTATCTGTAAGAAAGGACACAGCTAAGAGTTTAGTCAACTGCCAGGGATGTTACTGATTTGACATATATTTACTCCATTTTGGGGAGAAAATAAAAGTGTATGCCAGGGTAGGTAATGAACCAACACACTTTGTTTGTTCACATTCTGCTTCATCCGATGACTAACTCTAACCGATCACTAATTGCTCTCTCTACCCTCCACAGTGTGATGGTCCATTGCCAATGGTAGTTGCAGGTCATTGTTAAAGAGTGAAAAACGGTACTTTTCAGAAAGTTATCCAGAAATTATTCAGATTATAGAGACTCCTGAACTGAGAACTGTAAGATACGGAAGCAATGGCCGGAAATTGACATTTGCTTTTCATTGTCAATCAAAGTTTTACCTTTTCTCTGTAGGAATATTTGGAGCGAAAGATGAGCGATGGAAGGAATATAAAGGAAAGCTGTACAATGGAAATGTACCCAAAGGCAATTCCATATCAACGGAAGAGAAAGCAAATGAACGTGACGTGAGGCTTGTAATACTGCGAGAATAATCTTACTGATCACTGAAAGAGCTAAGTCGATACAAGGTTACTGGAGTTCACGATATTCCTGTGGAGTTATTAAGATCATATGTAACTTGGTTCAAATGGTTCAAATGGCTCTGAGCACTATGGGACTTAACATCTGAGGTCATCAGTCCCCTAGAACTTAGAACTACTTAAACCTAACTAAGCTAAGGACATCACACACATCCATGCCCGAGGCAGGATTAGAACCTGCGACCGTAGCGGTCACACGGTTCCAGACTGAAGCGCCTAGAACCGCTCGCCACACCGGCCGGCTGTAACTTTGTGTTCAAGTTTATATGAGATAGGTGAAATAGCCTCAGACTGCAGGAATTACAGTTGTGAAGAAGACAGACCCTGACAGTACGAATATCACCGAAATTTCATGTTAATTAATCATGGTGCTAAATACTGAAAAAATTATTTTAGAAGAGTGGAAAACTCGGGAATTGTGAGTTTGTGATCCCGAGAACTGTAGGAAGTCGCGAAGATATTCGATCTGACGACTTATCTTAGAAAACGGACTGATGAAACCCAAATCAAGTTTATAGGGATGTAGTGTTACAGAAAACTTCCGACGGTGTTGACTGAGCTAAACTGTAGGAAGCGAAATGATATTTACATCTTGTACAGAAACTAGACTGCAGTTACAAGAAACGACAGGCACAAAAGGGAAGCAGTAGTTAATAAGGGAGTCAGACAATGTTAAAGCCTCCCCCCGATGTTTTTCGATCTGTACACTGAGCAAGCAGTAAAGAAAACCGAGGAGAAGTTTAGAAGGACAGTTGGAATACAGGAAAATAAATAAAAACATTCAGGTTTGGTAATGACATTGTAATGATATCAGAGGCATAAAAGACTTGTAAGAATAGTGAAATATAATTCTTATTGTCTTGAAAAACAAAGATATTAGATAATATCAACAAAAGAAAATAAAGGGTAATGGAATGTAATCAAGTTACATCAGGCGATGATGAGTGATACAGATTAGGGAATGATACAATAAAACTGTATGGCCAGCAAAAGAACTGTTGAAAGCAAAATTAGAGAGATTGACAACAGGAAGATGAGCACTTCTGAAAAAGATGAATTTTTTAAAATTTAATATAAATTTAAGGGTTAAGCCTTTTTTTTTCGAAGATAGTTGTCGGAAGTTAAATGTGGACAATAAGTAGTTCAGAGAAGAAGAGAACAGATGTTTCTAAAACGTAGTGCTAAACCATAATGATGATGCGCATTTTCAACTTCTCGCGGCGTAATGAATAATCCATTAAATTTCGGGCATGCAGCCGCGCAAATAAAATTTCTTCTACTGATATTTCGGCCGCGTATCGTCCGGCCATCTTCAGAGCGAGTTCCAAGACTGACGACAAGGTGCCAAGCGTGGCCTTACATGCTCCACCGCGGCGGTACTGCGCATGCGGGTCACAGATGCTGCGCCGCCTGTGGCGGAGGCGTACGGACATTCGATGTGCTTATCGATATTTGATCGGCGGCGGTGACACGGTGACGACTTCTCTGCAATTTAATTACTCCAAGAGCCGGATTCCATGCTTTGTCCAAATTAAAACCATTGTCTCTGTTTATTAAATTGTTGGCTAATCGAATTTCTATGGCTTCTTTGAATACAGATTCCCACATCACTGTAATTCATGGAATGACCCGTATCAATACAATGTTCGGCCACAGCTGACTTGTCTGGGGCCATACCACGAATGTGTCGTCCACATGGTATGGATGAATTACATCGATTTCTTGAGCATTTGAATTCCAACCTTGCTAGCATTAAATTTACTATGGAAATAGAAAAAGACGGCTGCCTCCCCTTTCTGGATGTTGTCGTTCGCCGTAAAAGTGATGGCACATTAGGACATGCCGTATATCGGAAACCAACGCACACAAATCTATACCTTCATGTCAGTAGCTGCCATCACCCTTCTCAGAGCATGGGTGTCCTTAAGACCTTAGTGCATCGGGCACACTGTATATCCGATGAAGACAATTTACAAGGAGAGCTAACATACCTCAAGAGTATTTTTAAATCGAATGGATATTCTCCGCAACAAATTCGTAGAGCATTCGATGCAAAACCTAAAAAGCAGGTATGTGATGGGGAAGAAGATAGTAATTTCTTCAGATCTAGGGCGTTTCTGCCCTATGTGGGTGCTCTTTCTTCAAAGATAGGCCGTATTCTTGAGAAACACTGTGTTAAGGTGATCTTTCGGCCCCCCACGAAGATTGCGGCTTTACTCGGCTCTGTGAAGGACGATTTACTGCTTCGTAAGGCGGGTGTGTACCAGATTCCTTGCGGAAATTGTGAGCAGTCATACATAGGTCAAACAACACGCACCGTTCATGAGAGGTGTGTGGAGCACCGAAGATACACAAGCTTATTACAACCAGACAAGTCAGCTGTGGCCGAACATTGTATTGATACGGGTCATTCCATGAATTACAGTGATGTGAAGATTTTAACATCCACCTGTTCTTTTTGGGAATCTGTATTCAAAGAAGCCATAGAAATTCGATTAGCCAACAATTTAATAAACAGAGACAATGGTTTTAATTTGGACAAAGCATGGAATCCGGCTCTTGGAGTAATTAAATTGCAGAGAAGTCGTCACCGTGTCACCGCCGCCGATCAAATATCGATAAGCACATCGAATGTCCGTACGCCCTCGCCACAGGCGGCGCAGCATCTGTGACCCGCATGCGCAGTACCGCCGCGGTGGAGCATGTAAGGCCACGCTTGGCACCTTGTCGTCAGTCTTGGAACTCGCTCTGAAGATGGCCGGACGATACGCGGCCGAAATATCAGTAGAAGAAATTTTATTTGCGCGGCTGCATGCCCGAAATTTAATGGATCATAATGATGATGATTAGACGGGTAGATCGAATAACTATTGAGGACGTGCTGAGTCGAAAAGGGGATAAAGAAATTCATAGCATTACTTA
The DNA here is from genome assembly GCF_023864345.2 of Schistocerca serialis cubense. Taxonomy (NCBI): domain Eukaryota; kingdom Metazoa; phylum Arthropoda; class Insecta; order Orthoptera; family Acrididae; genus Schistocerca; species Schistocerca serialis. The sequence goes on from NC_064643.1 coordinate 193,550,614, forward strand.
CATAAAGAAGGATTAGGCTTACAGCACATATCCTTTCTTAATGAAGGGAAGTTTGAGAGGTGAGAGGGAGGTATGTAAAAATGCAGAGGAAGACTTAGACATGAATACAGTAAGCAGGCCCAAACGAATGTTGGTTGCAGTAGCTATGCAGAAAGGGAGAAGACTGGACAGACTGCATAGACTAGAGTGGAGAAGTGCACTAAAGCAGCCTTCCGTCTGAAAACCACGACAACAGGTTAATTACAACTAGTCGTGGCTACTGCGGAAAGCGATTACCGCTAGCTGGGGTTCATGCATTCACACGTAATACATTGGCACAATTTAACTAGAGGTTCAAAGCTATTTGGCCACACTTCTCGTACACGTTGTTTGCCATAGAAGTTTAACTACTGCAGCACCAGTACTCTCCAGTGAGTATTTCAGGACAATATTGACGGGTGCTCCTTACTGACATGATATGTTTCCTAAACGGTTCAGCGTCGTCTCCTAACAACGTGCGAACACTTCTTTGACGAGAACATAGGACATTCCGCTATTCATTGAACAACCTAGTTTCTCACAGAAGCGTCTTATATATCACCGTGGACACACCACAGACAACTGTGGTTGGTATTTCTAACAAGCGCCACCAACATCATTACCATCGGCATTTCACATGGGGAACAAAAGTAGTTTTTTAAACACTTGCCTCATATACATTGTTCTTTCATGATAACTCATTTCTAATACTGTAACAGTTTTGGTCCTCTATCATCTGCGTGACTAAGGCTCTATAGGTTTGTGACTATCGGTATATAAACCTTTGTTTCTTCTTTTGTCTGAAAGAAGTGCACTTCATTCAACATTCAGTGCTCGCATTTCATATTTCTAATCCACGCATTCTGGTATTCGGTAAACTAATAATTGAGGTAATATTAATAAATTCTATGGGCTGCCTGATTTATTTTACGATGTTTACAGCTTGTCTCACACTGATCTGTGAGAGGAGTTTGGCGCCAGGAATTTTCTTCATTTATTGGCGAGGTAAACCTACGTTTCTAGCATTTGTAGACTTAGAGAAAGCTTTTGACAACGTTAACTGGAATACTCTCTTTCAAATTCTGAAGGTGGCAGGGGTAAAATACAGGGAGCGAAAGGCTATTTACAATTTGTACAAAAACAAGATGGCAGTTATAAGAGTCGAGGGGCATGAAAGAGAAGCAGTGGTTGGGAAGGGAGTGAGACAGGGTTGTAGCCTCTCCCCGATGTTATTCAATCTGTATATTGAGCAAGTAGTAAAGGAAACAAAAGAAAAATTCGGAGTAGGTATTAAAATTCATGGAGAAGAAGTAAAAACTTTGAGGTTTGCCGATGACATTGTAATTCTGTCAGAGACAGCAAAGGACTTGGAAGAGCAGTTGAACGGAATGGACAGTGTCTTGAAAGGAGGATATAAGATGAACATCAACAAAAGCAAAACGAGGATAATGGAATGTAGTCAAATTAAATTGGGTGATGCTGAGGGGATTAGATTAGGAAATGAGACACTTAAAGTAGTAAAGGAGTTTTGCTATTTAGGGAGTAAAATAACTGATGATGGTCGAAGTAGAGAGGATATAAAATGTAGATTGGCAATGGTAAGGAAACCGTTTCTGTAGAAGAGAAATTTGTTAACATCGAGTATAGATTTAAGTGTCAGGAAGTCGTTTTATGAAAGTATTTGTATGGAGCGTAGCCATGTATGGAAGTGAAACATGGACGATAACCAGTTTGGACAAGAAGAGAATAGAAGCTTTCGAAATGTGGTGCTACAGAAGAATGCTGAAGATAAGGTGGGTAGATCACGTAACTAATGAGGAGGTATTGAATAGGATTGGGGAGAAGAGAAGTTTGTGGCACAACTTGACTAGAAGAAGGGATCGGTTGGTAGGACATGTTCTGAGGCATCAAGGGATCACAAATTTATCATTGGAGGGCAGCGTGGAGGGTAAAAATCGTAGAGGGAGACCACGAGATCAATACACTAAGCAGATTCAGAAGGATGTAGGTTGCAGTAAGTACTGGGAGATGAAGAAGGTTGCACAGGATAGAGTAGCATGGAGAGCTGCATCAAACCAGTCTCAGGACTGAAGACCACAACAACATTGGCGAGGTCAGCAGTCTTCCTAGCAGCTATGCTGGCTCCCCGATTCTTACAGCTTGTCTCACACTGATCTGTGAGAGGAGCTTGGCGCCAGGAATTTTCTTTATTTATTGGCAAGGTCAGCAGTCTTCCTAGCAGCCGTGAGGGCTCCCTGTTTCCTATCCTTTTTCCGATCGCCAGGGTAGCACGTGGTGTCGTTTGAAAGTTCAGTAGTGGCCAAAGTTCCTCTGCTCTCAGTTCCCAAACCTGCCTTACCAACCTTGTAACTGATATTTCTTCTCAACTTTAACGTCGCGAGGTCGCCTCCCTGTGAAGTTCCGGCCCGTTTTCAGCGGGCGGGCGCCAACCGCCCTCCGCAGATGGATAGTGGACAAAGGGGCAGTAGTCAGTTCTAGTGTGACCGTGCCTGAGATCGGAGGCGCTGCTTCCAGGAGATGCAGTTCGGTAAACATGAGCGCCGACGTGCACTGTAGATTCGAGCCCTGCGGCCCAGAGGGAACCTTATAGGTCATGGTACTAAAGTGCGCTCCTTGAATTATGGTTTCTGCAATGTTTTTCGTGTTATAAGACTGTTGGGTTTTCCTTATACAGTCGGGCATAATGTGCGAGACGTGTTGGTGAGTCACAGAAGCTTGCAGTACAGCACTAAAGTGCATACATTCATGCTCACTTTTCCACTTCGTCCGACAGTAGCTCTTTCAGTTCTCCTGTGAAAAATTCGACTCAGAATTTATGTCTTCCTAGCTTGAAAACTTGTGCCCTTTGTCCTACGCCACGTGGTGAGTGTCTGGCGCCCCTTCATGTTTCGTTAACGTAGTCGGACCGCGAGCCAAACTTATATGAACAGTTTCGCGTCTTACTGGTTGTATTCCTTTAGTACAGGAGGCTACCTAGCGATTCACCCACAGTAGCATCTTTCTTAGCCTTTGACTGATTCATGGTGGTGGTCGTTGCATGCTTGCAACCCCTTCCTTTAGTAAATTGGACCCCATTTGATAATACGGTGATCGTCCCTAGAATTCCTTGTCTCCTGCTATCGTCGCTTATTATGATCGAGCGTTGGGGCGAGCTGCTGAACTCATTTCTTTCTTCCTCCACCTCCATTTGATTGTATAATTGTTCAGTATTCAACTGTTAAATAAATGAGTCCTTTAATCTGTACATTCTCCCTTTCATTGCGTGAACTCATCCTTAGTGTCACAGTAGAGTAATGAAGAACTATAACGGTTGCTACAAGGTCGTGCAGGTCTCGCGCCATTAATGATAAGATCAAGTTTCAATATCGCGCGCCTGGCACGACCATTGCACGCATGGCACCGATAATAGTAATAATAATTTTCGATTATCCCCCATTGATAAACTGGGAAGTATTCACGGGTCAGTGTGAGTACGTAGCACTAAATCCACTTGATGTGGTGGAAGTAGTGCCTATGTTTTACCTTGCTGGTTTAAAAAAAAAAATAATATCAAAAATTACAACCCCCACACAGAAGGATAGTAACCTGTAAAATAAAACGAGCCACCGCTTTTACATTTTTTCCTATTTCCTCGACTGTGTTGCCATTATTATAGGCCTCTGTGTTGTGGAAATATTATTGGCTGTTAGTGTCCACCATTTCCCTTAGACGGAATGTGAGTACTCCATGTCTCCGTGTCTAGAGTAAGTCTATATTGGAATGTGATTCTATGTTCAAGTGTAACAGCGTTTCCTAAATGTTTGGGTAAGGTGTATCTGAGGCAGGACCTGGGTACCAGTACAATATTTATCAATATGAGGAGAAACGATGTGAAAGCCACATCCAAGCTGAAGGGCTGACCAGTGCACGTCGTTAATCCTCGAGGCCTATTCGATCCGAGCAAATTTGTCTCCCCTTACCTCAAAGTCAGCGCGTTATCGCCGAAAGCTGCATGAGGCTCTTCGCAGATAATGCGGCTTTCTACGTGAGGGTAGCAATGCCAGAAGACTCAAGTACTTGAAGACCTACTGAAGACTGATGGCGAAATGTAAGTGAATGTAAGATATTTCACACAGACAGATGAAGAGATCCACTATCGTCAGATTAAATTATAGGCGTCAGATCACTGTAAACACCTTAGCTACGACGATCCGTAGTGACCTAAAGTAGAGTGACGACATCAAAAATAGAAAGACGAATGCCACGCTGGGGTTCATAGGACGAATCTTATGGATATCTAATTTAGTTACGAAAGAAGTGGGTTAACACTTCGTGGACAACTTCGTGAGCCTTTTTCATCGGTCTGGGAGCAGTACCATTTAGGATTAATAGAAGAGAGGGACAAGATCTAACAAAAAGAAGAGCGTTTCGTTACAGGATCGTTTAGTAACGGAGGCGCTCAAAAACTTCTTCCCTACGTCCCATTCGCGTTGAGACGGAGAAGAGGATAACATGTAATGGAAACAGAAGCACTTTTCACCACACTCCGTAACGTGGCTTGCGCAATACAACTACAGATGTGCATATTGAGCCGTGATTTACACTCCTGGAAATGGAAAAAAGAACACATTGACACCGGTGTGTCAGACCCACCATACTTGCTCCGGACACTGCGAGAGGGCTGTACAAGCAATGATCACACGCACGGCACAGCGGACACACCAGGAACCGCGGTGTTGGCCGTCGAATGGCGCTAGCTGCGCAGCATTTGTGCACCGCCGCCGTCAGTGTCAGCCAGTTTGCCGTGGCATACGGAGCTCCATCGCAGTCTTTAACACTGGTAGCATGCCGCGACAGCGTGGACGTGAACCGTATGTGCAGTTGACGGACTTTGAGCGAGGGCGTATAGTGGGCATGCGGGAGGCCGGGTGGACGTACCGCCGAATTGCTCAACACGTGGGGCGTGAGGTCTCCACAGTACATCGATGTTGTCGCCAGTGGTCGGCGGAAGGTGCACGTGCCCGTCGACCTGGGACCGGACCGCAGCGACGCACGGATGCACGCCAAGACCGTAGGATCCTACGCAGTGCCGTAGGGGACCGCACCGCCACTTCCCAGCAAATTAGGGACACTGTTTCTCCTGGGGTATCGGCGAGGACCATTCGCAACCGTCTGCATGAAGCTGGGCTACGGTCCCGCACACCGTTAGGCCGTCTTCCGCTCACGCCCCAACATCGTGCAGCCCGCCTCCAGTGGTGTCGCGACAGGCGTGAATGCAGGGACGAATGTAGACGTGTCGTCTTCAGCGATGAGAGTCGCTTCTGCCTTGGTGCCAATGATGGTCGTATGCGTGTTTGGCGCCGTGCAGGTGAGCGCCACAATCAGGACTGCATACGACCGAGGCACACAGGGCCAACACCCGGCATCATGGTGTGGGGAGCGATCTCCTACACTGGCCGTACACCACTGGTGATCGTCGAGGGGACACTGAATAGTGCACGGTACATCCAAACCGTCATCGAACCCATCGTTCTACCATTCCTAGACCGGCAAGGGAACTTGCTGTTCCAACAGGACAATGCACGTCCGCATGTATCCCGTGCCACCCAACGTGCTCTAGAAGGTGTAAGTCAACTACCCTGGCCAGCAAGATCTCCGGATCTGTCCCCCATTGAGCATGTTTGGGACTGGATGAAGCGTCGTCTCACGCGGTCTGCACGTCCAGCACGAACGCTGGTCCAACTGAGGCACCAGGTGGAAATGGCATGGCAAGCCGTTCCACAGGACTACATCCAGCATCTCTACGATCGTCTCCATGGGAGAATAGCAGCCTGCATTGCTGCGAAAGGTGGATATACACTGTACTAGTGCCGACATTGTGCATGCTCTGTTGTCTGTGTCTATGTGCCTGTGGTTCTGTCAGTGTGATCATGTGATGTATCTGACCCCAGGAATGTGTCAATAAAGTTTCCCCTTCCTGGGACAATGAATTGACGGTGTTCTTATTTCAATTTCCAGGAGTGTATTTTCAAAGAATATTCTCAAGAATTTATTTTATTTACTAGCGATTCATCAAGAACATTAACACATTTAATCACGCTATGTAAGCATGGAAGTAGTTGACAGGGAGTAACTGATGATATCATGACCAAATTGCTTTTAACAAATGGGAATTTTATTCACTTACTAGTGCCTAAAAGCATTTTTTAAAAGAAACAGATGTAAAATTATAATCAGAAAGCTCCCTCTAAATATCAAGTTACAATATATTCAGAGACAGAAAGAAACAAGTTTTGACTGTATGAGCTTTTGGGCAGAGAACCTTTCCGCTCCCTTTTGACACGGCCGTAGTTACAACCGCTCACAACAGCCTCTGAAAGACTAGACTGGTGCAAATCTGCAACACACCAGATTACTTAAAAACTAAAAGTTTTAACAATTTACACAAGCACACAAACTATGCACCCCCGTAGGAGGGATGCAAATGGTACAAACACTAAGACTTAAAATATAACTTTGCCACCGAAGGTGCAACTTGATTTTAACTTCTAAGAAAGTCTTACGGTGAAAGGGTGGCAACTTTATATATTAAAATGATCATTTAAATAAAAGCCCATGAAATGCAATCTTATATAAAATTATACAAGGTTGGCCAAACAAGTTAACATGCTCTACAGTACACAGATACCGCCTCTCAAGATGATAGGCAAGATCAAAACATATTTCAGGAATTAGGCCGTTACACTCCAAGCAATAGATTCGTTAACACGCCGTATCCGACAAACATGACAGAGGCAGCTACTAACGTACAGCAGATTGATAGGAAGATTACCGAAAAACCCGAATCGCAGGTTGCCCTAACCCGCCCCTACTCCACAAGGGAAAAACGGACCACCTAATTCATAAATAACCACCTTTCCGCGGGTGAGCAAACGGAGAAGAATGGTGGCACGGCCCCAAAACAAGTAGAATTAACAAATAAATGAAACAACATATCACCAAGTAGAATTTAACAAGTAAATGAAACAACATATCACCAATCACTTAACTTCTAATAAACTGCGATTTCTCGAGAAGACCTGGCGCAGCACCCCCAAATCGCTCTCCCGAACCGTCCGCTGCCAGCCGCTTCAACGGACGCAGGAAGGCGCGCCGATCTCCCGTCTCACGGCGTCGCAGCTCGCACCGGCCAGATTGATGTCGTGGGTTGACTCCTGTTGCTCTAGTGTCGACCGCGAAGCCACTACCCCTCGCTATACGGCGCGGCCCACTGGGCTCACGTGGTGACCTCACATGCGCCGACGCTCGAGGCGGACAAGTCATCTTGTGTCTCAGTGCGCGACCGACCAATCGATCGATCCAACCGCCAATGACCATTGCCCGAGAAACTCGAGCAGACTGTCGGCCTAACGCGCAGACTCAGATACAGGAACTAAGCCCTGACCGGGCGACAACTCGCTGAGTTCTCTTACTGGTGGAGTGGAAAGACTCTCATTTATCCAGCTTTAAAGATTGATCCGAACGAAAGACATACTAGCACTCCGGACGACAGACAGACACTAACTGCCTCACAAATTCTGACGAGAGACAGACTAGCAAGATGGGGACAAGTGACTGACCCAGACTGACTACTGGCGAGCTCATAGCGCCCCTTAAATGCACGTGAACAGGCAACCTTTCCCACCAGAGGGAGACACTAAAGCCGCGATTGCCACAGCGGCGCCACCGCCAGAAACGGAGGGCGACTGCTTCACACTACGCTCTATGGCGCGCTCTTCAAAACAGCAATTTTAACCACGGCTCACATATAGATGTATATCGTAGCATGAAATATCTGGGAACGGAGGGATTATCAAATAGTCTCCTCCAAAATTTTCTCGAGAGTATTTGATGAGGTACGGATCGCCTCTGTTACTGGCCGCTTGTTACAGTTTCACGTCTGCTATTTCCCGTCTTTCACGATCCTGCCGCTGTGTCTCTGATGATCAGTGTCTGATGTCGTACTGACCTGACAATAACTTCAAATGCTGGAGTACTTCTCCAAAATTGTTCGCTCTGATGCCGTGCAAGCGGTTTCCCTGACGGATTATTAGCAAACAAAACTACGTCTTCCATTCGCTTCACCAAGTACAGTTTTCACACCCGGACAGCAAAACAAGTTGTCATTGGTGTTGATCGAAGCACCAGGATAGTTCTTGCAAGCGACTGTAAACACATAACTTCTGTGCTGCTGACAATCAGTTACACACAAGCAGAGGTCCGGAGATACTGCGCCGCGGACCACCTAAACATCTCCAGAGTGGCGAAGCACAAACGCCTCGGCTTGCAGGAATGTTGCAGTATTACCATCTGGTG